>NC_044562.1:24206472-25478797 GCF_007565055.1 Rhinopithecus roxellana
AATTTAGCTAGAAGTGGTGGTGCGTGCCTGTAATCCCAGCTACTCAGGAGGCTGAGGCAGGGGAATTGCTTGAACCAGGGAAGTGGAGGTTGCAGTGAGCTGAGATAGTGCCACTGCACTCCAGCCAGGGCAAAAGGGCAAGACTCTGTGAAAAAGAAGAAAGGAAAGGAAGGGAAGGGAAGGGGAAGGGAAGGGAAGGGAAGGGAAGGGAAGGGAAGGGAAGGTAAGGGAAGGGAAAGAGGAGAGAGCGAGAAACGGAGAGAATGAAAGAAAAGAAATAAAGAAAGAAAGAAGAGAGAGAGGGAGGAAGGAAGGAAGGAAGAAGGAAGGAAGAAGAAAGGAGATGGAAGAAGGACTAGGCAAGGAAAGAAGAATGAAAGCATTAAGTGCCTCACTAGATACGAACGTAGGAAGACAGAAATAATAAGGAAGGAAGTACGCAAGGCAAAAGGACGGAAGCAAGAGAACCGAAAGACAACTAAGAAACACAGAAAGAAGAACGCCGAATAGAACGGCCGGGAAGAGACTTGAAGGAAGGAAGGAAGGAAGGAAGGAAGGAAGGAAGGAAGGAAGACAAAACACTAGAATTGCCAAAACAATTTTGAAAACGAAGAAAAAGTTGGAGGACTCATATTTCCTGATTTTGAGATTACAGAAATCATTATCGTATGGTTTGGGCATCAGAACAAACATATAGATCAATGGAACAGAACAGAAAGTGGAGAAACAAACCTACAAATGTGTGTCCCATTGATCTTTGACAAAGACACCAAGGGAATTCAATGAGGAAGAGATAGTCTTGTCATCATATGGTACTAGAACAATGTTTTTTAACATCCTTTTTCATTGCTGTGTAGTATTCCATAGTATATATGTACCACATTTTCTTTATCCAACCCACCATTGGCTGGCACTAAGCAGATTACAACAGGAACTGAAAACCAAATACCACATGTTATCACTTATGAGTGTGAGCTAAACATCGAGCCCACATGGACATAAACATGGTAACAATAGACACTATGCACGATTAGAGAGAGAAGGGAAGGAGGGTGGCATGGGTTGAAAAACTCCCTATTGGGTACTATGCTCGCCACCTGGGTACAGTATACCCAGGTAACAAACCTGTACATGTACCCTCTGCATCAAAATTAAAAGCTTAAATTTAAAAAATTCTTGGCTGGGCACGATGGCTCACGCCTGTAATCCCAGCACTTTGGGAGGCCGAGGCAGGCAGATCATGGGTCAGGATATCGAGACTTTCCTGGCTAACACAGTGAAACGCCGTCTCTACTAAAAATACAAAAAATTAGCCAGGCGTGGTGGCGGGCACCTGTAGTCCCAGCTACTCGGGAGGCTGAACCCAGGAGGCGGAGCTTGCAGTGAGCCGGTTGCACTCCAGCCTGGGCGACAGAGTAAGACTCTTGTCTCAAAAAAAAAAAAAACAAAAACAAAAAAACTTATCTCACATCATATATTAATTGACTTAATATGGATCGTAGCTCTAAATATAAAAGCTAAATTGAAAAACTTCTAGGAGAAAACATGCAAAAAACTTTATGCCCTCAGATTAAGCAAAGACATTTTAGATAGGACACAAAAATTGTGAAATATAAAAGAAAAAAAGATAACTTGGACTTCATCAACAATTAAAAACTTCTGCCCTTCAAAAGAGATCATTAAGAAAATGAAAAGAGTGATAGAGTGAAAGAACATATTTACAAAATGCATAGCTGATAAGAAATTGTATCCAAAATACATAAAGAATTCTTTCAACTCATCAAGACAAACAAATTAGCAATAAATATGAGCAAAAGATTTGCACAGACACTTTAACAAAGAAGGTGCATGGATTGTAAATAAGCATGAGAAAACATGTTTCATATAGTCTTTACGGAAGTTGAGGTTAAAACCACAGAAAGATACCATTGTAAATTATTTTTAAAATATTTTGCTCAGAGGATAAAGTAATTAAAATATTTGTGGGAGAATTTAGATCTGTACATTATTTTTGTGTATCTTAAATGAAACATTGACTAGAAAATGATTTAGAAAAAAGACAGCTTTTTTCACCAATATATTGCATAATTATCTATAAACACAATTAAGACACCTATAGAATATTTTTAGTCCAGATTTTAAGAGAATGTTCTTGTTCTTGATGCTTCTTATTCTTATTTTCTTTTTTATTACATATAGTAAATGTCAAATTAGACTTCATATCTGTATTTCAAAATGACAAATTCTGAATTTAGTTTTAAATTCTGTACCTAATTTTTACAGGGAAAAAGTATTGGTTCTTATTACTTAAAATAAGTAAGTAAAAGTTGTATAAACACAACAGAGAAATATAATGAAAACAAAAGATATAGATAATAGATTAAATGTAAACTAACAAAAATATAAAAATATTTTATTGGTAGTCTTAATTTGCATTTTCAGTAATGAAGTTAAATATTTTTCTCATTGATGTACTTATTTATATATTTTCTTCCACAAAGTGCCAACACTTTTTCTGATGTAATTTTGGCAAATATTTTTGCCAGTTCATTCTTTTCCACAATTTCCTTTGACAGATGATTTTAAAGCAAAAGAATCCTTATGTTCACCAGTATAGAAAAGTAAATCTTCTCCCATAATTTTAGTCAGCCTACAGCTTTGGCTTCATGATGCCAAAACATCTGGCTGATAAACAAAAACTAAAAGCAAGCTTAATGTTTTCTTGTAAGTACATTTGAAAACGGATGGACAATGGAACTGTGTGCTTTCAATGTACTGTTGTAGTTTGTTTAAGGTTGAGTTTTCACAAACCAGTTTTTTACTTTTTAATTCAATAGATTTTCATTGTTCATGGTAAATATGAAGTTCTGTGGTCAAATTTATAGGAGTTTGAAAATATTTTAAAGTTGTAATTTTTGCAACCAAACATGTTGTATGATTGTGTTGTATGTCCTTAGACAGAGTACAACATGGGTTTTATAAATCTAGAAGCTTGTAGTTTTATTAAATATATTAAATTGCCAATCCAACTTTTATACTTTCATTTCTAGCCAAGATGGACTGCAAGTGCTGAATTTACCCTTCCACCTTTGAAATAACGACATATTGTTTGATTATCTGCAGATCACATGTCCAGAATAAGCAAATCCCAGAGACAGACAGTAGATTAGGACCTGCAGGAAAGAAGGAATTAATAGTGATTGCTAACTGGTATAGATTTTCTTTTTGTAGTGAGAGAAGTATTTAATATATATTTAATACATATAAATATTAAATGGATATTACCATGACCGAATTATACACTTAAAAATAAATTTTATATATATGAATATCTATGTGACTATAATATACTTATGAATATAATAATGTTAATAAAATGGTTATAAAATGCATAAAGAAAAGTCTGATAGAAATTCAAAAAGAAATAGTCAAATTCAAAATTTTGTTCAGAGATTACAATATTCTTCTACCAATAAGTAACAGAACAAGTAGGCATAAGGATGCAGAAGAACTGAGTAACACTATTAGTAATTTGACTTTCTTAAGATTTATAGAACTCTCCGTAAAACCATATACAGATACAGATTCTTTTTAAGAGCACCTGATACAGCTGCCAATATAGATCATATCTTGATCCATAAAGCAAATCCCAAAAGTTTAATAGCATTCGAATCATGCAAAGTATTTTTTATGACCATAACAGATGTAACATCCAAATCAATATTATAAATATATCTAGATAATCCCAAACGTGTGGGAATTAAGTAACATACTTCTTAAAAACTAAAGGGTCAAAAAGAAATCAAACTGGAAATTACAAATTATTTTGAATTAACTAAAAATAAAACAAGATATCAAAGTTTATGAGATGCTATTACAGTAGATTTAGTTTACAACTCCGAATATCTGTATAAGAAAAGAAAGGACTCAAATGATGAACTTAGTTTTCACTTAACAAAATTTTATGTATAAGAACAAATTAAACTCGGAGTAAAGAGAACATCTGAAATAATAAAGATTGGAATGAACACCAGTAAATTAGAAAACAGAAAATTGAGAAAAATCACTGAAAGCAAAAGCATTTTCTTGAGATCAATAAAATTTATACATTTCTAGCCTAACTAAACAGCAAAAAGAGATAACATCAAGTTAACAATCTCAGGAATGAGAGAGATGTTATCATTATAGCTTCTGCACATATTAAAAGAATACTATGTCTGTTTGAATGAAACTACCAGATTCGCTGCAAGACACAAACTAGCAAATCTCACCTAAGAAGAATTAGATACCCTGAGTAGCCCTGTGTCTACTAAAGAAATTGTAATTGTGTTATAGTTAAAATGCTTCCCACAAAGAAACCTTTAGGCCTCTATGTTTTTACTGAATTATACCAAACATTTAAATGGGAACAATACTAATTTCACACAAAATCGTGCAGAAAATCAAAGAGGAGGAAATACCGCTTAATGTATTCTATGAGGCCAGCATTATAACGATACCTAAACAAAACAAAATAAGAAAGACTTGGAAAGAAAAGCAAACTACAGATAAAAATCTTTCATGCATACTAATGCAAAAATCTCTAACAAAGGTTTAGCGAATTAAATCCAAAAATATATTTTAAAAGGATTATTCACATTTTGACCTAGCAGGTTTTCTTCCAGATATGCAAGGTTAGCTTAACTTTTGAATACAAATTCAGCATATTAATAGAATAAAAATATATGGCTATTTAAATGTGTGCAGTAAACAATTTCTACAAATTTGGACTTCTCTCAACACATATAGCAAACTAAGATCTTCTCAATTTGATAAAGTACAGCTACAAAAAAACAAAACACAAGAATAAAAACTATAGCAAACATCACATCTAATACTGAAAAGCTAAATGCTTTCCCTCTAAGATGTTCTGTCACTATCTATTCAATAACCGGGAAGGCTTAGCTACTGCATTATGGCAGGTGAAAGAAATAAAAGGCCTACAGATTTGAAAGTAGTAAAGCTAGCTTTATTTAAAGATGAAGTAATTGTCTAGGTAGTTGATGCCATAAAATCTATTAAAAACCCTAAAGCTAATTTGTGAATTTATCAAAGTTTTATATAAGATCTATATAGAAGAAACAACCTTATTACTGTAACAGAAATTGCAATTAAATATAATACCATTTGGGAAACTTCTCACAAAAGATGTGCAAGACTTCTTTAATGGAAACTGCAAAATATTGCTGAGAGAAATTAAAGACCTACATAAAGAAGAGATAAACTATGCTCTTAAATTAGCATTGCCCATGAAACCTTTCCTGGGAAAAGCCAAGAACCTTACGGTCCCACTTTGGGGCTTGCCTGCCCTGCATCAAAACTAGAATCAAAATACATCAATAGAACAGGATAGGACATCAATAGAGAGCAGGATGAGACATAGGCCCATGGATATAAGGTCAACTGACTTTGCCCAAAGGAGCAAAGGCAACTCAGTGGGGTAAAGGTAGTCCTTTCAACAAATAGTGCTGGAACAACTGGATATTGTATTAGTTTGCTAGGCATGTCATAATGAAGTACCAGACTCTAAGTATCTTAAACAGCAGAAGTTTATTTTCTCATAATTTTGTAAGCTAAACATTTTAATACGTTGGACTTCCACAAAATAGAGAATTTCTGTTTTTCAAAATACATACTTTTATGACAACAGAATGGTCACAGATGGGGGAAAATATCTGTAAAACATACATGTAACTAAGGATTTATATGAAGACCATAAGAAGAATACATACAACTCAATAATAAAAAGTCAAACAACCCGGTTTTTAAAAATGGGGAAAAAATTTGAACACACATCACACAAGATAGGATACAGATGATAAATAAACATAAAACATTATCAACATCACTAGCCATTAGGAAAGCACAAATTCACACCATAGTGTATTACTAACCACCCAGGAAAATGGCTCAAAGTTAAAAAAAAAAAAAAAAAAAAAAAAAAAGATCCTGCCACTATTGGTAAAGATGTGAAGTAAGTGGAACTCCCAGATGCTGCTGATGAAAACAGAAAACAGTACAAACACTTTGGCAATTTGATAAAAATGTTGAGGATATGATCCATTCATTCCACTCCAGTGTATTTATCTAAGAGAAATGAAAGCATATGTCCACACAAAACTTTGTACAAAAACATTTATGTCAGCTTTCTTTGTATTAACAAAAATTTGGAAACAACTCAAATGTCAACTTGTGAAAAGATAAACAAATATGGCATATCCTCACAATAGGAAACTACTCAGGAGTAAAAAGGAATGAATTATTGTTATACATAATAACATGGATGAATCTCCAAAAATATTTGGGAAAAAAGCCAAATAGAAAAGCACACAAACCATGTGATTACATTTACAAAAACTTTAGAAACTACAAACTATAGTGGCAGAAATCAGATCAATGATGTCTGCAGAGGGTCAAGGAAGGAGGAAAGAGTAATAAAGGGGCATGAGAAAATTTTGGGGGTCATGTGACATGTTCATTTTCTCAAGAATCCCATTACCCCTGTTAATGTTTAATTTAGGGATAGGCACATAGCTCAATTCTAGGTAATAAACATGAGGAAATTTGGAGAACTTCCAAAAAAGTCTTCTCCACAGATGAAATATGAACAATAAACAATTAAGCAACATGAATAACAGCCCCTGTTTGGTCTCCACATGTTACCATGGGAATATGAAATTGGGCTGCTATAATCATAGACCTGAGGGTTGCATCTATGTGCTAGGGATGGAAGAGCAGAAACACAAACATAACTCAATTTCAGGTAAAATCATTAAATTGCTGAATTAACCAACCCTAGAAACTCCCTCCATTCCTTTTATTATAAGATTAAATAATTTATGTAGAATTTTAAAAGAGTTGACATGGGGTTTTTGAGCACATTAAATATACGATATCAAATACTACTGGTAAACATCAATGTAGTTTGAAATTATCTCTTATTACTAAGCATTAGTCTTGATCTAAATTTGAAATTATAGTTGGCATTATTAGAAAACTTCCTTAAGTATGTCTTCTCACAGAAAAAGTGGCCAATTCTTGACTTGATGGGTGCATGGAATATGTTGTATTAACACATGCACCAGTATTTATTCCTCACTGATCAAGCAAGAAAGAAGGGGACACAGAACAACCAATTATATGATAGGATATTCCCCAGCTCTCTATCATTTCTTTTTCCTTGTTTTCTCCCCACTCCCCCTCTTCTCCTCACACATATGCAAAGATGTACTTCTCCTGTTGTATCCCTGGCATTTATTTCTGTAGGGCACAGGATGGGAGTTGGCATAGACCTAGGGGATCCTCACAGAATTGCAACTCTTCTTTAACTAAGCAAACTCTTTTCTTAAAGATAGTTTTAAAGGTATTTAACATATCCATCTTTGCTTTGTCCCTGTGGTAGTGAAGTCTGTCGTCTTTGCCACCTATCACCCTTAGCTTTCTAGACTCTTTATTTCTTTTCCTCAAGGTTATTGGTGTGTGTATTTGTATCCATGTGTGTGTGTATACACGCTTATGTGTGTGCCAAGTCTGGGATTGGAAACTAAGGGATGTGTCTTTCTATGGTCATTACCATTCCCTATTTATATTTGCCTGATCCTCTAGTAAAAAAAGTAAAATACTACTAGATCCACATGGCAGATCTCTGAACTGTTTAACATCTACAAATAAGCATATTACATTTTGGAAAAGAAATCAAAAAACTCTAAACTGGTAGAAAGCCAATGGTCTGTACAGTTATGATGATTGGAGGTTGGCAGCAGGAGGTGAAATTTCATTGTGGAAGTTATTACAAGTTCAAGGAGTCAATTTTTAGTACTCACAGCAAATTAATGGAAATTTTGTAAACGTGAATGTTAGCTGTTTCTAACTTATTGAATAGGAAGAGGGTAGAGAAAATCATTTGGAAAGGAGTTTGATAATTGTCAGCAGGAACAATTAAAGCTCACTTGTAGGTGAGCTTTCCCCTTAATGAGACATTCCCCATAATGACTACTGCCATCATGCTTCCTGATATAGTGGTTGGGTTTCAGTTATACTAGATTAGCAAGACAGACTAACTTCCCTTGGAGAGAGTAGAAACTATCAGTACCCATTCTCAGGCACTAAGGAATATAGTTTGGTTTCTAATGTCTGATATATTTTGTATTTTTGCTGACATAGATTAACCAGCAACCCAAACAAAAGCTTTCAAGACTGCCCATGTCATTGGGGGTTAATAACTATGTCTAGCTTGTGCACAGAGCAAACAAGACAAATAAACAGAGTGTTTTTCCCTATAATAATATACACAGTTTTGACTGAGATTAGACTCCCCACCAGCATGGCTAGTACGTAATCCATATGTGCTCTTCTCTTTGGTAATCTCAACCATAATGAATTTTAGACTTAACTAGGAGTTTATATTATTTGAAAAACACAACACCATAATATAAAAGTACTTGATAACATAGTGAAAAATGAAAAGTACTTAATAAAACAATAATTAGAATGATTTATGAATTTAATTATTCATTAACTTCAATATCCTAAAACATTTTACTCATGGTATTTTTAGCCATAATTATTTGTAATTACCAATATAATATAGGAATACAGTGAGTTTGACAGTATTCAAGTGATTTCATCCAATGCACCTCCGCTGATTGGGAGTAACTGGGAAAATGGCAAAAATATAAGCAGAAGCTAAATTGGAAGAAAAATGCTTTTACAAGATGCCGGGGTAATAAAAGACTTACCCTTAGTCCTAATCTAGCACTTTCAGAGAAGATAAAATACAGATCAGCGCTAGTTAGTATTTTCTATGTGTAATTTCTCTAAGCTTATATACATTATAGTCACAGAATTCCTAAATTTTTGAATTAAAACATAATAATCTTCTGGTCCCATAACTATATGTACAGATATGACAAAATTGCATGAAATAAAAGGTAGACTGAACTATCGTGAAATCCAGAAAAACAGATCAACTGTCATGCAACTTATGTACATTATCATGAACTAGCACTACATGGCATAAACAAAGCAGAATCTCAACAAGCTGAATTTTAACTCCACGTACAGTTTTCTCTGAGACCTAATTCACTTCCTTTGAATTGGAACTTAATTCAATACATGTGTTGAAACTTTCATCCATAAATATAAATATTGATTAAAAGTAGGACTAATACACTTCCATCTCATCCAAAGCACCTAAATTTTCTCACCATTATTTGTGAGTCCATAATGAAATTACACTTTCCATATACTTGATTTATATTTTAAATTATTCCACATTATAGTTTTTCATTATATGTATATACATATGTAAACACACATACATACATACACATCCACACACACATATGTATATATTTCCCCCGATTGAGAAGACAGTAGACTATAATATAGTGTTATTATGAAAGTATATAACTTCATTTTCTAGAAATTTTTAAAGAATTAAGGCATTTATTTGTGCAAGTTTCTAATGAAGTCCTATTAGAATGTTAACAAAATAGACATTTGGGGATGTTATAGCTTGAGTCTTAGAACTGTAGGTAGTAGGTAGATAAGAAAATGAATATAGGAAATACTTAAATAGTTACACAGCAGCATGTCTTCGACAACAACAAAAAAGCCAAAAAAATACTATTTTTTTCCTAGCCCAACATAAATTTTTGCACAAGAAATGTTGTTAGTGTAAATGTTGTTAATGTAAATGCTGTACTATATTCATGATTTTAAAATCACCTTGGCAAGGTATAGCAGGGGGGATTCTGCATGATATACTTCTACATGGAGGACTTGGTACACATCCAAAATGGAAAGATATTCTCAGTTCTAAAAATGAGAAATGCATGTGATTCTTGACCTGCTGTGCTAGGAACACTAGAAATCAGTTCCAATGGCCATAAATTAGGACAAGAATCATCACATTAATAAAAAGGAGTTCCTGCTCTCTTTCCAATGTATCTGAGTCTTTTGTAACTATTCACAAATAACATTGGTGGGGATTTACCAACAGGGGAATACTCTTTGAATATTAAAAACCCTTAGGTCAGGAGTTACTACTCTGTAAAGATATGATGGCAACATTACTACTAGCCCTGATTTCTAAAAAGCATACATGAAAACCACAGCTTAAAAGGTTAAGTGTGTTTGATTATTGTACTGGGATGAAGGTCTCATCTTGGCTAATTGAACGCCTTGCTGAAATTTCTCTGCGTGACATTAGAGAGTACAGTAGTTATCACTTTCTGAACTACTAATCAGGAAACTCTCAGTCCAGGCTGGTTCTCCTGCAACCAGTTGCTTGAAGTTAAACTCATCTTTAACCTTTGTAAGTCACCCTTTCTCCTTGATAACAGGGTGACTACTTATTGGTGTGATTGTGTGAAACCAAAGAGGTTATGTATCAAAAATATTAAAGCCCTGCTTAAGTGTAAGTATAAAAATACTTTCCTAATTTCCTCTGAATCAAGTTTTAGTTTAAATATCTTTCTCATGCGTCTATGTCCTAAGTCTACATGCTTATGGGGAGCTGTTTGGTCATGAGCATTAAGAGAACCTTTCCAAGTGCATTGCTGTTCTTACACATGATCACTTTAGGAGGGAATTTATTGCAAGGATGCTCCCCTTGCACAAAACATATTTTGAAATTCTCTTTTATAATTGTCTTCAAAATTGATTAGTTACCCCATTTTAATGATCATGCTTTGTAAGCAATGTAAACATTATTAATGTTATCACACACTTCATTCACCACAACTGCAGCAGTATGCCTTTGTGTTGCTGTGATTGTAAGTCATATGGAAATAAGATCGTCAGAGTTTGGCAACAGAATGAATTTTAAAAGCCCATCGATACCAAATCAGGAAAACTGAAGTAATTCCTGTCCTTGGCATTTACTAAAATTTCTGTCTTATGAAAGTTATTTGCTCCCTTTCATTCTATTTCTTCACTAAAACTGGACAATTATAGGGGTATGCCTACTTCATTAGATTATGAGAACAATGATATGATTGTGGACCACTATTTGTTCAAATGTTAAAATATGAGATGATATTTTTTAGTCACGGAATTGTTAACTGATGGTAACAATCGTAGAACACTTGGGAGGTGGATTGGGAGAAGTGTTTGGTGTGCAATGGTTAGTGGGAAGTTATATGAGACAGCTGTACAAGGAAGTAAAGCTGGTAATGGAGACAGTAGGGAAGTGTAAACCACAAGTAAAAATTTATAAAGTAATTTACTAATGGAAGGTCAAAAACAAGAATTTGAGTAACACCTATGTTTAAGATAGATTTATAGGAGGCTGAAGAAAATAATTCAGTGTTAACAGAGAACAAAAAGAGAGTTTCCAGTTGTGAGACAGAAGGGTATTAAAAATGCAATGGAGTCAGGTAGTGTGATGCCTCCAGCTTTGTTCTTTTGGCTTAGGATTGTCTTGGCAACGTGGGGTCTTTTTTGGTTCCATATGCACTTTAAAGCAAAAGAACAAAGCTGGAGGCATCACACTACCTGACTTCAAACTATACTACAAGGCTACAGTAACCAAAACAGAGTGGTACTGGTACCAAAACAGAGATAGAGACCAATGGAACAGAACAGAGCCCTCAGAAATAATACCACACATCTACAGCCTTCTGATCTCTTACAAACCTGACAAAAACAAGAAAAGGGGAAAGGATTCCCTATTTAATAAATGGTGCTGGGAAAATTGGCTAGCCATAAGTAGAAAGCTGAAACTGGATCCTTTCCTTACTCCTTATATGAAAATTAATTCAAGATGGATTAGAGACTTAAATGTTAGACCTAAAACCATAAAAACCCTAGAAGAAAACCTAGGTAATACCATTCAGGACGTAGGCATGGGCAAGGACTTCATGTCTAAAACACCAAAAGCAATGATAACAAAAGCCAAAACTGACAAATGGGATCTAATTAAATTAAAGAGCTTCTGCACAGCAAAAGAAACTACCATCAGAGTGAACAGGCAACCTACAGAATGGGACAAAATTTTTGCAATCTACTCATCTGACAAAGGGCTAATATCCAGAATCTACAAATAACTCAAACAAATTTACAAGAAAAAAACAAACAACCCCATCAAAAAGTGGGCAAAGGATATGAACAGACATTTCTCAAAAGAAGACATTCATATAGCCAAAAGACACATGAAAAAATGCTCATCATCCCTGGCCATCAGAGAAATGCAAATCAAAACCACAATGAGATACCATCTCACACCAGTTAGAATGGCAATCATTAAAAAGTCAGGAAACAACAGGTGCTGGAGAGGATGTGGAGAAATAGGAACACTTTTACACTGTTGGTGGGACCCTAAAGTAGTTCAACCATTGTGGAAAACAGTGTGGCGATTCCTCAAGGATCTAGAACTAGAAATACCATTTGACCCAGCCATCCCATTACTGGGTATATACCCAAAGGATTATAAATCATGCTGCTATAAAGACACACGCACATGTATGTTTATTGCAGTACTATTCACAATAGCAAAGACTTGGAATCAACCCAAATGTCCATCAGTGACAGACTGGATTAAGAAAATGTGGCACATATACACCATGGAATACTATGCAGCCATAGAAAATGATAAGTTCGTGTCCTTTGTAGGGACATAGATGCAGCTGTAAACCGTCATTCTCAGCAAACTATCGCGAGAACAGAAAACAAAACACCACATGTTCTCACGCATAGGTGGGAATTGAACAATGAGATCACTTGGACACAGGAAGGGGAACATCACACACTGGGGCCTATTGTGAGGAGTGGGGAGGAGGGAGGGATAGCATTAGGAGATATACCTAATATAAATGACGAGTTGATGGGTGCAGCACACCAACATGGCACATGTATACATATGTAACAAACCTGCACGTTGTGCACATGTACCCTAGAACTTAAAACATATGGGAAAAAAATGCAATGGAAAAGTTTTTGGCCGGGGACCAGTGGCTAAGGCCTGTAATCTCAGCACTTTGGGAGAGTGAGTTGGGCAGATCACGAGGTCAGGAGTTTGAGACCAGCCTAGCCAATATACTGAAATCCTGTCTCTACTAAAAATACAAAAATTAGCCAGGTGTGGTGGCAGGTACCTGTAATCCGCTTAGCTACTCGAGAGGCTAAGGCAGGGAAATCGCTTGAACCTGGAAGGTGGAGGTTGCAGTGAGCTGAGATCGCGCCACTGCACACAAGCCTGGGCAACAGAGTGGGACTCCATCTAAAGGGAAAAAAAAAAGTTTTCACGAAGAATATAAGTTAGGGGATTAAGATAACACTGATGACCTTTAAGAAAGCAGTTTTAGTAGTATGAGAAAAGCAGACAAATATGTGCGTTTTTCCCACATTTGTCTGTTTTTCCAACACTCCTGAAATTTTATGTGTATATATGTGTGTATATATGTATAATTATATATAATTTCCATAAAAGAAATTTAAATATATATATATATAAATTTGGCATGAGTGTGTTATGATGAAGTGAAAAGTTAAAAAATGATCAATTTGATCATTATTATGCATTTAAAACACTAAATACGCGAGACGGGTGGATCACGAGGTCAGGAGATCAAGACCATCCTGGCTAACATGGTGAAACCCCGTCTCTACTAAAAATAGAAAAAACTAGCCGGGCGAGGTGGCGGGCGCCTGTAGTCCCAGCTACTCAGGAGGCTGAGGCAGGAGAATGGCGTGAACCCGGGAGGCGGAGCTTGCAGTGAGCCGAGATTGCGCCACTGCACTCCAGTCTGGGCGACAGAGCGAGACTCCGCCTCAAAAAAAAAAAAAAAAAAAAAAAAAAAAAAAAAAAAAAAAAAAAAACACTAAATATTCATTCTAAATAAAAGTAAGTGTGCTATGATTACCAAAAATATGGGTATTATAACGGAAAAGAGGAATTGCAACTCATGTTTAAACGTTTATTTTAAGCATTAAGAACTTTCAACACAAATGCCTAATTTAAGGACTTAGTTCTTTGTTTACAATAAAAACCAAGTCAGAAGTAAAAATAATAGTGCTTTAAATTTCACACCTATATATCAAATCATGCTCCCATCAGATATTTAATAGGCATCTCAAATTTAATGTATCCCCAAACAGACTTCATTTCCCCTAACCCTGCTAAGCCTACCCCTCTCCCTTGGTCTCTTCCATTAAAACAGAAATTCCATGAGTGAAAAACATCATCTCTTTTATTTAATTAATGAAGAGAAAAACAATAAATAATGACTCAAAGTAAAGGGCAGTTTGTGTTTCAAAGTATTTAGTTTCTAGATCTCCTTATAGTATCAAAAATTATTGAGTACCCCAGAGTCTTTTCTATGTGGGTTAGATATACTAATATTTCCATAATAGAAAATAAAATGTTTAAAAGTTATTAATGTACCTAAAAATACTAGTAATAAATTTATATCATATAAAGATAATTTTACTTTAAAAATCCCTATTTTTTCTAAAACAAGAATTCAGTGAAAAGAGTGGCATCATCTTACATTTTTGCAAATCTCTTGAATTTCTGGCTGGACTCCAGCTGGACTCCAATATCTGATTCTGCACTCAATTAATTGGGATACGTTACTGGAAAGAAGAGTGCTTTCATAGCCTTTAAAAATATTTGTGATTTTTCTTCACTATTCCACCAACACTCAACAACTACTAGGTTTTTAAAGATTGGCGCTAATGTAGAATCTAAATCCACATAAATAAATTTTCATATTCCACATACTAATATCCACTAGTCTATATTGCATATAAATGGAAATTTTACCCATGAATTTTGTAAAATCAAACATTACTTACTTGGAAAATATTGGCCCACCAAGCTAAGCAGAACTTCTAAATTTTGGCACATGCATTATAAAATATTATTTTTAGAAGTACATTTGATAATATAATTTTAAGACTCATCAAGAAAGTGCAAAATTCTAATTGATATGAAAGCCTGAATTATACAACTAGCAAAATGTACTCAATTGTTTTTCTTAAAAAGATAGCTCCTTTTTTCATTTCAGAGAAAGTATCTGCTGAATATTCAACTCTGAATATGAATAATTTGTCTGTTAGTCACTGTTTAAGTAAAAATGGTGTTTCATCATAATTTTCATATGCAGCAGAAATGCTTTATGCCTACTCTTCATTTTGTCACAGAGATCATTAAAAAGATGTGTAATTAAGAGGCAAGAGTTAATAAAATTTATATTTATTTTGCTTCATTAAAGACATTGTTAAATGAAACTGCATTTTTCTCCTGTCTTACTAGTACTACATTGCTTTTACTAAGTTTCCAAAGTTTTACCCACCACTGATTTTGCACCAATTACAAATGTAAACCCAATGAAAAAGGCAAATAATACCTTACTGTTATGATGAAAACAATAGTTTGGCTTTATGAATCTCCTTACAGAGTTTCAAAGACTACACTTTGAAAACCATTGGTTTCTAGATAATTTTATGTAATATTATTTTTATAAAGATGATCTGGAAATATTGAATTTATGTAAAGATTGGTACATTATTTCATCTCAATTATTATTTTCCATTAAAAATATATCTAAAATTTTAAGATATACCATCAAATTTGAACTCCATGAAACAAACTTTATAGTAACCTATAGTACTTACTACAATGTAGTAACATTTTGTGAAATCTACATTTAGTATCGGTACCATCTATCCAAAAGTTAGATTTCCTCCTACTTGAAGACAGTGATGAAACGGTGATTAAAAACAGGAGTTAACACAAAGTCACACCTGCTAATTCAGAAGAATGCTTAGAGCTGCCCAATGAAGCATGATTCCAAAGCCAGCAGTGAATTTTTTGTAGCTAAGACTATTGACTTAAGAGTTTTATACAGGTAATTTTCCATGGTAATGTTAATGTGGAAATCAATTCATTTTGTGTGTTGCAAATAGCAAAATGAAGGATTTTGTTAGCTATCTTTATAATCAGCTACAATGAAATGTGCCTGTGAAAAGTTAAAGTACAATAGTAGTTACAGTATATAGCATAAAGACCAGAGATGCAGCCAAATGACTCAGGGTCCAATCCCACCACTTGCTACCTATGAGAGCACATCAGGAAAGGGGGGATCGTAGCAGAGCTTCCTCTTATTAGTACTAGTGATGATTATTATTAATACAATAGTTTTGGAAACACAAAACGAATTAATACATGTGAAGTTCTCAGAACCGTACCAGGAATAGTTAGTAATAAGTAATTTTATTTCATTTGTCAAAAAAAAATTGTAAAAGACTTTGAAATGGGTGAAAAGATTAGTGAGTCCTGGCCAGTTCACTCCTTTGGATTCGCTCAACCATTATTTATCTTTAAACCATTGTACAACTTCGTAAATTAATGAAAAGTAATCATAATGCAAGTATTCTTGTAAGGTGGAAAACAACTGACTATTGCCCGGTGGATATTGACTAATTTTACAAATACGCATACATTTATTTCAGCATTCCTGAACGTCTCTGTGTATGTCTATTCTTGTTCTTTTTCCAGCAGGTTGAAATGTCTTACTGGTTCCCTCATTAATTAATAGACTATAAAATAATTAACAAGGGTTCATTTTATATTTGTTTAAGTATGATTTTAGAGTTTAAAAATTTTACTCTTCAACACATTGTTTCAAAGAAATCTGATATTGATTAAAGGGGAAATCATACTATGAGGAGAGTAATTTTGGAATATGCCAAGACCAGGTGGTGTGGCTTACTGGAGACAGCATTGGAAGTCCTCAAAGATCATCAGGTTAACAGCAATGAGCTCTCAAATCAAAGGTAATCAGGTTAGAATTTTTTCGCTGTTGAAAAAAATAGGGGAACAAATATAATATTTCTTAAAGTCATTTTTAATAGACTATGGTCAGATATTTATTTTAGGCTTAGTTATCTAGGATATTGATGTAGAATATCTCATTTCCTAACAAAACTACGTATGCAAAGTGTTATCCACAAAAACCAAAAGGCTGTTTTCTTTCCTCCTGTTCTGTCAGAGTAATTTAAGCTGATTCCTTAGGTGTTCTGTCCAGGGTTACAATTCTGGATCTGGAAGCAGCAAATCACCAGTTGTTTTCATCCCACTTTTTCTACTGGCAGCCTAAAAATTCACAAAGCTACCAGATTGAGTTTTTAATGTATTATATGATTTTATATATTTTATATGATTTTAGCATTTAAAAAGACATTCATTTTATTTCATACACAATTTAAAACCCAAATATATAGAATGTGTAAATATATTTACTTTTAACAGATATCTTTTATTTTTCCTTTCAATATAGCCCTATATTTAAAAAATATGAATATAATAAAACCAGGGAATTGGAGCTGAGTAAACTGGAGGTAACCATACTTCAGGAAGGAAGACACTAAATTTGCATTTACCATTATGTATCTATTCATTTCAGAAAATTATTTACTGGGCATCTTTAGTATGAAATAGTGCAAAATGTCTGTTTTACTTATTAAATAATAAAATAAGGGGTATAAGCATACATTTACACATAATCCTGTGACAATAGCAGATAATGGTTATTTACTGATTTAAAGGATCTACTTTTGAGTTTAAAATAGTCTGAGGTTAAGTATACACTAAATATAGTTTAGTTTCTTTTCATAGCAATGTTTTATAATTCAAAGTAATTTTTCTGATAAAATATTGGATGTTTCCTTTTATATATGAAATAGAAAAAAATGTTTCTACCCTAAAAATATCTGAATACTACTTCCTTTGTGCAAATTCATTAAACACATTAAATTGCTTGTTTTACAGCAAGTATGCAATGTCTGACTTTTCTTTTCTGCCATTGTTTTATTCCAAGAAATTCAATGATGCGCTTTCCTATATGAAAAGTGAAATCTTACATATCAACATGGTGGAACCAGGCTGCAGAGCAAAGTGGGGAGTTTAACTAACTACATTGCTCCAACTATCACAAAATGGGAAAGCTGTAATACAGATTTGCACCTTCATGCCAAATTTCTGGCACGCAATTATGTAAGTAGAAACTAAAATCTTCTGGAAAACTAGTATTCAACCATCATAAAATTCTGCGTTTTCCCAATGACAAATAATTGCATTAAGTACGTTTCATGGGTAGATGAACTTAGTACATTCTGGCCTAGGTGTGTTTAAATGTTCTCTAATCTTGGACCACTTGGATTTGTCCAAAGACTCCATAGATCAATCACACTCAACAACCCCTACTTCCTAAGTACCCTCCCCACCAAAAAAAAGAATGCAGAGAGAGGGGAGTTATACAGAATAGGGGGAAAGAAATCTCTGTTTATGATAAGACACTAATGAGATAATGTGAATTATTTATTGAATTATATAATCATCCCCCAAACAAAAGCTTGGTTTCTATCACTCTGTAATCATGAATTATGCAAGCTTGATTCCAGTTAAGCATTCTTAACTATGTGGAAACTCTTACAGGTGACAGTGATTTACTTGAAGAAATACTGCAAAAGACAGAGAGCTGCTCGTGTCAGTGTTGGAGAGAGGGAGACCCTAAAACTATGAACTGGGAATGGAGATGAACGAGAGAAGCCTGCGCTACTTCCACAAGCTTGGTCTGCGATTTTGGGTCACTGACTTCTTTCAGATATTTCTTCTCTCATTTCATCTTTTCATTAACAATGCTTTAGCCACTGGATTCAAATTTAATCAAATTTAAATTTGATGACATTTAGCCTATTTTTATGAGTAAGCAAAATAATGCCTCCTTCTTTATAACTCTACTTGCAAAGACAAGGCTTTTCATTGCACAAATAACATTTGGAACCATCACAGAGGAAAAATTTGCCTTTCAAACTGTAAATTAAAAATCATTTCAAGACACATAGCAAGATAACTTTTTTCCATCCTATATGGTTATTACGTCCAGTAATAAGCCTGTACTATATTTATAACTAAAACAAACCTCCTAAGTATTATGTACCTCCATGAAATAACAAATTACCCCCTAAGGTTGCAATCAGAATGAAACCCAATAATTGGGTTCAATTTCTTATACTTGAAGTAAGGTAATTTTATAAATTCAAATAGTAATACTAGTTATTGTACTTACATGAAGTTTTTACATGAAGTTTGTATTTTAATACCTATATTTCTGTTTAAGATATACTGATGTTCAGCAAATAAAATATCTTCTAAGAAGTTTTGAGTTTTGATTATGCTAAACTACCACTAAGAAAGTTTTCTTAAATTCTACAAATTCACTTTTACTTCCTTTCACCCAACTGCTAAATCCATGACCACAGGAAATGCAAACAATAATAAGTAGAACTTTTAAAATATGATGTTAATCCTGGTAATTTGTCTTCTAACCTTTCACAAGTCATGTCTGCAAAGCAGAAATCTCATTCTGCCCCAGCAAAATGCTTTATTCATGACTTTGAAAATGCCAAGATCAAAAGGGGGGTAGATCTAATTCAATTCAGTTTGTTCAAGTGGACAGAAAAGATGTTCTTTTATTCCAGTGACAAAGACATTTGATCCAGAAAAGCTGTAGTACTTCCTTCGAAAAGAAGGGCACACACCTTGCTTTACGAATTCTGTTTTGCAAATGTCTTTGCTGATCAGTGTATTAATAGATCCCAATAACAATCTAAAAATGAGGCAATGAACAATTCTTCTGGCGAAAAAGGAAGAGAAGTATGTCATTATCAACAGCCCATGGGCATAAAGAACCACTTTGTGAGATTTCATTCCTCTGAAAACCTTGGGCAGAGTTGAGGGATGCCACTTCTCAAGCACTGTGAATTGAGAAAAAAGATACTTCACATGGTGTCAATAAATCTAACCCATTTATTTATCAAAAGGACAGAGGACTGTCCTCATTAGCAACCCTTGGAGAATCAAACTTTAAGTTTTCTATAAAAAAATTTCCGAAAGAGTACCTCTACCACTGGTATTTTGCCAAAAACTAGGGCAAATCTTACAGTCTTCGTTACTCAGAAATCAGCTCTTCGATGGTATATGTCACCATTTGGTCATGTGATAAGGAAGCAAAATGAAGGGACCAAGGGATCTTGAAAACACAAATTACAATAAAAATTAAATTAGAGGATGTGAGAGAGTGTCATTCCACTGAAAATGGGACATTTTGGGGATGTGGATTTACCACAAATATAGGACTCCAAGAAAACTATGGAGGCTCCACGGCAGCTCCCCCAAAACTTGGTACTTTACCAGCTCCCTGATTAATTTTTTAAATGTTAGCACCTGAACGTCTAGCTTTCCAGAGTAGGGGGCATTCATGAGGCTGAGCAGGGTTCTCACCTTCATCTACGTATCAGTATTACCTGGAAAGCTTTTATAAAATGTGGAAGTCTGGGTCTCTTTCCGATTACATCTAGGTCCTCGGGGTCCAAGGACAGAAAGTATTTAAATGTCACCATAAGAGATTCTAACACACAGCCAGGGCTGCAAATCATTGATTTGGGCAATAAATACAGGATTTGCAAACGGAAAAGGTAAGTTTAGGAAAATAAAAATTTGGGAAGTAGAAATGTAAATGTATTGTATCCCAGGGCTTGACTGACATGTCCTGAGTTCTGATACCACTCTGTGGATACCAATGCTAGATACCTTTCACTGTGGCATTTCCTAATCAAAGGGAGGATGTGTACATTGCAGTCGTTCCTTGTTGTCCTCTTTCTTTTTTTGTTGATCAGATCCAGGAAGTTAGAGCAACAACCACCACCCATGATATTCTCATAACCCTGGCAATAGTCTTACTAATTGCAACCCTTTTCTCAAGGGAGCAGGCTGCGATCGTACTTTCAACTGAAAACATGGGCCATAAGTAAACTCGACCTGGTACATCATTGCTTTGGAGCTACTGAATCTATGAGACCGGATTAACTGAAACTTATATTTTGCCTTGCCGATTTTATCCCCAGAAATAGGAAGTTCAGTTCCTTGGTAAGAATGTGGACTGGCAAAAATGCCCTGGTGGCTGGGCAAGCAAAGGCTGCTAGAACACAGAGAGTTGCTGGCCCGCTCCAGAGGAAAGAAACACCTCTTACGGCTAAGTGAGTGGCCATGAATGACGAATGGAGAGAAACGAGATCAAGTAACACTCTTTAATTATCTCAATTCCTTCTCTTCTAAGTGCCAAGGAGCGAGCAGTAGACTCATGTTGTAAAAAGTGGTTTCTGCCCCTTCTACTGTTTCTCACCAAAGAATCACACTGGCAGCCTCAAGAGAGTCAGATACATAGAGCTCGTAATGATGGTGGTGATTGTGTAAAATTATAGTTTTTCCAAGAAATACACAAAATGATTTCTGCACAGAATAGCTCTCAAGTTCATATACGTCATTTATGTCCAATCTGTAAAACCTTTCAAATGATGCCTTTTTATTAGTATCTCCGTGTGAATTTAGCGGTAGTGGCAGAAGACTCCAAAATGTTGATCTTTTAAGAAACTCCAAAACTACTTTTTAGAGTGGTTCTAGAATTTTGCACTTCCACCAGCAATGTATAAGTGGCCCAGTTTCACAACATCCTCACTCCGTTAGATGTTGCCGCTATTTTTTATTATTAGCCATTTTGATGGGTGTATAGTGATATTCCACTATAGTTTTAATTTGCATTTTCCAAATGGCTAAGGCTATGAAAAATCCTTTTATGTGCTTATTTCCTATCTGTACATCCTCTTTAGTGTGATGTCTGTTAATGTCTTTTGCCTATTTTCTAATTGGAAGGTTTCTCTTTACTGTTGAGTTGTAAGAGTTTTTTTGTGTAATCTAGTTATTAGTTTTTTTCAGATATGTGGTTTGCAAACATTTTCTTCCAGTCTTTAGCTTGTCTTTTCATCCTTATTAGTCTTTTTTCAGATATGTGGTTTGCAAACATTTCCTTTCAGTCTTTAGACTGTCTTTTCATCTTTTTAACAGGGTTTTTCATAGGACAAAAGTTTTTAATTTTAGTGAAGCACTAATTATTACATTTTTATTTATAAGTCATGTTTTTGGTGTCAAGCCTAAGATCCAAAGACCTCTGACTATTCCTAGATTCAAAGATTTTATCTAATTTTTTTCTAAAAGTTTTATAGTTTAATGTTTTACGTTTAAGTCTGTGATCCATTTTGTTTTTTGCAGAAGGTGTGAGGTTTAGGTAAAGATTAATATTTTGGTCTATGAATGTCTAACTACTCCAGTATCAATTGTTGAAAAGGCTATCTTTCTTTCATTAAATTGGTTTTTCATCTTTGTCAAAAATCAGCTGAGCGTATTTTTTAATCTATTTCTAGATTCTGTATTCTTTTCTATAGCACAATGACTGTACTCACTAATAAACATGAGTTGATGAAAAATGCTTATCAACGTCTCCATTGGAATTAAAAAAAACTGAAAGTGCCTCAAATGTCATTCTATGGCGCAAATATTATAATCTTTTTTTCTCTTATTAAGCATTGCCTCACCACACAACTATCATTAGGCAAATTATGGTCCCCCTCCCCTACTGACATAAGCAGGATTAGTGAAATAGCAACAAATGGTTTCACCCTCATATCATCACTTCTCCAGATCCCTGCGCCTATGTATCCACTGAGTCCTGTCAGAAGGCTAAAGCTTATGACTTGTGATGGACCAGAACATTACATAATTACTACTCTCTTCTAGTTTATCACTGAGCCCAAATATATTGTATAAACTCAATGACCAGATTACTTATACGCTCCAGACTGCTTAGCAGTATAGCTAAAATGATGTGAGGCCAGTGGCACCAAACTCTCTACCATGAACAATTCTAGATAGATAGACAGATAAAAGAATAGATAGATGGATAGATAGATTAGATAGATAGATAGATAGATAGATAGATAGATAGATAGATAGATAGATAGATAGAAGAAATCCAATAGTGAATCCAACTTCAGTAAAGCCTGGTGCAAGGCCTTTAACGATACAAAAGTCAATCTCTTTTTCAGTCTCTTTCGCGTTTTCAGTGTCTTTATAGCAAGTCAGCAATGATCAGTCTGGCTTGCTTCCTGTGCTCACTTCTGGACCAATGTCTGCTTATAATGCATGGAGTTTATGATTGGTCAGGCTCAGCATATGTATTGAGACTCTCAGACCCACTAGAACCACAGGGGATTAGATAGATAAAGCTTCTGAATTGGAAGATGACTGGACAGGCAAAAATAAGAAGTGGCCACCCTTCTAAGCAAGATGAGAGGTCAAAACTAGATCCCTGTCCCAATTCCACCTAGAGGAACCTCACTCAAGGGTATTTGTGTCAATTACTTCTTCAGGCCTCATACACCAACTGCCCTTTACTGGGAGTGCTTTAGCTTCTGCAGCATCTCCAAAGATGGAGCATCACCCAGTGGGAAAGCTCTCATGGCTTTCATGTCTTTAAAGTTCCAAAAAGCTAATCTTTGAAGATTGTCACACACAACCAAGACACACACAAACATACAACGTTAGAAAAGAGAAACAAATGCCAAGAACCCAAAGCAGCCATGATATTGGCTTTTAGTCCAGTCAGTTCCCTCATGCAATGATATTTCCCCACACAAAAGCAATGTTCTAGCACCCAAATTATATCACAGAGACTCACTATGTCTGTGTCTGTCCCCCTCCCTAAATAAGTCTTTAATAGAGTATGTTCCAGATTTTGGTCCTTACAATAAGGGTGGTTAGAAGACATTAAACCATTTTTAACATAGATATCCTCACCACTTCCCCAACAAGTAATCCTCTGGCTGCTGTTCTTAGAGGAATTTGAAGTGAGAAATACAGTCATCCTTCCATATCCATGGGGGATTGGTTCCGGGACCCTGCAAGGATACCAAAGTCCTCAAATGCTCAAGGTCCTTATATAAAATGACATAGTATTTGCATATAACCTATGCACATCTTTCCATATATAGTACTTTAAATCATCTCTAGATTATTTATAATACCTATACAATGTAAATAGTTGTTATACTCTATTTTTAAAATGTATACTATTTTTATTGTCATATTGCTATTTATTATTTTTTTCATAATTTCTATTCACAGTTGGTTGAAGCCACAGATACGGAACCCACAAAGAGCTAACTGTACAGGAATCTGAAAGGCCATTTAGGAAGTTATGGCAGAAGTCTCAGCAAGAAACAATGGAAGCTTGGACGAAGGCACTACCAGATTAAATGGAAAGAAGGGATAACTTCCAGAAAATTTTAGACTACAAAATCAATGAGAATTGATCAGGCAATCCAGATATCACTAAGAATCACTTTTCCCCTGACATTTACATAAAACTGACATCATCTTTATGCCAACCTGTAGAAGTCCAGCGCTACTCCCAAGATGTCTGCAAATCCTAGGAGCTTGAAGCTGTCAGAACTGCCTCTCGTGTTCTATTCCCCCTTAACTCTGAATTCCTTTCCCTCATATGTCAGCTCATATAGTTTTTCTTAGTCCTTAACTTTGCCCTTGCCTTCACAGGAAACAGAGTCCCATTTCCTTGCTTTCTCCAAAACACCAACCCACTTGGCATCTGTGTAACTAACTGTTGGAGGCTAAGGAGGATGTGAAGAGGGTGTATAACTGATCTATGCATTATTTTAAAAGTTCAACAGAGCTACCTAATTCAAAATTGAATAATATCTCCTTTGAATGTCCTGCAGATACCAGGAATTTTTCATTGTCAAGAATTTCTCCCCATATCTCCTGCTTTCTACATATTGTCTCTTACTTATCTTTTTCCCAACCATCCACATTGTCGTATCTTCCCCCAAAGCCCTATTTGCTTTCTCTTTGTCCACCTAAATGTATCCAGGTTATCACTAGAGACCTTCAACTTCAAAACTAAATATGCCAGTGAAGGTGGTTTTACAAACAAGCCTCACTTTTCCTTGAGCGGAGTTCTGTGGCCAACTCTCAAACTGGTTTTGTTCTGTTTTTGGTTTTGGTTTTGGTTTTTCCTTGCTACCATTAAAAATGGAGTAAGGATAGCATCCTAATTCTAGCACTTTCACAGCTGTATGTATGTGTGGTGCCAGGAGGTAAAGTATGATGCTGTTTCTCACGTTCGGGAAGAAAAATCCACCCTCTGTCTTTAAAACAATCTCGTTTTCTTGCAAACTGCAAAACTTTGCAGTCATTGTACCTAAAATTCTCAAGTTTTCTTGGACATTCCTTCCTTTTCTTTGGTGTCAATCCTGTGTTTAAATTTCATTTTTCTTTTGACCTAGAGTGTGTGGCATCTTAACATGGGTATCTTGAGTTCATAACAGGAAACTCTCCAAGCAAAGTTTACAGCCAGTATGTCCTCGGTCACATGCTACTCCTCCAAAATCTCACCTATACTCAGAATTTGGCTTTTTCCGGAACTTGCATAAATTAAGACTTATTGAACAGTAGTAGAAACACTCCTTTCTACTGTATTTTTTCTGCAGCAGATGGATATGTCTCTATATCCTCCAGCTTACCATTTCTGTTTCCTCTTCTTATATTTCCATCTCCTTTCAAGCAGATCTTAGCTGAGCTTTATAAAGTTCAACCTGCTTCTTCAATTAGATCCCATTTCTCTTCCATTCGTAACGCTGAGCTTTTACTGGATAAGTGTCCTCTTATTTCTTTTTATTCCTTTTCCCACGGTTTCTACTTTTATAGCAAAACAAGACTCTTCTTTCTTTTTTTTTTTTTTTTGACAATTCAGTTAATATCACTACTGATGTTCTTGGTGTGCCTTTTCCAATGCCTAAGTAGTTCTCTCTTCACATATTGGGTAGTCAATGCTAGTTGCTGCAAGAGACAAGCCCTAGAATCCCAGTGAATTACCAAGACAAAAGATCCCTGATTACTCACATCACAGCCAGGGTTTGGGTAAGTGGCCAGTGTCCATCTTGCAACAGTGCCATCTGGACCACACAGCTTCCAAATCACCATGGCAGGAAAAGAGAGAGCTGGAAAACTGCATGGGATGGCTTTAAGGACCAGGCCTGGAAGATGTTTACATAACTTCCTTCCACATATATTAGCTACAAATTAATCACATGGTCTCTAACTTCAAGGGAGTCTGGGATGGAGGAATGGACAAATGCATGTATAGATAGGATGTATGATAAATGCTAACGGTCTCTGCTACATGTTCTCAATTCTCCTTTTATGTTACATATACATGTTCTTATGTTTTTTAGTTTTTATATGTTTTCATATGACTATATTATATATGTATATAATATATATTTTATATTATATAAATATATATTATACATGTATAATCTATAATATACTATATATTATATACATATATATATAGAGAGAGAGAGAGAGAAAGACTTGCTACACTATGTTGCCCAGGCTGGTCTTAAACTCCTAGCCTCAATCAATCCCCCTGCCTCAGCCTCCCAAAGTGCTGGGATTCCAAATTCTCAGTTCTCCTCATCCTCACAGTTTTTTTTTTCTATCTCACGGCAACTTGCAATGTGACTAGTTTGACTTGGGATGTGCTATATGTGTAAAATATAAAATATACACTGAGTTTCAAAAACTTTGCAAAAACAAAAAAGAATGTAAAAATATCTCATTAATTTTCATATTAATAGAATATTGAAATAATAACATTTTGGATATATTTGGCTAAGTTAAATATACTACAAAAATAATTCCATCTGTTACTTTTTGCTTTTTAATCAACATGATGACCAGAAATTGTTAAATTATATGTGTGGTTAATATTGTATCTCTATTGGATGAAGCTGCTCTAGAGATATAGTGCTCCATATGTAAGTCTTTCTTTAATTATATTTAATTATGGTCTTGCAATGACTTCCTTGAGGTTTTCTACCTTGGTACTCAAGAGAAGGACATATCTTTTTGTAATAAATATCCCCATTCTTCTTATTCATTCATTAATGATTTCCTCCCCTTACTATAGGTAGATCCACTTTCTAGATTTCTGAAATCCATAATCTTCGTCTGCCTTAAATCGACAAAGATCATTTATTTGCTCACAATACTGAAATTTTGACAGAGCTTAGTGGGGATGGCTCCAGTCTGCTCCACTGTTGCCCTGGGGAACTGCTGACAGGTGTTTCAACTGGGCCTGGAAAGTCCAAATGGCTTCACCCGCATGGCTGGTGCCTGAGGCGAGGTGATGGATGCAGGAGGCCAGGGGCTGGCTGGGCTCTTCCCGTTCTCCCTCTAGAGTCCCTCAGCCACCAAGGCCTCTCTCTCCACATGGGCTTTTTCGGCAGCAACATCATTGGACTTGTTTAGTGGCTGGCTTTACATGACACAAGGCCCCTTAAGGCCTGAGTCTGGAACTGGCACAATGACATTTCTGTCACATTTCATAGATAAAAACAAGCCACAGGGGTAGTCCAGATTCAAGTACAGTCATGTAATTCATAAAAACATTTCATTCAACAATGGACCACATATATGACAGTGGTCCCGTAAGATTATAATAAGTATGCTAATGTTCCAGGCCTTCACATTCAGTCACCCCTCACTTACTAACTCGTCCAGAGCAACTTACAGTCCTGCAAGCTCCATTAATTCTACATGTTCTATACAAATGTACCATTTTTTATTGTTTATATTGTATTTTTACTGCACCTTTTCTACGTTAAGGTATGTTTAGGTATACAAATACTTAGCATTGTGTTACAACTGCCTCAATATTTGGTACAGCAACACGCTGTATAGCTTTGTAGCCTATAGGAGCAATAGATTATGCCATATAGTCTAGGTATGTAGTAGGCTATACCATCTAGGTTTGTGTAAGTCCCCTCTATCATGTTCACACAAAAATAAAATCACCCAGCAATGGATTGCTCAGAACATATTCCTGTCATTTCCTTACACAACATGACTGCATAAGGAAAACAAATGCTACCATTTGATGAGAGAAATGTTTAACAATCCTATTTGCAGACCATCCTTCTCACTCAGCAAGGAGTTTAGATTTTTTCATAAGTGAATTAGGAAGCCATTTTATCTAGCAATGAAATAACATGATTTAATTGCAGTTTTAAAAAAACTGGATGAGGAAATGTCTTAGTAAGATATTCTTGTAGTGACCTTTTTACTATGCCTTAGCAAGCTCACCGGAAACATGAGCAGAAACTCATGAGAACGAAAATCCAATGAAGAAGTAACAAGTGTCATAAAACATAGCCTAAAATTCTCCCTCTGAGAAAGATCCCAACCTCACCCAATAGTCTGTATAAAATGCATCCATACCATTAGGGCTATAGAGTTGATTGTTTCATTCACCAGCTTGTTCAATTTTATTGCATAATTATGGACTACACTCATGGCCGTGGGTAGTTATCTCACAAATCTGCTAATTTAATCACAAAGTAGACAAATGTAGCATGAAACAGTGATTGGTTTGACTCATAACCATCAAACCACTAGAAAAACCATCAAAGTCCATGTCCTACTGACAAAAGGTTATTAAAAAGCAAATGATCTTGTACATTTACTATGCTTTTAAATTATCAGCTTTCTGTATCCTAACATTAAAGTAATAGGTATAACAGAAATCAAAATGCCAATTGTCATGCTTTTAAAATACTCATAAGTGCAAAAATCAGTTGCATACAGTATTAGCTCTCTCAATAACCTTTTCATATGAACTTTGATATTCAGTCACTCATCCATTTATATTTTTATTCTTAAATAGGATTTTAATTATTGATATTGCATTATACAGTAAATACTCTCTATAGTCACTTATTGTATTCCTCTGCTGGACACATAAAAGTCAATTTGACTTCAGTACACTTTAACTGTACTATGAACTTTTATTTATTGATTATTTATTTATGCCTCTTTAAACAAAAACACATGCCTCAAGGGAAATTTACAGTGAACGACAAAGAGACTTAGTCTGAGTAGTAGATGTGTTTTCTAAAATAAAAATTAAAGGCACCAGGCATCAAATCATTAGAAGAGTCATTAACGATAATGGAAAGCACGCAATGGCCTTATTTCTCTGTCATTGAAAATAAGGCAAATAAATGTTCTAGGAGAATGATTTGAGAACAGTCTTAAAGTCAAAACTAGCTAATCAGCTATTTTTCCCTAGGTGGTAGAAGTAATAATACAATTTCTTTCCTGTCATAGTATCAGGAGAATAGAATAAATGTGTTTCAAGCATCACCTGAAAGAGAAAATAGGAACAATTTTAAAGCATTCTCATTAAGTTTAGCATGATTTTATTGTCCTTCAGTAAAACACATTTCCTATCAGGCAACTCTATTTCACTATTCTCTTGAAACTGGTTTGAAGAGGAAGGCATGAACAGCTTGAATAATTTCCTGCCAGCTATATGCTATTTTCTTACTGTTATTTTTCAGGTTATTCCATAAAGTAGACTTGGCCTTACCTAAAACTTAAACCGCAGGTATTATGTCTGTGAATTAAATCACAATCAGCAGTGAACAAGCTTTAATAGAACCATATTAAATTTTCTTGTACAAGAAAGAATTTTTCGTAACGCAAACAAGGAGCCTTTGATTTATTTACTTTGGACTTGGGGAAAGGCAGAGAAACAGAAGCATTGAGGAGAAGGAACTGATGAAGGACTACTGTGAAGAAAGGGAATGAGAAGGGAAAAGGCGATGAGGTGGCCAGAGGAGTTACAAGAGTGGGGAATTAGGACACTAACGGTGTTTAAGGAACATCGCATTCCAGCTCTTATTAAACCCTGTGAAGCTGTATCTTTGCTCTAACAGGGCTGCAGGTAAAACCCAGTTGAGTTACTTTCATTCAGTGATTCATAGACACCATCTCTTCAGTGTCCAGGTTCAATCTTTTCTACCAGTTCCCATGGAAAGAAGATAAAGAAATGACAGAAAGAAGTTCAAAGGGAAAGAAAGCAAAAAAAAAAAAAAAAAAAAAAAAAAAAATGGCATGGACCATGCAATGGATTGAATGTTTGTCCCCCTGAAAACTCATGTTGAGGCCAGGCATGGTGGCTAATGCCTGTAATCCCAGCATTTTGGAGGCCAAGGCAGGCAGAACATTTGAGGTCAGGAGTTCAAGACCAGCCTGGCCAACATGGTGAGACCCCATCTCTACTAAAAATACAAAAATTAGACAGACGCAGTGGCACACACATGTAGTCTCAGCTACTGGAGGGGAGGCTGAGGCTGAAGAATTGTTTGAACCCGGGAGGCGGAAGTCGCAGTCAGCCGAGATCATGCCACTGCACTCCAGCCTGGGTGACAGAGAGAGACTCCCTAAAAAAAAAAAAAAAGAAAAGAAAAGAAAGTTGAAATTTAATTGCCAAAATAATGGTATTGGGAGGTGGGGCCTTTAAGAGGTGATTAGACTTTTCAGGTTCCACCTTCGTGGATGGGTTTAATGCCTTAATAAAAGGGCTTTCAAGAATGAGTTTTCTCTCTTGGCTCTTCTTCTCTCCTGCCGTATGAGGAATAGCACTCCTCCCCTGCAGAGGATCCAGCATTCAGGCCACCACCTTGGAAGAGGACACCAGGCCCTCACTAGACACCAAACCTACCAGCCTTGATCTTGGACCAACACTCCAAACTTGCTCTTGAACTTCCTAGCCTCCAGAACTGTGAGAAATAAACTTTTATTGTTTATAAACTACTTAGGCTGTGGTGTTCTGTGATAGCGGTACAAAACAGACTAACACTGACTGTTTCATAATTTTGGCTTAATGAAGTCATTGTATAATGAAGTGCACTCTGGGTCTCAAAGGCCTTAGCATTCATTAGCACCACAGACAACTGTGAGGCATTCCCAGAAGAAAGCAGCATTGCCCCAGATGGCAGTGTAAGGTTGAACACCAGAGGCAATCATAGGAAGTGCCTTTGCCCATCCTCCGTGAAGCTAATGGGAGAGGAAGAAAATGGTGCATGAGGAAGCAAGCAGGATGGGCTCCTCAATGTATCCAGTAGTGCATATATTAACCAGAAGTAACTGAGTGGTTAAAGAGTAGTTAAGTGTATCTAAGAGGGCAATTGATGTATTCCTAGTCATCTAGCATCCATTTCTCCCTTAACAAATAGCAGTATGATCTTCCGGAAGTTACATCTCTCCCCACTATGTATTGTCTTTTTACGTGGTAAATTAGGGTGCCCTCCCATGAAGAAAACCATGGAGAACCCCAGGTACTATGGCAGATCATACCTCTTCCTCCTACTAAAGGCCATAATGCAGAAACACGATGTAAGAAATAGTAATTGACATCTCTGCCAATGCACTTTTAAATTTGAACATAAAGAATTAAAAACTGAAGAAATAGGGGGAATTGATTTCTCCAGTGAAGGTAGTAGAGCTATGCTATCAAATGGTGCCTATATTGAGATCTGTCAAATTTACAATTGCTAGTTCCTGTTATTTCCAATAATTATTCTGCTTTTCGTTCATTCCTGTGTATTTCTATATACTGACCAGTAAATTCACTTTGTGCTTAAGAGAGATAGTCTCTACTCTTTGTAACATGAGCAAATAGAGTAAGCTTTTTAAGTAAAAAACAGTTATAATTTTCATATCTTTAGAAAGGTAGTACAATACATCATGTCCCACTTTATGCAATATGGTATTATTAAAAATTGAATTTTAGATAGACCATTGCTCTATCAGGTCAACAGTTTCTGGATAGTGTATTACATGATAGGACCATGGTGATGCATCACAGTTGCACCTCCTTTGTTGTAGACTTGGGTCCTTCAGCCTCAAATGACTTTATGCAGTATTCTCTGTGTCAAAGACTGCCAGTGGGTCCAATACTATAAGCCCTCAAACAATGGTGCTGGTGAAAGCAGGAAAGACATCATTCATACCAGGAATATGTATCATTTCCAGTCAAAAAATACTGTTTATTCCCAAGCAAAAGCAGTCCAATATAATCAGCTTGTCAACAAGTGGTTGACTTCTCTCTTTGAGGGATGATGCCATATTGGGGAGGCTGTCACACATTGCCGCTGTCTATCTGTTGGACCTTCAGTAGAGGTAGTAGCCAAATCAGTTTTGATTTTTTATTGTCCTCAATGTCCTTATTATCCATCCTTTATTTCTTTTCACTCTGTATATTAAGCAAGACTCTTGTCCACCCATCTATTTTGTCTTAGACAAAGCCATGTTCTGTTAACCATCTCCATAGTTCTCTGCAGGACAAGCCAGCCTGGCTGCCACTTTGATCTTAGTGTTCATTATAATAATCATGCATACTTCACTTCTGAAGGTTAAGTGCCATTGCTTGCCTCTATTTTGGGGACTGCATTGCCCTGATTTTATCAGGGAATCTAGTTCTGTTAAGCATCTCCTACTACCTTCCCTACCTAGAGGAGACAGCTACCACTGATAGTAGTGTTACTCTCACCAATGCATTTTTATTTGGTAAATGGAGGGTTCCCTGGGTCCTCCCACAGAATGTAGTTGATTTTTTTTGCCCTTGGGTAGTATATGCACTCTAGCATGCCTGTTCTCTGAATCTTGCATTTCCTCCTCTGTTGTTTGCATAGCAGTTCTAGTATTTCTCCTTCACGTAGTGCAAGCCTTCATTTTCTCCAAGATTGCAAATTGCAAGAGCCAACATAGCAGCAAGTTTGCATTGTTTTTTTTGTTTTTTTTTTTTTTTTTTTGAGACGGAGTCTCGCTCTGTCGCCCAGGCTGGAGTGCAGTGACCGGATCTTGGCTCACTGCAAGCTCCGCCTCCCGGGTTTACGCCATTCTCCTGCCTCAGCCTCCCGAGTAGCTGGGACTACAGGCGCCTGCCACCTCACCCTGCTAGTTTTTTTTTTTTTTTTTTTTTTTTTGTATTTTTTAGTAGAGACGGGGTTTCACCGTGTTAGTCAGGATGGTCTCGATCTCCTGACCTCGTGATCTGCCCGCTCGGCCTCCCAAACTGCTGGGATTACAGGCTTGAGCCATCGCGCCCGGCCAGTTTGCATTGCTTCCCAGGGTCCTTGCCAGGGTGTAAAATTCTGTATCAGAGATAATGCTCTCATAATAATAAACACTTCCTTATCCAACTTGACTTTCTGCCTCTTCCACTCACCACCATGATCTAGCACCCTCAGGATCCAGTTCTATACATATGTTCCTGGCTCCTGCTTTTATATTTGACTAGGCCCTGCAGCAACTCTTTTAGGAAATATCCCTTCTCCTCCTTTAGCAAAATACACTAGAGTACACTGGCTGGGCTATCTTGTGACAACAACAGTGATTAGTCTGGCATCCAGAAGGAGAGGTGGAGACAGATCCTGACTTGCAAGGCAGCATCCTCTATATCCTCAACCAGGTCCCAGGGAGTTTAACTGACAGCAATCAGCCATTTCTGCAGACCCAGTGGATATAGGGCTATCTTAGGGTTTCAGTGTTCTGGATCATTAATCCACATGTTTCCATTCCAATTCTCAGGTTCCAGACCTTGCCAACTATGACCCTAACCTTGGCAATTGCACATTTGCTAAGAATGAGAATTCAACTTCCTCTGGAGCTCTGCTACTCTTATAATTATAAACTGGCCCGATCCTCAGCTTTTTCTGGCCTCCAGCTGCAAAGTCTGGGACTCTTTTTATATGCTGCCAAATAGGCCTTCTGATTTTCACATTTTACCTTAAATTGTTGATTAATCACCATCAGCTTTTCATGCTCTTTGTCTAATGCGTCAATAGGACTCTGATTCTATTGTCTTTATAAGTGCTCCTTCCTCAAACCTCTCTAACCTATGAGCTATTGCAGTAGTCAATGCATTACCTTCCCCAGCATGGCATTCCAGTTCATCCCCAGGGACCACTTTAACAATTGTTCTGTTACAGCTTGTCAGAGGCGATCAGAACTCCACCGATCAGTGAAGCGATCACATTGCCAGCTGGCCAGGAGTGATACAGCTCCAAATTCCTATTTCTGAATCTGCTTCCTAGGGCTACTCTGGGCATCAGACATGTGTCTGAGTTCCCAGGACATGAGCTCTGAGATAAATTTGCATGCAGGAAGTTTACTGGGAAGTACCTGCAGGAACAACACCTATAAAGGAATAAGGAAAGAAGAGTTGGGCAGAGGATGAAGTTCAAGGCAATGCATTTGCAAAAGGACTTCAGGTGATCCCACAGGGGGTACTCTGGCTAGGATGACCCTTCAGAGTTGTCTATTGAGGCAAGGGCCAGCTCTCTGCACCCTTACATTAACTGGTCATGGATGTGGGCTGCCCCTGGGAAAAGGGTATAACCTTTGTGAAGCAGCTTACTCAGTCCAGCATGCCCCTCAGCTAGGGGCTCAGTCCTGAAGGGTGATTTGGGAGCCCTCACAGCATCTGTTGCATTTGTACACATCACACTAAGGGAGAACAGCAGATTTATAGGAGTTTTGTTTTAAAAGTCTTGGTTTGCATCTTGACTCTACCTGTGACAAGACAAATAACTGGGCAAGATGTTTAACTTGTCTTATTTTGGGTTTTCTCTCTCATGGAAAATAAGATACTTCTTTTTCTTCTTTATCAACATTATCTTGGTTTGGTTGTTTGTTTAGATGGAGTCTAAGGAGTCTAGGTCTGTCGCCCAGGCTGGAGTGCAGTGGCACTATTTCAGCTCACTGCAATATCCACCTCCTGGGTTCAAATGATTCTCCTGCCTCAGCCACTTGAATAGCTGAGATTACAGGCATGCACCACCACATCGGCTAATTTTTTTTTTAAATAGAGATGGGATTTCACCATATTGGTCATAACGGTCTCAAACTCCTGACCTCCAGTGATCCGCTGACCTTGGCCTTCCAAAGTGCTGGGATTGCAGGTGTGAGTCACTGAGCCTGGCCTATCTTGGTTATTTTTACATAACTATTACTCAGATGTACTGTAGGTTTATGTATCAAAATCCCATTAATATAAAAATTGCATTCTCATTTTAAATGAAATTAAAATAAATATATGGATTCTGGAATTTTTTTTTCAATTCTGGATTATTGACTTAGTAACTTTTTTTTCTCTTCTTTATTTCCTGCCCGCTGAACTCTGCCCACTCTCCACCATGTGAATTGTCACTCTTGTTCTCTTTCTGTCTTTCCGATAGCGTTTTAGTTCCAGCTGCTATAACAAAGTACCACAGACTAGGTGGCTTATAATCAATAGAAACTTCTGTCTTGGGGTTCTAGAAGCTGGAAATCCGAGATCATGGTGCCAGCGTGGTCTGGGTCTGATGACCTCATAACCCTCTTTTGGGTTGCCGACTTCTCTTATACTCTCATATGGTGGAAAGAGAGTAAGAGAGCTTTCCGAGGTCCCTTTTATAAGACACCAATCCCTTTCATGAAGGCTCCACCTTCATGACATAATCACTTCCCAAGAGTCCAACCTCCTAGTACAAACACATTGGTTAGGATTTCAACATATGGATTTATGCAAACATAAACACTCAGACCATTACAAACAAGCTTCAGTAAAGTTTGGGTGTAAAAAATATAGATATCTAAAGATTTCTTTTAAATGCTGTAGGGATATGTATTATCTTTTAAATTTTAATTTTTAATTTGCCAACATAGTAAGCTATTTTGGGATGGGACAAAGAATTTGTTCACATTTTCTAGGAAGAAAATTGTTTTAATGATACCTCATGTTTTCAAATTATTAACACTGACATCATTGTAATATTTTCTCATATTTAAAAACTTCATCCAAACTTGTATTTAAATCCTTCTGAATTTGAATTATATTTCATTTTGATTTTTTACTTTTTCTCACTAGACTATTTAAAAGCTTTTTTATTTCAAAACAAAAAGTGTTTAAAAGAGTTTTTGTTTATTTCAAAAACAAGCATTTTTACTTATTACATATTCAATTTTTTGTATTTTCAAATTCAATAATTTCTGATTTTTTTATGATTCTGTTAGTTTTCTTTCTTCTGAGTAAGTTGAAATTTTAGTTTACTATTGTTAATGTTTTTCTTGTTTAATAATGAATATCATTGATTTTCCTTGGAGTTTAGCTCAACGTTCTGCTTTGAGATGCAATATCATCATTTTTATTATTTATTTACCAAAAAGGACCATTTTGTTTGAATGTTTAATTCTATTGGTGATCCCTGGAAGACAGAGGGGAAACAAACAAGGATAGCCTAGGCCCTGTGATTGCCCCAGATTATACCCCAGAGTGCATGTACAGTGAAGCACAAGGAAGGGAAACCAAAACAAAGCCTTAAGTTCTCCAATTTGAGCAAATGGACTCTAGAATTGGGTAAGATCAGGAAAGTTAGAATTTGTGAGGCAGATTACCTGAGTGGAGACACCTCCGTGGAGAGCAGAGAGCTGTGCAGAGAAAGCACTCTGGAGTCTTACAAAGGGTCTCCTTTAGTCTTCAACACAATATTGATCAGCACGTGCATGTAAGAAAACTATGAGAAGACAAGGTAAGAACCACCAGATATACAACAACTGATGGACTTGATCACCAGCAGAAGTGCACTGCAAGACATGCTAAAGGAAGTGCTTCAGAAAGAGGGAAAATGACACCAGGGCTCAGATCTTGGTTTATAAATACCACTCTCCAATCAAAGGTACCAGGGTTCCTTACATAGATGGCTGATTGTAGTATAGGATGAAGAAAGTAGAAGATGAACCTTGAACATCTTGTAGTAACAGAAACTGAGGAAGTACTCAAAACACAGAAGGATTTCATAGGAACACAGGAGCCAGCCTGAATAAACTTCCAAAGGGAAAAATTGGAATAATTCATGCAACACAATAATGTAGCACTGAGCTATAATCCAAAGTATAAAATAAATATACCTAAGTCCATGACTATTAAATAGTTGACTAAATTAATAAATGGGAGGAAAGAGGCAAACCTTCCTTACAGAAGGATTGCAAATGACATAAAATTTTATATAATTTAAGGGTTGTCTTAGGAGTTGACACATAGTCTGTAAGGAACTTTGGGTCATTTATAATACTCCATGGTTAGAAAAGATTATGCCTACATCCAAGGGCCCATGACAAATCCATGATATATGGATTTGCAAAGCTCCTTAGTTACCCAAGCTTAATGAAGCCAGGGAAAAAATAAAAATTATCCTTGCATTTCCTGGGCAGGAGGATGGGAAAATGACAGCTCACCTGCATCAGCCCTCCTCAGGGTATAATATCAAAGAACAGAAAAGAAAATCAGTGCAATATAATATTAAATGGCTTCCTATATGACTGTTTCCTTGAGTTCAACTTGAGTGTTGTGAGGTGGCTTTTCTTTGCATGAACAGCTTCCTGGAGACAGCTCAGCAAGGCACCATCATAGGTGCCCCTCAAGGGTGGCTGAGAGAGTAATGCCAACCTAACAATCAATGATTATGCAATCTCTCCTGTGAAGGGAGAAATAATTGGGAATATGTAAAACTATTGACAAGACTTTCTGACCATCTAACATTTAAAAAGAAGCCCTTGGAGCCACTGCTCTTAGAAACTATTGCAAAAATAAAAGAGTCTTCGTGACCCTGAGAAGTTAACAATGAACATGGAACAAGTTGCTGGGAATTATTACCATCATTAGTGGCTGTGAGCAATGTGCAACTGTCAAGAGGCACTGGATACCCACAGGAGCCCTCCTAGAACAAACAGTGTGACCAAGTGTGTTGCCTGCTCAGGATCCTCAAAAAGTACTTCGAAGTCACCTCTAATTCAGAAAATCCAAAGTCACAACCTACCCTCAAACCAGCTACCCTGCCCCAAACTGGCTGTCTTCCAGTACTTCCCACCTCAATGACTGACAACAAATCAGTAATCTTCATAATTGTATCATCCCCAAACCCAGTGCACCAACACGTCCAGTTACTCTTATGTCCCAATAACTCTTAACTCTGTCACTTCTTGAAATCCTCTGTACTCCACCCTAATAAATGGTCATCATCTTTTTCTTGGACTAACTCTAAATGTTTTCCTAACTGATTTTCTTGCCATCCCAAGCTCTAAGCTTTAGACAAGGATTAGAAAATGCAAATAGAATAATATCACACCCCTTCTTAGGAACTATCAACATCTTCCCCTTCTTCGTGGAATTAAAACAAAAATGGTTAAAATCTCATGCAGAACTTTTCACATTCCAGATTTTGCTCATTATTCCAGATGGACTGGTAATACCTCAACATCACTGCCATCCCCTTCCAAGAATTTGCCTGGGATGGAGAGGAGAATCCGGGAACTGCATTTCTCAGAATTCTTTTCTCTGTTTAGAGTTTGTCAATGATGCACTCATGCAAAATTCTGAAAGCAGAAGAGAAGAAAGTTCTTTGTTCTCTTGAGGTATTGACAGTAGAAAGCACAGGCAGTCATGGAAGTCATAGCAGCTTCTAAAAAGCTCTTGAAAAGTACACTCTTTGCTGAAAGCCTTTAGAGCAGCTATCTTTTTTCCTGCTCCTATGTAATGTTTTCCATAGCACTTCACTAGCAGTTCCTGACTTTCAGTGGTGGCATCTGTGATCTTTACATTTTCAGGTTTTCTAGGTGTTGTATGTGCCCCTATATTTCAGACTCATGATATACACAGAGTAATATCTGTTTCCCTGACCAAATCCTCACTGACACATTTTGATCTTGGAATTGGTTATAGGAGACTGAATTAGTCAGGGTCCTCTAGAGGGACAGAACTAATAAGATAGATGTATACATAAAGGGAGTTTATTAAGGAGTATTGACTCACACGATCACACAGTGAGGTCTCATAATAGGCCATCTGCAGGAGCAAGGAAGCCAGTCCAAGTCCCAAAGCTGAAGAATTTGGAGTCCGATGTTCAAGGGCAGGAAACCAGCGTGGGAGAAAGATCTAGGATGGGAGGCTAAACCAGTATAGTCTCTTCATGTTCTTCTGCCTACTTTTATTCTGGCCACACTGGCAGCTGATTAGATGGTGCACACCCAGATTCAGGGTGGGTCTACCTCTCCCAGTCCACTGACTCAAATGTTAACCTCCTTTAGCAACACCCTCACAGACACACCCAAGAACAGTACTTGCATCCTTCAATTCAATCAAGTTGACACTCAATATTAACCATCACAGAGACCAACCTTAAAGATGAGAATCTGGAATTAGTTTATAGATCTAATCAGACGTAAGGTAGTAATTACTTCATTGCCAGTGGAACTTGGATGTCTTTGATTTCACCCAGAAGCAGATCCTGAGACAAGAATTTGAATGCAAGTAGCTAAACTGAGAGATGATCCCTGGAAATGCTTTAATAAAGTGGGAAAACGAGAGAGCCAGGAGAGGGAAGACACCTTAAATTCTTGATCAACACTTTGCTGAGCAACTGGAACTCAACAGTGCTGGACAACAGTGGTGCTGTCGACAAGGTATATGATCATACAGGGTAAGCCCAACTAAGGGATAAAGCGAGAGTTTCTAGCCACTAACTGCCAATCATTGTTGGTTGAAGGCTGCTTCCACAACTGTGGATCCTCCAGTCCATTTGTTTTGCCCAGCATTCAGGTTCAGCATGTTCCTGCATCAGGAAGAAAAATAGAAAAGCTCTTCGGCAGAGAGCCAGAAATGATAACAATAAACAGCCTACAGCATATAGAAGAGAATGCCTAGGAAATATGAATGGAGCACCAAGATATGGTGTCTGCCCTAGTGAGACATGGGCAGTCCCTCGCAGTAAATGGTAAAAGAGCTTCTTGTATCATAACGTTTAGTTGCCTGAAATCAAATGCCTTTATAAGGCAAGGCTTTAGAAGTCAAAGTAGCTGTTGCAACAGATGTCACTTCTTATAAGTACACTGGAGAACTTGGAGAAAGAAAATGACAAGTTCAAGGTCTTAATTCCCAGTTCAAGTCACAGAGTAGAGGATCACAGTGGTTCTTTGACTTCTCTAACAAATGCTTTTTTGAATCTACATGATGAGGTTTGGGAAAACTAAAATTTGACCCTGTAGGTGGTTCAGTTACAAGGCAAACTGAATTCACAGCCTTAGTATGGTTCTTAATGTAAAGTTAAGGGATTGACGAAAAAAGAGTGGGATGTAATAATTGGAATGAGCATACTTCAAAGAATCCAATAACCTTACCCTCACCCTAGATTTTTCTGGGCTTCTGTTATCAACAAAAGCAGGTTCTTCTTCCCTCCTCTGTGTGAAATTATCAGCCTCCATTTGCTTGAAGACCATATAATTACCATGCCTAGTGATTGCCTTGAAGGTTTATGCTGAACCCGTACCACCTCTTATTGTTTCCAGACTCGTGAGTATTCTTGAATTCTGGAAGATGCCAAGAGGCCCACCACAGAAATCTGACCTAAAAGGTTATACCATACATAACAATTCAATGTCATGATTTTTCCAATTTATATTGGTAGATACTTAGAGAATATGCATGAAAGTGGATTCTGAAGGTATCAGACCTAGGAGAAATGACTTTTATTTTTTGCTTGACTTAGATGAATTTATTGTAAACATTGAACAGAGATTATGGATACAGAGTGTTAGTTCAAAGTATTGTGAGTAGCTTTAAAAGTTTCCATGATTGGTTGACTGAAATCTGATTCAACAGTGCATTAAATAAAAGTGAGATGCTAGAACTTCCTTGGTATGCTATGTATGAAGGAATCTGAGCAATTAGGGAAATAAGAAGACTGGGGTGGATTTCTCATGTGTTAGTGCTTCCCTATCTTTTATGTGTCCCAAGAGGATTCAGAGGGCACTCTTCTCACAAAGCCTTAAAGAAATGCTTTGGTAGAGAGGTCACTAGCATCCTGAAAGGTTCTATAGTGGCTGTTCCCTGCATACCAGACATTAGAGTGGGAAATGCCACAATTAAAAAGGGCCTCCTGGAATTCAAGGGGGATGATGCAATCCCAGAGGGAGAAAAATAAAGTAGTATATTTTGCCTTTATAAGTCTTAGGTGTGCTAAGAAGAGTTAACTCTATAATTTAGTGCTTAAGTTTCAGGATATCAAATGTGCATTGTAGCAGAGCTAGCAGAGAAATGAGTATCACCAAGGATCAGGTAGGCATCAGTACTGCAGGGGGTTGCAAAACCAGAAAACCACTGAAAATACTGGAACCCACAGAGCTTTTTTGGCAATGGTTAATATTTCACAAAGTCAATAAGGCTGAAGTTGATGTGCAGTCTACTACAGAGTTACAGGATATGCATAAGCAAAGGAATCTAAAGCTCATGGTTTTGTGACTTAAATCATCAAAATAAAGAGTCATGCCTTTCACCCAATTCCCAGACCCTAGATGGAGCCTCTTGAATGAAGGGGAAGATGAATTCCCTTGGATAATTATTTGCTTTACTGCCTAACATATATACTGGCAGTCTTCCTCCTACAGCCAAGAGGCAGAAAATGATATGATGTGAAAATTCTGATGCTGACTACTTGGTGAATTTTCCAGGGGTCCGTTGATCTGACACATGCCCAGACATCCCCACCAAGGTGAAGAATAAGTTGCTGTACCTCGCAAAATCTACCACTAAGAAAGAGGCACAGTCTTTCGGTTTGTGAAGGGAATATAGAACTCCCTTGGGTATGCTACTGCTTGAATTTACTTATGAGCAATCTATAAGCTTACAAGTTGTAAGTGGGGCTCATAGCTAGAGACAGTTCTTCACCAGATCCATTCTCTGTAAAGCTGCTTTGACATTTGGTTCATATATTCCAGCAGATCCAATCCACATTCATGTTTGAAATCACCATGGCACATAGAAATGCTGTATAAAGACCCTTGGAGGTTGACATTTTAGAGGAAAGAGAGCATCAACATTGCACTAGAAAATTTCAGAATGTCAGAGACACATAAATTCTGCAACATTCAAGGTAGTTAGAAAGATTTTAAACTAGACCCCAGCCTTCCAAACAGGGAGAGTATTGCTGAGGGGAAAGGGCTAGGTGAGTCTATTTTTTTCTTCACAATGTTATAGGCCCCTAGATCTCAAATTGCAGTCCTTAGAGATTCAGAAAGGAGTCAGGAGTATACAGTAGTAGAATAAAAAGAAAAACATAAATATGCCAATAGGAGACAAGTGTTTAATAATTTTTTAAAGGGCTATTGGTTGCTTCTACTTTTTTAGCTACATAGCAGATAATTTTCAGAGATCATTCCCCAAATCTGACAAAAAGAGTTTCCAATCTGAAATACTGTTTAAGTAAGAATAAAGAAAATATAACAATATACTCCTAATAGTATAAAATCATATATATAAAACCATATACATATGCACAACCAACCCCAGCTTTTGTGTTTCTACAGCCCAAACCTTGAAAATCGTATTCTCTCCAAAACTGAGAACTGATTCATTAGATTATGATCACGATTTCACAACTCCAGTCAGGGGAAAAGAAAAAGCCCTATTTATTCTAGATGACTCTCTAAAGAACTTAATTGGAATGCCTCAGCTACTAGCTTTTCTCTTCTGATTCACCCAGATTTCTCCAATGAGTAATGTTTCGATGATAGTTATTCTAAATAATGAGTTTAGTCACCGTCTCACAAAGTTCTCATCAAGGAAAACAAGCTCTAATGATACAGTAAGTGCATGATAATTGAACTCCAACTCTTGGCAATGCAAAATTGCTACAAGGCTTGGTTTTCATTTTTGTTTCTGTCACTCAAAGTGTAACTGTTCTAGGTTATGGGTGGAAACGGGAAGACAGTGCTGCATGAACAGGCACTGAGGATATAGCTTGCGGGAAAAGCACATGAATTGATACAGGTTCCCGGTAGTAGCTGAATAGGAAGTCTCATAAATTAGAGAAAGACAGAAGCCATGGGTCCTGAGAAAGAGGCAGGCCAGAGGCATCCGGGGACCTTCCCCAATCTGCAGACTGTCAGGACTTAAAGAAAAGCAGGAAAGCAGGGACAGAAGGTTGGTGTGTCAAGCAATGATAAGTAGCCAGTCAGTCAAACTGCTGAGAGCCCAGGGACAAAGCACGCAAAAGTCACGATTCTGAACAGCAGCAGCAGCAGCAAGGGCAGAATCCAGTTCAGTGGCAGCTGTCTCTGTTTCCCTCTCACCCTGGAGAGCCACTCCTGAGTGGACCCCACCTGCAGGCTGCAAGAGATGATAACAGAGAACAGCTGGCAGCATAACAAATGTGAGTGTGGGGAGCGGATACAATTCTCTGGCAAGGAATCATTTCCCTAAAATGCAGAGCTTCCTTGTAACATTATCCTCAAGGTCCACATTCTTGGTCCATGCCACAAACAAGACCATGTTATCAAGAACACCTTTGTGCCCGCCTCCAAGAACTCAAAACCTCCTTGGAGGAAGTCCAAGATGGGCCAGTGCTCATTTCTAGCCCTGCGGATTTCATGTTATGGTGTAGTTCCACCCTATAAATATGGAATTCTCAGTGAAACCATACGCGATCATATGGCAGTGTGTACGTGACACAAAAGCTGTGTTTATCTGACATGAACAATGTGGGGAAAATGACAATCCTGTCTGCCACCTGGGTATGAGTTCCAAGAAGAAAAACATGTGTATGTTTGGAATTACATGGAGACAATCTGAATGACAGACTCCTTTTCACTTCAGTACATAACCTAGATGTAACCTTAAGCTAAGGCAGGGAAATTCGTGTTTAGAAAGGGATTATTCTCAAAAGCCTCTAAATAATTAATCTGGCCAGGCGCGGTGGCTCAAGCCAGTAATCTCAGCACTTTGGGAGGCCGAGGTGGGCGGATCACCTGAGGTCAGGAGTTGGACACCAGCCTGACCAACATGGAGAAACCCCATCTCTACTAAATATACAATAAATTAGCCCGGTGTGGTGGCGCACACCTATACTCCTAGCTACTTGGGAGGTTGAGGTAGCAGAATCGCTTGAACCTGGGAGGTGTAAGTTGCAGTGAGCCAAGATTGCACCATTGCACTCCAGCCTGGGCAACAACAGTGAAACTCCATCTCAAAAAAATAATAATAGTAATAATAATTAATCTACTGTAATTGGGGTGGGAAAAAGCTTAATTCTATACTGAGAGAAGAAGGGGTTTTATATGCCTTCACCTGGCCTTGGGTTTCCTCTGCTCATCAACTCCTCATCAAATAGTATTGGTCATGATAGATGAATGCATGCTAAAAACATATCTTGCCTTGAACAGATTCTATTCGATCATCCTTCCAACCCAAGCTAGCTTAAAGAGATTTGGGAGAAGGAAGTGGGAAAGGGTGGTGAAACCTGGACAATCATGGATGTTAGTAAAAATGAAACCATCCCATGATGCCGCATCAAGAGTCTTCAGTCAGAGACAATGCACCTTTTATGCTCATATAAGTCCAATGATTTGATTTGTTGAAATTGTTCCCACCTGTATACCCTTTAGACTGCAAACTTCATATCGGCACTTGTCACTACCCCCAAAACAAGAACATTCTCTAAAACCTCATTAAACTGATTACATTTGAATAGTCACCATCTCTGTAATGCACAATCAAAACTATGGCTTTATCCCAATTTGTTGGCAGCTATCAAGACTTGTGATGTATACCCAGAACAATTGCCAACATTGTTGTCAAGAACGTATTGTCGCCAAGAAAGTATTACAAAGTGTCCAGTCAGGGGCATGCCAACCGAAAAAGGAATTTCCCAGGACTGCCCCTGAGCACAAAACTTGTCCTCAATATTGAATTTAATTCATACAAATTTCCATATGACAGCTGCTAAATCCTTACAAGTATGCTGTCATGGCCCAGGGTTTTAGCAAAGTTCTAATCACCTGACTTGAGTCTTCCTTGCCTATCAGGTTTACAGTGTAGCTTTATCTATGGCAGGCAACCTTGTATAAAATAAAGGAAGTACTTAGAATATGTGACTTCCAGGAGAAAACAACTAGAAAATTAGTTTTCCTAAAATAATTCTATTTTCGGGTTGAGTATTTTCTTAAATTATATACAATACAGATAGCATGCTTCTCTGAGATACAGATTAAACTAGGCATTTTCCAAACAGCATCAGCAGGGAACCCAGTCAGTGGAAGGAAGGTTTTGCAGCCTTCAGTGGTCTCACAGGCTATTTGGAAATCAGTAGAGCACTGGATGCCCTGTGTAGCTGTGGTTGCTATAGGGATGGACTCCTGAGAGTATTCCATCTGCTACAAGAGGGACAGCTTGGAAACCCCTCACAGGTCTTTAGAAGAAATGAAGCAAACAAATACTCATTTGGTTGGGAAGGCCAGTTTGACTAAGTAGCTATTTCAACGGATTTCAAGCACATGCATACCACAAATCTTTTGTTAATGTGGAAAAATCTTAAATTTCAAAATTAGTTGCAAAAATAATCCGAATTTCAGTCACTTTAAACGTGTGCATGTTATCCCAGCACAACATGTTGCAACTTCTTCATGTTTAATTTAGCAAATTCGCTTTTATTTAAATGTTTAATCCACGTTTTCCAGAAAAATTAATATTAGCTTTTAAACAAAATTAAGGGCTCATTTAACAGGCTTATTTTTGAAAACACAACAAAAGCAGACTTGAATGATAGGTAGATATGAAATGTGGGGGTCTCACCTATGCCAGAAAAAAAAATCAAAGTTCACTGTAACTATCTTTTTACAATTGTCCCTCACTACTAACCAGAAAGATTGAGAGATAACCTGGACATAGGTTAATGTTATTTTGAAACTCATACATCAGTTCAAACTTAAAGAATTAAATAAGATCCAATGTGATGCATTTTGAAAAAGAAGAAAATTTTCTGTTTCTTAACCAAAAAGAAAACAAATCTCCTAAACTAGCCTGTTGGGTAATGATGTTTTGAAAATTAGAAAATATTTGAAGATAGGAGTGGGAGGGTTCACTACAGTGTGATTTTACAGACCTGTTAAAATAAGATTTTGCCTACTTATTTTGTGGTGAAAGTTTAATGGCTGCTGACTAATGCAGTTTTCATTCTATATACATTTAAAATTACATGATGTAGCTAAGGCACCGGAACCTGGTTTGGATAAGCTGGATTCTTGAAGAGTTTCCTAAGGAAAGGGTGTATCTGAATGAAAAGCAACTTTTTAGGAGTTGTCTCTTGAGCAGCCTAACTATTCAAACATATGACTACAACACTTAAATGTTGTAGAATCCAGTTACTCAAAACAATTCCTCCATATGTCTTCCCTAACAAACCTGTCCCTAGCAAAATGATCCTGTGGCTGAGGGATTGAAGCGGCATGTGGGGAAGCGTGTCTACAGCATAACATTTTTGTTAAAGAAAAGACGAAATAGAAGAGAGATAAATTTCCGTATAAAACTGATAACCCAATCAGACAGCAGCTCACTAATCCCTGCACTTCCTCAGGGGGATCTGTGTCCTCTCCTTCTACTGCAGCTCATGTTGGGGGCTCCACCTTTGCCATTGCTTGCATGCCCACACCTTCCCCAGCTCCTGACCACCATCGAATTTAGCCATCATCCTTCTCACTTTCTCACGGTCTTCTCATGTTATCTAATTTCTGCTAAGTTGTTAACGCTCAATAGTGATATTCCTATAGCATTTCTCCCATTTGATATATTTGAAGGTTTGACCAGAAGCCTTACCTTTTATGTGCTAATAACTAACAAAAGATATATTCAAGGCATCATGCAGAAGAGACTGACAGGAACTGTGGACCTAGGCAAGAGAGCAAGAAACGTTTTCAGTCTCTCAAATTTTGCCACATGTAAGGTGATCTGTTGCACGTCAATGCAGGATTAGATCTTTGCTTACCTTGCATATACAATGTATAATTAACATATTAAACAGTAATTTATAGACTGAGTCATTTTAGAATCATTTAAGAAATATTTCCTATGCAGATTTAACTACATATTTTACACTTTCCATTTTATATTTTTCATTCTCTGAAAATTCACAATCCACTTATGACTTAATGGAGTTTAAATATTTAATGGGTAAGGAAATCAGAAAGACAAGGCTTAAGATAAACAGAGACTGGCCACGTCATTGGTTCGACAGCTTTGCGGATATGGAAGGGAGAGATTAAAGAAAGAGAAAATAGGCTAACTAGGAAGCAAATGAAGAAACAGATTTTGTGAGATTTTGTTTTGAACAGATATATTTGCCCTCTTTAAAAGTCAGAAGAACAACAGCAAAACAACCTTAAAAGAGGCTTGACACACCAAAGCAGATTAAGCAGAAATTCAGCTGTCACCAGTTCCTAGAATCAGAATTAAAGCTAGGTGACCAGCTGGATATAAAACCTTCCACAGGGCTGGGCGCAGTGGTGCATGCTGATAATCTCAACACTTTGGGAGGCCCAGGTGGGAGGATCACTTGAGCCCAGGAGTTCATGACAAGCCTGGGCAACATAGCGAAACCTCATCTCTCTCTCTCTCTCATAAATATATATATATATATGAGAGAGAGAGAGAGAGAGAGAGAGAGAGAGAGAGAGAGAGAGAGAGAGAGAGAGAGACAGAGAGAGAGAGAGAGAGAGCGAGCTTAGTGGCTTATGCCAGTAGTCCTAGATACTTGGGAAGCTGATGCAGAAAGATCACTTAAGGTCAATAATTCAATGCTTCAGTGAGCTGTGATTGTACCACTGCACTCTAGCCTGGGTGACAGGGGGAGATGCTGCCAAATCAGGAGGACTTTCCAGGCCAGTAGGTGAATTTTTATTCATTTTGTGTGTGTGTGGAGGGGTGGAGGGAGAATAGTTTTGAGCAGAGGAAAATCATAAACTGATTTATATTTTAAGGGAAATTTTTAAAGTTTAACTAACATTATCTATCAGATCTCCAAATACATTTATCTAATGGGTTATAGAAAAATGTTAATTAAAATAATTACTTTATTGAAATAGATATGAAATAGTAATGAATGTCACAATTTGGTTGTGTCACAATTTGCTCTTCAGAAAGAGTTCTGAAGAATTTTTTTAAATCAGGTTTTCAACCTAAATTATCAGCCAAATTCAGATCAGTTTAGGGTTTTTGATGTTGCCAGGGCCCAGCAAAGGGGAAGCCATGGATTATCTAGACTAATGCTTCCATTTCACAGAGGAGCAAACTGAGTCCTAGAGATGCTTGTTTGGTAACACGAGAGATAAAGGCAGAACTCAGACAGGCCTGCAAAGCTCCTCATTCCTAACACGTTTCCCTTTCCCAAGCATTGTTATACTTTGAATACCCTGAACACCTAAGTTGGAAAACATAAAGTAAATACAAATCAACCTGAAAGCCAAACTAAATAATATTTTGAAGGAGATCCATCAAGCAGGACCTTAAAGAGTTCTGTTAGAAGCTGGGTGCAGTGGCTCACGCCTTAATCCCAACACTTTGGGAGGCCAAGGCGGGCGGATCACGAGGTCAAGAGTTTGAGACCAGCCTAGCCAACATGGTGAAACCCTGTCTCTACTAAAAATACAAAAATTAGCCGGGTGTGGTGACGGATGCCTGTAATCCCAGCTACTCAGGAGGCTGAGACAGCTGAGGCAGGAGAATCACTTGAACCTGGGAGGCAGAGGTTGCGGTGAGCCGAGATCATACCACTGTACTCCAGCCTGGGTGACAGAGTGAGACTCTGTCTCAAAAAAAAAAAAAAAAAAAAAAGAAAGAAAGAAAAAAGAGTTCTATTAGAATCTAGATATTTGTAGCGGATTTTTTTGTTTGTTTGTTTCAAATGGAATAAATCAATAGAAGCCTGGAAACCAAAACTTTGGCTTCAAAGCCTCTCTTGGCAACTTTGACTTATTAATTAATATTTGCCACCTTTATTTTTGAGCTGTCAATTAGAGAAAACATTCAAGAATCTGTGTGAAAAATAGGCAAAAGTGAAATGCATGAAAGCATTTTCCAAGCTTCATATCAAAACTAAAAGAAAAAAATTGAAAAAAAAGATAATGGAGTATAGTATATGAATTATTTTATAGATTAAAAAATAATTAAAATTTATTTAGACAGCATGATTTTATTTATTTGCATTTAAAATAAAAAATATTGACTACATTGACAGGCAATATTTTGAAACCCTATTAAAGAAATAAATAAGCTAAAAACAGATGTTAACAAATCACCATCTACATCATAATAAATGAGCAAATTTTGTAAAGTTTTTTATAAGGTAAAATGTATATTACAAGTAAATTATTGGTTGTCACAATAAATGATCATTTCCTAATCTAAATGCATACTCAGCATTTCAGCACAGGACAGCCTAGAGAGCATCCAATTACAGAGATGAGCCAAAACTTCAAATTTACATTCAATATTTTATTTGTTATTTGTAATTAGATATGATGATTAATTTACTGACTACAATAATGTTCACCACGGTCTTACAAATATTTTAAAGCATATAAACTTCTCATAATGTGGATTTAAAGAAAGGTCATCTCGATTTGAAAGATTTCCAAGGTATATTAAGCTTAAAATGATGCATGGAGTATACTTTTTCTGTTAATCTATTTTTTCTGCTGTTAATTATGAAAATGAAAATAGAATTAGAAATGTTTACACAATATTTAGTATGTTTCTAAATGTTGGGGGCAAGTTCATTGTTTGCATAATGATATGGTTTGGCTCTGTGTCCCTACCCAAATCTCATCTTGTAGCTCCCATGATTCCCATGGGTTGTGGGAGAGATCCAGTAGGAGATAATTGAATCATGGGGGTGGGTCACTCCCATGCTGTTCTTGTGATAGTGAATAAGTTTCACAAAATCTGATGGTTTTAAAAACGAGTTTCCCTGCACAAGCTCTCTCTGCCACTATTCATGTAAGATATGACTTGCCTCTCCTTGCCTTCCACCATGATTGTGAGGCCTCCCTAGTCATGTGGAAATATAAATTCACTAAAACTCTTTCTTATGTAAATTTCCCAGCCTTGGATATGTCTTTATCGGCAGCATGGAAATGCACTAATACATAGGCTAAGGACTTACTTAATTACAGCCTTCTGTTTCAAAGATGAAATGTTCAAGCATTTAAGATTTTCCAGTAAAGACTGACATAACTCTAAAATTACATGGCATGAATACTCAATAACTTTCAGTCTTACTGTTTTTATTAATTAGTTTAATGTATATAGCCTACTGATGTGAAGGGAGAAGGGAAATTACTTACAGAGATTATGGCAAAGAAGAATGATATATCGTACTTTCTGTACCATCAGGATTTCAATGTCACGTTTATGGTCTCAACTGATAGTATTTGCATCAGTATTATTACTATTATTACACTACTAGTATTATAATAAATAAATTTATATAGCTCTTTACAGGTCTTTAAGCACTTTTGTGCATCGTATTAGTCAGGATTCTCTAGAGAAACAGAACCAAGAGGCTATATGTGGATCTACTTGAGATTTACTATGGTACTTGGCTCAGTACTACAGAGGCTAAGATGTTCTACAACATGTTATCTGCGAGCTGGAGAACCAGGAAATCCAGTGGTATAATTTTGTCTAGTCTGAAGGCCTGAGAATGAAGGCAGCCTATGGTGTAAGTTCTGGTCCAAGTTCAAAAGCCTGTGAGCCAGGAGCACCAATGTCCAAAGGCAGGAGAAGATGAATTTCCTAGCTCAAACAGAAAGAGCAAATTTGCCTTTCTCCTTCTTTTTGTGCTATTTGGGTTAAGAGGGATTGGATGATAACAGCTCACATGGATGTTGGTGGATCTTCTTTACTCAGTTGACTCATTCATATGCTAATTTCCAGAAAGACTCTCAGAGATACACTCAGAAGTAATGTTTCACCAGCTTTCTGGGTCTCTGGATATCCCTTAGGCCAGTCAAGTTGACAAATAAAATTAACCATCACATTTATGTATATTCTGTCATTTAATCCTTAAAACAACACTTTGGAGTAGACATTATTATCTTTTTACACATGAGGATACTGAAGTTGGGTAAGTAATTGGTATAATGAGGTTTAAAATTGAGGTTCGGAGCAAGATGGCCGAATAGGAACAGCTCCAGTCTCCAACTCCCAGCGCGAGCGACACAGAAGACCGGTGATTTCTGCATTTTCAACTGAGACTCCACCTCTGGGGACAGGGCACAACAGGGGAAGCAGCAGAGACCTGTGCAGACGCGAATGACTCTGTCTGACAGCTTTGAAGAGAGCAGTGGATCTCCCAACACGGAGGTTGAGATCTAAGAACGGACAGACTGCCTGCTCAAGTGGGTCCCTCACCCCTGAGTAGCCTAACTGGGAGACATCCCCCACTAGGGGCAGTCTGACACCCCACACCTCACAGGGTGGAGTACACCCCTGAGAGAAAGCTTCCAAAGTAAGAATCAGACAGGTACACTCGCTGTTCAGCAATATTCTATCTTCTGCAACCTCTGCTGCTGATACCCAGGCAAACAGGGTCTGGAGTGAACCTCAAGCAATCTCCAACAGACCTATAGCTGAGGGTCCTGACTGTCAGAAGGAAAACTATCAAACAGGAAGGACACCTATACCAAAACCCCATCAGTACGTCACCATCATCAAAGACCAGAGACAGATAAAACCACAAAGATGGGGAAAAAGCAGGGCAGAAAAGCTGGAAATTCAAAAAATAAGAGCGCATCTCCCCCTGCAAAGGAGTGCAGCCCATCGCCAGCAACAGATCGAAGCTGGTCAGAGAATGACTTTGACGAGATGAGAGAAGAAGGCTTCAGTCCATCAAACTTCTCAGAGCTAAAGGAGGAGTTACATACCCAGTGCAAAGAAACTAAAAATCTTGAAAAAAAGAGTGGAAGAATTGACAGCTAGACTAATTAATGCAGAGAAGGTCATAAACGAAATGACAGAGATGAAAACCATGACACGAGAAATACGTGACAAATGCACAAGCTTCAGTAACCGACTCGATCAACTGGAAGAAAGAGTATCAGCGATTGAGGATCAAATGAATGAAATGAAGCGAGAAGAGAAACCAAAAGAAAAAAGAAGAAAAAGAAATGAACAAAGCCTGCAAGAAGTATGGGATTATGTAAAAAGACCAAATCTACGTCTGACTGGGGTGCCTGAAAGTGAGGGGGAAAATGGAACCAAGTTGGAAAACACTCTTCAGGATATCATCCAGGAGAACTTCCCCAACCTAGTGAGGCAGGCCAACATTCAAATTCAGGAAATACAGAGAATGCCACAAAGATACTCCTCGAGAAGAGCAACTCCAAGACACATAATTGCCAGATTCACCAAAGTTGAAATGAAGGAAAAAATCTTAAGGGCAGCCAGAGAGAAAGGTCGGGTTACCCACAAAGGGAAGCCCATCAGACTAACTGCAGATCTCTCAGCAGAAACTCTACAAGCCAGAAGAGAGTGGGGGCCAATATTCAACATTCTTAAAGAAAAGAATTTTAAGCCCAGAATTTCATATCCAGCCAAACTAAGTTTCATAAGTGAAGGAGAAATAAAATCCTTTACAGATAAGCAAATGCTTAGAGATTTTGTCACCACCAGGCCCGCCTTACAAGAGACCCTGAAGGAAGCCCTAAACATGGAAAGGAACAACTGGTACCAGCCATTGCAAAAACATGCCAAAATGTAAAGACAATCGAGGCTAGGAAGAAACTGCATCAACTAACGAGCAAAATAACCAGTTAATATCATAATGGCAGGATCAAGTTCACACATAACAATATTAACCTTAAATGTTAATGGACTAAATGCTCCAATTAAAAGACACAGACTGGCAAACTGGATAAAGAGTCAAGACCCATCAGTCTGCTGTATTCAGGAGACCCATCTCACATGCAGAGACATACATAGGCTCAAAATAAAGGGATGGAGGAAAATCTACCAAGCAAATGGAGAACAAAAAAAAGCAGGGGTTGCAATCCTAGTCTCTGATAAAACAGACTTTAAACCATCAAAGATCAAAAGAGACAAAGAAGGCCATTACATAATGGTAAAGGGATCAATTCAACAGGAAGAGCTAACTATCCTAAATATATATGCACCCAATACAGGAGCACCCAGATTCATAAAGCAAGTCCTTAGAGACTTACAAAGGGACTTAGACTCCCATACAATAATAATGGGAGACTTCAACACTCCACTGTCAACATTAGACAGATCAACGAGACAGAAAGTTAACAAGGATATCCAGGAATTGAACTCATCTCTGCACCAAGCGGACCTAATAGACATCTATAGAACTCTCCACCCCAAATCAACAGAATATACATTCTTCTCAGCACCACATCGCACTTATTCCAAAATTGACCACATAATTGGAAGCAAAGCACTCCTCAGCAAATGTACAAGAACAGAAATTATAACAAACTGTCTCTCAGACCACAGTGCAATCAAACTAGAACTCAGGACTAAGAAACTCAATCAAAACCTCTCAACTCCATGGAAACTGAACAACCTGCTCCTGAATGACTGCTGGGTACATAACGAAATGAAAGCAGAAATAAAGATGTTCTTGGAAACCAATGAGAACAAAGATACAACATACCAGAATCTCTGGGACACATTTAAAGCAGTGTGTAGAGGGAAATTTATAGCACTAAATGCCCACAAGAGAAAGCAGGAAAGATCTAAAATGGACACTCTAACATCACAATTAAAAGAACTAGAGAGGCACGAGCAAACACATTCAAAAGCTAGCAGAAGGCAAGAAATAACTAAGATCAGAGCAGAACTGAAGGAGATAGAGACACAAAAAACCCTCCAAAAAATCAATGAATCCAGGAGTTGTTTTTTTGAAAAGATCAACAAAATTGACAGACCGCTAGCAAGACTAATAAAGAAGAAAAGAGAGAGGAATCAAATAGATGCAATAAAAAATGATAAAGGGGATATCACCACTGACCCCACAGAAATACAAACTACCATCAGAGAATACTATAAACACCTCTATGCAAATCAACTAGAAAATCTAGAAGAAATGGATAATTTCCTGGACACTTACACTCTTCCAAGACTAAAACAGGAAGAAGTTGAATCCCTGAATAGACCAATAGTAGGCTCTGAAATTGAGGCAACAATTAATAGCCTACCCACCAAAAAAAGTCCAGGACCAGATAGATTCACAGCTGAATTCTACCAGAGGTACAAGGAGGAGCTGGTACCATTCCTTCCGAAACTATTCCAATCAATTGAAAAAGAGGGAATCCTCCCTAACTCATTTTATGAGGCCAACATCATCCTGATACCAAAGCCTGGCAGAGACACAACAAAAAAAGAGAATTTTAGACCAATATCCCTGATCAACATAGATGCAAAAATTCTCAATAAAATACTGGCAAACCGGATTCAGCAGCACATCAAAAAGCTTATCCACCATGATCAAGTGGGCTTCATCCCTGGGATGCAAGGCTGGTTCAACATTCACAAATCAATAAACTTAATCCAGCATATAAACAGAACCAAAGACAAGAACCACATGATTATCTCAATAGATGCAGAAAAGGCTTTTGACAAAATTCAATAGCCCTTCATGCTAAAAACGCTCAATAAATTCGGTATTGATGGAACGTACCTCAAAACAATAAGAGCTATTTATGACAAACCCACAGCTAATATCATACTGAATGGGCAAAAACTGGAAAAATTCCCTTTGAAAACTGGCACAAGACAGGGATGCCCTCTCTCACCACTCCTATTCAACATAGTGTTGGAAGTTCTGGCTAGGGCAATCAGGCAAGAGAAAGAAATCAAGGGTATTCAGTTAGGAAAAAAAGAAGTCAAATTGTCCCTGTTTGCAGATGACATGATTGTATATTTAGAAAACCCCATTGTTTCAGCCCAAAATCTCCTTAAGTTGATAAGCAACTTCAGCAAAGTCTCAGGATACAAAATTAATGTGCAAAAATCACAAGCATTCTTATACACCAGTAACAGACAAGCAGAGAGCCAAATCAGGAATGAACTTCCATTCACAATTGCTTCAAAGAGAATAAAATACCTAGGAATCCAACATACAAGGGATGTAAAGGACCTCTTCAAGGAGAACTACAAACCACTGCTCAGTGAAATCAAAGAGGACACAAACAAATGGAAGAACATACCATGCTCATGGATAGGAAGAATCAATATCGTGAAAATGGCCATACTGCCCAAGGTTATTTATAGATTCAATGCCATCCCCATCAAGCTACCAATGAGTTTCTTCACAGAATTGGAAAAAACTGCTTTAAAGTTCATATGGAACCAAAAAAGAGCCCGCATTGCCAAGACAATCTTAAGTCAAAAGGACAAAGCTGGAGGCGTCACGCTACCTGACTTCAAACTATACTACAAGGCTACAGTAACCAAAACAGCATGGTACTGGTACCAAAACAGAGCTATAGACCAATGGAACAGAACAGAGTCCTCGGAAATAATACCACACATCTACAGCCATCTGATCTTTGACAAACCTGAGAGAAACAAGAAATGGGGAAAGGATTCCCTATTTAATAAATGGTGCTGGGAAAATTGGCTAGCCATAAGTAGAAAGCTGAAACTGGATCCTTTCCTTACTCCTTATACGAAGATTAATTCAAGATGGATTAGAGACTTAAATGTTAGACCTAATACCATAAAAACCCTAGAAGAAAATCTAGGTAGTACCATTCAGGACATAGGCATGGGCAAGGACTTCATGTCTAAAACACCAAAAGCAATGGCAGCAAAAGCCAAAATTGACAAATGGGATCTAATTAAACTAAAGAGCTTCTGCACAGCAAAAGAAACTACCATCAGAGTGAACAGGCAACCTACAGAATGGGAGAAAATTTTTGCAATCTACTCATCTGACAAAGGGCTAATATCCAGAATCTACAAAGAACTCAAACAAATATACAAGAAAAAAACAAACAACCCCATCAAAAAGTGGGGAAAGGATATGAACAGACATTTCTCAAAAGAAGACATTCATACAGCCAACAGACACATGAAAAAATGCTCATCATCACTGGCCATCAGAGAAATGCAAATCCAAACCACAATGAGATACCATCTCACACCAGTTAGAATGGCAATCATTCAAAAGTCAGGAAACAACAGGTGTTGGAGAGGATGTGGAGAAATAGGAACACTTTTACACTGTTGGTGGGACTGTAAACTAGTTCAACCATTATGGAAAACAGTATGGCAATTCCTCAAGGATCTAGAACTAGATGTACCATATGACCCAGCCATCCCACTACTGGGTATATACCCAAAGGATTATAAATTATTCTACTACAAAGACACATGCACACGTATGTTTATTGCGGCACTATTCACAAAGACTTGGAATCAACCCAAATGTCCATCTGTGACAGACTGGATTAAGAAAATGTGGCACATATACACCATGGAATACTATGCAGCCATAAAAAAGGATGAGTTTGCGTCCTTTGTAGGGACATGGATGCAGCTGGAAACCATCATTCTTAGCAAACTATCACAAGAAGAGAAAAACCAAACACTGCATGTTCTCACTCATAGGTGGGAACTGAACAATGAGATCACTTGGACTCGGGAAGGGGAACATCACACACTGGGGCCTATCATGGGGAGGGGGGAGAGGGGAGGAATTGCATTGGGGAGTTATACATGATATAAATGATGACTTGATGGGTGCTGACGAGTTGAGGGGTTCAGCACACCAACATGGCACAAGTATACATATGTAACAAACCTGCACGTTATGCGCATGTACCCTAGAACTTAAAGTATAATAAAAAAATAAAAAAATAAAATAAAATAAAATAAAATAAAATAAAATAAAATAAAATAAAATTGAGGTTCGTAAAACTGCCATTTTTCTGATTGTTTAATGGGAGATTTGTGATGGTTGTAATAGATGGGAGAATGCAGATATACAATCCACAGCACTTACATTTAAATAATTCATAATGATAGCTGTAAAGAATGCACTGGAAAGCTATTTGACAAAGTATACTCAATTTGTCAATTTAAAACTTTGGTTAATAAGTTATAACAAGGTTGTAGGATACAAGATTAATATATGAAAATTACTTTCCTATATGCCAACAATAAACAATGGGAATCTGAAATTTGAAATATAATACCAGGCCAGGCACAGTGGCTCACACCTGTAATCCCAGCACTTTGGGATACCAAGGCACGGGGATCACTTGAGCCCAGGAGTTTGAGACCAGACTGGGCAATGTAGTGAGACCCCATCTCTACAAATAATAATTTTTTAAAACCTAGCCAAGCTTGTTGGTGCATACCTGTGGTCCCAGCTACTCAGGAGGTCTAAAATTCTCTTTTTTTTTTTGTTGTGTCTCTGCCAGGCTTTGGTACCAGGATGATGTTAGACTCATAAAATGAATTAGGGAGGATCCCCTCTTTTTCTGTATATTGGAATATTTTCAGAAGGAATGGTACACGCTCCTCTTTGTACCTCTGGTAGAATTCGTCTAGGAATCCATCTGGTCCTGGACTTTCTTTGGTTGGTAGGCTATTAATTATTGCCTCAATTTCAGAACCTGTCATTGGTCTATTCAGGGATTCAACTTCTTCCTGGTTTAGTCTTGGGATAGTATATGTGTCCAGGAATTTATCCATTTCTTCTAGATTTTCTAGTTTATTTGCATAGAGGTGTTTATAGAATTCTCTGATGGTAGTTTATATTTCTGTGGGATCGGTGGTGATATCCCCTTTATCATTTTTTATTGCATCTATTTGGTTCTTCTCTCTTTTCTTCTTTATTAGTCTTGCTAGCGGTCTATCAATTTTGTTGATCTTTTCAAAAAACCCACTCCTGGATTCATTGATTTTTTTGAAGGGTTTTTTGTGTATCTATCTCCTTCAGTTCTGTTCTGATTTTAGTTATTTCTTGCCTTCTGCTAGCTTTTGAATATGTTTGCTCTTGCTTCTCTAGTTATTTTAATTGTGATGTTAGGGTGTCAATTTTAGATCTTTCCTGCTTTCTCTTGTGGGCATTTAGTGCTATAAATTTCCCTCTACACACTGCTTTAAATGTGTCCCAGAGATTCTGGTATGTTGTATCTTTGTTCTCATTGGTTTCAAATAACATCTTTATTTCTGCCTTCATTTTGTTATGTACCCAGTAGTCATTCAGGAGCAGTCTGTTCAGTTTCCATGTAGTTGAGAGGTTTTGAGTGAGTTTCTTAATCCCGAGTTCTAGTTTGATTGCACTGTGGTCTGAGAGACTGTTTTAATTTCTGTTCTTTCACATTTGCTGAGGAGTGCTTTACTTCCAACTATGTGGTCCATTTTGGAATAAGTGTGATATGGTGCTGAGAAGAATGTATATTCTGTTGATTTGGGGTGGAGAGTTCTACAGATGTCTATTAGGTCCGCTTGGTGCAGAGATGAGTTCAATTCCTGGATATCCTTGTTAACTTTCTGTCTTGTGGATCTGTGTAATGTTGACAGTGGGGTGTTAAAGTCTCCCATTTTTTGTGTGTGGAGTGTAAGTCTCATTGTAGGTCTCTAAGGACTTCCTTTATGAATCTGGGTGCTCCTGTATTGGATGCATATATATTTAGGATAGTTAGCTATTCTTGTTGAATTGATCCCTTTACCATTATGTAATGGCCTTCTTTGTCTCTTTTGATCTTTATTGGTTTAAAGTCTGTTTTATCAGAGAGTAGGATTGCAACCCCTGATTTTTTTTTTGTTTTCCATTTGTCTGGAAGATCTTCCTCCATCCCTTTATTTTGAGCCTAGGTGTGTCTCTGCACATGAGATGGATCTCCTGAATACAGCACACTGATGGGTCTTGACTCTTTATCCAATTTGCCAGTCTGTGTTTTTTAACTGGAGCATTTAGCCCATTGACATTTAAGGTTAACATTGTTATGTATGAGCTTGATCCTGTCATTATGATGTTTGCTGGTTATTTTGCTCGTTAGTTGATGCAGTTTTTTCCTAGCATTGATGTTCTTTACAATTTGGCATGTTTTTGCAGTGGCTGGTACCGGTTGTTCCTTTCCATGTTTAGTGCTTCCTTCAGGTGCTCTTGTAAGGCAGACCTGGTGGTGACAAACTCTCAGCATTTGCTTGTCTGTAAAGGATTTTATTTCTCCTTCACTTATGAAGTTTAGTTTGACTGGATATGAAATTCTGGGTTGAAAAGTCTTTTCTTTAAGAATGTTGAATATTGGCCACCACTCTCTTCTGGCTTGTAGAGTTTCTGCTGAGAGATCCACTGTTAGTCTGATGGGTTTCCCTTTGTGGGTAACCCAACTTTTCTCTCTGGCTGCCCTTAACATTTCTTCCTTCATTTCAACTTTGGTGAATCTGACAATTATGTGTCTTGGAGTTGCTCTTCTTGAGAGTATCTTTGTGGTGTTCTCTATATTTCCCGAATTTGAATGTTGGCCTGCCTCACTAGGTTGGGGAAGTTCTCCTGGATAATATTCTGCAGAGTGTTTTCCAACTTGGTTCCATTCTCCCCGTCACTTTCAGGTACACCACTCAGATGTAGATTTGGTTGTTTCACATAGTCCCATATTTCTTGGAGGCTTTGTTTGTTTCTTTTTACTCTTTTTTCTCTAAACTTCTCACTTCATTCATTTGATCTTCAATCACTGATACCCTTTCTTCCACTTAATCAAATCGGCTACTGAAGTTTGTGCATCCATCACGAAGTTTTCGTGCCATGGTTTTAAGTTCCATCAGGTCATTTAAGGACTTCTCTACGCTGTTTATTCTAGTTAGCCATTCGTCTAATATTTTTTCAAGGTTTTTAGCTTCTTTGCAATGGGTTCAAACATCCTCCTTTAGCTCGGAGAAGTTTGTTATTACCGATCACCCGAAGCCTTCTTCTCTCAACTCGTCAAAGTCATTCTCCATCCAGCTTTGTTCCATTGCTGGTGAGGAACTGCATTCCTTTGCAGCAGAAGAGGCACTCTGATTTTTAGAATTTTCAGCTTTTCTGTTCTGGTTTCTCCCCATCTTTGTGGTTTTATCTGCCTTTGGTCTTTCATGATGGTGATCTACAGATGGGGTTTTGGTGTGGATGTCCTTTCTGTTTGTTACTTTTCCTTCTAACAGTCAAGATGCTCAGCTGCAGGTCTGTTGGAGTTTGCTGGAGGTCCACTCCATACCCTGTTTGCCTGGGTATCACCAGCGGAGGCTGCAGAACAGCAAATATTGCAGAATGGCAAATGTCGCTGTCTGATCCTTCTTCTGGAAGCTTTGTCTCAGAGGGGCACCTGGCTGTATGAGGTGTCAGTCGGCCCCTACTGGGACATGTCTCCCAGTTAGGCTACTCGGGGGTCAGGGACCCACTTGAGGAGGTAGTCTATCTGTTCTCAGATCTCAAACTCCATGCTGGGAGAAGCATTACTCTCTTCAAAGCTGTCAGACAGGGATGTTTAAGTCTGCAGAGGTTTCTGCTGCCTTTTGTTCAGCTATGCCCTGCCCCCAGAGGTGGAGTCTACAGAGGCAGGCAGGCCTCCTTGAGCTCCACCCAGTTCGAGTTTCCTGGCCGCCTTGTTTACCTACTCAAGTCTCAGCAATAGTGGACGCCCCTCCCCCAGCCTCGCTGCCACCTTGCAGTTCATTCTCAGACTGCTGTCCTAGCAGTGAACAAGGCTCCATGGGCATGGGACCCTCCAAGCCAGGCACGGGATATAATCTGCTGGTGTGCCGTTTGCTAAGGCTGTTGGAAAAGCACAGTATTAGGGTGGGAGTGTTCCAATTTTCCAGGTACCATCGGTCATGGCTTCCCTTTGCTAGGAAAGGGAATTCCCTGACCCCTTGTGCTTCCCAGATGAGGAGATGCCCTGCCCTGCTCCGTGGGCTGCACCCACTGTCTGACAAGCCCCAGTGAGATGAACCCAGTACCTCAGTTGGAAATGCAGAAATCACCCATCTTCTGCATCGCTCATGCTGGGAGCTGCAGACTGGAGCTGTTCCTATTCAGCCATCTTGGAACCTCCAGCCGACAATTTCATGTATACAAAAAACTGAGCCTAAAGTTTATATAAAAATGGGAAGGTCTAGAATAGCCAAAACAGTACTGGAAAAAAAAAAAAAAAAAAGGAAAAAAAAAAACCTTAGATGAAGGACACTATCTTTTTCACTATAAAGCTACAAAAATCATGAAAGCCTGGTATTAGTGAAAGAATGAATACATAGATCAATGGAACAAAATATACAGTCCAGAAACAAACTCACAAATGTAGTCAGCTAATCTTTCAGGAGGCAAAATAAATTCAATGGAGAAAATATAGTGTTTTCAATAAATAGTGCTGAAATAATTTGATGTCCATACAAAAAATAAATCCATAACAGATCTACCATCTTTCACCAAAATTAACTCAAAATGGATCATAAACCTAAATACAAAGTGCAATATTATAAAACTTATAGAAGAAAACAAAAGGGAAAATCTCTGTGACCTTAAGTTTGGTCAAGAGTTTTTAAATACAATATCAAAAATATAATTCAATGAAGAGAAAAATGGATAAATTGGACTTTATTCAAATTTAAAACTTCTGCTCTGTGAAAGGCCTTGTTAACAGAATGAAGTGACCAAGTCACAGACTGGGAAAAATATTTGCAAAATCCATATATGATAAACAACTTGCATCCAAAATACACAAAGTATATAAGCTCAATAATAAGGAAACAAACAATACAATTAAATAGTGGACAGATGTACTGAACAGACACCTCACAGAAAATATGCATTTGGAAAATAACCACATGAAAATATGCTCAAAGTCAGATGTCATCAGAGAATAGCATATCTAAAAACTACATAACATGCATGCATATTGGGATGGCTAAAATTAAAAAGAATCTGAAAATATACAATGCTGGTGAGATTGTGGAGTAACAGGAACTCTTCTGTGTTGCTAGTGGGAATGCAAAATAGAGCAGCCACTTTGACAGTTTTTCAGTCTTTTACAAAGGTAAACATGGTTTTAATATATGACCCAGCAATTAAATTCCTAGATCTTTATCCAGTTGATATACAAACCTGTGTTCACAGAAAAACCTGCACACAAATGTTTACAGCAGCTTTATTAATAATATCCTCAAACTGGAAGTAACCAAGATACCTTTCAGTTGCTGAGTGAAAAAAGTGTGGTACATCTATATCACACTATTATTTATCAATTAATAAAAGGAGATATCAAGCCATAAATAGACATGGAGAAAACTTAAATGCATACTGCTAAATAAAATAATTTGATATGAAAAGTCTACATATTATATGATTCTGACTCTATGACATTCCAGAAAACACAAAACTATAGAGACAGCAAGATGATCAGGTTATGATTCCAACACTATGACATTCTGGAAAATACAAAACTATGGAGACAGCAAGATGATCAGGTTTTGCCAGGAGTACAAGGCGGCTGGGATAAATAGGTGAAACACACAGGACTTTTATAATATACAATTTTAGTAAAATTGTATATTGTATACATTGGTATCGCCTGAGGAGTATTTAAGAAAAGAGTAATTAGAGTCTGAAGGAGTGGAGTCTGGGCACTGATCTGGTTCTACTCATTTAACAAATTTATTTCTATTTATTAATTTATTTACAAATTCTTGATAGGCAGTGTTATGAGGACTGAGCAGCCAATGCTGAATGAGGTAGACCTAGTTTATGTCCTCATGGAATCTCCAGATTTTCATAACTGTTCTAAGAGAAATATTTTTCTTAGATTTTAGGGTATCTGAAGTAGTAGAAGAGACCGATTTTGGTGACCAGGAGTGCCCAGACCCCAGTACTCAGCCTGCACTAAGGGTGAATGATATAAAAGATGTGTTGTACTCTCATAATCTAGGACCCTAGGAAAGACAAAGAATAAAACCAACTTTAATATGTTGTAATGAGTAATATAACAATGGCCACTTACAAAGTTTTATGGAATTCACAACAGAGAAAATGCTTGAGGTTACTGGGGAAAGGTTGCAGAGAAGGTAAAACTTAAGAAATATGCCAGGTGGAGAAGATAAGAAAGAGGATTTCAAGTAGGAGAAGGAGCAAAACTGATGAAATGCATAATGACCCATGCAAACAATCTATAGAAAATGTTTTACACAAAATTCTGTCATGACACATACATTATTGGTACACCTGCTTAAAGAAAAAGGGACTAGACTATTGGCCCGGCACGGCGGCTCACGCCTGTAATCCCAGCACTTTGGGAGGCCGAGACGAGCAGATCACGAGGTCCGGAGATCAAGACCATCCTGGCCAATACGGTGAAACCTCGTCTCTACTAAAAAAAAAAAAAAAAAAAAAAAATACAAAAAAATTAGCTGGACTTGGTGGCGGGCACCTGTAGTCCCAGCTACTCGGGAGGCTGAGGGAGGAGAATGGCGTGAACCCAGGAGGCGGAGCTTGTAGTGAGCCGAGATCGCACCACTGTACTCCAGCCTGGGCGACAGAGCGAGACTCTGTCTCAAAAAAAAAAAAAAAAAAAAAAGAAAGAAAGAAAGAAAGAAAAGAAAAGAAAAGAAAAAGGGACTATTTCTGATGTGTCATTGGCTAATAGATGAACTACTGAAGAGAGAACACACATTGAATCATGACATATCCAGCTCTCTGATTGTTATTATACATACTCTTTGTGGGTGGGAGATTGGGAGGTTACATTTGAACACAGAAAATATTTGAATGCATTCAGATTCTCAAAACTGCACATACTATGCACCTTTGTATAAAATGAGGGTACATTTGGATTTGTATAAATTCAGCAAGATCAATAAATAGCATGTTCAGATTACCTTTAAAAGAAGGGTTTCTTACTAGAAGGAAATTAATAGGAAAACAGCGAGAAAGTGTGGGACAAAGCAAGGTGTCAGTCAAGAAGATGTAAACATTTTTAATAGAAAGGTTACTATAGGTGGAATAAAGATAATTTATACATAATCAAAAGGGAGCAAAATATATTTTAAAAGCATTTTATGCATCTTACAATCTAATTTTAATACATAAAAGACTATATCGAATACTACATTATTAAAAGGTAACATTTTTCCTCTTAATAAATCATTATACAAGTGAATTAAAGTCACTTGGCAAGCTAGTAGCTGTGTCCATATGAAAAATCACTATTATTCTTCACGAAGAATGTAGAAGAATTGGACCACAGAAAAAAAAATCATGCCTCTAATCATCATGTAGCCTTTCTACCTTTCTAAAGCATGTTTTACTTTGTGTGTCCCTTTCTAATGGCAATGATAGTTCTTTTTTTTTTTTTTATACTTTACGTTCTAAGGTACATGTGCACAATGTGCAGGTTTGTTACATATGTTGGAACCAACCCAAATATCCATCAATGACAGACTGGATTAAGAAAATGTGGCACATATACATCATGGAATACTATGCAGCCATAAAAAAGGATGAGTTCATGTCTTTTGTAGGGACATGGATGCAGCTGGAAACCATCATTCTCAGCAAACTATCTCAAGAACAGAAAACCAAACACTGCATGTTCTCACTCATAGGTGGGAATTGAACAATGATAGGTCATTTCTATCCAGCAATTTTTTTCACTTTTTTTTTTTTTTTTTTTTTTTTTGCTTAACCCAGTTTGAGTTTCATTTCTGTCACTTGCAACTAAAATTGTCCTGATTAAAACAAGAGCTTTCCTTGACAATAGGACTTTGAAATAAACAGTAATGTGGCAAGATGCTAACAGAACTACTTATAAAATAATTATAGAAAAAATTCAGGGCTGATAATATATAGCTATATAGGCATTAGGGCCAACATTTATTCTAATGGAATAACTAATTCTATTTAAATGTTTTGAATATCATCTCTAAATATAAACTTGAAGAAAAAGAAGCCAGAGAAGCAGGGTATATAAATGTGAGAAAGTTTGTAAAATAGAAAGTGCTCTAGAATTATTAATTATTGATTATTTCTATCAGATAATCCACTGGACCTTGTACTTTTTTTTTCATTGAAAGTTTGATAAGAAAATGCATTTCCAAGAGGGATCAAGTCTCACATACAAAGTTCAACTTTTCCAATTCATCAACCAGATGAGTGGGTTCTCTGGTCATTGGTGTGAGTCAAATGAAAACAAAAAGAAAGGCTAATTAATGTAAGGCAGAAATAGTGATAGCTTGTAGCCAGAATAGTCTATTGAATTATTCTATGTACTCCTCTTTGAAACACATCCAAGTAACTTTATCACTATCTCACTCATATCAAGAAAATTAACACTTCCCATGAAGTCAGACATTAACCCTATAATTTTTGATAACCTGTTCATGAGGTCACATCTACTTTCTCTTTCTGGATTAAGCGCTCTACTAGCATATTTATTTCATCTTTATATTTTTAATCTAGAAAATATTACCAAATTTGCCTAATGATTTCTCTCCATATATAATCTTTATGCATTCATACCTGTATGTGTAATCTTTGTAGTCTTAAATCATAGGGTAAAACCACCTCCTATTTTTCTTCAACTTGACATATACACTATCTCATTACCTCATCTAAAACTTTCATATTCTTCTTTATATTTCATTTATACCTTGTATTTACATATGAACACGTCCTTGTATGTTGCTTTTGGAAAGTCTTTTCATCACACTTTGTTTCTACTTTTACATTTCCATAATTTCTGATATAAATTCTGCAATTCAACCTTCAAATTGATACATAGGTTTCAATAACTTATACAGGATAAACATAATGTAAAGCCTTCTTATAACGTTGCTTGCTAACATAGTCTTCTCTTTCTAAAGTGCGGAGATCTGATGTGGTTCCTTAAGCTTTTATCCATGAAGATAAATGCCAACTTTAAGGAATTCAATGTACTTTCTTCTACAAACTGTGTACCATTCTAAACATATTTCTAATATGTACCTCAATCCTTGGGGTTCCCTCTATTCAACTTGGAAGACTGACAATAAGACCACCTGAGCCCTGTCTCATTAATGGTCAATACTCAGCTGGATTTTCAAGCTTAAAGAAACTGAAAATCAAACCTATAGCCTCCAATGTTGTATCTATGACACCTGACATTAAAGACACCAAATAAAAGCCCACATCACACATAAAGGCAAAATCAAATAAAATGAATAGAGGAGTTTTCAAAAAAAGTTTTTAAGTCAGAGCAACATAATGATCTCAAATCTCAGACACTCTGACAGGAGTTCAGATTATTATAAACACATGGAAGAAAGTTCATGGTGGGCTTTTGTATATGAATTTATGTTTTGCCTACACATGCAAGCAGTGGAGTCGAGTTCTCTTTCCACTGCAGTTCATGCCGTTTCTCCCTGCAGAGACAGAAAGCAAAAATTGGACCATGCGTGATTTATATTTCCAGGCCTTCCAATCGAAGATGCCCCAAGCTACTTTTAAGTCAAACAGCAGAAAAACAAATGAGGTCTCTGATGTTTTGTCTACAGAATATTGAAACAATTCATTGAAAAAATAAATACTTGCTCACATTGATTGTTCCGTATTGGAAAATATAGATGAGCACTTGCATAGGGACCTGTTTTACAGCACATATGTTTGTTTCCACTAGGAAACTAACCTTTTCAAGAAAAAGGCCTATGTCTGACATTTACTTCTAATGTCTATATACCTAACAGGAAACTTGACTGCTAGTAAGTGCTCTATAATTTGCTATTTGATAAATGGATGAATGAATGAATGAGTGAACAAGTGGGTAAAACGTTGCTGTCATGAATCTTACCGTTAAACTAAATTCTGTTCATATTTTTATACCTAGTCTCAGTCAATAATTTTTGTAACGTGACAGTCTGCACAAAGATCAACATGCTAATGAGTATGGGTAAACATTTTAAAGAGCTTCAGAATATGAATATCGTGATGAAGAAAAAAAGTAAACACATCAAGCAGCAGAGTCTAGGATATACAGCTTATAGCTTTTTTTCTCTTAGTAATGAAGGAAAACGGAGAGGAAAGTATAAAAGGCTCATCTCCAGACAAATCAAATATGAGACGCTTGCAAGGATCTATTTAAAAAGGAAATTGTCTTCTGTGACCTTTGCAAAGTCCATGAAAGATAATATACTCAAGGTATCAAAAAGACTAAAGGTGTGTTTGCTAAGAATTAAGACTAGTGGCAAAGCATAATTTTACTTTCAAACTTCGTTTTGTAAAGAGACCATTTCACTCTGACTTATGAAACATTGAATTATAGGATGCTCACGTGTCTTTGACCAACATAGAGGTCACACAATGAACAGGATAACACCATATAAATATGCCATATTTTAGAGACAAGAGAGTATTTAAAAGACAATCAGCAAATTCTGACCTTTTGAAATACCCATTCATTTTTTAACAGTTTCAAAGCACTGATGTACACTTCTGTTTTTATTCAAATAGAATCTTTTTAGTAATTAGGAGAGAAAACAGCACTTCCTACACCTTCCAATACTGACAGGCTTTGTCCTATAATTCTACATGTTTATACACATAGACACAGACACACACACACACACACAAACAAGCAAGGATTAAAAAGTTTAAATTCTCTGAACTAAAAATTGCTAAACCAAAGCTCCTTGAAAAGTAGACTACACTCATTTTCTCAACTCACATGTCCTCCATAACTCATTTATTGAACAATATTTATTTCGAGCCCAATCTATGCCAGGAAGTGCTGTATGGGCTGGAAATTCAGCATTAAACATAACAGACAAAAATCCTTAGACGTAAATATTGTACATTCTAGTGCAGAAGAGTTAGACAATAAACATCGTGACTAAGTAAAGCGTGTTGTCTATCACTTCTTTTAATGAAAAAAAATGAATCATAGTAAGTAGATTGAAGTTCTGAGTGAGGGAGAATTTTTAATGAAATGGTTAGAAGGTGAGCAAAGGCTTGATGAAGGAAGGGATTTAGCCAAAAGGACATCTGCTAGTAGAATGCTCTAAGCAGAGAGAAGAGCCAGGGCAAAGGCCTTAAAGTGGAATGTGTCTGCTGAGTTTGAGAACAAGAGGACACCAGTGTGGCTACAGGATCTGAGCAAGGGGAAGAGTAAGGGGCGATGGGTCAGAGTGGGAAGAGGGCCCCCACAACAGGTACAATTTTATAAGCTACTATAAGGACACTGGTTTTACAGGGTTTTGAGCACAGGAATGACATGATCTAACTTGAAACAAAACTTTCAACAATTTACATTGATTTGCTGATGTTTCAAGTAGCATTTACTGCATTTCAAACCACCTAAACTTAGCAGCTTAAACCAATAAACATTTATTTAGATCAACATTCTGAGGGTCAGCAACTTGGGCAGAGCTAGACTGAGCTAAATTGTTCCTCCGTTAAGTCTCCGTAGGTCCGCTCATGTGTCTGTGGTCAGTGGCTGGTTAGGAATGTGGTCTTACTTATGGAGTTTAGATGATTGTCAGACTGGAAGACAGAGGCAACTGGACCATATACATTCCATCATCCATTAGACTAGACTGGAATTCTTCATCTTATTGGGATTGCAAAGGTTTTCAAGAACAGAAACAGGACAAGTCCAAATGCACACATACTTTTCACACCTCTACTCATATCTTATCATTAATAGCTTTTGTCTCATTGGCCAAAGCAAGTTCATAGGCTTCACATCTTGATAGAAGGGAAAGAATATTTGGCCATTTTTGGCAGTCCACTGAAGCTGATCTTAGACTACAGAGGAACAGGAATGAAGGCAGTGCAGGAATATGAGGGTTTTCTAATAATCCAGTGAGAGGTGAAGTCTTAGACAGAGACTGTAGCAGTAGGGCCTATAAGAAGTGTTTTTGTTTTCTAAATATATTTTGAAGGTTGAGCCAAAAAGATATTCTGGCAAATTGGAACCGTGGAATGGGATAAAAAGAGGAGTCAGAGATAAACACAACATTTTGACCTGAGCAGCTAGATAGATGAAGTTTTCATTAATTGGTAATAGCAAGTTTTAAGGGAAGTTTTGAAGTTCACTTTGTGACTAGTTAAGTTGAAGACGTTCATTAAATAGCATAGGGAAAAGTTGAATTGAAGGGTATAATTTATACCAGAGTTAAGTGGTGCGCTCAAGTCTGCAAATATAAATTTGGAAGTTGTCAAAAACCAGGCAAGACTAGATAAGAACATCAAAGGAATCACTTTCGATAAATTAGAGTAAAGACAAAGGACTGAGCTATAGACACTCTAAAATTAAGAGTTCTGGAAAGAGAAGAGATCAGCAAATGAGACTATAAAGCAGCTGTCAGTGTGTTAAAAAGTAAGCCAGAAGTGTCTGTTGTTCTGGAATTTAAGTAAAGAAAAGTTTTCAAGGATGACAGAGTGTTCAACCACATGTCCAATGCAGCTGACAGGTCAAATAAAATGGGCACTTATAATTTCCTTTCGAGTTTTCAACATGAGTCAGATGACCGATGACCTTGAAAGAGCAGTTTCAGCGGAGTGATGGATTCAAGAAAAAATGTTTTGACAAAGGAGAAAAGGCAATAAAATACAGAAAAGGTAGTCATTTTAACAGACAGTGCTGAAACTACCGGATAGCTACATACAAAAACAAACAAACAAAATCAGAATCTAGACACAAACCATACACCCTTCACAAAAATTAACATGGATTATAGACCTAACTGTAAAACACAAAACTACAAAACTTCTAGAAGATAACATAGGAGATAATCTAGATGTCCTCAGATGTAGCAGTGACTTTTTAGTCAGTGCTCTTACATTTAAGTCTTTGTTCCATTTCATGTTGATTTTGTATATGGTAAGATATAAGGGTTTAATTTCATTCTTCTGCATGTGGATGTCCAGTTTTTCCCAATACCATTTATTGAAGAGACTGTCCTGTCCCCATTTTGTGTTACTGGCACCATTGTTGAAAAACAGTTGGCTGTAAATGCACGACTTTATTTCTGACTCTCTGTTCTATTGGTCTATGCGTCTGTATTTATGTCAGTACCATGCCATTTTGGTTATTGTCACTTTATGGTATATTATAAAGTCAGGTAGTGTGATGCCTCCAGTTTGGTTCTTTTTGCTTAAGATTGCTTTGACTTTTCAGAGTCTTTTGTGGACCCTGAAACTTTAGGACTATTTATTCTATTTCGGTGAAGAAAGTTATTAGTATTTTGATAGGGATTGTATTGAATCCACAGATCACTCTGGGTGGGACGGACATTTTAACAATGTTAATTCTTCCAAACCTTGAACATGGGATAACTTTATGTTTATTTATGTCTTCTTCAACTTTTTTAACACTGTTTCACAGATTTTTAGTGTAGAGATCTTTTTTACCTTTTTTTTTTTTTTTTTTGAGATGGAGTTTTGCTCCATCACCCAGGCTGGACTGCAGTGGTATGATTTCAGCTCACTGCAACTTCCGATTCCCGAGTTCAAGCGATTCTCCTGTCTCAGCTTCTGAGTAGCTAGGATTACAGGCATGTACCACCATGCCTGGCTAATTTTTGTATTTTTAGTAAAGATGGGGTTTTGCTGTGTTGGCCAGGCTGGTCTCGAACTCCTGACTTCACGTGATCCACCCACCTTGGCCTCTCAAAGTGCTGGGATTATAGGCATGAGCCACTGTGCCTGGCGCCTTTTAAATTAAATTTATTCTCAAGTATTTATCTTTTTTGTAGCTATCATAAACAAATGGTTTTCATGATTACTTCTTCAGATAGGTTGCTATTTATAAAAATGCTACTGATTTTCGCATCCTGCAATTTTACTAAATTTACTTATTACTTTGAATAGGTTTTTTTTTGGTGGAGACGTTGGGGTCTTCTATACAACATCATGTCAGATGCAAACCAGGACAATTTGACTACCTTCTTTCCAATTTGAATACCTTTTATTTATTTATCTGGCCTAATTGCTCTGGCTAGGACTTCCAGTAATATGTTGTATTGAAGTGGCAAGAATGAACATACTTGTCTTTTTCTGGATCTTAGAGAAAATGCCTTCCTTTTCTTCTGATATGATATGTGGGTTTGTCCTACATTGCCCTTATTATGTTAAGATACATCTTTTATATGCATAATTTTTTTGAGAATTTTCAATGTGAAATAATGTTTACTTTTGTCAAATTCTTTTCTTCATCTATTGACATAAGCATGTGGTTTTGGTCCTTCATTCTCTTAATGTGATGTATCCAATTTTTGACTTGCCTATATTGAGCCATCCTCCCATCCTTGGGATGAATCCCACTTGATCATGATGAATGATCTTCTTAAAGTATTGTTAAATTTAGTTTGCTATTATTTTGTTGAGGATATTTGCACCTAGGTTCATCAGGGATATTGGCCTGTAGATTTTGGGTTTCGTTGTATGCAGTTTTGGCCTCACAAAATGAGTTAGAAAGTATTCATTCCTCTTTAATTTTTGGGAAGAGTTTGAGAATAATTTGTATTAGTACTTATTTAAAAGTTTGGTAGAATTAAGCTGTAAAGCCATCTGGTTCTGGACTTTTCTTTTTGATGGGAAAACATTTATTACTAATTCAATCTCTTTAATTGTTATTTGTCTGTTCAGATAAGATATTCTAGTCTTTGTAATTCAGCTTGGTAAGTTGTATGTGTCAAGGAAGTTATCCATTTCTTCTAGCTTATTAAATTTGTTGGTTTGTAATAGTCTCTTATAATCTTTTGGATTTATGTGGTATCTGTTGTAATGACTTGGTTGTCATTTATGATTTTATTTATTTGAATGTTTTTCTTAGTCTAGGTAAAGGTTTGTTCATTTTGTCTTTTCAAAAAATAAGTTCTTAATTTTGTTGATATTTCCTATCATTTTTCTAGTCTCTATTTTATTTATTTCTGCTCTAATCTTTATTATTTCCTTTCTTCTACCAATTTTGGTCTTTAGTGTGTTCTTGTTTGTCTAGTTGTTTGAGGTGCAATATACGGTTTTTTGTTGAATTGTTCTTCTTTAGTATAGACATTTATTGCTATAAACTTCCTTCTTAGAACTGCTTTTGCTGCATTCTGTAAGTTTCAGTATGTTGCGTTTCATTTTTATTTCTCCCAACGTATTTTTTAATTTCACTTTTAACTTATTCATTGATCCATTGGGTTGTTCTAAAGCATGTTACTTAACTTCCATGTATTTGTAAATTCTCCGAAGCTTCTCCTGTTGTTGATTTCCAGTTTTACACCTTGTAGTCAGAAAAGATATATGACACGATCTCAATCTTCTTAAATTTGATAAGACCTGTTTATGAGCTAACATATGATCTGACCTAGAGAATGTTCCATATCCACTTAAGAAGAATGTGTATTCTGTAGCTGTTGGATGAAATGTTCTGTAAATGTCAGTTAAGTCCATTTCGTCTACAGTATAGTTTAAGTCTGATGTTTCTTCATTGATTTTCTATCTGCATGATCTGTCCATTACTAAAAGTGGGGTACTGAAGTCCCCTACTATTATTGTATCGCCAACAGTATCTCCCTTCAGATCAATTAATATCTGCTTTACATATTTAGGTGTTCCAGTGTCGAGTACATATATATTTAAAATTGTCATATACTCTAGCTAGGTTGACCCCTTTATCACTATATAATGACCTTCTCTGCCCTTTTTACAGTTTCTGATTTAAAGTCTATTTTCTTTAATATAAACATAGCTACTTCTGCTTTCTACTGACTTCTATGTCATGAAATATCTTTTTTCATCCCTTTACTTTTAGTCTATGTGTGTTCTTACAGGTGAAATGAGTCTCTTTTAGGCAGAATATAGTTGGGTGTTGTTTATCCATTCAACCATTCTATGTCTTTTGATTAGAGAATTTAATCCACTTACTCTGAAGGTAATTATTGATAAGTAAAGATTTACTATGGCAATTTTGTTGCTTGTTTTCTTGTTGTTTTGTAGAACTCTTTTTCCTTTCTTTCTCTCTTCCTAACTTTCTTTATAATTAAGTGATTTTCCTCTAGTGGTATGTTTTAATTCTCTGATTTTTATTTTTAGTGTGTCTACTATAGGTTTTTTGCTTTGTGGTTACCACAAAGATTACAAAAGTTTATTTTACTCCCCCAACATTTTGAATTCTTGGTGTTACAATTTACATAGTTTATATTTCATATCTCTTAATACAACATTGTAGTTATTACTATTTTAATAATTTTGCCTTTTAATCTTCAACTGAAGTAAGTGATTTGTATAACACCATTACAGTATTAACATTTTTCCTGTTTGCCTGAAGAATATTCGCCAGCAGCACTTGCAGCTTCAGTGTTTACCCTGATATAATTTTGCCATATTTCTAGCTTTTATTAATATTTTTGCATTGCTCTAGTATATTGACTTTGAAAACAAAAGACATCATGTTATTTATAGCATTCTGTTTTTAGTAGTGGTATTTCCATTTACAAAATATAGTAATTTTCAATTGCTGAAAATATCAAATCCTAGAAAACGTAGCATTCCTACATGTGATGTTAACATCCTTCTTGAATAGTTGTTGGCCAAAGATTCATCTGATGAATCCAATTTTTCTGAAACAGATGATTCTGATGATTCAGACATTCTGATGTTAGTTCTGTTTAGAAATAACTCCAAGAACAGTTTTTATATTATATTTTCACGATGAAAATCAGTCAGATTTGCTTCAGCCTCAAAGAGTGTGTTTATGTAAAATTAAATGATTGCTGGCAATAAGCTGCACTGTTTTTCTAAATAGGAAAAGGGTTAAGTATTCTGAATATGATTGTTTACTTACTTTTACCAGGGAGTTATACATTTTCAGATGTTTTTGTGTTACTCATTAGTGTTCTCTTCTTTCAGTTTGAAGAACTCCCTATATAGCATTTCTTGTAAAACTGTCACAATGATAATAAAATCACTCAGTTTTTGTGTATCTGAGAACTTTTTTTGTTTGTTTTTGTTTTTGTTTTATTTTATTTTAAATTCTGGGTTATATATGCAGGATGTGCAGGTTTGTTACATAGGTAAATGTGGGCCATGGTGGTTTGCTGCACCTATCAACCCATCACCTAGGTATTAAGTCCAGCATGCATTGGCTATTTGTCCTGATGTGCTCCCTTCTCCTGCCCGCCCCCCAATACACACAACCCCACCGACAGGCCCAAGTGTGTGTAGTTCCCCTCCATGTGTCCATATGTTCTCATTGTTCAGCTTCAACTTATAAGCAAAAATATGTAGTGCTTGGTTTTCCTTTTTCTTTCTTTTCTTTAAATTTTACTTTAAGTTCTTGGATTCATGTGCACAATGTGCAGGTTTGTTACATAGGTATATATGTGCCATGGTTGTTTGCTGCACCTATCAACCTGTCATCTAGGATTTAAGCCCTGCAGGCATGAGGTATCTGTCCTAATGCTCTCCCTCTCCTTGGTCCCCACTCTCCGAAAGGCCCCAGTGTGTGTTGTTCCCCTCCCTGTCTGTGTCCATGAGTTCTCATTGTTCAACTCCCACTTATGAGTGAGAATATGCGGTGTTTGGTTTTCTGTCCCTGTGTTTAGTTTGCTGAGGATGATGGCTTCCAGCTTCATCTATGTCCCTGCAAAGGACATGATGTCATTCTTTTTTTTATGGCTGCATAGTATTCCATGGTGTATATGTACCACATTTTCTTTATCCATCTGACAAGGTCTAAAATCCAGAATCTACAAGGAACTTAAACAAATTTACAAGAAACAAACAACCCCATCAAAAAGTGGGCAAAGGATATGAACAGACCCTTCTCAAATAAAGACATTTAGGCAGCCAAAAACATGAAAAAAGCTCATCATCACTGATCATTAGAGAAATGCAAATCAAAATCACAATGAGATACTATCTCATGCCAGTCAGAATGGCAGTTATTAAAAAGTCAAGAAACATTAGATGCTGGCGAGGCTGTGGAGAAATAGAAACGCTTTTACACTGTTGGTGGGACTATAAATTAGTTCAACCATCATGGAAGACAGTGTGGTGATTCCTCAAGGATCTAGAACCAGAAATACCATTTTACCCAGCAGTTCCATTACTGGGTACATACCCAAAGGAAAACAAACTATTCTACTTTAAAGACACATGTACACATAGGTTTATTGCAGCATTATTTACAATAGTATCTGGGAAAGTTCTTGTCTCTCCTTTCCTAAGGACAGCTTTTTGGGGTAACATGTTCTTGGTTGGCAGTTTTTTCCCCTTCAGCACTTTGACTGTGACATCCCATTCTCTCCTGACTATAAGGTTTCTGCTGAGAAATATGCCATGTATATTGGAACTCCCTTATATTGTATTTGCTTCTTTTTTCTTGCTGTTTTCAGAGTCCTCTCTGTCTTTGATTTTTGACTGTTTGATTATAATATTTCTTGCAGTAGTCTTATTTGGACTGAATGTGATTTGGACTAAGCAATAGTTAACCTTCCTGTATCTGGATATTTATGTATTTCTTCAGGTTTGGAAAATGTTCTGCTCTTACTTCTTTAAATAAGTTTTTCTACCCTTTTATGTTGCTATTATCCTTCTCAAACTCCTTTGACTCAGATATTTCCTCTTTTAATGGCGTTCCATAAATCCTATAAGCTTTCTTCATTCTTTGCATTCTTTTTTCTCTCCTCTGACTGTATATTTTCAAGGTATTTTTATTTGAGTTCACATTCTTTCTTCTTTTTAATTCTTCTGTTGATGTTCTATACTGCATTTTTTATTTCATTGTATTTATCAACCCTTGAATTTCTGTTTTTTTATATTACTTCAATCTTAAATTTCTCATTCTAGCCATTTATTATTTTTTTCTTGTTTTGTTTAATTGTTTCTCTATATTTTATTGAAGTTTGATGAGCCTCCTTAAAATAGTAATTTTGAATTCTTTGCCAGGCTGTTCATACATCTGCATTTAATTAGGGTCAATCACTGGCACTTTCTTTTTTCCATTTGTTGATGTCATGTTTCCCTGATTATTTTTGATTCCTATGGACATGCTTTCATGTCTGCACACTTGAGGTTGTTGGCACTTATTCCAGTCTTTGCATATTGGCTTTGTCTAGGAACACCCTTCAACAGTTAACCTGTTCAGATATTCCGGCCATCTGGCATAATCTCTAAGTTCAGGACTGCTGTGGCTGATGCAGTGCCATGCTAGACTCCTGTAGCAATTGAGGCTGGCATGGAGCTGGGGTGTGCCCAAAGCCCAAGCTAATTGAGGACTGTCTGCCACTAAGGGCAGTCCAGAGCCCAAGGTCATTGTAGTTAGCTGGTGGAATGTGGACTGGAGATCAAGTTTACCTCATAGGGCCTATAGTTTTCCACATGGTGCTATGGCAGGTCTAGAGGTTCAGTCTATATGTACCAGGCAAGATTCAGGTTCCATATATATCTGCTCAGTGCTGGGTTTTACTGCAGTGATCCCAGTACTATGGTCCAAATTAAACTCCCATGCTCACTTTTCTCCTTTCTTCTAATCCTACTGTATCTCTCTCCATGCTGTGCTGCCTCGGGTGAGGGAAAGAGTGATAGAGGTAATGTAAAACTGTCACTCCTACTCTCTTCAATGTCTTTTCAAATTATTGTCCTATAACCAGGTACTGTAATCTCTGACCTGCTTTCTTTAGTTCTTGCAAAAATATTTTTGCATGTGGATAGTTGTTGAAATTGATGTTTCTGCAGGGAGCAATCACTGGAGAGTCCTATCCTACCATCTTGCCCTGCCTTCCCATATTATTGCAGTTTTAATTGATGTTGCTTTAGTGACAACTGATGTTATCTCATTAATGACAATTGATGAGAAATATTCTTATTTGTCATTTGTACATAGTCTTTGATAAGGTACCTATTTAAATTTTTTGCCTGGTTTTTCTACACTATTTTCTTCATATAGGTGCTATGTCCCCAATATCGTGATTAGATGAGGTCAGAAACAACGAAAGGATGTAGGAGTGTCCTCATTTACTTTTATTCCCAAAATGGGAAACATTTTTTCCTATATCCACAACTTTGGACTATACGGAAAGGCCCTGGTCCCCAAAGGAGCAGGAGGCACTCTTATCAAGGGACATAGCAAGAGCACACTGAACAACAAGCTACTGTAGCCATGCATCACTTCATTTTTATTGTGTCCCAGGACTAGTAGGCAAGAAGAAGAGTCATCATCTTGGAAGAGCAATTGACCCTGATCTGCAGAAGAAGACATTGCTGCTGTTACACAGTGGGGCAGGAAGAAATAAATGTGGAATACAGGTGTTCTACCTGCTTGCCTGCAAATACTCAATTAACCAGCTGTGGCTATGAGGACAAGAGCAGCAGCACCAGCCTTAGAAACATATCGTTCCAGGTCTCAGAATTCTCAAGTAAACCATCAAGATGTGCAATGATGGTGGCTGAGGGCAAGGGGAATGTATAGTGAGGAGAGATGCAATGAGTACCACTTGGAGACTTAAGATCAACTATAGTTGGGGGAGAGCAGTTCTAGTTCATCCCATTAATTTCCTGTAAAAGGTTCTTCCCACTGGAATTCTGGAGAGCTGCTTCCATTCCATTTCTGAATGGAAAATTGGATCTGTGCAGATAAGGTCTACACTGTCAACTATGGAGGGACATAGCTGGGATACCCCTTGAATAAACTATGACATTCTGCTATAGGAAAGGAGTTAGCTGACAACCATTTTCAGAGCCTTCAAAGTTAACCTTAGTTTCAAGTTCTTTCCAAGTAGTAACCAGCCAATGACTGAGCATAGCATGTATCCTGGGACCACTTCAGTCCAATGCAGGACCCTCCAATAGAAGGTCATGGTTCTAAGGTTTTCTTTTGGGTTAGCTGAGACTTTGTCAAAACTACTTCACCATCTGAGGCTCTCCTATCCAATTCTGCTTCCTCTTTTCTCTTTTCACATATATTAGATTTGCATTGCTTTCTGAAGGCTTTAGCTGTTCAGTTCTACTCCATTCTCCGTTATATTTTATAAATACTACTCTACAACAAACCTCTTGCCTTTCTAGATCTATCTCAGCTTCTGCTTCTACAAGAGACAAACTGAAAAATCAATCCATCAATAGAACACCCAAACATATATAATAATAATTAAAATGAATCATCTTTAATGTTTTGTTAACTTTTAGTCATAAAAATATCTTTACATTAAAAATAATTTCTTGTGGAGGCCGAAAGAATGAGGGTCATGATCAACTCAGTATTCCACTGGAGACTATATGAGTAAACAGCAAACTGTTTCTCATAAATGCAGAATGTTGGCAAACTGACAAACTGCGTCTGCCACCCAGAAGGAGTTCTGAGGGCAGTCATGACCCAGGCACAAGTGTTTCTTGTGATTAGGCACATCTGAAGCCTGCTAACAATAATGTGATCAATTAGGCAGCTGACCAATCATTACCTCCTCCTCCTTGCTCTTGTTACCCAATAAATAGGAAGCACTGTAGAAGCTTAGAGGCTGCCTTTGCTCATTAGAAGCAGGGAGTCCTTTTCTTCTTTTCTTCTTCTTCTCTTCTTCTCTCTTTATTCTCTCCTTCTCCTCTCTTTTCTTCTCTCTTCTTCTTCCCCGGCCCTTTCCTTACAACAGTTTCTTTTGTTTTTTGTTATTTCTATGCTCGTCCCTTTGTTCAGTCTCATGATGACGGTCTCAAGTAGTAACAGTAGTAACTGTCGTAGTGACGGTCTCATGTAGTAGCAGTACAAGTCTGAAACAATTTCTTGTTGTAAATATCTGTCAAATATTTAACTATGTTGTAGCTTGATTTATTATTTCTAAATATGTAGGCAACTAGTATATGTTTGTCCCTGTTGTACTATTGCTCTTTACCCCATAAATACGAGAAGTGAATGGGATTAGGAGAGAGAAGGATGGCAATATTAGCATTACATTACAAACAGAAAGAAAATGTTCGCCAAAGTCCATTGTCATATTTTATAGATGGTTTACCTTCTACCAGCCATACTCAATCCATGGAAATACTCAGACAGTCACATCAGAAATAACTTTCTGTGAGATTTCAGGCAAAGAAAGATCCATACAGGATTGAATCAGGGATGCCTATTCCTATTAATGAATCCGAATTTTCTTGGAAACTACTTTGTGCCTTATACTACAGCAGGTGCTGTGAGCATCCATAAAATGTATGAATCAGTACTTATACAAAAAAAAAAAAAAAAAAGAAAAGAAAAGCTTAAAATCTGGCTGGAAAAAGAAGCTGAAGAAAAGTCAGTCACCCAATTAATGAATGATGAGAGACAGAGTTGAGACTCCAGTACTGAGTGTCATTATACAAACAAATGTGAAAATTGATCTGTTGAATTAAAGTGACACCTGTGCATAAATCAGCATAATGCACCGATATGATGATGTGCACAGCGTCAGATGTGGCACACACCCTCCGTCTCCTTGAGGAATACAGTGGTCAGCCCTGACAAGCTTTTGGCATCCAACAATGCCCTCTTTATTTCCAAATCCAATATATGGCCACACCTTATGCTCAGGAGAAGTAGGATTCAGGCAGCATGCACGAAACCTTCCTTCACCCTGACATTAGTCTTCATATTCATCATCTCAGGAATGAAAATGAATTTGCCTCCAAATGATTCAAGCCCCTATAGGAAAGGTTGCTGGTAATGGCATCTTTTTGCTGACTGCAGTAGAACTATTTCCAGATATGAGCACTTAGTTATCTCACAGTAAGTGAATTAAATTTGAAATCCCTTTTATTAAAGCAACCAAATAGCTTCAGTGTCCAGTCAGTACCAAGCCCTGTTTCTAGCAGCTCCTTTGCCAACGCCCCCCACTACCACTCTGCAGGGAACATGAGCAGAAGACTCTTACCAGGAATCCCTGCCAGCCCTTTTGCCCAAGCTCCACTGGCTCCCTGTACAGCTTATAAACATTTCCCAAATATGCATCCAAATCTGAAATTATATGACCTTCTATTTTGGTTCACAAAATATCCAATGAATATTTCTCCGTTAGCAAAGAGGGCATTGAATGATGCAAACTTTAAATGTTGCAATTATACTATATATCACTGATCTTTTCTTCATCTGTTGAATTCATAGGAGGGACAGAGACCATTGTAGGTGTTTTTTGAAGTGTTGGTTGCATTTTCTGTGTAGAATTCTCTCTTAAATCCTGCTGCTGTATATAATCATTCAGAGAAAGGGTTACGAGCAAAAAAGCTTTAGAGTTTTACTATACAAAATAGTTTGCTACTAACTATATTCCAATTAGCTGTCAGACTCTACACACTTTTGTGAAGTTCAGTCTTTTTGGCTAAAATCGAAAGCAAGCCAATGTGGTATACTAGAATGATTGTAGCTCCTGAACTCAGACAGAGGCTAGCTGTATAAGTTTCAAATTTTCTAATCCATGTTTACCTATTGTAAATTGGCACTGTTAACCCTAAACCAGGAGAATTATTGTTAAGTTTAATAACATGATTTTAAAATGCCAACACAATGTCTAATATTAAATGGTGTTACAATTAGAAATAATAATAACTGGTACATATTAAGTGCTAGGCATCATGTTAAATGCTTTCCTCATTTCAACACATTTAACCTATTAAGAACTTCAGAATGTAGATACACCTATTATCTTAGGGTTGCCAGATTACATACAGGATGATTTGTTAAATTTGAATTCAGATAAACTGTGAATTTTTTAGTGTAATATATCCCAAATATTGCATGGGATATACTTTTACTTCTTAAAAGACCATTGTTTATCTGAAATTCAAATTTAACTAAGTGTTCTGTTTTTCATTTGCTAAATCTGGCAACCTTTATTATTCCCATTTAAGATAACTAGACATGGAGTGCTGAAGAGACTTGCCCAGGGTCACAGAGCTAGCACACTGCTAAAAAGAGATTCAACTCCATGAGAGTGTCTTCAGAACCAAGGCAATGAAACCTTATGCAATACTACCATAATCTCCATTACTATACTATACTATAGTAAAAAAGTCAGGCAGCCCAGATTTTTCTGTACGTTTACTCAAGATGCCAAAAGTATAAGTCTCTGCCTCTTCCCAGTATGGGATTCCTGATATACGTGATTCCCTTCTGGGTAATGACACCAGTGAAAAAAACAGGAGGGATCAGTGAGTCAACCTTTCTATAGCATGTATTACATGTGCCAAATTGACCAAAGCCAATAGGATAAGCAGGAGGCCATTCATACAAGGAAACTCTCCTTAATCTGCTGCTTTTCCAACATTCTACCACAGCCCCACATTCATGGGGCCAATCAAACACACCCAACACTATTATTGGCTAAGTTACTAAATAGTAGTGTTGATATGGTTTGGCTGTGTTCCCACCCAAATCTTATCTTAAAGTGTAGTTCCCATAATCCCCATGTGTTGTGGGAGAAACCCTATGGGAGGTAATTTAATCCTGGGGGTGATTACCCTCATGCTGTTCTCATGATAGTGAGTGAGTTCTCATGAGATCTGATGGTTTTATAAGGGCTTTTCCCCCTTCTGCTTGGCACTTATCCTTCCTGCTGCCATATGAAGAAGGATGTGTTCACTTCCCCTTCCACGATGATTGTTTCCTGAGGCTTACCCACCCATGCTGAACTGTGAGTCAATTAAATCTTTTTCCTTTATAAATTATCCAGTCTCAGGTATGTCTTTATCAGCAGGATGAGAATCGACTAATATAAGTGCTGAACCCCAAACAATTCTGTATATTTATGAACAAGCATTGATCTGGAATATCCTTCTTCAGTTTGAAGAAATGCAGCAAGAACCAAAAACATTTAGCAACTATTTTTAATTTGTGATATTGGGTTTCATACTAATCCTTGACCACTGCTAATAACTATATAATAGATGTGTCTGTAATTCTTTCTCAGTAGCAAAATTGGGTCAACTGAGACATGCAGTGTGTATTCTCTTGGTACAATATTTCTGTTATATCTCAAATAAGCAATCATTGAGGAGGAGAAAAAATTTAAGAATAGTGTGTTGGTAAATGTGATACTTCCTACAACTGCTGAGACTGTAGTAAATTGCTCTTTAGCCCTTCTTTTTGCATTTAACTTTGTTTGGTACAGCAACCTGTCAGAGTAGCTCTTCCCACATTGCTACAAGCATCTTGTAGTCATAGACTCTCTCTGTAATGAAGAAGGTGAGTCATTAATGTGGGTTGTTTCTTTGACCTTGGAAAAAAATATGAAATCACTGGCATAAGGAAACAACACAAAAATTTCACCCACAGGAGGTCTGCTGGTTCTGCCAATTGTGATTAACTACAAACTGGCAGAAAGGGAGTAGACTATGCCAAGAAAGATTCAAATCCCATTCTGTGACTTGTTCAGTCACAAAAGGGAAATGACCATTTGTTCTAGCCTCCTATGTTATATTTTCTTTTGCTAGAGGCAAAAACTACAAACTAAAGCCAACACAGATATTTCTCTCTTCTATGTTCTTATAGATAATGTTAATTATAACAACTTTATCTAAAGAATTGGCTGACATTGAGATAGTCCTTTAATCTCACGAAGAGCTTCATAGGCATTGAGTAGATTTTACTGTTTGGGAAGCAAATTATGTGCCAAGGCACACTGATTATTCATTTCCAGCCATTAACAAGGAGTCCTTGGCTGGGAGTCTTAGGGTCTTAGCTCTTTTTCTACTCCCACCTGAGACTTTTTGTTTAATTTTGGACAAATCATTTACAGGAGTTTTTCCGGAGTGTATCTATGCAGACAACAGACATATATTTTCTAATCATATGTATTGTAGGTGGAATCTTGTCCCACAAAAAGATATCGTGAAGTCTTATCCCTGATACCTGTGCGTGAGACCTTATTTGGAAATAAGATCTATACAGATGTAATCAAGTCAAAATGAGGTCACATTGGATTAAAGTAAGCCCTAAATCCAATGACTGGTGTCCTTGTTAGGAGAAAGATGCAGAGACACATGAGAAGAAAGACAACCATGTGAAGACAGAGCCAGGAATTAATCTACCAGAAGGCCCGAAATGCCAAGAATTGCCAGCAACCACCAGAAGCTAAAAGAGGTAAAGAAGCATTTTTCTTCCAAGGTCTTATGAGGGAGCTTGGCCCCACTGACACCTTGATTTCAAATTTTAGGCCTCCAGAACTCTCAGAGAATACATTTAAGTCACCCACTTATGATAATTTCTTACATGAGCCGTAGGAAACTAAAACTATATGCATACACATATATTAAATGTATGTGAAATATAAATTTTTTAAATGTGGAGACGTCATTAAAAAGAGATAAACTGTCTTCTAGTTTTACAGTGTAACTGAGAGGCTAAGTTAACATTAGCAAAATTGCCAGCAAATGACTGCAAGGCAAAGCAATGTGTGCCAGATTTTATGAGACAAATTAGAGCCATAAACTATGAAATTCAATGTTTAAATGGAATAACCAGGTTAGTATATTGTAAACCCTAAAACTTTCAGTGATTCTTTGACATCTTTGAAACTCACCGGGCTCCAAGGGCCTAAGGGTTCCCCTGCTCTCACCAGATATGTTCCTCACCTGCTGGACAGACTCCAGACAGCTAGTTTCCTTGTCCTCCAAACAAGCTCCACTCTACCTGGGCCTCAACCTGAAAGGTCTCACTTCCCTGCCCACCTACAAGCCAATCACATACTCTCATGGAAATGGAGCAGGCGACAGGGGTACCCAATCCTCTTGGCCTTACAAAGTTTCCTCCCAAGACCTCTGGTATCCTTCTCCCTGTGGCTTTAGCTGTATGTCACTAATAACCTGCTGCCAATCTCATCTGTCCGGTGCTGGGTGTCCTCTGGCCAGCAATGAATGCCCCGAACCCCCAGGAGGGAAGTTCTCCTTCACCAATGGGGTGAAGAGGAGAAGAAGAAAACAGTCAGTGAAGATCATTCATTAGGAAAACAAAACCCTCTAGGTTAGCTACACCTACAAGGTAAAAAATAGGAAATGGCAAGTCGTGATGAAAATATGGGAAATAAAAGCATAAACCTGTGAGCAAAAGAAAGCATTAAGAAGTTGAAAACAGAAGCGCTCAACCCATCACTGACATGAGCTCAAGGACCACCTCTACAACTAGGAGTGATAAGGGTGAAATAGCATTGCTGAGCCCGTTAATACCAACCAGAGATAGAAGGTGAAACAGACCCCGGAGACCAACAGGATTATTTTCAAGTAAAATTTCGAAAATAAAGATTTAGTACCCAACCTAGCTCTGTCATCCAGAATTTGTGACTATCTTATACAACTGTAAAATATTATATAGCATATGCTTCCATTATGTATATCATATGGGATATAAATTACATTACATACATATCCCATGTGTTGATTTTACAAGTTGGAAAACACATTATTTTAAAAATATTAATAGTTATTTATGTATAAGATATATACCAATATAATGCTATATACATGAATATGTATGTGTATGCATGTGTGTGTGTGCATGTATGTGTGTATAAGATGTATAGATAAAGATAGATACATAAACAGACATATATACCTAAGGTACCTAAGCATAGAATCCAATCTGCTTGTGGGAGTATTAATGATTGATGACCAATGAAATTCAACAAAGATTTTGATGTGACAATACTAAACTCTGTGAAGGGTAAAGCGCAGTCTCCATTTAAGCACATTTAAGAATCCATCTGTGACTCTAAATGTCTAACATCACAGAGGTTACTCCATTTATTTTCACATCATAAAGTGAAGTAAAATTTTTAACACTTTGGAAAAGTTATATCACTAGGTTTAAAGGAAGGAGAGACAATCCATAGATATTCAGTCTATTTTTATTTCTAGCTATTTAATAAAGCAGGGTGTTTTTCTAAGTGCAGTGGACACTCATGGCTAATTTGCAGTATCAGCCTGATCAGTTGTAACCATATCTTCATAGAGATTATGGCCCAAACCTCATGGTGTGTTCTAAGCTTTTTTTATTCCTTATAGTATCTCATACATTTTCCAATTGTCCCTACATTTTGGAGGCTACAATATTAATGGTATGCAAGGAGAGGCTTGATATTAATTTTTAATTGATTTTTAAACCCAAGAAACTTTATATCTCCTTCATTTGCTGACATTTGCATAATGGCTTTCTTTTGTTCCTTTTATTCCCAGTTAATTGAGTTAGGACATCTCTGTTAAACAAACAGTCTTTCAGAAAGACCCTTGGACCTAATTATAACCTTTGGTAAAATAAGACTATGCATAACAAAGTAATGGAAAGTCTCTTTTCCCTTATCTGGAACATACATTTTAGAATTTGAGGTTTTGAAGCGTGGCATGGGAATAAATAAGCTTCATTGCACCGTATTTGGGAGTTAAACAGATAAGAGATGAAGTGACAGTTGTCAGGTTGTGTCTGCTAACAAAGTTCACATAGTTCTCCTACCTCACGGTGGACATGGGTAGGAGAATGTTGGGGTGGGATGTGGGTGGATTTCACTGGAAAAACTTGTTCTACCTTTCTAAAATTCAAGTGGATCACACACACACACATCTTGAAGTGACTAGCCACCTAAAAACACTCTAGTCTCTAAGCCAGCAATGACTCTAATACTATTTTTATTACTTCATTAACCTCATTCTTAAAATTCTAAAGAGTATTTATAGTCAGGTAGCATGATGCCTCCAGCTTTGTTCTTTTTGCGTAGGATCGTCTTGTCTATACAGGCTCTTCTTTGATTCCATATGAAATTTAAAGTAGTTTTTTTTTCCTAATTCTGTGAAGAATGTCAATGGTAGTTTGGTGGGAATAGCATTCAATCTACAAATTACTTTGGGCAGTATGGCCGTTTTCACAATATTAATTATTCCTATCCATGAGGATGGAACGTTTTTCCATTTGTTTGTGTCCTCTCTTATTTCCTTGAGCAGTGGTTACTAGTTCTCCTTGAAGAGGTTCTTCACATCTCTTGTTAGCTGTATTCCTAGGTATTTTATTCTCTTTGTAGCAATTGTAAATGGGAGTTCATTCATGATTTGGCTCCCTGCTTGTCTACTGTTGATGTAAAGGAATGGTTGTGATTTTTGCACATTGATTTTGTATCCTAAGACTTTGTTGAAGTTGCTTATCAGTTTAAGGAGTATTTGGGCTGAGATGATGGGGTTTTCTAAATATAAAATCATGTCGTCTGCAAACAGAGACTATTTGACTTTCTCGCCTCCTATTTGAATACCCTTTATTTCTTTCTCTTGCCTGATTGCCCTGGCCAGAACTTCCAATCCTATGTTGAATAGGAGTAGTGAGAGAGGGCATCCCTGTCTTCTGCCGGTTTCCAAAGGGAATGTTTCCAACTTTTGCCCATTCAATATGATATTGGCTGTGGGTCTGTCATAAATAGCTCTTATTATTTGGAGATATGTTCCACCAATACCTAGTTTATTGAGTTTTTATTTTTTTTTTTTTTTTTTTTTTTTTTTTTTTTTTTTTTTTTTTTTTTTATTATACTTTAAGTTCTAGGGTACATGTGCATAACGTGCAGGTTTGTTACATATGTATACTTATGCCATGTTGGTGTGCTGCACCCATCAACTCGTCAGCACCCATCAATTCATCATTTATATCATGTATAACTCCCCAATGCAATCCCTCCCTCCTCCCCCCTCCCCCCTCCCCATGATAGACCCCAGTGTGTGATGTTCCCCTTCCCGAGTCCAAGTGATCTCATTGTTCAGTTCCCACCTATGAGTGAGAACATGCGGTGTTTGGTTTTCTCTTCTTGTGATAGTTTGCTAAGAATGATGGTTTCCAGCTGCATCCATGTCCCTACAAAGGACGCAAACTCATCCTTTTTTATGGCTGCATAGTATTCCATGGTGTATATGTGCCACATTTTCTTAATCCAGTCTGTCACAGATGGACATTTGGGTTGATTCCAAGTCTTTGCTATTGTGAATAGTGCCGCAATAAACATACGTGTACATGTGTCTTTGTAGTAGACTAATTTATAATCCTTTGGGTATATACCCAGTAGTGGGATGGCTGGGTCATATGGTACATCTAGTTCTAGATCCTTGAGGAATTGCCATACTGTTTTCCATAATGGTTGAACTAGTTTACAATCCCACCAACAGTGTAAAAGTGTTCCTATTTCTCCACATCCTCTCCAACACCTGTTGTTTCCTGACTTCTTAATGATTGCCATTCTAACTGGTGTGAGATGGTATCTCATTGTGGTTTTGATTTGCATTTCTCTGATGGCCAGTGATGATGAGCATTTTTTCATGTGTCTGTTGGCTGTATGAATATCTTCTTTTGAGAAATGTCTGTTCATATCCTTTCCCCACTTTTTGATGGGGTTGTTTGTTTTTTTCTCGTATATTTGTTTGAGTTCTTTGTAGATTCTGGATATTAGCCCTTTGTCAGATGAGTAGGTTGCAAAAATTTTCTCCCATTCTGTAGGTTGCCTGTTCACTCTGATGGTAGTTTCTTTTGCTGTGCAAAAGCTCTTTAGTTTAATTAGATCCCATTTGTCAATTTTGGCTTTTGCTGCCATTGCTTTCATGAAGGGATGTTGAATTTTATCAAAGACCTTTTCTGTATCTATTGATAATCTTAAGTGACAATGGTTGACGTTGTCAATTAGGTTTTCCTTCATTTTAGATTATCTTTTCTTCGTATTTTTGTTGTTGTTGTTGATTTTCTCATAGAACATACCATATCCTTTACCTTCAGCATTTGTACTTTTTATGCAGTTTTGATCATTTCGTTTTGAAACTTTGCTCTTTTCTAGTATAAATTATTTTTACACATTTCTCTATAGACCTATTATCCTTATCTTATTCCTTTACTTCTCAAAATATCCTTTTCAAAATACTGCCAAATAAAGACGGTCTCTTGCTGTTCTACTTTAATATGAGTAAATTTCTGTTTTAATTTTATTTTCATTTGTTTCTCTGCTTCCAGTATTTATTTTTAGACTGTGCTCAGTTAATTTTTATAATTTATCATTTCCTACAGATTTGTTTTATGTTTACAATACCTTAACTCACTGTCTGCTATGCTAATTTCATGCTATTTCTTCTCCTTTTTTCTGTTAACAAAGATATTAAAACTACCTATTGCTATGCATTCTCCTAATTATCATTACTTTATCAGCATTTTGTCAGCTTCCATTTAAGTTAGTGTATTAATTCACACTACTTATGAATTAAGAGTATGTAATTAAGAGTACAAAAAAATGCACCACAGAATCTCTACTTAAAACTGATATCAGCTATGAATTTTGACACACTTAAAAAAAGAAAACTATAAAATTTTATTTATAAAGGTGGAGGGAAAAGATACGCAAGATGGACTCTTTGAAAGTAGAGTTTTTTAATCAAAATGTGATTTGTGATTTTTGTTTGCTTTTACAAACTATATGGTCCAACAAGAGACAAAGTCCTAACCTATAAGTTAACAGCCACAATATTTAAGCTATGGAGCCTTTGCTCACATAAACAGTAGTAACCACACTTTTTTGGGTTTGCCATAATTAAAGACAAACATGTTTCATACAATTCAAAATATGACTCTTTAAATGAAGCTGCTCTATCTCATACTACTCACCACAGTGATCATCCCATACAATAAACTAATGTGCTACATTACATAAGATTTTGCTTCATGCTCAGTTATAGTTTCTCCTATTTCATTACAAATTAAAGACAATAATCAAACCTCACTCTAAACCACTGCCTGAAACTAATGAATTTCCCTATCTGTCACAGAGGAAAGTGACTCTAATTTATTTCCCCACCCCCAGGCCAGGTCAAGTGTTTTTATTGTGCTTTCTCATAACACAGTGTCCTTTGCTTTCATAGTACTTAACACAATTGTAATTATTTTAAAGATCGATATAATTATCAGCTGAAGTCTTTCTTCCCTCTTGTCCATGCTAAGCTCCACAGTGAGCAAGACCTAGTCTGTTTAATGCATGCCAAGAACACTGATAGTAGTTCAGTAAATATTTGTCAAATGAATGTGGAATGCACGACAATGTTATATATTCCAACTATTACTAAGAAATTTTTATTACAGAACACTGCCAAAACTGACATTTTTGTGAATTAAACGATAAGCCTAAAACACTTCTCAGTTAACAATGAACACTCAACCTCAAACGCTGGAGCAAAAAGCACCCACCCACCGTGTCTCATATACGAGCAATGTCCTTTGGGAGGCTTTGGGTAAGTGCTTAAAAGGAGATGAAGTGAATGAGAACATTGAAAGGGAGACAAATTTTGGCTTAGGAGTCTGTTTTATCTCATCCCAGTGGCTGATACTGATGTTGTATAATTAAATATATCAATGTCTCAGATGGAAAGTAGTGTCATACCTTGAGGTAATCGCTTTTTGAATGGTGATTTCATTATAGAATGCAAATCTATCTTACAGCTGGTCACTCTACAAAATCGTTCTGAGGGAGTCATTATTTCTTTTGTATGGTTTTGCAATGGGCCAAGCAGTATTCTTGATGCTTTTCTCTTGCTTTTATGTTATGTGTGTATGAAATCTCAATATAGATGCTTATATAGTTCACTCTACAAAGCACAGCTGTGAGATTATTGCTTACTATTACATTAAAGACAGAAGCACAATTGAGCGGCCTGGAAACAGTGAATAACTAATGAGAGCTATGATTGAAATGCCTTTTTCCCTCTTCCACATTTCCAAATGTAGTAGCAAAAACGAGGTCATTTGCATATGCTATGCGAGTGGAGTGCGATCCTAAGAGTTTGTATACATCACACCAAATCTGGGCTTTGCTATTGTTATCTTTGTTAGTCAAACTATAAGTTCATCAACTCTTATTTTTATTGATACTCTATTCTTCTATAGAAGGTCTCTATCTTTAACTACAGTACTATTTTTTTTAAATCCTAAAAGGTGGACATCATTTTAAATATACACATACATAAACGCTTTACTTTTGAGTGAGCTCCTCCATTTACAGAATGTAATTATCATGTTCATATTGTAAGAAAAAGAAATGAGAAAGAAGGGAAGGAAGGAAAGAAGGGAGGAAGAAAAGGATAGAGGCAAGAAAGAGAGAGAGAGAAAGACTGAGGACAAGAAAGAAGGAAAAGAAAGGGAGGATGGGAGGAAATGAAGAAAGAGAAAGGAGGAAAGATGGGAGGAAGGGAGGGATTAGAAAAGAGAGAGAAAGAATAAATTAAGAAAGGAAACAAGGAAGAGAGGGAGGAAGAAAGAAGGAAAATACGAAGGACAGAAGGAAGGAAAGAAGAAGGATGGAAGGGAGGAAGAAGAAGGAAAGAAGAGAGGGAGGGAAAGAAGGTGGGAGTGAGGAAGGAGGGAAGAGAAGGAAGGAAGGAAGGAAGGAAGGAAGGAAGGAAGGAAGGAAGGAAGGAAGGAAGGGAGGGAGGGAGGGAGGGAGGGAGGGAGGGAGGAAGGAAGGAAAGGAGGAAGGAAGGGGAGAGAGGGAGGGAGAAAGATTTTAATGCTCTTTAACATGCTAATTTAAAACTAAAGCCAGCCCTCTGCTGCAACCTGCTGACAGACTGGGGAACTACAAATGAGAAAATAGTATTGCCAATAACAAATTTATTATAAATACTTTGTTTCTAAATCCTGCAGTCTTTATAATTTTATTTAAAATAATCTAATTAGGATATGCCTGAGGCAAAGCATCCATGTTGGTTTACAATAAGAAAATTGAGTAAATAACTGCAATAAAATGTATAAACATTCATACACTTCATTAAGTAGGATATAGATGAGTATTCCTAGTAAGAAGGTTATAACTTGGCTCCCAGTCAATTCCTCCATCCCCACTTAGTTAACGGCACTTCAAAGAAGCTCATTTTCACACAGATAAAACCACGAGGGGATGGAGCACAGATGAAAATCGCTCTCTAAGGGTAAGGCTGTCCTCCGCTTCCGCTTGGCGATCCATATTTGACTGGAAGCCCTGAGACTACATTTATATATTAAAAATAGCTAAAAGTAATGTAAAAAGGACAAAATGCTTTAAAAACATGTGTTTTGTGGAGCTGTAGATAGAAGCAGGGATGAGGTTCTGGGGCAGACTTTTTCTGCATTCCGGCAATTCTCCCTGGTGAATCCTTTCAGTCAAAACTCAAGAACCTACAGACTGACCAGACATTGGTGAAGAAACCGTGGAATGTTAAATGTATGTTTAATCATATACAAAGCTTTTTAATTGAGGGAGAATGGGTTCTTTGAGAGAAATACATATAATATTGGTGCGGTTTGGATCTGTGTCCCCACAAAATCTCAGGTCAAATCATCATCCCCATTGTTGCAGGTGGGGCCTGGCGGGAGGTGACTGGACCCTGACTGCGGAGTTCTCATGAATGATTTAGCACCATCCCCCCCTCGGTACTGTAGAGTGAGTGAGTCTTCGCAAGATCTGGTTGTTTCAAAGTGTGTATCACCTCTCCCTCTCTCTGGGTCCTTTTCCTGCCATGTAAGACACCTGCTCCACCATGAGTAAAAGCTCCCTGAGGCCTCCCCAGAAGCAGATGCTGCCATGCTTCCTGTACAGCCTGTGGAACAGTGAGCCAGTTAAATCTCTTTTCTTATAAATTACCCAGTCTCAGGCATTTCTTTATAGTAGTGGCAGAACAGACTAATACAAATATGTTAGGTAATATTTTATAATACAGTGCTACATGTATTCTTTTAAGAGACTTTATGTTTTTCCTAGTAGGCTGAGGGGTGAGACTAGCTCTTCTGGAACAGGATGAGAATAAGCATTGAAGAAGAAAAGCAAATCTCAGTTAGAAGGAGCCCCACAAAGACGAAGTGTTAGGCTCCCAGAGCAGAAAAGCCTCCTTGTAGTCCTATCTGGGGCTGTGGGGGCAGGTGTTTAACACTGAGTTAAGTTTATTCTCTGAGTTGCAAGTCCCATGGGATATCTTTAATTTTCAGTTCAGCTTTAATTTCTACACGTATTTTAAGTCTTAGTTTCCAGAACTTGGAAAACAAATCACTTAGAATAAAAATTTAGAAGAAAAGGTTTGACATAATAGTTTGAGCAGTCTCCAAAATTACCCTTTTATTCTCTTAAAATGTAAAGCATGCAGGAACCCTATAAATGAAAGAGGGAGTTTTGAGCTAGAAGTTAGGAGCAGCATGGCTCCATGACAAGTGGGGAGAAAGGAAGAGAATCGTCTTTGAGGTATGATGAAACAAAGACTCCTTTAAGTGACAAAGGAGGAGTTCTTGGAGAGTTTGGAGACTGAAAATTCAAGTGAGACTTTAAAATCCCCCTGTTCAGGAGAATTATTGTAAAAGTAATACAAATAATATCATTTAATGACTGAGTAATATGTCCATTTTTATGCAAAGCCTTAAAAATCCTCCCCAAAATCCTATGAGATACCCTTATTATACCTATTTTACAGATGAGAAAATTAAGCCTTGGAAAGACAATTCTTATCCCATTACTCCAGCAACATTTCCTGCAGTAATACTTGGGCCATATTAGTTGGCTTCTTCCTACACAATGGAGTCATTCAGGACATTATCATCTCAGAACCTTTAAAAAAAAGAAGAAGAAGAAGGGGAATGGGGAGTATGTACGTGTGTGTGTGAGAGAGAGAGAGAGAGAGAGAGAGAGAGAGAGAGAGAGAGAGAGAGAGAGAAATTTCTTCAGTACTATTTGAAATAAGAAGGTGATCCATAAATGACCATAAAAACATAAACAATTTATGGCATATCAGTTGCAATGTTATACTGGCTGTAAATAAACTTAAGGAAACTATATAATCAATGGTAAAATAAATTAGAATAAAATGGTATATAAAATTAACACTATTTTTAGATAATAATTAACAATTAGTGAAACATTGTCATTATATAAACATGGAAAACAAGAGGAGAGGAAAGGACTGATGTTTTCATTTTCTCAAACTGATGTAATAGATCATTATGCCTTTATAATAAATAAGTATATTCATAGGCATCCGTTCAGAACCTCTGAGAAGCAGATGCCAAGACAGGATGAAATGCGCCGAAATTTATTGAAAGAATGCCCAGAAAGGATGAAATTGAAGATCAGGGTAGGCAGGCAGAGGAAGGGAAAAGGCAGGAGGGTTGGTGGGAAGAGTCTCAGACTGCTGTCTTATTCTCCAAAAGTTTGAGTCATGCTAATGGGGAGTCTTGGAACCAAAGTCACCCATTAGAGTGTCTTGTGTTTGGCAGGAACAGGGCTGTATTATTGCTGGCATTATGCTTAGTCATTAGCAGGCAAACAGCCCTGGGGAGTGTGGCTTCAGCATGAATATTACAGATCTCACAGCACACCTGGAGCTCTCCCTCAACTGTGCCCCCCAGAAGATGGTTGGGTCATGCACTTTCCTGGCTACCACAATGTACCTACACATTATAAAGCTTATGTTGCTGCTTCTAGTGTCATTTATTTTCTTTACATTTTAGATCTATTTCCACCATGATTATGCTCTGCCCCAATTCTTCTGGATTTATGTTTCTTTCTCCAACACTTAAATTATACAGAGTAAAAAGCAGGCAATTAGTGTACTGTGTTGGTGATTTTCTATTCTCTCCCTTTTTTATCCTGTGAACTGGACTTATTAAAAATAAAAATATTCTACCTATAGAGATTTGGGAAAAGAACTGCTGAGTCTACTTGAAAAAAAAAAAAAGCAAAAGCAAAACCAAGCAATCAAATGGAAATAACCACTGTCCAGAGCTTAGGCACACCCCATAGGGTAGGGAGGAAACCATCAGTTTCTCATTATTCCCTAGCTCACATAATGCAAGTCTAACAGCAATTCTTTCTTTCACTCTTTTTAAGGTAAGGGGGAAATTTTGAGTTTTGTGTTCCTTGGATTCTGTAATAATCTCCTACCAGTAATAATGATTTCTGGAAAGTGACCTAGAAAGTACATTTCATATCACAAATTATTATTTCCTTAAATCTGATCAGGCTGCTCCTTCACACACACATCATTCTTCTTCTCCTCTCTGAATAGGGAATCAACTTTCACAGAGAGGGGGATCTGGCAAGCTTTTTAATATTAAAAAAAAAACTTTAAATACTTTCCATGTGTCTAAAAATACTCACTGGGGGAAGCAAAAATAATCATTCTCTCCTCTTTCTATTATTATTCACTCAGGAGAAATATTTCCTGCTGAGAATAATCTTAACAGGTGATCAAAAACATGAGTCGCTTCTCTAAGTTGGATTGTACTGAATAGAAAACAGGAGATAGAGGCTCTGCAGTTCCAGACATTAGAAAGCCAATCAAGAGAAACTAGCCAGGTTCTACGATCAAGGGAAGGCACATGGGCCAAATTAGCCATACAGCTGCCTGATCTGTGGACTTCTAAGTGTTTATAAACATATGTCAAAATATACAGCATGAGTCATAGGTCAATTTGTTCTTTCTCTTTTTCTTGTTTTATACTTTATTTCTTCAATCCCATTAGAAAATCTTGCCTCTTAATTAGGTTATCAGAACATGCAACAACAGTTTAGTGGTTCGTCCAGGCATAGTGGTTCACATCTGCAATCCCAGCATTTTGGAAGGCCGAGGCAATAGCAGATCACATGAGGCCAGGAGCTTGACACCAGGCTGGCTGATATGGTGAAACCCCATCTCTACTAAAAAATACAAAAATTAGCTCAGCATGGTGGCACGCACCCGTAATCCTGGCTATTCAGCAGGCTGAGGCATGAGAACCACTTGAACTCAGCAGGCAGAGGTTGCAGTGAGCTGCAATTGCGCTGCTGCACTCCAGCCTGGGTGACAGAACAGGACTCCGTCTCAGAGAAAAAAAACCAAAAAAAAAAAAAAAAAAAAAAAAAAAAAAAAAAACACACACAAAACACCGAAGTTTGGTGGCTCTAAAACAGCTTTGAGTATTTGGATTGAATGAAGCCTCTAAAATGAAGAAGGAATTTTTCACTGAAAACTATGTTCTTTTCCTGTCTGAATACATAATGTGTATATATATATATATGTGTGTGTGTATTATTATTATTATTTTTGAGATGGAGTCTCGCTCTGTCGCCCAAGGTGGAGTGCAGCGGTGCTATCTGGGCTCACTGCAAGCTCCGCCTCCTGGGTTCACGTCATTCTCCTGCCTCAGCCTCCCTAGTAGCTGGGACTATAGGCGCCCGCCACCACGCCCAGCTAACTTTTGGATTTTTTAGTAGAGACAGGGTTTCACCGTGTTAACCAGGATGGTCTCGATCTCCTGACTTCGTGATCTGCCCACCTCGGCCTCCCAAAGTGCTGGGATTACAGGCGTGAGCCACGGTGCACGAACTAGGTAGGGTAACAATATTAAAAAGAGCTAATATCATCGATTTGGGGAAATTTCTAAGCACTTCACATGTATAAGCTTATTTAATCTTCACAGAAACACTTTATCGTAGGTACTATGATGGACTCTGAAGACTTTTCTCTGAACAGCTCCTTACCATACAGTCTGCCCTGTGAACAGAACATGGCCCAAAAGTGGGAGGATGAATGTTTCAATCTGTGAATAGCAGTGATTGGATTATTAATCCATTCTTGGGTTTAACTTGATTCTGTAAAATATTGTTATTTTCTGTAGATCTGTTTGCAGGCAGTTTACTTATACCTATGTGCCACTGAGTCTTTCTCTAACAAGTGAAAACAAAATCACCCAGCATTAGAAAAGAGTCAAAGCCATTTGTGTTATAATTTCAGGCACTTAGACTTGCTATTTAAAAAAGTGATATGTATTCCCTGCATGCCTCCTACACACTATTCATGCTATTCAAGATTACAAGTTCGGAATGGAGATTTGCCGCTTGAAATCATAGAAATGGATTTTACTTGTAATATTAGTGCCATAAAAAATAATTATGCTTTATCCAATGCTATAAATTCCTATCACGCTCCTTCTCCTTCATATGTAGTGAATTTCATTGGAACAAAGTATGCTTTTATCACACAGTGCATTGTGACTACAGGTTGATCCTGTCCACAGTTGTCCACTTTCCTCAACACTAACTCAAGACGAAGTCATATATTACTGACTGCCAAGGGTGCTCTGCAAATAAAGTGTGTGGCTTGGCACTCACCGCTAGGTGAAACTGATGCCAGTGTACTTCTTACAGAATATCAGAATTGTTCTGGGGGAAAAAAATTCACAGAACCCTTCTTGCTCGTATATGTAGTCGGCATTTGCCAAGGGGAAAGGCATCCTCTGCCAACTGACGATTTGGTGCACCACAAAAGGGGAATACCTGCTGGTATGCACAGGTGACTGCAGTCACCATTCCACTGCACACTGCCCAACAGGGCCATTTTCTCTCTAAGCGTATTTGTTGTTAACTTTGAAGGCAGTTGTATCAGCTTCTGCGCAATCATGTGACTTGTGCTTGGTTTTGCAAGGAGAAATGAAACCTTAAATGTCACCTGACCTTTTGGCTCTCTCTCTCTTAACAAAAATAAGTTAATTAAGTAATTAATCATTTTTGGGCTTGATCTGGACAACTGTAATAGATTTGCCAGAGAGGTCACTATGTAGTTTTATGGAACTCATGCCACTGCTTGACCAAGTTCATACTAGAGAGAACAATGGTGATTAGGAGAAATGGAAGGAGTGTGCAAATCCTCCACGTTTCAGTAGTTTGCTTTTTCTTTCTCAGCTGCTTGTGCAAGGTCTTCACACTTGCATGTTCACTCATCACAGCAGGTACAGACTCACTGGGGTCCTGGTCACTCTGTATATCAGGCATCCCTGAACCCCTGGCCATGGACTGGTATGGTACAGAAGGGGGTAAGCTGCAGGCCAGTGAGCATTACTGCCTGAGCTCTGCCTCCTGTCAGATCAGCAGCGGCATTGGATTCTTGTAAGAGCGCGAACCCTATTGTGAACTGTACATCCGAGGGATCTTGGTTGTGTGTTCCTTATGAGAATCTGACTCACATGATCATGATGTGAGGTGGAACAGTTTCATTCCAAAACAACTCCCCCTAACTTTGCTGTATATAACATAATTTTTAGTCATAGCTACTATTTTCACCTCTGCTTTTATACTTCAATGATTAGTTTTATATATTGATTCCTCTTTGAGAATTATAATATAATGCAAATAATAGTACCTACCAAAAATGCAAAATTAGCAAATGTGAACAATAGAATGAGGATGACCTGAAAAATGTGCCAACTACGTTTAACTATCCCCTGTTGTGTGAAACTTTGCTGAGGTTTACCAGCCAATGCGGTTTTTGTGGCACATGAGCTGTCTTTTCGAACTACTAAAAATGAGGGTGGATGTCTGTTAGCATCACAATTCATTTTACATTTCAGTAAATGTGTGTGAAAATAATTTGTTGTGTTTTCTTCATTAGAGAACAAAGGGAGTACAAATGTATGTCTCTTGATAGAACAACTGGAGCAATCATTTGCAGAGACACCTTTCTTTTTTTTTTTTTTTTTTTTTTTGAGAAGGAGTCTTGCAATGTCTCCTGCCTTAGCCTCCTGAGTAGCTGGGATTACAGGTGTGCGCCACTACACCCAGCTAATCTGCTTGTATTTTTAGTAGAAACGGAGTTTCACTATGTTGGCCAGGATGGTCTTGATCTCCTGACCTCATAATGTGTCCACCTCGGCCTCCCAAAGTGCTGGGATTACAGGTGTGAACCACTGCGCCCAGCCGAGACTCCTCTTTAAGTAGCAATCTTGTAGAGCAATTGCTTATCTTGGATGCTTATATGCTAAGAAAAAGAAGTGGCCTAGGGCAGGTATTTAAAACTGATTTCTTAGCAAATGTATCATTTAGACTACATTTTTTCCTGATTAAACTAAATTAAACAATAGAAGCAGATTAACATTTCATGTAAGACAGAGTCAGAAATAAGTAGATTCAGGGTCCATTAAAAAAATTAGAGAAGTCATAGGCTTTCAGTTGCTTCTCTAGGCCTTTACTTTGTTTTAATAAGATGACCACACCAGCTCTTCAGCATTCCACACTCAGATATATCCAAAACTGGAAGGTGGGAACAGACTCTTTCCTTGCAAATTCCTCTTTGTCCCAGCACAGGAAATGTCTCCCAGAAGAATCTCAGAAGATGCCCCTCTGTATCTCATTGCCAATAACTGCTCCATTCATTTGTACAAACCCTAGTGACTAGAAAAGTAAGCTGAGAGTACCCCACTTAGTTTAGACCAATTTGATTCATCTCTTTTGTCTGTGAACATTGCCTAGCAATCCCTGTAAAAAATCGGGGCTCTGGTATCAAGGAGAAATGGGTTTGGCAAATAGCTTTCACGTAGACAACAAAGTGCTTCTCCCATAAAAAAGAACAAGTATTCAAATATTTTGTAGATGTTCTCTTTTTTTTTTTTTTTTTCCTTTTTGTGGCGAACGGGGTCTCACTGTATTACCCAGGCAGGTCTCGAACTCCTGGGCTCAAGCTATCCTCCCGCCTCTGCCTCCCTGAGAGCTGGGATTACAGGCGTGAGCCACCGCGCCTGGCTGATGTTCTCAATATAAAACTGCAAATATAGGTAACAGAGAAACTTCAACTGAAGGGGTATTGTGGACAAAGTCCCAGCTTCCCCAGGCAATTATTTTCCCACCAAAGTGTCTCCTGAAGTCCCCTCCTCAATCGTTAAGTAAAGCCTGAAACCACTGTCCTAAGAATTGAATGATGACACAGAGAATTAAATGAAAAATACAACATGACCAACTTGGACTTATCCCTTGTGTGTGTGTGTGTGTATGACACATATATATGGTTTGATTGTGTCCTCACCCAAATCTCATCTTAAATTGTAGCTCCCCAAATTCCCACATGTTGTGGGAGGGACCCAGTGGGAGATAATTGAATCATGGTGGCAGTTTCCCCCATACTGTTCTTGTGGTAGTGAATAAGTGTCACGAGATGTGATGATTTTATAAGGAGTTTCCCCTTTCACTTGGCTCACATTTCTCTCTTGTCTGCCACCACGTAAGACGTGCCTTTCACCTTCCACCATGATTGTGAGGTCGCCCCAGCCACGTGCATCTGTAAGTCCATTAAACCTCTTTTTCTTTATAAATTACCCAGTCTCAGGTATGTCTTCTATCAGTAGCATGAAAATGGACTAATACATATGTTTACTTACATATGTATATTAAAAACAAATTTCTTAGTGACATTCCTTAGTAGAACATATATAGCTGGATTCATCTTTGAGATGATTTTTATTCTCTTCTATACTTTATATATAATAGCAAGCAATAAAAGGTGGGTTTCAGACCTAAATGTTGAAAGAGTAGAGCATTTTTGTTCAGGTACTCCTGGAGAATATTTGGAATTAATTAAAGACTGGCCTCTGCAATTAGAAAATAGAATAATCCTATACATATTGGAAAGGAAGAGGCAAATTTCATTATCTGTAACTGATATCATTGACTAACTAGAACATTCAGATTAATACTCCAAGGATAAACTTGGCCTGAGCCATGCCTGACCTGAACAGAAGAATCCTCTTCTTCGCTCTTTGAGCACTCTCTTTTCATCAACTTTTTAGGCACTCATAGGTGGGCACTTTGAAAAACGTGAAGAAATAGAATGGGTGAATGTTGTTATAGTAAGACCTACACAGCCAGCTCTGAAGACAATGACTTTTGGGAAACTTCAGAGAGGCAAGGACGTTTAAGCAGATATTAATATTTTGGAGATTCTTGTTCCTGTTAGAGCAATGACCAAAGGGATAGCAAAAAAGATCAAATGGGAAAATGAATTAGGGATCTTTCTTGAGTGTGAGGATTTTCTAGTTTGTGTTGTCCCAAAAGTATCCTCTAAGACAAAGATTCAAGTGTAAGTATTTTATTTGGGAGGCACAGACATACTCTTAGATGAGTGGGGAAGTAAGACAAGGAAAGGAAGTCAATCAGTAATGTTGTGTTATCAAGCCAGCTACTACAGTAGGTAACCAGAGCTTACTCTCATGAGAAACTCTGGAAAACACACATTTCAGAATTATCCTACTGGAGGTATCAGGGATTGGAAGCATTTATACACAAGTCCTGAGCCTCCTTGGTTGAAGATATTGGTTGGGGGCTAGGAGGAGTTCATTTCTCAGGATTTGTAGCTACTTCAAGTCCGGGCAGAGTGGCCTTCTATGGAATGAAGCCTTCAGGCTTAGAGAGGCAGACACAAGCTGCTGGGAGTTGACTAAAGCATGCTGAAATGGTTAAAATAATAAAGATAGGAGTACAGGAGTCAATAGGGATTAGTAGTGGATTGAACTGGGAGTGAGAGGACAAGACAATTCAAGGGTTACTCCCTGGCTACCCTTTCAACCACTGGGTTGATTATGCTGAGGTTGGGAGGAACTGTGGATGACCTACAATGTAACCAGGAAATATGATGGAGTAACAGGGATGGAGCTACTCACATGTAAGACAGCCCCTAAGAAACTCATAGAAGTATCTTGTTGGCATTGTGAAGGGTGAAGATTTCTTGAGGTCATATGTGGCCTCCAGCTTTCATGATTTGAATATTATCAAAACTATGACCTTATTTGTAGCCACTGAAGAGTAATACCTAAAAATGTAATTTATATACTACAAGAGTATTTGCAGTTTATAATCTCCAGGATTCTTTAAACAGAATAGAACACAGAACCTAAACACAAACATCTATAAAATCAATGGCACCATTCAAGGTATCTGCCAAACTGTAATCAAGCTATATCACGATGGCCCTCATATCTTCTTAGCTTCTCAGCAATGAAATACTGAATTGGCTAACCAGATGGCCTAATATAGAATTAAATTAAATGATTAAATTTAACCATTTCAATTGACATTCCATTGGGTTCACCACTCTAGAAGAGAGAATCTTGAGGGAAGTGAGGCTGCTGTTCTATAACTTTTCAAATGAGGCAATAAAGCCCATGGGGTTGCCAACCACATCTGAAATATGAACGGCTCACAGGCAGCAGAATTCAAAACAAAGCTTCCTTATAATAAAAAGAAAAATTGCACCCTTGGCTTCCCAGTCATTATTATTAAAGCAATCCAATTTACATAGAAAATAAATTTTAAAAGAAATTTCTAGCTATATATTTATCATAACCTTGAATCACTGTTTCTACTTATTTTCTCTTTTCCTTCTTTTCAGTATATCAGCTGACAGCTAAAATTGGCCTACAAACCCCCTCCCATTTGACTCCTCTCTGACCCAATTCAAACTCCCCAGTGAGAGAAGCCCAGAAGCAGAGCCAGCATTTGGCATTTGTTTACTTCTTTGTGTCTCAGCACAAATGATGATAGCACTAGAAAGAGTCCAGGGAATAATGTTTCTTTGTTATGGTGCAGCCCGCACACCTGCAGGGTCAGTGCATGCATTGTTTCGTGGTTTTCTCATATGCCAGACCAGATGAGAAAGCAATTCTTGTTATTGCTTTGTGATTCAGTATACCAACCCATTCTAATACATACACACACACACACACACACACACACACACGCCAGTAGGAATGTGTGTGCAACTAAGTGCATACTTCAGAACTCAGGCAATTATTAATTTTTGTGTTTTACATTTTCTAGCAGATGTTAATTAGGAAAATTTTTAACTGAGTCAAAAAATTTTAATTGAGTTATCATGGGATTATATCGGTAAGTACTGATTTCACCATTATGCTATGAAAAGTTGTGTCTATGAGTAAATTATTCAGAGAATTTTAATGAATTTTCCACTATTCCATAGGACATTTTCCCCCTAGTTTCTCCTTGTGTAGTTGACCAAACAGAAAAATTTAAGCTGTAACAAGATTATCTGGAGATCTATTAAAAATTAGATTGAAAAGTTGTTAATTTACTCTTCTCATGTTGCATTATATATTTTGGACATATACTATCTTATGTGAGTACAGAATTTATTATCCAAAAAAACTGCAATTTATATTCAAACTCAGTGGACTTGAAGCAATTATAGTTAATATTCTGAACACATTATAGTACATAATTTAAGATCCAGCATTTGTATATTTCTGCAGATGATGACATAGTGTTCCATAAGGCCATTGTGACTGTAACACAGGGTATAGTGTAGAATTCCAGAGGGGTTACACAAGCAGAATTCTCCCAATCTTAGCAGGAGTCAAAAATTAAATTTGGCTCACCTAACAGACTTGAGTTTTAACCACACCCAGATTCTGAACATTTCCTTTTTGAGTTTGACTTCTATATTGTAAATTGCTTGCTTCTCAGGGGTACTGAGAATTAATAGTTGTCATATTTTTGGCAGTTTGGGAGAGGCACCATGACATACAGTCTCCCCAAATGTGGCATTCACTGCCAGAACTTATACTGAGCATTTCGTAAACAATGAAACATCTATGTCATTTGTACCACTGTTGGATAATCTCAGGACTTAGGGACTTCTGGATCACAGATGTGACAGATATCAGATTTCAACATCCTTTGAAACAAAAATGTTCCTATACGTGGGTAGAAATTCCAACCATGTATTTCTATAACTTCATACAAACATTTTGAAAACAAAGTCACAATTGTTTTATTTATTAAGAACATTCAATGCCTGTGACATTGTACTTTATTGGGTGTTACTCTAACTTTTCACCATTCTACAGGAAAAAAATCATGAGATACAGTTTAGTATAGCAGCAGGGCACAGGCTTGGCCTCAGACTGAGCAAAATTAGTTCTGGGCTCTCACATGTAAGAGGTTTATTATCAGTAAAGATGCTCAAACTTTCCAAACTGTTAATGATTTTTCTTAATTAATCTGTTTTCAATGCATAACACTTATAAGAGGATGGTTAAATAATATGAAAGCATGTAGCGTACTGAAAGCCCATAGTCCACAAAATGTAACAAGTGACGTGAATCCAAATGGAGAATATGCATGTGTGTGTGTGTGCACATGCACGTGCTGACAGCTACCATTTCTGCATTCAGAGGACAGAGACAGTTTCCCAGGGAACAGGCACTGTGGCTATCGAAAGCAGGGCCTGCAGCTGAACCTGGAATGCAGAAGTGAGAACAGAGATGGCTAAACCGCTCTGTAGGATGAAGTTTAAAGAAAAGGGGAAGAGTATCCTTTTGTACTCAAGCTGTTCATTTGAAATCATTTGTAAAAATGATTTGGCGTCTTCCTGTGAGTGGGCTGGAGGGTCAGGAGTCCTGGGCACTGAAAGAAGCAAGTAGATGAAACAGAAAAGGGCAGCTCTGAATGAGGGCCTGCCCCAGCGACCAGAAGGAGGCCCTTGGCCAAGGGGGTGGAGACAGATTAAATTAATGGTCTTTCTGCGATAAAGTTCAGCTGTTGGATTTCAGAAACAATGGTGTCTGATATCTAATTTTACTGATTTTCCCATTCAATAGTATAATGCCTTGCCCCTTACCACCCTCTGGTAGTCAGTAAAGGCTAATCATCCACTAATTTCATGGTGGTCTTACATTAATGTAACCTTAGGGTTTAAAGAAAGGTAGTTATGACCATACAGGGACAGGGAGAGGAGTCCAGAGAAGACGAGATCACCAGGAAGATGTAGCAATGAGATGGCCAGATGCTACCAGAGAGAACAAGAGCACCTGGGAATACAACTTTTCAGCTTGACAAGCCACAAACATGATGTGAAAGCAACCTCTGAAATTGTCCAACAATAGTTGAAAGGACACTGAATTTCTTATATTTATACCAGAGTGAGACATCATTTTTACATTAAAAAGAAAGATAATCCCCAACTTCAGGAAAATTTTAGGGTATTTTAGTTAAATAAAGCGTTAGTAAATTTAAATTTCAAAAAAATAGCTTGAGTTAGTTCAAAAGTAAGAAACTAAAATTAAGCTGATTTTTAAGCCCCATTGGTGTTTATTTAAATATTGTTTTTCAAAAGTTAATGTTATCTATAGTAGCCTAATTGTCCATCAACAGATGAATGGATAAAGAAAATGTGGCACATATGCACAATAGAATATTCAACCATACAAAAGAATAAAATTCTCTCATTTGCAACAACATAGATGGAACTCGACATTAAGTTGAGTAAAATCAGCCAGGCACACAGACAAGTTTTGCATGTTCTCATTGATATGGGGGAGCTAAAAATTAAAACAACTGAACTCATGTAGATACAGATTAGAATGATGGCTACCAGAGGCTGGGAAGGGTACCCAGGAGCAGGGGAAAAGTGGGGATGGTTAATGAGTGTAAAAATATAGTTAGATAGAATGAATAAGATTTGCTATTTGATAGCACAATGGGGTGACTGTAGTCAACCATAATTTATTGAATATTTAAAAATACTAAGGGGGTAAAACTGGAATGTTCTTAACACAAAGAAATGTTAAATGCTTGAGGTGATGGATGGTATTATCCTAAATTCCCTATAGTCCTACACATTCACTTCTAACTGAGATACCACTTTAATAAAGGTTTGTTGTAAAAGTCTTTTCTCAACATTTAACAAGTTGGCACTGAATTTTTGCTGCAAACACACATTTCACATTTAAAACTTGAGTCCTGGAGTATGTCTTTGGGGGTCTGTGGGTCATGGAGTCTGACTCTTTACACTAAGAGTTCATCAGGGAGTTGTTGAAGCTGATTCAGTTTGCAGAGATTCCGCACATGCAATATAACACCACCAGTAGAATGACCATGAATGTGCACTAGAAATGCTAGATATGATAATAACTGATCAAACTTCCAAACTGAACAAGCTTTACATTTTTTTTGTATCTTCTACATTTCTTACCATGTAACAATCCACACAGTGGGTAAAATATCCAGCAAATTAAAGAATAAAAGGTAATCTTCAATTTACTGGATATTTTGTGCCTCTTTAGAAAGAAAACAAGGTGAAAAAAAAAAAGAGTGCCCCAAGGACACTCTAATACTAGCATAGTAGAGCCTACCAATTATTCTTTGAAATTCACTCTCTTCTTTATCCAGAAGTCGATGGTGCCATTAAGACATCTTTCAAAAGATCTTCCACACTAACACTTTTCTCTGAACTAATCTTATTCCATATTAATATAGTAAGGAGAAATTTTCCTAGAAAATAGTTGTCAGCAATGAAATTAGTTTTTGCACTGAAGTCAAATCATTATTTTGACCAAAAAAAGTGATATCGTTCTTAACCTTTAATGCTTGTGTTTAAAACATAAGTTTTAAATTAGCTATTTTATTGAATTAAAATTATTTGAACATCGATTATTCAGATTGAATCATGTGAAGATCTAAAAATAATACATGTAAATCAATAAATACACCTAGAAAGAGACTTGGGCAGGACAAAGAAATTAGTGCTATAACTTTCCAGTGCTAACCTTATTAGCAGTAAAAGTTGCTACTTTCTTGCCTATTCACTTAGGAGATTTTTTTTTTTTTTTTGTAATTTTATACACTTAAAGATGGGCATCATGAAAGTAACTAAGCCTAAACAATTTCAATATTGATATCATTCAGGGATAAATATTTCTCCAAGAAAGTAAAAAGTCTTGGTAATGTGATACCATTGAGGAGGGTACTTTGGTATTAAAGGTGATTTCTGCAGGAAAACCTCAAGGAAATAATAAGACATGCTATACTCACAAACTGTGTTGTCAACAGAGCACTAAGGTTTCCTCCAAAGTTTGGAGTAGAAAGCAAAAGAAAAATAACAGTGTTGCAGTCACCCCTAAAGGTGAAATGCTTAGGTGTGGGGGTGTCACTGACCACAGGGAATGTTTCTAGAATGTTCTAGAATAGAGGATGCTTCCCAGAGTTCCAGAGGACTACACTATGGAGATAAAAGAGGACCACTATTCAGGGCAGAAGTAAATGTTATTGTGGTTTCATTAGCAGTAAAGGTAAGTGCACCAGCCTCCCCACAGTTCCAGCTATAGACTGAGAAGTAGATAAAAACCACACTCTCAGGAGAAAAGAAGCCAAGTATGCGCAAGCTCCTTGATCTCTCAGACACAAATCTGTAAGGATTTTTCTTTGTTTCATGACAGTAAGATGAAAATGGGGCATGTTAAGAAAATAGGGATCTAGAGGAAAAATGCTGTTAAAAAAAAAAAAAAGTAACAATGGCACTGAACAATCCATTAGAAGTTGATCTCCTCCACAGAATACCACAATAAATTGTCCTTACAAGAAAAAAAAAAAAAAAAATCCAAAGGATAGGAAAGAAAACAAGATAGCACGATTAAATAGATGGAAAGGATAAAGAAATATTTCGAGAATACTAAAAACAAATTGTAGGAATGGCAAACTAAATTGAAGCAGAATTGATGCTGTTTAAAAGTAATCAATATTGTAGAGACCAGACAAGCAATTTTCCCAGAACGAAGATGAAACAGAGCAGAGGAAAACAATGATATGAGAAAAGAGAAGAGAAAATGTAGAGAAAGACCCAAGAGTCAATAAAAGGTGACAGGCAGCAAGTTAAAAGAAAAAAGAGAAAACTTTGAAAGGAAAAAAGAAACGTTTGTAGATGAAAGGGATCTCTGTATCTCATACAAAATTAATGGGAAACAATGAAGAAAAGACAGAGAAAAATATGCTTAGTCATTTTACACCATGGAAACATTTCTGAGCTAGTTAATATCCTTTAAGGATAAATTAAAATTCTAAAATCATTCTGGCAAAAGTGTTAGATTGGCCTTACCACCACTGCCTCGCTCAAAAATAATTATTATTTATTGTCAAATAATAACGTTTATTGTTAAAAACAACAACAATGTTATCTTATTCACTGCCAAAAGACAATGAAATGACATTTGTTTAGGTCAGTGGTTCTCAAAAACTTTGGTCTCAGGATCCCTGCTGTAGTCTGAATGTTTATGTCCCCCTAAAATTCATAGGTTGAAACCTAATCTCCAATGTGTATTTGGAGATGGGGCCTCTGAGAATTGATTAGGTCATGAGAGTAGAGCCCTAATGAATGGGATTAATGACCTTTTAAAAGGGAACCCAGAGAACTACCTTGCCCCTTCCACCATGTGAAGACACAGCAGGAAAGTGCCATCTATGAACCAGAAAGTGGTTCCAAATTTGACAAAGGTTTGACCTTGAACTTCTCAGACTCCAGAACTGTGAGATGAATTCTGTTGTTCATAGCAACCTAGCTTACGGTATTTTGTTATGGTAGCCTAAACAAACCAAGACAATCCCACAAATTCTTTTCTTTTTTCTTTTCTTTTTTAAATGGGAGTCTCGCTCTGTCGCCCAGGCTGAAGTGCAGTGGCGTGACCTTGCCTCACTGCAAGCTCCGCCTCCCGGGTTCACGCCATTCTCTTGCCTCAGCCTCCGGAGTAGCTGGGACTACAGGCGCCCGCTGCCACGCCCGGCTAATTTTTTGTATTGTTAGTAGAGACGGGATTTCACCATGTTAGCCAGGATGGTCTCCAGCTTCTGACCTCGTGATCCGCCCCCCTCAGCCTCCCAAAGTGCTGGGATTACAGGCGTGAGCCACCGTGCCAGGCCCCCACACATTCTTAAAAATGTTTGAGGTTTCTAAAAGCTTTTGTTTATTTGGATTTTTTCTATTAGTATTTACTATACCAGAAATAAAAATAATACATTTTTAAGAATATATAAGGCTTCCTCATGAACCTAATTCATTTTAAAATAACAAAATAAATCCATCACATGTTAACATAAATAATCCATTCTTCAAAAATTTTTCCAAAACATTAACGAGTAAAGTGGAATCATTTTACATTTTTACTAATCTTTTAATGTCTGGTTTATAGAAGACAGCCGGATTCTCATATCTGCTTCTGTATTCAATCTGTTGCCAAATTACATATCACCTAGCCTCTGAAAAACTGCACTGTGTAAGCTGAAGAATGAGAGAGAAAAGGACAAATATTTTCATAGAATAATTTGAAAATAGTTTTGAATTCATTGACTTTCTAAAAGGGTCTCAAGAATGCCTCATATTCTCACTTTGAGAATTCTGCCTTATGATAAAGGTAAATTTATGATAAAATGATAAATTAAATAAATAACAAAACTATGGAGGCAAGGTGAGTCGAGGATTGGTGGATTCACTGGCTTATTGCCATCATCAGGATCTTGCCAACCTTATTACTGTGCCATTCTCGGAGAGTATGTCTTTTCTCACTGGCTGGCTTCCACATGAACCTAAAGCTATCATAGTTTCAGACATCAACACTGGCGACTAGAGACCAAAGAAAAGTTCTAGTTCATAAATAGTTTTTGTAGTGAAAAAACAATTTTAAGATGCCCCAGCCAACTTCCCTTATGTTCATTGGCCTAAAATACATGATATGTCATTCTTTGACTTGACCAATCAGCTGGATGAAATCACTATACTTGGGCTACACACACACACACACACACACACACACACACCTCACATAGATATAGATCCTTAAAAATGTGTATGTCCTTTGAATGTGCAATTCTACTTTTAGGTATTTATCCTAATAAAATAATCAAATGTGTAGAAAAATAAATGCACTTTGATATTTTACAGAGCATTTTCAGATTAGTGGCATAATCTTTAAAACTTTATGGTCCAATCATAAGAAATTGGTTGAAATTTTTTGTGTGTGCTTTCACCAATTGAATGCTTTGGAGCCATTAAAAGTGAGGATGTGGAATTACTTTTATTAGCATGGAAAGCTGCTCATAGCACATTGTTTTAATAAAATGAAATTTACAAAATAGTATGAATCCACTTTTGTAAAACATATTCAAAAATGTGTGTAGACTATATACAGAAACAGTAGTAGTGATCATCTATGGTTACTCATAATCACTTTTCTGAATTATACAATTCATTTATGAATGCATATGATTTTTTATAAACACATTATTTTATGACATAATTTAGTGAAGCTATTTTCATCTTGAAAAACAATGTAATGCAGAAAATTTTCTAGTTCACTAGCATCAGTTGAATAAATTTTAAATACATCTTAAGAATTCCCTTTCTCAACATAGGAAACATGATTCAATTTTTAAAACATTATTATGCATACACAAATGTTAGGTAATTTAATGTGACCAATTTAATTCCATGTGATTTCATAGCAATACCAGTGGAAATCAAAATCATCAATCACATTTGAAAGTATCTCTAAACCACATTTTCATAAATTAATCTTAGTCCTGTAAAAAATAAAGCAATGCCCTAAATCTCTCTGTAATTGATTTGAAGGCATAGAAATCCCATTTACTTGAGATCAGAGGGTACCTGGGGACAGATAGTTGTTTGTGGAATTATGATTTCAATATCAAATACAATTTGCTCATTTGATTTAAGTATCTACAACACTCTAAGAACTACTTTAATATATCTGATTAGAAGTCAAAATAAATTTTAATCTTCATTTTACTATTGATTGTTCATGTCTAGTATTCCGTTAACACTGCCTGGTGTTCACTCATTCATTCTATTAAATTACTGACTACCTAACATGCCCCGAGTATAAGGACAGACCCTAAGGGTGCAGAAATAAACCACAAAGTCCTGCTCAGAGAAATTCAAGAGATGGGACTGGTGAGGTGGCATTTTTAAAATCTGAAATGATAAGGAAGAAACAATGCAAATAGGAATCAATTTGTGAAAGGAGAGGCTGATATTCAAGGCAATGTATGCCTGAAAGGGTCTGCTTTCTCTGTAACGCAGGAAGCAGTGTCCTTGGCTGGGACTAGGCAAGGATGTGCCAGAGATGAGGCAGATAAGTGCCTGGAGACTTGAACAGAGGGATGAGGGTATAGAATATGCTTATGAGGAAAGTCAAAGAAGTGAGCCAGAAACTAGAAATCTGATTAGTAAGCTCACTTGAATTATCCATAATTTCAAAGCAATGCTGGGAATAGATGATTATGACAGAACAGAAAGCATGCAAAATCAAAATAATACTTTTCTATAACAGCAGTCACTGTTTGCTATGTACTAACGAGAAAATGAATATGCATTTCAACAGGGACAGAGATTCACACTACCTGCTAATAAAAAATAGAAATAAAAGTAGGAAGGGAAAAGGAGACTAAGAAGTACAGGAATTTGCAGAAACCTGTGGTACCAATCCTATTCCTGAGAGTTCAACGCCATGAATAGCATCAACAATCATTAACATGCCATTGTTAGACTTTCTAGCCTTCTACTTTGTATTAGTGCTCAGATCTTTATACATGTGTCAATAAGTTATGCTAGCATTTAAAAGAAAATCTTAATTTGAGAACAAACTATAATTATGTGATATATCATTAAATAAATTAGAAAGTAGTGGTTAAACTAAAATAAGCACTGAAGACAGTAGACACAAACACTTGTAATTTTTTTTTTAAGACAAAGTCTCACTCTGTCACCCAGGATAGTGTGCAGTAGCATGATCATGACTCACAGGAACCTGATTCTCCGGGCTCAGACTCCCAAATAGCTGAGATTACAGGCATGAGCCACCACACCCAGGTACTTTTTGTATTTTTTATAGAGACAGAGTTTTACCATGTTTCCCAGGCTGGTCTCAAACTCCTGAGCTCAAGCAATCCACTCCTGTCAGCTTCCCAAAATGCTAGGATTATAGACGTGAGTCCCCACACCCAGCCAACACCTATAATTTAATCATACAATAGTCTGATATTTTACCAAGAATATAAATTTTACTTTAATGTATCCTGGTAATTATGAGTAAGAATTTAAAATAGTACTGTGGTTCTACAGAAAAAGCTGATAACATTAAAGTTTTATTAAATTGTTTAAAAAGTAAGACATTTTAATCAAAATGCGAAATTTCAATCTTCTGAGTAGTTGTTTGCTGAATGCATGCAACTAATTCATGAACTAGAAATAGAGATAAATTTGGATTTCAGTGCTATATTTTCATAGAACCCAATATTTCCTACCAATTATCCTTAAGGAAGCTCCTGGACATCATTCATTCTAGTGAATAAAGATAAGCAGCCCGAAGTGAAATGTTTTGAAATGTTTATATATCAGCAAAGAATGAACCATTGTGTAACAAAGGAAGTATCCATAATCTTTGGGTAGTCAGAAGGGGAAAGGTGATATTTTGGGGAAAGATCCATTCATTCACATAGTTGCTAAGTACAGTTAACTCATGTTCCAATACCATGGAGGCTAAGAGTGACAACCTCCAACACAGTCAAAAAGCATCCTATAACTTTGGGTTCCCTAAAAGCTTAACTATCAATAGCCTACTGTTGACCAGAAGCCATACCGATAACATAACAGTAGACTAACACATATTTTATATGTTGTATTATATACTGTTTTCTTACAATAAAGTAAGCTAGAGAAAATATTATGAGGAAAATCATAAGGAAGAGAAATATATCACATTTACTATTGATTAAGTGAAAGATCATCACAAACGTCTTCATCCTCGTCATCTTCATGTTGAAGAGGCTGAATAGGAAGAGGAGGGGTTTGTCTTGCTGTCTCAAGAGTGATAAAGGCAGAAGAAAATTCACATATAACTGAACCCACGCAATATTATTCCAGGGTCAACTGTATATTTGTAAAGTGAGTCATCAGAAACACAGCCTTAACAAAATTCTATTCTAATTTTACTAAGCATGCTAGACATTTCATTTAGTAGGGTGACCTCAAAGTAGAGTGACCAAACATCTGAGTTCCCCAGGGACTTAGTGGGTTTCCATGATGCAAGACTTTCAGGTTTAAAATCAAGACACTCGAGCAAACTGGGACCAGTTGGTCACCCTACCTAGAACTGACCGTCTACATCTGAAATGACTAATTCTCCAAACCTCCCAAAGAAAAGTATCAACATACTTGTGTTGAATCACCCAATAAGGCATCTGCAAATGAAAAGAATCCAGAGATCATAAAAATTTATAAGAAATTATTTGGAGTGAAAAAAGAGCATTGAGATCCAGTACGGAAAAAACCTAGATCTTCTTTGGACTTTCCTACACTACTTATAATTTAGAATGGATTTTCCTTTGACTTGCAGATGGCTGGATGTTACCACCATAATCAGACCCTGTTCTTTAAACTCCTAATCAAGATGTAAAACGTGGAGCGAAAGTAAGAACACTTCCAATTATAGATGATGTTATAATTTTGTTTGAAATAATGGAAGATGGTTTCAATAGACCAAAACCATCAAGATGCACAATAAAATTATCAGAGGGCATTTCTCCCTCAAAATATCTTAACACAGCATTGCAATTGTCCTTTCCTCAGTTTTTAAATGAATGATAGCATACAAGAATACTTTGAGATGATAATGAACAATAAATGAATAATCAACACTTTTGCTCATATCAGTTTGAAAGTTAAGGCTTTCAAATTGAAGGTGAAGTGAAGTTCTATTACTATCTGTCAATATATTGCTATGAACATTTAAGAAGAAAAATTAAAAAGAGGGAAGCCTTTTTCAATTCTATTCTCTTGGGAAATACACATATTAATTATAACTTAGATGATTAGAATTATTCCTGATCAGAATGCTTAAAGAGGCCCTTCTACAGACTTTTTAAAAATATTTAAGATTTTAAAGTTTCTTTGAAATGCTTTCCCCAGTTGATAGCCACTAATTGGTAAATGTATGGACACTTTTACTTATCAAAGCCACGGTAAAAATTTTTGAATAAATATGAATTTGAATCTAGCTTGTTTGGGATCACTGTTCGCTCCATTACTTAAAAAATCTATTTATACACAGATTCTGGATTCACAACAAGAGTCTGACCTTTAAAGACCCTTTTTTGGATCCTTGTCTGCAGTAAGAACATCTTTCTCTTACTTAAAATTATCAAATATTGTTAAAGGTTAATTAGGTGGCAAAGCCAGATATGACTCAAGAAAATATATCTTGCAAAACTAGTGAAAATTCATTATAATAGCTTGCAAAAAGCCAGTAATGTCAAAAACTCAAATACTAAACTACCTACTGAGTTGGAAAAAACACAGATCTTACTGTCAAAAAATCTGAATACTGATCCTGACTCTGTCATAAATTAGTTGTGGTGTTTAAGGGAAAAATTCAAATCCCTCTGGGTTGCATTTTTAATTTCTGTTTAATAACAAACTAGGGGCAGGGCACGGTGGCTCACACCTGTAATCCTAGCACTTTGGGAGGTCGAGGTGGGCAGATCATCTAAGGTCAGGAGTTCGAGACCAGTCGGGCCAACATGGAGAAACCCAGTCTCTACTAAAAACACAAAATTAACTGGTCATGATGGTGCATGCCTGTACTCCCAGTTACTCAGGAAACTGAAGCAGGAGAATCACTTGAACCCGGGAGGCAGAGGTTGCAGTGAGCCAAGATCATGCCATTGCACTCCAGCTTGGCAATAAGAGCAAAACTCCGTCTCAAAATAAATAAATAAATAAAATAATAAACTATGGATTCATAAGTAAATAGTTTATTAATTGATTTTTAATACATACCTTTTTTATTATACTTTAAGTTCTAGGGTACATATGCACAATGTGCAGGTTTGTTACATATGTATACATGTGCCATGTTGGTGTGCTGTACCCATTAACTTTTCATTTACATTAGGTATTTCACCTAATGCTATCCCTCTTTGCACCCCCTACCCCACGACAGGCCCCAGTATGTGATGTTCCCCTTCCTGTGTCCAAGTGTTCTCATTGTTCAATTCCCACCTATGAGTGACAACATGCAGTGTTTGGTTTTCTGTTCTTGCGACAGTTTACTCAGAATGATGGTTTTCCAGCTTCATCCATGTCCCTACAAAGGACATGAACTCATCAGTTTTTATGGCTGCATAGTAAACCAACACAAATGTCCATCAATGATAGACTGGATTAAGAAAATACATACCATTTTTTAATGGAAAACTATAACATAATATATATAATTTCTCAATCTATTCATCTAATTGTAATTGTGTGGAGAATTTCTAGGAAGATTATTATGAGATGTTGACCATAATTGATTCTAAGTAATGGATATTTGTGGGGTTTTTCTTCTGTGTTTTTTTCTTTCTTTTTGAATGTCTCTGTATCACATGGATGTTCTACATTTGACTATGATTTTTTTCTTTTTCTCTAAAGCAACAAAATTCCTCCCAGTTTAAAAAGAAAACAGATGTTTCCTCAACTGTAAAAAAAATTAATAAATTTTAAAAAATAATTCTGGTCAAAATAACACCTGTAAGTCATTTAAAAAGTAATGCCAAAAGCTTGGAACATAAAAGAAGTTACTTGCTTCTCTTCCATACTGGCTTACTCCTCAATAGTTTACGACCACCACCTTCCTTCTCAGAGGCAACCACTTACAAATCTTTTAACATTATTATATTATTTACCTTCATTGCAGTCTGGTGAGTCATCAATTGTAAGCATCATCCTTAGTCATTTACTTAGCAGAGGAGTATTTTAGCTGATTCATCCCCTTCCTCCTCTTCCATCACCAAATATGTACCAATTTTTGTTTAAAATCCTGCCTGGGTTCACAGAATACAGAAAATTCCAAGAAATGGTCCCTCCCACCCTAGCAGCAAGAAAAAGCTGCATAATTCACAGATCCTAAACAACTCTGGAAGCCCATCTGAGAGCTGATGTCTCAAGGCAACTGGATGAACTGAATGCTGAAATGTCCAAGCCCTTCTGGGGAGAGACAAACAGGACAGAGGAACTGAGGAACTATCCTTCCTCGGACAGAGCAGGGCAGAAAAAGGGAGAAACCAATGAAGAAAAGGAGAAAATATGATCATACCAAGACTCTACTGTCATAAATAAAGTTTTGTACCGTGGTAGGAAAAATCAGAAATGCAAAAATACCTATTTCCTGTGGCTCAAATAACACGGGCTCTAATTCAGCAGGAGAAATAAGACAATCACTCTGTCAAGAGTCTTGTATGAAGTAATAAACAAGAACAGTCTGCTGGTGGCAGAAGACAGGAGTACAGAGAGAGACCCTCTCTATGGTACAGCTGTGTAGGATCTGCTAAAAGGACATGGAAACAAACTCGGATACTCCAGTCTTCATACTAAGCACAAGGTAGCTGCAGTCCATTGCAAGAGGAATTTAAAATATGTGCATACTCAAAGTAGTTATAGCGACAAGAAAACCCAGGCACAGCTAAACAATAGACAAAATTGACAAACATGCTTATTTCCAGGAGTAACTATTATTTACTTCTGTCTATAGGGTTCTTTTACACACAACGTTTGGCATTCTCCAAAAATATGATACACACACAAACACACACACACCATAGCCATCGTCAAACAATAAAGATGTAAAGACAACCAGAGAGCGAGATTTTGTATATATCATACCAATAATTTTTAAAACTACAGTAAAAAATGCTAAGGAGTTTAGTGGAAAATAAAAAGATGGAGGACATGTATGAACAAATGGGGAACTTCCAAGAGAAACTGTAAGAAAATGACAAATGAAAATGCTAAAATGAAGGATAAGACATTAGAGATAAAAATTACTTAGATGGGCTTATCAGTAAACTGGATACAGCACAGGAAAGAATCAGTGAACTTGAAGACAGGAAACACACATACAAAAAGTGAAAAAAATAACAGTATCAAAGAGCTATGGAACGATGGTGCAGTCTAATGTGTGCATTATTGGAGTTCCAAAAGTTCCAAAGAGATAGAGAATTGAGTAGAGAAAGCATTTTAATGTTAATGACCAATAAATAATGTAAAAATGTTTCAAAATTAATGAAAGACAGTAGTCTCAGTTTTAAGAATCTTGGGAAAACCTAAGCAAGACAAACGCAAAATTAACATAACTAGATCCAGCACACTCACTTAAGTAAGAAATACTTCTTTTACATGGAATCTTCCAGATTACAGAGGAAGAAGGAACATTTCCTAACTAATTTTGTTAATCCAGGATTACCCCAATTTCAAAATCAGATGAAGAAATTACAAGAAAAGAAAACCACAGACTACTATCCTTCATGAAAATAAATACAGGTGTCCTCAACTTTCTAAAAGCATTTTACATAATATGTGTTGTCAATACACATTAATAAAATTCAACATCCATTCATGTTCAAAACTCTCAGCTAAGTAGGTATAGAAGTGAACGGCCTTAATCTAATAACTATATCTGCAAAACATTTACAGATAACATCATTTGTAATAGTAAAATACTGACATCTTTCCTCTAAGAATAGAAATGAAGTATGGAAATTCATATTCACCACTCCTATTAAACATCATATTGAAAGTTATCACACCAAAAATGAGGCAAGAAAGGAAGGAAAGAAAGAAGGAGGGAGGTAAGGAGAGAGAAAGAGAGCATGTACTGAAATAGTTACTTAAACTAACAACTGACTCTAGAGAGGTTTGAGTATAAAATGTAGACATATAGACATCTATTGTATTTCTATATAGTAACAGTGAAGAACTGAGAATTGAAACTTGTTTAAAGTTACATTTGCAATGACATCAAAAACACAAAGTAAACTTAACAAAAATTATGCAGGATCTCTACGCTGGCAACTACAAGTGAGGGAGGAAAGAAAAAAAAGTCAGTAATAGAGACTCAATATCACTGTCAGTTTTCCGCAAATTAATTATAGATTCACTGTAAATCCAATCAAAATTGTAAGTCTTCTTTTGTAAATTCAGAAGCCAGATTCTAATTGTGTGTGTGTGTGTGTGTGTGTGTGTGTGTGTGTGTGTGTGTGTGTGTGTGTGTGTGTTTTAGATGTAGTGAGGTGACACAATCTCGGCTCACTGCAACCTCTGCCTCCCAGGTTCAAGCGATTCTCCTGCCTCAGCCTCCTGAGTAGCTGGGATTACAGGTGCGCGCCACCACGCCCAGCTAATTTTTGTTATTTTTAGTAGAGACGGGCTTTCACCATGTTGGCCAGGATGGTCTCGGTCTCTTGACCTCGTGATCCATCTGCCTCAGCCTCCCAAGGTGCTGGAATTACAGGCGTGAGTCACCACATCCAGCCTGATTCTAAATTTTTTATGAAATGGCAAAAAAAAAAAAACAAGAATGGCCAAAACTTTTTTTTAAAAGAACATCAGAAGACTCATCCTGTCAGACAGTGTAATTTATTATTGAGGCTTTTATTAAGGCTAGGCACAGAGATTCTTGGAGCAGAAGAAGGAATCCAGAAATAGAATCTAGGCATATAGAGCCAATTTATTTTGACAAAGAGGAAATTTAATGGAAGAATTTAATGAAAGAAGCATAGTCTTTCCAACAAATAGTGTAGGTACAATTGGATATCCATAGGCAGAAAAATGCATATTTCATGCATTATAGAAAAGTAACTCAAAAGGGATCATAGATCAAAATGTAAAACTTAAAATATACAAATGTGGAAAATATTTTGAATCATGGATTAGGCAAAGATTGCTTCAATATGATATCAAAAATCATGACTCATAAAGAAAACATTGATAAATTGGACTTTAGCATACTTAAAAACCTCTGCTCTGAGAAAGACAGTTTAGAGAATAAAAAGACAAGCCATAAAACAAGAAAAGATAAATATCTGAAAAAGTACTTCTATATAGACTACATGAAGTAGTCCCAAAATGTCATTTTAAAAAACCCCAATTTTTAAATGGACAAAAATTCGAATTACTTCACTAAAGAAAACACACAGATGGTAAATAAATGTGACCATGAAAACAGAGTCGACATCATTGATCATCAGGCAAATGCAAATTATAACCACGAAAAAATATCACTATTTGCTCACTGGAATGGCAAAAAAGAAAAAAAAGGAAAAACAGAAAAACCATCAATAACAAGTCCTGGTGAGGAAAGAGAGCCCCAGTTCTCCTACATAACTGCAGCAAATGCAGGCGGTACAGCCACTTTCAAAAATGGTTTGTCAATTTCTTATAAAGTTAAACATATAGCTATCATAAAATTCAATGCTCCTAAAAATTTACCTACGGAAAGTAAAAACTCGTATTCACAGAAAAACCTCTATGGAGATGTTTACAGTGGTTTTATTTATAATATTTTTCTTTTCACTGTTGCAACAAAAACGACTGCTTGCGTCAAACCAAATACTTATATTTCATGCACTCTCTCCACTGGTTTCTATGCTTTCTCTTTATGTAACAATTTCCTACACATCTGTATTTCTCTTTAGGGCTCTTTTCTGTTTCTCTATGCATTAAATCTATTTCTACAGAAAAATTATCTTAATAGGACTTAAAAATAAATCTAGACTTCTAATTTAAAGTCCTTTCACTTTCTTTCCAGAATTCCTTTCCTTTTTGGGATCTTGAAACCTCAACGAGGATTTTTAAATCAATGTAGATCTGAAGAGCTGCATATGTAAATATTTATAGCAGTTTTATTCATGATAGCCCCAAACTGGAAACAGCTGGTGAATGGATTGACAAACTGTGATACATCTAAACAATTTAATACTATTCAGCAGTAAAATAGAACAAGTTATTTATACATAGAAAATGGAGATAGTAATGCTGCATACCTCATAAGATTACATGAGGATTAATTGAGTTAAATCAAGTAAATTCTTAAAATGGTCCTTGCTTCATAATAAGTTCTTAGTATTATCGATTTTTTTCAGTTTAGAAATTGTCTTCTTTGTTTTTATTTATTTATTTATTTAAATATCCAACTAAGTCTTGTTGGATACACTCCATCCATTCTGTAATACATTTTCTTACTTTACTCTCATCTTCTACAATACACAGTGACCACAATTACAGAACTTTTTTGGTTTGGGGAGACAAATAAGCTTAATTTTCACTAGTTCTCCAACCCTTCATTACATTCCTTTTTTTCATTTTCTGTTGATAATTAGTCTGATTTTTATCATGCTTCAATTTTACTTCTTTACTCATATACTGTGAGCATATTTATCAATACCCATTTGTTTCATTGACAAATGAAGTATGTACTTATATTTCTTATTCTCTTTAGTTTGGGTGACTTTCAAGGGAGCATTGGACATCTGCTTTTATTTTAAAATGTTCTTGTTCAACTGTTGCATTAACTGAAAAAAGAAAGGGCATTAAAAGTCATTCACTGTCAGGTGTGGTGGCTCATGCCTGTAATCCCAGCACTTTGGGAGGCCGATGCAGCTGAATCACAAGGCCAGAAGTTTGAGACCAGCCTGGCCAGCATAGTGAAACCCCGTCTCTACTAAAAATACTGCAATACATATTTTAGTATAAAACTGGGCATGGTGACGGGCGCCTGTAGTCCCAGCTACTCAGGAGGCTAAGCCAGGAGAATCACTTGAACCTGTGAGGCAGAGGTTGCAGTGAGCCATGACCATGCCACTGCACTCCAGCACAGGCGACAGTGTGAAGCTCCATCTCAAAAAAAAGAAAAAAGTCATTCACAATTCTGCCACTCCTACCACAGCTCTTCTGTTCTTCAGAGTTCTCTTTTGTTCTTTATCTGAATACAGGAGACATTAATACATAGCAATAATGGTAGAGATATAATTTTACTGTTTTTATAAGCAAATATTGCATCATAAATATACCCCAATTTTGAAAAGCCACTTAACAGATCAACAGATTCCTCAATTGCATTTCTCAGACATGAATACACCCTACTCAAATCATTCTGATTATTAGAAAATGGGGTTTCTGACTGTGGCCCCAGCCTCTTTATTATATTATTCTATTACACAACAAGATACATATATATTTTCAATTCCTTTTCAGTCATTATTGTCTATTCTAGTCCCTTTTTTCCTGTCCTGAGATGCCACTCTGTTGTGACATCTCTAGATAGACAGACAGGATGGATGGATGGATAGATAGATAGATAGATAGATAGATAGATAGATAGATAGATACATACATACATACATACATACATACATACATAGATACATACATAGATAGATAGATACTTATCCAACTTGCTTTTTTCACTCAACAATGTTTTCGCAAGGAATTTTATGTGCAAATTTGTCCTCAGTAAACTATAGCATGTGACTGAGTGGATGAGTAAAAAATTCAGGTAGCCACTCACTAAGTTTATCTCCATCGTTATGTTTTGCCAAGAAATCAGTGTATATAAAAACTTAGATTGTGTCCATATAAGTACTATTTGCGATATCAAAAGACTGGAAAAATATGAAAGAATAAGCCAAAACAAAACAAAGAAAAAGCCACTACTAAAGGAAGGAAAGCCAGGTGCAGTGGCTCACGCCTGTAATCCCAACACTTTGGGAGGCTGAGGTGGGTGGATCACTTGAGACCAGGAGTTAGAGACCAGCCTGGCCAACATGGCGAAACCCTGTCTCTACCAAAAATACAAACATTGGCTGGTTGTGGTGGCTCACGCCCATAATCCCAGCTACTCCCAAGGCTGAGGCACAAGAATCACTTGAACCCAGGAGGCAGACGTTGCAGTGAGCCGAGATCGTGCATGGCATCACTGCACTCTAGCCTGGGCAACAGAGTGAGACTCTGTCAAAAAAAAAAAAAAAAAAGAAGGTGAGAGAATGGGGCAGAAACATGCATGACTCCTCTGAATACATCTCCTTTCATAGTTTGATAGGGTAACAATGTAAACATGTTTCATAATTTTTAAAAAAATTTAAATGTAAAACAAATCAAATCAAACTAACTTAATATCAAAATGGTGCCTTGACTACATAAAGAAGAGTTGTTTCAATTCTCTTTCTATCCTTTCTTTTCCTCCTACTGTTCCCAGCTTCCAGTATCCTCTGTTCTACTTTTCACTCCTATGAGATCAACTATTTGAGCTTCCACATATGAACGAGAACATGTGATATTTAACTTTCTATACTTGGCTTATTTCACTTAACATAATGTCCTCCAGTTCCATTCATGTTGTCTCGAATGACAAGATTTCATTCTTTTTGTGGCTGAATAGTGTTCCATAGTGTATATATATCACATTTTCTTTATTCGTTCATCTGTTGGACACCTAGTTTGATTCCATATCTTGGCTATTGTTAATAGTGCTGTAATTACCATGGAGATGCAGATGTCTCTCTGATAAAATGATTTTCTTCCTTTGGAAATGTAGAACAGAGATACTTGAGGCTGGGAAGGATAGAGGAAAAGGAGGGATAGGGAGACATTTGCTAAAGGATACAGAATTCTGGTAAGATAGGCTCAATAAGTTCTAGTGTTCTATACCACTGTAGGATGACTGTAGTTAACAATAATATATAGTTTCAAATAGCTAAAAGGAGGATATTGAACGTTCCCAACACAAAGAAATGACAAACGTTTGAGATGACGGATATGCTAATTACTCTGATCTGATCACCACACATTATATGTCTCAAAACATCACTATGTATCCCATGAATATATACAATTATTACTTGTAAATTTTTAAAAATAAAACAAAATTTTAAAAAAATAAAAAGGAGAATTCTTTCAAATTAAGCTGAAGAACATATTTTGACTATTCACCCCTTGTGGGTTATATTCTGGGACAGAAGGAATTGCAAACAGATATTTCAATAGTTTTTGTTAGGAGTGATTTGGGTATTGTTTTTTTTTTTAATTATTGTACATATTTTGCAGGATTAAGCAATTGATAAATTGTTTTAGACTGAGTTCCCTAGGAAACAAATCCTAAGGCAAAAAAAATTCTGTAAACATTTTATTGGGGAGTGCAATTCTAGGGACTGGAGAACGAGGGAGGAAGGAAGTAAGGATAGAAAGGAGGGAGAGCCAACACTATTATGAAAATATATTGCAAAGCTGGTTGAAGCTTTAGAATGCATTGAATTTTTGGTTTTACAGAGCATCTTTATGAAAGTATCATAAAACTACTGAATCTTTGGATAGTGTGAAAGGAAGGGATAAGCATTTGTTCTTTATGTCTCAGTGGCCAAAGTAATTCAGGGGAAGCTAATCCTCCCTAATTTACATGGGGATGTGCAAATCCTGCAGGATCCCTCAGCCTCAACCAGGAAGCCCTGGGACAGGATGATGGAGAAACAAGCCCAACAAGAGAGAAAACGTGGCCAGGATATAAACTACAAGTGAAAGGGGAGTCAAGCAACCATCCTGTCCAATGAGACCCTTGGTCTTGGGGCAGTGAAGGCAACATGAACCTGACTCATGCTGGACCATGGGCAAAGTTAAAGCAGTTCCTGAGGCTGCTCCACACAAAAATAAAGTCAAATATGCACAGGTGTGGTGGTTTGTACACTGAATCTAGTACAATTACACTGATGTTAGTAGGCACTAGGGCTATTCGTAAAGGAGAAAAAAGATACTGGTGTAAAATTAAAGGTGTTGAATGAACTCTTCTGGTTCACAAGTGGTATTGGAAATATCAGTGTTCACTTAAGGCTTATTTTTGTTTTGTAAAATATATGTTTCCTCTCTCTGTTGGCTAAAAAAATCTGGAAGCAATGACAACCCAGTGACAATGAGTGCTCCTTTTGCCCCGGATTTATTCTCTATATGCCATTTCTGGAAAAGGAATCAGGGTTCCTTGAATTACTAGTTGATTGCACATATGGAATAGGAAACGTATAAGATGAGCTTGGTACAATTAATTGGAACAGAAAGCTTATGCATACCTTTGGAAACTATTGGTATTATTTCAAAAGGAGATAAAAGCCAACTTGAAGGGGCTTCCTCTGGCTAAAGATGGGACACTATGTGTATGTGGGAGAAAAATAATTGCAATAAATTGGAACACATCAAATAACTAAAAATCCATGAGGTAATAATGATACACAGACAATAAAGGAGAAACAAAATCTTCACTGGTTATCTTTGGAGGCTGCCAGCATGCTACTGTCATTCTGATGCTTGGTGAGAAAGGAGAAAGGGGCAAGTGTTTATTCTGACCTCATTATTGAATTCCATTTCAACAACCAAGTAGTTAATAAAGAAAAGTTTTCCAGTATATAAGAATATCACCTGATAAATGCTGAAAAAAAAATAGATTTAGAAAATCCACCATTTTGTAACCCTTAGTTAAATAATAGATTTAGACAATTACTGATATAATTTTTAGGGAGAAGTGTGAAGGGAATGTTCATAAGTGGAGCCATTTGCCAACACTAATCCTACTGAGAGAGTTAACATACTCTCCAAATGTGCTTATTGCTTCCCTTGACATGATGCAACAGAGAGTACACAGAACAACCCAGAAAGTATTTTTCCTCCCCAAAGTTTCTCCTGAATCTAATCAAGCTTCCAGATACAACTAACAGTTAAAAGAGGATAAATAGCACCAGGAAAACGCAATCAGCCAAATTCATAATCTAGGACAAATAATATGGTTTCTTCAACAAATAAATGTCATCAATAAATGAGAAGGGAGAACTCTTCTTATAAACTAAAAGACACTTAAGAGACCTCTCAGGTAAATGTAGTATGAAGACCTTGATTAGACCTTAATTCAAATATACAACTATTAAATAATATTTTTGAGACATCTGGAGGAATTTGAGATGGATCATGTACTAGCAGATACTAAAATACTACTTTGTTAGGTGTGATAGTGGTAGAAAACTTAGGTACTTTTTAAGGAGATCTCTGTAAATGAAACATAGTGATTTACTCTTTATATTATATGACACTTGAAACTTGCCTTACAAAACACCAAAACTGATAAAAAGAAAAGTTAGGAAAGATGAAACAAGATTGGCAAAATGCTCTTAATTATTGCAATAGTGGCAACTCATTCCATCCTCTCTACTTTTGTGAGGGTTTGAACATTCCTGTAATAAAAGTTCAATGACACAATTTAAAATCAAGCATATGTATTGAGATTATATTTATAATATAGAGTCTTAGAGACTTTGAACATCTCTATAATCTGTGCAGTCATTATCTCAACATAGGAGGATGGTTCACAATGAGCCCTAACCCTCCCAAATGACTCCACAAGAATCCTGCATGAGTCTCTTCAAGAAACCACAAGACAATCCTGATGTCCACTGTCACCTTATTGAGATGTATGTACAGATCCTGGTGTGTATGGTCCAGTCTTTTTCCAGGATAGCTAATGTAAACCATCCTCACTGTCTCGTCAAAAAAAAAAAAAAAAAAAAAAAAATGAGGCTGACACAGACAGAACAAAACTCTGTGACCCACAACTGCACATTTTAGGTTTCACTGTCCGTGGTGTTTTACATGAAGTTGTCAGGTAACAGTTGAAAGGAAGAGAAGCGCGTATGGCTATTTCCTCCACATGCAACTGTAGTGTTAAATTTCACTGCCTGAGGGAATTCCAGCTTGAGAAATGCCACTGTGAATAGCAATACTGGACAAAGAATGCTTTTTAATTACTTGTTGATTCTATGAAAACATGTACAAGTGCAAAGTGATACTTGCATTTATGAACAGAGGTGAGCAAAGAGAACTATTCTTAAAAGTACATTTACCAAAGGAGTTGTAGTAGACTTCTAGCTTTGAGTCATGGTTTCATCAATCGTCCAGTTTGATGACAATGATGGTTCAGCCATGTGAGGGTTTTATCATGTAATACCACATGCATCTAGCCATTTGGTGGTAATCATCTGTCATCTGGTAATCAGCTGTAAGTGATCCCAGAGGAGAGGGAGATTAAGGTAGAAGAATTGTTTCTACTGAGTTTAAAATGAAATTCAGATAAATTGTTCATTTTGATTCTCTTCACAGCATACATAAATCTACTATTCTAGCAGTAGTTAAAAATGCATGTATATTGTATATTTTACTATACTTGAAAGATAAGGGTAAATTTCAGTATCTTAAAACCTAGTTTCCAAACATACTCTTGGACAATGAAATCCTCATGTCTTTTATTTTGTTTCTCTTTAGTAGAAATAGTTATAACCAAATCTTGACTAATTTTTCAAATGGTGCATCAGTATCAGTTCCAAACATGTAATGCATAGTTTACAAAATAACTTTATACCAAAGCCTCCTTTTGTTGAAAGAGGTTTCATAATTGAGTAATCAGACCTCAAGCATTCAAAGATTACATTTATGTAAGATTTACATATTTTATTATCGTCCTAACAATAATAGACTGTTTTTATCATTGTCGTAATAGTAAGAGACAAAAATATGAAGAATTCACTGTTTTGAGATGATACAACCCTATAGAGCATTGGCAATCTCATAATTGCTCTCTTCGAGACATTACAAATGAGAAGTCAGGTTTGGAGTTACTGGATTTGGAAACTGGGAAAAGTCTTAGCAGGAAGGAGCCAGGCTCCAGTAGGGAAAGTAGTATATTTATATTAGCAGTTCAGCAGAACAGCTTTCATATGCGAAACCATTTCTGTAGGTGTATAAAGAGCTGAACAGGCAAACAGAAAAGGGTAAGAAAACCCAGAGTATGGCAGCTGCAGATAGCTGCTTTGCCCTTAAGGCCACAAGGACAGAGAAAGGGGATAATGTTTAATCCAACAGCTGTCTGGTGGGGTTAGAACAACCAAGGTATATCAACGACAGTTACAGAAGCCACGCTGAGTAGAAATAAAGGGGAGATATATGCTGATTGCTCTCTCCTGATCTCCAGTTTTCTACCAGAATTCCCCATCTGCCAAATCTAACCAGAAGTCAGCTGGCAAAGGAGCTTGGAAAACGTAATTTTACACGTCAGCCTCCTGCAATACAGAACGAAGTAAGAGAAGCACAGGAGAATAATACCAGGACAAAGAAGCAAGTACCAGGAACAGGATATCTAATACAACTTCCTCATTTATGAATTATTGATTGGAGAGCTGGCACTGTGACCAGCCAAAGGATCCCAATAATCATCGGTTACATTGCGAACATTCTCTCAGCAAATATTTATTGTGCAGCTCTAATGTGCCACACAATGTTCTAGATACTGGGGACAGAGTAGTGACTAATAGAGATGAAGCTCCTGCCTCATAGAGCTTATAATGAAATGAATTTTCCAAATTATTTGCATCAGCAAATCATTGCACTGATACAAACCAGAAACCATCTACCACAACTATCCATAAGCTTGTTCCACCAACTCATGCTGGCCCTTTTCTTGTTATAAGAGTGAACGCCCCAACCACAGTATCTACATAGGTAAATCTTTCTTCCAACTGTCCTTTCACATTCAGAAAAATATCTCTTGGCTATCACAGTCTTCTATGCATATCCACTATAGCACTTGTCTGAATGTGCTCATATAAATAATTAGGCATTTATTTGTGTAATGCAATCTCCCCCCAAATATATAAGCTACAGCAGGATAGAAACATACTGATATGGTTTAGCTGTGCCCCCCACACAAATTTCATCTTAAATTGTAGCTCCCGTAATTCCCACATGTTGTGGGAGGAACATGGTGGGAGATACTTGAATCATGGGGGCAGGTCTTTCCAGTGCTGTTCTCATCATTGTGAATAAGTCTCATGAAATCTGATGGTTTTGTAAAGGGGAGTTCCCCCGCACATGCTCTCTTGTCTGCCTCCATGTAAGGCGTGTCTTGCTCTTCTTCCCTCGCCTTCTGCCATGATTTTGAGGCTTTCCCAGCCACGTGGAACTGTGAGTCCATTAAACCTTTTTCCGTTATAAATTATCCAGCCTTGGATATGTCTTTATTAGCAGCATGAGAATGAACCAATACACACACCTTGTTTCTTTCACTATTCTATATCCAGCTTCCCCCTAAATATTTGGTACAAGTTAAGTATTAAAAAATAATCATTGACTGGTTGATTGATACAGGCTGATTTTCTTCTAAACATATATTACCATTGTTACTATCCTTTCTGAAAATGGAGACTAGTGTAGACAACCTATATTAGTTCTCTCTGAAATGATTGAATAGTAGCTTCCTCATTAATATAATAATGGAGAATGAGAAAAATAGACTTTTCAGAGAAATGTGTGACATAGTCTCAGCCTAATTATCAGCAATAATTATGGACCAAGTATGGAAACACTGGTGGGCTATATTAAAAATTAAACAAAGATCTCAAATAACTTGGATTCAAATCCAGGCTATGCTGTTGGCTACGGGATGTAGAATGGGTTATTATATCTCACTGAATCTCATCTGTCTGAACTGCAAGGTGGAAACCATAGTATCTGTACATACCTATCAGAGTTACAGTGAGTATTAAATAACTAAAGTGTGTAAAACACCTAGTCTACATATAAGATCAATGACTATGGACTTGGACCGTACCTTGCTGGTTTACCACTCCTCAACTATTCCTGACATGATGTTAGTTCAGTGAATAAAGGAAGGAACCAATTAAATTGTAGAGTAGTGAATAGGTAGTTTTTTGGATAACTCAATCTGAACTTACATCCTTGGCATCAACCTCCAGAGGCACTGAAAATCCAGCTTAAAGAAACCTTAAAAATCTACAGTTTTCACTGATGACAGAGAGCTGTAGCAGAGGCATTAAGCAAAGCAATCTCAGCCATGGAAAGTGGAATGCTTCATAGGAAGCTCAGGTTTCAAAGGGACTAAAAATTCAGTGTTGTTTTTCTAACACCTGAAGAGAAAAACACAGTTAACACTTCTTTAGTGAAGCTGACCTGCAGTTGAAAGTTTTTAATAATTATCAGGGATTTTTTTTCCCCAGAGAAAGGAAACTACCTGCTTCCTGTTTAGCAGGCCTTTATGAATGAGAAAACACGTAAAATGAAATTTCAATTATATTTAAGAGAAAAAAATGTCTCTTAGCAAAGTGTAAGAGAAATTCCATGTAGGATTTCTAGGTAGCAGACTGAAAGTTATGTTTGTATCCCCTCTTACCTGAGACACCACTAAAATAACAGTAACATTCAAGTTCTAAAATGAAAGAGCTAAGAAACCAATCACACAATGCCTCTCCTGCCAGCAAGAGAAAGGGAGAGAGAGAAAGACAGAGAGGATGAAAATCAGAAACACAAGCTCATTTTCATTGACACTGGAAACATGTGTAACTCCAAACCACAATATACAAGGAAGTACTGACAAAGTCAGCTAAGAGAAAACCAGGATGTGGGAAGATGTCAAAAAAGACAACTGTGCTGCTAATCTCAGACAAAGCTGACAGCAAAATTACCCAAACTGTCACCAACTATCTTTGGGTGGTGCATACTACAGCTTGGCTCACTTAGCAATCATGCCAACCCCGTCTCCTTTGTAATCTGCTAATGTCGGGGACAGAAACCAAAGTACTTGAAGAATAAATATAAAATAATAAACAAAAGAGGATAGGAGTACCCATCAACAAAGTCTGCAAGTCTGAAAGTATATTGAAGTGGTTGGTGGTTGAAGAGAGGAGACTTGCTAGAGGGGCCTGCAGCAGAGGTGTTTGCCGCTCCGCTCTGAGCATGAAGATAAAACTTAACAGAAAGCAGAGGGCGTGAGGAAGGGGCCTAAAACCTGGCTACTCACTGAAGTCTGTTTGCTGAACAGCTTTGCCTGTTCACCCACCTCCACTTCCCCCACACAACAAAGTCAGCCGGGCAGGGAAACGAGCCGGCACTGTTGGGTACCCCAGAGTAGCGTCCTCAGCTCCTATGTCCCTCTCCCACTCTGTCTCCTACAAAGCAAGGTCTGGTTGTCAGGAAGCCCCACCTGTACTTACAAAGTTCAAAATCAACCCACCAAGCACAAATGTAGATACATATACTAAAGCAAGGCAGCCCAAACTGGCCACTGAGAAAACCAACCAATTCTTCATTTGTAAATAGAGAAAGACAAGCAATGATGAGCAGCAGATACAGGAGGAGAACCAGAAACATGAAAGCAAAAGTCCAAGGGAAGTAAAGAAACAATTGAGCCTAAGGGAAATAAATAAATCAGGGAATACAAGTAGTTACTGAGGTAGCTGAGGTTTGTTTCTTTTAATGCAAAATTATAAATATATATATGGAACCAATACCCTACAGTAAAAAATTCATGTATAACTTTTGACTTTCCAAAAACATAACTACTAATAGCCTGCAGTTGACCAGAAGCTTCACCAATAACATAAACTGTCAATTAACACATATGTTGTATGTCATATGTATTATATACCATATTCTTACAATAAAGTAAGAGAAAAAACATGTTATTAAAAAATCACCAGGAGAAAATATACTTGGTGTTTATTAAGTGGAAGTGGATTATCATAAAGGTATCCTTTATCCTCAACATCTTCAAAGTTGAGAAGGCTGAGAAGGAAGAGGAAGAAGAGGGGTTGGTCTTGCTGTCTCAGAGGTGGCGAAGACAGAAGTAAATCTGTGTATAAGTGAACCCATGAAGTTCAAACCTATGTTGTTCAAGGGTCAAATATATATGTGTGTGTGTATATATATACACATACATACACATATACACACACATACATACATGCACATATATATGGAAAATATATATAGTAAAATACATATGACATATATTTACGTATATATTACTATACTTGATTAGGTACTTAATATAGTTCAATATATTTATGTATTATATAACTATACACGTACATACACTTAACATACAAATATATAAGTATATATTCATAAGTATATCTATATCTTTATATATACTTTATATATTTTACACATATGTACACATATACTTAATTTTTTCATAAAAATTGAAAAACATAGACTCAGTAACCAGGCTGCCTAAGTTTAAATATCAGCTCCACCACTTACTAGGTATATTTTAAATAATACGGTGATGTAAAATACCAAGCTCATACATTGTTTCAAGGATTCCTGAGCTCCTCTATCTATGCTTCTATACCTCCACATCTTGAGCTCTACATAAGCCTGTCCTATTATTATAACCCCTATGACGCCTTCCAGGACAGAAACAAAAAGGCAAAGGTCATGGAAAAAAACAAGAGAACAGCTAAGCAGCATAAAGGACTGTAATTAAGGGTCCAGCCTCCAATTAATAAGACTACTGTGCTAGTTGTGAAATGTTTTTAATATCATCCACATGTTCCCTGGTACAGATGACAGAATTTGGAGACAGAAATGGAAGCAAAGTTGAAAGGAAGGGTAAGGTATCTTAATTTTATCTGATGAGGTGCCAAATGCCAGTAGAACAAGATATCTAGGCTAAATATTTTATTTTAAAGTTAACACATAACCAATAGAAAGTCTGCAAATAATAAGAATTATTGGAAATTGAGAGGGAGAAGGAAAGATGGGGTAGTGAATGGTGAACCTCATCTTTCATACAGAGGAGTCAAGAGACCAAGAACTTACAGGAGAAATAAATTTAGTGTAATGTAAATAACCCACCAAGTGCACTAAAATAGGAGTGGTTAAAAGACCCTGCCTCTGGCTAGTGCAGTGATGTGGGAAAGGATGGTGTATTAGTTCGTTCTCTCACTGCTATATAGGACTGCCCAAAACTGGGTAATTTAATAAAGAAAGAGGTTTAATTGACTTACAGCTCCACATGGCTTGGGAGGCCTCAGGAAACTTACAATCATGGGGGAAGGAGAAGCAAACATGTCCTTCTTCACATGATGGCATGAAGAATTGCCAAGCAAAAGGGGGAAAAGCCCCTTATAACACCATCAAATCTTGTGAGAACTCAAGTTCTATCACCATAACAGCAACATGGGGGTTACCACCCCCATGATTCAACTACCTTCCACCTGGTCCCTCCCACAACACCTGGGGATTATGGGAAATATAGTTCAAGATGACCTTTGGGTGGGGACATAGTCAAACCATATCAGGTGGGCTGGGTAATTATGGCTGTCATTATTAGCTCTTCTTTATTATTTCATTGTTTCTCCCTGTGTGCGTATTATTTTATGTAAAGTATTAAAACCAAGAAACTGACACTTTAAATTTCTGATGACAGAGTACAGATCTTATTTTTCTTTTTCACCATAATTATTTTCTTTTAATCTTAAGAACATGTTTTTAAATGACTGTTTTCCACTTTGCCTCCCAATGCTATTATTAAAATAGTAAGCATTTCTATAGGTAAAGAATAAATAATTCAGGTGTTGAGACACTAGAATGAAGTGACTAAATCATCCGGGGAAAACTGGGGCTCTAATTTAGCTGCTATGTATGCAAGAATACACAAACTTTAAAACCATATGAATTTTTAGAAATATTTATAGAATTTACTGAATTAATTACAAAGTATTTTTCTTGATTAGAGAAGTGGTTTTATGTTATTTTTAGTTAGTTTATTCATCTGTATTTAAGTGGAAATGAGAGTTTATAACTGATCAAATACAAGTAAGAATATTCATAATCTACAAAATAACATGTTTATGTTGAAATAACAGTTAGATGCCCCCTTCCACTTACCCATCAACTTTCTATAAACTGATCTGTCTACTCTGCCTCCATTTCTTCCCCAGAAACCCTCTCATTAAGAGCTCTTCGATCTGAGTTTGGTGCACAAACATGACCCCCAAGGTTTTCAGTAAGTGTTTTCCTCCTTGGTTCCTTGCGCTCCTCAGTCTACCTTCCAGCACAGGACACAAGTGTCCAGCCCCTACCTCTGCATCCTTCTCCTCTTAATGCATCCAGCCCAATTCAGCTCTTTGGACAGAATGGCTCACAGGACACATCCACAGCTCTGTCCTATCCTGTGCTTCCAAGAGCACCGCTGGCACACGCTACATATTCTCCACAACCTTCCCTGTACTCCCAACTAGACTATATATTCCTCAAAATCAGTGATCAAACATTCAACTTTGCCTTCTTCGCAGGGGTAACTAGCATAGTGCTGGGTCAATCAGAGGCCCATAAGATGCTACCTTTCATTCTAAACTTTATCTTAGGCTCTCCAGGGACCGTTCAGCCAACCACGTTCTGGACCAATCAGTATCATAGTCCTGAACAACCCACCAGACAAATGAAAAAGCCTCTATTTGTATAAAATTGTTTTCTTCTACTATTTTATTTCACTTCACTTTGTGTTTTTGTAACCTATTTTCTAAAATGTATTTATGTGTATATATAATGTACATTAATTTTCTTTTTCAAACCATCAGATAAACTAACACGCAAGTTCAAGTCCAAAGTGACAAAACAGAAATTATTTATAGTATTTCAAATTTTTTTATTTGTAATCAATGTCCTTATTGGCATTTCAAAAGTATCTGAATCAGTTTGCAATAAAAGACATGTATAAATAAGGTTATTAAAAATAAAATAGGTTTTGGAGAGCCTTACATTTCAGATGAAATGCCTAATCTGTATTTTTTGCAAAGGAAAGCTTTGAGTTTTTCCTTCTTTTACTTGGAAATAGTATGTGAAATTATCATGTTAGGAAAACCAGTCTTTTAGTGTTACAATTATCTATCTATGTATCTGTAACTAGAGTATTGAAGAGTTTCAACTTGGGATCTGTCCACGATATGATTTCATTTTTTTTTTTCCAGTAATTGCTCTCTAATTGTGCTAGATCCATCCTGCGTTTCCCACTGTGTACTTTAGTGATACCTTGGTAAGATGCAGTAACTTTCCACTCAGTTTTGCTTATTTTGAAAGTCTCATTTGGGGCAATAAACAGTCAGTCCTCTAACAGCTTGTGGGTGGGACTGGTCGGGGAGTTTCTTGGGGACAGGGAGTGCTGCAAGTTGGAAGGAAGGGATTTCTTTGACCCACTTCTCTCCCTTCCCTCTTCCAGGCTCTTGCTAGTCCTCAGTGTTAGGACAATGAGGAAAAGGTGGTGTAAAGGCAGGCCTTCCTCACCTGCCTGCAGGGAGCAATCCTCTTGTTAGTAAATTGATACTCTCCTCTGCCGAGGTTCTTCATGTTGATGTTGTCATTGTGACATGTATGGGATTTCCAAGGAGTCCTGCATGGGCCTCTACTCTGCAAAATAGTTCTACTCTTGGATAGGTCTTCCATCATTACCTCTTAGCCCTACTAAAAGATGTCTACTAATGTCCTGTGGGTGGTGGGTTTTCCTTGCCCAGCAAGTGACCTCTTGCATGGGGTCCCAGAGTAAAGATAAGTTCAGCTATCAGTTCAGCATCCACTTAATTTACAGTGAACTGATGTATTCCCTTATGACATGCCAAATAGGGAAGTACGAACTTGTTCTATCGCACCTCCCCCTAAATTCTACCTTGCCACTTCATTTATCTCTTTCTCTGCTCAGAAAACCCAAAAGAAAATCAAGTCTTCTAGTTAAGTAACTAATCAAGTCTTCTAGTTAAGCAACTAGTACCTCCCAAAGACCCGGCAGCTGGGCCCATTTCCTAGATCTCACGCTTTCAAGAACCCTGCTCTTGCCCTCTTTTGAACCCACCCCTTCCCATCAGAGTAACAGTCTATGAGATATGCCTACCCAGAGTCACACACACACACACACACACACACACACACACACACACACATATTTTAGACCACATTTTAGAGCATGTTCCAGGTCCCTGGGCCCTGGGCTAACCTCTTTCTTGAGCCCATACTCCTGAGAGAACACAGCATCACCAGTGTGCCCACACCCAGACCTGAAGGACGGTCAGCGAGGGCTGGGGGTGGGCTGGGAGAGAAGGATGTGGGGACTAGGGAAGGGGCCTGAATTTTGCCAGTTCCGGATGGGGCTTCCACTTCAACTCTCAGCCTGGGTCTCCAAATGTTAATGACCAGCCCAAAACAGACTCTAGATTGAAGAATGATGTGTTCTATCACCCATCTTGCAGACATCCAAACCTCTTGGTCCTTCCCTCTCCCCATGTGGAAGGCCTGACTAGTCACCACCACAAACCTCACTCTTCCTAACAGGATTCAAAGACCTATTCATTCTCATTCCATTTTTTATATTGGAATCTGGGAAAGTGTTATGTGTGTGAGAAGGAAGTCAATGGTGAAGTCAGTTTTAAATTGGTCCCTTTTCGTACACCCTACAAATAAGTAGATGACTGGAACCAATTGCTGGTGGCTGGCTGTGTCACTCTGAACTTGGACTGTGGGAGTTCTCTGTGTCTTTTGTACTCCATATTCAGCATTTATGCAGCCTTGAGATAGTAGGAAGAAATCAAATCAACATGTTACTACATATGTATTTGTCATTTACCTATCTATATGAGAAGCTAAGAGAAAGAAATAATGCAGACATGAAGGCCAGGTACCAAGAAATAGAATTACATTAGTTGGAGGTATTGGGGACAGAGAAAGAGCAAAGGGCAGATTGAAGAGACATCTTTAAAGAAGACTCCATAGGGCTTGGTGGATTGTGAACTACATGCATTGAGGAAAGGAAATTATTAGAGACATTTCTTAGGCAAAAGCCAAAGCATGGCAGCTTCTGCCCTGCATCTGGTTCTTGATCTAATTTACAAGTTTCTTTGGTCTATCTAATATTATAAAATACTTTTTAAATGAATTTTACCAACATGTAAAAACTGATGTTTCATATAGCAATCACTTTTTAAATTTTTGCCTTCTTTTTCTAACTGGAAGATCTGACAACCCTGAGATGACATTCCTATGCTCCATCTGTCAACTGGAGCTGAATAGTGTCTGTTCCTCAATGGAGCAAATGTGTCTCCAGTTTGCCACAGTCCTCTCCCAGTCCTCTCCCAGCTCCCTCTCCAGTTTGCCACAATCCTCTCCCAGCTTATGTGACTTTCTTTGCTCCTATCAACACCTGAACTTGCAATCCCTATTCTAATGTTCCTGTCCTAAGGAACACAAAATTGGTGGCACCATCAGTGGAAACAGAAAAGATGCTCCTGCTTTGGAGAATTCAATTTTATTCATGTTCAGTCTGAGGGAACAGGAGGACATCACTGACAAAATGCCCTGTGGCAGGAAGTGCAAGGTCAAACTTTAGGAAAATGTCTGCAAGAAGAGCTGCCCAAACCAAAGACTGTTCATAAGGATTGCTGGCTCTGGTGGGAGCGAAAACTTCATTCAGGGTGTGAACCCAGGAGGCGGAGCTTGCAATGAGCCGAGATAGTGCCACTGCACTCCAACCTGGGCGACAGAGCGAGACTCTATCTCAAATTAAAAAATTCATTCACTTTAGTCATCTATTTGTTTGTTAACAAATATTTCAACAAATATACACTGGGAGTCTATTATATGTCAACACTGGGCTAGATGCTGGGAATTCTAGCAGAAATGGCCTGTGCCCCAAAGGATACTATGGTATAGTTAGAGACATACACATTAGTCAAATGATCACATTACAAAATATAAAATGCATATGGCAGCTGTTATGAAGGAAAGGTCAATGGTGCTCTGAGAAATTAGAGAAGGGAGGGTGTGAGGAGAGCTGGCCAGCCAGAGAGATCAAGGAAGTCTTCCTGAGGAAACAGTACAGGAACCAGGATATGCAAACTGAGTAGGGTGCATCCTGGTAAAGAGAGGAAGAAAGAGAGTTCCAGGCAGGACAAACAGTTTGTGCAATGCAAGTCCCAGACATTAATGATACCCTGCGGTGGTGAGATGGGGGCAGGGGTGTAAAAGGAATCTAGCCAGGGCTGAGACTGAAGCAGTCCATGGGATCCAGGCTTGCAGGGTGCCGTAGGCTTTGTTTAAGTGTCTATCTTTATTCCAAGCGCAATGGAAGTTCACTGGTGGTTTTTTAGTGGGCTGAGGGGAAGAAGACACATTATAAACATTATTGGATTTTTGTTTTCAAAATTTTACACAGTTTGCACAGAAAATTTTACTCAGAGTATACAGAAAAACTAAAGAATGGGGGCAAACAAGAGAGAAAGTTAGAGCTGAAATCCAGGCAGCATGATCCAAAGTGGTGAGGCCCTATAGAAAGAGTTCAATCAGGCTGGGCGCGGTGGCTCACGCCTGTAATCCCAGAGTTTGGGGATGCTGAGGCAGGTGGATCACTTGAGGTTGGGAGTTCGAGACCAGTGTGGCCAACATGGTAAAACCCTGTTTCTACTAAAAATACAAAAATTACAGGCAGGCACCTGTAATCCCAACTACTCAGGAAGCTGAGACAGGAGAATCCCTTGAACTAGGGAGGTGGAATTTGCAGTGAGCTGAGATTGTGCCACTGCACTCCAGCCTGGGCAACACAGCAGGACTCTGTATAGGAAAAAAAAAGGGGGGGGGGGGTGAGGGGAGGAAGAAAGAAAGAAAAAGTTCAATCAAAGTACTAAGAAGTAGCCATGTTAGTGGGATATGATGAGCAAATAATTAAGTAGGTAAGTCATGGAGAAGAGAGTCAAGCTTATGGAATAACATGAAATAACAGACTATAGATATGAACGCAAACCAGGGGAGGTGGATAATTTAAAGCTCAGGACATAATAAATTTCTCCAGAAACAGAACTGAGGTTTGCATCTAAGCCAGTGGATAACCCAAAGTAGGAGATCAACAGAAGGAATGCCTTTGGGAAATCGGAACTTGTCTGTAATACACAGATCATAATACTGGGCAACGCGTCCCACTTCAGCTAGGAGTCTTCTTCCATGAGTCTTACTGGGAAAAGAACCATATCCAAGATGTGACTAACCCAAAAAACACAGAGCAACAACCTGTCATACCCAAGAGGTCCTGACAGCACCCACAACAACATCACCAAAGGTTCTAGGGCCATAAACAAAAAGGAGGTGCAAATACAGAGGCTTTGCAAAGAAGCACAATTATCATTCATAATTACACATTTTACATGTGTCAAACCATCAATATATTACAGCAAGGAAATTACACGGCTGAATTAAGAATTCCTCCAGAGGAGAATGAAGGTAATGAAGTCTATGTTGAATACAAACCCAAACCAATTAATTCTCCCAACACTGCTGCACAGATTATAAATTCTACCAATGTAGTCTGAACCACCAAAATAAAATAACACTGTAAACTTCTTTATTAGCACTAAACTTTATTGTCATAGGACAAACAGGCTAGCTTAACGTTTTGTGGCATGTCAGATAATAAATTTGATTTTCATTTGTGTTCTGTTAATGAATGACGCAAACCACTAATAACCAGCTCTCCAATGACCACTCTAAAGTTTCATGATTCCTGTTCCCCCAATATAAGTCAATCACAAAAGAGAAAAAAGAATCTCTAAATTTTCATAAAGGAGAATTGTTGTTTCTCTGCTGAGCTTGGGAAATCTCTCCTACTTTGGTAGAACTATTTCCTCCCAACTTTTAGTTCACAAGGTTTTTGTGGACTTCATTACTGGGTACCAGAAAAAAAAACCTATGCCCCAAGAGCCACACCACTTAGCACAATCCCTCCCAGTGATTGGCTCAGGGATGGCAACGTGACCCAGAATAACCAGAGAAGCAGTGAATACTTGGACTTCCACAGGAACTATAAGAAAAAGACAGTTCAACTGGACTTCTGGTTGAAAGCGTGAGGTTAAGGAAGCTGTGGTCTTCTTGCAACTTCAAGGTCAGAACCCAGCTGCAAAAGGAGCAAGATGGAGAAAGGAGAGCTGAAAGACAGAGAGAAACATGATCTCTGAAACCAAACATGCTCCTGGACGCTTCAGTTACACAAGGCAATACATTTTCCTCTTTGCTCAATTCAATTTGAATTGACTTTTCTGTCACTTGTATGAGAAAATATCCTAATTGAAACAGTATTCAATATGGGTAAAGATGCCCAGAAGACATCATGCCCATTTATCTCATTTACATGGTACCTATTATATGCTAGACACGGTCCTTGACCTCAGGGTCTTACAGCCCATGGAGGAAAAGGCTCATGCCCTACAGAATAGACACCAACACAAGCCAATATGGGGTAAATAACAAATGAAACATGCCAGCAGTGTGGTGAGCACCAGGGGTACAGGAAAGTATAACCTGGGGAGCTAGTGGCTGTGATCCACTGGCACCCTCCCCATCAGAGCTGTGAAGGCTACAAGCCCAACTGATGCCTTTACAATCCACATGATCTTCTGTTTGTTCTATTTGGGCAAAAGGAGAACAACTATTAACTGTATGTTCATTGGTGTATGCAACTGTGTAAGCATACAAATCCCACAATATGACACGTTAGGCTAAATACATCTCAAACTTCTAAAATTAATCCAAAGCAAAATAATAATAATAATAATAAACGAAAGGAAGGAAAAACCAATATACAGTAAGGCTTTGGGCTTCATTTCCCTACTTCCTTAACTTACACTGCACTTTTAACTATTAAATTTGTGGAAGTGATTTTTATAACTTTCCCTTCTGAAATAATCATAGATTCAGAGGAAATTGCCAAAAAAAAAAAAAAAAAAAAATACAGAGAGGTCCCAAGTCCTTCTCTCAGCCTCCCAAAATTACAATATCCTGTACAGCTACAGTAGGATGTCAAAACCAGGAAATGGATGTCAGCACAATCCACAGAGCTAATTCCAAGTTTACCAGTATTACTTGTACTAGTGTATAGCATGCGGTCTGATGAGTTTGTGCGTGCGCGTGTGTGTGTGTGTGTGTGTGTGTGTGTGTGTGTGTGTGTGTGTGTGTGTGTACGGAGCTCTATGAAATTTTATCATCTACGTAGATACAAAACAGAATTGTTTCATCCCCATGAAATTCCCTAGTGCTCTATAGCAACACCCATTCTCCTCCTTAATTCCTGGCAGCCACAAATCTCTTCTCAATCTCTATCGCTGTTCTCCGTCTCCACAATTTTGTCATTTCAAGAGTGTCACACAAATGGAATCATGTGCCCTTTGAGACTGACTTCTTGCACCCAGCATAACTCCATGAGATCCATCCAAGCTCCCACATGCAACACTGGCATATCCCTCCCAATGACTGAGCAGTGTGCCATGGTATAGGTGCACCCCAGCCTATTCAAGCATTCGCCCAGGGAAGGACACTTGTGTTGCTTCAAGCTTGGGATTATTATGAATAAAGCTGCTATGAGAATTCATGTACATGTTCTTTGTGAAAATGACTTTTTATTTCTTCAACATAAATGCCCAAGGGCAATTGGCAAATGACATTTAAAAGATTTAATCTTCAGTCACCTCACACATCCCAAAGAAACCTCACTATTCCCTGCCTCTGCATGCTTGGGCTTCCAAAGACAATGCTATTGCTGGTCTCTTTAATTCCTACCAGATGCAACATCTAAATGTTGGCTGAGCTGAGTGGGACAGCATGTTTTTCTGATTTTGAACTCAGTCGATTGAACATTTTCTGAACCTGCTGCCTGGAAACAGTGGCTGAGAGCAAAATGATCAGATCTCTTTCTCACACAGAGGAGCTTTAGGTGTCAACTAGGCCCACTTTAGTGGCTGGAACCAGCCACCAAGCTGTGATATTTGCTTCACAGGCTAGTAAATAGCTCATAAAATTGCAGTCAGTAAGGTAGTTGTGAAGTCTTATCCAAACCACTTCCCAATATCTGAATTCCCAGAATAAAATAGGCAGGTGCCTAGAAAACCTCAGTTCTTTCTTTGTCGGAGTGTAACATCTTCTCAAAATCATACGTGTGAGGAAACGAGGCAAGTCACTGAGATGTGATTCAACTGTTGAACCATCAGTGAATTTCCTCTAATGTACGGTGGTATCAAGTCTGTTTCTTGTTCCACTGAGAGACAAAAAGAATGTCACTTGCATCCTAGGAAAAACACATTCAATAGGCCAAAAGAAGAAGAAAAATGCATTTCTTGAAGTGCACACAGAGTTTCCAGTTACTTTATTAAATTAGGCAAAGATTTTCTCTCTCAACCCATGTTTTCCATGCTTGTGTCTAAACTAACATACACAGTGGGGCCCTGGATGACAGCCTGGCAGTGAACCTTGTAGATTCAGACACATCTGCCCAAAGCCCCAAATCAAGCCATGTGCTACATGGAAAAGGAGAAAATGCTAATTCAGCCATTCATCCCACGAGTAATGATGGAACATTTATGATACACAGGCACAGAGAAAAATGCACATGATTCACAGTGGTGCACACGACACATAAAACCTGTCCCCTTGCAGGTTAGACAGGGTTCCATGAAGCATGTTCAGGTATATGGTGGCAGAAGCACAAAATGCTTTGAGAGCATGAAGAAGGGGCACAAACCTGAGCTGGGCAGTTGAGATGTCTTCCTGGAGGCCATGGAGTAGAAACTGGTCCCTGAGGAGGAAACAGCCAGATGAAGTGAGGAAAATAGGGCGGGAAGCAGAAACATTTCAGGCAGAGGGTGTAGAACATACTTCTCAAGAGAATGGTTTCCTTGACAACTGAGAGTCATCTGAAGTAGCTGTTGCACTGGGGGTGAGGAGGATTCTGAGCTGAAGGTGGAAAGAAAGCAGGAACCAGAGCATAGCTGGTCTGTCAGGTTAAGGAGAGAGTTCCTTTTCCAACCTGAGCACAACTGACAGTCAGGAAAGGTCTTCTTCTTTTCTTTTCTTTTTTTCTTTCTTTCTTTCTTTCTTTTGTTTCTTTCTTTCTTTTCCTTTCTTCCTTCCTTCCTTTCTTTCCTTTTCTTTCTTTTCTCTTTTTAGTTTTTCCTTCTTTCTTCCTTTCTTTTTCTTTCTTCCTTTTTTCCTTCCTTCCTCCCTTTCTTTCTTGGCCCTCTTTTTCCTTCTTTATTCCTTTTTTCTCTCTTTTCGTTCTTCCTTTCTTTTTCTCTTTCTCTCTTTCCCAGTTTTCTTTAAATCTAAATATTGTTAAATGTCAAGTATCTTTCGTGTTTTTATAAAAATAAGACATGTTTACTGAAAAACCCCAAAAGGGATAAAATCTTGTTAGATTGTTTAGGTTAAAAAATAAAGTGTTAAAGGATGGAAAAAAAATGATCCATTGGGCAAATACTTTCAAGGGAAAGCCCCTTGGGACTCTGTATTAGTACTGAACTCTGCACGAACTTCTGTGCCCCCATATCTACCTCCTTTCCCTCGGCTCCACATCACATCTTCCCATCCACCCCACCCCAGCTCCCACAGCACAGATCCCTCTACCACTCAGAATCAATAGCTCCTTTCAGTGCATTCCCAAAGCACTTCACACATTGCTGTGTTTTTGTCTTGCTGTGTCTGTCTTTACAGATAGGCTGAGCTCCTTAAAGGGAGATTATGTATGTATCAGTTCTGGACCTTCATTTAAGCATTCATTCATTCATTTATTCATTCATTCACTGAATAAATATTTATTGAGAGCCTACTATGTGCCCAGCAATGGTCTAGGTTGAGGGAATGTATCAATGAACAAAGCAGTCAATATTAACTGTCCTCTTGGGGTCTACATTATACCAACCACATGGTTGCTGGAAACCTGGATTTGGTATCCTGGCTTCCAAGAAGAAACCAAGAGGGAACTGCACTTGTCTGCCATACTAAGAGCAAGTTTTTTGAAGAAGTTTGTTTCTACAGACCAGTAGTGTGCTCTGTCTAGACAAAGACATTCTAAAAGCTGACTTGGGCTCTCTTGTAAGGAAACAATTCTAATACCTCCCCTTTCCTTTCAGCTCCTCCCTTGGTGATCATCCACCCTGAAAAAGTGGTCATCCACTTGCCAACGTGCACATCCACTTTGCTGGATCTGGGGCTAAGTTGGAAAGTGGTGCTATTGGTGCTCATTTTCCCTCAGCTATAAATCCTCCTCTCCAAAGAACCAAGAGCCTAGGCTGCCATATAGGTTTTGAAAGCTGTGTGACAGCTCCATCAAAGTTTTTTGGATTCTTTTGAGCAGCTGTTTTGCTAATGAGCAAATCTACCCTTCTGGAGGCCTGGAACAAATGGAATTTCACTGCCTGTGGATTTCAGGACTCCCATTCTAGTCCTCTGTTCAGTGCATGGGGACAGCTACTGATGTCTCTTTTTAACCATATCATAACTTAAATTTCTGAGGCTTCACTGTTGCTCGCTGTCACTTGACCTTGTGAAGAGTGCATGGATTCATCTCAATAAGTTTATCTAACTTTTAGGTTCTCCTGTTTGAGAGTTTGAGGGCTCATCTCTTCACTCTAGGCCCCTGGATCCTTATGCAATTTCATCTGACCCCTCCTCAGACCTCCATATGGAACTAGGAGGGCTGGCTTTGCTCAGAACTAAAGCAGGGATGCCCACTTTTCTCATCCTTACATAACAAAGGAGGACATCTGAAACATTCCACTTCCAAATGACTCTCCTTTAAAGTGAATTGCCTTCTGGATCTTCAGACACTGAAGTAGTAGAATATTCATGTTTTTTTTTTTTTTTTTCCTTTAAAGCCCACATCACCAGGCATACTATAATTCCCAAATGGCCTTAAACCAATTGGCTAAACAGGTGTGATGATAAGAACCACCTGGGGAAATTTCAAGCCAATCCTGGAGGGGACTCTTCCCCTTTAGGATCTAGTTTACTAAGTCTGGATGGGACCAAAGAACCCAGACTTTCTAACAGCTCCCCAGTGATTCTTATCACCAGGCCAGTTTGGGGAACCCTGCCTTAACCAGAAGTTTCTGATGAAGATATTTATCAGAAGCACATGCAAGTTTAAAACACTTAAGAGAAGAGGAATCTTAGAGTATATTTCCCACTTTTTAAATTTTTGAAGTGACAGCACAGTAGAAAGTGCAGGAGATTTATATTTAGAAAAATATAAATGGTTATCGCTCCAGTTTCTGCCACTTGCAGGTTGTATGCACCTCGACCAAATGTGAGCATTTCACACGTATTTACTGCATCATACTCTTTGCCAATCACCAGCCTCCAAGAGTTTATGGTTCAGAAGGAGAGACAGAAAGTAAGCAACGATTTCTGCAAAATGTTATAAATGCTATAATGCAAGTATGCGATGGGTTTTAGGGTGCTCACAGGGTAATTTACTCTGATTGTAACCAAGGATGGCTTCCAGGGGAAAAAAAATGATAGCTCAGTTGGATCTCTTGAGCCTTCCATTGCGTAAAATGAGAATAAATGCTTTTACTGCATAGGCTCATTGTGCAGGTTAAATACATTAACCTAACAGATTATTAACACCCAACAAGTGTTAAATGTCCTTCCCCTTTTTTGTTGTTAAGGAATCCTAAAAGCCATTAATGACAAGAAATACAGAGAGCATGGCATAACTTCTCCAAGCATAATGAAGTATAAAACAGTTATAACTAATGTACCTTAACCCTTTGTTCTAAATATAAAATGACATCTCACCGGGTACTGTCTCCACCATTTGGTCTTTATTTAATCTACATCAATCTCCATCTCTATGTTCTGGGTAATGCCTTGCCCTATATCTAATACACAGTGGATGGGATCAAGTACATTTTATTTAAATTAAATTTATGCGCGCACACACACACACACAAGGTCTCTATTTTGCAAGTCATTGATAATTATTAATCTAATCAAGAACCCAGTGAGAAGTTCATATTCCTTCCATTTAATTATCCCGAGTTTATAATCCATGGTCAAGGAAATCCGGAGATTTCTCTTGCTGGCATAATCAGTAGCTAATGAAGATATAATGTGAAAGCTTCCTGGTATTCTTTCTTTTAACAGAGATGCCAGACCATTTTTCTAGTTAATGACTATTAAGAAAAATCACTTAAAGGAGTTAAAAATTCCTGTTCACCTCTGATAGACATACTGTATTTCATACTTAGAGCACTTAATGTAATAACAATAGATCATCTCAGAAATCTGCTTCATGAAAAACAATAATAGATTTTAAAGTTGGAAAAAATCTCTCTCGTCAAAAGAAAAGTCAGTTTCTTTCTATAATTAGGTGGTTGACTTGTCATCTTTAAGTATTTGAAGTAGCTGAAGATCTTAGGAACTTGAGGATATGGGGATTTGCCTGGAGTTTTGTGTGTTGTTTTTAGCTTCTGTGTTGTGGCCATATTTGTAAGCTATTCCACTGGGGGCAAAAGAAACATGTTTTGTGATATTTTAAAGTGAAAATATTGCTGAGTTCATTCGAAAGTAAATTCACCTGGGATAAGTTTGAGCCCAGTAGACTTAGAACAAATGCATTGAGTGTTAATGAGTATTGAACATTAGAGCAGATGGGGCCCTACAGACTCTAAGCTAGAGACTGTTAAGGATGACCCTTAAGGATATATATTTATCCAGGACATACAAAAATTTACAGGACATATATATGTGTGTTTCTGTGTGTGTGTATCCCATAAATTCTTTTACTTTCTAAATTTAAATTTTGAATATTCTACATTCAAAAATCCAGATTTATAGCTTTTCTTGAAAAAAATGGGTACATTTGGCAACACAGGACTGACTTTCCTGCACCATCACATTTGACTAGAGCTAAGTGGCAGCAATACCCTTTAAAAGGGTATGAGATTCTATTGAACACTTTCTTCCTTCCGACACCTACTTTTCCTTTCCGCCCTGAAGGCAATCTGGGTTTGCAAAGACAGCCCCATTCTCACACCCTCATGTTACAGCTAAAGAAATTTCTCCAGGGAAAACAGAACAAATTAGTTCTAGTCCTGATAATGCTGCATAATAAACAACCTCAAAAGCTCAACAGTATACAACAATGAGCATTTGTTTTTCTCACATGTCTGGGGCTCAGCTGGGTTCAGCTACTCTAGGCTGGGTTCCTCTGGGGTGGTTTGGCTCCTTGTCACTCATTCTCCTCCCAGCACTAGCAGATTAGCTGAGCAGCTTCTTCTCATGGCAATGAGAGAAATGGAAAAGGGCAGGGGGAACACATAAGCCCTCCTACTGTCTAGGCTCATAACCAGCACATCATCACAACTGCCTTTTCAAATGAGCAAAGCAAGTCACATGGCTGAACTAAAGTCAAGGGATGGGGAAATATATGCTGCCCCTTTGCTGAGACGGACTTCAAAATATGGTATAGAAGGGTGTATGTGTACAGTTAAATAATTAAAGCCAGTAATCCAATCTACCACTAAGGAGGTATGCGATCACACATTGCACAGCTTCCATCAAGTGCAACTTCACTCATTCACCTTTCATTTCTGCCCCAAAGTTATCTGATTTGGAGGCAGCTTGTCTAATCTCACCATACAGACAAGGAAATGTGCTGAGCTAAACAGCATCAAAGCCCTAAAGAGAACCCGCTTCCTAGCCCTGTGTTCTTTCCTTCTCAGTTTGATGAAGTAGTGTTGTCTTACCTGTGTGAAATAAGACAATCCCTCATAGCTTTTGCCAATGGAATTTCAGGTTTTGAAAGAGCTATATTAAAGCTTGAATAGCAATACAGAAATGGACTGCAAATCACTTATTAGGATGCATTTTAAGTTCTCAAAGCAATCTGTTCCTTAATAATTCCCAGAATTTAATTGCATCATATATAATAATATGGAAATATAGCACTAGAGACCTCGATTAGGGAAGTAAGAATGTTCCACAAATTAAGCAACATTATTTAGTCTAGGTTGGAAAATCTCAGCAGGCTTCCCGTTACTTTTAGAATTGTTATTTTCTTTGGTCTCTGCTTCTAAGACTTGATAGTTTTATAAAACACTATACTCAAAAAGCCAATAAATCATTGAATTACTAATTAATGGAGAAAGGATAAAAGAAGCTTGGCAAATAAATTTTAATGTACTAATTTGGAATATCATGCATAAATAACCATTGGGAGTCCGTAATTACTTACAAGGGAAGCTCCAGTCAAATGAATGGAAGCTCTTTTTTTTTTTTTTTTTTTTTTTTCTAGACCAAGAATCCACCCAAAACCCTGTCTCATGTCTTAGACTGCAGAGCTGGTTAAGCAGCATACTAAAGGCAATCTGAAGGACCTTCCAGCCGTGTTTCCTAAGCCTACAGCCAGCCCCAAACACCCAGTTCCTAATGTCTTTTCAGGGCCCCACTTTTGTGGTTTTAGCTTTCCAGAGATACTGGTGTCACACAGGCAAAGTCTACCTCCCACAACACAATATGAAGAAAGACAAATGTGGAAATTAGAAACTTCAAGCATGCCAGCAGTTCAAAAGATCCAAAGTTCCCAAAGCCACCCGAGTCTAAAACTTCACAATATAAACCTTCCCCAACTACACACACACACAAACACACACACACACACACACGGGATTGAAATCCATTCTTTCCTTTGGACTATGATCCTTCCCCAGGCTTATATTGTTTCTTGCAGAGAAGGAGGCTGTGAAGAAGAGAAGACAAATGCGAGTTTCTATGCCTTTCCTTTCTTTCTCTAAAACTTTTTCTATCTATAATATAAATATTCCCTGACACGTTTGTTGGTTCAAGTCTTTCCACTTTAGCCAACCACTTGGGCCATGTTATGATGCCCCCTGGGACCTTGCATCTTCATCTACTGTGAGCACTTTATGTTTATCAGGACGCTTCCCCCAGGAGAGTGAAGTGAATGGGGCATACAGAGTTCATCTGAAAACTGGATATTAAATAATTTCATAAATAGTGTGTACCTCCATAAAGCTCAATATATCCAGCAGGGATAGGAAATAGTACTTATAGATAATGTACTTTGTTATGTAGTTTATGGATTTAATATCACTCAAACCACACGACTATGCTAAAAGTTTAGATTTTCCTTTTGTAGCTGGAAGTGGGAGAGGACTTGAACTTGAGACAGAAGAAGTCACTTTTTCAAAGTCACACACTAAATAAGTAGCAGAGCTGCTGTCATGATTTGGGATTGGGTGAGTGTATTAATCCATTTTCATGCTGCAGATAAAGACATACCTGAGACTGGGCAATTTACAAAAGAAAGAGGTTTAATTGGACTTTCAGTTTCACATGGCTAGGGAAGTCTCACAATAATGGTGGAAGGCAAGGAGGAGTAAGTCACACCTTATATGGATGGTAGCAGGCAGAGAGAGAGCTTGTGCAGGCAAACTCTTGTTTTTAAGGCCATCAGATCTTATGAGACTCATTCACTATCACAAGAACAATACAGGAAAGACCTGCCAGATAATTCAATCATCACCTCCCATTAGGTTCCTCCCACAGCATGTGGGAATTCTGGAAGTTACAATTCAAGATGAGATTTGGGTGGGGACACAGCCAAACTTTATCAGTGGGAAAGGTACCTTGGACCATTACAAGTCCCCTTTGTCTTTGATTAAGTACTACAATCATAAATCTTTTTCCCTCTTCTGATGTGTGGAAATATACAGTTATCTCTTAGCAACCACAGGGGATTTATTCCAGGACCCCCATGAATACCAAAATCCACAGATGCTCAAATCCCTTATATAAAAAAAAGTATAATATTTGCACATAACCTATGCACATCCTTCCATATATTTTAAATCATCTCTAGATTACTTATACAGTCCCCCAAAGTCTTAACTCATTTCAGCATTAACTTCAAAGTCCAAATCCAAAGTCTCATCTGACACAAGGCAGGTCTCTTCCACCTATGTGCCTGAAAAACCTGTACAATGGGGTTACAGGCATTGGGTAAGTATTCCCATTCCAAATGGGAGAAATTGGACAAAACAAAGGGGCCACAGGCCCTATGCAAGTACAAAACCTGACTGGGCAGTCATTAAATCTTAAAGCTCCAAAATCTCCTTTGACTCTATGTCTCATATCCAGGGAATGCTGATGCAAGGGATAGATTCCCATAGCTTTGTGCAGCTTCACCCCTGTGGCTCTGCAGGGTTCAGCTCCCTCAGCTGCTTTCATGGGTTGACATTGAGTGCCTGTGACTTTTGAAGGTGTACAGTGCAAGCTGTTGTTGGATCTACCATTCTGGGGTCTAGAGGACAGTGACCCTCTTCTCACAGCTCCACTAGGCAGTGACTCAGTCAGAACTCTGCATGGGGGCTGAATCCCATATTTCCCTTCCTCACTGCCCTAGCAGAGGTTCTCCATGAGGGCTCTGCCTCTGAGCAGACTTCTGCCTGGACATCCAGGCATTTCCATACATCCTCTGAAATCTAGGCAGTGGTTTCCAAAGCTCAACTTTTGTCTTCTGCACACCTGCAGAACCAGCATCATGTAGAAGCCACTAAGGCTCGGGGCTTGCATACTCTGAAGCAATAGCATAAGCTGTACCTTGACCCATTTTAGCCACAGCTGTACAGAGCAGCAAGGCCCTGGACCTGGCCAATGAAGCTATATTTTCTTCTTAGGCTTCTGGGCCAGTGACGGAAGGGCTTGTCGTGAAGGTCTCTTATATAACCTGGAGACATTTTCCCCATTGTCTTGGCTATTAACACTTGGCTCCTTGTTACTTATACAAATTTCCGCAGCAAGCTGAAATTCCTCCCCAGAAAATGGATTTATCTTTTCCACCACATGGTCAGGCTGCAAATTCTCCAAACATTTATGCTCTGTTTCCCTTTTAAACATAGGTTCCAATTTCAAACCATCTATTTGTGAACACATATAATTGAATGCTTTTGGAATAAGCCAGGTCACCTCTTGAATGCCTTTGCTGCTTAGAAATTTCTTCTGCCAGATACCCAAAATCATCTCTCTCAAGTTGATAGTTCCACAGATCTCAAGGGCAGGGGCAAGATGTCACCAGTCTCTTTGCTAAAGCATAGCAAGAGTGACCTTTGCTCCAGTTCCCAATAAGTTCCTCATCTACATCTGAGACCACCTCAACCTGGACTTCATTGTCCATATCACTATCAACATTCTGATCAAAACCATTCAACAAGTCTCTAGGAAGTTCCAAAATTTCCGGCATCTTCCTGTCTTCTAAGCCCTCCTACCTGTTTCAACTGTTACCAAGTTCCAAAGTCGCTTCAACATTTTCAGTTTATCTTTACAGCAGTGCCCCATGCCCAATACCAATTCTCTGTATTAGTCCATTTTCACACTTCTATAAAGATACTACCTGAGACTGGTTAATTTGTAAACAAAAGAGGTTTATTGACTCACAATTCCACATGACTGGGGAGACCTCGGGAAACTTACAATCATGGTGGAAGGTGAAGGGGAAGCAAGGCACATGTTACATAGCTGCAGGATTTGGGGGGACAGCGTCAGACAATTATTAAAGAACCAGATCTCATGATAACCCACTATGAGGAGAAAAGCAAGGGAGAAATCTTACTCCATGATCCAATCACCTCCCACCAGGTCCCTCCTTCGACATGCGGGGATTACAATTTGAGATCAGATTTGGGTGGGGACACCAAACCAAGCCATATCAGCATGCTAGAGCCAACTTCATACTAGTTTGTGAGAGATGATTGTAGGCATCTATTGACAAATTTGTTTTCAGTGTCCTCTTGGAACCTTAAATTTGGACATAAGAGGAAAATGATACATTGAAGATGATATATGGGAGGCAAAGGACAGAATAAGAAAGAGACTAGACTATTAATATCTTTGAGTCATTAAGTTAAATCAAACTTGAAACCTGTTCTATATCTGGACCTTCATCTAGTTACTAAAACAACAACAAAAAATTCCACTTCATTATTTGAGTTGGATTTCCTATCTTAAACTAAATACATCTCAACTGATAAATATCTTTTTGGGGAAAACATTAAAGATCTACTCAGCTTTTTTGATAATTCCAGACCATTATCGGCCGTGGGCAACTTGTCCTGCTAATTGGCTATTCCAGGATAATAATTTTATTCTAGTTCACAGCATTTACTGGAAACATTAGTTATACTTATAAAATGATGGAATGGAAGCTGTCCCCCAAAAAGACATAGTTATTTAGTATTGGAAAGTAGTATAGCATTGGTGTGCCATGGACAATTTAACATATTTTTTTCATTCTTGGTGCAACTATTTTAATACTTTCAAACAAAAGGATAAATAAGGTACACTACTTCACAAAAGTACTGAATCTTCCCTGGTGAGGAGAAATACAGAGCTTGGCCTTGTCACAGCTTTATGGTAGGAGCCTACGAAAACAATACGTGTCAATTTCATTTTATAAATGACAACATGATTAGTGATTTTCACTGCTATTCATCTGCCAGGAAAAAGTGAACAGGCTTTTAAGTCTCTTCCAAGAAAAGTCAAGCGGAAGAATTTCTTCCTAGGAAGTTCAATAAAACAAAATTAAATTCTGGAAAAAAATTAAAAATACATTAGCTAATGAAAAATCAATAAAACCTAAACATTTGGGCTACTCTCAAAGCTATATGCATAATGCATGAAAGTAAAAGGATATATTTCAGCAGGTTGAAAATGCCGTCTCTCTCTGATATGGTTTGACCCTGTGTCCCCACCTAAATTTCATGTTGAATTGTAATCCCTAATGTGGGGCAAGAGACCTGGTAGGAGGTAACTGAATCATAGGGGAGGAGTTGTGATATTCTTGTGATAGTGAGTGGGTTCTCATGAGATCTGGTTGTTTGAAAGTGTGTAGCACTTCCCACTTCACTCTCTCTTTCTCTTGCTCCACCATGTGAGGATGGCGCTTGCTTCCCCTTTGCCTTCCACCATGATTGTAAGTTCCCTGAGGCCTCCCCAGCCATGCCTCCTGTATAGCCTGTGGATCTGTGGGTCAATTAAACCTCTTTTCTTTATAAACTACCAAATCTCAGGTAGTTCTTTATAGCAATGTGAGAACGAACTAATACACTCTCTCAAAAGATATCTGTGTCCTCATCCCTGGAACTTGTGGATGCTGCCTTATTATTGTGGGTTATTTGGGTGGCCCCTAAGTGACATCACAGGTGTTCTGCTAAGTATATGCAGAGGGAGATTTCAGCCAGGGAGGAGGAGAAAGCTATGTGAAGATGGAGCAGAAAAAGATTTGAAGATGCTACACTGCCAATCACGAACATGGATGAAGAGGCATGAACAAAGACAAGCAAAATATGCAGCTCTAGACACTGGTAAAGTCCCTGACAACACCTCAATTTCAGCCCAGTGAAACTAACTGTGGACATCTGACCTTCCAAACTGAAAGAGAATAAATGGGTGTTGTCTTTAGCTAGAACTAGAAACCACATTAAGTCTGTGGTACAACATCCACAGGAAATTAATATACACATAAAAACAAAAGTTTTAAATAACCTTTTTATGAAAGCATTCTTTCACCACAATTTACAGAACGTTACTCTTTAGGAGCCCATCAAACGACTTGTACCTTACCAAAAAGAGGTCACTAACCCCACAACCGGACAAAAACACAAATCACTCATTCACAACAAATTTGGACTTGGTAATTTTTCTTGTTTCAAAATTAGAATATCAGTGAGTAATTCATTATAGAGGAGAATGTTTGGGATCTGTTGTTCTAAATGCCTGAAAATATTTCTTCATATAATTGCAATATCTGCTGCAACTGAATTTTGGGCAGTAACGGGTCAGAAGCAATGGTTTCCCCAAAGCTGTCATTCTGCATATTCATCCCTGACCTGTGGTACTTAACAGTTAAATAAAAAAACTATCAATTTTAGAGTGTTTTTAATTTTTACTTTTAAAGCACATTGTTAAACATCTAAATCATACCATAACTTACTCGCTTAATTTTCAAAGTCTGTGGTATGATTATAATTCTTAAATGACTGAATTCTGAACATTAGGAGTGGAGTTTTTCCATGTCTATTTTTACAGTTGAATGACAACTTTGGTTATATTCTGCAAAGATAGTGGAAAACTCTGATTTCTGACTCCCAATAAACAAAATAAAAGATACAGGTCACTCCCAATTCCATAGCGGACCAGTTTAGGTCCCACTCTGATACGCTCCACTAACACTTCATAATTCTCTTTGACAACAGTTGCCAAAATTGTAACTAAAAAGCAATTGTGTAATTCCTTCTACAACGTCTTCCTCCCTCAACTAGAAGGAGTCCCAGAAGAAGAGGGTATGGTATGTGGTTTTCTTACTTACCGTCTATTTCCAGTGCCTAACATTGCCTGCCTCACAATAAGTATCTGTTATATGAATGGATTCAATAAATACTTCATATTGTTTCTGCTTATTGAGTTCACTACATTATGTATCTATTAATATTATGCCTGATATTAATTATTATGTAAATAATAATGAGAAATCAGTATTGTATGTTATATGTCCCAGTTGAGAATATGCAAATCTTAATAATACATTACTTAAAACACTTTATTTTTACTCCTTGAGTATTACAGGAGGAATAAAGTCAGAAATATTGAGACCAGGTATTAAAGACATTATCAGCAAAACATTATATGACAGAGATTACAGCATCAGCGTGTAGCACTGTGAATATTAAGTTAACAATACAAGTACGAGATGCTGGTTTTTTGTCCAAAGAACTTACAACCTTATTTAATCGTAATAAATGAGAATGGTATGGCATTTTCTTCCTATATATTAATAGAAGAATTTATCTGCCTTTAAGATACATAAAGTAAGCTCCCAAAGTAATATATTTTCAAATTGTTATAGTCAAACTCTGAAAATAACAATACATGTTCTATCAATACTCCATACAGTAGATGATACATAAGGATACCGTGGGAGAAACAGAGAGAAATTACATTCCTGCCACAAAGACTAAAATTACTCAAGCTGATACAAGACAATATAAGGTTAACACAATGAGGGAGTGGTTCAGCCAATCAGCCATAGGGGCACTGGCCACCCCAGGTCAATAAGCAGTGTCTCTTGGAATGGTCAGTGAAGACATCAAAGGGAAAAATGGCTTCAGCTGCAATGTGAATGATGGCTGGAAATGAGATAAGCATAGAGGAAATTCCAAGCCAGAGAGAAGACATGAACCAAACTGCAGAAATAAGAAAAGATACCAAGCACATTGAAGATAATGAATGGACCTATCGGATCATAAATCTTAGTCACGCTGTGCAGCAGGACCTATTAAGATAATAACTTCTACACTGTTCTAGATGCTAACAGCATTTCTCTTTTTTGCCTTTCCTTCATTGCCGGCCTTGAAGAAGAGACCCACTCATGCTACTGAGGGATGAGGCTGGAATTGCTCCACAACCAGGAAAAACAGATACAATTGCACAAGCTCCTTTAAAAAGCCAAATTCTACAAGAGAAGTAAAACTTATGAGTTTTTAATTGGTTTTCAATTGGTAATCAATTTGGTGACAACTGACATGATTACAATGTTGACATTTCTAATCAATGTGTTGTATATTCCTCTATGAATTTAGATCTCGTCAAAAGTTTTATATTTTTCCCCTTAGCTGACTCACTAAAATTTTCTTTGATTTACTCATAGCCTTTTATGCTATTTGAAATGGTATCTTTTAAACTTTTTCCTTTTTTCTATTTCTGCATATTATTATTGATTGACTTTTATTTTATTCTTGATTTTTATATAAGTATACAGCATACTTACTAATCTCTCATTAACTTTAGTATTTGGTAATTTAGTAATTAGTACATTCTTTTGACTCTTGTAACTAACTACTCAACCATATTCTCTGTAAATCACAATTTCTAGTCTTCTCTTGTAAGACCTATAGACATGTTTGGTTTGATTTGGTTTGGTTTTCGCCACATTGTGCCACTTAGAATGCCAAGAAAATACTGAATGAAACTAGTAGTGACTGTGGTAAAATTTATTTCTTTTCCCAATATAATCCTCATTCACCATTAGGTCATATTTTTAATAGTTGTTTTGTTGGTAGCTAGTTAGTTTGTTCAAATATGGACTCCCTTTTTTAGATACAGGAACTTCAATTTTTTCTGTTTGCGAGATTTTTTTTTTTATTATTGTACTTTAAGTTCTAGCGTACATGTGCATAACATGCAGGTTTGTTGCATATGTATACTTGTGCCATGTTGGTGTGCTGCACCCATCAACTCGTCAGCACCCATCAACTGGTCATTTACATCAGGTATAACTCCCAACGCAATCCCTCTCCCCACCCCCCTCCCCATAATAGGCCCCAGTATGTGATGTTCCCCTTCCCCAGTCCAAGTGATCTCATTGTTCAGTTCCCACCTATGAGTGAGAACATATGGTGTTTGGTTTTCTGTTCTTGCGATAGTTTGCTGAGAATGATGGTTTCCAGCTGCATCCATGTCCCTACAAAGGACACAAACTCATCCTTTTTTTTTTTTTTTTTTAAGATGGAGTCTCGCTCTGTTGCCCAGGCTGGAGTGCAGTGGCCGGATCTCAGCTCACTGCAAGCTCTGCCTCCCAGGTTCATGCCATTCTCCTGCCTCAGCCTCCCGAGTGGCTGGGACTACAGGCGCCCGCTACCTCGCCCGGCTAGTTTTTTTTTTTTTTTTTTTTTTTTTTGTATTTTTTAGTAGAGACGGGGTTTCACCATGTTAGCCAGGATGGTCTCAATCTCCTGACCTCGTGATCCACCCGTCTCGGCCTCCCAAAGTGCTACGATTACAGGCTTCAGCCACCGCGCCCGGCCAAACTCATCCTTTTTTATGGCTGCATAGTATTCCATGGTGTATATGTGCCACATTTTCTTAATCCAGTCTGTCACAGATGGACATTTGGGTTGATTCCAAGTCTTTGCTATTGTGAATAGTGCCGCAATGAACATCCCGTGGGCATGTGTCTTTATAGCAGCAGATTTTTAAACCTTTGGGTATATACTCAGTAATGGGACGGCTGGGTCACATGGTACTTCTAGTTCTAGATCCTTGAGGAATCGCCATACTGTTTTCCATAATGGTTGAACTAGTTTACAATCCCACCAACAGTGTAAAAGTGTTCCTATTTCTCCATATCCTCTCCAGCACCTGTTGTTTCCTGACTTTTTAATGATTGCCATTCTAACTGGTGTGAGATGGTATCTCATTGTGGTTTTGATTTGCATCTCTCTGATGGCCAGTGATGATGAGCATTTTTTCATATGTCTGTAGGCTGTATGCATGTCTTCTTTTGAGAAATGTCTGTTTACATCCTTTGCCCACTTTTTGATGGGGTTGTTTGTTTTTTTCTTGTAAATTTGTTTGAGTTCTTTGTAGGTTCTGGATATTAGCCCTTTGTCTGATGAGTAGATTGCAAAAATTTTGTCCCATTCTGTAGGTTTCCTGTTCACCCTGATGGTAGTTTCTTTTCCTGTGCAGAAGCTCTTTACTTTAATTAGATCCAATTTGTCAATTTTGGCTTTTGTTGCTGTTGCTTTTGGTGTTTTAGACACGAAGTCCTTGCCCATGCCTATGTCCTGAATGGTATTACCTAGGTTTTCTTCTAGGGTTTTTATGGTATTAGGTCTAACATTTAAGTCTCTAATCCATCTTGAATTAATTTTCGTATAAGGAGTAAGGAAAGGATCCAGTTTCAGCTTTCTACTTATGGCTAGCCAATTTTCCCAGCACCATTTATTAAATAGGGAATCCTTTCCCCATTTCTTGTTTCTCTCAGGTTTGTAAGAGATTAGATGTCTGTAGATGTATGGTATTATTTCTGAGGTCTCTGTTCTGTTCCATTGGTCTATATCTCTGTTTTGGTACCAGTACCATGCTGTTTTGGTTACTGTAGCCTTGTAATATAGTTTGAAGTCAGGTAGCGTGATGCCTCCGGCTTTGTTCTTTTGACTTAGGATTGTCTTGGCAATGCGGGCTCTTTTTTGGTTCCATATGAACTTTAAAGCAGTTTTTTCCAACTCTGTGAAGAAACTCATTGGTAGCTTGATGGGGATGGTATTGAATCTATAAATTACCTTGGGCAGTATGGCCATTTTCACGATATTGATTCTTCCTATCCATGAGCATGGTATGTTCTTCCATTTGTTTGTGTCCTCTTTGATTTCACTGAGCAGTGGTTTGTAGTTCTCCTTGAAGAGGTCCTTTACATCCCTTGTAAGTTGGATTCCTAGGTATTTTATTCTCTTTGAAGCAATTGTGAATGGAAGTTCATTCATGATTTGGCTCTCTGTCTGTTACTGGTGTATAAGAATGCTTGTGATTTTTGCACATTAATTTTGTATCCTGAGACTTTGCTGAAGTTGCTTATCAGCTTAAGAAGATTTTGGGCTGAGATGATGGGGTTTTCTAAATATACAATCATGTCATCTGCAAACAGGGACAATTTGACTTCTTCTTTTCCTAACTGGATACCCTTGATTTCTTTCTCTTGCCTGATTGCCCTAGCCAGAACTTCCAACACTATGTTGAACAGGAGTGGTGAGAGAGGGCATCCCTGTCTTGTGCCAGTTTTCAAAGGGAATGCTTCCAGTTTTTGCCCATTCAGTATGATATTGGCTGTGGGTTTGTCATAAATAGCTCTTATTATTTTGAGATACGTTCCATCAATACCGAATTTATTGAGGGTTTTTAGCATGAAGGGCTATTGAATTTTGCCAAAGGCCTTTTCTGCATCTATTGAGATAATCATGTGGTTTTTGTCTTTGGTTCTGTTTATACGCTGGATTACGTTTATTGATTTGCGTATGTTGAACCAGCCTTGCATCCCAGGGATGAAGCCCACTTGATCATGGTGGATAAGCTTTTTGATGTGCTGCTGGATTCGGTTTGCCAGTATTTTATTGAGGATTTTTGCATCGATGTTCATCAGGGATATTGGTCTAAAATTCTCTTTTTTTGTTGTGTCTCTGCCAGGCTTTGGTATCAGGATGATGTAGGCCTCATAAAATGAGTTAGGGAGGATTCCCTCTTTTTCTATTGATTGGAATAGTTTCAGAAGGAATGGTACCAGCTTCTCCTTGTACCTCTGGTAGAATTCAGCTGTGAATCCATCTGGTCCTGGACTTTTTTGGTTGGTAGGCTATTAATTATTGCCTCAATTTCAGAGCCTGCTATTGGTCTATTCAGGGATTCAACTTCTTCCTGGTTTAGTCTTGGGAGAGTGTAAGCGTCCAGGGAATTATCCATTTCTTCTAGATTTTCTAGTTGATTTGCGTAGAGGTGTTTATAGTATTCTCTGATGGTAGTTTGTATTTCTGTGGGGTCAGTGGTGATATCTCCTTTATCAGTTTTTATTGCATCTATTTGATTCTTCTCTCTTTTCTTCTTTATTAGTCTTGCTAGCGGTCTATCAATTTTGTTGATCTTTTCAAAAAACCAACTCCTGGATTCATTGATTTTTTGAAGGGTTTTTTGTGTCTCTATCTCCTTCAGTTCTGCTCTGATCTTAGTTATTTCTTGCCTTCTGCTAGCTTTTGAATGTGTTTGCTCTTGCTTCTCTAGTTCTTTTAATTGTGATGTTAGAGTGTCAATTTTAGATCTTTCCAGCTTTCTCTTGTGGGCATTTAGTGCTATAAATTTCCCTCTACACACTGCTTTAAATGTTTTCCAGAGATTCTGGTATGTTGTATCTTTGTTCTCATTGGTTTCAAAGAACATCTTTATTTCTGCCTTCATTTCATTATGCACCCAGTAGTCATTCAGGAGCAGGTTGTTCAGTTTCCATGTAGTTGAGCGGTTTTGATTGAGTTTCTTAGTCCTGAGTTCTAGTTTGATTGCACTGTGGTCTGAGAGACAGTTTGTTATAATTTCTGTTCTTGTACATTTGCTGAGGAATGCTTTACTTCCAATTATGTGGTCAATTTTGGAATAAGTGTGATGTGGTGCTGAGAAGAATGTATATTCTGTTGATTTGGGATGGAGAGTTCTATAGATGTCTATTAGGTCTGCTTGCTGCAGAGATGAGTTCAATTCCTGGATATCCTTGTTAACTTTCTGTCTCGTTGATCTGTCTAATGTTGACAAGGGGGTGTTGAAGTCTCCCATTATTATTGTATGGGAGTGTAAGTCTCTTTGTAAGTCTCTAAGGACTTGCTTTATGAATCTGGGTGCTCCTGTATTGGGTGCATATATATTTAGGATAGTTAGCTCTTCCTGTTGAATTGATCCCTTTACCATTATGTAATGGCCTTCTTTGTCTCTTTTGATCTTTGATGGTTTAAAGTCTGTTTTATCAGAGACTAGGATTGCAATCCCTGCTTTTTTTTGTTTTCCATTTGCTTGGTAGATCTTCCTCCATCCCTTTATTTTGAGCCTATGTGTATCTCTGAATGTGAGATGGGTCTCCTGAATGCAGCATACTGATGGGTCTTGACTCTTTATCCAGTTTGCCAGTCTGTGTCTTTTAATTGGAGCATTTAGTCCATTTACATTTAAGGTTAATATTGTTATGTGTGAACTTGATCCTGCCTTTATGATAGTAACTGGTTATTTTGCTCATTAGATGATGCAGTTTCTTCCTAGCCTCGATGGTCTTTACATTTTGGCATGTTTTTGCAGTGGCTGGTACCGGTTGTTCCTTTCCATGTTTAGTGCTTCCTTCAGGGTCTCTTGTAAGGCAGGCCTGGTGGTGACAAAATCTCTTAAGCATTTGCTTATCTGTGAAGGATTTTATTTCTCCTTCACTTATGAAACTTAGTTTGGCTGGATATGAAATTCTGAGTTTAAAATTCTTTTCTTTAAGAATGTTGAATATTGGCCCCCACTCTCTTCTGGCTTGTAGAGTTTCTGCCAAGAGATCTGCTGTTAGTCTGATGGGCTTCCTTTTGTGGGTAACCCGACCTTTCTCTCTGGCTGCCCTTAACAGTTTTTCCTTCATTTCAACTTTGGTGAATCTGACAATTATGTGTCTCGGAGTTGTTCTTCTCAAGGAGTATCTTTGTGGTGTTCTCTGTATTTCCTGAATTTGAATGTTGGCCTGCCTTACTAGGTTGGGGAAGTTCTCCTGGATGATATCCTGAAGAGTGTTTTCCAACTTGGTTCCATTTTCCCCCTCACTTTCAGGCACCCCAATCAGACACAGATTTGGTCTTTTCACAGAATCCCATACTTCTTGAAGGCTTTGTTCATTTATTTTTCCTCTTTTTTCTTTAGACTTCTCTTCTGGCTTCATTTCATTCATTTGATCTTCAATCGCTGATACTCTTTCTTCCAGTTGATCGAGTCTGTTACTGAAGCTTGTGCATTTGTCACGTATTTCTCGTGTCATGGTTTTTATCTCTGTCAGTTCATTTATGGCCTTCTCTGCATTGATTATTCTAGTTATCCATTCTTCCATTCTTTTTTCAACATTTTTAGTTTCTTAGCGCTGGGTACGTAATTCCTCCTTTAGCTCTGACAAGTTTGATGGACTGAAGCCTTCTTCTCTCAACTCGTCAAAGTCATTCTCTGTCCAGCTTTGATCCATTGCTGGCGATGAGCTATGTTCCTTTGGAGGGGGAGATGTACTCTTATTTTTTGAATTTCCAGCTTTTCTGCCCTGCTTTTTCCACATCTTTGTGGTTTTATCTGCCTTTGGTCTTTGATGATGGTGACGTACTGATGGGGTTTTGGTGTGGGTGTCCTTCCTGTTTGTTAGTTTTCCTTCTAACAGTCAGGACCCTCAGCTGTAGGTCTGTTGGAGATTGCTTGAGGTCCACTCCAGACCCTGTTTGCCTGGGTATCAGCAGCAGAGGCTGCAGAAGATAGAATATTGCTGAACAGTGAGTGTACCTGTCTGATTCTTGCTTTGGAAGCTTCATCTCAGGGGTGTACCCCACCATGTGAGGTGTGCGGTGTCGGTCTGCTCCTAGTGGGGGATATCTCCCAGTTAGGCTACTCAGGGGTCAGGGACCCACTTGAGCAGGCAGTCTGTCCATTCTCAGATCTCAACCTCCATGTTGGGAGATCCACTGCTCTCTTCAAAGCTGTCAGACAGGGTCATTTGCGTCTGCAGAGGTTTCTGCTGCTTTTTTTTGTTTGTTTGTTTAGCTGTGCCCTGTCCCCAGAGGTGGAGTCTACAGAGACAGGCAGGCCTCCTTGAGCTGCTGTGGGCTCCACCCAGTTCGAGCTTCCCAGCGACTTTGTTTACCTACTTAAGCCTCAGCAATGGCGGGCACCCCTCCCCCAGCCTCGCTGCTGCCTTGCAGTTAGATCGCAGACTGCTGTGCTAGCAATGAGGGAGGCTCCGTGGGCATGGGACCCTCCCGGCCAGGTGTGGGATATAATCTCCTGGTGTGCCGTTTGCTAAGACCCTTGGTAAAGCTCAGTATTGGGGTGGAGTTACCTGATTTTCCAGGTGTTGTGTGTTTCAGTTCACCTGGCTAGGAAAAGGGATTCTCTTCCCCCTTGCGCTTCCCAGGTGAGGTGATGCTTCGCCCTGCTTCAGCTCTCGCTGGTCGGGCTGCAGCAGCTGACCAGCACCCATTGTCCAGCACTCCCTAGTGAGATGAACCTGGTACCTCAGTTGCAAATGCAGAAATCACCCATCTTCTGTGTCGCTCGCGCTGGGAGCTGGAGACTGGAGCTGTTCCTATTCGGCCATCTTGCTCTGCCCTCGGGATATTTTATATCATGAGATCTATAATTTTATCAAATGTCTTTTTCAGCATGGAGTTGGTCATATGATTATTTTTCTCCTTTATCCTGTCACAAAATCTCTTCGTTTTAACCCATTCTATGCCTAAGTTTGCAATTTTTTTAATTTTTGCAATCAGACCTTGGCAATGACCTTGAGCAGTAGGATATAAATAACTGTCACATGCTTAACGTTCCAATCATGGAACACTAGGCATAAATGGGTTTAAACTGCTATATCAACTATGTTTTCATAACCTAGAGACACCTTTGACTCAGGCTCTGTTTGCTAATATTTTATAAATATTTTTAACCTATGTTCATAAGTTAGATTGAACTGTAATTTGTATTTGCTCATATTATCATTTTGGTGTATGTTCTGAAGGTTGTGCTAGCCTGATAAAATGAGCTGGAGTTTGTAGCTCCTTTTTCAATTATTTAGAAGATCTTGTATAATTTTGCAATTACTTCTTTGTTGCCCAGAAAGTCACTGGGCCTGAAATATTTTTTCAATAATGGATTTAGTCAATTTGCCTTAATGATTAGAGAACCCTTGTGATATTCTATTGCATATTAAGTCAGTTTTAATAATCTTAATTTTTCCAGGAATTTTCCCATGTCATGTAGATTTTCTAGCTTTTGCCACAAGTTTGCTTCCTAATTTTTAAATTTTGCTAGTCATTAGTGATTTTCTATTTATTATATCTTCTAATAATCTACTATAGGATTTTATTATAACCCTGCTGTTGGTTATGTGTTTCTTCTCTTCTATTGTCTTGGTCAGAATCCCTATGGGTTTACCATTTTTTGTCTTGAAAAAGCCATTTTGCCTTTGTTGAGTCTCACCATTGCATGTTTGTATCCTGTTTCATTAATTTGTGCTGTCATTTCTATTATCATCTACTTTCTACTTTCTTTGGGTTTATTTTGTTACTATTTTCTAATCTCTTATAAAGGATATGTAGCTTGCTAATTGTTAGGGTTTTTAATATAAGAATATAAGGACATAAATTTCCTTCAAAGTGCTGATTTAGACATGTCATGTGATTTTATATAAACTATATATATTATAGATCAGCTTGACCTATTATCTAATTTCCATTATGATTTTTAATATATTTAAAAGTATATTTCTAAATTTCAAAACATATGGTAACTTTAAATTTATATCTTTGCCATTGATTTGTAGTATTTTTGTACTGTGAAAAGGGAATAAATTTTATATGATTACAATCTTTGGTATTATCTGTGTATTCCTTTTTCCCCAAGTACCTGTTAATTTTAATATATGTTCCACATATTTTTAAAAAACTGCATAAAGTGAAATGAAAATATGACATCAAGATTTGTGATATGTAGTGAAAGCAGTGCTTAGAGAGCAATTTATCTTTAATGAATATATTAGAAAAGACTTTAAATTAATAATCTAAATTCCCACCTTCGAAAAAAAAAAAAAAGAACAAATGAAGTCCAAATAAACTAGGAGAAAAGAAATTTAAAAAACAATTTAATTAAATAAACTAAATAAATTGAATTGAAAATAAAAAATCAACAGAGAAAATCAACAAAACCAAACCCGGTTCTTTGAAAAGATTGATAAAACCAGTATGTTGGCCGAGATGGGCAGATCACGAGGTCAGGAGTTGGAGACCAGCCTGGCCAATATGGAAAAACCCCATCTCTTCTAAAAATACAAAAATTAGCCAGGCGTGATGGTGGGCACCTGTAGTCCCAGCTACTCAGGAGGCTGAGGCAGAAGAATCGCTTGAACTCAGTAGGCAGAGGTTGCAGTGAGCCGAGATCACACCACGGCACTCCAGCCTGGATGACAGAGCGAGACTCCCTCTCAATAAAACAAAAACAAAAACAAGCAAATAAAATAATAACAAAACCTGTAAGTCTTTAGCCAGGCTAAGGAGAAAAGAGAAGGCACAAATTACCAATATCAGAAATGAAAAAGGAGACACCACCACAGGTCCCATGGACATAAAGGGGCCAGGTGCAGTGGCTCATGCCTGCAATCCCAGCACTTTGGGAGTCTGAGGTGGGAGGATCATGAGGTCAGGAGATCGAGACCATCCTGGCCAACACGGTGAAACTCCATCTCTACTAAAAATACAAAAAATTAGCCAGGCATGGCGGCGGGCACCTGTAGTCCCAGCTACTCAGGAGGCTGAGGCAGGAGAATGGCATGAACCTGGGAGGCAGAGCTTGCAGTGAGCCGAGATCGTGCCACTGGACTCCAGCCTACACGACAGAGCAAGACCGTCTCAAAAAAAAAAGTAATAAAGGAATACTATTAACTCTAGGCCGAAATTGAGAATGAATGGACAATCGAGATGAAATGGACCAGTTTCTTAAGACATAATCTACCAAAATTTATACCACAAGAAATACACAATCTGAATAGGCTTACATTTTATATTATGTATCTATATATTAAAGAATTTCAACCAATAATTAAGAAGCTTCCAAAACTGAAAATGCCAGGCCTAACTGTGTTTACTGGTGAATCCTGTCGAACATTTAAGAAATTGTAACGATTCTATGCAATTTTTTTCAGAAGATAGAAGCAGAGAACACATCCTAACTCATTCTATGAGGCTAGCATTATCCTAAGATCAAAACCAAACAAAGACATTACAAGAAAAAAATAACTGCAGACCAATATCTCTCATGAACATAGGTATAAAACTTCTCAATGAAATATTAGCAAATCTAATCCAGTTGTAAAAAAGAATCACATACCATGACCAAGTGGGATTTATTCCAGGGATTTTATCATCCCAAGGCTAGTTAAACATTTGAAGATCAATTAATGTAATTATCACTTCAGCAGGTTAAAGAGCAAAATCCACATGATCATATAAACAGATGCAAAAAAAGCATTTGAAAAAATCCAATGCAGATTCATAATAAAAACTCTCAGCAAACAAGGAATAGAGAACTTCCTCAACTTGTTAAAATATCTACAAAAAAGTACAACTAGCATACTAGTGAGAAACTAGACGCTATCCCTTTAAAATCAGAATCAAGGCAAGGATGTCTCCTTTCACCATTCCTTTTTAACCTTGTACTGTAAGTCCTGACCAATGCAATAAGACAAGAAGAGTAAATAAAAGGTATACAGATTGGGAAGGAAGAAATAAAATGTCTTTGTTCACAAATGACATAATCATCTGTGTAGAAAATCCAAAAGAATTGACAAAAACAATCTCCTGGAAGCAATAAGCAATTATAGCAAGGTTGCAGGATATTAGGTTAATTTACAGAAGCCAATCATTTTCCTATATACCAACAAGGAACAATAAGAATTTGACATTAAAAATACACTGTCATTTATATTAGCACTCACCAAAATGAGATATTTAGATTTAAATCTGGCAAAATATGAACAAAATTTGTACAAGAAAAGCGACCAAATCCTGATTAAATAACTCAGATAATTAAATAAGTGAAGATATATTTTACATTCATGGATAGGAAGAGTCAATATTGTAAAGATGTCAGTTGTTCTCAATTTAATCTATAGATTCATCTCAACCCTAATGAAAACCCCAAAAAAGGCAATTCAATGGAAAAAAAAGATAGCCTTTTAAAGAAATGGTGCTGAAACAGCTGAATATCCACATGCAAACCAAAATAAAAGTCTAAACACAGGTGTTATAACTTTCACAAAAATTAAATCAAAATGGGTCATAGACCTAATTGCCAAGTGCAAACTATAAAACTTCTAGAAGATAATATCAGAGAAAACATAGATGACTTTGTACTTGATGATAACTTTTTAGATAGCATACCAAAGATACAATTCATGAAAGAAACAATTGATAAGTTGAACTTCTTTTGCAGTCCAAAATGTGCTGCTATAACAGAATACCTGAAACTGAGTAATTTATAAAGAACAGAGATTTATTTCTTACAGTTCTGGAGGCTGGGAAGTCCAAGGTAGAAGGGCCTGCATCCGGCAAAGGCTTTCTTGCTGCACGGTCCCGTAGAGGAAGGTAGAAGGGCAAGAGAGCATGCACAAGAGAGAAGAGGCCTAACTCATTCTTCTGCCATTAACCCACTCTCAAGATTACTAACCCACTCCCACAATAATGGTATTAATCACCTCTTGAAAATTCCATCTCTCATTTGGGATTGATTTTCCAATACATGGACCCTGGGGAACACATTCAAACCATAGCAACTTTTTAAAATAAAAAAAAAAAAAAAAATTCTTCTCCTGAAAGACACTGTCAAGAAAATGAGAATGAAAAGACAAGTCACATTCTAGGAGAAAAATTTGCAGAAGGCCTGTCTGAGGTCTGCTATCCAAAATATACGAATAACTCGTAAAGATCAACCATAAGTAAATGAACAACCTGATTTTAAAATGGGCAAAATACATAACAAGAACAACAGCAGGCCGGGCGCGGTGGCTCAAGCCTGTAATCCCAGCACTTTGGGAGGCCGAGACGGGCGGATCATGAGGTCAGGAGATCGAGACCATCCTGGCTAATACGGTGAAACCCCGTCTCTACTAAAAAATACAAAAAACTAGCCGGGCGACGAGGCGGGCGCCTGTAGTCCCAGCTACTCCGGAGGCTGAGACAGGAGAATGGCGTGAACCCGGGAGGCGGAGCTTGCAGTGAGCTGAGATCCGGCCACTGCACTCCAGCCTGGGCGGCAGAGCAAGACTCCGTCTCAAAAAAAAAAAAAAAAAAAAAAGAACAACAGCAAATACTGGAAGAATGTGAAGTAACAGGAATTCTCATTTATTGCTGGTGGAATGTAACATGGTTCAGCCACTTTGGAAGACAGTTTGGCAATGTCTTACAAAACTAAACATATTTTACCATACTCCAGCAATCGTGCTCCTTGATATTTGCCGGATGAATGGTAAGAGTATATTCAATTTTGTAATAAATTGTCAAACTACTTTCAATTGTTATTTACAAAATAAATTGAAAACTTATATCCAAACAAAATCCTGCATGCAGATGTGTATAATAGCAGGTTTATTCTTAATTCCCAAAACTTAAAAGGAACCAAAATGTCTTTGGTGAATGTAGGTAAATATATAAATTAAGCTGTGGTACATTTACACAATGCAATGATATTTGGTATTTGGCTCTAAAAAGAAATGAGCTATCAAGCCTAAATAGATATAAAAGAAGCTTGAATGTATTTCACTAAGTGAAAGAAGCCCTTCCTTAAGGGGTGACCTTGCCTAGACTGTTTTCCTGACTGCCTAGCAGAGCTAGTGAGTCACTCTATGTGTTTGTGGATTTTATCATACTCTATTATTTATCTCCTTGAAGGTAGAACTTATTTATACTAGTACCTAGAATGGGTTAATTCAAATACTATATACTAAACAAATTTTGCTGCATAAGCAGATGATAAAATGCACTGTGCAGAATTACGATGGGAAAATGAGAGCTTTGAACAGACTACCTCCTACCTAAATCCATTCTCTTGTTCATGTTGACCTCAGAGTTTTCTATTTTTCACTTGTATTTATCCTGCTTAGAAGCAGATTAACTTGTGTCTAACTTGGGTATCCAATCGCTGGTCCTGCTTCCCTAGATTCACACCTGGCCCCTTGTAACTATGGTACATACATGTCACTCCTCCTACCAGGAGATGGAGTCTTGGTCTGCACTTGCCTCATGACTTGCTTTGACCAAGAGAATGTAGTGAATTACTTCTAGATCTAGACCTTCAGAGGCATGGAAGCGTCACCCTCTTGAAAATCAGCTACCATCTAAGGAATCTCAGATCAAACTACTGAGTGACAAAAGGCCGTGTAGAAAGAGAGGCCGTAAGGAAATGTACCAAGGCACCTCTGCAGACATGTGAGAGTGGCTTAGGTGTTCCAGCCTCAAAGAGCTCCTAGCTGAATGTAGTCAGATGAGTGTTCCCAGAAAACCATGGGAGTCAGAACTGCCCAGCTGATTCCAACTAAACCCAGAATCACCTTTGTTTTGGTTCACAGAGTTTTGGAGCGGTTTGTTATGTGCTGATAGTTATCTGAAATAGTAGTATAGCATTAGGTATTTGAAGCCAAGCAATTTAATACAAGAATGTATTTTTATAAAATCATTGAAATGGCAACATGAACCCTTGCTCAGGGGCCCCTACTGGAGTACTGAGTCCACCTCATAATAACTGTGTTTCAGATGTCAGGAAGTGTCTGTGGCTGCTACCATAGTCACTGCCTCAACTGCCTCTTAAACCTTATAGCTGGTGACTGCACACTGAATTTTCGAGTTTGGCCTTCAAAACTGCCTCTAAACATTCACATCCCTTCCTGCCTTGCTTCCCAGCTGCAGGGTGGCTAGCATTTCAGTGTGCCTTCCAAATCTCACACAAGTGCTTCTATTTGGTAGACCTGATACCATACCCAGAATCCTAGATTCAGAAGAGCTTGAGAAATGTAGGGTTTTAGCTTTCCAACCTCACTCCCCTAGGTCAGAAGGGCAGTGGGATGGATGATGAGAGAAACCTAGTATCCATTATCACTGTCATCAGACCCTAAATTTATTCAGTACAACACATAGAAATGACTTGAGATTTGGAGACTGACAAATACAATTTCTCATCTTGGTTCTCCTGCTACTAGATATGATCTGGTCAAACCACTTAGTCTAAACCTCAGTTTCCTCACCTGTAAAAAAAGAAATACTCATAGCTAATTTGGAGGGTTCTTCAAGAACTCAACTCATCTTTTATGAAGTTTCTGGTAAAATGTCTAGCACACGGTAGATATTCAATGATTAATAGCAGTTATTATTAATGGAGGAGAGGACCAGTGGACAAAAAACTAGAATACACAGACAGTATCTGATTATGTAGGAGAGCATCTAACAGACGTACACTGCTGAGTCTCCTGGTAAAAAACTGCTTGGACTATACTTGCGTGTGAATGGATCTAGGAGAAAAGACCTCCTAAGGGAGATGGTTTCAGGTCTGAATCTTGAAATATGAGAAGTGCAAGGGAAAAAAATGAGAGAAAAGGGAATATCAGATATTGCTGTCTCTCCTGGTCCCATTCATGACCTTGTAGGTAGGACGATGATTCTAGCAGTTCTGTGCTATATTTCTAGAACACTGCTATTAGCCTTTAACTTTCCTCCCCTTCATGTTTCTGGCTTCATGGTTTTGGGTTAAGCCCTAAACTAGTACATCTTGGTAGCATTTCTACCTTTGCTGCAAAACAGCTTTGTCACCAACTAGTTGATCTAAGATATAGCACTTAGCTTTCGAGTTTTTAACTTCCTTTTCTAGAAAACTGAACAACAAAAGCAAAGCAAAGCAACAACAACAAAACGGCCTAATTTCTCTGCCACTTCCAGCTTTTTTTTTTTTTTTTTTTTTTTTGAGACGGAGTCTCACTCTGTGGGCCAGGCTGGAGTGGAGTGCAGTGGTGCCACCTCGGCTCACTGCAACCGCTGCATCCTCGGTTCAAGTGATTCTCCTGCATCAGCTTCCCAAGTAGCTGGGATTAGAGGTGCCTGTCACCATACCTGGCTAATTTTTTTGTATTTTTAGTAGAGATAAATGGGGTTTCACCATATTGGCCAGGCTGATCTCAAACTCCTGACCTCAGGTGATTTCCCCCACTTCAGTCTCCCAAAGTGCTGGGAGTACAGGCATGAGCCACTGGGCCAGGCCCACTTCCAGTTTTGACAATCTCTGAAATGTCTTGATTCACTCATAGGCAAACATAGCCCCAGCAGTTTTCACCATCAGACTTAGCATCATACATCAGGCACTCTACCCCAGCCCAAAATGTGAATCCAACAAAAGAATATACATCCAACTGAATTAAAGCCAACTAAGTAGATTCACACACTAACTACTAGGTTTGGCCTTCACAGGTAAATGTTATCCAACTGATCAACATTGGCTGGATAAATATTGAAACAAAGGCCAGGTACGGTGGCTCACGCGTATAATCCCAACACTTTGGGAGGCTGAGGAGGGTGGATCACCTGAGGTCAGGAGTTCGAGACCAGCCTGGCCAATATGGTGAAACCCCATTTCTATGAAAAATACAAAAATTAGCAGGTGTGGTAGCAGGTGCCTGTAATCCCAGCTACTAGGAGGCTGAGGCAGGAGAATAGCTTGAACCCAGAAGGCAGAGTTTGCAGTGAGCCAAGATTGTCCCATTGCACTCCAGCCCGAGTGACAAGAGTGAAACTCCGTCTCAATTAAAAAATACACACACACGCACACACACACACACACACACATATAGAGAGAGAAGCAAACAAAAGCAGAAAATGGTAGTGCCAACCTGATGTCTTTATGGAATACATATACATGTGTGTATGGTTTTTTTTCTTTTCTTTTTTTTTTCCTGAGACAGAGTCTTGCTCAGTAACCCAGGCTGGAGTGCAATGGCATGATCTTGGCTCACTTCAACCTCCGCCCCCCAAATTCAAGTGATTCTCCTGCCTCAGTCCCCTGAGGAGCTGGAACTACAGGTGTGTGCCACCACCCGACTAATTTTTGTATTTTTAGTAGAGACGAGGTTTCATCACGTTGGCCAGGATGGTCTCAAATATTTTATTGAGACTTGGGACTCATACTCAGGTGCTTTTAAGTAACTCCAGTCTAGCTGTAACAGCAAACAGGCTGTGTGGTAGTGTTAGGGAGGCCCCTTGTTAATGTCAGCTTGGAGCTTTGTGCATGTGATGACACTAACAGCACCTTTTTAAAACTACAAAAAGTACTTTGACTTTATTATGAATTTTTAGACTAGGTGCATCATAATGACTCTCCCATTGCTTTTAAGATTTCGATAAAAATAGCTATTTTACTTCTTTTTGTCCCTCTAGCAAATCAACAAGTAAGGAGAAAGGGGACAATATTCATGATTAGCTCAGAACAGAAACACATTTTCAAGCCTACACATGAGAAACTGCTAAAAGATAAAGCTACAAAAAACCCTAATCTAGTCGTATTAATAAATTCTAATGATCACGTGGGGAAGAACAAAAACCCACTGGCTTTTATTTAAATAGACATCCCCAAGACCAGTCAATCTGCCATTTTTGCCTTGGGCTTCAGAAATGCTGCACAGTTTGCACTGCTTTCCTTCCTCTGCCTTATACCCTTCCAAAAACTGAGCTCCGGCCAATGCTGTGATATTTCTATTTCACTTCTTTTTACCACAGCAAGAGCAAAGGCAAGCAGAGTGCGTGCACAGGAAATGGGTTAGTGCAAATACAAGTATACACAAAAACCACATGACTGGAAGGGAACTGTGACAACTGAGAGATATTTTTTAAAAGAAACATTTCCTGGAAAAAAAAAATAGTTTCTTTAAATCAATTATACATGTACATAAACAAACCCAAAATATGTTTTCTCCAACTGTCTTTAGCTCACTTGATAAGGGTATAAAATCAATGCTTTGAAAAACTTCAGAAGCTTTATACACTTTATAGCATTAATCTAAAACTTCGGAAGTGTTAATGTATTTCTTTCTGAGACTATTAGGAAAAATGCATCCTCTATCTCTTTTGAAAGACAAATAATCGCATTTGATAAGTATACATTTGGTATAACATTCTCTGAATATATAAGGAAAACAGCAAAATGACGCTATGACTTCTAATTAGTGAGCAATGTGCAATATTAAAAACAACAAATCATATATACATATATATTTGATGAAATACTCGTATCCAAAATATGCAAATTAAATTTTAAAAACCAGTAAGAAAAAGGCTGACAATACAATTTAAAATGGGCAAAGAATTTGAATTTGAGATTTTCTGTTTTCTTTTAATTTGGCTTTTTGTATTAGACTTTCCTTTTTAGGAATTCGTTCATTTTTGATATTTTTCTTGTCCATTAGTGAGAGATCTTTATATAATAGAGATACTGGCCTTTCTTGTATATTTGTATTACAAATATGTACTCAATTATGTCATTTATATATTGGCTTTTTATTAATTTTGCCATAATGAAGATTTAAGTTTTTATGTATTTAAATATTACTGTATTTTCTTCTATAGCATCTGATATTCCTCTCTTGGTTAAGAAAATAGCTTATTAATGAAAAAAATAAACAGTACAAAGTCAAACTAATAAAACCACTACAAGTTCCTTGAAGAGACTACTAAAGTAGATAATCCCTCTTGAGAACCCAATTAGGGAAAAAAGGAGGAAGTAAAAATATTCAAGATTAAGAATGAGAAAAGTGATTAGGCACTAATTGAGGAAGGATTTTAAAAACTAAAAACTTTCTGCACAGCAAAGGAAACAATCAACAGAGTGAAAAGACAACCTACAGATTGGGAGAAAATGTTCTCAAACTAGTCACCCAAGAGAGGGCTAAATCCAGAATATACAAGGAATTCAAATATTTCTACAACACAAAACAAATAATCTGATTTAAAACACGGACAAATTATCTGAACAGACACTTCTCAAAAGAAGACATACATATGGCCAAAAAATATATGAAAAAATACTTAACATCACTAATTATCAGAGAAACGCAAATCAAAACCACAATGAGGTATCATCTCACTCCAGTTAGTATGGCTATTATCAAAAAGACAAAAAATAACAAATGCTGGCAAGGATGTGGAGAAAAGTGGACTCTTATACACTGTTGGTAAGAATGTAAAGTAATAAAGCCACTGTGAAGAGCAGTATGAAAACTCCTCAAAAACTGCAAATAGAACGACTGTATGATCCAGCAATCCTACTACTAGGCATTTATCCAAAGGAAAGCAAATCATTACATGAAAAGCATTTGCATCCCCATGTTTATTGCAACACTGTTCACAATAGCCAAGATATGGAATCAACCCAGGTGTCTGACAACAGATAATGGATAAAGAAAAAGTGCTATATATACACCACGGAATACCATTCAGCCATACAAAGAATAAAATCCTGTCATTCAAGGCAACATGGATGGAACTAGAAGATATTATGTTAACTGAAATAAGCCAGGAAGAGAAAGGTAAACACTGCATGTTCTCACTCATATGTGGTAGCTTAAAAAAGTTGATCTCATTAGAACAAAAAATATTAGAGGCTAGGAAGGGTAGGGAGAAGGAGAGAAAGGGAGTGATTTGTTAAAGAATAGAAAATTACAGCTAGATAAAAGGAATAAGTTCTAGTGTTTCATAACATTGTAGAATGACTATAGTTAACAACAATGTTACTATACAGTTTCAAATAGCTAGAAAGAGAATATTGATTATTCTTAACACAAAGAAATGGCAAATGTTTGAGACAATGAATATGCTAATCACCCTGATCTGTTCACAGTGCACTGTATAATTGTTATGTGCAAATTTTTTAAAAAAATAATTTTTTTTGAAGTATGTATTTTAAAAGCCTTCTGATAAAAAGCAACAAATTAGGCTTGGCGTGGTGGCTCACGCCTGTAATCCTAGCACTTTGAAAGGCCGAGGCGGGTGGATCACTAGGTCAGGAGTTTGAGACAAGCCTGGCCAATGCGGTGAAACCATGTCTCTACTAAAAACACAAAAATTAACTGGGCATGGTGGCGTGTGCCTGTAGTCTCAGCTACTCAGGAGGCTGAGGCAGGAGAATCACTTGAACCTGGGAGGCAGAGGTTGCAGTGAGCTGAGATCGCACCACTGCACTCCAGCCTGGGCAACAGAGCGAGACTCTATCTAAAAAAAAAAAAAAAAAAAAGGGACAAATTAAATGTTAGCAAAAGATAACAAAACTTGGAATAACCAGCTTGGTCTCTTCGAAAAGTCAAAGTCATTATCAAAAAGGGGAGGAGAATGGTTTCAAGTTAAAGTCTTAAGAGACATGACAACCAAAGCAATGTGTCTTCAAGATGAAATTTGAGATTGATCAAATCAGCTGTGCAAAAGTCATTTGGGGGACAATCGGAGAAATTCAAAGATGGCCTGGATGACAAAACATATGAAGGGATTGTTGTTGAATTCAATGTGTTAAATAATATTGCAGTTATGTAGGAGAATATTCTTACTTTTGGAGATAAATGCTGAGCTATTTCAAGATGAAAAGTCATGATTTCTCCAATTTAAAATAGTTTAATATACCTGGGGGATTTATGAGTATTCATTGTGTCCTTTTTAATACTTTTTAGGGGTGTTTAAAATCTTTATAATACAATTTTAAAGAAGACGTAATAGAAGGGAACACATATAATTCAATGTTACACGCAATTCTAAGGCAAACATTTCTAAAATCTAGAAAAATGGGATGATATTATTAGTAAAATATAAATTATTAAGAAATAAAAGAAGTGAAAAATCTTGAATAGGCCAATTACCATACAAGGGATTTGAAAGTGATTATAGATCTCCTATTAAAAAATATACCAAAACCAGATGATTTCACAGCTGGATTCTATCCAACCTTTGGAGAACGAAAAAACCAATGTTATTTAAATTGCTGCAGACCATGGAAAGAGGTAGAAAGCTCTCCAATTTAATTAAGGAAGCCAGAAAAATCTTCCTGGCAAAATGTAGCATTAATTCCAAAAATAAAAAAGGTAGATCAATTTCACTCATATGTGTAAATGCAAAATTCTCAACGAAATATTGGACAACAGGTTTATTTGTATGTTGCTATCTTTAAAATACAAAAGAAATAATTATGATAGAACCTTGTTACATATCAAGGTCTATTTCTGTGAGAATAGTAGATGTCAGGAGTAATCAACACACTGGAAAAGAGGAGGAGAACATTAAAATGCCTGGAAAAGTAAAGTACAAGGGTTTAATTATGCATGTAAGAAATAAAAATGTTCCCATCCCATATTTACTAATCATTTCCTTCTTCATATGGAGCCAAAATCTGCCTCTGAGTAACTTTTACAGATGGAGGAAAAAAAGATCCCGGGTCATTAACTCCCTTAGGCTAGACTACAAATAAAAGCCAAAGTAGAATAGAGAACCCAGAGACTCATTTCCAGTCAAAAATGGTCATTCTTTTCTTTCAATCATGTACCTCTGTTTGAGCTATGCCCCAAGGATTCCGGTGGACTAATAGTGATAGAATGCCACACTGCATGTGTATTGGCACAATACACAGCCTGGCAGTGTTTCACATTCAAATCATATTACTTTAAGTGTAATTTTCTCCCAAGAAGTGATCTGTCTTCTAAACACAGTAACAAATACATATCAGATTTAATACCTTTTTCCATAGAAAACATGGAGGCACTCAGCTTTGTCAAATGTCTTCAGCTCTGGCAAGAACGCAAGAACTAATAGACCCCATTAATATCACACCTTTCAAACCATATTTTTCTTGTAGCTCTTTAATATTCTCTTGGTAAGGTTAGGAAAAATGTATCTTATGAAACAGTATTCGGCCAAAAAACCACTGGATGTACATTCAATTTTTTATTTTTTTCTTAGTATTAGGAAATCAAGACGTGCTGTGGTAAAGTATTTTTCCTACAATTTGGTTTACAATTCTGATACTTATTGCTGAATATGACAAGCATTATACTTTCAATAAATAAAATTATTTTAATTTACCCACCCCAATTACACTACTACATTTTCAAGGCAGTCACCTGCCTCTGTGGACCTCCCTTTCTATAGTAAAAATAAGACAAATATACTTTTCCCTTAATAAAGGAAGGTTTCCTCAAAATTGACAAATGGGATGTAATTAAACTAAAGAGTTTCTGTACAACAAAAGAAACTATCATCAGAGTGAAGAGGCAACCTAGAGAATGGCAGAAAATTTTTGCAATCTATCCACCTGACAAAGGGCTAATATCTAGAATCTACAAGGAACTTAAACAAATTTACAAGAAGAAAACAACCCCATCAGAAAGTGAGTGATGGATATGAACAGACACTTCTCAAAAGAAGACATTTATGTGGTCAACAAACATATGAAAGAAAGCTCATCATCACTGGTCATTAGAGAAATGCAAATCAACACCACAATGAGATACCATCTCACTCCAGTTAGAATGGCGATCATTAAAATGTCAGGAAACAACAGATGCTGGAGAGAATGTGGAGAAATAGGAATGTTTTATACTGTTCGTGGGAGTGTAAATTAGTTCAACCATTGTGGAAGACAGTGTGGAGATTCCTCAAGGATCTAGAACCAGAAATACCATTTGACTCAGCAATCCCATTGCTGGGTATATACCCAAAGGATTATAAATCATTCTACTATAAAGACACATGCACACATATGTTTATTGCAGCACTATTTACAATAGCAAAGACTTGGAACCAACCCAAATGGCCATCAGTGATAGACTGGATAAAGAAAATGTGGCACATATACACCATGGAAGACCGTGCCCCCCTAAAAAAGAATGAGTTCATGTCATTTGCAGGGACACAGATGAAACCAGAAGCCATCATTCTCAGCAAATTAACATAGGAACAGAAAAACACACACCACATATTCTCAATCATAAGTGGAAGCTGAACAATGAGAACACATGGACACAGGGGAGAGGAACATCACACAGAAAACCTAGATGACAGGTTGATTGGTGCAGTAAACCACCATGGCACATGTATACCTATGTAACAAACCTGCACATTCTGCACATGTATCCCAGAACTTAAAGTATAATAAATAATAATAATAATAAATAAAATAAAGGAAGGCTTCCTATAATATCAGAAAATCATTTTAACTTGGGCATTTGTATTCCTATTTCTGTATCTTTCTTTTTTATTAATTAGCAAAATTTCCCTCCTAATTTCCATGCTATTAAATTCTCTCCCAGCTTTCCCTTATGTACAGTGGGGGCAATATCACATGCTCCATGTGCATTTTAGAATGAATGATTGAGAATCAAATGAAATAATGAGTGTGCTTTGTAAATGGTACAACACTAGACAACCTTGATGTAGTTAAGCATTGGGACATGATGATGCCCAGGCTGACACCCAGGGTATACTGGGCTTGGTATCACTTAGGAAGGGTGGCTCAATGCCATTGAATGAATGCAAGGAGTGTTTGCCCCACTTCCTACAATCTCTGGGTATCAAGACCTAATTTAGTCATTTAGCGTGCAAATTTAGTTATTAGTCCAACAGTCAGACTCCGAGACTAATAACTAAATTTGCACTCTTATGTCTCTAGGTATTTTGGAAAATATAGTACAGTTTTCACTTTTATGCTTATTACTGCTATGAAAAAAATTTCTGAATCTTTCCTTGCTCATAAGACATGGACACAGTCATGTAGAAGGATGATAGGAGAGGGCTATTGACAGTTGTGGTTTCTTAATTCTATAGAGCTTTGAACTGTACCAGGCCAAGTAATCAGTGCTTACTACATATTATGAGAGTCACTGATGCTTTAGTATGAGTAAGAAGAGTATCAAGTTTTAAAGAGGGAAGAAGGGAAGGAAGGGAGGAGGCAGTGAGGGAAGGAAAGAAAAGAACAGAGGGAGAAAGGAAGAAAGAAGAAGGGAGAAAAAGAGGGAAGTAAAGAGGGGAAGAGAAAGAGAAAACTAGAAAATTCTATGTTATTGAGACTAATTTTTTCAATCTTATTTAAAAAGTCATAAAAATATGAAGTATAAAACGTTAACATGGGTCCATAGAGACTCCATCTCCAAAATCTTATTCCCACTCCCTGCCCACTCACCCATGAGCACCAATAATGTTTTGTAAGTCAGTTCCTCTATATGAAATTGAGCTTTTTGGAGACAGAAACATTTTGCTCAGCTCTGTGCCCTCCTAGCATAGTGTGAGATTCTGCCCATAGTTGATATTCCATAAATGTGTGTTGAGTGGGGTTATTTCTTCCTGAGTGAATGCCTTGTTCCATGGAACTCAAATGGATTGGCTAATCCAAATGTTGATAAAACTTGATTGCAGCCTCTGCATTCTATATATTAGTATAATCTTGATTTGAGAACATTTAGCAAAATGTGCAACCACTGGTTTCTAAAATGTCTGTTCCATCCATTTGGGGAGTTCCCTTAATGATCTGTTTACAATTTTAGACAGTGAGACATGGGATACATAAGCTGAACAACCCCATTTTATTTATAATATATTAAAATTCAAGTGAAATAATATATGTGAAATTATTATCCAAACTGTAGCACATTATGTTATAGTTACATATTGTCACACAATAGTGGGTTAATACAATAAGAATTACATTGTTATTGTTATTCTTATTCATGAAATTCCATAGTCATTGATTTGGGTTAAGACACTGTCTCCAGAATGCCCATTAAATCCCCAGCCTTGGCTCCAAGATAATACCCATCCACCCTTCTCACAAAGGTTCATATGAGAATCAAATATATGAAGACATGGAAGTTTATTTAATTCCTGAGTTATATGAAAGTGTAGGAATAATAACAGTTATTGAAGACCATGTGCTAGTCACTTTTTAAGAAATTTACACTAATTTAAGTAACTCTCTCAGCAGCCCAGCCACACAACTACTACCTTAATTGTGTAGGTAAGAAAACTGAGGCTTACGGAGTTGGGATTTGAACAAAGGTAATTGGATTTCAGAGCATGTACTTTAACCACTATTCTACAATATTACAAGCCCTTGAAGATTCACTTATTAACTAGCTATTCCAAGAAACTTAACATACTTCATGATATTTGCATAGATTTGCCTTTACCAAGCATCTGAGCTGAGTTTCTCCAGGGATCTGAGAGATGGGTGACCAGCAGAGAGTCAAGGTCCCAAATCAGCAGACCTGAAGTTACATTTCCGTAACAAAAAATAAGTGTATTTATGCTACAAGGGCAGGGGCAAGGGTCGATACTCAGCCCTCTCTCCTTGCTGTCCGAAGGAAGCTTAACTAAAACCTACATGATCATAAGGCTGAGGAGAGTCTCTGAAGTATCACTATTGACTTGCCCTGGTGTGAGAGGTATGCTATCAACACTTATACCTGCCTTCCTACTCAGTGTGGTCCATGGAATTAACATCATACAGGGTATGGATTGGGCAAACAGGCATTTGCTCATTAAACCCTCTCACACCAGTGCTCTGGGTGACCTCCTGAAGCTGGAGAAAGTACAATTAGGTGTATTAATTGTACAATTAACAAATTGCAAGTGATTTTCTGTTACTCAATATGGTTGGAGAATGGGTTGTGTGTGCTACTCAGTGTTTTGGATCAGCGAGTTGCCTTGTGCAGGGCACATTCTGATGTATTATCGATTACTACAGCCTTCCCTTTCAGCACATCTTTCTCTTCTCCTCTCTGACTTTCTCTATGTCAGGCACACCCAGCTCTCTGACTGCACTAGCCCATCTGAGCCCTTTGGAAAGTCATCCATAAGCTGATATTTATTGAGTAGCTACATGTGTCAGGCAGTGTTTTGAAACCAGAGACAAAGATTAGGTACCTCTTCTTGGGAAGCTCAAGTTAATTCAAATGTGCTTAATCGATTCTCTCAGGGGAATATGCATTTAGAGACATCAAGGCTGGGTACACTTGGGAACGGGTACGTTTGAAGGGAGCTGTTCCTACAGAGATCTTCATGTGCCAACACAGAGGCAACCACCTACTTTGCTTACCCTGAAAGGTGGTGTTGCTCCCACACCGAGTACCAGTATGAAAGCATACAATACATGATACAGTTCTTTGTTATGCAGGCTGTCTTGGAACTAGATGATGTTTCAAATGGCACTTCTCAAATCTTCCGGAGCCTCTTACGCCTGTTATGATTTCTAGAATGTGCTGAAATGATCCTCAATCAGCATCTCTGGCTAATTGAATCCTGGCTAACAAAGAGCTGACTAAAGTGCATTTATCAAGTGCTTAGGAATTCTTTATACCCAAATGTGACCTTGTGTTAAAACTATCTATCACTGGCTTTAGAAAGCGGCAGGGTCATGGATCCATAAAAAGCTGTTAAGAAAAAACCATACTACTTGGAGAGTCTGTCCCAGATCTCTCCAGACCAGTATCCAGGGGTCAGAACTTCTCTGCCCCCTATCTAGTCCAACAATGAGTTGGAGAACCACCCTGGGTATGACCCAGGAAGAGACCTCTTAGAAGGCTTTCATCAGATATCTAGAGACAAAGTGCAGGCCAGACGGGTATGGGCAAGAGAGAAGCAGAGACAGCGTAACTGTGAAGTCCACCCCCGACCTGACCACCCTACGTAGTAACCCTGCAAGTTGGTTCTTGACTCCTCATCCTAATGCCACCCAAAGTCTCTTACCCCCTTAACGCTGATTTATTGGTTTTGAGTTCGTGTTAGTAGCTTAAACTGTCTCCTTGATTTCTCTGTATTTATTTGTTCACTTGGTTACTTGCCGTCTCCCACCCCCACCCCGAAAAAGCCTATCAGCTCCACACAGCCTTAAAGTGTAGTTGCTAAGTTCCTCTCCGTTTCCTCGGTTTCCAGAACAGTGTGAGCTGGCATATAGTAGGCGCTTAATAAATACTCATTGAAGGAGTGAATGAATGGGGAAGCTTATTCCAAGGCCCTGAGCATGGACTTCTGGCAAGTGAGCCTACCAAACGCTGGCATGGGTGATGCTGCTGGGATCCCAGCCACCAGATCTTTAATAAGCCTCTGACCCCTTCCCGAGGATGGCAGGGCGAACCGAGCTTGGCCCCCACCCACTCGCCGGACCCAGAAAACAGAGGTCTAAACGGCAAATGCATCCAGGACTCCAACTCTCCCAGCAGCCTCCAAATGAGGCTGACGGCCTTGGACAGGCGACAGCCTTGGACAGGCCCCGCCCGGAGCCCCGCGGCGGCCGCCCGCCGCCCTCCCCCTCTCCCGCAGCCTGCAGTCCCCCCGGGCGGGGTGGACAGCCCTGGCCGGCCAGCTGAGCCCGTGTGGGCGGCGCGGGCGGGAGCCGCCCCACGCGCGTCCCGCGACGCCCGCTCCAGATGCGCGGCTGCAGGGCCCCGGCCGCCCGCCGAGTTGGCCGCGCGCGCCCGGGGGAGCGCAGAGTTTGGAAAGTCTTCGAGAAGCTTCAGAGGAGGGAAGGGGGTGGGAAGAGTGGGGGTGCAAGAGAGAAAAACCCGCCTCTTGCGAGTTGAGCGAGGAAGAGGGGGGGAAAGGCTCCGAGTTCCGCTTCCTGAACGGCGGGTGGATAGAGAAGGTTGGCGCGGGGAAGACCGGCGGGACGCGCGCCCCGGGCCAGCGGCGCGATCGGCGTGGCGGGCGATGGCCGGTGAGCGGACCCGCAGGTTCACCCGGAGCCTCTTGAGACCTGGGCAGGCGGCCGAGCTCCGGCACAGCGCCGCGTCCGCCGCGGCGGTGGTCGTCAGCAGCCGGCAGCAACAGCGGGTGAGTGCGGCGCGTCCTCCGCGCCTTCCCGCGCGCCCCAGGCGCCCGAGGGGAACGGAGCCTGGCCTCCCCAAAAGCTCGGCCGGCCCAGGTCCCCGCAGCTAGCGGGTCCTCTCCTCCGCACTCCCTCCCCCGCCGCCTCTGCGGGCGCCCCCGGCGCCACCTCCGCGAGGCAGCGCCACCGAAGCGTAAGGACCGGGGGCGCATTTGTGCACGCGGGACGCTTGGAGGAACAGCCGCGTGGGCAGCAGAAGCACAGCGTGGGAGAGGATGTGCAGGGTGTTTAACGGGGCGGGAAGGGACCGGAATGCACTGGCAGTCATATTGGTGCTAAGTGATAAGAGTGCCAGAGACCCCGGGTGGGGTCGGGTGGGGGGATCTACAGAACGGGGACCCCTTGGTCCGCAGGTCACCCTCCAGCGAACAGACCAGTGTGCTGAGAGAGAGGGATGCAGTCAGTGGTCCTCGCCCTGGTTAGAGCTGGGACCCCCCGACCTTAACTATCTCGGAAATAGATGTACTTGGAACTACCCTCCCACCGCAGAGTAAAAACCCACAAACCACTTAATACTCCTCCAGAAAGAGCTGAGGAACACAGGCTGGAGGAGACATGGGTCATTGGGTCTCCAGCGGTTTCTGGTATTTTTCTAAGATGTTTCGCGGGGTTCTCCCGCCAGCAGTGCTTTACTGGTTACTTCCTTATTGAAACGCCTTCTAAGTGCTGGGTGATTTCCGCGGGAAGTCCCTGGGGCAGCAGCCAGCATCTGATGCTAGGATCCTCTCCATACCAACCCAGATGCTCCTGCGTTGCAGTAGATCCACACTGCAGGGGAGAGGTGGAAAGAGACAAATCAACTCTAGTGGAAACGGGAAGCGAGTGGGAACAACAGCCTCTCAGCAAGACCGAGGCTCAGCAGCCCGCGCTCTTGGCCTGCGTTTGGTGGACCGGAATCCGGGTTGTGTGTTTCATTTTCTTTTTTGCCAGTAAATATCATTAGGAACTAAACGGCTCTTTTTAAGAGTGTGAAAGTGTTACTCTTGCCAGTCACCAATGAGGAGGGCGCCAAAAGCTGCCCAGAGCCAGTTCCCACAGCCAGGACTATTCTCTAAAGCCAGAGGTCGGAAAGTTGAACAGAATGGAAGCAAATTGCCTGGCAGAGGGAAGAGTCATCGAGTGCCCAGGGGGTGTAGAGCGGGCGGGGGTGATTGGAGTGTGAAACGAATTGGTGGCCAGGGTGCCTTCTTTTGCACTTACAGTAGCTGCAGTCCGCAGTTACCCAGAGGTGGTTCAACTGTTAGCTCACTCTGTGCCAGGGACAGCATGTGGTTCTGCTATCAGCGTACACATTTTCAGGACAGCAAAGACAAACTGTTCGAAAGAACATTCGAAGAAAAGATTCAATTCGAGTAAAAGTAGAGATAAGAAAATCTCCAGACAGTAGTAGAAAGTACTTTTTATTTTTGAATGATCATTCAGGATTGTGGTTTTGTCATTTTCTGCCATTCCCTTGACAGTAACTTTATTTTGCAGTTGACTCATTGGACTGAATCTCACTGAGGATCTGATAGAAACACAAAGCGTTCAATTGGAATAAACAGCTTAAAGTGTTGTGTTTTTTTTTAAGTAGATTCTCCTAGAATTTTTGTAGCACTAGAATTTCTATAAAGAGTATGCATCCCATACCCTTCTACACATCACACACACACACACACACCGCTTCTCCAAAATTATGTCAGATTTGAAATCCTAGGGTATCTTGTCAAAATGAATAAGCTCGGTGTCTTCAAAAAGAGATGGGGGAGGGGAGATTCACTGGCAAAGGTGGTTCTGACTCCCCTTGCTTCGCTTCAGCACCTTGGCCAACACTCCTAAACTAGCTTTTGCCAAGACATTTCATGGGATCTTACACATCTAGGCAGGCAGTTTTGGCTGCTATTTTGGCAGCAGGAACACATATGCTTTGCATTCCATCCCATCAGTTAACTCTTGAAGGGAAACAGGAAGGTGATGAGTTCTCTGAACTGGCACCTGAACTCGGTGGGATTCTGTAGGGGTATAGCATCCCTTTTGAACCTAAAACCTTGTCTTTGGACTATGTGGTAGAGACCAATCTTAGCCTACATTGATCCAATCCCTTAAGGCTCTTTATATCTGCTGCTTCAAGTTATCAAAACATGGTTGTCAAGGGAGAAAAATAATAGGATGTTGGGGAAAATACTATGGGTACCCGACTTCAATACAGACTCATAGAACTGTGGGTGTGTATTGGAGCAAGCCATCCTCTATTGCAAGGTATTTGAAAGACACTAGAAAGTCCTGCTGAGAAAAACTATCTTACTGCTAGATTTATATAGTCCCCTTTCTGAAATCCCCGTTTTGGGGACCCAAATCCTCCAGGACATTGCCGAAAACTTGCCATAGGGTTTGAATTCTGCTCTATCCAATACGTTTAGAAAAGATGGTCAGATTAACAAGGTAGTTTTGGTCTCTGAGAATGGGATGTGTATACACACACAGAGAGTGATAAGACAGGAAGCCTTCAAAATGTGTTTGAATATGGAGAGCAGAGATCAAGGAGATGCTGAGTGAGGGTAATGACCGGGAAAGCCGAATTTTAAGGCAGTTGAGGACAGTAGAGGTGTATGCCAAAGCAAATTTGATGTCAGTTTTTACCCAAGGCGCTGTATGTAGTAGGCTTATGTACTTGCAGACTCCTAGACAGGACCCACCTTATTCTTCACCCCTCCCAAGAACAGTAATGAGCAAAAACATTCATTTCAAAAGGAGAAATATTTGCTCCTTCATTATCCTAAAATTCTCCATAGAAAATAAATGAAAGACAACTCATTCAAAGATCAATTCAAAGGATCAAGTCAAGTTCACATAATTTCCTGAAATCTCATTCCTGATTGTTTCATAAAGCAAGCTTCTCTAGGGTAAAATTTCAGCCGAAAATGATTAGAAACGTTTGTCTCATATCAGAACTGGAGTGTTTTATTACATTTGGTTGAATATACATACCATGTTGGCTTCAAAGGTGTAATGCCACTAATGAGAAATTTCTTTTTGAAAAGAAGCTCATCTTTTAAAATGAATGAGGTGTATCTGTACCCTAGCATGAATTAGTTCATTTCGATAGCTTTCTATAATTCATTAAGATATACATTTAGTTCATTTTGATAGCGTTCTATAATTCATTAAGATACACATTTGTGTACCTTTCTGCATATATATTGTATTTGAGAGCATTTCAAAAGAAACATACTTTTTAAAAAAGTACAGGTTAACTTTTTGCAAACACCCCATGAGATCTGTCACTTTGAGAGAAATAGGGTTTTATTTATGGAATGTTTTAGGTGGGTTAGTGCAATGCAAGGCTTCAGGTAACCAGAAGGATGAGATCTACATGGAGTCAGATGATGGAAAGGAAGCATTTACTAGAGATCAAATAATCATTTGGTCAGTTTTGGCCTAAAATTGTTCATTTGGAGCTTACCACTTTAGTTACATGCACTTTTAATGCCTTTATGATATTTACTCTATTATTAGACAAAAACTCCTCATTTTTTATTGTATCTAATTTTGTTATTAACTTATTTTAAAGAGAAAGCATCCTGCCAGAAGTGATTATACTTAACCAGTAAGTTTTCTCCCTTCCTACCCAACCAGAAAGGGTAAGGGGTCAAGAGAGGAAAGTATTTATTTCGGTAAATTCTATTTCTTTTCTGTGATGTTTCCTAACTCTTCAGGACTCCAATAATACCACTTTTGATATTTTAGAGAGCTTTGAGTAAGAAGCGGAACCTTTAACCAACCAAAGAGCTTTGATTGAGAAGTAATGAATATGTAAACATGTTTACATGAGCATGAGGAATTCCTAGAAGGAAGAATTTTCTCCCCTCTGAACTTGGTGGCGTTCAAGAGTTGAGAGTAGGAAAGATTTTTTTTTAATTGAGTGGGGGATACTGGAATTTCCCAAAAGTCATATGCTAGATGCAGAAAGTGATAGTGAATGAAAGTGAAGCACTTGTTTTGCTGTCACTGTCCAGGTTTAAAAGCAATATGCAATATAAGGGCCTGCTTGTTTAGCATTCACAGCACAGTCTTTTTGTTTTGTTTGTGCTTTTTTTTTGGTTTTTTTTTTTTTTTTGTTGTTGTTGTTGTTGTTTTGGACAGAGTCCTTTATGACAAGGGTGTTTATGCTTTAGCAGAAATCACACGTTGTGTTTTCATATGAGGAAAGTCCCTTGACCTCTTTGCCTGGAGAAGAAGTCAACACAAACTTAGTTTACAAGATCAAGTTTGAATGTTACTGATGTGTCTGCCAATGTTTTTTTTTATTTCTCAAGGGCATTGGAGAAATAACTTTGAAAATAAATAGTAACCACAAGTGGGTTCTAGAAAACTTCTAGAAGGATCAAAGACTGAAAGAATGAATCAACATGTATAGGTTTTGGCTGTCTTTTTCTTCACAACCAGATTCTCTAAGGCCTAGCATAGAAAAAGAAAGCAATAATGAATGCATGATGGCAAACCATTTGTTAAGAATGTACGATGTGCCTGGCACAGTGTTAAGCATTCTATATAATTCTCAGAGCAATCGTTTGAGGAAGTTATTATTGTTGCAAAATACAGAGGAGGCCAGTGAGACTCATAGGGTTAAACATGTTTCCCTAAGTTAAGTAACTGACATGGGACCTCCTCTGCATTTTGAATGGAAAACTGGAGGGGTTACCTTCCAATTTTTTAGCTGTTTCTAAAAGCATCTCCAAATTGGTGGATATGAGTAGTTGATGTTGGTTGGTGTTGTCTTTTGATCTACCCAAGATGTAGTTCTCCCTAAGGAATAGGAAAATTGTTCTTCTCACTAGTGCTTCAGAGTACCTGTCAGTATTCACTACAGTGTTCCCCTGAGGTTAGTTACAATACCAGAGGCTGTTCCAGGTACCCTTGATTATAATAGATCTTCCCAAGACAACTGGAATTTCAACAGTTAAGTTTTTAAAATATGAACTCACTCAGCCATCCCCATCTCACCTGTATGGCAAAGTCTTAAGAAAATTGTGGTTAATCTTCCTGCAATCTACTTCAAAACTGTCTGCTTCTCCATTCTCAATTGCTTACCCCACTCTTGCATGTGCCTGAAATTCCTCAATGCATTGTGTGTCTTGGAGCATGGATTTCCATTTAACTAAGTTGTGTTGGGATTCTTTTTTCACATTCTATCTTATTTGAAGGAGGGATCCTAAGTATCTTACAAAGATGCATGTGAGACGACAACAACAAAATATAGTAAGGGGAGTGAAAAGCAATATTAGCCAGAAAAAAAAAATATTCGGAAAGTTAGATGTAATCAGGTGTAGGTCATTAGGACCGGTAAATAAAATACATCACTATTAAGTCCTATAGTTTTGTTAAAGGTGCTTCTTGGTGACCAAGTCAAAGAGAAAAACACCATCAGCCATGAGATTTAAGAAGTCCATTAGATAAATGAAAATTTGCTCTAGACATATTCAGCATTAACTTATAGTGAAATTTAAGAGACAAGATTTTTTTTCCTGGGGTTTTTACAAACAGTAGCATGGTGTGATAGAGTCTCGTCATTGAGAGTGTTGTCCAAGGACCAGCAACATTAGATCACATGGGAGCTAGCTAGAAAAAGAATCCAAGGGCTCACACCAGATAATGCATTTTAATAAGATCCCCTAGTGATTTGCAAGGACACTAAAATTTGAGAAACATGAAAATAACCTACATCTTCAGACACACTTTTGCAGTATCTTGTTAGATAAAGTCAATTGAGGAGGGTCCAATACAATGTGGTTTATTCTGCAACTATTTGAAAGTTTTACTTAAAGCAGAGATGAGGTTTACACCACTTAGAAATGAAAATGGGATTTGGTTCATTGTTAAATGGCTTTAAAGAAATCTGTTACTTGTTTGTGTTATATTCTCTCCTTCATCTACCATCTAGCCCCTTAATTGGAGTGTGAACTTAATTATCCAGGTGAAGAAAAAATTCCATAACATACTTAAATAATTGCTATCTAAGTCAGCACAAGTTCTCACCCTAGGTTGTAGGGTGAGAGTTCTAAACATGTGTTTCAGAGTAAGGCGAATGTTATTCCTCCTACAGAGAATTTTAAGTACAATTACTTCAACTCATGAAAGACATGTGTTATGAACTAAATGTTTGTGTCCTCCCAAAATTAATATGTTGATGCCTTAACCCCCTATATGATGCTATTAGGAGGTGAGGCCTTTGGGAGGTAATTAGGGGTAGATTTGGTCTTGAGAGTGGACCTCTTATGATAAGATTAGTGGCTTTAAAAGAAGAAGAACAGAGAGAGATCACCCTCTCTCTGTCATGTGAGGACGCAACAAGAAGGCGGCCATCAACGAGCCAGAAAGAGAGCTTTCACCAGAAACCCAACCATGGTAGCACCATGATCTCAGACTTCAGCCTCCAGAACTGTGAAAAATAAATGTCTGTTGTTAAAGATACCCAGTCTATGTTATGTTATTATAGCAGTCTGCACTGACTAATACAACACACAATTAACACTGATTCCTTGGTGACATATAAGATCTATATTGATATGGTATTGAGTGAAACCCTTAGGGATTTGAAAATAATTGGTGATATCAGAAAATCCAACTGCTAGAATCATAAAATCATGAAGATGTTTTTCTCTCTCACAGTCACTGACTCCTAGAAAAAGTGATACCTCTTGAATTCATGCTTGAATGCAGTAAGAATGGGCTCCCATGGAGTTAAAGATCTTGATTTCCCCATATGCTATAATGTGGTTCATGACTTCTTTGATGGGCTGTGCTTCACCGTCTTCCTGAGATACTCTTTCCTTGACTATCCATGTTGGAGTTCCATTATGTACTTGTAACAATTTGGCCATATGGGATTCTAATGAATGGGAGTTGGTATTGGAAATGTCAGAGCCTGTGAGTCTGGAGACCAGAATTTCAAACCTGGCTCTGTGGCCCTTGATGAAGTCCCTTCTCTCTTTGAAGACTCCGTTTCCTGATCTGTGAAATTAGGGGATTAGGTGATTGGGCTCTTGAATTTCCCACTTCTTTGTCCCAGAGTTCTCACACCTTCTCCTTCTCATCCCTCAGATTCTCAGATGTCACCTTCTCAGAAAGGTCATCCCAGGTTACCAAGCAGAGGGTGAGAGTTCATACCCTAAAGATGTGTTTCAGGGTGAGGTGAATGTTACTCCTCCTACCAGAGAATCTCCCACCAGGCTCCCCACCCTCAACACTCTCAATCTCATTACTAGGCTTAGTTGTCTTCATAGCTCTTACTGTTATCTAAAGTAATCTTTTTATTGATTTAATTTCTTGTTTGTCTTCCAACCCTCTTGCCTTGGAATATAAGTGCTATTGAAAAGAGAGAACTTGTCTGTTTCACTACTTTTATAGTATATTTGCTATTGGTAAATAAGAGGGGTAAAGTCTCCATTCTTACTGCACATTAGTTGCTTAAGGAAAGTCAGAAGGGTGGGCTGAATGCACATTACTGAAAGGTTATAGTGGAATTATAACTTTAAAATGTCCAGGTTGTTAGCATCTGATAATGACAGCCCTTGTGTCATCCTCTTCACAGTCTACTTGTGAATCTTGGCAAGCACTGGAAATGCAATCCTGCAGAAAGGTATTGGGCATGTCCTGTGTGCCAAGTACTAGATTTGTGCAACCTCTTCTAATCCTCATAGCAACCAGATGGCAAAAGGTTGGTATCCTCATTTTATAGATGAGGAAAGAGATGCTTAGAGATCAGGAACTTTCTTTAGATCAAATGACTCCTCAATGATGAATCCAGAGTCCACAATCACACAGTCTGACTCCACAGCCTGTTCCTCCTGACTACTCTATAACTGCCTCCTAGCTCCACCAGGCAGGAAGGACCTCATTAAACATGCAGTTTGCATCCATCAGCGAAAGCAGTGAGAGAAAAGAAACCCTCAGACTACTAGTTGTAGGAAGAGTTTCTAAAAAAGAGTTTCTTGACAAAAGAAGAGCTGTGGCTACTTTTCTCTGTTTAACAGTCTTTCATTTATGACATCTCAGCAACCTGGGATATTGGGAGTGACACCAACTTTGGACACTGTTGCTCAGACATTTCCCAAGGACAGAACTGGCACAGAGTGAGTTAAGCTTTGCAAACAAAGGCTCCTTCAACTGTGAAAGAGGCATTATTTGATTCCTCTCTTTCTATAGAAATACATTTCTGGCAAGATAAGCATGAGGTGGGGGGGCGGTTTGGTTGCAACATTACATCTGTTACATTATCTCTTGTAGTCTTGATTTTGGTGTTCTTGTTTACAAATAAGAAGGTTGATGTTTCTTTTTATCCCCCCCCCCCATTGAAGTGAGACTTGTTTGCTTCTTATCTTTCACAGCAGTGTTAGCAGGCTGGAAATAAATGCTTGTGTTTGCTGGACTCGAAATGTTGACCTACATTTAATGAGGTAGAAATAATAAAATTTAATGAATGTGACTGAGTTAGTGGCAATACAGAAAAACACTTGCCTTTGAAAACGTTAATATTTTGCAGTTGGATTGAAGTGAAAATATCTGCCTCAGAGATTAGAAGAATTAATAGTCCCGGCCAGGCACAGTGGCTCACTCCCGTAATCCCAGCACTTTGGGAGACCAAGATGAGAGGATCACCTGAGGTCAGGAGTTTGAGACCAGCCTGACCAATATGGTGAAACCTCATCTCTACTAAAATTACAAAAATTAGCCGGGCATGGTGGCGTACACCTGTAGTTCCAGCTGCTCAGGAGGCTGAGGCGGGAGAATTGCTTGAACCTGGGAGGCGGAGGTCGCAGTGAACCGAGATTGCACCACTGCACTCCAGCTTGGGCGACAGAGCGAGGCTCTGTCAAAAAACAAACAAACAAAAAGAATTAATAGTACCAAATCACTAAAAGTTTCTTTAATTTGGGCAGCTTAAATGTGAAAATACTGTATTTCTAACTCAATGTCAGCATACCTCCTCTCAGACATGTAGAATTTAGGAAGCTAGGCAGCTCTTTAATTTAAATTAAATACCAAAATGGCAGAGTTTAACAATAGGATCTGAAAATCTGAAAAGGGTTCTATTTGAAAAGATGACACCATTTAGGATTAACACAATGAGATTTTTCTTCATATAATTATCTTAGTAATTACCAATTTAAATGACTAATTGAGGCTGTCAAAATGACCAGTGACCCTTTGGCCTTTCAAATTAAACATTCTATAAAAAGAACACAGGCATGAACATTTGACTTGGCAAACAAGCAAACAAAAAACTTAACAAAATTTACTGTTCAATGAAATATGATAATTAAATTATTCTCAAATACTCATTGTTTATTTGATTAGCTCTTAAATGTCCCTTTGTCACAGCTCTTTAGAATGACAAATGGAAATTGATTGCAGCTGAGTAATCCTCACAAAAATGAAAGTGATGTTGGAACTTAATTTTTTTGAAGATAGTGCATATGTGGAGAACTCATATTTAAAGACATTTGTTTTTTGTTTTTTATATTGTTTAAAAATTGGACACATTCAAAGGAAGCTTTATTCTGAAGTGAAAAGAATGTATTTTAAGTTTTCTTTGAAACATATCTTTATGGTGGGCTATAAATTTGTCCTACATGAGAAACTACTAGTAATAAAGTTTGTTGGCATACCAACATGCAGAGATAAGATGCTTTCAGAACCTTTCTGAGTTCTAACAAGGAAAGTTCATTCATTAACTTCCATTTTTGAAGTCAGAAGCCATTATATGGCTTCTGTCCAATCAATTTGAAAAATGTATCTTTTTATCATTAGGAAGCAGTGGTTTCCAGGCAGTGTAACTTTGGTCAAGTCTTTAAACTTCTTTGAGTTTCAGTGTCCTTGTCTTTAAAACCAGAGAGTTGAACACCAAGACCTTCAAGAATGCTTTAATACTAAAAATCCAGGGAGATCTTACCCTTTTAAAGGGGTTTTCATAGAGAATTAAAATAAAACTTAATTTCATCTTAATAAGATGATTATTGATTAAGATATCTGATTTTAGCAACCGAAAGACTTGGTCCCAATGATCTATGACCACATTTGTATTTCACCGATGAAGACGGTAGCATAAAACGTGGTTATTTAAGAATGCAATGAAGAGGATGGCTGTTCACACATCCTGAGTACAGGGCTGGGGAATGGAGACTGGCAAAAGACAGCCCGTGGTGGCAAAGGCTGAACAAGTCAGGTTCTTCTGACCTTATCGAGCCTCAGAGGCAAGCATACAATCCCATTTCCTTCTTTCTTATCCTGAGGAGAAGGGTAAGCCTCATCTGCTTTAAGAAAGCATGCTTTCCAGTTCCCATGCTCAATGTTTGTAGTTGCGGTCTCTGGTTTAAGGTCTGTGCCAAGCCATGTCAGCATCCACATGAATAGAACATACGTGAACACAAGTTTGAACTGTGCTACCAGATCCTGTCTCCCTTGCCTTTGAAAAAGCAGCAGGAACTTCTCGTTTTTTAGTTCTGTGTCTGTCCCTGGTTTTTGTCTCTGCTTCTATCACCTCCTTCTCCCTGCTCTCACCTGGGAAAGGTAATATGATCTGTCCTGGACCCAGTGTGATTTCAGAGGGTCTCAAGGCTGCAGATTCTGCCTTCGGCCCTGTGCCCACGTTGTCTTCCTAGCAACTGATACCTAACCAAGGTATAGGCCATTTTATTCCACAGTTAGTCATCAACCTTAAATGCACAAGGCAGCGTTGTGAGGACTTTATTTCACTCCACAGCGTAAGTCCATTCCTGAGCAGATGTATCTTGGGAAGATCCCTGACCCATTAGGATAATGGAGCATGGAAATGGGAGGCTGATGTACTAGAAATAACCTTTCACCACTTCCCTGGTAGCCAGTCTGATCTCTGGTAGAGCTATCCACAGTCCAAATGACATGTCTCTGTTGCCAGTCCTGGAGGAGGAGGAAGAGGCGTGGTTTTGCCCTTACACTTCTGATACTCTGAGAGACATTCAAGACCAAGACCATGGTTATAGTCTCCATATTTCCAGGGCAGCAAGATGTTTGGCACATAGTAGGTGCTTACTAAATGCTTGCCAAAGGGAAAAGAGAATGTCATACTTAGAGATGACAGGACTATAGATTAGGCATGCAAAAGGAAATCTGAGGGCCCGGTTTGCAGTCAAGAAATTCTAAGGCACGTTCCAGAGGACAGATGTTGGTGACCAAGCACCAGCATACAATATCTGTACAATAGCAGCAAATTGAATTGAAGTAAACTGAGTAGAATTTATTTCAAGATTCCCACAAAGGCTCTTCAAAGATTAAAAAGAAACAAAACAAAATCTTGATTGGCATGCGTTTATATTCTTAAATAAATAAGATTCAGCTAAGCAGGTGTGATCACCAATCCCACACCAGCCCCTGTCCTGGTGGGCGCCTGGGTAGCACACGCAGGCCTCACTGCCTAGCCAGGGATGCTAGTGCCATTCTCACTGATGCTGTTAGCAGTCACAAGGTGGAGGCCACCCCGAGCAGGGTGGAGAAAATGATTGATTAAAGTCCAAGAAGTGTGAGCCACAGGGTTTTGAAAGCAGTCCGTTTCCAGACACATGATGGAGAGTGGTTTATAATTTTTTTAAAACCCTTAATAAATCACCAGAGTTGTGTGATTTTATCAGTGAATGTGAATACTATTTTAGCCCTTAAAAACTATCCTTCTTTCCTTGAGGTTAGGATGTTAGAGAGTTTTCATGACACGGTTTTAGAGCATTGTAACGACTCTGCTCTGTTTTTTAAAGTTCTGGCATTCGTGTAATGGTTTCCTTCTACAACTGTAATTTTTTTTTTTTTTTTTTTTTTTTTTTTTTTTTTTTTTTTGAGACAGAGTCTCACTCTGTTGCCCAGGCTGGAGTGCAGTGGTGCAATCTTGGCTCACTGCAACCTCTGCCTCCTGGACTCCAATGATTCTTCTGCCTCAGCCTCCCAAGTAGCTGGGACTGCAGGCGTGTGCTACTACACCTGGTTGATTTTTTTGTATTTTTAGTATTGACGGGGTTTTGCCATGTTGACCAGGCTGGTCTCAAACTCCCAACCTCAAGTGATCCACCCGCCTCAGCCTCCCAAAGTGCTGGGATTACAGGTGTGAGCCACCTCTCCTGGCCTTACATCTCTATTTTCTAAGCTTTTGTGAGTTTTACTATAATAATAGTTCAAAATATAGAAAATAATGAAGAAAACACTAGTAATCACCCACACTCCTACCACCCACTGATAACAACTTTTGCTATATTTATTTGAAGCATTTGTCTCTTCATGAAAACACGCTTTGACACACTTTTGAGCTAATGTTGAATGTTTACATTTTTAATTTGTCTTAAGTGATTTAAGGTATCTTCTGTCCTAAAAATTCTTTCCGCTGGCATTTCTGTATACCAACTCCACAGGAAATATATATTGTTAATTAAAAAAGAAAAACTGTGCTACATTTCTTGAGATTATACAGTCATAAACATTTAGACCTGAAAGAAAATCTAGTCTAAAATAGATAAAGAGGCCGGGCACAGTGGCTCACACCTGTAATCCCAGCACTTTAGGAGGCCGAGGCCGGTGGATTACTTGAGGCCAGGAGTTCAAGACCAGCCTGACCAACATGACAAAACCCTGTCTCTACTAAAAATACAAAAGGTAGCCCGGCATGGTGGTAAACACCTGAAACCCCAGCTACTCAGGAAGCTGAGGGAGGAAAATCACTTGAACCTGGGAGGCAAAGTTTGCAGTGAGCCAAGATTGTGCCACTGCACCCAGTCTGGGCAACAGGGCAAGACTCCATCTCAAACAAATAAATAAATAAAATAAAATAGAAGGAAGCTGAGTCACAAGGAGGTTTAAATGGATGTGGTCAGGGTCACAGAGCAATGCCACAGGAGGACTCAAACCCAGGGTATTTTCTCCTTTAGCCCAGTGCACCATCTGCAATACATGTAATTTCATAAGATGGAATTCTAGGATATATTTCCATGGGTCTCTCCAGTAAAAGTGAATGACCTTAAATCCAATAGAGCACTACCTGTAAAGATGTTTAAATAGTACACATTTGCTTAACCTGGGCACACATGCCTGGTTTACTTCTTGAATATGTGATGTCAGTGTTACCTGTTGTTTGCTGAGACTCTGCCCAGGTGTTTCAAAAATGTGACCTATGCTTGGCAGCCAGTTGAAAATGTGTTCCTCGATTTCATGAGCACGGGGAAAGGTCCACTTGTGCCCTTGGACCTGAGCCATTTTTGTAAGCTGACATTATGCCAAAAGTCTAGTGATCAGAATTACTGTGTGTGCTGTCTCAGTGCCCTCAATGATCAGAACTTGACTGAGTCTGGGCTGCTGTGACTTTGCAGATACAAAGGATCTTAATAGATTTCTGTTGCTGCAATGACAGACTATATAAACTTAGCACTTAAACAGCATCTGTGTATTATCCTACCATAGTGTAGGTGAGAAGTTTGGTGAGGGTCTCACCAGGCTAAAATCAAGGTATCAGCAAGGCTGTGACCCTTTTGTGAAGCTGTAGAGGAAAATTTGTCTCATGCTTACTTGAGCTGTTGGCAGAATTCAGTTCCTTGAGACTGTAGGGCCAAGGTCCCCATTTTCTTGCTGGATACAAACTGAGGTCTATTGCCAGCTTCTAGAGGCCCCCACATTACTTAACCCTGGCCTCCTTCCTTCATCTTCAAAGCTAGTAGTGATGGTCCAAGTTCTTCACATGTTGCAGCCCTTGGACCCATGCTTCTGCTTTCCTCTCCCACTGAAGGACTGGTGATTGGATTGTGCCACCTAGATAATCCAGGACAATTCCCCATCTCCAGGTCTTCCATCTTAATCATATTTGCAAAGTCCCCTTTCCATGGAAATGAGAATATTTATAGGTTCTGTGGATTAGGGTGTGGACATCTCTGTGGGGCCTATCATAAAAATGCTCAGAAAGTGCATTAAAAGATTAAAAGGACTAACTCTTCCCCAGGCACTGCTTTCTGATCCTAAAACAAAGTGGAGGGAACTATCTTTTATAGAACACCAGAGACAGTTCTTAAATCTAACCCTCTGCTTATGTGGCTTTGATTAAGTTAATAGACCTTAGCTTTTATCCTTGTAAAATTAGTAGACACAAAATTCTTATGAGGATTGGATTAGTCTGTTCTCACACTGCTATAAAGAAATACCTGAGACTGGGTACTTTGTAAAGAAAAGAAGTGTAATTGGCTCACAGTAGCACAGGCTGTACAGGAAGCATGGCGACATCTGCTTCTGGGGAGGCCTCGGGGAGCTTTTAATCATGGAAGAAGGCAAAGGGGGAGGGAGTGGGTCATCTTAACATGGCAGGAGCAGGAGAAGGAGAGAGAGGGAGGAGGCACTACACTTTTAAACAGCCATATCATGTGAGACTCACTATCAAGACTATAGTACCAGGGCAGATGGTGTTAAACCATGAGAAACCTATCCCATGATGCAATCACTTCTCACAGGGCCCCACCTCCAACACTGGGGATTACAATTTGGCATGAGAATTGGGTGGGGACATAGATCCAAACCGTATCAAGGATCAAGTGATAACATGCCTCAGAGTTTTGAAGCTACATTCGTGTTCATTGTCACAGCGGTCATCGGGCCAAGGAGAGTGCTGCTCAGTTGCCTCTGTGCTCCTGTGCCTGGGCATGAGCATCTCAGAATGAGCTCACTGTGATTCAGTAGACCCTAGACTGTCACGAAAGATGACTAGTGAGGCTTGGTCTGGGTGTGCAGGCTAGGTCTGTGTAGGGCTTTGTCTCTGACCAGGCCTCATCATTTTGTTTAGGTGAGAAGACATTTCATCCCTGACAGATCTCAGACCTACAAGGCTCTGTACTTCTTTCTCCATATATTCCCTAGTACTGTGTACTGAGGAGCCTGTGGGAAGAACCATGCGCTCTATGTACGGGACCTGACAAGCTGACTATTAAGTTGTGTACGGGGACTCAATCATCATTACTCTGAAAGATAGTCTGAACCATTTAACACAGACATTTGCTTCAAAATGACATCTTTGATTCATCAATAAACAGATTCACTATATTTCTGGTCACAGAAGAGTGGATCAAGTATTATTCAATATATTTTCAGCCCATGGAACAATTTGAGGAAAAATGGGCTTTGAATGTTAGGGTGTACCAGGGATCTAATCTTAGACCCCATTCTCTCTGCCTTCCCCACAAAACCCCCCTCAATGATTTCATCCTTTCACACATCTCTGAGCTCTGCCCATTGATATCTCTGTCCTGAAGTTCCTCAGTTACTTCAAACTCAACAGGATCCAGATATAACACAGATTCTTGCTTCATAAATCTGCTTTTATTTCCTGAGTTGTATACCTCATTGTATCCAGGAAATCTCAAACTAAAACCATGCTCAATTCTTTCCACCACTGGCCACCCCACATCAGTTCATGCTCCAAGTACTGGCAAGGCTACCTCCTAAATGTTTCAGACATCTCCCTGACCTTAGTGATCTATGTAAGTCACTTAGTATTTCTTCCCCACACTGTGTTTTGCAATGTCCTTGTGGTTTCCTTCCAGCCTTCTCACTAGTTGTCTTCCTGTCTCTCCCCAGGCAACTATCCACCCTCCATTCTGCCTGCATCTTGTGAACACACAGCTCTGATCATGATATAGCCATATCAGAATGCTGCTAATGTTCTTGATTATTGCCCTCAAAGGATTACATCTCACTTGGTTTCAACCTACCTTTCCAGCATCTAGCTTCACTTTCTAGTATTCTGTTTCCTCCAACTTTTTCCACACTGCAGCAACTCAAGTTTCTGGGCATTACCCAACGATGCCATGCACATTCATGCCACCAGCTGCCCAGAGGACACTTCCTTCTTTCTCTTCTTGTTCAGCTCCTGCTTGCCTTTCAAGACCCAACTAATTTGCCCCTCATCTGATACCCTCTTCTGAGTCCATAGGCAGACTTAGTCTCTTCCCTTCTGTATTTCCATAACATTTCTTGAATACCTTAATTAATTTTTATTGTAATTATTTAGTTATTATCTCATCGCTTCCAGACAGAGAGTTTTATAATAGCTTCATAAATGATTCTTGGTTAGATGGATGGATAGATGTACATGCATATGTGTGGTTTTTTAGAAATGTTCTAACCATACCTTGTCAATTTTGAAAGGGTAATGCACTGCAAATATTGTAGTAAAAGGGGAGCAGTATGGCATTATCTTCCTTGTTTTAACTGAAGGGCTTTGAATATTGCCTAGCCTTGGAAACAAGAGCCCAGACATTTTGGTTCAATGCTTCTTAGAAAATGTAACAGGTTCAGGGACTTTTTAAAAGGAACCATTTTAATTATTGCCTTTCATGGATTGATGTGATTGTGAAGAAAATTGCATTCTAGGCCCATGATTTCTTTATTTTTTAAACTGCACAACCTATCATTTCTCATTGGAATTTTTAGCTGTTGAACATTTCTAAATATTTTTTCTATTTGTGGTGAGTCATATTAAATTGTGCATTTGATTTTTTCTGAATTATCCAGTTTGCTGAGGGAAATATGGAGACATATTAAAATGTCCCATTGCTAGCATGGAACATCTTGGATCTAGGAGTTCCTAACTCTAATGTCCTCTTACTGCCTGGGTCAAAGGCCCAGGGACCACCTTCAAGTACCCCTTATGCAACATTTGCCTTTAAGCCACAGCCCTTTAATTTGGTCTTTCTCCTGCCCACAGGACTCCTTCATGATTCTTACTGAGAATTATTCTCACTCGGTGTCTCCTCAAGAATCCTTCCCTGATCTCCGCCAAAGCCCAGAGAGCTTGCATCACACTGGGCACCTGTTTAATGTGGCAAATACTTGTTTTCTACTTTTTATATAAATGAGTTCCTGGAACATGTATTTACTCCTTAAAGAAAACAAATAAAATTATTTTTTATGAAATACACATGACGAATACCTTTGCAGACCTCCGTTGGCTTCTGCCCTTCCCAAGTATCCCTTCCCTGTGGCAACCACGAATCCAAATGGTTTTTAGATTTTTTTCCTTTGTTTTTTTTTTTTTTTGTTTTGTTTTTTTTGTTTTTTTTTTGAGACAGAGTTTCATCAGTCACTCATGCTGGAGTGCAGTAGTCTGATCTCAGCTCACTGCAACCTCCGCCTCCCGGGTTAAAGCAATTCTTATGCCTCAGCCTCCTGAGTAGCTGGGATTATAGGCATGTGCCACCATGCTCGGCTAATTTTTTGTTGTTGTTGTTGTATTTTTAGTAGAAATGGGATTTTGCCATGTTGGCTAAGCTGGTCTTGAACTCCTGGCATCCGCCCACCTCAGCCTCCCAAAGTGCTGCTATTATAGGCATGAGCCACCATACCTGGCCACGAGTCAAAATGTGCTCAATGTTTGCCTGATTGTCTTTTCTTATTTTGAAAAGCATTCAGATTTGTAAAACAATTGTAAAATACAGTACAAAAAATATCATATGTCCTTCCTTCAGATCTCCCAAATGTTAACATTTTGCCACACTTAAAATTTAAAAATTAATCATTCTTTCTCTCTCTATACATACACAGAATGCTGTTTTTATAAAACATCTGTGAATAAATTTTATACGTGATGCTCTTTACCTCAAAATATATTTCCTAAAAGAAATTCTCGGGCCGGGCGCGGTGGCTCAAGCCTGTAATCCCAGCACTTTGGGAGGCCGAGACGGGCGGATCACGAGGTCAGGAGATCGAGACCATCCTGGCTAATACGGTGAAACCCCGTCTCTACTAAAAAATACAAAAAACTAGCCGGGCGACGAGGCGGGCGCCTGTAGTCCCAGCTACTCGGGAGGCTGAGACAGGAGAATGGCGTGAACCCGGGAGGCGGAGCTTGCAGTGAGCTGAGAGCCGGCCACTGCACTCCAACCTGGGCGGCAGAGCAAGACTCCGTCTCAAAAAAAAAAAAAAAAAAAAAAAAAAAAAAAAAAAAAAAAAAAAAAAAAGAAATTCTCTTACACAACTATAATATAATGACCAAGATCAAGAAATCAATATTGATAAGATAAGATTATGTAATCCATTAATGTTACTAAGATTTTGACAATTAACCCACCATGGTTTTTTCTCTGGTCTTGGATTCCATTTCATTTAGATGTGATATCTCTTTAGTTTTCTTTAATCAAGAATAGATTCTTTGTCTTTCTTGACCTTGAAATGTTGAAAAATACAGGTCAGTTGCTTTGTAGAATGGACCTCAATTTACATCCTCATGGTTAGATTTAAGCTGTGCTATTTTTGGTGGGCATGGCACAGAAGAAATCGGGTGTCCTTAGTACATCGTATCAGGAGGGACATGTCAGTTTGTCCCGTTAGTGGTCACTTAGTTAAGAAAGTGTCCTTAACTAAGATTGCTCCTCTGTGAAGTTACTAGGTTTCTTTCTGTAACTAGCGATTAACTTGTAGGAGATCTTCTGAGACTCCCCCACTGCTTTTTATACCTTTGCTATTAATGTTAGCATCTAGTGATACTTTCTTGAAACAGTTATTTCTGTGGATCTCAGCTCATTGAGGTTGTTCTCATTTTATTTAGTTTTTGGTTTTTGCTCTTACCAATGATGCTTCTGTAAACAGCCTTTTCCCCATCTCCTGGTGTACAGGTGCATGGACTTTTCTAGGGCGAGCCCTGCTTCAAGTTTAGAAATACTGCCAGCTTATTTTGCGAAGACTATACCACTTTCCACTCTCATAAGCAGTGTGAAAGATTTTCCTTTCTACCACATCCTTGACAGTAAACTTGTCAGACTTTTTGATTTTTGCCAGTTTGGTGGGTATGAAATGGTATCATATCATTTTTCGAACTTTCTTTTCCCTATAAGCAAACGAAGTAAAGTATCTTTTTATATGTTTATTGGCCACATTTGTTCCCCAACTGATGATTTCATGTATACTTGGGAGATTTGCATTCATGTTGCAAATATGTCAAAAATGAATGACGAGAGAGTTATTAGAAGTTGTTTTGGGCTGGGTGCCGTGGCTCACACCTGTAATCCCAGCAATTTGGGAGGCCACCTGAGGTTGGATCACCTGAGGTGGGCAGATCACCTGAGGTCAGGAGTTCAATACCAGCCTGGCCAACATGGAGAAACCCCGTCTCTGCTAAAAACACAAAAATCATTCAGGCGTGGTGGTAGGCGCCTGTAATTCCAGCTACTTGGGAGGCTGAGGCAGGAGAATCGCTTGAACCCGGGAGGCAGCGTTGTGGTGAGCCGAGATAGTGCCATTGCACTCCAGCCTGGGCAACAAGAGCAAAACTCCGTCTCAAAAAAAAAAAAAAAGTTGTTTTGTAGGAGGAAATATGTTTAATTTATTTAAGTTGTATTTTAAAGTTTCATGAGCATTTCCTCCAAACTATGTTGGTAATTAGGAACAGTATCTTTGCATCATCAAATTTATGGGTTTCATTACTTACTATATAAATGTCCCATATAAAGTTCTCATAATGAGATTCACAACAATAAACACAAACAGGTGTCTGCATTTAAGAAAATTGCAACTATACCAACTTTTACCCAAATCTAGGGACAAAAGAGCTATTTAGGCCACACAGTTTCCTGGCCCCAGGCATTTGTTGTGCATATGTTGTTTTGTTTAAATCAAACTGAGTTATACAGTGCATTCTATTTGACTTGTATTGAACACCCTGCCTGAAAGACAGATAGTAATTTCACAGTATCAGAATTTTTCCAGGGACAAATTCTGGTGGTAGTATATAGTGTTTATGTTAGAAGGCTTTTGTTCTTGTTGACTTCAAGTTTAGATTAACAGTTAAGTTCTACATGTGTGTGAAAATGTGTGGTTAGGAGAGTGATGGAGAAAGAAGATTTGTTTTTACTGTCACGGAGTTGCTACTGATAAGGTTTGTGACTTGGAGCCAGTTGTGGAGCCCAATTGTATTGATTTTGGCTGGCAAAACTAAACCTTCAGGGAACAGGTGAAAGGGCACCTGCGGGAGTGGGACAGGCAGCTCAGTTTGATCCAATAAGGGAAACTGGCACAGAGTGGTTGAGTAACTTGCTCAAGATTACACAATTTTAAATGGTAGATGTAAGACAAGATTACACAATTTTAAATGGTAGATCTAGGGTTCCAACTCCAGAGCCCACACTCTTACCTGCTATATTGTAAGGTACTGTGTGTTTGTGTGTGTATGTATGCATGGAGAGTAGAATATTGTGCATTTTAGGGCACAATGGGGAAAACACATAATTAAGAAAATTGAATATAATGTTATTGAATATAGAATCCAACTTGACTCATGTTCTTTTGCCACTTACTAAATAGAAAAGCAATTTCTCCAGAAGTCCATTATAAATAACTTGTTGAAGTGAAAATATTTATCACCTTACAGAACAACTTAAATTCTTTAAGTTATGTGTCCCATCTTAGTTATATGGTGAAATTTAAACTGCCAAGTGCCTCCCCAAAAAACTGTGCTGGCCTGATTACACTGATATGATGATTTACCTCTAGGCATTTTCTTAACAATACTAAAGAATGCCAACACTCAAATTGTTATGTCTTGGAGAAGAGACAGAGGAGAAATTAAAGGAGCAAACAGAACAACAACAAAAACCTACGACTCTTCTAGCTTTTGTCCCAACTGCGTTAGGATATCAAAGTGCAAATCCAAAAGGGCTGAAAACCACTAATATGTGTGATCGTTACAGGAACCTGCTGCAAGTTCTAAGTGTACAGGGTTGCCCACAAAATAAAACAAAGCTCCAGCCTTGGAGGGGACAGGGTTTTCATGGACAAATCCTTGAATTTCTCCTTTTCCCACTTTTCTCTCACTTCCTTAATGACATATTTTTGACAAACAAAAATTAGGTTAAAATAAACACTAAGGGCAGTTTTGAAGGGGGACATAATCATAAATGGGCCTCCTGGTTGGGTAGAACCATAGATTGGGCTGTGGAGGCAGAGGTGACTGCTTAGCTTCAGTGAAAGTGACAGAGTTGTGAACTGATTATTTCCCCACTGTTTAACCAACCGTCTATTACCTGCCAGGTTCTCTGATGGACATTCAACATACTACGTTCTGTTTGTTTTTGTTTGTTTGTTTGTTATGTAATTGAACCGATTATTTACTGAAATGTCCTTGGGACATGGGCTCAACTTATTATATAATGCACATGGAAACGTGGTTTTGGATAAGGGAAACACTGGTAAGTGACATACTGTTAAACAGGACAGTGATGGTCCTTCTAACATTGGTCGTTCTGCAGGAGGCAAAGCTCTCCAGCTCCTCCTGCCTTTAGCACACTCCCTTGATTGTTGTCAACTAGCCCCAAAGTGTAGCTCCTGAAACCAAATGCTGATTTGTTATATCTTTGCAGATGTTCTCAAAACCAATGTATATAAACAATATCCTATGCTACATATGTATTGTATCACATTTATGAATTTTCTTTCACACAATGCAAGAAGAGAGTGTGAGTGTGTGTATGTGTGTGTGTGTGTGTGAGAGAGAGAGAGAAACCCAACATCCTTGGAAATCTAAACCAGTTCCATTTTTCTTACTAAAAGGACATGCTCTAGTGTATGTAGAAATTGGATTTCTGAAGGTGAAGATTGTTCTAACTGGTGGCAAGTGTTGTTTCATTCTTGTGTTGAGTTGCTTGCAACACATTTTAGAAAATTGCATCATCCCATGATTGCCATTAAATTGACAAACTGTCCCTTAGAATCTTAAAATAGCTACCTCTGTTCAGAGGGAAGAAATTTTTTAGAATACATCATAGCAATCAGTGTCATTTTTTTCTCACAAATAATAAAGTATGATTTTTTAGAGAATAATCATAATACACAAAATATAGGGAAAAGTTGCTTTTCAAATATATGTTGCTAGGTTAAGTTTGGCAGAAAACAGACTCTTTGCTTCGTGGTTAGCTCATTATTCCTCTACTGCTTCGCCAATGTGTTCACCACATTTTATGCTAGTCTTTGCTGTGACTCATCTGTTCTGCTCTATAGACTATATTGACAGCAGATGAACATTAATGTGTGTATCATTCTCCACAAAATGTCAAGGACATGCAGTTATAATAGGTAAGATACCCTTTTGGAAATGTTACATATATAACATTTATATATATATACTTTAATATCAATTTCAAGACTATTCACTTATGAATCATTACTAATGTGAGTGTTCTAGATGGGAAAGAAAACTAACATTAAACTCTTGGCAGTTTCAAGTTATGAAAACCCATAGAGGAAAGTGTTCTGTCTACAAAGACAAATAGATATATGTTGGGACTGTATCTCTGACTCCAAGCTAGATTCCTCAGGAATTAATACTCAGGAACAACATATAGATCACAAATATGCTTGCAACTTACACCCATGTATTAGGGGTTCAGCTTGTTGGTTCGGTTTTGTCAATTGGTCACGTAGCTTGACAGAAAGCATGGGAACTTGCCTTACTTCTACTCAAATTTTGGCGTCTGATCTTTAACTTGATAATCATGAAATCAGTAGACCATGCTTTGTATAATGAGAATCGAACATTAAAAACTTCCAATATTTTTGTTCACCCTCACATTCCAGTCTGATACCAAAGCCAGAGTGAAGGGCAGTGTTTGCAAAGGAGCTTCCAGCGAAGAAGGAATAAACCCCTCTGCTTCGGAAGGAAAGATTTGCTGTCAGAGAAATGAGGAGCAGACCACTGGGTTTTAGAGAAAATAGTAGGCATTGAGCAGCGGGAACCAGATGGAAGCCAGGAAGGAGTAGATGCCAGGAGCACTAGAAATGGGTAGAAAGAAGAAAACCAGGCAGGAGCATAGGACACCAAAGTGGGGTTGGCTCGAGGATTTGTATCTTAGCCAGGAAAAAAAAAAAAAAAAAAAAAGTTTAAACCACACTCTCTTGAGCTTTGAAGTTGACAATCCTCAAATTCACAGTTGTCTACTTTTTAGTTAACCGTGAGAGTCTGTTTCAGATCTTGGAAACTCAGACCATGTATTTAGTGGCGGAGTGTGGTATTTCTCCATATCTGTTCAGGAAACGAACACACCATGTGGTCAGGGTGACAGACTTTACTCATTCAAGATCCCACACAGGATAGCAGGGGTCCTGAAGATGTGGAGGGCAACACATAGCGAACGTGAGGACCAAATGTTAGATGATTGGTCTCCACTGTGGCCCAGCCCATGAAGCTGTTTTCTGCCTTACACAATTGCTGAAGAGTTTGTAACAATTCAAAAAGAAAGGTTTAGAAAATGTGCAGCCATTCAAAAAGATTGTTGCTAGTTGGTAACAGGGCTATATAGTTCTAGGCCTTTCCAAGATGTCATGTAAAAATATATATATATAAAATACTATATATAATATATAATACAATGTATATTTTATATATAATATATAAAATATAAAATATATATATATAATTTATATATAAAATAATATATATTTACATGATATATTTACATGATATCTTATAAAGGCCTAGAACCTCTCCACCTTTATGTGCAACTTGTTGCCTTCTGTGAAATCAACTGAATGTTCTGTCCTAGGAAGAGAGCAATAGTTAGGATGGGATGCACATTATGCATATCACTCAGCCCCCTATTTCAGTCCTGCAAGGAATGGCAGCTCATTCCATACCTACCCCTGGCTCAGCATTTTTCCCTTCAAACTGTTAAGAAATAGAAAGGAACCTACCTACCTACCCCTGGCTCAGCGTTTCTCCCTTCAAACTGCTAAGAAATAGAAAGGAACCATTTAGTCCCATAGTTGATACAATACACAGAGTAGAATACAGGAGACTACAGACATTGTTGAGAATAAAGTTTATTTTTTTAAAAATTTCTTGATGTACTGTACTATAAAAATGTATGAATACTGCATTTGCAAAGTGAGTTGTCACGTTGGTATAATATTCCTTAATGCTCTTTTTGTTATTGAAAATTCAGTCAAGCAGGAGTTGTGGGACACCTGGGGGGCCACTCTGCCATGACTGTGAATTCATGTTTTTCCAGGAGAGTTACTGATTTGGAGAGGCAGGGAATGGGGGCTGGCAACCAGACAGTGGCCTCTGTTTCTCTGTTGGCAGGGATAATGAAGAACAGATGCAATTATAAATAGAATTATAGCCCAGACCAGGATTACTTGGATAACTCAGTCAACACAAGGTTTTGTTTGATTGAATTTTCTAGATGATTTCATCAATGATTAACCTAACTACGTTAGTGGAGATCTAAAAGGACAGCCGGCTTAAACATATTCAGCAAGGCCAGCATTTCCTTTTTGCTTTATTTTTTTTTGGAACAGTTGGCATATCTTCAGTTATTGGCTTCTTTGGCTAGACAGTGCTATCCACATTTTTTTTTGACAAAGCAGAAAAAATTACTAAGAGACTCAGTTTAAAAATCTACAAGAAAATGGGCAAGCTGGAGAAGAAGTATGTATGTTGAAAAATTATCTTAGATGCTTTACCCAAATGGCATACCTGGTTAAACTGCTAAATCAATCAGTCAGTCAGTCTCTCTTGGTCTCTGTCTGGCTCTCTCTCACTGTCTCTCTCTCTCTCTGTCTGCCTTTCTCTAGTATGTCAATTTTATTTCTATTTCTCTCCTTATAATGTGTAATTCTTTACATGAACAGTGGGATGTGCTCCTGCCTCTAAGCTGTCTTTAAAAATAAACGTTGATGGGTTAATTCCATCCCTAGTTGATCTTTGGACTTACTAGTAATACATAACTTTGACCTGAAGCTGTACGAGATGACCCTCTTCACTCTTGCTATTTCCTCAAAATAAAAGTACTGAATAATAGATCAAATTAGATCAGATTAGGAAATCCTCTCAAAAGCTTTTTGTTGTTGTTTCATTTTAGTCAGTTTCATCTTGAGTTCACAACACTTAAAAATATAAGAGGCGGCCAGGCACAGTGGCTCATGCCTGTAATCCCAGCATTTTGGGAGGCCAAAGCAGGTGGATCACCTGAGGTCAGGAGTTTGAGACCAGTCTGGCCAACATGGCGAAACCCCATCTCTACTAAAAGTACAAAATAAAAAATGAAAATACAAAAATTAGCCAGGCATGGTTGCACATGCCTGTAGTCCCAGCTGCTTGGGAGGCCAAGGCAAGAGAATTGCTTGAACACGGGAGGCGGAGGTTGCAGTGAGCCAAGACTGTGCCACTGCACTCCAGCATGGGCGACAGAGTGAGACCCTGCCTCAAAAAAAAAAATTATATGTATACACACACACACACGTATGTATGTATATATACACACATATATAGAGATATGTGTATATATACATATATGTAGATATATACACATATATAAAAGAGGAATTGCTATTTGAGAAAGAATGTGCACATAGATAATATCACCCCCAAATGTTTAATAAGATACTTGCCTTCTTACTCATATAAGAACATCATATTTCCTTTTCAAAAACTTTTAAACAAATACCAATTACAACACATTATGAAAAGTGACACTTGTTTTGAACATAAAATCTAAGTTTTCTATATGATATAAGAGGTCAGATAAAAACAGAAACTTTTGACACCTAAACCAACTTTTATTTGTCATTACTCTTTACATATGTGATATGGATAAGGTCATAGTAAGACATTTACAAAGCAAATTAAATGCTGGTGCCAAACCTGCTAACCAGACCTGTTAAAGCCACCTGACTCTAGATGAAATAGCCGTAATAGAGCAGCATATTAACGGAAATAGTACATAAATAATTTGTGAAGAGTTTTAGCACGTGCTATCTGATTTAGGCCTAGGAAAAACTCTGTGATGGGGGAAACTGAAGCTTAGAGAGTTTAAATGAAATTTCTAGCTAAAATGGTCTTATTTTAGCTGATTTTTTTTTAAGGTAGTAACATTTTATTTTATTTAGTTGACATTTTGACATTCCCCCTCTAACTTTCATACCCTTACCAAATGTAAAGGTAAATACAATCTTCAAGAAGAAATTAGAAAAAAATACAATGCCTATAATCAGGACACACATCTCATGTACTAGAAATGAAACAGCAACACAAAGCCATAAGGAGCACTGAAGCAAGAAATAGCGCGTCTAGAAGCAGACTGGGGTATTGATTGCAGTGGAGCTTCACTGGTCTTGAAAGGGCCTGAAAAACATTCTGCCCCGTTCCCAAGAGCCTCGTTTCTAAAACACAGCCTCTCAGCCATGGCCGAGCGACCGGCTGGCCTGGATCTCAGGTATCTCCTATCAGCATGTGATGGGGCCGCCTGTCTGGTGGAAAGTGGGGAGGCACAGGCTCCAACTCCAGATTAGTCTACAGTCTAAAATCCCAGAACATATAAGGAAAGCAGATGCTAAGGATGATCTGACCCAGTCAGATCAACTTTCCAAAGATGGACTTGGTCCTGATTACATGGAAATAAAGCAATCTGGAAAAGACTTCTTTAAAAGTAGGGTCAAATCCTGCTGTCTTAGAAAGTAGTGCTCTCATAAAAGTTCAATCACCTAAACTGCAAAGTTGCTTTATTCTAAGAATAATGAAATTTATTTTGACTGTCTTCCAGCTTCTGTGGAAAGAATACGAGGAGAAGTGTTTTTTATGTTTATACTTTCATTTGTTGGCTATATTAGTAAGTTTTAAAAAAGACTGCTATTACAAACTTTGTAACATGCACTAAATTCAGAAAATCTTAAATGACCATAAAGTGGTCACTTCCAGACTGCACCCCCATCCTCCTGTTCCCAGGAGCAGAGAAGAATTTTATTCAGCCTTCAGCTGAGAACAGGCAGATGATAGAGGTCAGCCACGAATTACATTATGACCACATTCAAGTATTTGGGACCTCCCATAACGTAGTTTGTTTTAGACTTTTGAAGAGGTAAAGAATGAATTCGTGTCCGTAAAAATATTAACACAGAAACGCAGAGATATTTTTAACGACCAATTAGAAATCATGCAAATGAAAATTAGATCCCCTGAAATTAAGGAATAACTTCCACACTGGACCCAGTTTATGAGAGAATTAATGTATTAAAAATAGTGCTGAATTCACACAGAACAAAGTTCAGAGAAATTAGGAGATTAAAAGTAAGAAAAAGAAAAAAATATAAATTTAGCCATATTAAAACTAAGAGGAGAAATAAAATAATGAGCTTCTAAATTCACAGAAAAGCAAAGAATTTAAAACATATTATTCCAACCACACACATATGGGGGAAAAAAAGACACAAATAAAAGGCATGGTTAGCAGACATTTCAAAATAAAATTTTAGAGATTAATCTAATTATATCAATAATCACAATAAATGTAAGATGACTAATCCCATCCAATACAAAACAGAGGGTATTCTTATACTAATGTTGTTATATCCTAGTATATTATAGCACTTTTTATTTTAAATTCTCTATTTTTATAAGGAAACTTCCTTCTACTTCATTAGAATTTTTCAGCGACTAAGATTTCTCTCAACACAGAAACACCCAAAATACTATTTCAAAAATTTTTCATTGTATGCAAAAGATACATAAAAAACCTTTCAGTCTACCGTGGTACCCAGTAACCCTGGAAAATAGATGATATCATCAAAAATTCCCAGAGGCAAAATGAGGCTTTACAAATCCACATTGATTTGGGTACTTTTGATTCAGCTAAGGCATTTTGTTTCTGATGAGTTTTTAACCTGTATTTCTTTAAAAAAAAAAAAAAAAAAAAAAAAAAAAAACTTTATATTCAGACTTCTGGGGATTTTTTGAATAAATTTTTGAATTTCTAAATCATGGCTGTGGTCTAAGTAGCTGTTTACTAAAGGACACAGGAAAGAGAAGAAAAATATGAAAGGCTCTTAAATGCTTGGAAAGCTGTATATTTCTTGAGTTACTTATCTACTTTTTGTCACTTACTGTTGCCTCCTTCTCTCTCTGTCACACACACACACACACACACACACACACACACACACACCCCAGAGCCTGTGTTGGATTTTCTGTCTCAATTCTATGACACTGCCAATAGCCTTGCAGAGCTGGTGGTTGAACTGAAGAGAACCAAAAGGAATTGTAAATACCTGTTTCAAAAACCGGCATTAAGTACCGCACATGTAGGATGCCATCACTCAAGCCTGTTCTTAAGTAAAGTCAAGTGCAGAGAGATTAGGTTGCTCCACACTGAGCATGGGAAGCCCTGAGAGGTTATTATCTAGGAAACTCGAGAATCCAGGTTGGTTGATTAACATGCCTCAGCTCTCCACTTCACTCTGGTTGGAGTGATCTGACCTACATCATTTCATTCACTTCAGAATCATGAACTTTCCGCTCACGATCTTACCAGTTAAGAGAAACACCAGTTAATAAATGGGATTTGACTAAACTTGTGGAACCATTTCTGAGACATAGTACTTTTGGATACTCTGAATCTCGACGTACCTTTCACAGCTGCACATTTAACTATACAAGCACCAATGGATGTGCTTTTGAGTGATCAGGGAACTTTATAGTCAGGAGATTTTGATGATGCTTGTCATCCAATACGTAAGTGATTACTTTCCTATAGTAAATTTTATATATTAACTGGCAGTAAAAGGGAACGTGGTTTGATTTTAACAAAGAAATAATTTGTGCAGTCTCCCTGATGTGAACTAACTCAAAGTACTAATCAGGACTGACTGATTAATCTAACTCAAGATTAGTCTGCAGACTAAAATTCCAGGAAATATGAGGAAAATGAATACTAAGAAAAGTACCCAGTTAAATTAATGTTCAAAAGAGGAATTTGGTCCTGATTACATGGAAATAACAAAGCACTCTGGAAAAGACTTCTTTAAAAGTATAGTAACACCCTGCCATCAGAGCGAAATGGTAATCTAATAGAAGCTCAATTATTTAATACATAAGCTAAAACTAAATGTTTTAATATGGAACTAAGGCTTATGAATATTAGCCTCTGTGGCATTAAACAACTAATAGGACTTTCTTGGGCTTTAATTTTCTTTTTTGTACAAGTGGGAATAAAAATCATACCTATTTTATAGTTTTTGTAAAGATTAATTTGTTTAAACAGCAAGTAATGTTTAGGATTATATCTATTATACAATATAATTGTTAACCATTATTCTTATTTTGAGTGATGTGCATCAAACGAGATAAATGCTTTGCAACTTGTAAATGCCTTGCTAACTCTAAGGAGCTATATGTTAATAATCTCTTTTGGACTACCTGATGGAGAAGCCCATTTCTATTGGCACTACAATTTTTTAAAAGCTGGTTATAAAACTGAAAAAGCAAGCATTATACAAGTATATTAAAGGATTTGGGAATTGTCTTCATCTTATTTTGAAGATAAAGTAGAGACAGATGGAATTTAGTACAAAATTATTACTGAAATAAAATGAAGTTAGAAGCATGTTTTGGTTGATTGATGTATTGTCCCTGACTAATTGGCATGCATGCCTGCAAATACTTTTTAAACTTCCTTATTTAACAAAGAGGTAATTCAGGATACATTTAGCCTTTGGTTCATGTGAAAGGAGCATATGCGATTACTGCCCATTTCAATCTGGTCCAGAGCAGAGGTTAAAACCTCCGGGCAAAGAACCTTTAGCTAGCAACTCAGTAGAACTGATGGCAAGTCTAACTGTCTGAACCTCAAGTTTCCCTTAGCATAACCAGAGGAAATACTTTCACCCTGCTTATGGATTTCAAATTCTGAATGAGTGGGGCCTCATTCTGAGAAATCTGGAGACATGATATGCATAATATTGAATATTATTGATAATAATATTGTCCAAAGCCATTTTTAAATCCTACTCTCTACTGAATGAATTCAGAAGGCTTATTTTTCTTCTTCCTGACAGTACATGTGAGCTCGTTTACATCCAGTTGCATATCTTCATTGAGCTTGCCCTGATGATGTTCTCGTTGGGGCATGTCCCACAGAGCAGCTCAGGTCGTTTTGACTCTGGGTACTTCTGCTTATGCTGTAACTAAGGGCAGCTAGACCGTTCTTGCAGAGCCTAACATTTTGGGTGCCATTTTTTAATGCCTGTGGCAATTTGCATATTGACGTGGTCTCCCTCCTGGAAGCCAGATGTCCCTGCAAGCCCCAACGTCTTCCTTTCATTCAACTGCTCCCAACTCTGGACTTGACTTGGTTGAGTTTCTTTGCTAAAGTTCAGAGTCTTTACTGTTTAAAAATCAGGATTAAATAAATGCATTTCAGTTTCAAAGGTGTTATTTGCAGTAAAACTGCCAACGTAAACATTTTATAAGAAAGCCATGCATGTCCTAAAGTCATAACTGCAGGCCTCTTGTTAGCTTCACATTGGCTGGTGGCATTTATGTCAATATTCAACACTCTAAGAGTTAAGTTAATTTGAATTTCGTTTCTTCTTTAAGCTAACTTGATCTTGCAACCTCTTTTCTCTCTGGCTAAGAAAAGAGTCACTTTAAGAAGCTGAAACTTCTAGCATGAATATTTCTAACAGGTTTATTTGTGTGGTGAATATGTGCTTCCATCTCATTTTTTTCTTGCAGAAGCAAGGAAATAGTACCTGTGACTTCTCTACCTACCTGAAAAGCCTAAGTCCTTTCTGGCAACTACTGCGACATTGCCTCTTTTTCCGTTTTGTAATAATCTCCATTGGCATGAAATCTTTGAACTGATCATTTGGCAACACGTGCTTGCTGTGAAAGAACTTTGACTATATACATATGCTATGATAGATATCATATCAATATTTTCCATCACTACTTTTGCTCTGTCAGAAAATTCATGACTTGTTGTGAGTCAGAATGTGTCACAGTCAAGCTGTCTTCCAAACCTTGAAATATTTTACTATATTTCCCTTCAAAGTATTTGACTCATCAGCTGAGAAGATGTCAGGCCTTTTACCTACATTTGGTTTGATTTAGAACCATGAAGATGACGGGATCCGTATGTCCTTGCTGTGCCGTTTAGCTTCTTAGCTGGCCCATTTGATAGAGGCTAAATGCTTCTTGGGAAAAGTTTTGCAGAATTTATCTTGTTTCTCATTCTGCATGACTTGATGTCTGTCTTCGAAAGACATTTTTGATTTTCTTTTCTGTAGTTGTTTTTCAACTCTTAATCTATATTCCCAAATCTAATTCATTCTATAATAATGTTAACCCCCAAAATTGTATGAACTGTCTTATTTGAATCAAAAGATGAAGTGCCTGAACCGATCTTACGTTCCCTTTCCCAGTGTCCCTTCCCTTTCTCAAATTCTACTCTTCTAAAAGAAACTGATGTCAGCTAGGGTACCAGTGACTGATACCTTGGAGGCATTTATCTAAGACACACACAAATGCCTCTAAGGTATCAGTTTACCAGGCCAGGAGACAGAATTTTATATTGTCTTCTAGGTTGTCTAGGGGACAGTATAAGGTTCTGTCCCCTGGCCTGGCAAATTAATTGCATTCACCTTCCCAGTTCTTCATACTTCTTTCTATCCAGGCCCTTTGGGGGTGCCCTCCCACACTTATTTAGGCTTCCTGTTAAGATTTGCTTTGGCCCATGAGACACTAATACACTAAACACACAGCAAAGCTTAAAAAGTTGTTGACTGCCTCTTCTTCCTCCTTGATCCTCTCTCGTTGCCGTAGGAAAATGTCTGGCCTGGTTGCTGGAAGACGAGATTTAAGGAAAAGAGCTGAGTCGGCCTGGTTAATCTAGCCAAGGCCCCACACACCCTCAGAACTGCCTAGTGGACCTGCAGGTGACTGCAGATGCATGTCAGTGCCAGAAGAATTGCCAGTCAATGCCAGAAGAATTGCCCAGACAACCTATAGGCTCCTTAGCAACAACAACAACAAGAAAATGGCTGCATTTTTTTTCTATGTCCCTGAGTGTTTGGGGCAGTTTGTTACTCAGTTAACGACTAAGTAGTACACCTCTTAAAGAAATCTAATCCCTCAACTATGCGGGAGGGCAACACAAAGGCTCTTGTTAGTCTCTCTGATCACATCCACATCAGCCTGAATGACTTGACCATATCATTAAATAAGAGTAGGACTCAAGTGTACTATTGAGTCAAAATGAACATCTATAAACAAGTCTTTCCAGTGGCCAGTTTCAATTCATTGCTTTGGAGAGTTTTCTCTTTGTAAGCAAACTCTGAATATAGTTTTCATGGTTTTTTTTTTGTTTTGTTTTGTTTTTGTTTGTTTGTTGTTGTTGTTGTTTGCCTTAGGGCTTGCCTTTGTCATTGTTCCCTTCAACTGCATTTCTGCATTTCTTCTCTGCAGATGACATTCTGCTAACCTTGCCAAGAGCCACCCAGGTGAAATGAGATTTGCAGAGAGACATTCAGGGAAAGTAAGCAGATCTTTTTACATGAAGAATAATTGCAAAAGTAATCTCTTATTTGGTTGAAGCTAATAAGTGGATATAGTGGATATTTTATGGTCTTTTTTGAAATCTCAAAGATGGAAATTCTCAAGTATTTTTACTAACTTAGAAATTTGGCTGAGAGTATTTTAATGTTCAGAGAGCTTCCCTGCTTAAGGTTTTACTGTTACAGAGCTTAATATCAGCTATTTTTAATATTTTGATTCAATGATTGATTTTCTTGGTAGAATATTACATCTTAGCAAAAAATTAAATACTCTTTTGTAGTTGGAAACTTTTTGTGGAGACATAAAATTTTAACCGCTTAAACCTAATCTGTGACCCCCTTACTTAGGCATTGACCCTGGTTTTTCAAGCATCTCTCCCTAGAGGGCGCCATAGCCTCACTTCATGACGTGGTCTTTCCAATGTTGGCTGCCGGCCCTGTATCACCTGAGGCTGAAGTCCTTTAGATTACAAGATTGGAATATTTTTAGTAAATCTATCACCAGTAGAGCCTTCATCTTAACATGATAAATGTACAACTCACTGGACGTATTTGGCTAGAGATTTATGGCAAATCAGACACAGCTTATGAGAGAAGGAAACGGTGCTTGTTTAACATGGCTGTGGCTGTTCGTTCAGGTCAATCCTAGTCTGTCTTTGTGTTGATGCATAGTAACCTGTGGGATATTATGGGCAGATAGTGGAGCATTGGATCGAGTACTAAGGACGATTCAGTGGACCTGTGCTCTCATTTTGGATATGTCGCTTTCAGCTAGTACTTGCCCCACTTGGACTTTGGTTTCCTCATTTGTAAGATGAGATAGCCAGTCTCAATATTTTTTTTCACAATCCCAGCAACCCTGTGATTTATGGTCTTTGATACATAACAATAGTTCTGTACAGTTTGGTAGAGGAAGTGATACCAGTGCTCCCAACTGCCAATTCAAAGGAAATGTAGGTAGTTACCCAGTGATATTTTGGTTAGCCTGCAGAAGATGTATTAAATTTTGAGGAAAAGAAGATGCCAGCTGATCACTGAAACCCATAAATGCTAAATAAATACATGTTTTTATGTATCTCCTTAAAACATGAATATTCTTACAAAGTCAGCATAAAGTATTGATATAAGACTGCCTAGATGAAAAAGTGTCCACTACTCACAATCTAGCACCATGCATAACAAAGAGTCTTCACTCAAGAAATGTTTGTGAATTCCCAGCAGGGCACAGTGACCCATGCCTGTAGTCCTAGCTACTCCAGAGGTTGAGGAGGATCAGTTGAGCCCAGGAGTTTGAGTCCAGCCTGGGCAACATAGCAAGACCTCATCTCTAAAGAAATAAAAAGTTTATGAATGAATGACAAGAACACTAATTCCATGTTGGGTACAGCTTTTACTTCTAAAATACTCTTTAATATAATGAGTCAGGATTGATGCTCATGAACTTCTAGCCATGGCTTTAACTCTACTCCTTTGGGTGACGTTGAGCATATTGGATCTGCTATGCATGGAAAGTTACTTTATTTTTATTTGCCTCCACTCCACTGAAAAAATAAAATTAGATGATAGCAGCATTTCCTAAAGAATAGAATGCATATCCCTGGTCACGCTCACAATTAGGCATAATTCTTTTTACATGACCATTTTTAAGTTTTCAAAAACAGTTGTCAAGCCTGTTATAGTCTTATCTTTTCAAAGCTAACCATCATTCTTCAGGACTTTTTTATGGATGTTTTTTAATGTCTTCATTACTCTCCTTGCAATGGGTCCTGTTTGTCTATATCCTTCCTAATCTGTCACCAAGAACTAAACACAGTATTTCAAGTTTCATCACTGCCATGAAAACCAGGCTTGCCACCTTTTTTATTCTAAATACTATGTTTTCTGCTAATACAACTTAACATTAGGTTCCTCATCATGTTAGTTTACATTGATGCCCAAGTCTTTTTCACAAATGCACTGTTAAATTATGTCTTTCTTTTATATCCTTGTACTTTTTATGTAAATCAGGATTTTCTTTTAATCCTCTTTAAAGTACAACTTCTTAGACTTAACTTGCATATGGGAATATTATGGGTTCTAGTTATGTCAACCTACCAAGTCTGCTTCAAACTTCAGGTTATTTACAACAATATTGGCCTCATGGACTATTTACACATTTCATTTATGCATGCATCTAATTTAACAAAGTCAAGAGAGAGTTGTAATGCTTACTGCTAAAAACCACCCTCTAGGGGGTACAAAAATACCTCAGAGTTCTTATAATATACCTTCATAAAACTCTTACACTCTTCTTATCTCAGGCCAGGGAAAAGGGAAATAAGATAATCATGACTTAATTTGGTCTTAGTGATCTGTACTGATACCTGGTAACCACCTTTTTCTTTCCCAAGAGCTGACAAATCATCCTGTTAACGTCCACTCTAGAAATTTACTAGAAGTAAAGGTAAAACAAGATGATGGACTGCAGAATCTCACATTCCTTTCATACATTTTGTGACACATTTATGCATTCTCAAACCTTCTAACCTATCTTCACACATCCTGAGAGCTCTTGACTGCAGTTGGGTGCGTTGGCTCAGCACACCACAGTGTAATCTAATGGCTTGAAGTTCAAGTCCTCAGGACTGCTAGTACTGTCTTAAAACTGGGGATTTTATTTCCCCCTTTTCAAGGTTCTCTTTACCCTTTTAATGCACAGGTCGTTGACTTTGAGAGGACAGAAACAACATGAAAGATTAACTCTGATATCCATCAATGTTTCTCAACTCTAAGATGCAGGCTTATCCCTTCCTTGCTCCTTTTATTTCTCCAAACATAGATTGAAACCATCAATACAAATAAGAGATGTACTCAAATAACTCATGTTAGACAGTGTGTGATAGGTGTAGTAGGAGGACTAGAGGGGCTCAGAAGATAGAGACATTACCTTTATCACAGGACCTCAGCAAGTGTGCTCTTTGAACTGGTCTTTGAAAAATGAAGGATTTTGATTGGAAGCATTGAGAGGAACTCTAAGTGCAAAAAGTGGCAGGGGCTAAAACATAAATGGGAGACTATGTCAACATTTAAGAAATGATGCAGAAGTTATTAGGTTTACCTAACAGATAAGAGCCTGGTTAAAGGGGGCCTTTGTAGGTTCCTCCTCATTTGGATCAGGAAGCTTTTGAAGCTTTTCAGCTAAGGCTGTGATATAAGTAAATTTGTAAACTTAATCTAAAAAAGAGAAGGACTGCAGTTAGGAAACCACTAGGGGATTTTATACTAACCCATACCACTCAAACTAAGATGGCCATAATTGGAAGGTATGGAAACAGTCCATAAAGTAAAGCTGGGCAGAAAAATGAAGATGGTTTTCATATTGGTCAAATATTTAAAATATATTTATAATGTATTTTCTCTGCTTAGAAAATTACCTCACCCATCCATACTCACCACTCCAAAAAAATATTCATACTCATTTGCACTCTTTCCACTCCATTTCATGAGGCGTCTAATAAAAACCTCCAAGATGTTTTTGTACACCCTAGAGGGTGGTCTTTGGCAGTGAGCATCACAGCTGTCTCTCGACTTCGTTAAATTAGACACATGGATAATCTCTAAATTATTTTGGGTGGTTTCATACACAGCTTTAATTAACATTGAATCATATTGTATGGAATTTTTTTTTCAGTTATCTTTCAAACTTGAAATTACACAGAGGATGAAGTCTCAATTTAGTGTAAAGTTTGTCCCTAACACTTGCCTAATATTTGCAATTCTTCCCCTTTACACAAAGACTGAGTGGGCTTAGGCTTAGAAATTTTGGTAGACAACAACATTGAACTAAAACAGAATAGCAACATTTATTTAATTTTGTCCTTGTATTATACCATGACTTTCAGTTATTCTGTTTTTTGCAAGTGATACTGTTGTCCTGTTTATGGTCAAAGAATACAGTTTTAGTTTAAAATGAAATTTTATGGAAAAAAGGTAGTCATTGATTCAAAGGATTTTGTTAAGTGTATACTAATAGGTAATACTATGATTTGGCAAAAATCAAGATGGTGGGACATGAATAACTGACATTCAGTTAACACTGCTCTAATATAAAATCCAATTAGAATTACAAAAACCTTACATATTTTGAAGATGGCTTTTCTCCTCTTCTGAATTCACCAATGATTGAAATAATGTCCTTACATTGCTGAGAGGTGGTTTGACAGCCCATGGAGAATAGAAAGTTGTTTGCCATTATTCATGTGTATGGGATAACAGTGGTAGCCTGTTCTCCTTGAAGCATAAAATCACCATTTTGACTCCTAGATATTTGTAGGGTTTTTGTAGCAGCTGTACTACTCTGATGGAAGGTAGTACAAATTCTATCTCATGACTACAAGGTTTTTTTCCAAAGAGAACATGAGGTCTCGTTTCTCAGTTCACTTTCAAATTGCCTCTACTATATCTAATGACCTCTTTTCTAAAATTAGTTTCGTGAAGGGCTTGATTGATTTTAGGCTCTTTATAGATTTAATTTAATGTTCATTCTCCATTGTATTATTGCCCAGCATGAGTCAAGACAATCATACTTATGATTAGAAAAATAAAGCAAGGCCTTTGGGGGCCAAGTACAGAACTGCCTTATCCCTGAGCTGGGAGGCTGAGCCACACGTGGACTGAATTGCTGATGGACAAACTCTAATGGCTCTTTTAATGCAAAAAATGCATTGTGGAGGCAGGAAGCTGCTGGAAGAGTCTTCTCTGAAACTGCATCAGCACACTCTTCACATCCTTGGTTCTGTCTTAGGAAAACAAATGCTCTCTGAATTATTAAGCCGACATGTGGCTTCATGCCTGGGGCAGAGGTGCTTGAGTCGGAGGGATGTCAATTCAAACATGGCTCCCCCATTTCTTAAGACTAGCTCTGTGGTCCTGTGAAGTTATTTAACCTCTCTGAGCTTCCAGTTTCTCAAGGATGCATTAGTTTCCTAGGGCCACCATAGCAAATGAGCACAACTTAAGTGGCTTATGACAACAACAACATTTATTCTCACAGGCCAGAAGTCCACAATCAAGTCAGCAGGGCCACACTCCCTCTGAAAGTTCTAGGGGCAAATCCTGCCTTGCCTCCTCCAGTTTCTGGTGGCTCCAAGAATGCCTTGGCCTGTGGCCACACAACTCGAATCTCTGCCTTCGTCTTCATACGTCCTTCCCTCCTTTTCTTCCTTTTCTCTCTGTGTCTTTCCCTCTGCTATCTCATAAGAACACTTTTCATTGGATTTAGGGCCAGCTTAAATAATCCAAGAGGATTTCATCTTGAAAGGCTTAACTCATCTGCAAAGACTCTTTTTCCAAATAAGGTCACATTCATGAGTTCCAGTGATTGGGATATGGGCATATCTTTGGAGGAGCCACCATGAAACCCACTGCAAGGGATAATCACGATGCTTACATCACAGACGAAATGAAACGCGAAAATGCTGAGCACATATGACACGCTCAAGAAAGGTTATCATCATCTTATGATAATTAACCATCTCCTTAGTTTGTTGTTACCGTGATTCACACTGTGATAGACCTAACTACATTTAACATAACCGTGAGCTCTATTACGATTAGACCTGTAGAGCAGATGTGAAACTCCAATTGCCTTTGAACAAGTCACACAGAGAAAAGATGGCCTCTTTCCCCAGAGCAGCTTGGGAGTCACTGGGCTTATTTTATCAGTGTAAATGCACAGTATGGACTTTAAAGAGACAATATTTCTTGTAGTTTAGGAGACAGGAGATGTTTACCCAAAACTTGAACTGAAAAATGTAATCTTCCAGCCAGGCATGGTGGCTTACTCCTGTAATCCCAGCACTTTGGGAAGCCAAGGTAGATGCATACTTGAGTCCAGGAGTCTGAGACCAGCCTGGGCAACATGGTGACATCCTGCCTCTACTAAAAATACAAACATTAGCCAGGTGTGGTGGTGCACACATGCAGTCCCAGCTACTCAGGAGGCTGAGGTGGGAGGATCACTTGAGCTCAGGAAGTCGAACCTGCAGTGAGCTGAGATCATGCTGCTGCACTCCAGCCTGGGTGATAAAGTGAAACCCTGTCTCTAAAATAGAATAAAATAAGCATAAAAATAAAAAAGTAACCTTCAAATTCCTTCCCATTCTCAAATAGAGATGGAATTTGTCACTCTCAGAATTTACCCGGGTCATTTCTTGGTTCTTGCTGTCTGCCCCAAGACAGACCACACTGATGTGGTTCATACCAATTCTGCAGTGTTGAGCATCCAGCAACATTCTGTGGGTGATGAGATACCATCTGCTGGCTTTTTTCTTTCTGCATATGTGGATGTTTACACCTGCCTGCCTATGCAACCAACTCCTCGTGGCATGGCATGGCCATTGTCTCACTGTGATGAGGAGTCACTGAGACACTTTCTGTCTCCGAATATTCTCATCAGTTAACAGTTGAAGAGAGCCGAACAGTTGAATAAATCTCAACTACTGAGGCCAAAGAAACGCATGACTTGTCTATCAATAAAGGACCCTAAGAGGCAGAAGCAGTCTTACATCTATGTAAACTCACTGAGAAAGCCGTGTTGTTATTGCAGTTCTTGGTCTGTGCCTGCTTTTATTCAGCATGCCACTTGGAAATGCAAACCTGAAGAAATGATACTACAAATAAGTGATATTGAGGATGACAGTCTGTTCATTTTTGAAGGGCAAAACGGCAAAAAGGATGCATTTGCCCTTTGAGACCTCTTCTCACAATGGACAGCAGGGGGCAGTGCTAATATAGGGAGAGTTTAGCATCAGGTAAACAAGTGGCGTGGACCTTCAAAAGTCAGATGGACCTTCAAAAGGGAGCCGCGTAACCTTTGGCATTTGAAATACTCTAATTCGCTTTTCCTCCCAAGTGCCATTTACTCATCCTTCACGGCCCAGTTCAAATAGTTTAGCCTCTGAGAAGCCATACAGAATCCCCCTGACTGAATTATGGTCCCTCTCTCTTGGCTATGGGCCACTTATGTGTGTCCCCTTACTGGTTCCCCCCAGATCCGCATGTTGAAATCCTAACTCCTTAGACGGTGGTATTAGGAGGTGGGGCCTTATGGAAGATGGTTAGGTCATGAGGGCAGAGCCCTCAGGAGTGGGATTAGTGCCCTTATGAAACAGGCTCAAGGGAGTTCATTTGCTGCTTCTACCATGTGAGGACAACCCAAGGAGATGCCATCTGTGAACCAGGAGGCAGACCCTCACAGACACCGCACCTGCCGACGCCTCGATCTTGGACTTCCTGCCTCTAGAACTGTGTGAAATGAATTTTTGTTGTTTATAAACCACCCAGGTTATGGTATTTATTCTAGTAGGCTGCATGGACTAAGACACTGCCCTTCCACACTATTGCAAATAAAACTCTATTGTAGAAAGTCTGTTGTACACTGGCCAGGCACGGTGGCTTCTACATGTAATCCCAGCACTTTGGGAGGCCGAGGCGGGGGATCACGAGGTCAGGAGATCGAGACCATCCCGGCTAACACAGTGAAACCCCATCTCTACTAAAAATACAAAAATTAGCCAGGCATGGTAGCCGGTGCCTGTAGTCCCAGCTACTAGGGAGGCTGAGGTAGGAGAATGGCATGAACCTGGGAGGCAGAGCTTGCAGTGAGCCAAGATCAAGCCACTGCACTCCAGCCTGAGCAGCAGAGCGAGACTCCATCTCAAAAAAAAAAAAAAAAAAAAAAAAAGTCTGTTGTATACTGTTGTGTAGCTCTTTTCATTCATGACTTCAAAGTCCTGAGCACCCACCTGCTATTTCACCTACGTACTTACTGATAAATGCATACATCCTGAATGTGGTCAGACTACTGCTACTATTTCTATTATTAGTAGCTAACCAGTCACTTTAAAGTACTGATAAAATATCACTGCCCATAATAATGTTTGGCATCCCACTGTTGACACAAAAGAGCACTAAGCCACTTCGTAGGTTAACTCCAATTAACACATCAGTAGCCAAATTAATACAATAGTTTCTAGTGATTAATTTTCTTTTTTCTTTTTTCTTTTTTTTTCTTTTTGAGACGGAGTCTCACTCTGTTGCCCAGGCTAGAGTGCAGTGGCATGATCTTGGCTCACTACAAGCTCTGCCTCTCAGTTCAAGCGATCCTCCTGCCTCAGCCTCCCGAGTAGCTGGGATTACAGGCGTAAGCCACCACGCTCAGCTAATTTTTGTATTTTTAGTACAGACGAGGTTTCACCAGGCCAGGTTGTTCTCGAACTCCTGACCCCAAGTGATTCTCCTGTCTCAGGCTTCCAAAGTACAGGCGTGAGCCACCCAGCCTGATTTTCTTTCTAGTAGTAGCCTGTGACCTGTTTTTGGCAACCTTTCTCTGAGGGAAAGACACAGAAGCATGGCTAGCTCGTGGAGTCACTACTCTCAATCCCTTTTTCCTGCCCTACTGTTGGCATAGACACCTTGGAGACATTGTGAACGTGTTGAAATTTTCCGGGCCTTCTCACAGGCTTGGCACCAATTGCTTTCGATGAACTGTGGATAGGAAATGCTCAAAACGATACAATTGTTTCTTCCTTTGCTAGAGAAGTCAACTTTCAGTCTTCCACATGTGGAAAGCACGATTCCATGATTCCACGAATGACTGTGATAAATAGAATATGTGTTTATAGACACTAAGAGCTCCCCAGTGGTTCTTTCCTTCTAGTTTTAGAATCTGGCCGCATAGATCATTATAAACTGCAGCAATAAGACTGAAATCAGTTTTCCGTGATGTGTAAAGCCAGTAATTGCATGTGTGTGTGTGTGTCTGTGTGTGTGTGTGTTTGTGTGTGTGACTTGAGTGATCCCAATGCTACTTTATAAATGGTAGAACATAGCCTTTGTGGCTTCAGAAGACTCATCACGAATCTTCCCTGGGCCAGCTGTATTTTTGCATAGAAGGTGTATAAAGTTGAAATTCACATCTTCCCTTTGGATATACTGTAATGTTCTAACTGAAGGTCATTTGCCAATTCAGTAGTTCCTGCTTCAGTGCCTTGTGACTTCAGGCAGGATGCTGTCTGAAGAATGATCAGAGAGATACTGTTGCACCACACATAATAAAGCGTTCAATCCATAGCTGAGCTTTTCCAAGCACTTGGCATGCAATAAAATACATATTTACTGTTGCATACTGTCAGATTGCAACTCTCAGGTTGGAGACCTTGGAAACGCTGCTTCTTTGGGCTTAATTTTTCTTATCTGCAATCATGGGCATTAAACCAGACAACGTTCATTTTAGACTAAAGAATCTACAAAAAAAAAACCTACCATTATAGTGTTTATGAATATTTTCCCAAGAGGGAATCATATTATTTCTGAGATTTACACCAAAATATAAGCTCCCAGAGGATAGGACTCTTTGTGTCTCTGTATTCACTGTTTTATCCCCAGGGCCTGGGATATTGTCTAGAACAGACTAGCAGTCAGTAAATTTTCATTAAATAAAGAAAATAAGGAAAGAGGGGAGAGAGGGAGGGAGGCAGGAAGGGAAGAAAGCTAGCATATTAATATCTCATTAAGTTGAGCTTCGCTCGCTGGAATAACAGTGCTAAAGCAACTCTGAAGAAGATGTTTGCAAGAAGTTTAATACTATGAATAAGGTAGGGTGTGATGGCCAAGTCAGGAAGATCTCTTGAAGCCAGGAGTGCAGCCTGGGCAACATAGCAAGACCCTTACTAAAAATGAGAGAGAGAGAGAGAGAGAGAGAGAGAAACAATACTATCACACCATCACACCCGGCTAACTTTTGTATTTTTAGTAGAGTCACCAAGTTTCACCATGTTGACCAGGCTGGTCTCAAACTCCTGACCTCAAGTGATCCACCTGCCTCGGCCTCTCAAAGTGCTGGGATTACAGATGTGAGCCACCACACCCGGTTATAAATGAAATTTTAAGAGCAACACTTTCATAAGAGAAAACAACACTTCTAAGAATTTCAGTCATCCTTTCCCCATATAAAAATCACATGCAGAGAGCTGACTTGTGACCCTTTGGTGGAGGGAGTTGGGTATAGTCAGTGCTTCTTGTCAATCCCCCTGGGATAAGAGCGAATGGGAAAAGAAGAAGGGAAGGAATAGGGTGCTTAGATTATGTTTTCCAGGTGTTTGCCAGTGAGGGAAGGTGAAAGAGTGCTGTAGCCAAAGAAATCTTAGGGTTAAAGAAGGTTTTATATGTGTGTGTTGTGGGGGGGTTATTTTATATATAGCAGAACCTTTTATGCTGCTAAGGGGAAGGATCCAGGAGAGGGGAGAAGAATGATTGATGGAGCAAGACCCTGGAAGAGATGAGAGTACAGAGATCGGTCCAGAGACGGGAAACCTTCCCTTGCATCTGACACCAAGGAGAATGTAAGGAGGACGTAAGTAAATATTTAAAAAGAGTGAGAAGAATACGAATAACACCAAGATGTTGAGCCAAGAAAACCCAGATGCTCCTGAATCATTTTGGTAATGTTCCTTTGCTTCTTGTTCATTCATTTTTACGCAGCTGCTAATCCTGACTCACAGAGAAGCAGCAATAGAAGCAAAATATTAAGAAAATATATTAAAAACTTACACTTGGCATATTTCTAATTGAGAATCCAAAATAGATCGCCACTTCCCAGTTCATCTTCATCTCACTCTTAGAATCCCAGGGTACCATTAGATTGAAAGTAATGAGAACTATAACCAGGAGGGTTGCACCAGAAATCAAAATATGGGTGCATGTTCCTGAGTCACTGAGAGCTCTGAGGGTACAGAACATCACAGCTTTTGGAACCTACATGAGGGAAAACAGATAAGAGCCAGCTGGAGTGACACATCTTTGTTTGCCAGAAGGTTGTTTATATCTCCATGCCTACACGCCCACACCCTGCTTGGTCTTCTGGTAGCCCCCTGGGTTCTTTGCTCTCTTCGAGCCACCAGTCTTCCCTCTGGGAATCTGCCTTCAGGTCTAAAATCTTCTCTGTGACTTTGAACCATATTTCATGTCTGGTAGTGACTCTCCTTCTGAATTCTATCCTGGTGCTTTCAGGCCTGTTAGTACACAGCTCTGGACTTCAGTCTCGTGCTCACCATTCCTGCCTCACACACTGGGTGTTGCACATACTCCCACATGGACTGCTCTCTGACTCCTCTCCTCCTGCCCTCCATCAGCAGGTACATTTGAGCTGTGCTTGTTGCAGGTTGCACATGGATGACAGTGAAGAGGAGGGCAGCAAAGATCACCCCAGTGTCTCAGGGAAAATGGTACAGCTGCTAAAAACAATAGGACAGCTGGACGCAGTGGCTCTCGCCTGTAACCCCAGCACTTTGGGAGACCAAGGCGGGCGGATCACCTGAGGTCAGGAGTTCGAGACAAGCCTGGCCAACATGAGGAAACCCTGTCTCCACTAAAAATACAAAAATCAGCCGGGCATGGTGGCGGGCACCTGCAATTCCAGCTACTTGGGAGGCTGAGGCAGGAGAATCACAGAATCACGTGAATCTGGGAGGCAGAGGTTGCAGTGAGCTGAAATTATGTCATTGCACTCCAGCCTGAGCAACAGAGTGAGACTCCTTCTCAGAAAAAAAAAAAAAAAAGAAAGAGAGAGAGAGAGAGAAAGAAAGGAAGGAAGGAAGGAAGGAAGGGAGGGAGGGAGGGAGGAAAGGAGAGGAGAGGAGAGGAGAGGAGAGGAGAGGAGAGGAGAGGAGAGGAGAGGAGAGGAGAGGAAAGGAAGAAAAGAAAGAAAGGAAGAAGACAAGACAAATCCCAAAGGCAATGTTGAATTTAATGGAGAGCAGATTATGAAGACAGAAACATGGAAATAAGCATATGGGGGTTACAGTAGATTTTGAAGTTAGAGGTGAGAATTGGGAGATGCCAAATGTAGGGCAAACAAAGATCTTTTGAGGTTACACAAATACTAAGGTGGAGCTGTCTTGTCCTTTCCTTCTCCTGCCTCTAACCAGAAGTCAGTGTGGCTAGTGAAGTTTCTGATCCAATTCCTATTCCTCACTCCAGCTTCTCTGCAAGACAGCAGCCGGACTCTAATCTGTTCTGCCTGTTGCACCCCTATGTGTGCTAGATATTTGTCTCAATACCCCCCCTTATGTCTGGGGCCTGCATCTCCTTTCACCCTGAAATTTAATCTCCCAACCTGCATGCAGAGTCAAGTTCGAAAGCTGCTCAGTGCTTCTTGTTACCGTTTCATTCAGATAGGACCTTTTCACTATAAAGCTCTGGTCATGTTGCTGACACTCATTGACGTTATTATGCCAAACACCTGGCTAAGTGATTTCACATGGATTTTCTTACTTGATTTTCGCAGTAGCCATAAGGGTTAGAAGGCAATAACAAGGTGGCCATGCATTCCATTCTGTCTGTGAATAGTCCCTATGTATGCATAGTTATCAATAGCACCCTCTCTCACTTTCAAAGGGTTCTAGTTTGGATGGTCAGTTATATGGGCATTCTAACTGTCATTACACTTGCTCTCCTCAGTTTACAGATGAAATGCAGAGAAGTTAAGTCCCTTCTCCATTGTCACACAGCTGATAAATGGCTGAGCCAGGACTTGAACACAAGTGGTCTAACCCCATTGTGACTGAATTCATGTCTACAAGTCCCCTTGAAGTCTGGATGGATACCTGGCCTTTTAGGATTCGTTTCTTCTACTAATTCAGTTGTGGTATTTTGTGTCATACCAGGTAGCTTACCCTCTTGCACCCCCAGCCGACTTCTAGTGACCACCAGGCCCCACTGTGCCTGATTAGAAGCAGCAGATATAGGGTGAGCTTTTATCACACAGTATGAAGAGGAGGAGAGAAACAAAGTGCTTGCTTGAGTGGGTAGGAGACTTGAGGAGACTTTTATTGTATAAGCAATGGTTAGGCCAAGTAATGGCCTAGCCATTTATTTCGGACAACTTACTAGTCGACTCAAATTCGCCCATAGTCAGTTTCAAGGAAGTAAATAACATCTATCATGTAACTGGCTAAAATGCTAAGAACAAAAATGCCATGTAGAAGTTTACCTAAAAAACCTGGATTTTTGCATTAAAACAAGTTCTTGGTCAGAAGTGTGAGCAATACACATTAAAAATTCTTCAAGCTGATATAATACCTTTTTCTCAAAACCAAAAAGTTAAAAATGCAGCAATCACTTTCCACATCCTGAAAACAAGGGAATGTACTGAGATTTGCACAATTAACCATACTTTTTTAAAAGCATTCTCTCCAGCAATTGATGACGTATCTTCTTGGCTCATTTGGACTGGGTGGCTCTCCATGGTTCTGTCTTGTGAAGAGGGAGTGGAAGCAAGTCCCTGTGGACACCTACGCTATGCAACATCCTTTCAATGCTAGAATAGTAAAAGTTACATTAAAATATCCAGCGTCTTCAAGACCCAGAAACAACTACAAGTGGCCCTCCTGTGTGTTACTGGCATGAAATAGATGATAGGTGTTCAATAAGTGTTTGTTGAATTTTATGTGTTGACATTAGATGATTTGCTAAAGATGCTTCTTATACATATAATTTGTGTGTGGCAGTGGAGAGTCTACAGTGAGACTGTCTTCAAGGCAGACTCCAACAATCTCTACCCCTTGATACTCAAGCCCTGTGTAGTTCCTTCCCACTCTGAATGGGACTAACTTATAGACCAATAGGATATTGCAGAAATAATAGTGTGTAACTTAGACTGGTCACAAACTTCAAACTCCAGGAACTTAGACTGGTCATTGTGGCTTCTTCCTTATCCTCTTGGATCCCTGGCTCTACAAGAAGCCAGCTGCCATGTCATGAGGACACCCAAGCAACCCTGTGGAGAAACCCACCTGCTGAGGAAGTCAGGTCTGTCACCTTCCCCTCCTGACTTGCCAGCCATGTGTGTGAAACCGTGGGAGGGCACCTGCAGCCTTCAGATGACCGTGGGCCCAGGCAGCATCTTGTCTGCAACTTCAGAAAACACCTGGAGCCAGAACTACACATCTATGCCACTCCTGAATTCCTGACACACAGAAACTGTGAGATAATACATGTTTATTTTTGTTTAAAGCCATTAAGTTTCGGAGTACCGTGTTATTCAACAATAGATAACAAACACAGATTTATTTTATGCATTGTGTGTGTGAGTGTGTGTGTGTAAAAAATTTGTCTTGAACTAGAAAAAGAGCTACATAAAGTGAGTAGAAGAATGACATAGTATATACCCTGAAACAGACCAGTTGGAGGAAGATCTTGGCTGCCGACGCTGGGTGTGTACCAGTGACCTCTTCCCAAGGAGCTCCCAACATATGTTAGCAATGATGATTAAGTGTCAGGCCATACTAAGATAGAAGCTACTAGAAAGAAGCAATCTTTGTTGTGACAATATTTTAGTGAGTACTGCATCTCACATATTCAATGCCTGTAAGAGAAAGCAGAAGTAGAGACTTTCTCGTCGACAGTGTCTCCCACTTTTTGGAGAGTGTAATAGTAGCTGCCACTTGCTGACCTTGTAGTACTACTTCCTGGCACCATGCTAAACCTTTTATCCATATTATCTCACTTAATTCTCACAGCGGTCTTCTGAGGGAAGTGTGAAGGTTGAGAGGAGTTAAGTAACTTGCTGAAGATTACCAAGCTAGTGAGAGACAGAACTGACTGTCAAATCCAGGCTGACTTTTTCTAGAATCTTCCTTAACCAGTATGTATACTACCTCTGATGTCACGTTAAACTTGATTTTGAAGCTTTATATCACCATTAGCTTCTATAGAGGTGGCCATAACATAAGTTGGTAGGCTACTCTTTTTAAAAATCTTATATATTAAATGAATCACAAAGCGATGTAATATGTCACCATTTTTATTCATAGACATGTAGTGATAGGCTGTGTTTTAGAACCCAAAGCATCTTCATGGGATATGCCTTCTCTTCCTCTCAGTATTGGGTGGGGACAAGACCTTTATCAAGGCTGCCTAAGATAATCTGTATTCCCTTCAGAAATGTAATAGGATCCTATCCTAACCACACATATTCCTAAAGACCCAAGAGGACATGCAGTTGACTAGATTTAAGGGTTTTTCAAGGTAGAAACACTACCAGCATGGAGGCTGGGCTCCCTCCCCCACATAACCCAGCTGTCCTGGAGCCAATCTCCATTGGAACTGCAGCTTTGCCCTCTGTCAGCTTGGCCACGTTGGGTAGGGGACAGAGTGGGCTTGGGGATGGAGGGTGGCAGATGCCTTCTACAGCCAGAATTCAGTTGCACTTGAAAATAAAACAGGATAACAATACTTTGCCTAAAAGATGAACATGAATATCCTGCATCCTGTCTTGCATTCTTCTCATCTGAAATGCTGGGAGCCCAGTGATTTCTCCTACTTTAGGAGGTTCTCTGTTCTCTCATGACTGCTAATGCCACCCTGCAATGGAAGGCACAGTTGACTCACTTCGTGAGCTGTTGTGGACTGTGGATGCTCCCAGATTGAGCCCATAACCAGGACAACTTCTCTTTTCACTGGGTTTTCCCAATGTCTCAGGTGCTGTGTCAAGTGCTCCCTTTGGATTATCTCATTTACTCCTCCTTATCCTGTAAGAATCTGATACAATACATGACTACCATTCCCATTTCTCCACTGCAGAAACAAAGAACAGAAGATCATTTACCAAAAAGTCACACATCCAGGAAGTGGTAACTTCAGGTCTGTTGGACAGCAAAAAATATCTTCCAAAGAAAGACCATGTGAGTCTTCTTAGTATTCCTTCCATCAACCTGCACCACAGGGCAATGCCGTCTACATATTATAGCTAACTGGGGTGACTGTTCTGGGCTTGGTAGGACCTCCTTCCACTGCCTGATTTCCAGTTCTTTCCTCTCACACCTCACTTTTCAGTGCTCCTACCTCTTTTGTGACACTGTTAGTGGTGTTTACTATAGCCTTCAAAAATATATATCATTAGGGGAATGTGGTATATCCCAGCAACAACTCCTGTCTTCACCTCTACCGTAAAGTCCAGGCATTGGTCATTGGTGTTCTATCTGAATCTTTTTGTTAGATAAAGCTTTAGAATCCTAGACCTAGAAGAACTCGTGTCATCTATTCTAACCCTCTAATTTTATGGACAAGCAAACTTAGATCCAGAGAAAGAGGTGACAAGACTTGTCTGCAGTCCTAATTAGTATTAGAGCCCAAAGCCAATCCCCTGCTTTCCCCACCTCTTCACACAAGAAGGAAGGCTGCACATGTCCTCTTGGGAACTGCAGTGGCTTCATTGTCAGTAGCACAAACTGGAGATAATAGGAACAAAAGCTTTAAGAATCCACATCCTGCAGTTTAGGTTGTAAAGAGAGGCTAAACATTATCTTATCAAGTTAATCTTCTGAATATTGCCTACTTCTCCTATTCCTGCTGGACTTAAACTTGGTTTGTCCCTGTTTCTTTTCAAAACCCTGGAGCTGGGTGCTTTTGCACCAACCCTAAAATGATACGTTGGGCGACTCCCCTGAGTCCTGGCAAATAATGTAAAATTGAGCTCAGGCTATCTTTTTATCTTTAAAATTGATTTGGAAAGAACATTGTAAACGACTTTAAAGATTGCCATTTTCATGTTTGGAAAGCAATTCTTGATTATTGTAAACTAGATTTAACTTGGAATGTTTAAGACGTGGGTGGTTAATTCCTGCCACAATTCAAAGGGGGAGAAATGAACACAGAAAATAAAATAGAACAAGTACAGAGAGTACAGTTAATAGCTCATTTATCCCATGTCATCCAAAAATATTTTTCACATAACTAACTCTTGAAGATAACATAATTTGCCCAATTTGATCACTTAACTTTTAAAAATCAAAAGCAGTTGCTGGTGGAAGTTTTATCTAGAATGTGTCACAGATTTCTCCCTCCTGAACCCAAGGCCACTTGGACATAATTTGTTTTTTCCTGATGCATTAGTGTCCTTGTTGTGAATATTTTCCAGTAACAACTCCTCCTGTATTCACCCCCACCATAAAGTCCAAACATCAGTCATTGATGCATCAGTCATTTCCCTAATGCATCAATTTCATCCATTGTACTGGGGTAGAACACCATAATTTATATCCACCTTTCTAGTGTTTGCCTCCCCAAACATGGATTAGTCCCGGATACTGTGGATATTGATTTTTTTTTTCTTTTCCATTTTCTCAGATTGTCATCTGTCCCTTCCTTTGGTGGGTGGCTCATACCTTTAAGTTAGCCTGACTCAGCCATGCACCCTGGACCCGTGGGCTGGTGAAGAGAAGTCAAGGAAACTTCCTGTCCCACCTCTCTCTTGTCCTTGCCACTTCATTCCAGTGCCAAGGATCTCTCTTCTGTTTGAGTTACCATTTCTACATGGCTTTATTGACTTTGAGCTTTGACTTGCAGGACTGTTATCTACCCTCTTTGGTACTAACTCGGAATAGCAATGATAATAACACAAATAGTTGTAATAATGATAATGGTGAAAGAATGATAACATGTACTATTTATGCCAGTGTTTTGTACTATGTGCCTTTGTTACAACAGTTATGTAGAAGGGTTCTTCTTACTCTTATTAGCCAATGAAGAAAATAAGGCTCAGAATTCATGTTCCAAGACAACAAAACTAGGATTCAAACACAGGCAGGTCTCTTCAACTCCAAAACTCATGCTTATTTCTCTGAATCACTTTCTAGGCTGCATTATTTCACCCTCATTCCTTCCCTATATATGTAGCCTCAGCTCCATCAGATGGCTGAGTCTTTGGTGAGCTGGCTTTGTAGCTGGGCCCACCACAACCCCTTGAAGAAGCTTTCATCCCACCTGCCTTCGGCAGGGACATCCTTCCAGTAGAAATTGGCTGGACCAGGGCAGGTCAGAGTGATATTGCTTCTGGTCAAAAGTCACTGTAAGCTTAATTCAGCAAGCTCTTTAGAATCCTGCATAAGGTAACGGTGTTAACCATGAGGATATAAAGACCTCTTCACTAAGCCACTCCCATTAGCTTCACAGAATAAATCTCGTGACATCCTTTTCTGGCTCTGGAGAAGTTGTTTCTGTCCCTTTTCAGTACTTGACTGTGATCAGCATAGTTGATGTTGCAAAAGTAGTGACCTTAGGGTAAGTGAGGTATTATTATATTATTTCAAATTTGTTTACTCATGAAAAATAACAGGGAAGGGGATTTAGAACTTGTGTCACATTACCATGGGAGCTAACTTCAAAGCACAGAGGAGACATATGCAACACCCATTCCCCCATCACTCAGGGAAGACTGTGTGTCCCTGAGAAAAGAAGAGTAAGGAGATTATAAAACAAACAAACAAACAAACAAAACTACTTACTGGGGAAGTGGGGAGAAAACAAGCAGTGTTTAAAAGTCCTTAGATTTTCTCTTTTCCAGTAATAATTAGAATTTGTTGAATTTGTACCATGTGTTTGATACTGGGTCCAGCACTTTATGTGGATATTCGATCCTCATTAATATTCATTCATTGAACAGATGAGGAAAGTGAGGCTTAAAATTTTTGCTCAAAGTCACAAAGTTAATAAACAACTCAACGGGGATTTACATTTTGGCAAACAGCTTCCTGATGTCTAAGTGCCGCACTATACTATCTTTTATTAAGAATTAGAAAGGTTTAGTATGAGCTGAGAAGAGTTCAATCAAACATAGATGCCTGAGAAAGGTAAGTTATTAACGGAACATTTAAATTACCTATGCACTCTCCAGGAAGCTGATTTAGAGAGCAATGAAAGATAATTTTCTGATGCATCTAAATGTACCCACAAAAGAATAATCTGCTTTTGAGCTGCACCAATGCCAAAGGTAGAAAAATGAAGATAAAGGAAAGCTTGGCAGCAGCACCTGATTTTTAAAGCAAGAGAACAGTGTGCTTTTTTCCAAAATGATTAATTGTACAACTCAATAAATGTCAGCAGACGGGAAAGATGCCTGCAAAGAGGAGACCACTATAATTAAGTGAAAATGAAGAGAGAGAAACCGAAAGAAAAGTTCTCTACAAATCACAGTTTCAGGGGGATAAAAAGAGGTCACGGGTTACTATCATAATAAACTTAAGTCCCAAGTCCCTGATTAGAGGTAGCAGTAGGAGGGGCAGAGATGCAAGTTGAGAAAGGGTAACTGGGACCTAGGAAGAATGACTTCACCGGGTTGTGTTTTCCACTTTTCAGCCTTCTTAGCTGATTAACTCCCTCCTAGCCATTTAATTGAGTTCAGACCTGGCGGAGAGCCTTACCCATCTGGAAACAGACACGGAAAAAGATTCTCACTAATCTTGCCCTGGAAAATGATCAAATCCCATGACCTGGTTTTACTGACTGGGGGCAAAATCCCCTACTACTTTCAATCTAAGGGGTTCTCCTCCTTTGGGTCACTTTTGTTTAGGAACAATTACTGAGCCTCTGGAAAATTTAGTCCAACATGATTAAGAGCTTGATGATGATGATGATGATGATGATGATGATGATGATGATGATAATGATGACAACGATGGTGTGATTTTTATTATCTATTGATTCATTCATTCCACTAATCATTTCTGAGCTGTCATGGAAAGGCAGTGCTATAGCTTAAATCAGCAGATGGAGGTTTCCTACCCTCTGCCTTAGTCCCCATGTTTCTTCCTATCGCATGACTCTGCAGAGAATACTTGTGGTAGAGAAGGAAGATGAAACAAAGATTGTGAGGCAGTTGAGCTCCCACCAACTTGATGGTCACCCTTAGATCCTCACACTAACCCAGGAAGGAAAGTGACTGGTTCCATCTGCAGCAGTGACATGTTTGAGCTGTCATCCAACTCTCCAGGGTCAGCCTCCAGTGGATTCAAGAGTGAGTGGCAGGTCTTCCAGCAACCAAGTCCACGCTCACAGAGTGTCCCGGGATGATGGCTCATTTTCCTCTTTCTAACTGGACCCAAAGTAGCCTCTTTTCTGGGGGCATTTTGGTGTTAACCAACATTTTATGTCATGTAGGGGGAAGCAAGGAATGATAAAGGGAGCCCATTACATTTCTGTATTTGAAATATATGCTTGGACAGCCAATTTAGGCAGTTAAGTCACTGCTGCCAGTGAACACTTCACACAGTAAACAATGCACCTTAAAAAAATTCATTTGTCAAATTCATTACATTTAAGAGTGGTTTCAATTCCCATCAAAATGCAATTTAAATCATCACCTTAAAACAATCTGCTCAATTGTTAGCTGGTTTCTGAAACCGTCATCCAAGAAAAAGTCATTGACTTTGCTGTGAGGGACAGACCAGCTCTCAAAGGGAATTTTCCAGGGTTGCCTCACTACCCCCTGCCATATGCCAGTTCTAATTCTGGTTCTGCCACTTACCAGCTGTGATTCTCTGAGGGAATCACTTAATTTCTCTGTGCCTCAGTTTCCTCAACAGTAAAACAGGGATGATCACAGCACTGCCTCATAGAGGGAGGTGTAAATGTATCCTGATGCATAAATATTCATTAGCACTGTGCCTGGCACATGGCGAGTACCATAAGGGCTTGTTTTCTTAGCGGTATCATCATCATGATTATTATTCATTGAGCATGTACTCCAAGGTGGGTGCTGGATATATAGCAAACAAGGTAAGCACAATCCTATGTCTTACAGAGAGAGAAGACATAATTTAAAAATTAAATCAATCAGGATGTAATTATAGCTGCTGTGTTAGAAAGGAAACCCACAGGGTACAGTGATAAGGACTGAAGTTCAGGGCTGTGAAGCAAGGCCTGTTAGGGGAGGCTTTTCCAGGGCAGTATCACCTTTAAGCTGATCCTGGAAGCTGAGAGGGAGGAGACAAAGCCTCTGTTATCGCCCTAGCAGAGGCAGCATCACGCTTGTTCACTGAATAATTATGGGCCAGGCTCAATGTTGGTCTTTGCAGTTACTCTTTTCCCACCAATATCCTGAAAGTGTAAAGGATGATCTCCATTTTAGAGCAGATACTATTGAGGCTTAGAGAGGTTAGGTGACTCGTATGAGTCAGGCTGACTCTGAAGCTCGCTGTGAGCTTTTCTACTGTGCTCTGCTGGCCACCTCTTCCACCAGGCTGTCATTTGGACAAGCAACAAATTAGACTTGATGCTTAGTCCATACTGACTGTAGGTTCTGTCAGTCTCACCATAAATTAACCCAAACTAAGAGAGATCTTCTTAGTTTGGGGAGCTAGAGTACTCTGCCTTCTGGCCCTGGGATTGGGGAGAGGAGGAACATTTGAATCCTCTCCTTCACTTGGTCAGACTGACCTGTGGACAAGCTGTTACGCTGACTGGTGCACCAACTGCAGTCTTTCTTTCAGGATATATAAGCCAGTCTGGCAGGCCTACTACATACACACCCCATCTCCATTGGCCAAAGTCAAAAGAGTGAGGGGTTCTACTGAGGTGCTGATGCCTATGCTAGGTATTCTGGAAGTATTTGCACTTCTTGGGATATTTGGTGACAGGTGCTCTAGTGTTTTGTCTGTGCTGAGAACAGGGTCCAAGGGCAGTTATCGAGTTACTTTCTCACATCCAGCTTCTACTTTCTAAAGCTTGGAGCCCCTTTTGGGCTCTGTTGTGAGCAATGGCTGCCATCTGCTGTATCTTCTTTCTGTGCCTGTAAATTGTTCCTAAATACTTCATTTTTAGTTATTAATCAATGTGATCAAATTCACTTTTTATCCTTCAAAGATGCTCAAAAATTCTCATTTGCTGAAAAAGTTTCCCACCTTTTCTCATTTTGTTGTAATCAATATATTGCCTTTATACAGCTTTGTTGTCATTTCACTTGGATTTAGGGAAAGAGGTAGCTAAAAAAATGTACTCCGCACACCACATTGAGCTAGAAGTCAGGGCCTCCAGACTCCAAATGTGGAAACCATGTTCTGCTGGCCAGAGGGCAGGCAGGTGCAGCAAAAAGATACTTCAAAAGTGACTCCTGAACATTTGCGTTTTGGAAGCAGGGAGGAAGGAGAGGGTTAATTCAACTGGGGGGAAATAAGAACCTTTCTCTGAGGAGGTGATGATTCCCTTGAGGTTTCACTGTTAGAATATGGTTTTCCCAGGCAAGGTCCTTGTATTGGTCTGCTAGGGTACTAGGGCTGCTGTAGCAAAACACCACAGACTAGGTGGTTTAAACAACAGAAACTCATCTTCTCACAGCTCTAGAGGCTGGAAGTTGAAGATCAAGGTGCCCTTAGGGTTGTTTTCTGGTGAAGACTCTCTTCCTATCTTGCAAACAGCACCTTCTCACTGTGGCTTCATATGGCCTTTCCCTTGTACAGACATGAAGACAGAGAGAGAGACAGAGAGAGAGAGAGACAGAGAGAGAGAGAGAGAGAGAGAGAGAGAGAGAGAGAGAGAGAGAGAGAGAGAGAGAGAGAGAGAGAGATCTGGTGTTTCTTCCTCATCTTATAAGGACATTAGTTCCAGAGGATGAAGGCCCCACCCTTATGACCTCATGAAACCTTATTACTTTCTTAGAAGCTCTATCTCAAAACAGAGTCACACTGGGGCTTAGTGTTCCAACATATGAATTTTGGGGGGACATAATTCTACCCTTAAACTCCTAGCCTTTCCATAAATTTATCTTTTATAAATAAGTTCTGATCATGACCTTATGAGTGTCTTGAAATAGACCCACTAGAAACTCGCAGTGTGTGAAGCAATGAAACCAAGCTGTATAGCATCAGGGATATCCAAAAAGCCCTTGAGGCTGATTTTGTCAGGCTCCATTTCTCAATTTTTTATTTCTTAAATATTTTATCTAAGCTCATCTTTGTTTTTACAAGACAAGCATGTGTTATCAGCAGTAGGTTTCTGTGTATTTGATGCCTTATAGAGGATAGCAGAAAACCTCTCCCTATCCAAGGTCAGCATTATGTGTCAGAAGACTCAGATGCACCAGGTCTTTTGGGGAGGAGAAGAATATAGGCTTCACACCTCCATCATGCCAGAGCACAGTCCAATTTGACACAGTCAAAATAGATGCAGGTATTTTGCAATAGATTATAGATTTAGACACATGGCTCTTACATAATTTAACAAAGCTGGGAAGGTCCAACACTTTCAATGGACATTATTTATTTAAATTAAATATGTATTTCCTTGCCCATTGTAAAAAGGTCTTTGGACATATTATCCCAGTGGTGGAGATAACTACATGTACAGCCAAATGATTCTTAGGCCAAGATATTTTAGAAAAGTGCTCTGAAAACTAAATTCATTAGTCAAGATTTGTCGAAGAAGGATGGGCAGTCTGCAGCTGGGTAGGTGGACCCCTGAGGCAGAGTCCAGAACCCCCCTAGGATTCGGTATGATTTTGGTGGTTTTTGTTTGCCCCTTCATTCGTTTTTCTCTTTTTTTCTTTTTTTCTCCTTAGCCTCCTTTTATTCTCTTGAAATGCCTTACTTTTTCTTCCTGTATGTCTTTCTCCCTGGTCAATAAGATGCTAGAAACATCTGTCTGCCCTTCCTTCCATTTCCTATGTGCATTAAGGCTACTACAATCTACACAACACGGCTATCTCTGCTTTGAAACAAGAATATTTACACCAATTTAAGATTTCATAAGTGCTGAATAAATTTATATATATATATATAATAACATATAATAATATATAATTAATGACCCAGGATGAAATTTAGCTTCCAACACTTCTTTGGAAAATTTAGCCTTACGAATTGTTAGTGACATTATTTCCTAATCCAAGAAAATTACTTAAAAAAATCTTGTTTCTAGCATTTCAGGTTTAACAAATATCTTATTGAATCATGAAATAAGACCCCATTAGGGAAAGAAGGCAGACAAGAGAGTGAAGAAGAATCTCCAAAGGTCATTTATTAGGCCGTGCACATTTCATGTTTGGAGGCCAAATTAATGATTCATCTTATTAATAGTTCAAATAAAAATAGCAGACACATGCTGAAGAGTTTATACCTAATCTTAAAATATTTCCTGTGTAACAAAAATTAGCCAGGTGTGGTGGTGCACGCCTGTAATCTTCGCCACTCAGGAGGCTGAGGCACGAGAATCACTTGAACCTGGGAGGCAGAGGTTGCAGTCAGCCGAGATCCTACCACTGCACTCCAGCCTGGGTGACAGAGCGAGACTCTATTTCCAAAAAAAAAAAAAGTGTCCTGTGTGTCAACATGCCTGCTAAATATGACGGAAACATGGACATGTCTCTGGGTAGATTTCTGTGTCTCCCCCAACCCAACCCAATCTCCAGCTCAATTTACTATGTAAAACATAGAGTTCAGAACCCAACCCCTTTCTTGAAACTTTGCTGCATGTTTGGAATCTTTCATGAGAAAATGTTGGAGAACATATTCAACTCTTCTTTTTTGTTTTTTTTTTTGTTTTGAGACGGAGTCTCGTCTGTCGCCCAGGCTGCAGTGCAGTGGCGCAATCTCCGCTCACTGCAAGCTCCGCCTCCCGGGTTCCCGCCATTCTCCCGCCTCAGCCTCCCGAGTAGCTGGGACTACAGGCGCCCGCCACCTCGCCCGGCTAGTTTTTTGTATTTTTAGTAGAGACAGGGTTTCACCGTGTTAGCCAGGATGGTCTCGATCTCCTGACCTCATGATCCGCCTGCCTCGGCCTCCCAAAGTGCTGGGATTACAGGCTTGAGCCACCGCGCCCGGCCTCAACTCTTCTTTCCTGCGTTTCATCTTTGTATTTCTTGTCCACTGGATAATGCTCGTGTGTATTGAATTCCAAAGTAACCAGTCCTTGGACGTTCCTTTAGCTTGATAACAGAGGCTAACAGAGAGAGGAGACAGAACAAGAGAGAGAGAATATTGAGAGTCTGTCAGCAGCCCATCAATAATAGGGGTGAATTCCTCAGAGGCAGAATTCCTCAGAAGGCGGGACTGTAATAGCTAGAAAGCATCTCATTTGTCTCCCTAAAGACTTTGGCATCTGCCAAAACATCTGATTCCAAAAGCCACCCCAGAGGTCAGCCAGATTTAGAGAGAGATGGTTAGAGATGAGTTTAGGATGTGAGGTCCATCTTGCCTGCCAAGCCCACGGTGGATAGCGGAGGGATCTGTCTTCTCTCTCCAGTTTCTGACTGAGGCTGGTGGACTATTTAAGCGTTTCCAGCTAGCCGCTTGCTGCCTGCAAGCTACGCAGCCATGAGCAGATGATCAGAACTTACGGAAGAGATTGGAGAGAGACGTCCTGGGGGATGGGAGTAAGTGGGTGGGGGTGGGCACTGCCATACAGAGAGCCCAGAGGAACTGTCCTATTTGGAAAGACACATTCACAAACATAGAAGCCCACTCTGCACTTTGTCTCTAGTGGACACCATTAGATATAGATATTCAATACACACAAGCCAGACAGGCTAAATCGTAGCCTCTCTTCAGTAAATGCCCTAGTTGTTTAGAGTAAAAATGGTTTAGATTAGCACCCGGGCAGTCTGACAAAGGTCCGGAGGGTGTAGGGAACTTGCCAGCATCATTAGCATTTTTTTCTTCTTTTTCCAGCAGCACTAAAATATATTTGCTCAAAACAGAGGTAGATGAAAAACTACTGGCAGCCAGTACTTCTTAAAAGAAAAGAAAAAGAAGCATGTTTTACTTCTCTGGGGCGAACATACCAATTAAAACGATGCTGTGTTGTGACAGATTGCTGAGCAATTAATGCGTATTTGAGCATCACGCTAGATGCTTCCGCGAAAGCAACAACCTTACTGAGGCTGGGGCAGCCACACGTTATAGCAAAACAATCCTTCCTCAAACTTCCTGCAGCACCCTTCACGCCAAGGAGCCCAGAAACCACAGAAAACATTTTTTTTCTTTGAATCTCCAAGAGTTACACTGGAAGAATTAGCTTGGCAGAAAGATCCCGACATTGAATTCTATTGGGGATTTCATACTTTCCTCATTTGTAAGCAAAATCTATTTTCCATGAGATATTTTTAGTGCAAGCAGCCCCTGTTGCCCTATTCTCTTTCACTATACCATTAGATGTTGAGGCCACTCCAGAAAGGACACGTGATTTCTAAGCATCTCTCTTTGGTTCTTTCCTAAGCGACTAGTCTCGCAGGAGTCAGGGAATACTAGACTCTTAACTACCAAAGACCTTAAAGTCCTTCCCAGAGCCTTGAATTCTTATTGATAGGATGTTAAAATGCTTTACAGCTGCTTTTTCTAAGAGGTCAGCTTGGCGGAGCTTGCTGAGTGACCTCAGTAATAGAGATATTTTCAGCCCTGCAAGCCGCCTATGTAAATATAAAAATGTATTAGGCTGCAGAACTGCATGTGTGGGAACAGAACAACCATACTATTGAAAGGAAATCACAGGGGAACACTGGTGTCTCTTACGCGGGGCTGGTTAATGCGTGCATACTTTGGTTAAATCATCTTGATCTAGTGAACTCTATGTTTCAGATAAGCCAGTTTCATTTCTGGAACTTATGAGCTATGAAAAGTAAAACCTCAATCAGTGAGATGTCCAGCGAAATTTCCTTCAGGAAGTGTTTATGTTTATAAAAAACAATCATTTTCACTCTTTACATGATGCTCATTTGCCTCTGGAAAAATTGTCAGTGTAAAGTCAGGTTTTCAGTTGTGTGATCTGAAAAAGTAATTTGTTTGTGTGTCTGAGTGGGAAAGATATATTTATTCAGACCTCTGAAAGGAGAATCGAAGAGCTTCATTGTAATGAACAGGAAACATGCTCTCGACGTGAATTGAGAAATACTCTCCGAGCGCAGTGCTCTAATATTCCTGAGTGTGTTCAGTTTCCGTGGATCAAATCTTTCCCATCTCTGCATCCAAGCTATTTGGCCATGATCAGATGATCAGAGCTCAAGGAAGTGATTGGAGAGTGAGCCGGCTGCAGCTGCAGTGTAGGCTGTTTTCAGGGACAAGGAGCCACTGTTTTGCAAACATAGCATCAACATAGAAGTTATTTTGTAGGCTCCAGGATGCAGCGATGGGCTGCACTGCCAGCATTGTTCTGCTTCAAGCTTTTCGTTCTGTGGTCCAGAGGAGCTGTCCACACATTTGTAGACGACGCCAAGAGGAACCATCCCACGAAATTTTGCCTCTGGAAAGTGACGATGAAATGAATAGACCCAGAACCCTCATCATAATGGTATGGTATCCGTGGTAAAGCAGCCTCAGTGGATTGAACTGTTATTATAGAGAGGTTACAATTTAGGGGTTTTGGTATTCAGCGTTAGACAAAGACATGTGTGACCTAGAGTTTACTACTCTGAAGTACTGTTTGGGGAAAATCTTTCAGAACTATTTCTATCATTCAAAGAGCGTATTTTCTTCTTGTTGTATGTCATGAAACTGTGCAGCTTCTCGGTCTACTAGAAATTCTCTTCTGCCTCATGTTTTGCATGTTGTTATTTAACTTTTGTGCAGAAAATAAGAGAAAAATTTGGAATTTGGTTTAAGTGAGTGGATTTTATTTTATAACTATAATTTGAAAGAAGAGCCCAAAATGGGCATTTTTTTAAATCACATGTAACCACTGAAGTTGTATAGATGCTGAGAGTTGGATCTTTAACTTCAGGATATTTGGGGCTTTTCTTTCTGATTCTGCAAAGGAAATGCCTTTCCAGAATGCTTAACTTAGGCACAATATTAGAATAAAGAATTAAGAATTTTGTAGAATGCATAGTGTTTTCATTAGAAAGCTGTTTCTTGCCGCTTGTCGAATTACACTTTTGTCTGTGCTTTGATTATAGTAAACAATGTTGTTCCTTTGTGCATCTGTTTGATCAGCAAGAATAAATTTGAGGATACAGTTCTTTCTTTAAGTTTAAAAAGAGATCTGCTTAGTCACTGAAATTAGAATAGGTGGTATGGTAAAGTCTCCAAAATTGAGGAGACATTGAAGTCTAGGTGGCTTCAGCATAATCGACTTTTTTCTCTTATATTTCAATGTCGAGATATCAAGGATGTAGTAAATAATGAATGAAAAATACCTGTTACTCTAAAAGTTCTTAAATGAAAGTCATTTGGCTTGGGCTATGCCTCTGAGTGACAGAATACTAAACTATAACATTGTTTGCCTACTTCTTCAACAAATCAATATTTTATTTTCAAAAAGCAATATTGTTCTTGAACTAGGGGGCTGTGATCATTTCTGAAAGGAAACACTAAATAGGAATAGTTTCATGTTTATTATTCCCATAAGTTTTCACAAATTAAATTTTAAAGGATTTGAAATAGTTCAATTGTCAAAGAAATCTTTGTTTTCCAAGTTTAACTCTTGTTAATAACATTAACACATTCTATAAGTATTTGCAGTGCTCATGCTATACCAGTAAGTCTTATTTTTCTAATTTTGTTAGTCTATAAAATTTTGCAGCTAGAAATTTGCAAAAAAAAAAAAAAAAAAAAAAAACCTCAAAATAACTGAGAAATTTTAAAAAGCTATTCGCTAGTCATAATATTTTTCCAAGGATCCTTTTGATTCATATAATACCTTTACTGACATTAAATAAGGTGATGAAGAATATACTAATGAGGAAAATAAAGGCTTAGAAAGGTTGAATATCTTAACATCACACAGCTGCTAAATGCCAGCTCCCCGAATCACACTTAAAGCAATGATTCCAAAAGCCAGTGTATTTTCCAGTCTGTTCACACTTCTAAGGAAATAATGATAAAACAGATAAACTGAATTTATGTAAGAAGTCTGATGGAAATCTGGAACTACTCTGAGTAAAATGTGCTCATACAAAGTCATTGTGCATCTTGAAAATTTCTTCTGGGCCACTCCAAAATTCACACCCTCGCTAATTATTTATTGCCAGCCCACGATGGTCCAAGCACTGGTTCAGGCACTTGGAATCCACCAAAAGAACAAACCCATCCAAAGTCCCTACCCTAAGTTGCAAAGTTTGAAGGTGATAGAACATTTTGCCAGTCTTCTTGTTATGGAAATGCTATACTACAATTGTGATGTTTAGTCTACAAACTTTAGCCAATGAAAATATTTTCTGTTTTCCAAGATGGTGATTTGAAAATTTTAGTGTATTTCAAAATCACCTAGGAGTTTTCATTCACGCAAATCCTTGAGCTCTTGACCCCAAAGACTCTATATGAGCAGATGTGGAGTGGAGCTCAGGAATCTGCTCTTGTACCAAGCACTCCCAGTTGATTCTGATGAAGGAGTACTTTGGATGACACTCTGAGAAACATGGCTCTGGAAGATGGTAATCTAAATTGTCCACCCCTTCTCCTCCTCTAGTGTGATGTTCTTATATTGGCTAATCGTCTTCTCGCTCTGGCTCTAAGCTTCTGAACAAACTTTGATTTTCCTTTTTTACTCACTTTCCCACTGCCCATTAGTCACCAAGTTTTATATATTGATTTTTTTTTTTTTTTTTTTTTTGTAAGATCACAGACTCTGGAGCCAGAGTGCCTAGGTTGGAATCCTGACTTCATCACTTATCAGCTGTGTGACCTTGGGCATGCTGTTTAACATCTCTGTGTCTCTTTTCCTCCACTGTAAAATGAGGATAGCAATTACGTCAAATTAGAGCAGTTGTATGGGTTTCATAAAGTAAGTGCTAAGTGCTTAGAACAGTGCCTGGATGTAATGGTAAGATGTTCGATAGGAATGTGATCAGGGATATCCTAACTGAAAAGTGACATTTGAGGAAAGACCCTAAGGAGGCAAAGGAATGATCCATGCCACTTTCAGCAGGGAAACACCTAATGCAGAAGGACCCGCCAAGGCAAAAGGCCCTAATGTGAGAAGAAGCCTGGGGTGTTAGAAGAACAGCAAGGAGGCCAGCATGTCCAGATGAGCCAAGGAGAGAGTCATAGAAGGCAAGGTCAGGGAGGCAATGCGGTCAGATCATGTCAGACACACAGCTGTCAGGAAGGCCTAGGCTTTTTCCAAGTGAGAAGAAAGCCACTGGAAGAGGCAGGCACAGAGGTTAAGAGCCTGGGCCATGCAGCCAGAATGTCAGGGTTTGAGTGGTATCTCTGCTACTCACTAGCTGTGTGATCTTGTTGAATGACTTGTCCTCCTTGTGTCTTTGTGTCTTCACTGATAAAATGTAAAAAGTAACAGTACCTACCAGTGTAAGGTTATTATAAGAATTCAGTATGTTCATAGGTGCAAATTGCTTAAAATAGTGACTGGTGAATAGTGAGTGTTATGTTAACTATAACCCCACTAACTGGGAGGCCCTGAAGCAAGGAAGTAACAGGATCTCTGGCCATAGAGGGTCAAGGGTCAAAGCAGGGAGACCATTAATTAGGAAGCGGTTGCAATGATCCCAGCCAAAGACCTGGATGGTAGTTGCTGAGGCTGTGAAAAGTAGTCAGATTCTGGAAGATCTCAAAAGTAGAACGAATAGAGTTGAATATAAAGTGTGGAAAAGGAAAAGGTGTCAGAGTTGACTGTGCTTGTTATGGCCTGAATGTCCAGAAGAACCAAGCTGCCATTCAGAGAGAGAAGAACACAGGAGCAGAAGGTTTGGAGAGAGAATCTAAGCTCACCCTAAGGATGCTGAATTTTAAATACCTGTTAGGTCTATTTATGGAGATGTCAAGTAGGAAGTTGCATATATGTCTGGAGTTTCAAGGAAGTATACAAAGAGGAGTAAAGCCTAGCCCAGTGTAAACATCAATAAATGATTGATAAATGGGATCTTTGTGTCTTCTAATCTCCTATAATATTTATAGTGTATAAATCCATTTGAAAGTTAATCACGCATTGCCTTCTAACACATCTCAGCCTATTTAATTGAATGTATAATTGTTTATTTACTTGTTGATCACATCACATATTTTTCTTATCTCACTGGTAGACAAGAAATTTCATCTACCAGAGCAATCACTTCCTAATTAATGGCCTCCTTGCTTTGATCTTGACCCTCAAAGGCAGAAAGTAAGCGTACTTTTTTTTTTTTTTTCCCCAAGATGGAGTCTTGCTCTGTCACCCAGGCTGGAGTGCAGTGGCACAATCTCAGCTCACTGCAACCTCTGCTTCCCAGGTTCAAGTGATTCTTCTGGCTCAGCCTCCCAAGTAGTTGGGATTACAGGCACATGCCACCACACCTGCTAATTTTTTGTATTTTTTTTATTTATTTATTTATTTTGAGACAGAGTCTCGCTCTGTCACCCAGGCTGGAGTGCTGTGGCCGGATCTCAGCTCACTGCAAGCTCCACCTCCCGGGTTCCCGCCATTCTCCTGCCTCAGCCTCCCGGGTAGCTGGGACTACAGGCGCCGCCACCTCGCCCGGCTAGTTTTTTGTAGTTTTTAGTAGAGACGGGGTTTCACCGTGTTAGCCAGGATGGTCTCGATCTCCTGACCTCGTGATCCGCCCGTCTCGGCCTCCCAAAGTGCTGGGATTACAGGCTTGAGCCACCGCGCCCGGCCAATTTTTTGTATTTTTAATAGAGATGAGGTTTCACCACGTTAGCCAGGCTGGTCTTGAACTCCTGACCTCGTGATCCACTCGCCTCAGCCTCCCAAAGTGCTGGTATTACAGGCGTGAGCCACCCCGCCTAGCCTCTGAGCTTCCTTCTTGCTCCGTTAGTACCCAGCCCAAAGCCTTTTACAGACTCGAAGCTAAATAAGTATCCGCTGATTATTTGATATTTTTAAGCAGCTGGCACTAATATGCAAAGTTCAGTTGATCAAGATGCCCACTTAACTCTTAATTGAAATGTCCAAGAATAAGTTAAGGATGAAGAAAGTTGCCAAGATAAATACAAGGCTTTGAATACTGATACCCTTCACAAGCCTTTGGCATTCAAAACTTCACAGTGGAAAGTTGTATCAAAGAGTCTCATTCCTGTGGTCTAGGTTCCGAATCTTTGTGCAGAGATAAGATTAGGGCTGGCATAATTGTAGTCTAGCTTATATAGTCCAAAGTGGAGAGAAATTGCTAAACATCAAAATTAACTAATGTAGATTCTTATTTAAAAGAAACACATGAATCCTGACATCTGAGACCATTACAATGGCCTATTATGATGCAGTGAAGTTTAATGGGGGGAAAATGAAGAAATTCCTTTAAAGCTCTACTTTCATCTCTCACTCAAACAATTTTTTTTGGCGGGAGAATTAACAGAAACTTTCATGATTTTTTTTTTTTTTTTTACTTCCTTTAGAGCATATTTTGTTAAAGGTCTCAGACACTAATTCAATTTATGTAGATTTACTATTTTCTGGCTAGTATCTGTTATTTCGTATGTCATTTACTCATCACCAACCCCAGAAGTTAGCTTCATTTTCAGTCTTTTTCTACCCCACTCCCCCAAAAGAGAATGTTTTTCTGTTCACACTGTGGAGTTTATAGGTGGCACAGGAGGAGAAAGAAAAGCAAGTGCTGGTCAGGCTACTAGTCTCACTTTGGTTATATGACCAATACCCACACACCAGATTCACAGGTCTCAACTCAAAAGTGAAAAAAACTTTAAAATACATGAACATTCTGGGGTTTCTCTGAAATAGTAGAAACCATAAAATTTAAATTTAGTACTGCCAAAGATCTAGCATATACAACAAGCCAAATATGGCTTTGTCTTGAATTTTGGTCTAAGGCAGGAAATTAACAATAGCCTAAATTTGCAGTGAGTTGGGAAGGTGAAATCTCTTCTGTGAATCAAGGATGTGTGCACTTATATGGCAGACATTTCCGAGTAAGAGAATTGCAGTTACTGTTCCAAGACCTCCCTAACAAGTCCTCTGTTGGTGCTCTAGAATTTGCTAGATCCAGCACTCTGATTAACTATACAGTTTGTGGGTCAAAATCTGCCTGCAGCCATACAGTGCTTGAGCTAAGAATGATTTTCACAATTTTAAATTGTTACAAAACAAAACAAAACCAAAAACAAAAGAAGGAGGAAGGGTTGGTGGCATGGGGAAAAAGATACAGACACCATATATGGCCCACCAAGCATAAAGTATTCTGACCGGTTACAGAAAATGCTTACTGACCCCTGTCTGGTGAATGACATGGCCTCAACCACAAAGGAACCTTTTTTCTTTAACTTTGGCCTCTACAGTGTATTTTCTGTTGCCTCCGACAAGATACAAAGGAACTTGGCTTTTTCTCTGGGTACCTGTTGTTCACCTGAGGGTCTGAGAACTGCTATGATTGAATAATAAACTCTGGATTTCAAGTCAGAGTCTCAAGTCTGTCACTTAATATTAATAAAAGCCCAGATGACCTAGATACGCTGACTCATTTCTCCTGGTTGGCTAAATGGGGACTATTATCTGTCCTGTCTGTTGGAAGCACCAGAATATTGAATTATTATTATTATTATTGTTATTATTATTTTAAGTTCTGGGATACATGTGCAGAACATGCAGGTTTGTTACATAGGTATACATGTGCCATGGTGGTTTGCTGCACCTATCAACCCATCATCTAGGTTTTAAGCCCCACATGCATTAGGTATTTGTCCTAATACTCTCCCTCCCCTTCCCCCCACCCCCCAACAGGCCTCAGTGTGTGATGTTCCCTTCCCTGTGTCCATGTGTTCTCATTGTTCAACTCCCACTTATGAGCAAAAACATGTGGTGTTTGGTTTTCTGTTCTTGTGACTTTTGTAGATCACATTGTAAACTAATTCACATTATAAAGTGATGGAGTCTTGCAGGTCAGCAGGCTCACATAGCTTATGAGAAATCCACAGTGGCCACTGAGCTGGTGAGAATTCATTTTATCCATTGGGTAACTCACTCAGTAATGCAGGGAGGTGATTTACATTAGGATTTCACTGTATTTGTTCCACACCCCAAAAAAGGTGGTACAGTGAACAAGAGAGGCCAGTGAGGGTGTTATCAAGCTTCTACTTGATTTGCTTTTTGACCTTCAAAAAATCTCCACATTTGGGTCCCCTGCTTGTAAGAGACAATAATTCTTTCCTGATCAAGTACTTTGAGAACCTGGTATAAGGAAGCAAGTTAAATGAAGGAAATGAATTATTTATGAAAACAGTAATTCTATATCTTTGGAACATACATTTGTTTAATTTGTGTCCTATGAATACAATCAGGACCAGAGAGGGACATACTATGGAAACTATGGAAACCTCTCCAAAGGAAATAAATTGACTCTCTTCTTAATTCCTAACCTAATAAAGTTTTATTATCAAAGAATGTTAACATGTTTTGCCCAGTTTCATCTTTTTGAGTGTATGTATGAAGAATAAACAATTTCCAGACCCTTTAAATCCTGAGCTAATGTTTCTATTTCATTTCAGTGAGGTGGAATCTTGAATATACTAATATTAACAGATTCCCCTGGGAAAGAAAGCCTGTGTCATGGAGTATGAGTTTCAACGGTCTACCATAGATGGGTATAACATGGAGCTTTAAGGCACAGAGAATCTTTGGTAGTCATTTTCCCTTGTGAACTAATTTTGAGTTGAATCCCAAAGCCACAGAAAATGGACAAATGAATTGAATGGCTTCTCTCTGGGTAAAAGAATTAATTGAATGTAATGAGAGCCTTAGTAATTAGCAACATAAATCTTCGAGGCAAAGGCTTACTAAACTCAGATTACATCCTGTATCATCTTGTTCAGATAATCTTGCATCTTTTTAATTCTCCAAATTGTACCTTTAGAAATGATTAGAAGCAAAGAAAAAATACACAAAGTCTAAAAAGAAAAAACAAAACAGCTTAAAATCCAAAACCAACACAGTGATAAAGAAAAGCAGAAAATCGGATACGGGTATGGTGGTCGGGGGAGGTGATATATAGAAACATATCAAAAACAAAGCAAATTCAACTATATGTAGATAGAGCTATAGATAAATACATATCATACACACACATATATATACTTATATATACATATTATATATATGTGTGTGTGTAAATATAGAACATTATACCTTTAGTGGATGTAAGTGTTTTGGGGGAAATCATAGTGTGAAGATGAAAAACATCATATTACCAAGTAAAAACACATAGTTTTATGGCTAGAAAAAGAAAAAATATAGACTCCAACAAATTACTGCTAATAAAACGTTTGTTAATTTTTAAAACATAATCAAATATAGAAAAAAAAACTGGTATGCTTGTTTTGGGTTTTGTTTCTTTGCCTTCTAGAATAGTGGTTTTTAGGATTTTCTCTAAACACCAGGCTTCGATATAATAAAACTTTGTGAAAACCAAGTAATACAATTGAGGATATAATGTGTCTTTTGGCAAACCAGATATAAACACAGTATTTTTGTCAGCCTTCAATAAGTTTCTTGTGGATAGCTGTTTTATTCTCAGATTTTATTTTCATGGAGCTGATTTATTCTGATGGGGCTAAAGCTTAGGGTTTTTGAAATTCATTTTTCCAAATCTATTTCATTCTGCTGGAACATAGTTTAGTTTTTAAGACCATGCCCAATACATTCAATTTGCATGCAGTGAGTTTGTCATGGTTAGATTGTCTAAACATCAGAAATTCAGTAAACAACTGAGACAATTGCCTCTTGCATTTGGTAGGCACAGATGACAATAGACTGCCGCTGCTCTGCACTTACAGTTTGGTGGCAGAGCAAAGCTCAAACAAATGGAAAATTGTAATTATGATAAGTACTTCCTTGAGAGTTGCATTCTACCTTACCTTAAAACTGCATCGTTTGAACATTGCACCTCCTCGAAGCAGTCAGGGAAGGCCTCCCCTGAGGCAGTGGCAATGGAGCTGAGACCTGGAGAATAAACAGATGCTAAGAAAGAGAAAAACACTCCATACCCAGAAACCACGTGAGAAAATGCCACGTGCCAGCCCTGATTTACATTGCATTGCCATGGGTGAGGAACCAGGGTGTGTGGGTCTGAGTGACTTACAAAAGCACTTACTGGCAGTGTGATCTCTGGGTCAGTTATTTAAATTCTGTATAGCTTGGCTTCCCCGTCTGTAAAATGAGTCGTGAGGGTACCTATCTGCCTTAGTTTCCTATTTCTGCTGTAGTAAATGACCACGAACTTAGTTTTAAACAACACACGTATTATCTTACAGTTAAAACACATGTATTACATTTCTGGCGATCAGAAATCTGAAACGGATCTCACTGGGCTAAAATTGGCAGAGCTGCATTCCTTTCTGGGGGCGGTAGGGGATAATCTGTTTCCTTGCCTTTTCCAAGTTCTAGAGGCTGCCCACATTCCTTGGTTTGTGGTCCTGGTTCATCTTCAAAGCCAGGAGCATAGTTTCTTCCAGCAACTCTCCGACTCTGACCTCTGACTCTCCCACCTTTCTCTCGTTCACTCCTAAGGACGCCAGTGATTACATTGGCCCCACCTGGATGATCCAGGCGCCGCGCCATCTCTAAGTCAGCTGATTCCAATCTGCAGCCTGGATTACACTTTGCAATGTAAATGAGGCACAGGTTCTGGGGATTAGGCCATGTACATTGTTAAAGGGACATTGTTCTGCCTACCATACTATCTATCAGGGTTGTTTTAAGGATTCATTGAGTGGATTCAAGTAAAGGACCTGTAAGAGTGCCTGGCACTTGGTAAGAACTCACTAAGTTTTTTTTATTATTATTATTGCATATATTGTCTTATCGAAACAAAGAAAAGTTTACAAACTTAATTTACTTTAAATGATTGTTATAGAAAGAAAGAATCGAACTGTTAAGTAGAAACTTAATCTGTGCTTCATAAAATGTGTGGAAATGGAAATTCAAAGTTAGCTTATTTATGGGAGTACTGTAATACTGAATAGATTATTCACACAAATAGATTATTCAAAGAACATAAGTTTATTTGAGTTTTCTTTTGTGTTATCCACTAATTGCCAGTTTTCCAAAACTTAACTTTTAGTTTCTTCTTGTTTTCCTTTCGTTATTTATTAAAGGAATGTTGCATCCTTTAATACAACTGAAATTAACCATTTAATTTCAATTTTATGGTTCTCAAATTAAGCCAAATTTAAAAATTATAAGGAACAAAATCTTGAATGTTTAGAATTTAAAACCACCACAATCGTAAAGAAAAGTCGAAAATCAGGTGAGAGAGAATGCATTTTAAGTTCAGTAAGTACAACTGAACTTATTAATTTAGATATGGAGAATAGATTGTATCTCATGTGTAATTTTAAAGTTATCTCAATGTTTTTAATGTGAGTAGATTTTTTATTACAGATTTGTAATCATTAAGAAACTTAAGAATGCAAAATTACAGAATCTTGATTCTTCTACCAGTAGGTACTCAATGAAAGGTTTGATGAATGAATGAAAGCAAGCCATATCTTATGGGTCATAAAGGTAGAAATTAGGAATACATTAGGTGGAAAGAATATGGATTCACTTGGTAGATTATCTGCATCCTTAGTATTGGTCACTGGGTAATCAAGAACCTTCTTTGCTTTCATACACTTTATGAGAACTAACTGAGTAACGCACAGATTATCTTAAAATTCTGCTTTATAAATAGTTGGAGGAAGTAAACACGGAAATAATGTCCAAAAATAATAGTTCTTTGTTGATCACTTCCAATTCTGATGATCACTTTGCTGCAAACTTTGCTCGGTATTCTTTTTTTTTTTTTTTTTTTTTTTTTTTTTTTTTTTTTTTTTTGCCACAGTCACTCTGAAGGATATTGTGATTTTTACTCCAGTATAGTTAAGGAAGAAATTAAAGCACATAGAGTAGCTCTGACCAATTGAAATATAATGTAAGCCACATATGTAATTTTAAATTTTCTAGGGACCATATTTGAAAAAGAAAAAAAGCATATTAAATTAATTTTAATAGTATATTTTCTTTAAACCTATGTATCCAAACTATTATTATATTGGCATACAATCAATATAAAAATTATTACAATACTTGATAGTCTTTTTTCACACCAAATCTTCAAAATGTAGTGTACATTTATATACATACAACACATTTCAATTTGGATACTAAATGTTTAATCACAAACATTTGTTCAGTATTCAGATTTTATAAAATTTATAGTTGAAAGAGTAAACTCATATTCCAAAGTTTCTCCAAAACTAGTTAAATGTTTTCCAATTACTGGATAAAATATTCAATTCTTAAAGTAAATCAAAATTAAATAAAATTAAAGATTTAGTTCCTTTGTCACACTAACCACATTTCAAGGACTTCATAGCCACTTATGGCTAGTGGCAGCTGCATTGAACTATACAGGTGTAGCTGTTACTGCATTTGTCCAAAGTCACCCATCTGGTGTGTCCCTAGGCAAATGTGTACCTGCCACCTTCCCTGAAAGCCCAGCCACACCCACCTCTTTCACTGCACGCCCTGCTACAGTGCAACCTTGCCCATTCCTCCCATCCCACCCACCTCCTCTCCTCTCTTCACCTGCAATCTGGCCATGCCCACTTCTTTCACTCCACCTACCTCCCCTCTCCTCTTGCAACCTGACCATGCCCCCTTCCTGCCCTCCCTGTCTCTGTTGACTCAGATCTGGGATCTCTTGCAGTGGCATTTTTCTGTTTAATATCCAATAATACAGTGGCATTATTCTGCTCAAATGGTACTTCTCTTTAAAAGTCAGGGTTTTTAATATAGATTTTATAGAATAATAAAATGCTAGAAATTTGATGTTATAGAATCCAGCTGCCTCATTGGAAGATGAAATCCAGGACCAAACAGGTCAATTGACTTATCTGTGGCTTCTACAAAGTTGCTAGCAGAACAAGGGTATTTGTTCAGGTCTCAAAATGATGAGACCCACATTCTTTTTAACTACATGATATTTCCTCCTCTTAATCCAGAAATAATGAGCTATAGTTCCAAGGTATGTGCACAATTTTAAGTGAAACTACATAGATGCTAGCTAAAAACTACAAAGTAATGTCAACAGCATAGCAAATTCTATCCAGTTTCTGGTTATCTTAGAGGAATAAATCCATTGGGAGATGAAAGCCAATTCCGTCCTAGGGATTCTTGCTCCAAACTAGTTTTTTGACTTTTCTTCAAGGATTAAATACAGAGATAATGAGTTCAAGTTAATCTGTAGAGTAAAGCAATGAGCAGAACAGATGCTGTGGAGATACCGAATGTAACTGTGGGGGCTCATGGGTCCCACGGCAGAGACAACAAAGAGAAAAAAAGGGAAAATCACTTTGTTGTAATCTCTTCAGATTGAAGGGTTTATAGAATTCTATTTTGGGAACAGACGTCTATCTCTGTCATCTTGCAGAACTCTGAATCCGGAAATGCCATGCTAGAACAGAAACAGAATCACATAATGACAAAATCTGGGTATTGATATCAGGCTTGTTGTGCCATTTGAGAACTGTAGGACTTTGGGATAATTCCCTGAGTTCCCTGAGCCTCAGTGTCCTTATTTGCAGCATGATAGGGATTCCTCACGAAGCTGTTGATGATCTAAATGAAAACTGAGTAAAAACGCTGACCACAGTGCCTGGATCACTGAGGCACTGCACCTGTTTTTAATCTGTAAAATGAGGAAAATACTTGCTGCCCACCTGCATCATAGAAATTTAAGTACTTCTACAAGTAGAAACATACGTTTATTATATTGGATTAATTCTGGGGAGACATTTTGATACACTTCAGTTCTCTTCAGTTTGATACTCTTCAGTGACTACTCTTCAGTTCTCCACTAATAAGGAAACTAGAATATTAAATAGAACACTCATCAGGTGAACAGAGTTGATCAAAAGAGGACTCAGTGGAAAAGCTAGTGAACCCAGTGATAGTCCCCAAATGAAAGCCACCGGGGGAAATGGGTGAGCCAAAAGGCAGAGAAAGGGATCAAGGACAAGGAGAGATGTAGGCAAGGAAGACGCTCCCGAGCAGGGAGAGAAATGAAGTGTGAAACTAAAGTGGCCTGTAGTTGTTAAAGGGGACTATTTAAAGGTTTGCTTTAAAACCAGCCTGCTTTTCTATCACTCTAAAACAACCTGACACTTCAGTCAGTGTCATTCCTCCACCCTGGTTTTTATTTCCTTAAAGATGTTGGTTCTTTCACAGTGGCTATCATATTTTGTCTCATTTTTGCCCATGCTGTTGAAAAGAATGCTGATGGGTTTCAAGTTAAAGATTACACATATCTGTTTCTTTAGCTCTGAAAATTGAGTGAAGCATGGCAAATCTGTAATTAATGCAACTGGGGTAGTATCACATCTTCAGGGGCTGGTATAATGGGCATCGGAGGCTTTTGTTTTGACCTCCAGGCAAATGAACCAGTGAACAGCCCTGGAGGACTCATTTGCAAAGAAGTGGGTAATAAAAAGTCTCATCACAAATACATCTTCTTTTTGCACAACTATAACAAAAAAATTATGAACCATATATTGTTCATCACAAAACGGTAAGGACCTTTGGAATCGCCCAGGTCCACCTACAGAAGCTTTTCAGATCTGTTCTTAGAAGATATTTGCTACAGATGTGGTTAAGGTCGTTAAAGATCACCAAGACGTTAAATGACTTTCTTAAAGGTGGAGATTGAAAGGAGAAATGTTAGGAATGTGGAGTGATATCATTGCTGAGTGAATTAAAAAGTAACAGAAGAAATCTGGTACCCCCATTTGAGAGGACTGCTGCTGCTTCACATGAGTGCACATTTTTAACCTTCCTTGGCAAAAGCCAGGAAGCTAATTTCAAACTGAGACCGCCGAAAAGTAGAAAAAAATCACAGCTGAACAGCTTTGCCCTGGGGTTCCGCAGAAAACACTGTGCCTCTCTGCAGCCCTCCTTATTGCCTGGATTTGGCAAGCCCTACATTGAGTTCACCTTCCTAATCTTCTGCCTCTGTTTGGTTGAAGTGTAGGGGATAGTCCTAAGTGTGTGTCTGTCTGTGGCTCGGTTTGTTTTACAGTCAGTTAAAGAGACGTTCACACTTTGTGTTGCCTTTAAACATTCAGCCCTGTTCATATCCATATATGCACTATAAATGTTTGCATGTACACATACCATGTAGCATGTAGCTGGATAAAGACTCATTTATGATATTACATACATTATCTTGGTAATCAGATTTTTAAATGGACATTGTATGTATGGAAAAAATAATCTACTATCTTAGGACTAAATCTGTTATTTTAGAACCTTGGGAAGGTAAAAACAGTAAAGATTTGAAATGATTGATTTAGAATTCATAAATTTTGGCAGCTATCTCATTTGATCGCTCACCTTCTACAGTAAATATCAAATTATCACCATTTTACAGAGAATTCCAAATCCCAAATACTCAATACCAAATGGATTAAAAGCAGCTGTGTGCCAAAGGCCAGGCATTGAAGTGGGAAATTAGGGAGAAGGGCTGGGGAAGTTGCAGATGAGAACTGTTGTGTGGGGTTGAGCTTCCTCGGCCCTCGCACCTGCCCTGCCTGGGACTGTCTTCCTTGATTCATATTCCCTGTAGTTTTATGAATCAAAAGTTTAAACTATTCTTAGTTACTGGAGGTCATTTTCTGGCGCTCCTTTTAAAATACCACATGGGAATTATTTCGGTCAGCAAAAATACTGAACATACCATTTTCTCTTAGCTCTCTCCTTGCCATGTTTCACACATACTTGATTTCCCAGCAAGTGCTCCCTTTTACAATCATAATCATGGCTTTAATTTAACATTGTTTTGTTCTCCAAATGGTTATCTTACTCTATGTTCAAAAGTTTAGATTTAGAGGACTCAGTTCAAAATTCAGCTTGTGATTTCCATTTAGATGTTTTCCCAAAATACATAATGAGTAGGTATTAGAAAACTGCAGTTGCAGAAGTATAAAAAATCAAGACAGACTAAAGCCTCTCCATTTTTTCTTTTTATATATTTTTACATTGTAAAAAGAAGTATATACTATGCGAAAAATATAAATACTGCATACTAGTATAAAATGAAAAGTGAAAACATTTGAGGTCATTTTTTAAAACTTCTTCCCTATATTTCCACACTCCTCTTAGATCCCTACAGATAACCATTACTAACAACTACATATATGTGGTTTTTCTTTTTACAATATGGATTTCCATGACATTTAACATCTGACTCATTAAGAGAAGGTCTTTCTAATTAGAAAACTAAACATGATCATGATGTAGTACACACAACACAGCCAGTTTGGGGCTTAATTTCTTGGTGTGATTTGGTGAGGAGGCCTATTGTACTCACTATTATAACATTCTTCTGTCATAGTCACCAAGTAAAGTGGCAACTTCAGAGACCTGATTATAAAATAATACTTTGGGGTTGACCTACCCAAAACCAAGCCATTGGACAAAAACCTGAAATTTTACTTGTTATGGAGATCATTAAGATATCTGAGGGCAAACTTTTTAACACCAGGTAAGACTAGAGGATAGGCCGGCCGGGCGCAGTGGCTCACGCCTGTAATCCCAGCACTTTGGGAGGCCGGGGCAGGCAGATCACTAGGTCAAGAGATACCACAGACCATGCTGGCTAACGCGGTGAAACCCCGTCTCTATTGAAAATACAGAAAAACTAGCCGGGCGTGGTGGCGGGCGCCTGTAGTCCCAGCTACTCCGGAGGCTGAGGCAGGACAATGGCGTGAACCCGGGAGGCGGAGCTTGCAGTGAGCTGAGATCACGGAGATCGCAAGATCGCACCACTGCCCTCCAGCCTGGGGGTACAGAGCGAGACTCCATCTCAAAAAAAAAAAAAAAAAAAAAAAAAAAAAATACTAGAGGATAGGATAGGGCGAACTTTATTCATTTGGTCCTGATATTCCATGAACAATGGACAGTGTCATTTCATGCACTCTTGTTTTAGCACCTACAATATTTTAGACTGAAGGGGTTTGCAAACGTGTGTAATTCCTGCCTCCTTCATCCTTGATACCATGAAATGTGAGCCTCTACTTTTTTTTCTTTTTTTTTCACCTGAGTACCTGCTTCTGGATGAGCTATTTAACTTTATTCCCATGAGCTCGCTGGTATGAAAGGTTTATCCATATTTGTTCACAGCCTCAATAAAATATAATTGGCCATAAAGCCAGCAAGTGTTGAGGCCTAGGTCCAAAGAAACTTAATATATAGCCCATTATACTCTTTCTCACACTTAGTATTTTTCTACGTCTTAAAATGAGAGTTATTCTCCTCTTTCTCAGGGATGCTGTGTGATAACAACTCAAATTTAAAGGCTGTGTGATCAAGTTTTATAACTCGCATATTGGCGATTGTAGTCTTATTGACTTCCAGAAGGAGGAAATAAAGACTTGAGATTTCTAGAAAATAGCGATAAAGCAAACATCTCCCTTTTGTTGACCTGAAGATTACATTCTGGAATTTACACATGCATAAAAGAAGAAAGTCAGTCCTACATAAATCTTAACAGGCCGTGAAGCATTTGGTGATGGTTATTTTGTATATTCAAAACAGCCTGTGATGTATCATGCTAATGCAAAGAAGCCATTATTTTCAAATAAGGTTATCTCTCTATAGGGAGAATAAGGCAACAAACAAGGGCCACAGTGGGGGAGGGGCACCATCCAACTGTGCTTTCCTAGTTGCCGATGTAATTTTTAAGTATCAAGAATATGCAGGCCCTTCAGAAAAGTCTTTCAAATCAAATTGGAGGGAATGTAGGGCTAAGAGTGGATGGTGTATAGGCTGCACACTCTGTAATGTTTGCCAAATATCTGAAGGCGTCAGAGAGTCTGTTGTGCCCACTTGCATGTTTATAGGAGAATGTTAATCAATTAGTTCAATTCTGCTATAGATAGTAAGTAATTACATTCACTGGAAGCCACAGCAATGTGATTAATAATACATTCCAATTTCCCAAAGTAGCATTTCTCCCAGCACTTAAATGTGGCTCTTTGAAAAGTACATTTTTGTATATAAGGGACATGGTTGAATTGAAATTTATTTCCCTAAAAATAATACTGTGAGAAGAAAAATACAGAGTTTTATATAATGCCTTCTGACTCTTCCTACATAAAAGGGTGAAATTTAAGTTACCTTTTTTTCCTAACAATTTTCAAATAAATTCTCAAGAAAAAGTATTTTAGGCTTAACCAGTATTTTATGCTATATGCAAGTTTTAGGGAAGCCAGTTGATTTCTTTTATAGAGCACCTGCTATATTCAAGTTCTGACACTAAACTCTCTAAATTATAGAAAGGTAATTAAGCTACTATCTGTGTATTTAAGAAGATATCACAGCAATAAGGCATTTGGCCTGTATTAAGTGAATACAATCTAAAGGGAAATAAGATAATTTCCACAAGAAAAGCACAAAGAAAGTACCATGAGGTTTCAATAGAGGGCTAAAGAAGACAAGAATCCATCCAAGAAGGACTGGATCATAGACTATATACGGAATCATGCTCAGAGATAAAGGCAGAAAAAAACCATCTCGTGTAGGAACATTGACCTTGAAAGGGTGCCCAAGAATGCCTACTGTTAGGCATTCAATCAGAAAATATGTACTTTTCCTACATGCCAGGCTCTGCTCCCTCTCTGACACAACATGAAATCTGGGCACTTTTAGGATTATCACCAAACCTCCTTGAACTTTGCTCACACTATGAAGTTAAAGCATTTCCCATTGAATAGGCTATTTATTCAATACACCAAAAAGGCTGAATGATTATGTTTTTGGAAAAATGTGCCTCATGAGATACACAATGTAATTATTTTCTAAAATCAACCCTATTCATTGGTGATATTTTTGCAAACAATGGAAAAGTTGATTGATGAGAGCTCTTGACTTCTACCAAAAGAATTTCTTTTTTATTTGATATAGTGGTATTGACATAAACCATCAAAGAGAAGCATATTTGCTGCGGACATCCACACTAGAAATAACTTGGTAGTTTAGTGGGCAACACATTGTCCTATGTCTCTACCCAGAGCCGTGAATCATTCTCTCAAAAGAATGTCTTGTGTCCTTGAAGTATGGGTTCTTGTAACCGGGCTGTTCTCCCCTTTTGAGGTTCAGTGGCCAAAGGGAGAAGAGAAAGAAAAAGAAAGGAAAAGAGATCTGCATTTTTGAGGGCATGTTACCAAAAGGTGAAATTTAACATTAATTTGATAATATTCAACACCAGTCATCACCTTTTCTTAGAAACATTCAAAGGCCAGGCCAGGCATGGCGCCTTATACCTGTAGTCTCAGCATTTTGGAAGGCCAAGGTAAGCAGATGGGTTGAGCCCAGGAGTTTGAGGCTGCAGTGAGCTATAATGACGCCACTGAAATCCAGACTGGGTGACGGGGCGAGACCGTGTCTCTATTAAAAAAAAAAAAAAAAAAAAAAAAAAAAAAAGAAGATGATGACGAAGAAGAAGAAGGAAAGAACACATACTTAAAGGCCAAGATTTAAAGCTATAGAAAAATCACGATTTTATTCCTAGTCCCATGGTTCCTGTGCCTCTTTAAGCCCTCAGTAAGGACTTACTGATGAGTCAGGTGGTATCTCTTTCAAAGAGGTTTGTTATTTTAAGATCAAGCTACATTAAAGAATCATTTGCATTTAGAAAATGAACAACATTAAATTTAACCAATCATCAAGTATCCTTTATTATTTCAGCAGTTTATTATTTATAGTTGTTCTAATTCACTTTAAATTCTATGACATATTCGAATTCACTTTAAATTCTATGACATATTTTTATTACATCCACTTAAATACAGTCATCTAAATTTCACCAAGGAAAACTCACATAAGACGTCTCACCTCTGCTAACACCCTCCGCATCCTGTATTTTAGTTCTCCTTTCAAACATAATGTTTTAAATAGATATTTTGAAAATATAATATGTAAGAAATGACTCTTTTGAAAAAAAAATTAGACCAAATTGTGAAAACATGTGATTGTGTTTAGCTTTCTTCTAACAATAGTCAGTTAGACTGTACATCAAATTCTTCCCTTTGCAAGAAGAAAAAGGAATGTAAAATGTAGATAATGAAGGAATAGGTGAAGAACATCAATGAGAATCTGGCACTGCATCCACCTTTTCTTAAATTGTGAAAGACAAGTAGTTGAAAATTTTAAATTTGAGTAACTTTAACTTTCATGCTAAAGTCCTAATTATATTTCTTTCATTCTTAATATAAAATTACTACTTGAAAATGTTTACTTCCCCTTTAAAATAAATCTCTGTCACTTCTTGGAAGTTTTGCTTAGTATCACGTTCTTATCATTTACATGAAGAGGCTTTGAGCCATGCCATTAATTGCCGCACTGATTTCTCACATGAACCGACTCTGCCTCAAAATGATTTTTATTATTTTAAATTAAAGAAGAAATTTTGGTACAACGTAATGATTACTATGGCTTAATCAATACAAGAAATATTCTCTTGTCCCATACATTTAAGGAGAGGGCATTCTGGCTAAACAGAACAGAAACACAATTTTATTACTACCTTCAAAATATTGGCACATTATTCACATTTGAGAAATCTTCACAAGTAAACTATTGATCTATTGCAGACCTGTATTAACTGCAAATATAACAGCAGTAGAAATCCTTAGGATTCCTGTCTAATGTAGAGGGATCAGGCAAGGCTTAGATCAGAGTCTCAGTCACAATATTCTTCCCAAAAGACATGGTCTTACATGTGAAACCCTTAAGTTAGTGGTTCCAAACTCCATGCCACCAGGCCGCGAATGGAGTAAGTGAAGCAGGCTAGACAAGGAGTCAAATCGGATTGGTGGGTCGCATAGCAAACTAGGGCAGGCATGGCCCGTCCAGAGGGTTTAGCCACCACTCAGCTTGGACAACAGTTTCCAGATCAAAAGGTGGGATCAGAATGGTCAGATCTCGAATTTTTCAAAATCAACTAGTAACCAGGGCTCATATAGAAAAATCTCCCAGTTGTTAAATGCTGGCAACAAATTCATGTACCTTAAAACATTTTTTGGCAGGAAAAACACAACTGTGGGACTAACTTGAATCCTAGGCTGCCTAATTGTTATTCTCTTTTAAATTTTCATTAGGGTTTCACTTTCATTCAGTATGCCAACTTCAGGGTACCAGTGAGAACTATAATGTCTGCAATCCATTATAATATACTTGGCTGATATGAGTGGAAAATGATTTTGCTGTTAATGTAAATGTAGGATTAAAGGTTATATTTTTGACTTTGAGAAACATGCATTTTGGCTCCTAATTCAGACAGATTTCCACAGGTATAATTGAATAGTAACAAGTCAGACTATCTTTTCTTGACTGTAAAACAGCAAAAGAGGAATGTGGTAATAAATATCTGACACTTAATTTAATTTTCAGCAACATAATGCAAGTAGGAGATGTGAGTACTAATGCATCAAAAGCAAAATATCCTTTTAGAAATCTGTTTACAAAGCAGACCAGAGATATCACCGGTTATTGAAGAAAGCGAGTAGAGAGTGGACTCTCATGTTCCATATATTCCCCTTAACTGGGTCATAAATTATTTTCTGTGCTGACTACAGTGCTTATTTAGTGCTTACTATACATCCATGAAGATTTGTTCATGCCTCACTCTATTATGCTGAGATGTCACAGAAACCCAGTGAACCCAATGCTACATACCTAATTGTGTGTCAATTTTTGTCCAATCTCAGAAAATAACTTGAAGTATTTATTTAATTTATGCATTCCCCTAACTGATGGGCACAAGTATCTTGGTCTGACTGCTATGAAAAATGATTCCTGGTAGAGATGAGTGATTTGACTGGGGTTCATTTCAGGGAAGGAACAGACCAAAATTGGAACAGGTGCAGAGGTCTTGCCCTGAAGCCTGTCAGCCAGCCACTATGCTGTCAAAGCTTTGTTTTAGCACCAAAGCAACCTGGCATCTGCCCTAGTTCAGATTTTCATGGCTCCTCAATAAGCTCCTGCAATTCCTGTTCCCCCTGGAGAAGATGTCACTGACATGCTAAAAAGTTTGAAATTCTATCTCACTAGTTGTTTCACTGTGTCCCAGTTGCACAGACCATTTCCCAAACTGTGTGACACAGAATAAGAAGTGTGCTGTAAGAAAATGCTACTATGTGGCCAGGCGTAGTGACTCACACCTGTAATCCCAGCACTTTGGGAGGCCGAGGCAGGCAGATTGCAAGGTCAAGCAATCGAGACAATCCTGGCCAATATGGTGAAACCCTGTCTCTACTAAAAATACAAAAATTAGCTGGGCATGGTGGTGGGTGTCTGTAGTCCCAGCTGCTCAGGAGGCTGAGGCAGGAGAATCGCTTGAACCCAGGAGGCGGAGGTTGCAGTGAGCCAAGATTGCGCCACTGCACTCCAGCCTGGCAACAGAGTGAGACTCCATCTTGACAGAAAAAAAAAAAAGAAAGAAAAGAAAAGAAAATGCTACTATGCAAAACTAAGCCTGGGAAATATCACATACTACAGACTGGAGAGAGAGTTGTGTTGCACAATGGGAATTAGAACTCTGAGGAATTCTGCAGTGAGAAGGTCAGTTTAGCTCTGTTCAATGCAACATTTCTCAAGTTTAGTAGTTGCCACTGTAAATCTCTTCTCTGTAACCCTGGCTAACATGTTGTGAAGCTCTAGAACACAGTTGGGGAAACACTGATATTGACAAGAAGGGATGCTACTCAAGGCCTCCGAGTTGGGAATAACCTGATCAGACCTAGTTTTCACAAGGGAAGTTGCTGCAATGAGGAGGATTACAAGAAAATATACAATCATTAGAATTTGGTGATGGGTTCGTTGTGCACATAAGGGATAAGGGAAGTTGAAAATGAGTACCAAGTTTCCAATGTTATCACCTAGGTGGATGATGATGTTAGTAACATCATGATAAAGTTGCATGGAAGAGTATTTAGAAGGAAAGGGAATGAGCATCTAGTTGGTTTGCTTTTTGGCCCTTGCAAGGACATATGGAAGAAATGATAATGAAATTTTCATTTGTTTGACTTTTAGTACTTTCTGATGCAAATCTCTCATCACAGCACCTGCCAAACCACCTCCTCTAAGCTCTGTAAAGGCAAAGAAGTTATTTTATTCTTCTGGTTCTCCTAAATACTTAGCACAATATCTGTATCCATTTACAGTGTAAATATATGGCTGCAAATAGTTATATGGTTGTAAAAAGAACATGACCTTAGCTAGATCAAGGAAAATAAAGAGTGCAGGTTGGGGAAGCCCCTCAGACTGGAGGAGGAGCTCAGCAAGAGGCCTCAAAGCACAGGAGGGAGCAGGAGCCCAGGAACAATAGGAATAGCAATAATAATTATAATAATAATAATAATAAATGTGCAGCATTCAAGACACTGTCTTTGGTATAAATCATGGCTGTTTTCTGCCTTTATATATCATTCCTCTCAAGGTTCAAGTTCAGAGAAGGAGCAATCTGATTGGTGGAGGTGAGGTCAGGTCACCTTGTTTGATGTTCTCTGGAAGGTGCCTCCTCTGAGACATTCCCCATAGGAAAATCAAGGTACAATTTCCACAACAAGGAGGACTGTGTATGTCACACCCATATTGACTCTGCCTTTTTCTCCAACGGATGAAAAGCTCAGGCTTTTATACAAAGACTCAGTCTTAGCAATGACCACTGAAGTCAACCCAAAGAGCAGAGGGGGACAAAACTGAACATCAGGCCTGTTGGAAAGGAAGGGTTTCCCAGTGTCGGCTTCTGTTTTGCAGCTGCATTCAAGGCAAAAGTAATGAGATGTTAAAAATGTATAACTGAATATTCAGATTTAAGCAAGATACTATCAATAAATTAAGTGGGTGTGAAAACAGCCTCAGAATTATTTCCAGTGCTTTATTTACAAATCATGTCAAGGGCAATGTCATCTAGTGAGAAGGCACAGCTGTTTCCTTCTGAAGTGGAAGCCAGCTGAAAGCAGGGAATGAGAGACAGTAGCATCTTTTTGGGTGCATCATCTGAACAAAATGTGGAGAAAGAGGAGCTTTGATTGAAAATCATTTTTCTTGCCTTTAAGGTTAAAAAAAGAAAATAATAAAGGCTTATTTTGGGGGGTCCAGTTATATGTTTACCTGGAAATGGCTGATACAAGTTGTTTTATTTAAAAACACACCAACATAGAAGTTTAGAGTTTAAAAAGAAAAGCTTCAGGACAAGAAGTCCAGAAAGCTTACTGTTTTGCCTGAGGTCACTCAACCCATCAGCGATAGATGTTGAATACAGGTTTCCTGGTGCCATCCAATGCTCTCCTCACTGTGAATGCAGTGAGATGCACTCTGCCTAAAAGACGAAAAGAAATGGCTTATCATGGCAGTCTCCACTCTGTAGTTATGGGCAGTGAGAAAGAAGTCAACACAAATTCAGAACTGGTTCCTGAAAATATGTTCCCTAATGCCAACCAAAGCAAGAAGGATGCCAATTTTAAATGCTGCCGAAGATCTTTTGATGCAGTCTAGGTAGACGATCTCCTTCCCAATCTATAATACCCTTGCAAAAGAGAACAAAGTCAGATTAAATGTCTCTTTGTCAGTGTACTTTAATACCTTTCAGTGGCCTTGGAAATGTATTCAAAGGAAAAAGAGGAAGACGGGGGGAAAACAAAGTGCGATACTCTTTCTGTTGTTCACAACATCAAATTGGTAATTATCATGTTGGTATTTGCCACATGCCAGTAGGAGACCCCGCACCGTTGAAACATACAGAGGATACTGTTTATTGCTCTGGGAATTTACAGTCCCACTTAGGCAGAAAAGTAACCATGAAAAGTTTTTTTTGTTTTTTTTTTTTAAGCATATGATATTGGTTAAAACTTGGCTTTCTTAACTTCCTTGGCATTTGAGTCTTTTTTGTGGGATGAAGGGAGATGACAGAAATAGGATAATTGGAACCTTTTGTAGTTGTGCACAGAGGGGATTTAAAAATGAAACATCCAGTGTTGCAAGACACAATGAACACAAAAAGGTCAGTTGTGGAAGGAGTGAGTGTGCAGGGGAAGAGAGGCTATTTAACCTAATTATCCTTATCCAAACCAAATGGTCTTCTGGCTACTCCCTTCCTTTCTGAAGCATCCTATTCCTTTCACTGCCACTTTCGAGGTGCCCTTTTTGTGCCCGAAGCTCCTCCTCCTAATGCTCAATGCATGAGCAGTTAGGATCATCCTGCACTCATAAACCATACACTGTAGCAGCCCAGCTCAAGATGACCTCAACACAATTACTTTATAATCAGACTTACAACTGATATCCACTGAGCATTTTATTATATTCCACACATGGCACTACGCACTTCACAAATATTCTCTTAATAAGCCTCACAACATCTAATAAAGTAGATACTGTGGTTATCTTTATTTTGCAGATAAGGAGACTCATTTTCAGAGAGGTTAGGAAGTCACCCAGAGGTACCCAGCAAGTAAGAGGGAAGGCCAGCGCAGTGGTCTTACCCACAGTGGCCAACACCACACTCCCAACAACATGCTTTCATGCTTGAAATGTGTATCCTCATCCCCAACTCCTTGGGCCTTTGCCTACGTGATCAGCTTGCCTCTTCTGAGATATTATTCTAAGTTATTGAAGATTGTAATGGGTTTGTAGCTTTTCCAGGCAAGTGAAGCCGCATTTTAATAGAGACATCCCAGAACAGAAACGGAAACCTAGGCTTATGCACTAATTTGAATAGTGGATTCTGAGACATGTGGAGAAGTGAAAGAGGGCACTGATTTGAAAGGCAGTAGGTCTGAGGTTCTTCCAAGCAAGTCAGCTGGGCTTTCAAGAGGTACTAACTCTGGTCCGAAGAGAAATCTCCACCGTCTGCCAGGAGATCCCTGACGCTGAAAGCCATCATCAAGGAAATACTGGATTTGGTGGCTCACACCTGTAAGCTCAGCTACTCAGGAAGCTGAGGTGAGAGATTCTGTTGAAACCAGGAGTTCTAGATTAGCTTGGGCAACATAGCAAGACCCCACCTCGAAAAAAATTAAAATGAAAAAAGGTGTGATGACACACACTTGTAATCCCAGCTACTCAGGAGGCTGAGGCAAGAGAATCATTTGGGCCCAAGAGTTCAAGGCTGCAGTGAGCTATGATCACACCACTGTACTCCAGCCTGGGTGACAGAGCAAGACCCTATATCCAAAAAAAAAAAAAAAACACTAAAGACTAGATTTAGACCTAGGGTTGGGGAGAGATTTCCCCCCCCCCACCCTCCCCCAAGAAGTTTTAGCAACATCTGAAGACCTCATTGGCTGTCACAGATGGGCACAGCAGAGGGCGGGGAGTTTACTACTGGCATCCATGGTTAGAGGCCAGCCAGGGATGCTAGTAAACATCCTGCAATACAAGGGACACCCTCCCACACAAACAACAAATGATCAGGTCCAAGATGTCAATAGTGCTGAGTTTGAGAAACCCTGATTTAGACAATACCTGAGGGACATGACCAGCATGACCAGGTTTACAAAGTCCAAGCAGAGCAGTGGCCAGTGAGAGGCTGGCTTTATTGCAGGGTTTTCTCCTCCATTTCCCAAACACGCAGCATGATCCAGCTGGTTAGTTAATTCTACCAACTGAGGATACATTAGGAAAAGACAATATTTGATTTTATAAACGAGACCTCAGTGCAGTATAAAATAGTTTGTGTTGGGAGGTAGTACCACAGAGGACACTATTATATGATTTTCTGCCTAAGAAAACTATTAGGTGAACCAGTTTCTGAGGCATTGTTTCTCAAAGTATGGTCCATATAGCGTCTTTAACAGGCATCACTTAGATGCTCTATTTTTTTTTTTGAGGTAGTGTCTTGCTCTGTTGTCCAGGCTGGAGTGCTGTGGTGCAATCTCGGCTCACTGCAACCTCACCTTCAAGTGATTCTCCTGCCCCAAGCTCCTGAGTAGCTGGGATTACAGGTGCATGCCAGCACACCCAGCTCATTTTTGTATTTTTAGTAGAGACAGGGTGTCACCATGTTGGCCAAGATGGTCTTGAACTGCTGACCTCAAATGATCCACCCACCTCGGCCTCCCAAAGTTCTGGGATTACAAGTATGGGCCACCATGGCCACCAATGGATGGTCTTTATAAAGCCAGATTACTAACCTCCCTCACCCCATGAGAGCTACTGAGCTCCTGGATAGGATCAAGGAATGCACATTTTTAACAACTTATCCATGTGATTCTTACAAACACTGGACAGTCTCTTCTCTTGGGGTTGTATAGTAGTAACTTTCAAAGTCCTACTATTGTCCAGGTCCCAAATCAAGTCTCAGTGCTTGTGTGAAGAACTCCTGCTTCACCTTGGCCAACACAACATTCTCCTTTGTTTTCAGATGCTGCAACCCATATTCTTCATTTGTCACTTCGTTTCTGCCCTTTGTGTTTTATGTGTACCATCATCTCCCCACGTGGACGATGTATAGTCTGTCTCTTCTAATTATCTCTTTATCATTGATTGCTGGCACTGGACAGACATGAGCAATGTTTGACAGAAAGTCCTTCTCATAAACTAGATTAAATAGGTATGGGTGCCCTTATTAGAGGTATCCAATTCTTGTTTCTCTGCTATTTGAGTTCTTCTTTTTTACCCAGTGAGGTGCAGAACAGATACCCAGAGGTTAATTTGTCCTGTAATTGGGGACCTTAACTACTGGACATCAAAATGTCAAGAATTTACTGCAGTGAGCACAGCTGAGTAAAGGAAATCCAACAATTAATTATCTGCAAAACACAAAGAAAGCTCTTGATTGCAAACCCAAGACCCTACCATTATTCTCCAATTTCCACAATGCAAGGCATTAAACACTTAAATCAAGGTATTGTATTAGCTTTATCTCCTGGTGGGGGCCTTAAAAGACACAAGTGCATTACGGTGCCATTAAAGAAGTGGTTTGTGGAGTGGACTGGTTGCAGAGATTGTACCTAGGCTAACAATCTGATCCACTAGCAATAGTTGTTGGTCTAAATATCTGGTTGCCTTCATACTCAGTAATTGGCATTTACATGACAATTAGTTTCCTTCTCAAAATTGCTTGGGTAAGAATGCTTTATTGCCTTCCATTTATAAAGACAAATCCTTCTGCAGTAAAAAGACAGCCACAAGAATAAAGCATATGTAATGCTGATATTCCATAAATTGACCAGTTTTTCCATTAGAGCTCTACAGATTTGAAAGACCTTAGTCTCCCCACAAAACTTACATACAATGTGCTTTTCAGGGTAATTATTAAACAGTGAGTGACATTCATATTGAAAGCAAGGTAATGAGCAGTTGGAATGGCTACAGGAGGGCAATTTTAGGTGCTTGCTTTATTTTAAAGGAAATAACATTGGTATGTAGTTAACTTTGCCAGCAGTGGGAAGCTGGAGTAGGCTCCAAGCCAGCAAGCAGACAGGATACCTCTGTCTCTAGGGAAAATGCAATTGGAAAACAGTCCCTGTAAGATAAAAGATAACTGCATTGATTCATATCTCCTCAGCCTCATCTTCTTGGAGGCTATATTTGTGTGTCTTCACCTGATCATGTGTGGAAGAAATCTTCTGCTTCAGCTTGGAATGCTTTTCATTTTCTTAAAAAGGTAGAGGAATAATAGTATAATGAAAAAGATACTGCTTTGGAGTTGATTACTTTTTAATAGGAAGAGAACACTGTATTCTAGGTGAGAATTAGCTGCATGCCTTTGTAAAGAGCAGTAGCAGTCCAGCCATATATATTTGTGTGAAACATGTTTAGAAATGCTGTGAGTTAGCTGTGGTATTTTTGTTGTTGTCCTTGTCATTATTGTTATGCTCTGGCTTCTGAGGATGGAGGCAAGGGCATGTGAGTTAGAGTTTTGTCACCATAAGAATAAATGTTTGTTCCTTAGAGATTTCCCATTTTCAACAGCAGAGCTGGCCGAAGCTGGAAATATTAAAATACACATGACTTCTTGAATACAGTTGGATGCCTTTAGTAAAACATATCAAAAACTTCAAAAAGGATAATTAACTAAATGCCCAACAGGAAATTCAGAAAAGAATAAACCCCAAAATCAATGTTTTTTATTTTCTAAATATCACACTAAGATACTTACTGGTAAGATATATGCATATCTCTGGACTGTGGTTATCTCTGACCAGTGATAAAGTCCACTATTGAAAAAGTATAACTCCTTCCTTCACTGCTTGCTATTAGGTTCTAAGATGGGCTCAGTAAACTCTGTAAGAAATGAATTTCTTACCTACCCAAACCCTTCTCCCATCAAATTCTGATTTGATGAGAAAATTCTCTAAATGAGAATTTTCACCTTCTAACCTATTGAAATTCAGTACTGTGAACAAATATTACAACTTTATACCTGTCTGAAAGGCTATGAATGGAGTATTATGTTATTTTAATACAATCAAGATAATTTTATGCCTACATACATGTACAGACATACACAGCAAACATATCGTCTACCCCACATACACAGTAAGCATGCATCACACACACACGCACTGTGCACACACAGACTCACACATGCACCACACACTCACGAACTGCAGTCTCTTTTATTGTTGGCTCATCTACATTCTCACTCATGGGCACAGCACCCTTTATTTTCCATGAAATTTCTAAATACTTTAAACTATTAGATTGGCACAAAGGTAATTGTGGGTTTCGCCGTAATTTTTAATAGCGCCGTTTTCAAAAACCACCATTTTAAAAATAATCGCAAAAACCACAGTTACCTTTGCCCCAACCTATATTTCACAGACATTGTCCACTTTGAAAACTCTACATTTAGAAATATGAGGTTTTGTCGTGTTCATTTAAACTCCCCCAGAGAAGTCTGCTCTCATTGGTAACTTGGAGCTGCTCAATTGGGTTGACCTTTCTAGCAGGAAGCAGTGAGCCTGAGTACTACTAACGTTAAGAGCTCTTCTGCAGGCTCAGGAGAGACCACAGTGAAGGAGGAAGTAGCTACTTACTGCTTTACTTCCTTTAAGCAGGGTGTACAGCGGCTGAGCTAAACCTGCATGCACCATGGACCAGCCTTGTTTTTCCTATGACAGAAAGGCTGTGCAGCAAACTAACCTGCAGGCAAATGGGGAAATCTATTGGAAATGAAAGAGAAAAAAATAAAATGAATTATCCAAGCATTCTGCAATCATGAAGAAGTAATCAACAGCAAATGCCAAAAAGCTCAACAGGTTAAAAAACTTGGAATAAAGATAAGATGTAATAAGGAAGTAACAACTAAAATGGGCAGAGATGAATAGGAGGTGCCTTACCAATTGCTCAATTTAGGACTTACGAACCCTATCATCATGTATATGTGTCTAAATTTTAACCACTATGTTTCTAGTTACTCTAAATTCCTAATGGTACTTTTGGGGTCATTTTCATGGAATGGATTCAAATGCATTGTCAATGAAAGCCAGGTTTCTGCCCCCTGGTTGCTTAGATTCAGCGATGATGCCATTTCCAGATTGGATAGCCTATCTAATTGAAAATGATTAGAATTGAGCATGTTAAAACATAGCATAATTCCGCATTTAAAAAGAACTTTCACATAGTATATTGACTTTGTTTTCTGCCTTTCCTCCATTATTTTTCTTCCTTTCTTCCAACTTTGTTGAGCTCTCCTGTTCCATTCGACTTCTCTCCTTTGTTTCGACTTCTCATCTTTATTTCACTGCCAGTATTTTCCAGTAAATGATCTAGAAGCCAATTTTCCATTTCCTCCCACTCATTTCTTAGACCCGTTGTAACCTGGATCTCCGTGGTCAGTGGAAACCACAACCAAAGGCCAAGTGTCTTTCTTGTCTACACCTTCTTCTCAGTACATCTTTGATGTTAAAATTAAAACACACGCATACAAAATTGAAGAATAAGACTGTAGTAGATGGTATTTTAAAGATGTCCCCTCCAGACTCCCTGATTATGCAAACATGAATCTTCGTACAGCTGTGAAGGGACTTTGCAGTTGTAAGTTAAGGTTGATCATCAGGTGGCCTTAAAGCAGAGAAATGATACTGGATTGTTCTGGTCTAATCACATGAGGCCCTGAAAGCCAAGGCTTTTTTCCCTGGCTATAGCAGAGAGATACAGAAGAAGAGATATGTTGGGAAGATGAGGCAAAAGGAAAAGTTAGACTCAAAGTGTGAGGGATTCAACCGGCTATTTCTGGTTTAGAAAGAGTTCTTGAGTCAGGGGATGTGGGTGGCCTCTAAAAGCTAAGAATGACCCCTGGCTGACAGACAGAAAAGAAACGGCCACCTTAGTCCTGTAACTGTAAGGAATAAATTTTGCCAACAACCTTGCATGTGCCTGAAAACAGCTTCTCCCCTAGAGCCTCCAGAAAGGGACACCACCCTGTTGACACTTAAGTTTAAGTCTTGTGGTTCTCCAAGCAGAGAATCGGCTGAGCTGCACTGGATGCAGATTTCTGACCTGTGAAAACAGATCATAAATGGAGGTTGATTTAAGCCACTAAATGTGTGGCAATTTGTTACAGTGGCAATAGAAAACTAATACAGATTGCCAGAACTTTTGCTTAGGTTTCTGACATCTTTGCATTCAAATTCCCATGTCTCTAAATCATGGTTAAGTGTCCCATCTTACTTAATTTCCAAACATCCAGACTTCCCTATTGAAAATGGCAAACTTACTTTCTGACTGGACGCCATGGGACCAGACTTTGAATCCTTATATAAGAATGTGTGAGATTGTGCATTTTGTATGTACATATATATGCATGCATATATATGTATATATAATAGTTTATGTATATACACATATAATACTTTACGTATACACATATAATAGTTTGTGTATAATATATATATTATATTTTGTGTATAATTTGTGTATATCTAGTTTGAGTATAATGTGTATAATATACACATATAACAGTTACGTATACACATATAATAGTATATATACACATATAGTTTACGTATATACACATACAGGAATCTTAGCCATTATACATACACATATATGTATTTTGTTCTCAACTTCAGGGACTAACATATATTGTTTCATAGCAACCCTACAAGCTATATACTAACTGCTCTATCCTTACATATAAGAGTTAGGCAGAGATAAGTCAAATACCTTGCTGGAGGTTACCTAAAAGACAGCTGAAGATCTAAGCACAAGTATGTCTAGATCCAAAACTACAAGGTCCTTAGTTTTCAGCCTGACTCTTTTTTAGACATTGCCAGACCCTACATCCATCTCTGTCCAGGTGCCAGGCACCACCTTCCTTAACCTCACCTGTCAAGGACATGGAGGCTCTGTAATGCCTCTGTAGTTTCCCCTTTTATCTCTTTGCCTTCTCAGTATTTCCTGAATTGCCCTCCATCTACCATATGTAAAGGAACTTCAAGTCTGTGTGTTCTTAATTCTGTGACTCTGTTCTCTAAAAATTCAGTTTACTTTTAGACTTTTAAATTTAGTTCTTTTCATGACTTTCTGTTCCACGTCTTCAGTCCTAGCTTTTCCCTACGTTCTAGGCATACTTATAACAGCTGAACTTTCCCTTTTGACGATCTTCTGGATGCAGTATTCAACATGTCTAAATCAGCATTGCACATTAAATAAAGGGGGGAAACTCTCCCTTCTTACCACCCTTTTTCCCTCACTCATATAATCCATCTCCTTCATGGCCAGTCAGAAACCTCCTGGCATCTTTGAACTTCCCTTCTGGCTAAGACGGTGGGCTCAGGAACTGGACCCCCTGGGTTTACATCCCAGCTCTGCTACTGACTTTAGGCCAATAGCTTAATTTCTCCAGATACCAAATATTCCTCTGTAAAACTGGAATGGTGCCAACAATGATAACAATACTTACCTCACAGGGTTGTTGGATGGTTTAAATAAGGTTCCATAAAAAATTTAGACCAGCATCCAGCACATAGTACTTGCTCAATAAATTTCAGCTCTCATTTTTTTTATTTTACTGCTAGATCTTTGTAATCTCCCTGAAATTTATGGTTATGTTTCTGTTGCCTACTTCTCTGTCTTCCACCACCCTATGTTAATATCTAGATTAATGCACACCATCTCTGGATCAAATTCTCTACAATCCAGCCTGCATGTAGCTACCGAATGAATCTTTCTAAAGCACTATTACAATTATGATTCAAAAATCCTTTAGCGGTTCCTCATGATTTCAGGATACAGTGGAAACTTTTCCTTATCTTGGCATTCAAAGCCTTCCATGAACTAGCTCCTGACTTCTACCTTCAATTGATTCTATCTCTCCTCTCCTATTTAACCCTGGAGTGTAGACAGGCAAATTTCTAATTCTTTCTTAAATATTCTGCTTTGGCCTGCCTTTTTGCCTTGGTTGTAACTTAATAGTTGTGCATACTATGTACCAGGCAAGGCAATGCACTGATATTTTTAAGATATCATTTTATTTATCTTCACCACAAATCTATAAGGTAGTGACTGTGCTATCCCTATTTTACAGATGAGAAAACTGAGGCCTCGAAATGGTGAGTGATTGGCCAAAGGACACATAGTTAGGAAGTGATGGATCCAGGATTTGAATCACAGATGATTCTATAATTTTAACTATTCTACCTTGATGCGTCCCCTCTGCTATATTTCCTTTCCAGTAGGATGCTTTCCTCTGCATTCATCTCTTTGATTCCCACCTATTATTCAAAGCCTACCTTAGAGATACCTTTTCTATAAAGCTTCCCCAGACTCCTTCAAACTCTAGTGGACTCCTCTGCAGGATACAAGGTTCTTAAAACGAGGAAAGATGTTTTATTTTTCTTACGAAGTTCAGTGATGTCTTGATTACAGTACTTAATAAATTCTGATGATTTATTGGTCTTGGATTTCTTTTCTAATGAACTTGGAGGCATCTCCTTGTAACTAAGCCAACAAATCTGTGTGCTCCTTATTACTGGTTCTTGCCCATTGTCCTAGCTAGCACTTTTGATTAACTATATGTTTCTAAAACTAAAGCAGAAAAGAAAAGTGTTGGAATGGGGTAGAGTGTCTCATAGTATGGTTGAGAAACAGGCTTGGTCTAGAAATAAGGAGAAGAAAGCCCATAGAGGGCCCAATGGTGCCGTCCCATGGAACACTCCACGCCGTGCTGCTGGATTTCCCCTTGCCTTTGCAGCAACACAGACTCTGTCTATCTAACATCCTCATATGCTGCCGGGTGATGCCTCTTTTTGCCAATATTTCAGGAAGCTATGATTAGCAGCTGAGGAAATGGAGGAATGAGTCATTCTCGTATTGCAGAAGTTGAAAAGTGGGAGGAACTTTAGGATAAAGAACTGTGGCGCCTAAAGAGGAATAGAAGACAAAATAGATGCAAATATTAGACAGACAGAAAGTCACTTAAGAGTGTCTCAAGATTATTCAATGCTTTGTTATAAGGCAGTATGCTCATCTTCTAAAACTGTGATTCAGAAATTTAAGGCACCGCTGTTGAATGGATCCACAGATGGTTTTCAGAAGTTTGTGACCCTTGACCATGCATGCACGTTTTCTGAGTGCTTATATTTTTCTGATGAGTGGGTTCATAGCTTTTATCAGATTTTCAAATGAGCTCATGATCTAAAAGGGATTGTAAAATACTATTTTTAGCCATCAACATACACACATAATCTCACCCCAGGAAATCAGGTGATCCAGAGTCAGACTCTCATAACACCATATAAGGAAAAAATAATAAATCTGAAGATTCTGTATGTACTATAATGTACCTGTTTGTCTGTCAGATGTCAGAGAGTTACTTCGAGGGTGAAATCTGTTTAGCACTAAAGACATATGGTGGAATTTCTAAATATCGAATGATCGGGGATCAACAGACTTCTGCTTGGTGGAATCCTTAGTTTGCCTAACTAAGTCAGTTACAAAGTAATGATATAATTTATCTCCCCAGCTGTCATTTTGTAGCATTACGCTATTTTTCTGATTGGTTTCAAAAGAAGGTCTTCTCAGTCTCTGTGCTAAGACAGGAATAATCAGAATCCCTTTTTCCCTGTCTGGCACAAATCACTGCATGACAAGGTAGAGATGGGTGCATGGCTCTGGCCTGGGGTACATGTGTGTCTATCAACTAAATCTAATTATTACTGGGGAAAAGAGAACAGCCTAGTCCTGTGGCCTCCAAATATTTCTGTCTCGCCTAGTAGAAAAGACTGAACATACTCCTATATTGTATATCTATTTATCAATTAGATAGCTTTTATCAATAGCTAATATTTCAAAGCACAATATATATATGAGACTAGGTTCATTGTTAAGCATAATAAATGTAAATCCCTCATTTATTCTTTATTAAACATACCTTTAATCTGTACTGAAAGCCTTTTGAGTGCCAGGTGTTCTAATCACTGAGGACCCAGAGAAGGAAACGAAATCAAGTGCTCATGGAACGTACAGCCTGGTAGAGGAAGACAGACCCCGAGTAAAACAAATAAATAAACTGTACAGTTGTGTTCCATGTCAGTGACTGTGGTGGAGAAAATCAAAACAAGAAAGAGCATCCGGGTGGGTCAGAGGGGAGAACTGCACTTTTAAATAGCCCCAGAGGAAGGGCTTGAAGATCTAAAGATGAGGGAACTAACTCCATAACTCTTGGTAACTATTTGACATACAGATTCAAGGAGCCCATGTCTGTGTGTATTCTATTAAATAATAGTCAAGCATAATTTCTTTATTTAGATAGCCAATATACAAAAAATTCTGATGTCTTCTTCTTGTTCCCTAAGCAATCACTTTGGGAACTCCCCTTGGACGATCACTTATTTAGTCTACACTTAACAAGAGCAACTGCTTTAAACACAATTCTCAGACCTCAGCCATATTATTACAGTTGACTTTTGGGGTCTAGCCAGAATTATAAAGTTTGTGTGGTTGTTTTGATAGCCATGGAGCCCTGTTGTCAATTAACTGTTCAATTAAATCTTGATTTGGTTCCCTGGGTGGTTTTACATCATATGGTTTATTTAGCTGTGAGCAATTCTCTTAAACGTCCAAAGTCATTTTGTGTTGTTTTATTGCAGGTGAGGTGGGAGGATATATGCACAAAAGCAGTATCTGAACAGCTGGTAGTTAGTTACTCACAGGAAGTGGTAACTTGACAGCTTTCCTTTCCTTTCTGTTGAGTTACATTCACATAGTATGAGCATTTCCCTTTTTACCAAGAAGAAAGATTTGTTCAGCCTGGTGACGCTTTAGAAGAAAACAGTTTAACGACATTGATATTTTAAAATATTTTGTGACTCAAATTACAGCAATACGATGAGCTTTCGAGGAAAGGTTTTTAAACGGGAGCCCAGTGAATTTTGGAAGAAGAGACGAACAGTGAGGAGAGTAAACCAAGAAGAAATTCACAGATTTAGTTCTGTAGGTATTCAAATGTCAATGTTTTGCTTTCCATCTTTCCTTCAATCGTTTCTTTCAAAAATGATTAGCTCTACAGTGCAGATGTAAATGATTAGCTCTACATTGTAACACACGCTGCTGGGTGAAGTCTTATATGGAACAGAAGATTCCATTTGGGTCCTAAATACTCTCTTTTACGTGCATCATTATTTTTGAAGTCACGTTGTTCTCAAACCACATGTAACTCTTTTAAAATATATTGATAGAGAATTTAATCATTAAAAATTACTATAATATTTGGAATTTAAGGTTATCTTAATATTATGGTACAAATTAAAATTTCTGAAGAAGTTATTCTCTTTATTAAAGAAAAGCCTCTAATTGCCTAAGAACCCAGTTGATGACATGTATATAGTTGTGTTTTTAAAAAATTGTCATTGCGCCATTTTATCATATGCCACTAATTATTTATTTAAAAATTCTTAGAAAGAGCAATCCAAAACATGAAAGAAAAAGTAAATAAGCGTTTGATTAATAGAGCCAAGGAGGACTTTAAAAAGTGATACTTTTAAAGGTTTTAAAAGTTAAAAAGATTTGATTTTGTTTTGCTGTTAAAAATATTTCTGCCTTGTTGGTTCAAACAAAATGAGAGCTTGAAAACCTGTACTTATTACAGAACTTTACAGATCTGTAAACTGTAGAATGTACAGAATTTTACAGCTGTATAAACTACTGACAGTCGTATGTCAGAGCTGACTGCTAGAGCACTTTAGTGACTTTCATGTAAAGTGAAGAGCCACTTTGTATGACAAACGGCTACAGCAATATTCCTGGGTAGCTTATTTTAGAAGAATATTCATTTTACCAGGTGGGTCTGGCTTTGCTTGCCTTCTTCAGAGCAGGGTTTCTCAACCTCAGCGCAATTGTCATTTGGGGTCTGATAATTATTTTCTGTGGGGGGCTGTCCTGTACTGTGTAGGATGGTTTGCAAATTACTGGCTTCTATCCACTTAATGCTAGTGGCGATCCCTCCCCAGTTGTGACGACCAAGAACATCTCCAAACATTGCTAAACTTCTCTGGGAGGGTGATCACTGATCACCCATATGAAAACCACAGTTCTGGGGTGAAAGAGCTTTTTGTTCATAGAAACATCTTTAATATAGAAACAGAGATGGCTTTTTAAAAAAATTATATATATATATATATATGCACACACATGCACGTGTGCACTTATATATAGGCTCTTTATAAATATGAGTAAGTACATTGCCTCACAATGAAAAGAGGCCCTCTTTATACTAACAATTAGTTGATGGTAACTTGATACGAATAGAGTTCATTAGAGGCCTGCTCAGAGGGTTGGTACTGTGTTGTTGTTTGTTCCGTTTCTATCTGAGGAGTGTGTGTCTGCCATTGGTGAATACGTGCAGTTGAGCCCCTAGCCTCATTCCCATTAATGTAGCTCTAATTTTTCCACTGGGTATTTCATAGCTGGAGTATGCAGAGTCCTGGACCTGACCTCTTTCTCCCCATTGGTCAGAAATGAGAGCCTGGACCTAACCACTTCCTCCCCACTGGTCAGATATGTCTTCCCTACTGACTCCAAAAGAGCCTCGTCAGCCTGTTAAGGAGGATAACTGTTTCAAAGTAATGTCTGGTTTGAGATTATTTTTAACTTGAGTCTTGTCCCCAAAACATAATTTCCCTACTGTTTTTATCTCAATGGAATTTAGAAGTACCATGGATTATGTCACCCTGAGAGTTACTTCTTGTGTCCACTAAAAGACACAATGCACGGAAGAACATGTCTATCTTACCCAGACCACACATACAGTGTTGGCAAGAGGACAGTCCCCAGAGTCTCACCATATAATGAAACGAATCACTCTATGAATTATCTTAATTGAATTTGAACATATTGCTACTGAGTACTATGGGAAGAGCAGCGAGTAAGGACGCGGTATTTTCCCACAGCATTCAGTTAGCAATGCATTCAAATTTAATTAAGATCATTCATACAGTGATTAGCTTTCTTCGACGACAGAAGGCACTGGGGACGTTCCTGCTACAGTTGCCTGCTTTTGGTCTGCCTAAGATAGGCATATCTACTTTCACAGGTTGTCTCTTATATTGAGTGTGGGATTGTTTGATCCATCCTTAAGTATTATCCTGAGATGTACTTTTCATTTTGGAATGCAAGAAAGTGAAACGAGTAGTTAGAGCACTAGGATTTGAAATAGGTATCTTGATGGGGTCGTTCTCCCTGCTGCTCTCACCTGCCATCTATACGACCTTGGGCAAGTTACTTAAATCACTGTGAACCTCAGTTTCCTCTTCTGTAAAATGCTCATAATAATACCTACCCTGTGTTAAGATTGTTTATTAGAATACAGTTTGGTACTGTGCATTCTGAACATGGTTCAAACAGTGTTTGAACACTTGAACAGGTTACAAGTGTTACCAAAGTTACAAGTGTCGTGTAGTATTATTAAAACTAAGTAAAATATTTCCATTTCCAAGGACAAGGGAAAAGGGACACTGAAATTATCTTTCCAGTCACTTTAGCAATTGAAGTCACTGGACTACAGGTCACGCTTTTCTCCTGGGAATCTTTCTTTGATAACAGAACCACCCAGGAGACAGACTTCTGAACTGCATTAAGCTGAGAGCTTGGGGTTCCAGATCTTTCTATGTGTTGATACAGTTTATTTCAGAAACACCATGGTTTGTTTCTACCCAGCCGAAGCCCAGTTTAGCTGAAACCCACTCACAGCCTGATTGTACTGTGCCCAGTACATTCATCTAAGCTTTCTAAAATCTAAACTGGCCGGGCGTGATGGCTCATGCCTGTAATCCCAGCACTTTGGGAGGCCGAGGCAGCCAGATCACAAGGTCAGGAGATGGAGACCATCCTGACTAACATGGTGATACCCCGTCTCGACTAAAAATACAAAAAATTAGCCAGGTGTGGTGGCACGTACCTGTCATCCCAGCTACTCAGGAGGCTGAGGCAGGAGAATCACTTGAACGCAGGAGGCAGAGGTTGCAGTGAGCCGAGATCGTGCCACTGCACTCCAGCCTGGGTGACAGAGCAAGACTCCGTCTCAAAAAAAAAAAAAAAAAAATATATATATATATATATATACACACACACACACACACACACACCAACATCCCTAGACTGGCTTCAGAGCCTATTCATTCAAATAGTGATAAGGGAAGGAGCAATTCAGTTGACAAAATGCCCCACAAATGAAGATGAGACCTAAAGTTAAGGAAGAAAGCAGTAACTTCTTTTAAATTTTGGATATACTCATAAATTGTAGTGAAAGAGGAAAAAAGTGATTTTTGCATATACTTATCATATCTGTTTTTGTAATGATTATGTAGATCTTGAACTCAAGTCATTTCTTAATCTAAAGAACATTTAGAAATGGTTTAATTTTACAGTAATCTCAAATACCTATCCAGAGCTCTGTGACTTCCTAAGAATTATACAACCCAAATTTTATACCCTCTTGACCCAGATTGACTCATTCTGTATATTCTGGGGTTTTTTTCAAATGCTATTTGAAGCTGTATATTTTATGTAGAATTTTTAGTTGTTTTGAAAGTTTCCCTTATTAATCTAATTTTCATATGTATTGTCTGAGAAATGCCACCTATCACAAACAACATACAGTTGAGAGACTAAAACTGTGTTATGAGAAAAGCTTAAGGAAAGGGTGAACCTGACATGTTAGATCATCAAGCAGAACTACTTCCCTTAATTTTTGAAATGTGTGTGGTGATCTGCTGCTGATGGTTTTCTTTTTAACTGCCTTTCTATTTTTATTTTATTCTTTTTTATACTAAAATTCTTCAGTATGATCTCTGGTACAAAGGAAGTCAATAAAGAGATCATTTCCTTCCTAACTTGTGTGTCCTAATTTGGAAAGATTAAAAACAGAATTAAGTTGAATTACTATATCAATCATCTGCACAGTCATAAAAATATATGAATATATTTAAATATGATTTGTTGTTTTTAAGTTGTTACTGGTTTACGGGTCATTAATCTGCAGGGTTTCAAAGTATTTGGAAAACTGGATACCCTTGAAAATTCATCCTCTCATCTTTAAAGTACCTATTAGCACTTTAATAGGAAAATAAAAATGAAAACTCTATGTAGAGGATCTAATCTGAATAGCTTTAGCATATCTCTAATATACATTATTTTATATCATATTGTACTGTTATCATTCAAGTCAGTTTTTTCTTCTTGAATCTTCCATGTTAATGTGAGGAGCCTCCCTTACTGGTGATCTGTGCTTCGTTAGGTGCTCTTTGTTTTGTACAACCATTCATGGGACGTTGCTTATTTAGGCTGTTGTGAAACGAGCCAGTTAGCTGAAGGAAGCAATGGACGGGGTTCCAGGAGCCAGGATTTTGGTTCTAGGAACAATGAAACAAGGCTGAATCAGGGTTGAAACATGAAGGAAAGCAGGAATGAATGCGCAGGTTAAAGAATGCGAAGAAGCAGGAGTAACCAGGGGATGTGAATTCAAGAAATGGAGAAGTGAGCATTGAAACTTGGTCCACCTGAGAATTCAGGTGACCACAGATCAGAGGACCTGGGTGCGGGCTGCAACAGAAATAGTTAGCTCATGTGCCAGGGAGCTGCAGAGAAGCTGCTTCCAGAATGGAAGTGGGAGGGGTACTTGTAATTTAACTAAGAGTGGTCTTCCTTTCCCTAGCAGCTGACTGTGAAGGGAGGGAGAAGAGTTAAACCAGAAGTGAGCCAAGCTTCTGAGCATGGGCAGGACTGTTTGTTAGAAAAGAGGAATTCCAACAGGGACAGTAAGGAGGGTCATGATCCCAGCAACCCTTTATTTCCTGGAAGGTGGCAGTGGTACAAAACATTTTTATTTTAAAGATTCCCTCAATTGGTGGCAATTTTCATTGTGGATGTTGACATACACACTAATAACACCTTAAAGCTACCTTTTCATTTTCTTTCCCTCCTATTAATTATTATTATTATTTTTTTTTTTTTGAGATGGAGGCTCACTCTGTTGCCCAGGCTGGATTACAGTGACAAGATCTCAGCTCACTGCAACTGCCGCCTCCTGGGTTCAAGCGGTTCTCCTGCCTCAGTCCCTCGAGTAGCTGGGATTGCAGGCACATGCCACCACCCCTGGCTAATTTTTGTATTTTTAGTGGAGACGGGATTTCACCATGTTGGCCAGGCTGGTCTCACACTCCTGACCTCAAGCGATCCACCTGCCTTGGCCTTCCAGTGTTCTGGGATTACAGGTGTGAGCTACCACACCTGGCCTGAGCCACCAGGCCTGGCCTGGTCCTCTTTCCCTACCACTTTGTTCCCCTGAGGTGCCCGGTGACCTTATTATACCAGCCCCAGCCTTCTCTTGCGTTTGCTGCAGAAACTCAAAAGGGGAGCAGAATTAGTACCCCAAATCGCAGCTCTATTCCAGAATCCTCCCAACAGGGAGTGAAGAAAAAACATTTCTGTTTTCTGTTCTCTGTTCTGCAAGGCTATGTTCTTTGCTGGTGGAGTGGAGTGGAGTGGAGTGGAGTGGAGTGGACTACAGGCTTCAAACTGAGCTGGTTAGAATATCAATTCTCCTGTCAACTTGCAGCCAAGTTGTTGAAGTCTTCAAAATCCAAGCTTCCTCATCAAAAAAAAAAAAAAAAAAAAAAGCAGCAGTGATCTTTTCCAGGGTTGATGTGGGTATTCAGTGAGAGAAGATATTACATACTGATTATGGTCTTTGCCATTGATTATGATAGTGGTAGTAGAAAAACAGTAACCATTATTGGCATTTACAGGGTAATTTATTTTAAAATGGTAGTACATATTGTTACCATTATTATCAATTATTTGGTGTGACTGTTATTTCTACAAGAAAACACATATGAATTAGTTTTACTATAATAAATATAGTAAATGTGACTTGTATGATGAAAATGGGGGGAGGAAGAAAGGTGAAACCCCTATAATATACAACAGATGAGACATACCTAAACCATTGCTAGCTTAGGTATGTCTGATCTGTTGTATATTACAGGGGTTTGCCAGAACTTCCAACACAACCAGGCAACTCCTACAGAGAGCAAAATTATAGTATGTGACTATCGTCACTGAAGGTAAACGGGGTCTTAAACTCATCTTTTGGCTTCCAGATGTTCTGGTGTTATAGGAGAGTGATGGGTTGAATGAGTAAGGCTTAATGGAAAATTAGAGACCGGGGCTGCACTGAATGTGTCTCCCTGGAGAAGCAGGAAGGTTCTTAAGCCCCCATTTTTGGGATGCTTGATACTTGATGTACTTTTCACAGAATGAGACAATCTTGGTTGTGTTGGTAATTCAGGAGTTTACCAAACCTAAATTTCCACACCTCAAAGACAGGAGTCATTGGCTAAAAGAGGTCCTCCTTTAAGACCGTTCAAATCCAAATAAACATAAAAATTGAGGAAATAATAGTCCCTTATTGTCTGCACTATTCCTTGTATTATATCTCATTAGATTCCTATAGTTTCAAGCATTAGAAACCTACTCCAATGAACAAACACAGTCCAGAGAAGGGGACAGAAGGAAGGGTGGAGAGATGGGCTCAGAAAAGAACCAGGAATGGACTTAGAGAAACTCAGGACAGTGGGAAATGGGTGGTCTTGATGACTGGAAGTAATGGAAAGTCTTGTGGGAATGTAGCCCCAGAAATGAAACAATTCCAATCCTTTCATCTACTTTTGCATCCTTCCACTCAAGATTCAGAGTTCGGCAGGAAAGAGTTTAATGGGTCACACACCCTTGATGCCAGAAAATCAGGACCCTTTAATTAGTCAGATCCACCAAGGCTGCTTCTTATGGGAATGTGGAAAGAAGTAAGTCCCCAAAAGGAAATTAAAATGCTAGTACTAAAAGAAAGTAGGATGAGTGCTACATAGGCCAAAAGACAATGAATATCCACTATGCGTATTCAACTTCAAGTAGCCACAGGTAGGAAAGGAAATAAAAGAATGGTCTGTCATTATGGGAAGACATATTGAAATTATAAAATGCCTGTTGTTGACAAAACTATTTACATTTGTATGTGTGACATGTATGTGCATGTACAACACTTAACCTGTGAGTGAATGTTTTTGTGATTATTAAAATAATAAGATAGTATCTGAGGTTAACCTGGTGACAGCTCTTATCAAAGGCTTCATATAAATGAATCTAAAATTCTCCACAGTTTACTCCAAGGCATTAATTTCCCTTGTGTCAGGCAGCCTTGTAATTGGGTTGTGATGCATTTTTAATGATATTTATTATCATTCAAGTGTTTCTAGAAAACTAAGTGAGACATGTAATTTAGTTTGACTTAGATCTTCTTGGATATTTTCTACTTCTTTACAAATACAGAGAAGCAGCCACTTTTAAATTTTATGTTTATTTGCTATACAAAAATATGTGAGTTTTAACATGCTCATAAGAGATATACATGGTCAGATTTCTTTGAAAAGAAAATAAGACTTCAACAATCCAAATTTAGTTTGAAAGTACACCTTACATCACAAATCCTGTAAAGCTCCTTTGTGTCCTTGCTTGCCCTAATGAAATTAAGGGTTAACAAAATAGAAAATTCTGATTTTTCTAACTATAATATGTGTGTTGAATGTAACAATACAGTCATCCCTTATATCTGCAAAACATTTTATACTTTACCAACTTTCACCTGCTTTATGTCACTGAAATGGACTAAGACATTCAAAGAGTTACTGCTGATTGATTTCTTGTGAGATCTGTGTCCGTCTTTGTTACCAAGGGAACCATTTCCAAATTCAGCTTAATCTGAGTTTGCCCAGCTGCACAGTTGTTAACTTTGATTTGACTGGTGTTTTTCCATTTTCATGAAACTGTGTGGTTCAAGACAGACAGAAGGTTAAAGGGTTAGTATAAGATGGCTTATTCTTTACTTAATCATTTCCTTTTTGGTAGGAAAAAGTAGCCTTGTTTTCTGAAGCTCAAACATTTGAGAGGTTCTCCAGGGGAACTCCCTCTGATGAAAGGCTAAATTAAATCTGTTACATGACCCAGGCTGACAGCTGCGGCCGTGGATCCAGCTGTATGGACTTTCTCCGAACTTCTCATTTGTTTTAAACACAAGTGGCGTGGAAGTTGGCTTCATTCCAATTACATGAAGGTCAAAGGGTCCTGGATTAAGTTAAGGCCTAAAGAATCCATGTGTCATTTAGATCTTCTATTTCTTCTAAGAAATCTAATCAGTTATCTCGATATAACACTGAAATTAGTTAAAAGCTATGTTGCTTTTCATTTGTTTTAGCGATTTCAAGATTGAAATTTTTGGAGGGTCTCTCAAAAGACCCCGTGAATCATCACTGTGAGTGATTTGCTTGTCCGTATTTCAAGATGTGAAGAAAACTGAAAAATAATTAGCATGTGGCGCTCTAATAGAGCCTACTCTATTGATACCAAACTGAATATCTATTTTTTGTTAGTTTTTCTGTGTCCTTAATCAGTATGAATAGTTTTGAAAACTAAAGAAGCCATTCAGATATAGGATTAATTCTGTTATGAATATTGAAAATAGAATAAAGGTTCAGATATATGGGCACAACAGCACTGGCTGAGGAAGAGAGAGTTCCAAAGGGTATCACAGGATCTACCACGTGTCACAGAAAGAACATAAAACTTCTCAGAGGAAGTGGGGAACGCTCTTTTCATAGTGTTTCTTGAAAAGACTAGGTTTTCTGAACAAGAGAACCAAGAATAACTACTTCAGGTGGACAAAACCAGAGCAACCCCAATGGTGAATAACCAAGACATGGCTCCCTAATTACACTCAGAATGTAGATCCCAAAGATGCGGTCCTCAGTCACGAGGGATTTGCCACAGAGATGTTCTCTCTTCCTCATTCCATCAGTCCTTTTTCTGATGAGCTCCCCAGTGCCGACAAACTCACCTTGTATCTGTGTAGGTCAGAGCTACAGAAAGATATTCAAAGTATCTGCAACATTGATTGTTCTTTAGATTTTTCTATTTGCAAAGCTAATTAGTTTAATATTAAACCAAGCCTAAATGTAATCCTTCTCTTTTGATCTGCAAGTATAAATACATGAAAATATTTTCTAGGCCATTTCTCAAGGAAAACAAAGGTAGAATTTCAAAGTCACTTTCATTTGCTGATATGCATAATCAGGTAGATTGCTTTCCTTTTTCCTGTGGGGGACAGAGTAACCTGACTTCACTCAGGAGATGCTGGAAGGAGAAGCTGTCCTTTTTTTATTTGAGTACTCTTCCTTATGACTATGTTTTTTTGCCTCCAATAGAATCATTAATTTTCCGAGTTTTATTTTAAGAAAATTTAAATAATAAATATGAAAGCATAGAGAACAACTCCTGGTACATGAAGAATTCATTGTAGTTGGTTTGATTAGCTGATTGGCATACGTTTCTTGTAAAACATGTAGGGTAATTTTCAGTCGTCTTCAAATAAAAACAAATCTACATTTGTCTGATATTCAGTGGTTCACTTACCACTTTTCATACTTTATTTACTTGATCTTTGCAGCAGCACTACCCTTTTCCCATTCATCCCAATATCAGCTGTTGCACATGACTTGTCGAAGTTACATGGCTGGTAGGTAAGAGATCCTGAACTTCCAACTAGAGATTCTGATTTCTAATCCTTTGTGACAATGACCAATACACATGAGTATTTAAGTTACCAGATGTTGATGGTTCCCTACAGAGGTGAAAAATATTTTGGTTATTAAATTGCTAATTGCACATCTCCTTTTTGCTGACATTAGCTTCTAGAACCACATATATAATCTGTAATTATTTTCCCTGGTCTCCTTTCCCCAGGGTTTTGTGTATCTTTTCTTAATTACTTGAAACTGTTAGTGGTTGAACTTCTATGTGAAGTCTCACTGTGATTTTTCTAGGCTCCCTCTCTGGTGGATTTTCAAAGGGTAAACAATTTTAAAATCAAATAACTCCCCAGTGTTTCCATGAACACATGATAGTTTTGAGAAACCAAGTTCATTTTCTCACCCCGAGGAAAGCAAGACATGTTCATTGTAGAAATTTGGAGAGGGCAGAAAAATCAAAATGGCAAAATCCTAAATATCGTAACTGATAATATTAGGATCCATATCTCTAATCTTTTCTCTTTAAATTTCTTAAATCTTGTGTGATTATTCTGTTGTATTATATTTGTTACCACTTTATTGAACAATAATACATAAGCAATTTTGCTTTTTATTACAAACTTTACAAAATTTAGTTTTAATGGATACGTGTTGTTTCTTAAGATGAATGTACCATAATTTCCTAATTATTTCTTATCCACGGTGATTTACTGTTTCCCATTTTTAGCTAGTTTGTGCCCTTACTAGAGCTATAGGTATTCTGAGCTCAAACTCTAGTGTCATAATAGCTATGAATCTAGAACCACTGTCAAGGTGACCTTAACCTCTTTCCTTCTGAGGTAGCGAGTGCCCTTTCTTTTCTTTCCTTCTGTACCAGTGCTTGCCATCTTGATCATGAACTCCAGCCACTTGGTGTTTTCCAAAAAGAAAAGCCAATTAATATGTGAAATGTTGTGAGTTCGCTAACTTTGCTGAAGAATTGAACCGTTCAGTAAATTTATGGCATACACTGCACCATTACTTATAGCATGTACTAATAGTTATTCACGGATTTATGCCAACCCCTATCCTAGTTCCAATGTCCTTCCCAAAGCGCATCACAGCATTAAGCCTATCTACACCATATGCAGTTCTCTGAAAAAGATAAACCGTTGGTTTGGAACAGCAGCTCTGGAGTCTGGTGTCTTCACTCATTGGGTATAACCTCCACTAGCCTACCTTTCTCCCTTATACCTTTAGATTAGGGTGACTATATTTTCTCCATCTTGTTACAAAGATAATATTGTAAAGACATTCTTGTGTAAATCTTGGGTTATATGTGTGCTTGTTTCTTTAAGATAGAATCCCAGAAAAGGAATTCTTGGATCTCGATGACATAATATAAATGTATTTATTTAACAAATATTTATTGAGTGACTACTATTTGCTCTTGGTAGACATTACATTTACAATACTAATGCTTTAAATCCCTGACTAGTGAACATTAAAAACCCATAGCCTTTATCTATTAACACTTGGGTAATGAGGATTATAGGTGTGGGCTCTTCTAGGTGTTTAAAAAGTATTATCTCATTTAATCCTGTGAGGCAGCACCTACTAAACCATTTCACACATGGAGAAATTAATGCATGGGGATTTTAATTACCATGCCTGAAGTTCCACAGCTCATAAGTGGCAATGCCAAAACTGGAATCCCAGGAATTCTGGCTCTAGGGTATATGTTCAACTCTCTGTTGCATCTTGACGTAGAAAACTTATACTCACACTCTCCTTTTTACTTTGGATTTTTCCAAAATAAGGCTGGGTAGTCTAGCTTATGTTTCAGTTAGATTGTGCTTCTATTCTGGAGGAATATGAAGGTTGGTAATTTAGCCATGTAATTTTCAGTGTTACATACTTCAAATGCTTATTTTCTTCAACGTCATTTCTTCATCCATTTGATCTTGAATTATAGTGATGAAAATAATTCAGATATTTGTAGTGGAATACTTTGTTCTTGCTTGTTTCAAACCAATTGAGATGCCCTGGGTAGCCCAGACTATTACAAAGATGACTGTTTTACCACCTTGGGGCTTCGATAATCGTCTTGGCATTCAGTAGTGAAATCAGGTAGATGGGAAACAAGCATTTGTTTTTGTGACAGAAGCCTATTCTTCTGCTGTGAAGTTGATTTGGAGGAAAGCTGTGGATTTGGGGAACTAGATCAAACCTCTTAATTCTCTGTAAGAAGAACAGGGCCTCTTACCACTGTGGTGCAACACCAGCCCTGATGCATAATAACAGGTACTGGTGGGTGCCTTTTCCCATGCAGAGAGACTTTAGAACAGCTAATGAAATTCATTACTCATTTGAGAGAAAGAGTAAAAAGCACTATAAAAATCCAAGCCAATTCAGAGTAATCTTGGCACATACCTTATCCCCGTTGGTGCATTTCCAAAAGAAACAAGCACATTAAATTCAAGGGAGACAACCCAACCCTGTTAAAGCTGTAAATCAATGCTGCTCAGTCACCAGTTTCACTCAATGTCTCTGCAAGGAGCAGTAGTGAGAAATTAACTGATCCCACCATCCTTGTATACATCTGTCTCTTTATACTGAGCAGGCAGCTCCCTTGCTCCAGAGAGAACTACTGGTTATATAGCCCGGATTCTTGCCATTACAGATATGTAAAGCATCTATGACAACTTTGGCCTAATCCCAGGCTCTAGACACTATGGAATATATCATTGCTATTTCTTTTTAAACTTTATGTCCCCAAAGTTGTGATGCATTGAATATCTTGGATGTTACACAATGATCAACAAATACACTGGGAAGATTGAACTTCACCAATCTGTTCCTCCAGAGGCCAAAACTTAGTAAATTATATGAAGTAGACCTGCTGGATTTTGCAGTCCCATGTCAAAATAACCCCAGTGCAATATCCTAAACAGGCAAGGCCTAATAAATATCATTCATTAATTGATGTCATAGCCTGAAAGGAATACCTGAAATTATGCCTTCAGACGCTTGCAGGCCATATGTTTTATTTGGGTATATTAAGGAGAGTTAGGATTTAGTTTCTCTGTGGTTTTATTCATAACTTGTGACTTGGGAACTCTGATTTGCCTATTGTACCAATTTAGGTGGGATTGATTTTAGGTAACATTGGGGTCCCAGTAAAAGATCTTCTTTGAAAGATCTTCTTGTCTCCAACTCCTTAAATAATGCTGGATTTTGGGACTAATGGGTGATAAAATTTAAAAGATAGTGAGAACCCGATTATAGAAGCCCTCTCAAAACATCCATATGTCATTTGCCTTTAAACCTATGAATGACAATACACACTAAAACCACACTCTCGTACCCCTACTCATTTTGGTGTGAGGAGGGAGAAGATAAAAGTGTTATCAGCCACATCATGGGCTATTGCTCTAAGTACCGAAGGACATCATGTACTTCAGCTGAAGAACTCTTAGGGACATAAACAACGAACCAAAGCTAAGGCAGACGTAAGAGCTTCCTGAGAGGGTTTTACTGTACATTTTGTTTCGTTTGCTACATTTGATACCTACACACTCAATAGGGGGGGAAAACAGGTTTCAGAATAAGCCAACTGTTTCAGACTTGAAGGCCTGTGGGGGCAGTTGGTAATATAAAAGTAATATGCTGCAGGGTAAGATAAAGACTACTGAGGCCTACAGCTGAACTGGAGTGAAATACCATGACTTAAAGACAAGCCAATTAAAAAGAAAATAAATGTGGGTGGCAAACCAAACATCTGAAACATGCATTTCCCTTTTGAGCTGTCAATCTATAATCTTTGGAATTAACCTTTGCCTGGGAAATAAGGAATTGGAACTTAAAATAAATCTAAATAGAATAATATCAAAAGGTAGCAATTCCAGAAAGACTTTTTTTCACTACCCAAGACTTGCCATAGCATCTCTGTATTTTCTGCCCCAAAATACTCAATGTCTCACAGCTCTTTCATTAAATATGTTGATCAACTGAATTTCTTTTCTCCAAATATTGTGTGAGGTATTTCTTTTTTACTAAACTAGCCACTTTCTGGAAAGACCTTCTAGATAGAATATTCACCTGGCATTACCTTTAGTTTCCTTAAGCATTTGTGAAGTGAGCTGGGTTTTTTTTTTTTTCTCTAATGTAGAGAGTACATGATGATCCTTGCCATTGGCCCACTATGTTCACATTTTTTTTTTATTTGGAAAATTATCAAAATATATATTGACTGCTACTTTGAGAAGCCCATTAGCATTTATTAAAATGTCAATGAAAGTTTCTAGGGGCTTTATCAGAAGAGCTCTTCCAAAAAAAGCCTTAGGAGTCAAAAGCTATCTGTGTGCTTTGCAGAATGAGGAAGGGTGGCACGTGTGGGTGTGGGGAAGGAAGAGTTTGGGTGGGAAGGTATCTGTTGATGTCACTTATGTGAACAAGAAAAATAATTTGTTTCACTTATGAGATCACTTTAGTGTTCAAATTTCCTAAGAACCACTCAAACCTCTAGGAGTCCCAAAATAACCCAGAGGACCACCGCTTTTCACTTAGGTTGCATAAATGCTTCATCAAAAGGGTTAGAGGACTCAGATCGTGTTTTTGGTTTTCTGTTTTGGATTTTGTTGTGTTTTGCAGCAGGAGAGGGTCCATTTTTCTCACCATATGAGTTCTGTACAACTGGAGCAAACACATCAACCCTATAGTGAAACACAAATGGAGCAAACACCTCAACCCTATAATGAAACAGTCACATTTCTCCCTCTATTTTTATTTTTGGCACTACGGGAGGCTTCTTTGAAGGGAGCGCATTCCCTCTTGGCTTCAGGAATCTAATGCAATGTGATTATCGGGCTATTTTTTCAGACTTATCCATTTTCACCACACTGCATCCATAATAGTCCTGTCATTCAGTTCTATTAGAAAATGACCTAGCTTGTCTCTGTAGAGACAAAGAGGCTCAGAGCCAAGCAATTAATCCTGACACAGGATCTATGTGTTCATGACAACCAAGACTGCCTGTGATACTTTGATTGCTAGCAAGGTGCCAACGTTTTCAAATTGACCCAAGCAGAACTCACAAGGAATTATCTAATTCAGAAGAAATGATAATTATCATAAAACCATAGCAAGTAAGCAGAAGGCCTTTCTTCCTGTTGACAAAAATTTACATAAACATCTGTTCTGAGGATGTGATAGGGCTGGATATTGTGAACCTTGGGGACTTAATAAGAACAGTTTGAATTTCTGAGGGAGATATCAGGTATTTTAGGATTTTCGCATATTATTTCAGATCTGGAAATAATAGTTACGTGGCTTTGCCCTACATTCCTGGAGTCTCTGTGACTGCATTGGAAGGATTGTGCGGTGTCAAAGCCTCAGTGATAACTAAGAGATGAAATCCAACCAGGCATAGAAAAGGGAGATGGTATATGTCAGTGATTAATACCATATTTTCTTTTTCTACAGCAAGAAAAGCCTAGGCTTCTCGAGCCTTTGGATTATGAGACTGTCATTGAAGAACTTGAAAAGACCTACCGGAATGATCCTCTTCAAGATCTCCTGTTCTTCCCCAGTGATGACTTTTCAGTAAGTCTTCTCTTTTCAAGCCATCTAGATTCAGGAGGGCCCTACAGATTCGGTCGTTGTCTTTCTGTGTAGATTCAGGGAGTCCAGCCCTCCCTGTGGCCACCCTATATCTCAGTCTCTGCAGCAGGAGTTCACTTCCAATAATAGAAAGTACCCCAGGGCCCCCTCAAGTTGAAAGATCAGAAGCTTAGTGAGTCACTGGCCACTGGGGACTGGGAGGAGGCCCGGGACACAGCCTGGTTCCAGCTGGTACTCGTGTACCTGTCAATGTCCGGGTTTCTGACCACTGCCTTACCTGGACCCACAGAGCACTTCCTCCCTCAGCCATTTCTAACTGAAAGCTTCCAAGCAACTGAAACCAACCAATGGCAAAGACAGGACTCTATTAGCACAAAAGATGCAGTTCTTAAAAATCACCCTTAATCTTGGTTTGCCTTTCATAAGGAGATATTGACACTTGGGGGCAAAGAAAGGTAGGCTAGAACATCTTCATGGAGAGATCTGAGGTCTGAGATAGTCCCCTTTAGATGCACACTACCACATAGACAGCCTCTGAGGATAGTAGAGATAATGAATGAAAAGGAAATTCATGTTGGAAACAAACACGAAGTTCTGGATGGTGAGCACCCACATGTTCCAAACATAACATATTGTTACTTTGTGGTCTTAAAGATTTTTAAATTGTTATCTAACTATGCAAACAGAGATCTCAATGGGCAGTTAGTAAATTTTCCTGTCTCTTCCTAAAAGAAAGATAGTCTCAGACATCACAAACTTCAACATCTTAAAGCAAATGAAAAGGCAGCTGAAGGGTACCCCTGTGAAACAGCCGTTGTCCATGCAGACCTCTATCAGGGAGCATGGGTCTCAGTGCCCACACATTCCTCAAACAGCCTCAAACTTCCATTTTCTCTCTTACTTTGAGGGCAGGTCTGGCTTCAGGCTTTTAAAGGCATGTTTTTTTTTCACCTTCCTCCATGGATTCATGAAAAAGAAGGTATATGGAAGTTAATGATTTTCTGTTTCAAGTATGAAGAATCATGGAAGAAAGGAGACAGATTTGTAAATAGGAAGAAAGAAACTCTTCCAATGTTTTTCAAAATTTTAAACGGCTTCCACTTGAGTGCTGGCACATTTTGAGAGAGACTTATCTCGTGCAGAAATCTCATTTCCGTGGTTGGACCAGGCCACTGGAAGTTGAACTGCAAGCATAAAGTTAAACCACATTTTTTAAAATTCCACATCCTCATTTTCATTTTTCAGACTGAAGATTAACCTGATGAACAGTTTCTTTCTTTCTCTCTTTCTCTTTCTTTCTTTTCTTTTCTTTCTTTCTTTTTCTCTTTCTTTCTTTTTCTTTCTTTTTCTTTCTTTCTTTCTTTCTTTCTTTCTTTTTCTTTCTTTCTCTTTCTTTTCTTTTCTTTTCTTTCTTTCTTTCTTTCTTTCTTTCTTTTTCTTTCTTTCTCTTTCTTTTCTTTCTTTCTTTTCTTTCTTTCTTTCTTTCTTTCTTTCTTTCTTTCTTTCTTTCTTTCTTTCTTTCTTTCTTTCTTTCTTTCTTTCTTTCTTTCTTTCTTTCTTTCTTTCTTTCTTTTTCTTTCTTTTTCTTTCTTCTTTCTTTCTTTTTTTTTAACCAAGTGTCTCTCTGTCACCCAGGCTGGAGTGCAGTGCCACAGTCTTGGCTCACTGAAACCTCCACCTCCCAGATTCAGGTGATTCTCCTGCCTCATCCTCCCAAGTAGCTGGGATTACAGGTGCATGCCACCACACCCGGCTAATTTTTGTGATTTTAGTAGAGATGTGGTTTTGCCATGTTGGCCACACGGGTCTCCAACTCATGACCTCAAGTGATCTACCCATTTCAGCCTCCCAGAGTGTTGGGATTACAGGGGTGAGCCACCACGCCCAGCCTTGAACAGCTTCTTTATGTCAAACAACACCAAAAATCATGAATCCAGGAGCATCTTTTCTCCTAGTTATGTCCTTCAAAAATATGTCAAATGCTACTTCAAGGCCTCCTAGCTCAAAAAGAAAGTGGAGGATGCAGGTAGATGGACTGTAAAGTTTGCAGTGAGTTTGGATTGTTTTGGCATCTTTCCATGCTCATTTAAATTGAGGAATGTCTCTGATTACTCCTTGATCTTTACCATCCTTAGCAGTGTAATGGAGAATACAAGAATAACTCTTTATTTTTCCAATGTGAACATTCCAATAAATACACTGAACTATTTTATTCCATGGCTGCTTAAAACCCTTCTGTGGCTCCCCGACTGCCTTCAAAATGAAGTGCAATCACCTCGGCATGACCCAATGCCTGCTTCAAGATGTGGTCCTTGCCCATTTCTCAAAGCCATAGCCTACTCTCTCCTACCCCATCCCGGCCCATCATACACAGTCACCCTCATTCCCAACTGGGGTAAAAGACCAGCATAGTTCCAAACATACTATTCTATAACACACCCCAAACCATTTCCTTCCTTTATTCATTCAGCAAATACATGATGTATAATACTGAATACTGGGCATTATTCAATGAATGGAGACAGCAGTGATTAGACAGAAATCACCTGGGGTTCTAAGGGAGCTTACCTTTTGGTGGGTTTACTTATTGAAGGTTTACTTATTCCAAAGAAAAAGGTAAACCAATTAATTTGCCAGATAATTCAGATAGAGACCAGTTCTATGAGGAAAATAAAACCAGGCAGAATCTGATGATAGAATCTGAGTGGTGTAAGAACTGCGTTGGTCTAGGTGACCATGGACAAGCCTCTCTAAGAAGGCGACATTTAAGCTGAGTTCTGAGTTCTCAAGAAGGATCAGACATGCTGAGGAAGGCGTGTTTCAGCCTAAAGGGGTAGCTGGTGCAAAGACCCTGAAGAACTCCAAGACTGGAGATTGGTATGGCTGGACAGGATAAGGCATTTGCATCTTATTCTAACTACAGGCAAGGGCAAGTCACAGGAGTGTTTCAAGAAGGAAAACAAATGACTGAGTGTGGATTCCTAAATATTAAAAGTTCATCTGAGCTCTGTGTGGAAAACATAAAACAGGACCTGGAGGAAGTGGGGAGTGTGGTCCAAAGAATCGTTCACAATTAATCTCTGCCCAAGAGATTTTCAATGCCACGTAATCCTTACTATCAGCAAATGTCGCATCCTCCAAATGGCTAAATTTTAATTTGCATTAAGCAACTGACAAACAAAAGGATAGTATTAGATGTTATCTCTACATAAAATTGCCCATTTTTGAATAACATGTGGAGATTGTGCCTCATTTTTCCTGCTCTACAGAGTACGGCTTGGCAAACTTGGCACCAAGGTGGCCCTGGGGTGACCTGCTGCCTATTTTTTATGTCCCATGAGCTAAGAATGGTTTTAATGTTGTTAAAATAGCTTAAGGAAAAAAGATGATATTTCCAAACACATTAAAATTATCTGAAATTCAAATTCTGATATCTGTAAATAAAGTTTTATTGAACACGGACACCATTCCTTGACCTCTTGTCAGTGGCTGCTTTCATGATGCAAAGGCAGGGTTGCAACAGAGTTGCAGTAGTGGCAACAGAGACAAGATTTATTCTTCGATGCTTTACAGAAAAAGTTGGCTGACATACAGTACAACTGCATGCGTTTTTGGGTTTTATCCTCACGCTCTTTGTGGAATATAGGCGTGTCTGTAAACCTCTGTTGTTACCTGCTTCACCCACAGCCTGTGTCACATTTTAGGGATGTGGTGCACCAACAGGAAGTGTCCGTGCAGTCGGCAAGCGTATCATTTCCTCAGCTCTCCCTTGAGCAGTGGGTGAGGCTCCTCTGGGGTGTGTGGTGTCGATCTCCACTGAGCCAATGTGAAGTGGTCATAGAATGACCACTCCAATCCCAAGGCATCCTGGGATGGAAGCAGAGGGGCAGCTCCAAGCTTCCCACCCCCACCTCTAAACGTCTTTCATCCAGTTTCTGCCCTGCAGATTGGAGAATCCAGCTCACTCGTATGTTTCCACGTTACCAAGCACCCACACTTGCAGCACACATGATTCATTACTCGGTTTGTTTAATCAATATTTATTCAGCACCCACGAGCTGCTGAATATAGAACAGCACTTCCTAGACTAGTGAGACTGACAAGAAAAGCAAAAGTGCTGTGTTTAAGGAGCTCATGCCCTTTTATGGATGAAAAAGCAAGTTGACTTAGAATGCTTCTGGTTAAAAAATAACAAGAATCAGAGACTTCGTCTGGTATCTAGTACACTGGAAAGATTACTTTTCACCAAGGCAGTATTCTTACATTGTGACTGTACATATTAAAAGTTTTTCTCTATTCACTCTGCTGTCCCAACCGCCAAATACCCTCATTTGCCTGGACCACACCTCCCCTCCAAGAAGTGGCTTTGTAACTGGTCCTCCTGCTTTCTTCTTTGTTCTGCTTTGATTCGTTCACACACAGTACTCAATGGAAGCTGTTAGGAACACAAATTAGATAACGCCATGCCTCTGGCTAAAACTTCTCAGCGGCTTCTCATTGCCTTAAGAGTCAAATCCAGCTCCTCCCATAACCCCTGTCATCTGGTTCCCCATGATCTCTGAGTTCTCATCTAGCCCGCTTTCCTCAGTCACTGCACAGACATCAAGCATTCTTTCTGTTCCTCCAGCTTGCCAAGCTCATCCCCTCTTAGGGCCTTTACACTCTCTGTATAGCTGGTTTCTATTTTTCAGTCACAACTCAGTTTAAATGTCACCTCTACAAAGAAGCATCCCTGACTTCCGAGCTATGTTGCCCTCACAGCCAGTTACTTTATAACATTACCCCACCTGCTTCTCTTGCTAACACTTAACACCACTGGGAAATATCTTGGTTTGCTTTTTCACTCCTCTGTCACTTGTTTCTCGTTGTTAGACGGTAGCCTCTAGCAGGACAGAGACATCTTCTGTCTTGATTATTGAAAGATTTTCAGCAACTAAAGCAGAACTTGGCACAAAGCAGATGGAAAATAAATATTTATTTCATGAATTATCTTTCAGAAACATCTAGATTGCTATTTTATAACATAATGTTGATCCTTTGACTACCTTGAGGAACCAAAGGCTATTCTGAAACAAAATTCCTGAGAATAAAGAGGCTGAAGTAATTGACTTCGTTTGATGGTGAGGAAAATACTTCCCTCTATGGCACAACTCAACTCAACAGATCACCTTAAAAAACAGCACTAAGAACACGATTCCCTTTTAAAAGAGGCCCATTCCTTCTAATATAGTTCCTGGCTCCTAGCTGATATCTACAAAGCTTAGTTTTCTCCTTTTAACACTTTTTTTAAAGAGATGGAGTTTCGCTTTGTTACCCAGGCTGGAGTATAGTGGCAAGTCACTGCAGCCTCAAACTTGGCCTCTCAAAGTGCTAGGATTACAGGCATGAGCCACTGCACCCAGCCCTCTAACACTTTACTGTACTTCTTCACTTACTCATTCACTTTCTTTCTGTTACTAGGCAAGGGACAAATCAGTTCACATCTGTACTTCAAGTACCCAACACAATGTCTTGTTCATGGACATTCCATAGATTAACCAACATGGAATTAAAATAGTTTTCTTCCAGGCTAAGGGCCTGATACAGAAACACTTTCCTTTATTTTGGCACACCAGGTAGAAGCTAGTGCTCCTGGTATGTGGGTTCTGGGACTAAGCAGCATGAACTTCTGCACTACATGTGTCCTGATGATTCACTAAAATAAGCAGTATCAATGTATTTATTAAACCATTAATTGCAAAAACTTATACTGCTTCAATAATTGTACTTGCTACTTTTGTTCATCTTTCTTTTTCAAGCTGGTAGTAATCGAAACTTTAGAACAAAACAAAAAATAAAGAACTTAGTCACCAAAGTGTGTGACTCAGTAAAGTAGGCAAAGAAAGTAAGAAAAGAAAGCAAGTGCTAAGGAAAATGGTTTCAAGGACACACTGAATCATATTGTTAAATGATTCCGTTTAAAAAGAGGCTGATACAAAATAGCAGGAAAAAAGTTGAGAAAGTCAGAAATGAGTTTCTTCCTGAGCAAAAGATGTAGAAAGCCTGAGATGGGATCATTTCTGGGAAATACAAAACCATATTAAGAAAGTTCTGATGTCTGAAAGCTGGTGAGACTGTACACTGTGTAGGAAGACCGCCTATCAACTATACTTCAATATTGTCCACACCAGTAAAACTCTATTTCATCTTACTTTCACGGCCTACCTTTGGTGATCTAAGCTGTATATATCCAGGACACTAATATGAATAAGAAGCAGACCTTACACTTACTTAAACAGTCACACTTTCAACACTGGGCAGTGTGATTTTCAAAGTCAAAAGATTGTAGTCTATATCACATGACTACAATCACCGAAGAGTCTCATTATCTTCTCAAATTCCATCTTCATATTAGTAGGTCAGAATTGTGTCCCAGGGCACTCCAAGGCATTCTGCACTTTTCACTGGCTTACTATTAAAACTCAGAGAATCATGGATATCATGATATACCAATGGCTTGTTCTTTTAATAGTATGTCTTCAGCAATGAAAAGCAAAGCAGATGGTATATGGGGACTTCTAGACTCAACCACAAGGGTCATTCTAGGAGAGGAAGCAGAAAGACTTGAATATGTTTTAAATTGCAAATCAGTAAGGTCATGAGTTTTCTTTTTTTCTCTCTCTCTCTGAGACAAAGGTTAACATTTTATAAGAATCTCAACTTCTTTTAAATCTGTGGCTTTTGAGCCTGAAAAGCAGGCTTTTAAATGGCTCCTGGTGTTCATGTAAGAACACTGTAATTGCAATTTGAAAGTTAAGTAATAGTCTTTGTCGAATTAGATTCTTTCTATGTTATAATATTCCTCTCATTTACAAGCTAATGAAGTTAAGATTTGGAAAGACTATTGTTCAAGGAAATAGAGCAACTGGAAGGACAGAAATCTAACATAAGCACCTTGACTTTTACTATTAGTTTCTGTCTAAACAGCATGCTTTTGGCCAGATGCTTCTTAGAAAAAGAAGGCACACAAGTTGGGGGAAATATTAACTTCCTGAATCCCACAGTGAGTGATGCCATTAGAAAGTAAGAACTATACTGAAACAGTTCTAGTTGCTTATTTCATTTCAGTAAGAATGCATGTGGAGACTCTGGTCTGTGTTTGATTGTGCTAAGAATGTATGTCCACACAAGACATGGATACAAATGTTCATAGAAGCATTATTCATAATAGCCCCAAAATGAAAATAACCCAAATAATCCATCAACTGATAAATGGATAAACAGAATGTGGTATATCCATAAAATGGAATGTTATTATCATTCAGTCATAAAAAGGAATGAAATGTTGATACATGCTACAATTTAGATCAACCTTGAATACATTGTATTAAGTGAAAGAAGCCAGTCACAAAAGACCACATAATCCACACATATGAAATGTTCAAAGTAGGCAAATCCATAGAGACAGAAAGGAGATTAGTGGTTGCCGTGGGCTGGGGAGATGGGAAAATGAGAAGTGAATGCAAATGGATATGGGGTTTCTTTTGGGCATGATGAAAATGTTCTGTAATTAAATCATGGTAATGGTTGCACAATTCTGTGAATATACCAAAAACCACTTAATTCTATACTTTTAAAGGATAAATTTTATGACATATCAATTATATTTCAATTAGATGGTTTTTTTTTTTAAAGCCGTTCTATGTATTAGGGTAGAGGTGGTATATGTGATCACAGGAAGGATACAAAAGAATCTTGAAAACATATATCTGCATACAAGCACTTTATTCTTTAAAGGAATGAATGGAACATAGCAAAGGAGTAATAAGGAACATGGCAAAAGTTATTTTACAGTTGTTATATTTTACTCCCAAAGCAGACATAATGTGGCTTGCTTATAAACAATAAAACACACAGGTAAAATGACTGGCTGAATTCATTAGCAGCATAACTTTTGGACCTAAAGGTAAGCTGCAGACTTCATGTGTGCTACAGAGAGTAAATAATAGCATTTAGGGAAGAGAAATGTGTGTTGGATGAATTAGAAAGCTTTTCAAAAGGAACTGGCACCTATACAAAACCTGAGATTTTGAAAGATGAGGAAATAAAAAGACTTTTGGAGAGGCAGAGGAGCATAGGCAAAGGCACTGTGCAGGAATGAGGCTGGTCCTGAAGGACAAATGCAGGCAGCCAGGTGGGATGGAGCCGGTGAGAGTTGGCAGTGCTGGGCCGCTCTTCAGTCCATTTCTCTTCCCTAGACCATGTCTGCAGGCCTCGCAGCAGGCAGCCCTCTTCACTGGGCTTTCTTGGATGGTAAACTCAGACCATGGCCCTCAGAGTCTTTGCCAGGGGGAGGTCCTGGTGCAGTAGGTGTCTTTATATTGTTGGAGCAACTCGTTTCTATTAATGCTCACATTTTCCCATATGTAGAATGTTTGGTCCTTACCTCTTTAGAGGAGATGAAACACATTTTGGAGCCTGGAAAATAAGTCACAAAAAAGAAGTGAAATGACTAGTTTGTCAATCCAAGAGTAAAACACCTTGAACTTCTTCTTACAGACTTCTATCACTACTATATACCAAAATACTATGACACTGTGTCCTCTTGCGTAACTTGGCTGGAATGACGACTATCCAGTAATAGACAACTGTTCATTATTTGTGTATTTGCCATACAGTTTAACCCCAGCAAAACAAGAAAGGCCTTCCCTTTAAAGCACAAGTCGGGTACTAAAGTAATATTCTCATGTATTTAAACAACAAGTAAGATAAAATCACAATACTCTTCTGAATGTGGTAAAAGACATTTTTCAAGCAACTAATGCAATCTAAGGACATTCTCTAATAGAATAAAAGGCAATCTCAGTGTCTGAAAAATTTAGGTTAAAATCAGTTTTAAACACATGCTGAGGGTCATTAATCATGAAATTTTAGTTAATAATCCTTATTGTGAGGCTTATAACTCCCCAAGCTTAGGCTGATTGATTACTTTAAACACCATCATTTTGTCCTCCTTTTGGAACAGGTAGAAGCTACAATACTGTCAGAGGAAGCTTTTCTCAGCCCCAAGATAGGATAAGCAGCCCTTTTTTAGACTTTTCCAGTGACCTTTGGCCAACTGAGAGATGGTCCTGATGTACTTGGAATGAAGTCTTCTGTAGCCAGTGTAGCCAGCAGATTGGTGGCTGTTACAAAACCCCCAAGACCATACACTGCAGGCTACAAGGAACCAGAAAGCGACAAGGCTGCAAGGGAGGATGTCTGAATCTCATGGACCTGAAACTATAAACACAGGCCTGCATGCCTCATTTCAGGACAGTTTTTATTTCCAAATGCCTGATCTCTGGACAATAGATAGGCTCCTTATGAAATCCTACCGCCAAAGGAGAAGCTCAGCTGAGTTCCACTGCAGTTTCAGATCCGTTTTATGCTATTGAGCTACACTAATTGTTGACCAGAGTTTTATAAAAGAGAACAGGAAGTCTCTTGTGGTCAAGACAATTTGTAGTGGTCTGAAAGCATCTGATTCTCAGAAAAGAAAAAATTCTTTGTAACCATATTAAAATCCTTACCAAATACGATTGTTTATAGTTTTCTTCTTATTTGATCAATTCATTTTTGCTTCAGTGGAGACACATTAAAGAGATCTAAAATGAGAAGTGCCACAGTTTTTAAAGTGGAAACTTGTGGAGTCCTTGCACTTTTTTTTTTTAGATGGAGTTTCACTCTTGCTGCCCAGGCTGGAGTACAGTGGCGCCGGCTCGGCTCACCGCAACCTCTACCTCCTGGGTTCAAGCGATTCTCCTGCCTCAGCCTCTCGAGTAGCTGGGATTGCAGGCATGTGCCACCATGCGCAGCTAATTTTTTTTTAGTAGAGACGGGGTTTCTCCATGTTGGTCAGGCTGATCTCGAACTCCTGACCTCAGGTGATCCGCCTGCCTCAGCCTCGCAAAGTGCTGGGATTATAAGCATGAGCCACTGCGCCTGACTGTCCTTGCACTTTTTCAGACAACTACTCCAGTATTATTATAAAATACAACTAAAATCAATAGCACATTATGGGCATGCATTATACACGCATTCCCTTTCCTATACCTTGTGTAACCTGCACAAGACATTAGATGTGCAATAACTGCACATATTGTAAAATCATGTTTTAGATTTACCACATGGTTCCAAGAGCATGATTCAGCCCGTTGTCTTATTTAGTAAAAAGTCAACATCATTTTATAACAAGAGCTCTCTAGGCATTGTACACATGATTAAGCAATTTTTGTAACCCGACCTGAATGAATTCGCAGTCTCATAAATTGGATGTGAACATTCCCTTAGTATTTGGGGACCTATCTAACTATAGGACATTACTAATCTAGTAGCCATGTGATTACTGCTACGGGGAACCCAAGCCTACATTCCAGAAACTTACCAATAAAACAAACAAACATAAAGCTTCTTAAATCAGCTAAGTGTTCATGTTATTATTATTATTTATTGAAACAGAGTTTTGCTGTTGATGCCTTGGCTGTAGTGCACGATCTTGGCTCTTTGCTACCTCCGCCTCCCAGGTTCGAGTGATTCTCCTGACTCAGACTCCCAAGTAGCTGGGATTACAGGTGCCCGCCACCACACCCAGCTATTTTGTGTGTGTGTGTGTGTATATATATATATGTATGTGTATGTGTGTATAAATATATATATATTTATTTATTTATAATATATATTTATAGAGACGGTGTTTTGCCATGTTGGCCAGGCTGGTCTGGAACTCTTGACCTCAGTTGATCTGCCCACCTCAGCCTCTCAAAGGGCTGGGATGACAGGCATGAACCACTGTGCCTGGCCCACTGTATTTTATTATGTCACAGAGCAGTGATCATAGTGGGACAGTGAGTTTACTACATAGATGGAACAGGGAGTGGATTTGTCACATGCAAAGTATGATGAAGCCAATTCAGATCTTATTATTTACGTTTTACTTAATTATAAGCTTAATTTTGAGCCATGTAACTCTACTCTCCATCAGACAAAGTATTTTTTAAAAAGTCAAGAAAGCAATGGAGACTCTAGTGGAAAATGAAAAAGAGGACTATCTTGCATTTTTGTATAAAAAATTATTAATAATGGCCATAATATAGAATTTTTTTTGAATTAGAGAGAAAAATGTCTAATGTTCCCAGTATATTATAATATGTAATATTCCCTAGAAACCAAGCAAGTAACACCATGTATTTGTAAATTATCCATCCAAATAGGAAACAAAGGCATCTCAGATAATTTAAACTCAGCAATAATCCCCAAAGCTCAATTTAGGCATGGTTCTTAATATTCTACTCCAAAACTTCAATATAGTTTATTTACTGTTTATCTTCTAACAGAGTGAACAGCATAAAATAAGCAACTTGAAGAAAGGAACTCTAAAGGAATTAAAAATGTCAAATGTAGGCCAGGCGCAGTGGCTCATGCCTGTAATCCCAGCATTTTGGGAAGCTGAGACAGGCAGATCCCTTGAGTCCAGGAGCTGGAGACCATCCTGGGCAACATGGTGAGACCCCGTCTCTACAAACAAAAAACAAAAAAGTGAAAATTAGCCAGGCATAGTGGTGCGCACCTGTAGTCTCAGCTACTGGGGAGCGCGATCACTTGAGCCCCGGATGTCGAGGCTGCAGTGAGCTGTGATTGTACCACTGCACTGCAACCTGGCCAACAGAATGAGACCCTGTCTCAACAGCAACAAAAACAACAAAGTAAAATGTAAATGTAATTAATAAGATCCACATTGACTCTATCTTACTTTTCATGCAAAGCAACTGCTCCCTGTTCCATCTGTGGCACTATGCTTGCTCCTTGCACCTATACCTGGTTTGAACTGGTAGCCACAGCTCTTCCAAGCTCTGTTCATACAGCTGCAGTCAAATCCTGGAGCAAGTGCAGTGGCCCAGGGAGCTCAGTCCGCAGCTGTGCTTTAGGGCGAGCATTCGTTTTCACCAGTGATGTATCTAGATCCTAGTTTTCTCATTATTTTTCATCTTCTGATCTTGTTAAATCTACATGATGTTCTTCCTTTTTCATAGGATACAAACCCTGTGCTTCCCGACATGCATGTGCACATGCACACAAACTCACACCAACACATCACACCCGTTCACACGTGTACAGACACATGCACACTCCACACACACCACAACACTCACCACACACATTCACACCACACATACACACACCACACACACACTGACCCATCACCCCCATTCACATGTGTACACACATACACATGCAGACACACTCTACACAGATTCACATACCACACACCACACACATTCACACCACACATACACACCACACACTCATACCGCACATACACACCACACATACACACACTCACCACACTCTACAACACACTCTACACACATACCACAACACTCACCATACACATTCACACCACACATACACACTCATACTGACACATCACACCCATTCACACATGTACACACATACACATGCAGACATACTCCACATTCACATACCACACACTTTCACACCACAAATACACACACACCACACATACACACCACACACAGACACATCACACCCATTCTGTGTACAGACACACACATGCAGATACACTCCACACACATTCACATACCACACACCACACACATTCACACCACACATACAGACACACCACACACACTCATACCACACATACACACCACACATACACACACCACACTCTACAACACACTCAACACTCACCACACATTCACACCACACATACACACACACTGACATCACCCCATTCACATGTGTACACACATACACATGCAGACACACTACACAGATTCACATACCACACACCACACACATTCACACCACACAGACACACCACACACACTGACACATCATCCCCATTCACATGTGTACACACATACACATGCAGACACACTACACAGATTCACATACCACACACATTCACACCACACATACACACTCATACTGCACACACTGACATCACACCAATTCACATGTGTACACACATACACATGCAGACACACTCCACACACATTCACATACCACACACACCACACACATTCACATCACACATACAGACACACCACACACACACCACACATACACCACACACACTCTTGACATATCACACCCATTCACATGTGTACAGACACATATGCAGACACTCTACACACATTCACATACCACACACACCACACACATTCACACCACACATACACACTGACACATCGCACCCATTCACGTGTATACACACACGCATGCAGACACACTACACACACCTTCACATACCTCACACACCACACACATTCACACCACACATACACCACACACACACACAACACACACGCCCACACTCACACCACACATACACTCACACCACACACACACTACCACACTCACACCACACATACACATGCAAATACAACACACTCTCATGTATACACACTAACACACTCCACACATACTCATTGCACACACACACTACACCCAATTGCACATGCTCACAGACTCAAACCACACACATATACCGTATACACACCACATACACAAGTACACACACCACACATACACACACACACATACACACACACTCATACCACATACACATACACACTCACCACACACACTCACTACACAGTCTCACACTACACATGCACATACACCACACTGCACCACACACTCACCACACATGCTCACATAACACACACACCGCACAAACACACGCACTCAAATGCAGCACAGTCTCATGCACACACACTCCACGCACTCATTGCACCGACACACACACCCAATTGCACATGCTCACACACACACACCACACACACTCATATATGTTCCCACACACTCTCATCCTCTTATGGACCAAACATATACACCCAGTCAATAAATTCAACAAAGAATCATTTAGGTATCCAACTAGTACTGAGGTTATAAGTGAACAAAATAAAATGTGCACTTAACCGAGCTTACATCAGGAGTAAAGAAAGGAGAGATTTGGAGAAAATAAGAGTCCAGGATTGGAAGAGAAGGAATGATGGGAAGGACACTGACCTTGGTGACAGAGCTGCCAGCAAGGGCTGTGAACTCGGAAGACAAAATTCCCTTGACCCCTCCCTACCCATCTCCTCCAATACTGAGGATGGGTTTGGAGATTCTTATCTGTTCCAACAGCTAATCCAGAGCAGTTTAAATGAACAGCTGTGATTTGGGGGATGTGCAATATATGAAATCTCAGCTGTTGGTACCATGGATGTCACAGACTCATCACTTGGGCATCCCTATAACTACTGAGGTGCACAGACTAAAGGAAGCAGATGACTGGAAGTGGAAACTTGCTGTTTTAGGGCATTTCATTCTTCTGTGCTTCATGGGCTGAAGACATATGAGGCAATAACCTATGAAATTCTGTTTTAGATGTTTTAAGAAGTACTTTATATAATAATTAATATGTATTCATTTAAAAGAATATTGTTTATTTAGCATGGAAGTTGAAAAATAGTTGGCTTATTTCAGCAAAAATAAAGACACCAAAAAACACAACCTCTCTTTTTCAAGGTTCAGATTTACTGAACACTCCTTTTTCCTTCCCACCCCTAACTACGACTGTATGTGCACATGCACAGGCACACGCACACAAGCACAGTTAGCTTCTAAAAGGGACTGTGTTTATCCTTTGATATTTGAGATTATTTACAATATTATTCAAATAATGCTGATTTTGTAAGTTTTCTTCTTCATTTCAAATTTATTTTAGCCTTAGCAGCAATAATAAAAAAGATTCCACTTTGGGAGGCCGAGGCGGGTGGATTACCTGAGGTCAGGAGTTCAGGACCAGCCTGGCCAACATGGTGAAACCTCCTCTCTACGAAAACATACAAATATTAGCTGGGGGTGGTTGTGGGCACCTGTAATCCCAGCTACTAGGGAGGCTGCAATAGGAGAATCGCTCGAACCTGGGAGGCAGAGGTTGCAGTGAGCTGAGATCACATCGTTGCACTCCAGCCTGGGCGACAGAGCAAGACTCCGTCTCAAAAAAAAAAAAAAAAAAAAAAAGATTCCAATACAAATAAGCTAAATTGGAAACATACAGATGCCTAAAATTTTGTTTTCTGCAAAGGGGGAAACAGCTTAAAACTATGAGCTGCACTAATAAAACAGTCACTGTTGTAAAAATACTAGTACTGGTAATCAAATAAATGTCTGCATCTTCTCTTCTAGAGATTAAATTGGGAAGAACTACAGAAGTATCTCTGTCTTCTGTTAGCTTTAAATAACTTTAAATACTAAGATCTAAAAGACTTCCCTTTTGTGTTTTCAGTGTGCTGGTCTGCTCAACACTTCTGAGCTGGAAGACTTAATTTCTTTTCATTGTTCATTTCAGGCAGCCACAGTTTCCTGGGATATCCGCACGTTGTACTCAACAGTACCTGAAGATGCAGAGCACAAGGCAGAAAATTTACTGGTGAAGGAGGTAAACGTGATGCTTCCAGTGCTTTATTTATAAGGCTTTTGCTTTTTCCCAGGGGATTCTCAATGCAATTTACTATTATTATCTTCCTCTCATTCTCAATAGATAATTCCAAATATTCTAACTAGTGGATGTCTTTTTTTTTTTTTTTTGTGGGTGGGGGAGGTTCTCACTCTGTCACCCAGGCTCGGAGTGTGGTGGCACCACCTCTGCTCACAGCAGCCTCCACCTCCCGGGTTCAAGCAATTCTTGTGCCTCAGCCTCCGCAGTAGCTGGGACTACAGGCACACGCCATCACGCCTGGCTAATTTTTGTATTTTCAGTAGAGACAGGGTTTCACCGTGTTGGCCAGGCTGCTCTCCAACTCTTGACCTTACGTGATCCACCCACCTCAGCTTCCTGAAGTGCTGGGATTACAGGCATGAGCCACCGCGCCTGGCCCTATGGATGTCTTTCAATCTTCATTACTTGTTAGATGACTCTCCATCTTCCTCTTAATCATTTCACATTATTTGGTCACTGTTCAAGTTTTGGATTTTCTTTTTGTTTGTTTTTAATTAACTTAAAACCCCCAAGTCGAGAAAGATGTAAGTATTCCCAATACAAAGATTTGATTTAATTTTATTTATGTGGATTGAGTTTTAGGAGCAACCATACTACGTGAGAATTTTGGATAATGGAGTTCTTATTTGAAGATGTATCTCTTTTTAGTACTAACTATGGAAATAGTTAACAGTAAAACCCTGTAGACAGCTTGAAGGGGCTATATTAGGCCATTATTGCATTGCTATGAAGAAATACCTGATACTGGGTAATTTATAAAGGAAAGAGGTTTAATTTGCTCACGTTTCTGCAGGCTGTCCAGGAAGCACGGTGCTGGCATCTGCTCGGTTTCTAGGGAGGCCTCAGGAAGCTTACTGTCATGGTTGAAGGCAAAGGGGGAGCAGGCATGTCATGGAGTGAAAGCCTGGAGCGGGCGGTGCCACACACTTATTTTTTTATTTCTATTTATTTATTTAGATTTTTGAGACAGAGTCTTGGTTTGTCACCCAGGCTGGAGCACAGTGTTATGATCTCAGCTCACTGCAACTTCCACCTCCTGGGTTCAAGCGATTCTCCTGCTGCACCTTCCTGAGTAGCTGGGATTACAGGAGCCCACCATTATGCCTGGCTATTTTTTTTTTTTTTTGATGGAGTCTCGCTCTGTCGCCCAGTCTGGAGTGCAGTGGCACGATCTCAGCTCACTGCAAGCTCCACCTCCCAGGTTCATGCCATTCTCCTGCCTCAGCCTCCCGAGTACCTGGGACTACAGGCACACACCACTACACCTGGCTAATTTTTTTTTTTTTTTTTTTTGTATTTTTAGTAGAGACAGGGTTTCATCATGTTAGCCAGGATGGTCTCTATCTCCTGACCTCGTGATCCGCCCGCCTTGGCCTCCCAAAGTGTTGGGATTACAGGCATGAGCTACCACACCCAGCCATGCCCGGCTAACTTTTGTATTTTTAGTAGAGATGGGGTTTCACCATGTTGGCTAGGCTGGTTTCAAACTCCTGACCTCAAGTGAGCTGCCCGCCTTGGCCTCCCAAAGTTCTGGGATTAAAGGTGTGAGCCACTGTGTCCGGCCAAATGGCCAGATCTCATGTGAACTCAGAGCTAGGGCTCATGTATCACCAAGGGGATAGCACAAGCCTTTCATGAGGGATCCACCCCCATGATGCAAACGCCTCCCACCAGGCCACACCTTCAACACTGGAGATTACATTTCAACGTGAGATTTGGACGGGAACACATAGCCAAACTACATCAAGGACTGATGGAACATCTCTGGGTATAGCATTGACTTGCATTTTATTGGTGTATAAGAGGCCTACAAAACGGCTTCTTTTTCTTCTAACCAGACTCCAGGCGGCTTTAGAGCAGGAATTGAGCCAGTGCATAGCAGCTACTTAGCAGATGTTTACTGAATAAATAAACGATGCTTATCCTTTCCTTATAGAAAATATGGTGATAAAATTTAGCCCAGCACAGGTCAAACTGAAAGTAGTGGAATCTAAGTTCAGTCTTGAACCCTGAGAAAGCGGTGTGTCCCAAGGAATTCATTAAAGCTGCATACAATAGCAATATCTTTTCTCGGCTCTTAACACATTTATGTTATATAAGCTAGCCTTATTAGTGTACATATTAATATTAATATGACTGTACATTTTTCTGTTGTACTGTTCAGTTCAGATCATTGTTTTATCGGTCTTTTTTCCCCAATTCCATTATTTTGTATGTATTTCCCAAAGTTCACATTGCATTACAATACCTTTTAAGGAGCTGGAAAAAAGAAAAAATGCAGACTCAGATAACATCAGGATATCTGAGAATACTGTTTTCCCATTTACTGATAAAAATAGTGTGTGATATCAGTACGATAATATTTTGTTTAGAGTTGCCTTAGAGAAAGTCTTAGCATACGGTAGGGTGTCACTATTCTTAAAAAAAAGCTGGCAAATAATTTTTATACCAGACAATCAGACTTATTGAAACCTGCAATAAATATGTTAACTTAGGCAGGATTTGACATTTTTATGACACTGACTTCCTAACAGGGAACTTTAACCAGGTCTTGTGCATTCTTCAGAAATACATTGCATTTTCTTCATAAAGATCTTTAACTTTGTTATAAAATTTATTTTAACGTCCTTATAATTTTGTCACAAATATGAGTGCAATTTTAAAACTCCATTTATTTTTCTTACTGTTAATTACTTAATGAATTAATTCTTACTCTTAATTACTGATATTTTTAAAAAGCTGTTGATGTCCTCATATAAATAACTAGCTCTTATCCTAATAGTTCGTATTTAATTTCTTAGGTGTATAGGTGTAAGCAATTAAAATTTTCTTCTTTTCTAATAAGTAGATTGTTTCTTTGATTTTTATCTTACTCTATTATTTTATATCCCTAAAACAATATTGAATAATAATGCTAATACCAGGCAGTATGTCTCATTCTTGAATTTAGGGGGAGAGCTTAGTATCTTTCACCCTTTATCAAAGACGGTGTTTTATGTTCGTTTCTGGCATTTCTTTATTGTATTTTAAAAGGTGTCTTTCTATGAAATTTCAGGGTGTTTATAAAGACTGGCTGCCCTGTTATCACAAGCATATGCATCCTATTAATACAACAGCTTTTCTGTTTTAGTTAGCACTGTAATAAAATCAATGGGCTGTTGTCCTGTGGATCCCTACTTGTATTTCTGGTATAACTTTCTACTTCAAGTTGTACTATTACCTTAATACCGTGTTGCCTTCTAATTGTTTTTACTTTATTTCAAATTTTGGAGTTGGTATTATGAGTGAAATTTGGCTCTAGTTTTCTTTTTTACTTTGGTATTAGAGAGATGCTAGCTTTAAAAAATAAATTGGGGCACTCTACATCTTTTTCTGTGTTCTGGAATGAACAAATAAACAAGTGAAACAAAAAAAAATCTAGAACAAATTTAAAGGCATAATGTTATTTAAGAAACAGTAAAGATGGCACTTCAAAGTCTCTGGGGAAGAGTGGACAATTCAACAAACACTGCTCAACTATCCATTTTGGAAGAAAATAAAGTTGTGTCCATATCTCATATTATATACAAAAATAAATTCCAGATGAATAAAATAATCTAAGTTTTAAAAGCAAAGGTTATAGGCCAAGTGCGGTGGCTCACGCTTATAATCCCAGCACTTTGGGAGGCCGAGGCAGGCGAATCACGTGGTCGGAAGATTGAGACCATCTGGCTAACAAGGTGAAACCCCATCTCTACTAAAAATACAAAACCCCAAAAATTAGCTGGATTTGGTGGCGGGTGCCTGTAGTCCCAACTACTTGGCAGGGGGAGGCCAGAGAATAGTGTGAACCCGGGAGGCGGAGCTTGCAGTGAGCTGAAATCATGCCACCGCACTCCAGCCTGGGCAACAGAGCCAGACTCCATCTTAAATAAATAAATAAATGAATAAATAAATAAATAATAAATAAATAAATAAACAAACAAACAAAATAAAAATAAAGGTTATAAAATGTAGGAAAACATTTTTAAGTGGGAAGTTAGGGAAAACTGACAGATTTAACCAAATAAAACATTCAAATTTGTATATGACGAATGTACGGTACCATAAACAGAGTCAAAAGAAAATATTTAATCAGAGAAATCATTTGTAACTCATTATATCTTTTTGCTGAACACACTCACTCACACACACTCACATGTAAATATATACATTCCTAGTATTCAAAATCCTGCAAATTAATTTAAAAAAAGATAACCCTAGGAAATATGAGCAAAAGAGATGGGCAGTCTGTTTAAAAGAAGAAATGCAGATGGCTAAGAGGCATACAAGGTTGCTCAGCCTCACTAGTAGTCACGGAAATAGAAATTAAAAGAACAATTTTAGGGAAGAAAAATTTTAAGACAAACACCATTTAGCAATGATAACAATACAGTGAAAGAAACACTGTCACACAATGTTTGAAACACTCACATCTGTAACTTATGAAATGTAATTCACAAGTATTTTTAAAGCAGCATATATCAACATACAAACGCATAGTATGAAAACACGCTTGGGAATAAAGATCTAATTAACAGACATGTATGCCGCATTGGAAATTTTGAATTATCAATTAATAAGGGTGAGGCTAAGATTTTTTTCACATTTATATTTTGTAATAACATAAAACAAATAAAAAATTATATCTATTTAAATAGCTTAGTTTTGATGCCCATGATTTTTTTTTTTTTTCTGAGATGGAGTCTTTCCTCTGTCATCCAGGCTGGAGTGCAGTGGCGCGATCTCTGCTCATTGCATCCTCCGCCTCCGGGGTTCAAGCAATTTTCCTGCTTTAGCCTGCTGAGTAGTTGGGGTTGCAGGTGCCTGCCACCATGCCTGGCTAATTTTTGTATTTTTAGTAGAGATGGGGTTTCACCATGTTGGCCACACTGTTCTCAAACTCCTCACCCTCAAGCGATCCACCCACCTCAGCCTCCCAAAGTGCTGGGATTACAGGTGTGAACCACCACGCCTGCCCTGATGCCCATAATACATTGTTAGGAGAAAAAAGCAAGTCACAGAATTGTAGTATGATATCATGAAAGATATAAAACCTATACATATATACATAAATATGTTTATATAAGGCTAGGAAAAGGATAAAAGAATGCACACATCAAACTCATAACATTGGCTACCTCACAAGTTTAGGACTCTAGTGGGAGGGGAGAGATTGATTTTCAACGTATGTAATTCTCTTTTGTTGTGATATTACACATAAATTTTGTAATTTAAAAGCTATTTTGGAAAAATTAGTTAGAATATATTTTTAGTAGAGATGGGGGAGCTGGGCATGGTGGTTCACACCTGTAATCCCAGCACTTTGGTAGGACAAGGAGAGTGGATCGCCTGAGCTCAGAAGTTCGAGACCAGCCTGACCAACATGGTGAAACCCCGTCTCTACTAAAAATACAAAATTACCCGGGCGTAGTGGCGCATGCCTGTAATCCCAGCTACTTGGGGGGCTGAGGCAGGAGAATCACTTGAACCCAGGAGGCGGAGGTTGCAGTGATGTGAGATCGCATCATTGCACTCTAGCCTGGGCAACAAGAGCAAAACTCCATCTCAACAAAAAAAAAAAAAAGAAAAGAAAAATTGTATTTTTAAATGCTGCCAGAATTGGAAGCAACTGAAGCCTGTTGCCTAAACTTGTCTGCAAAAGTTAAAAATCCAACATATTTCTTCAAGTCATTAGATAATTGCTTAAAAGACTACTTCAGATTCTTTCTTTGTAATTATCGTTTTAGTTTGCTGATGAAAATGGCATGTGGGGCACTCAAAATCTCATGCGGGTCTTGCTTTAGGATTCCACCTGCTGGGCTTGTCTTTCGGTCATAGAAGTCAATTACATTCAGCAAACACAGTCCATTCTCAGTCATTTTTAATCCAACTACTACTACAGATTTATACATGTTTCTATCATTTCAGGGACTTTTCATTTCATGGTCCTTTTGCCCTCTTTGGGGGTGTGTGTATATGGCATTTGTGTATTTCCAGTTTTCAGCAGTTTCCAATTGCTCTCACATGAACAAGTGTTCCCAGCTCGTGGCTCTGGGTCTCTAGAACCCAAGGCTTTCAGAGTCTTGGATTTGGCTGCCAGCCTCCTTCAGCTCCCACATATTAACACTGCCTCATTTTATTGCCAGGCATGCTTTCAAGATAGGGCCAATTATCCCGAACTCTAAATTCTGGGACCATTCAGAACCTCCACCCCCAATCTCTAGATCCAACCAAGGTTTCAAGTGTAGCTACTTTTCCAGGGGAAAGATGGCATGAAAAGCAGATAAGTGGATCCATACAACACAAGAGACTTCGAATGACTATTCCAGGGTTCCCAGAGGCCTTCAGTGTTGCTTGTGTTTCAAGAGCTTCTACCTCACAACTTCAAATGTCCAGATAGATCTTTTCATCTATCTGTTCTCTGAGAATGTCACCTTCAGCTGAGGAAAAGTTGACCACAAAATTTGCCTTTATTTGATTATTGCGCCTGGGGGGAAATTTCTCACCTTCACTTTTGTTCCCACCTTAATTCCTTTTCAACTGCTTGTAGCTTTCTTTTCTGTCTTGTACCTCAGCATCTTACTTCTCTAAGAACTGCTCCAAGGAGAAACCAAGTAGAGTGCCTTTCGCCCTAGATCCCAAATACCTGCTAAACTTTTATGTTGCAAAGCTCAGTACAGAACATTCGACTCTCTTGGGCAACATGAACGAATCTTCTGATCATATTTTTTCTCAACTGTATGGATCTAAAATAGAAAATAAAATAAAGGAGGAAGCCTGGGACAAAACTATTTTATTCCCTGCTAATTTTTCTGTGTCACTAGTACTGAAAACCCTGCAAAAACTCCCATAGTAGTCCTTGATTTTAAGGATAAAGATAAAGTGAAACCTGTGTTTTATAGGATGGGAAGAAGATAAACCCTACTTACAAGTATCCCGTGATGATAATGGAACATGAATAGTCAGGCCTGGAGACAGCAGATAAAAAGAAAGAGGTCACCAAAGAGCTGGGCTAAGACTGAGAAATAGTCCCAGAGAATTACACTGCAAAAAGGCTTAACCCCAATTGCTAATAGCAGCTAACCTTTATTGACTACTTACTTTGTGCCAGATACACTTCTAAGCCCTTTACTTGTAGCAATTACAAACATATGTTTGTTATTATCATCATTATCATCTTTTAATAACAAGGAAACTATGTCATAGAAACATTAAGAAACTTGCCCAGCCAGCATCAGACAGCCAGGAATAGACAGATCCAACATCTGGACACATGCCACCAGCCCCGCCCCTGGGCTCCTAACTGCGATGCTAACTGCCAATAGGGTGTTTTGCTATAAAATTGCTATGTTCCTCTGGAAAGAAAACTTCTCCCAGTCTTCACCCTCACAGCCCCACTGTGGTTTCTGCTCAGGTGACTCTGATGCATACAGTCAGTGGACCACGCTTTCAGGAACATTGGCTGGATTTTTGAAACTAGATTATGCTGGCAGTGAAATGAATTCATTGACGTTTGTAGAGCTTTGTAGAAACACTTGCTTGACCTACCGCAAGTGTATTAAGCAACCTTATTGGTCCACCCTGTGCTAAATTGCCCTGCGGCTCCCTGTGGGGTGGCAAGGGCAAATACCATGGTTGCTAGACAACAGATTGGCAAGACTCTAGTTTCAACACATCCAGCTCAGTAAAAGATCTGAGTTTTCTCTCACTGCTCTCTACTTTGACAGTTCTCAGCTTCTTTTGAAAGGCATTAGGCATTCTTTTTTTTTAAATCTTGAACGACGTCATATTTTAATGGGAGTTCACTAAAATGAACAGCTTCTTCCTTTTCTGTTTTATCTGTTATTAATTCTCCTCCCTATCTCTTAAATGTAAAATTAAACATTCGTCACACAAAAGCATAGGCTTATTTCACATCTTTTAAAACACTGCATGTTAACATCAAGCTCTAGCTGCATACATATTTGCTTATACATTGTGTGTATGTGAAAACTTTAGAGAACTCTGTGAAATAAGTGTTATTACCTCATCTTACAGCCTAGAAAATGGGCTCTGAATGTATAACAAACTTGCCCAAGTTCACACAGAGCCAGAATTAAGCTTCTGCTGTCTTTGACATCATATTCCATGTTCTTACACGTTTTCTCGTCTCTGGTCCTTTGATAAGTTCCTTTATACCACATGCTCACTAGCCTGACTGGATGAGGGTATTTCCACTCCTCACAAGGGAACGTATCCTTCCTTCATTTTGGCAAACTATTAACCTTTCTGCCTGTTTTTCCATCTTTAGGGATATTAAAAATCCCAATGCTGTGATTCTGAAAATAAATATAGCAATAGTATGAAAACATTTGGAAAACAACTACTGGAGAGCATTGTCTTTATCTGAATCTCATAAGTGGCTTAAAATGAGCATCCATAACCATAAAAAATATCTAAACACTTCCGTGATAAAACAAGCACTACTCCCACAAGGGGTTTGAGGAGGATAGGGGGGCAATTAAAGGGATCTAGAAATAGGATGCAAACTTCCTAAGCAAAACTTCTACAACGAAGTTTTTATTTTAATATACACAAAGGGATCATATAAAGTCGGAAGAAAGCTCAGCACACTAAAACTAAGCTCTTGGTTCAGTCTCTCTCAACAAAAGGAGATGAGGGAGCAGAGAACTGAGAATAATACAGTGGCTCAAGAAGGAACAAAGGTCTAGGGACCACTTCAGCTGAATGGCTGAGAGAAATACTGACAAAGTCCTAAGGTAGCAAGTTACTCTGACAACAAAGCCCTCTCTGATTTCTGGAAACCAACCCTGCTGCAGGAGTAGAATCATGATGAAGTGAGGAGAAAGTAATGAATTTGAGAATCCAAGTCTCAGTTTGGTCATGGCATAAAACTCTTGGGGACTTAGGCGGTATGATAACATTGAAAGAACAGAAGCAGGTTGGGTGCAGTGACTCATACCAGTAATCCCAGCACTTTGGGAACCCAAGGCAAAAAGATTGCTTGATCTCAGGAGTTCAAGACCAGCCTGGGCCATATAGTGAGACCCCATCTCTAAAAAAAAAAACTTAATTAGCTGGGCATGATGGTGTGCACCTGTAGTCCCAACTACTCAGGAGGCTGATGCAGGAGGATGGCTTGAGCTCAGGAATTCGAGACCGCGTGATTGAGCCATGCGTATGCCCCTGAGCTTCAGCCTGGGCAACAGAGTGAGACTCTGTTTGTAGAAAAATAAAAAAGAATAAAAGCAAATACTTATCTCTACAACCACATCTACACATGTACACACACACACACACACACACACACACGATGATGATTATGTACTGTCTTCATCCAAATAACACTAGGTTACCAGAACAAGGAAAAGTTCAGATTTTAAGCAAACCAGAAATGAATTCTGGAAAGGAAAAAACAAAAATGAAAACAGGACCCGAGACTAAATGGTAAATACAAATATGATTTAAGGCGAAGTAAATGTTGTCGAAATCTCTACCTGTCCATAAAAAATTCACACACACACACATACACACACACACCTCATTTAAATCAGGGCAGAAGCCAACATTATGTAGGTATAGAATGTTCTGTAAAAGGCTAGGTCTGTTCCTAAGTGTCACACACACACAGAAACACACACACACACACACACACACACACACACACACACATTCAGAGTCTTTAATTAGCTAATATCCATCAAGACTGTCTTAGCAGGGGATATGAAATGAAACATTTCTAGAATGTTTTTGACCATGTCGAAATTCTGTCCATTTACAGACAACATTCAGTAAATGTTGTTGAAATCTCTAGCTGTCCATAAAAAATTCACACACACACACACACCTCATTTAAATCAGGGCAGAAGCCAACATTATGTAAATATAGAATGTTCTGCAAAAGGCTAGGTCTGTTCCTAAGTGTCTCACACACACAGAAACACACACACACACACACACACACACACACATACACATATTCAGAGTCTTTAATTAGCTAATATCCATCAAAACTGTCTTAGAAGGGGATATGAAATGAAACATTTCTAAAATATATTTGACCATGCAGAAATTCTGTCCATTTTTCTCCAAGTATCTTTAAGAAACACCTTTGAGAAATGCTAATGTGAATGTGATCCAAGGAGATCAGCAGAAACTAGAGGCACAAGGTAGTTCGAGTAAAATAGAATCAACAATTAGGTGAACCTGGGTGTGCATTTCATTCAGGCTGATTCTAATGAAGAAAAACAAAATATTAAACCCTCCAGGAGATCAGATAAATTAGTCGTTTCTTTTCACGGCCAAACCTCTATTCTTAATTCTTATTGTTAGCATCGAAAATGTCTACCTATGTTCAGGGAGGTCATGCAATTCTAAGACACAATTCCGCATAAGCCCCAGTGATGGCTGTTCTATGGTCTTACCCTCATACAACAAATTATAAGTATAAATAATGTTACTCTCAAAGTCTGAAGTAATTAACAATGATCATAAATGTCAGTGTAATACTCTTTTAGCCCTTAAATTTCTCCCTTCATTCCCCTACCTAATTATCAGATTAGACTTTCTCTTGTCCTAGGGGCAAATGTGTATCCAGTGGCATAAACGAGGTATATAAGAATCTGCTAATTGCAATTCAGTTAGGTGGAGTTAATTATCTTTACAAAGAGTGAAATTATCTTTACAAAGAATGAAATTTACATAGAAATTTCCTCTCCCACTGATTTACTATTACTACAGATCACATTGTGTCAAAAGCTAAAGTGTATGTAATAAAGAGACTCAACCATTGGATGAAAGATTAGACAAGGTTCATTATCCAACATGGGCTTGAACACTGGCTAAACAGATGAAACTACGTGGATGTAGCACAGTCCCTGCCCTCAGGCTGCATACTGTCAAGCAAGAAGTAACAGACCTCTGATTAGATTTCTACAATACACTCTGACAAGTACCCCCTGGAGTACTACTTTAAGATAAACAAGGCCGGGCGTGGTAGCTCATGCCTGTAATCCCAGCACTTTGGGAGGCTGAGGCACGTGGATCACGAGGTCAGGAGATCGAGACCATCCTGGCTAACACGGTGAAACCCCGTCTCTACTAAAAATACAAATAAAGTAGCCGGGCATGGTGGTGGGTGCCTGTAGTCCCAGCTACTTGGGAGGCTGAGACAGAAGGGCATGAACCCGAGAGGCGGAGGTTGCAGTGAGCAGAGATCACACCACTGCACTTCAACCTGTGAGACAGAGCAAGAGTCCATCTCAAAAAAAAAAAGATAAACAAGGACAGGTTTGCATGGCAGATGAAACATCTAAAAGCATACCACAGTATGAATTGGTTGGCTTGGGAAGGAGTAAGATTGAAGAAAAGTTGGACAGATAGGAGACTATTTGTTTTAATAGTCCAGGTGCATGATTACAAGGAGCTGTATGGCTATGCGATTATGGTACCAGTAAAGACCTATTAAGGAGATAGAATTGACAGGAGTTGGGGACTGAAAATAAAGTAAAGAAGAGGAATGTGTTTATGATGACTCCCATAATTATGCCTTGGGCTATTACCTAGATGGTTGTGCCGTTAATTTAAATAAGGTGCCCAGAAGAGAGTGAAGATTGCTGGAAGAATGAAGCAAGGAAGATAACCTCATTTGCCAACATGCAGAGAGAGACATCCAAGAAGACGATAAATATCTAGGTCTGGAGCACAGGAAAGTGTGGGCAGTTACTCTAGATTTGAAAACTGAAGCTTTAAACCTGGAAGAGTATGCCCATGAAAACCAGAGAACTGGACTGCAGCTGAGAAGGCAGGTCCCTGAGCCACAGTCTCGCTAAGGGGCAGGCAAAGAGGACCCTGTGTAAGGAATGGAGAAGGAGTGGGCAGAGAGGAAAGCAGGGAACAAGGAGACATTGATATCTCAGAATTAAGGAAGAAGGGTCAATAGCGAGAGAGAGTGCATTAATGGCATAAAATGCCAAAGAAGAATCAAGATGGGGGCTCACTGGATTTGGCAATTCAGGATCATTGGTGGTCTTTAGCAGAGCAGTTTCAGAAGCTGGGAGCACACCCTGATTACAGTGGGTTAAACTCTGAAGAGTGGAGATACGAATATCAAGCAAGGTATTCGTATATTGTTGTCCCTTTACTTGCAAAGCATAAACCCACTTCAGGAGTAAACCCAATAAAAATATTAGAATTCTTCAGGCAGAGTGCCCAAAGCATACCAAAGTTAAAAATAGTTCCATAGGCCATCTATTGATCTTTAAATTGTGTACCAAAATACTACTTAATGTATTGCAGAGCAAAATTCTGTAAACATGAAAAACAATAAGATCCGATGAGGATAATATTGAAAATGAAATCTCTTTCTCTTCCTCTTCTTCCCTTGCATATTTGGACTCAGACAAGTGGCATTTAATTAATTCAAGAGAAAATTATGAATATTCAAGATAGAAGCCACATCATGCGACTTCAAGAGATATTAAACAACTTAAGTCCTAAACATAGTGAAGAAAATTACAGAGGAGGGGGAGTTGGCTACAATTTAAAAATACTTCATGCTGCTCATTTTTAACTGAAAGAAATACATCTAACTAGAATGAAATTTATCTTGTCTCAAGAAAACATGGGGAATTTCTTTTTGTACTTTTGCAGTTAAAACAATTCTATATGCTTTGTGTTTAATTTTAGACCACATTATATGTAAGTTGACAAAGAAACCACTTTTGACCAAAATACATTTGTTTAGTATACGTTATACTAATCTTTGAATTTCCATGTGTAGAATAATGTGCACTCACACTTGCCCATATCTAAGAATGTCTCTTACTAGTTGATTTGGGAGAGTGGGTTGCATGTATAAATAAATTAAGTAAAAATGAAGGCTGTTTTCTGATCCTGAAACATTGGGCAGCAAATGAATGGCTTCAATGCATTCATTAACTTTAGACCAGAGCACAGTTAGCATGGAATTTCTCATCCTAGAACTAACTCCTATGCTGTGACCTCAGGGGTATATGAACAATTTAAATTTCTAGAGCATATTAAGAAACAAATGAAACCACAAACATTGCTTCAGATTTTTACAAAAGTTACATTCTTTCTCAATAAAATTAATGCAGATAAAAATATTTGTGTGCATGTTTTATTTTTGTTTTGGTTTTGTTTTGGGTGTTTTGGATTTTTATTTTTTGAAAAATAAGGCTCTTCGTTCACTAATGAAGGTCTTGCTGATGAAGATCTTGTTGGAAGTTAAGGAACTTTTTATTTTGTGTGTACTTTTTACAAAATAAATTTAAAGCCATGTTTATTTTATGACTTTAAAAATGTAATGGAAAATTAAGATATCAAAATCTCTTGTCTTACATTTGGCTTAGTTGTGTTCATATGTAGTGACTGTATTCCTATCATAGCCAAAACAAAATGGAGCACCCCAATTTTTTTACACTAAATATATAACACTAAAGGTCATAAATACACAAAAAATGATTAAGATAAATTCAAGTGCATGGATTACTAACTGAACTTAGGATAAAATATATCTGGAAAAACAAACTGTTGAAAAATAAAACAAAATGGTTACGTGTTTCACATTAAGAACTCTGAAGAAGCTTATCTTCTATTCACTAAAATTTCTACAATAATAGTCTTGTTTCCAAATATGAAAACCTGCCCCAATTCTAAATTGGCTTTCTCTTCTCCACAATAAAAATCCCCCAAAAATGTGTGGCAGTAAGTGAGTAAAACACAGATGTAGAAGTCAGAGGCGTTGGAGGCTAAGAATAAAAAAGAACCCATTTTTAAGGTTGAACCTAAAATTTCAATTGCACTGAAAAATGACCCGGTTTCTATGTCTTACATGAGAGCAATCATTGGATCGTAATAGTAGCAAGGTGCTTTAGTACCGTCTATCATTCATGTCCTGACAAATGACTTGTGAGATCTAGCTGGGAAATTAGAGTGCATGTTCCCAGGTCAAAAAGTCTACTTCTATAATTTCTTCAACTGCCTTAACACAGCACATTTTGAAAAGAGAAACCAAATATTTTGGTTCACTTTCGGTTTACCATGAATAAAGATACTCAATGAAAATTTAGGCTACTGTAGTTCAAAGCAACAAAATCGTCTTAAAATGATTTTCCCCGGATTGGCTCTTGATATGACATTATATTTTACAAACGGGCATGCATGCTTATATACATAGTAACACTACCTCATATCAAGTAGTATTTTTTAAAAACCAGAATCAATTAAATTAGATCTATTAAATTAGATCGTGCCATGATTTCTGAAACTGAGACATAGTTACATTATTTATTTTGCCCAAATTCATTATTTGTACTTCTCCCTCAAGAGTGTGGTATAGTGGGTTTTTTGTTTGTTTTTTGCTTGTTTGTTTGTTTTTGAGACGGAGTCTCGCTCTGTTACCCAGGCTATGTGCAGTGTCGCGATCTCGGCTCACTGCGAGCTCCGCCTCCTGGGTTCACGCCATTCTTCTGCCTCAGCCTCCCGAGTAGCTGGGACTACAGGTGCCCGCCACCACCCCGGCTAATTTTTTGTATTTTTAATAGAGACGGGTTTTCACCATGTTAGCCAGGATGGTCTCGATCTCCTGACTTCGTGATCCACCTGCCTCAGCCTCCCAAAGTGCTGGGACTACAGGTGTGAGCCACCACATCCAACCAAGTTTTTAAATATTATTAACTTTTCAACTGGTTTGTATACTGCAGAAACTAATTATTATGCTTTAAAAGAACACATAGTGTGATCTAGTTGAAGACCCAAAAAAAAAAAAAAAAATGTTTTCAGTGCCTTTTCTCTTTTACACTAAATGTCAATGTATTGGGTGACCACACATCCTGGTTTGCAGGAGTAGTCTCATGTTCTAAGGCTCAACCTTGCTAATAGTGCCTCCTTTCACTCTGAAATATCTCAGTGTGAACAATAAATTATCTGGCCACTCTTGCAGTGCATAATTTGCCTAAACTCACTTAATTTCATGATGCTTCATTTTCAACATTTATATAATAGGCACAATTACTTCTCAACTTTATAAAGAATGACATGAATACTAAAATTGCCACCATCATTTTACAAATACAGAATTGTTTCCAGTGGTGACTAAGGGCCAAAATGAACACCGTTTATGCTTGCATTAATCTTTCTAGCAAGAAACTAGTCAGGTAATTAAATAAACCTCTATAGCCAGAAAGAAAAATAATTTTGCATCTTAAAAAACCATCTGTTACCTGCTTATTACTATGTAGCCAGAATTCAATAATCAACCTTTTACGAGATGAACAAATTGCACTGCCAAACCCAAATTGCTATTTGAAGTGTATAACATGATTTGAATTGATTCTAATGATTCTCTGAAGCAGAGGAACAAGGAGAATAATGAAATATGTTCTTTTCAGCACCTCAGGGTGTTCTTTTTAATAGCCCACTCATTTTTAAAGTATTTAGATTTTTGGAACTTTCAAAGTATCATTTTTAGTCATTTCCAGAAAAAAATGATATAGATGATCATTGATTTAACAAATAAATATTGAATGTCCACTATAAATAAAACCTCATACTGGAGTTGATATGTCCTTTTAAAAGGCTATGTCTAGATGAGTGAAAATAAGAAGCTAATTCCAGCTACCAGAATCCACTGTGTGAAACTAGGACCCCAAGGCTCTCAGTTCATGGTCGGACAAGGACTGGACCCCATTATCACTCATGTGGAATCATGGAATCTACCTGGTGAAGTCGCAACATTTCTCCATCTCTTTCAGAATCTCCTGTAGTACTTTTTACAATGTAGATTTCTGGGCACTCCCTCTAGAGATTTTGATTCCCTGGATCTCAAGTGAGACCCAGGAGCCTGAATTTTAATTATTGTCTCCCAGGACCATGGACACTGTACATTTTAGGGAACTCTATCCTCATGGCACAAAAGCCTTTGACCATGTTGACTTTGGCTTGTTTTTTGGTGTCTAAATACATACAGGCAGAGATGGCAAGCATAAAGGCTGACTAAGAAAACATAATAAATGAAAAAAAGGTGAGCCAGGACGTCACTGTTTGGAGTAATTGACCATCTCAGAAAACTCTTGCTCAATATTCACAGTCTTTGCCTTTGAAGCTGTCTGTGGCAGCCTCCAGTTGAAAGGGGATGAGGAGCTGGCATTTTGAAACAGGTGCCGTGGGCTGGAAAGTCAGTAAGGGAAAATTGGAGTCATTGTCTTACTGTAACAAGCAGAGTTGTAGCCTGTGACTTTGAATTTGCAACAGATCATTTCAGCTTAGTTTTTGGACAAAGAGGAGCTGTAGTCATAATTATAATAGTTTTTAATGATCTCCTTAGAGTTGACTGTGTGGGCTGGAACAAAGAATAGAGAATAATTTTCTATGCGTAACATTTCCAAAATGCCATAACTATGTAGGAGAAATGGTTATGTGTTTGTAAAATGCACTGGCTTTCTCAAAATCAGAGAAATTACAGATTTAGAAGCATTCTTAGGAGTCATCTAGTCTAACTCTGATTCTCATCTACCCACCAGCAGATATATAAAGCCTAGCAAATAAAATCAGAAGAAATTTGATTAAACAGAACCCTTTGATAATCAGACCTAATATATTTCTCAAAAACTTCATTTTTAATAATCAAGGAATACAAATTGTTATTATTAACTGTTGTGAATGTGAATTAAAGATTGAAAAACTTGCTGAGAAAACTGATGTTGTTAAGTAAGTACTTACTGAGTGCTTACACTATGCTAGGTGCTTTACACAAATTATTTGATCCTAGTGAAGGTGATATTACTTAGGCACATAAAAGCATTTAGAGATATTAAGTTATTTGAGATCCCACAGCTATTAAATGGCAGAACCAAAATTCAAAACTGGTTCTGTCTTGATTCTAAAACAGAAACAGAAATATTATACAAAACATCCAGAATCATGGTCCAAATGTGTGGTTCGTCTTTAAGGTTTGCAACCATCAAACAATTTATAAATTAGCTAAATAGACTTTTAGAATCAGACAAATCCAGTGGTGGTGAAATTCTATTTCTACCACCTATGGGGCCTAGGTCAAAGATCTGAATCTCTGCTTGCCTCTCTAATCTATAAAATGGGAATCATAATCTCAAAGAATGTTTGCTAAGACTGTGTGCTTAGTAGTACAGTATCTGACAAACACTCACAGCTTAAAAATAAAGTTGTTTTTTTTTTTTTTACTAATATCATACTAATATAAGAAAGTGCCACATTCATTTTGGTCAGTGAAATTCAAGACTAACTTATCTTAGATTCGGCTACACCTGTAGCATATTGTGAACATCATGCATGAACATGCATGAGTGTACATGTTTATCAAGGTCAAACATAGGTACCATCAACAGCAAGAAAGGGCAGTGAGTAAGTCAATGCATCTGTATCCCATCAAAACCTCCAGATCAGAAGGTGTGGAGATAGAAATTATGTTGCAGAAATTTCCAATCCCGTCTAATATTCTGAATGCTCAAGAGCTAAATCTGAGATCCCAACAAATAAATATCTTGACCAAGATCACATCAGGAGTCAGTCCTAGTTCCAGGACAAGAGTAAAGCCTTCTATCACCTAGTTTCCAAGGCCGTACCCTCTATTTTCATTTTGCTAACTTAAAATATACACTGGTTTGGCAATTTTCTATTTTTATCGAAGACTCTTTAAAATACTTTGAGCATTCTATCCTAAGAAAATCATCAAAATAGGATGGTATGGGGGGAGAGTAGGAGGGCCATATGTACGACCATATACTCTGGGACATTTTTTTTCTAGAATGTCCCCAAATTGGAAGTAGCCATAAAAACGACTCACTTTGTTCTCTTCTTTACATCTCTGCTGAAGTCTCCCCTTTCCTGTGAGCTCCATACTAACCAACTTATATAAATTAATTCCCTTGCTCCAAATCTCCCAGCCCCTTTCGTTTTATTTTTCCCATGACACCACCGTTTTCTAACATATAACACAATTTACTTAGTTTTTAGTTTATTGATCAGCTCCTCAAAAGGAGGTCAATCCAAGAGGGCACGGACTTTTGTTTTTTGTTCCCTGCCATATTCACACTACCCAGAACAACTCCGGGTAACCTAGTAGGGCTCAATGTTTGTTCAATGAATCATGAATGAATGATCTCCAAGATGAGAAGACTAGACTAGTGAATTAGGGGATAATATTTTATTCTACTTAGTTAAAGTGGTCATAAAATTAGAAAGCAAGTGTAAAAATCTATGGAATATGTTATTAAGTAAATAAAAAACAATATTCATATTCAAATAAATACTTAGAGGGGAACTACATAAAACTATGCAACAGAAAAAGGATTGAAAGGGAATGCAAAAAGGGAGTGGGTTTTATGCTCTTCTTTTTCCATTTTAAAATGGATTTTGTTTCATTCGAGAACAACAGCAAGGTAGAAAGAAAGGAAAGGAAAGGGAGAGGGGATGAGAATTATAACCATGAAAGTTCTGTCTCCTTGGCTTGGGATACTGTTGACCTATATGCTCCTTGTCTAAATCCCTGGCATCTTTATCCAAAATGAAGATAAAACATTTCAGCAAAGGAGCGTATTAAGGCTCAGTTTTCAGCGAGGTGCGGTGGCTCACACCTGTAATCCCAGCACTTTGGGAGGCCGAGGCGGGCAGATCACAAGGTCAGGAGATTGAGATCATCCTGGCTAACACGATGAAACCCCATCTCTACTAAAAATACAAAAAAACTAACCAGGCGTGGTGGCAGGTGCCTGTAGTCCCAGCTACTTGGGAGGCTGAGGCAGGAGAATGGCGTGAACCCAGGAGGCGGAGCTTGCAGTGAGCTGAGATTTCACCACTGCACTCCAGCCTGGGCAACAGAGTGAGACTCCGTCTCAAAAAACAAACAAACAAACAAACAAAAAAAGTCTCAATTTTCCTCTTATTTCCAGAAACACGTGCTTTGCAGAACTGGCTCAGGCATTGGCAAGTTGCTACAGCTCACCATACTGTTTTGTTCAAATTCCCCATCCATTCCAGTACTTCTAGATCCCCTGACTTCCGTTTTACTACTCTTCTCTACATTCATCTGTCTTGCCACTGTTTCATTTTCAAGCTCTCCTTTTGTCCTGCATTCATAGCTGTCATCCTCCAATGCCCACCTCTGTCCCAGGGTCACCCCTTGTTTTGTCCTCAGTCCCCAATTTGTGTGTGGGCCTCCCTGAACAAATAAAGCCATGGTGCTGAGAGAACTCCAGGCCAGAGAAATCCACAAGAGCCCCATCCCCTCTCCCTGCCTTTTTCATGCATCTCGAGCCTCATGCCTGGAACATGTGTTCTCCATCCCCCTTTCTATGATGCCCACTAGGCCACACCCCTCCATCCTTTCTGCAAAGGCAGTGCTAGCACTTTCTTTGCTGCAGCAGTCCTGCACCTTACCTATTCCCTTCTTGCTTACAAAGACAATCACACGTCTTTACTCCTCACAGTGCAATAGGTTTATTACTCTTCATATTCCCCCAATGCTAAAGAACAGGTGTTCCTATAATCCAAATAATAGCTGCTTACTCTCCAGAATCACGTAATTTTAGAATAGAAAGGAGTCTCAAAAGTCATCAGGTGAAATCCCGTTACAAATCTATGATCAGTACCGTGCTGGGTGCATGGCAGGTGTTTGGAAAATACTTGCCATCCATAAATATTATATAATCAGCCATTACATACCACTATATAACTATTTTGTGCCATTAACGTTTCTAAATCATTTTTGCTTATCAGTTACTCACATCTGCTTATAAAATCTACGAATAAACTGGAGATCATTATGTTAAGTGAAATAAGCCAGGCACAGAAAGACAAACATCGCATGTTCTCACTTACTTATGGGATCCAAAAATGAAAAAATTCAACCCACAGAGAAAGGGAGTAGAAGGGTGGTGACCAGAGGCTGGGGTGGAGGGGAGGTGGGGATGGCTAATGGGTACAAAAAAATAATTAGAATGAATAAGGCCTACTATTTGATAGCACAACAGGGTGACTATAGTCAATAATAATTTAATTGTACATTTAAAAATAACAAAAAGAGTATGATTGGATGGTTCATAACACAAACAATAAATGTTTGAGGGGACGGATACCCCATTTTCCATGATATAGTTATTACACATTACATGCATGTATCAAAACATCTCATGTAACCTGTAAATATATACACCTACAATGTACCCACAAAAATTAAAAATAAAATAAAACAAAATAGAACCTGTGAATAATCACAGAGAAAGGCTGTGCCTTAGAAGGCATGGGATAAAACTGAAAAGCTAGCTTCAGGCTAACGGGAGCAATGATACAAAATGGAAGATTGGTCACTGAAGTAAGAACAAGAAGGAATGGGCTAAAATCATGACAAAAGGCTCTCATATAAATAATAACATCTTTTCCTACTAATATCTCTTAGATCATGTCAGGGCTTGCCAAGGGAAGCTGAAAAATGATGGTTCTTGAGGGTAGCAGTGTGTCTGGTAGGATTCAGAGGTGATTACATTAGGTTTTTTGGTAGAGTAAAATAGAGTAAAATATAATCGAAAGAAAGCAAATTAAATAGTTCCTCCTATTTAATGGAGAAATGGAATGGAAATCGTTAGAGTTCCATGGGAAATGGAAAATGATTAGAAAGAGCAATCTCCTTACCTACCTTTAAGTTGCTAGCATTCACACCACCCCAGAGGCACAAGACCTGTCTTCATGGTACTTTTTGCTCAGGCAGCTGATTTATTTTTATTTTTATTTATTTATTTATTTTTTGAGACGAAGTCTCACTCTGTCACCCAACCTAGAGTGCAATGGCGCAATCTCGGCTCACTGCAACCTCTGCCTCCTGGGTTCAAGCTATTCTCATGTCTCAGCCTCCCGAGTAGCTGGGATTACAGGCACCTGCCACCATGCCAGGCTAATTTTTGTATTTTTAGTAGAGACGGGGTTTTGGGGTTTTGCCATATTGGTCAGTTTGGCCTCGAACTCCTGACCTCAGGTGATCCACCCACCTTGGCCTCTCAAAGTGCTGGGATTACAGGCATGCGCCACTGCACCTAGCCTTTTAATGATAATTTTATATTAATAATTGTCATTTTTCTTTCTTTCAGGCTTGTAAATTTTATAGTTCCCAGTGGCATGTGGTAAACTACAAATATGAACAATATTCTGGAGACATTCGACAGCTACCCCGGTAAGAACCTGTGATGAGCACTTATTGATCTTTTCCAAATATAGATGATGTCCTCTGTTCTAGTCCTGCCATTGTTTGTGAATACACGTACATTAATCTTCTGTCAAGGCACATTTTCCAAAATGTACACGTAAGAGTCAAGATAGGACATTTTGTTCAACATGTGTAGCTTGCATCTTCACAGAGTTTGGATTGAGATATAAATATACTCTGATTTAATTTTTAAATGTAGTTTTGACGTTCATTTATCATTGTGTTATTATTTTGTGAGCTGTTTTTTCGATAGCAGGCACAAGAGGATTAGAAAAGTACCATATGGCCAAATAGTTTTTCTGACAATATAGCATTCATATTTGTTACTTGTTTCATGCATTTTCATGCTGGGATATCAGAAGTCATGAAAATAAACAACTTCCACAATATATATATATATATATAAAATATATATTACATATAATATATATTACATATATTACATATAACATATATTACATATTACACATATTATATATATATTACATGTTTTATATATATTACATATATTATATAATATATATTATATCTATATACACACACGCACACACGCACACACACAACCAAAAGGAAAATAAACCCCTAATATTGTTCCTGAGTCTTAGGAACATAAGCCTTCGGAGAAAGTAATTTTGTTCTGCTTCTGCTCAAATGTCACCTCTGCAGAAAAGCTCACCTGACTACCTGAACAAAAATAGAAATTAATTCAGTATCTGTTTCCCCTTCTAAAGTAAAAATCCCCAAAGGGCAGGGAAACTGCAGGCCTGTAAGAAGAATGCCTGGCACATAGTAGGTATGCAGTACTATAATTACTTATTGGACGAACGGAGTAAATGGCAAATTTTAAAACATAATATTCCTGGATGGGTTTGGATTTGCTCATATTTAAAGAACTCCCTTGAACTGGTACTACCCAGCTCACTGGTTCATGAAGCTAAGATTATGTAAATAATTCAGAAAAACACTTGGAACAATCAAAAGTTAAGTTTTTATTAACACTTTCCTCAAGTGAAGCACTGAGATGATACACATTGGATCTAATTTTTAATAGATGCATGGTACAGAATTGGGAACCACTTTGCTAGATTTCCTGTGGACCCAGAAGCATGCTTTCAAGACTTGTATATTTAGAAGCGCTGCTCTCAATTTCTGAATGTGGAATTTGAAAGAGGAATTATGAACTAGATTTAAGAAGGTGGCATTTGATCTTGGATATGAATCAACAGTAGCTGCCAACACGAGCATCTTGGGAAAGGATTCTGGAGAAGCAGCAAGGCAAAGACCCTGAAGTGGTGGGAACCAGTATGGTCACTTGAGCAGAATGAGTCAGGAAGGCTAGAGCTTAAGGATGGAAGGGGCATAATAAGATGAAACCAAGGAGTTTAGGCAAGGGACCCTGTGTGCCCTGGAAAGGAGCCTGGATTTTACTTTCATTCCAACAAAAGCCTTGGGAAATTTCAAGCAGCGGTGTGGCATGATCTGATTTACCTCTTTGAAAGAACTATTGGGCTACTCTGTGGAGAATGGGACTGCAGGGGTGGCAATTGAAGAAAAAGACAGGAGGAGGCCATTTCTTTTGGGGTTTCATTACCGTGAAGAGAAAAAAATTATGTCCCTTCTAAACTGCAAATCTTTTTTCAAAACACTGAACAGTAACGTTTACCAGATCTTTGAGCATTCTTTTAGACTTGAGTCGCTGCTGATAGACAAGCTCTCACAACTTCATGTTGGGAAGGTTCACCACACCCTAAGCTTTCATGAGTAATTGTTACATTCAGAATGTCTGGGTGTTCATGACACACTTTTTGTAGGCACAACTGAAAAGCAAAGCATCCTTTAACATCAGGACTTCCTCTTTCTGAAAATAGTTCTGAGAAGTGGTTACAACTCGGAAGGTGTGTCTAAGAAGTTGGGAGACTGCATCTCAAGTTGAGAGGATGGAGACAGCAGTGTTTAGCCGTCCTGTTAACTAAATGTGTTCCCCATCATCTTTAGGTCCATTACAGTCTTCAGTGTCTGTATCCCCAAACACTATTCATCTTTCCTTATATTCATGATGCTATAAAGAAAGAAAGCAAATTAGAGATTTCACATTCACAATATTCTTCCTCTGTTAAAACAATAGAGAAAGTATCTCGAGAAAGAACAAGTCCTGGACATTATTGCTGAATTGCGATTCTCATAGTTTGCAAGATTAATCTCATGAGAAGAAATTTAAAAAATTAACTGAAATAGTGTTGAGAATTTCCCTTACTTTAACTAAAGAAAGTGGAAGTTGATACCAAGAAAGGGAAGAATCAGACTGCCACAAAGTAAGAAACTTTACATATTCAAACTGAAAATCAGAAGTTCTAAAATATAACCCTTTCAGATATACCCCAGAACAATGAAGATGAGCACTGAACAGCAGAATTATTCTTTAAAATGATTTTACAAAGCTAAGCATTCCCCTCTAAAGACTACCTGTATTTAGGTCAGTAATGGAAACAGACAATTTACTTGGGTCTTCTGAGGCTAACAGAAGTAAATCATTTTCACACCTCCTGGATTAGAAGAATTCTCCTATGTCTGCTACCAATTTAAATTGCTTATTTCTTTTTATGAGTTGCTGAGACTGCAAAATGAAAATGTGCAATTATAGAAAAGCAAAAAAATAGGTGAAATTTATTCTTTAAATTTAAATGTGTATTATTGACCCTTAAGATTTTCACTTTTTTTATTTTTAAGCAAAGGTCCATAGGAAGATACTGAAGAGATAGATGATTTCAGACTAGAATGGAAAATGTAAGCCTTTACACACTAGCAATAGAAATCACCACTGAACTTGGAGATCCCAGAAGAAAAAAGCAGCATAAAAATATATGATGCCACTGATTTCGTTAATCCACTGGGTAAAATACAGAGATGTGTGACATATTACAAATTTTTGCCATGGTCAATTTGATAGAAGATGTTAAGGAAGAAAAATTCATAAGAGTATAAATTGTGACTAAAGATCAAATAAAGTGTGACCAGCTTAGCTGGGCTGAAATAGAACAGATTTTTTTTTTAATAAAAGAGAATTTTCTTGAGTGTCTACAGTGAGCCAGAATGTGCTGGGTGTCATACATGCATTATCTCATTTAATACTCATAACCCTATGGAATAGGAACTGTTATCCCCATTTTATAGCAGAAACTAGGAAACTGAGAGGGAAAATACCCCAAACTGAGAGGAAATTTTTACTGATGGGCACTCAGGCATCCCCACACTGGGCAATCCAGGTCATTTGGGTGGAGAAAAGAGAAATGAGGCTGCCTACAGTTACTACCAATGTTGGATGCAAACACCAAAGGATAAGGTCTGGGATAAGCCCTTTATCTTGGGATCCCTGAGACTCTTAGAGATCACACAGTGGTCCTGGGGGAAGAATTTTAAAGTCAATAGCCACAGGTGCTGATCTTTTCATGAGCTTTGAAAGAGAAAAGTCATTGCATAGTAGCCCCACAGACATCTGACTAAGCGTGAAGATGGCTCTTGAAAGGCAGGAGGCTGTGCCTTGTGGATTTTTAAAAACTGGATTGGGAAATAAGAATCTTCAGTAGCCCTCAAGCCTCAGCAATGATCCAAGCACTGTCTGCCTTCCCTGCCCAGGGGCATTGGACAGGCCTCCCTCCCGCAGCCCTCCCTCCTGCACTGTTTCCAGCCCCTACAGCCTTCCTTCCTGGATGCTCCATGCTTGGCCCCTCCTCAGAACCTGTACTCTTGCAGCTCCCTCTGCCAGGGGATTTTCTCCTAGGTCATCACACAACCAGCTGCTTCTCCTCCTCAGTTTAAATGTTACCTCCCAAGAAAGGCCATCCTTGAAGAGTCTTTCTACACTTGGCCTTTGCCATTTCCACAAGGATCACTCTTCGCTCTTCTCTTTCTCCTCCTTGATCTTTCTTTCTTTCTTTCTTTCTTTCTTTCTTTCTTTCTTTCTTTCTTTCTTTCTTTCTTTCTTTCTTTCTTTCTTTCTTTCTTTCTTTCTTTCTTTCTTTCTTTTTCTTTCTTTCTTTCTTTCTTTCTCTCTCTCTCTCTCTCTCTCTCTTTCTCTCTCTCTCTCTCTCCCTCCCTCCCTCCCCCCTCCCCTCCCCTCCCCTCACTTCCCTTCCCTTCCCCCCCCCTTTTTTTTTTCAGGGTCTCACTTTGTCCCCAGGCTGGAATGCAGTGGCAGCACAATCTCAGCTCACTGCAACCTCCACCTCCAGGGTTCAAAGGATCCTCCTGCCTCAGCCTCCCAAGTAGCTGGGATTACAGGTGTGGGCCACCATGCCTGGCTACTTTTTTTGTGTTTTTAGTGGAGACAGGGTTTCACTATGTTGGCCAGGCCAGTCTTTAACTCCTGACCTCATGTGACCCACCAGCTTCAGTCTCCCAAAGTGCTGGGATTACAGCCGTGAGCTGCTGTACCCAGCCTTGATTTTCTTAACAACCATTTTCACTCAGAGAAATTATCTTATTTATGCTTAATTCATGATTGACTCTCTAGTCCCCTAGAATGCAAACTTCCTCGGTTCAGGAACTTATTTTCTGATATGCGGTTGACATTATGGCAGCTCTTCTGGATGCCAGGTAATATCTGGAAACTGGAATGTTGAATGGCAAAGGAGAATGGCCCCCAAGAATTAAGATGGCTCTCAATAATGCACACTGAATTTGATTAAGCAAACTCAGAATTAAGAAAAGCCACCAATGAAGTGGCACGCTTACATGCACTATAACCCTAGCCCCAGATCTGACTTAAATTGACACTCTCTGGTCTGCACAGATTTTTAAAATGAAGATTAAGATCAGCATGGATATGGCTAGGGACTACTGGGGTTGGCTGAATTTTGCTATTGACTTCATTGGTATTTTCTGTCTCATATCTTCTGAGTTTTGCTATTGACTTCATTGGTATTCTCTGTCTCATATCTTCTGAGTTATTTTTGAATCATTAATACTTAAAGTGGATGTTTAAATAAAGTTTTATTTCATTAAAGAAAGAGTATGGGGATGTCATAAGTTGTAATATAGTGTTAAATATGACATTTAGGAAATTCCTTAAAACATTTCCAATCATTTGTCTGAAGCTCTCTTCTCTCTTTTCTAAATCATCTATTCTTCAAAAATATCAGGGACAAATCATTGAGAAATTTTTACTCAGTGTTTACTTTGAGAATAGCTTATATGTATCTGTTGTACAATTTTTTATTATCTTTACTATTTTAAAAAATCAGTTTAGAAGACATCATTTTTGGTCACTCTATGTATATAATTTCAACACTTTCAAAATTTTCACACATCACTTTAAAAGTTTTTTGCAAATTTTAAACCTAGGAAAAAGTTAAAAGATTGGTGTACAATGAATCCCACTATTCCCACCATCTAGAATGTATCTTTATGTTTTGCTATATTTGTTTTATTACACAACCTGCCATCCATACATACATCCATACATCCTTCTAGAGATCTATCAATTTGTTTTATTTTTTGGTCATTTTAAAGTGGAATTTAAAACATTAACACACTGCCTCTCTAAACTCTTCGAAATGCACACCTTTAAATACAGCTATAGATGTCTGCAGTTCATTTTTTCTCTTTTGATATAAAATGTACATACAAGAAAATGTGCAAATTGTAGGTGAACCGTTTGATAACTTTTGACCACAGTACACCTATGCGACTCAAACCTCTGTTGAGATAACAGAACAATGTTATCACCCCAACGAGTTAACTGCCACCCTTCCCTGGTTAACCCTCACCTCTCCTTTTCTCTCCCCCAAGAGACAATCAGTGCTCTGATTTTCATAACTGTGGAATCATACCATGTGTGTTCTTGTTTCTAGCTTTTTTTACTCAGCACAATGCTTCTGAGTGATGTCCACGTTGTTGCACCTGTCAGTAGCTTCTTTTCTTTTCTGAGTAACATTCCTGTGTGTGGATCTACTGTAGTTTGTTTAGCCATCCTCCAGTGACAGATACTTCTGCAGCATTCTGAGCTGAGTTGGTCATAAGTCACTAAATCTATGGGCTTTTGTGAAACTTTTGTGAAATGTATAGGCTATCTCAGTCATTATTTCCACTTCTCAATTGGGAGATTTGTGAAAAAAAACTTTTGCAAGCATTTAGCCTTTTAAGTTGAAATTCATGAGAACCTTACTTTGTTTCTTCACTTTTTTGTTTTTACATTGTTACTAGTTTGAAAGGCTTTCTCTCCTCCTTGTTTATAAGTATCTTGCAGAAATTGGCATTAATGAGACGCCTCGCCTGTATTGTGATCCACAGTTATTGAGAACAAATGCCTACAAAATTATTCTTTTGGAAGTAAGGATAAGCCATGCTGGCCAAAGAGGACAGAATAGGAGGTTCAGAAACAAATGCCATTGCATCAAGGTCAAATGAAACTGATGGGAAATGACTAGCACGGGGCCAAATGTTGACATTCCACATTCAAGTTTGTCTTTGTTGCCTCTTCCTTAGTTTTCCCGATTCACTCTTTTTCATTCACTTGGGATGTTTCCTCTGTTCTTTCTTCACTGCTGTGCCATCATTTTAAGAATCGTGGAACACTCTTCTTCTATTCTCTGCAGACAAGGTACCTCGAGCAATTGCTCTGAAATCAACCATTGGAACCTTCCTCTGAATCTCAGGCAACATGTCACCTCTCACAGGAGGGGGAGAGAGGGAAGGGTTGTATTTACAGGCTTTATTTTTGCCAGTCAAATTAAATGGTGAGAGAGACTGCTTCTTGTTTGGAGCATGTTAGACGGTATTAAGGAGAAAAAGGAATATTTTTGGTGTGGTATCAAGAATTTCCCAGTGATCCTAAAAGAACTCTATGTCTTCTGCTGCTTCCTCTGCCCTCCCATTAAGCTGACCCTGACCAAAAGAGGCAGAACAAGTTAACATCAGTGCAGGCAGCACTGATAGGCTTGACTATCTCTAAGGCTCTGCAAGAAGGAAAGATCACCTCCTTTGGAAGAGAGAAATAGCAGCAATCTTACTTAATGTGCTTATTAAAGATTCACCTTTCCCAAATGCAGGCTTCTAATGCCATGTCTTAAAAGTGGTTACAATGATACATCTCCATGTTATGTCTATTTTACCACAATAAAAAACGCTTCTTATCAGGAATGGAGAACATGGTTCTGATCTCAGGCTTTTCATAGTTTAGCAGTGAAGCCAATGTTCCTTTTGTGCTCTAACTTTCCCTGCTGAAAGTGAAGGCATGGTAAGAGTATTTGGAAGCCCTTACTTAACACCTGTGTGAGTGCACAGCATAGTAATCTGATGCATACTTAAGCCTAAAGAGCCCTGATCATTCACCTTCCTATCCGGAGTACCATCAGCATAGGGAATAATTTGTGATGCGAATACTAAATGCGTCTCTGGTCTTTTCTTTCTCAATAGTCAGATTCAGAGGTTGCTTTTACACAATATAAATAATCTTAAAACAAATACCATTTTATTATCTCTGTATATTTGATTTTTTTAAGATTCCACATATAAATGAGACCCTACAGGTTTTTTTTTTTTTCTACTTCTGGCTTATTTCATTTAGCATAATGCCCTCCAGGTCCATCCATATCATGGCAAATGGCAGAATCCCTGCTTTTTAAGGCTGAATAATATTCCATTTTATACACACACACATTATATACATACACACATATGCAGTCACACAGACACAAACACATATATTCATACACATATATTCACACACACATACACGCATATATATACATACACATACATACAAAAACATTCATACACATACCTACACACACATATATATTCACACACACAAACACACATATATTCACACACATACATACACATTCATACCACATATACATACACACATGTATTCATGCACATGCATATATTTTATTCACTTAAATACATACACACATATATTCACACACATATACACACAAACACATATATATTCACACACATATACATGGAAATATCCTAAGTGTTATTGACAGGGCAATGGATAGAGAATGCTATACACACACACATATTCACACACATATATACATACACGTACCTATATTTACACACATATATACAGATACTCATATATTCATACATACATGCACACACATATATATTCACACAGATATACAATACAAAGATACACACATATATATTCACACATATATACACACACACATATGGAAACATCCTAAGTGTCCACTGACAGAGGAATAAAGAGAATGCTAGACACACACACACACACACACACACAGAGGCATATATTAATATATTAAACATTATCTTTATCCATTCTTGTTTTAAACACTTAGAATGTTTCTATATATTGGCTAGTATGGATAATGCTGCAATGATGACGGGAGTGCAGACATCTTTATAAGCTGGCGACTTTATCTCCTTCAAATATATAACCAGAAGAGGAATTGCTGGGTCATATGCTAGTTCCATTTTTAATTTACTTAGAAATATCCATACTGTTTTCCATAATGCCTGTAGCAATCTGCATTCTCACCAACAGTTACCGGGGTGAGAGGAAACAGGGAGGAGTTGATGAACTGATGCAAAGTAGCACATGTGCAGGATGAAGTCTAGAGAGCTAATGTACAACAAGAGGACTAAAGTTAGTGAAATCATAAAGTTAGTGATTTTGGTTACATCAGTAGATTTTACTGCTCTTGTTATAAAAAAGTAACTATTGAGATGATAGTTATGTTAATTTGCTTCACTACAATACCATTTTACTATCTATATGTATCCTTCCCATACCACCATGTTGTAAACCTCAGGCATACGCAATAAAATTTACTTTACAAAAGAAAACATCCCATGAAATTTTTATATGGGATTTTATATAGTAAAGAGGGCCACACAGCGAGACATCAAGAAATGCCCGTACTTTGAATGGTATTGTCTGGTTTCCATTCAACCATTAGTTATGAGATAGAATCAAGTCAAAGAAAACTTATTTATGGTTTATTTTACCGTTTATAAAACCAGAGGCACACTGTTGCTTCTCTGGTCAGAGATGTTGCAACTTAAATAGGCATTTCTAGGATACCATGGAAATGCACAAAGTGAGTGTAATTGCTACCAGTCCCTTTGGTGCACATTTTTGAGGAGGCCATGGTTAGGGAGCAGCACAGCCTAGTGGCCACAGTACAGACTGGTTCTCAGGATCATGGTTCTTCAGGGCTGGACTCTTCCAATGACCACTGTGTACCCTTGAGTATGTCACATACAGATGACACAGAAATCACAATGAAAATATCACCACTTAATATTCCACCTACAAATGTGGGGGAAGGAAAACAGAAACACCCCAACCTTTCAAATTGTCCTGCTTGCCTACATCTAACTCAAAAAGATATGTGTAAGTTTATGTAACTAGAAGGCCAAACACCAGTGGCTCATGCCTATAATCCCAGCACTTTAGGAGGCCAAAGCGGGATGATAGTTTGAGGCCAGGAGTTCAAGACCAGCCTGATCAACATGACAAAACCCCATCTCCACAAAAAAATACAAAAATGATGGTATATGCCTGTAATCCCAGGTACTACTGGGCGGGAGTGGGGGGTGCTGCAGCATGGGAATCACTTCAACCCAGGAGGTGAAGGTTGCAGTGAGCTGAGATCACACCACTGCACTTCAGCCTGGGCGACAGTGAGACTGTCTCAAATATATACATATATAGTTAGTTAGTTAATAACTCCATGCTTTAAAATAGAGATTTATATACAGGAGATAAGATATCATGGTAGAGGAAAGTTAATACTTCCAAAGGAAATGAGACACTCAAAAGATTACATTATTTTACAAAAATCTGTAAGAATACCAGCACCATAGTTGTTATTGTTACCTGGGGAGCAATTTAGAATGAAAACCGTCTCCAATGATAAATCAGAAGCTTTTTTTTTTTTTAATATCAGAGCAGAATACAAACCAGAGAAGCTTCCTTCACATTCCTTTGAGATTGACCATGAAGATGCTGATAAGGATGAAGTAAGTAAATAGTTGAAAGTGAGATGTTTAAAACATGAAGATAATTAGTTTGTCTTGCACTAAAAGTTTTGAGTTCTGACCGGTTTGTTGTAAGTTGTAGTAGCTGTTGGTGGTAAGGCTTTTAGTCAAAAAGAATCACGTTTGTTCTGAAATTGAACATCCTTATTTAAGATAAGTCAAAGAGAGGGAAAGGAGTCTCTTTTTTAAATGTAGTGTCTAGGGTCCACAAAAGATGGCTGTCATGCTAATATGCCTTTCCAACAGGATACCACTTCCCACTCGTCTTCCAAGGGGGGTGGAGGAGCAGGAGGAACTGGTGTTTTCAAGTCCGGCTGGCTCTACAAGGGGAATTTTAACAGCACCGTGAACAACACCGTTACTGTTCGGGTAAGGAGACATCAAGACTCATCTTTGTCTCTGTCACCTTTCTTAACACTCCCTCCTCTGGTCACAGCACAGAAAAGAGCCATCTTCATTGAGTTTATGTTTCATGTAATATTTTATTTATGAGGAAGTAGGGATGCTCTTCTCTAGAAAAAAAATCCTAGAAATATAGCACTCCTGAAGGAATTAGAATAATTCTAATTTCTATGAGTAAGAGCACATTACAATTTGAATATCTCCTTATATCTTTTAGTCATTCAAAAAGCGCTACTTCCAGCTGACTCAGTTGCCAGATAACTCCTACATTATGAATTTTTACAAAGATGAGAAAATATCCAAAGAACCCAAAGGATGTATCTTTTTGGATTCCTGTACAGGAGTGGTGCAGGTGAGTAGAAATCCCTTTTCCTCCTGGGTTTTTTTTTTTTTTTAATTTGAAAAAAAAAATATATTTAAGTATATTTAACAAATATTCATGGAGTATCTGATATGAGCCAAGAGCTGCTCTGGACTCTAAGAATTCTGTGAATAACAAAGCAGCCTGGATCTCTGCTTTCACAAATCTTACTTTCCAGAGAGAAAGGAAAACAGGAAACAAGCAAAGACATGAATAAGCAGAATGGAATCAGCTGTTAAATTTTTCAATGAAGAAAATAAACAGAGAAACATAAGGGAGACAGAAGAGTGGTGAGGTTGAAAAGGAATATTAATAATAAGGGAGAAGAGCATTTTTGAAGAGAGATAATTTGATCTACAGACTAAAGAATGAGCAGAGGGCCAGGCGAGGTGGCTCACGCCTGTAATCCCAACACTTTGGGAGGCCAAGGCTGGCGGATCACAAGGTCAGGAGTTCAAGATCAGCTGGGTCAACATGGTGAAACCCCATCTCTACTAAAAATACAAAAATTAGCCAGATATGGTGGCACAGGCCTGTAATCCCAGCTACTGGGGAGGCTGAGGCAGGAGAATCACTTGAACCCAGGAGGCAGAGGTTGCAATGAGCCAAGATCATGCCACTGCACTCCAGACTGGCTGACAGAGCAAGACTCTGTCTCAAAAAACGAACAAACAACAAAAAAAGAATGGGCAGAGGCAGCAAGTGCAAAGACCCTGTGGCAGGGGCAAGTCTCAGCTATTCAAAGAGAATGAGAAAATTAACACCCATGTTTGCTGCCATGTAGAGAACCCCTGAGATAATGAAATTCAGTAAAGTAATAGGTAAATGACACAGTATTAACATATGCACTTCAAATATGTTATTTTATAATTAGGTAATAATGATAGAGTAAGTTGACAGTGTACATATGCAGCATCTTCCTTCTAAGAGGTGGTTTTCTTCAAAGACAAGGATTCCATTGATTCCAAAGAGTCTAATTTCAAAAACAGATATAGTGCTTTTAACAAATAATGTTCTGTCAACTCTCGGTCTTCAAATTATTGTCCTTAGTATGAAATTCAACATGGGCCACAGTGGCAAAGGGAAGCAGAGTAATTCCATAGACCCCATTTGGCCATTTTACTTTCAAAACACTGCTTCCTACTCTGATGAAATAACTAACCTTATTCCCTTTTATGTAGTCATGGGAGCAATCAAAAGTGTTTTAGCAATCTTCCCTCAAATTTCACAATGACACTGGCTCACTGAGGTTCAGCACTCTATTTCTGGTCACAGGCCAGTAGAGAAGTACTTTTTGTTACCCTCAAACCTCAGCATTCACCTAGCTTGTTACGAGCTGAGATGACATCACAGACCACTCCTGGAGGCCCTTGGATATGCGGATGCAAGTAGAGTTCTCTCCAGTCTAAATGATTTAGTCCTGGCCTATTTCTGGATGGTTTATCTGTTAAAATCTGGAATTCTTCCAGGAAGCAATAAAGCTGAACTTTAAAAGGAAAGAATTAATTGTTTCTGAGCACTCTGCTACAAGTGAAAGATAATTGCATTTTAACACAGATGCCAGCTTTTCATAGGGAAAGGGCAATAATGACCTTAATGGAAGGTGGAAATTGTTTTCTGTCGTTGATCACAAAGGACACTTTTTGGCCTTAGAAACATGAAGTAAAACGTTAGCAATAAAGATCAATAACTGAGTTTTATAGACATTGAGCTGAAAATTTTAAATATTATCCTTTCCATTTGTACTTGAAAGCTTTCTCCAGCAAATGAGTCATCATTTTTTAAGACACATCATTGTAGTCTTTTGTTATATATTAAGTTTGTAGAAACACAGGTTAATATGCAATATTTTTCTTCTTCAAATAATCATAGAACTTACTGCTATAATCTGACCTTCCTATGGAGGAACTGCTTCTCCATCATCTCTTACTTAGATTGTGTTTCACTCTCTGCTTAAACATTGTCATGGAAAAAAAGGAGTCTTGAAAGGAAAACACAAGCTTGGGATTCACGCAGGTCAGCATTCAAATCCTAGTTTGACCATTTACTATCTGAAGACTTTGAGAAAGTTACTCGACCAATTTGATCTCAGATTCCTCATTTGTAAAACTAGAACGATGTACTAACATGAGAAAAGAACTGGGAGATAGTGTATTTAGCCCTTCTCCCCTAATTCTTCCATTAATTTCAAAGGTCACAACCTAGGATATAGACATTCCATTATGGGAAAGCCTTCCTAGAAAACCTTGATTTACCTTCCGGATATTTTTTCCAAAGTGTGTTAATTTATCTATGTCTTTAGTCATTAATCTACTGATGCATTCAACAAACCCACTTAGTGCCTATGACATGCTAGAAACTACATCTAGGTGTGGGGAAGTCAATTCTTTACTGAAGTCAGAATCAGAGAAGGGCATCGCTACTTGCTCACTGTCACACAATATCTCAAGAGCAATGATGGAGGTATGAATGGAGCGATGATGGAGGTATGAATGGAGCGATGATGGAGGTATCAATGGCAGAGCCCATGGAATGCTCTGGGAACATGAAACAATGATGAACTCTTTCAGCTCAGGCTGTAAGTCTGTACAGAAAAAGCTGGGCCTGTCTGTAGTATTCCCCATGGGGGATCTGGCACATATATCTTTTAAAGAGTTCACCTCTATCCCTGCATTTATATTCCTGTTCATCAAGAAGCTTTATCCAGTATTCTCTACATCCTTTGTAGAGGCAGGGACCAGTTTCTTGGGATCACTTTGGGGAGACAGACCCTGGGTCACTTGTCACTTTGCGTGTGGGTCCCAGTTCTTACATATTTGCTTATAGTTCTTCCAGATGTATAAGTTTTTACATCTGGAGAGAAGAATTTGAGTGAAATAATGTCAGTTTAACCATTGCTCTAGTAAGCTTTCAGGCATGAAATGTGCCTGAAGATGAATCATGTACACACAAAAGCACAGAGCAAATGAATAACTAGGATGAATCAGACCAATTTTATGTAGAATCATTGCCAGGTTCTGTTGAATCAAACAAAAAAGAGGAACAGAGTCTCTGCCTCAGAAAGTGCTACTTAGCATCCGGCATTCTTAGGGGGTTCAAGTTCATAACAATCTTCAGTGAATTGCCATTTCAGTTTGATTCATTCAGACTCAATCCATATCATCGTTTTCCCTAGAATAATTTGGAATTCTTAGACATATATTACAAGGGTGGTTTAAGTAGAGAGAAACTCCTTCCCAGCTTTCTCAGAGACTTTAGGTAATGTTTGTGACTGACAATTTCTGAATCTTGGCCAAAAAAAACACACAAAAAAACAAAACCTAATCATGGTTTTCTACTTTTTCATAACATCATCAAACAGTATTAGATATTTTTTATGGGCCTATGCTCCCGGTCTGGAAGAGAACCTGGTTTTTGCTGCTTCAAGTTTTTGTTGTTTTGTTTTTTTTTTTTTTCTGAGACTAAGGGATATTTAGGCCTGTGTTATCCTATCTTGTTCCTTCAGTTCATGTATTCATTCATTCATTCTGACATTCGTTCATCTATCCATCCATTCATTCCAGGTTCTGCCACTGTAGAAGAGAATGAACAGCCCAAGAATCCCATCTGTTTTAGGTCCCTATCTCAGTAATGATAATAGCTGATGTCACTTTAGACAGGCTTACATGGGTGTGGACAGTGTGGTGGACAAGGTTCGTTTCCTTCTAGGTGCTGAGTCTACCACCATGTGGATATGGGTTCCAGGACAATGGCTTCATGTGACTAACCAAAGGCTAGAAACGCAGATACCTCCTGTAGGTCAAGCAGCCCCCTCATGTGTAAAGAGAAGCCAGATGTGAGAAATAGATGCAGCTTGGACTGTGTAGACGTGGAGAATGCCTGCCTACAGAAAGCAAGTCAAATTGGGAGCAGGGGAAAGAACATTACAAGGAAAACAAATCTAGAAGCCAAATATGACCTGTAAGCCTCACATTCGCAACTCAAGCTCTGAAAATCTCACTTCTGAGAATAATAAGAGCCAAAATTATACTTGTGGTTTTCTTCATTTAATATAGTATTTGACAGCACTTGATGGAACATGAATTATGATTGTTCCATTTATTAAAATAAAATTCAGAGAGATAGAGTGTCTTTCACAAGTCACAGAGCTTAATGAATTGTAAAGTTTAACTTGAGGCAGAGGAATGTCCAAAATTACAGACAGATGCCCACAGAAATGATGTATTATCATATGTAAAGTAGACATACCTACATACGTACATTTATTCTACCTGCATAAGCTATGTGGCCAGAAGAAACACTACAAAGATATGTTCATGTGGAGCTTTAAGCAGTGAATTTTAGATATGGGATTCATTTTGGCAAATACTATATATATTGGACAACTTGCAATGTGCAAACCATTGTGAAAAGAGCAAACTCTGAAAACAGATGTGGCTCAGGTCTTCAAAAAGCTTCCAGGATGTGGGAAGGATGCACAGAAAAAAAAACAAACCAAATATGGTACATGCAAATAAAACAAGTGACACACCTCAAGCAATAAGTCCTGATAACATATGCAAGAATGAAATTACATTTATCACTGCATGATGCCATATTATATTACACATCTATTTTATTTATATATCTATATAGATGTGTGTGTGTGTGTGTGTGTGTGTATTACATATGTTATCTTTCTGCTTATTTGCTTACTGACATTTCATTACACCAGAAGGTAAGTTCAATGAGGGAAAGCACTTCACTCGAATTTTTTTCAGTTCTGTGTGACTGAAACATAGGAGGTACCCATTTAATTTTCATTGAATGAATGAACAAATAAACCTACAGAGAGCGGACAGGATTTCATGGAAGGGAGCCATCGATACCAGAAACCTGGATTTGATGTTGTATGATCCCCTTGAGACTTTTCTTTTGTTCCCGCAAAATTCTATGCCAGATGCTAGCCTCATAATAGGTGTAATTAAATATTTGGTTTGGGTAGCTTCCCTCTTTGATATTCAGTCCTCCATTGGCTTCAGTGATTTTCTTGGAATATCTACAGTTTGGAACTTTTTCAGATGAACATTGTGGAAGCAGAACAGTTTGCCACAACTCGTTAAACATATCATGACAATAAGACTTATTCACAGGTTCCTACTATTTATGAAGTCATGTAGATATACTATGGTAAGGTTGACTGAACGAAGTAGTTGCACTGGCTGCAAAGGACGCTGATACATGAGAAATAAAGGAAAATTTGGGGGGAGTAAAAAGAAGAATATGATTATTTCTTGATTACCATTTTAATGACTTAACAATTGTACTTCAAAGTTATTAAAATGTCCTATTGACATGTCCCATTGATTTTCAATTTTTGTCCTTTTTGCTGTTCTATATGACATTATTTTTGAGATTACAGACAGCGAGATCAAAAACCACTCAGACACCTTCATCTTTCCCAACATAAGCTTCTCTGGGCTGCAAATAGTTCTATTTCTCTTGAAATATAAGAAGGTAATTTAGTTCTTGAGAAGTTTCAAATCGAATATTTATTTTAATTATAAATGTCCCTTTTTGAGAAACAAGATTGTAATACTTTGCTCAAATTTTTAAGAATATTTGTGATGATATTGTTGAAGACGGCAATCATATTTAATTCATTTGAAGTACTGAATGCAGTTTAGACAATCAAATCAAGGTTGTTTACATTTTGTAATGTTTCATTTCAAAATTTTGTTAGTGTTCAGCATCTTCATTTGAAAGCAGGCTGCAGCTCGATTCACCTTTAATTTGGACCCAATATAAGCATTTTAGGTTGCTTTTTATCTCCCCATTAACATTATTTGCAGCATCAAATTCATCGAGCAAATTCTTTCATTTGTTTGTTTTCAAGATAACACTGAGACTTGCTTGCATTTTTCTATAATCAAATACTTAAAAATGTCCTAGCAAAAGTTGTGTGCCAAACTCTGGACATTTCTAGTGCTTTTATGAGTGTCTATTTCTTTCCTTTTTTAAAATTTTTTTTTCATTTTGAGACAGAGACCCACTCTGTCACCCAGGCTGGGAGTGCAGTGGTACAATTTTGGCTCACTGCAGCCTCCACCTCCTGGGTTCAAGTAACTTTCCTGCCTCAACCTCCCAAATAGCTGGGAATACAGGCGTGCGCCACCATGCCTAGCTAATTTTTGTATTTTTAGTAGAGACAGGGTTTCACCATGTCGGCCAGCTGGTCTTAAACTCCTGGCCTCAAGTGATCTGCCCGCCTTGGCCTCCCAAAGTGCTGGGATTACAGGAGTGAGCCACCGCACCCGGCCCTGAGTGTCCATTTCTATTCCTGTTGTTTTTTGAAGGAAATTGTGCTGTGATAGGACACCTGTCTTCCCTTTTATACCTGCTCTGCAGCCATCTGGTCTTTGCCCTTAGACTGTCTATCAGTGTAGGTTACAGGCAGTTTTGTAGCCCTTCTTCATCAGAACATCCCAGAGCTGTGTGTGAGGGCACGTGGAGGACATCTACCCCAGTCCTCCTGGGAAGAGTGGGGCATCTAGGAATTTGCCTTTGGAAGGAAGCTGCCTAGATGTTTGGTTTGCACACTGAAGTTTGAGGCCATGGGCTTTCTGAGTACCCTCCACTCTGTTTACACTGCAGTCAAAATGATTTCTTCAAAATGCAACTCTGACCTTTTACTTGTCCAAATACTTCTATTCTATGTTCTCATAGAACCTAATACCTTTTTCAAAACATTTATACACAATTTAAGTATCTTTGTTTTCTGATATCACATTTGTCTGATTAATTGCTTAATGCCTGTCATTCCTATTCTGCAAGAGCAGGGACTCACTATGTTTTTGTCCAACACAAAATATGAACACAACAGATACCTCTTTGATAGTCAATTATATCACTGCACTAAGCACAGAGGATACAAATTTAGGTTCTGCCCTTCTAAGACTTGTGGACTATAAAGAGCCGGGCCTGTGACTAAGTCATTATAAGGCAAAGAAATAAATAATACTAGACAGTAATACAAAAATATGGACAGGAGCAAAGGGCTCATCCTTGGAAGTCTAGAAAGTGATGTTCGAGCTGTGAATTTCCACATGAGAACCATAGTTAGCATTTTAGCCAATTCTTTCCCCTTCAGTTCCTGAACTTTACTTTTTCTCAAGGCTATGTGTTGCCCCACTATGTGTTCTCGAGCACTGAGAGAAACCACAACTCCCAGGCCACAGATGCCCCTTTGTTGTGCTGGGGCAATGTCAAGAAAGGAGACCAGCATCAGCTGAGCATCTTCTGTGTCCCTGGCTCTGTGCAATGCATAAGACAGCTCAGCGGGTGGGATTAGGAGCACAGTTGTTAGAATATATAGGGCTTATTTTCCCTTCTCTACCATTTGCTATCAATATAATCCCAAACACATTTTAATTAATCTCCCCAAAACTCAGTTTCACTACATGTGAAATGGAATAACGTGATTGGTCTGATAGGGTTGTTATGACATTTAAATTAACAGAACCAGTGTTTAGTAATTGTTGTGTTTGCACTAGTAATCTGTTGTGAATGTTGAAAGAAACAGCTATCTGGGGACAGTCTGTGAGAGTATCCCAAAGAAAAAGAACATTGCCGGAGGGGTATTAGAAACTTTTGCTTGTCACCAAGAAATAAGCAATCCTGTTCTCAAAAAGAATTTCGTACATTGTTATTTAGCCACAATCCCACACCATTCATTTCATCTTATGGCTCTTCTCTTATTTGTATTCTACTTAATAGAGTTGTCCTAAGTGTTAGGGTTTGCTCTATTACAATTATGAGTAAGCTACAGGCTTTATTGATAAAAGCTGGACACCTGCATAGGAATTGCCTGGAGTAAATCAAAGATGAAATATCTTCAGTAATCTTTCCAACAACCACCCCCTTAAATAACACCAGACTGTGTCGTTAAGGGAAAGTTTTCTCTTTAAATGTACATTCCAGTCTCATGCCAGGAATACATAAAATTGTAACAATTTGTTCTTGGGTTCCCCCGGCTTTAAATGTCCTTCCCTGAACTTTCAATAGCCCATTTCTCCTTTTTACAGATTTCAAATCAGAGATCTCCTTTAGGGAAGGGCCTGCTTCTGACCACCCAATCTAAAGTATCTACTCATCACACTGGGTTAGTTTAGTTCTCTGCAGAATGGAGAACCTTTGTTTTGCAATTGTTTGTTCATTCCTTCAATCATTCATCCATTCACCTCTTCTCTACTAGAATGTCAACTTGGAATAGGAACCTATTCTGTTCCATTCATAAAATATGACTGGTTTTGAACCCACCATTATTGAATCCTTCACGTGTCCGCACTATTACACGATCTGGTGGTTAGCAAAACTGATCCAGTCCTCACGGAGGTAGACTTAAGGGAGACATGCATTTGTCAAAACAAATAAACAAAAATGAATAAGCAGATAATTTCAAATCATGGTAAGTGCTCTGGAGGACCAGACCTTTGTTCCTTTGTCCTAGACTGGAAAATTGAGGAAAGTTTCGGTTGAGATCTGAAGAGTGGATACAAATCATATAAGTACATGAGGGCACACACCATGCTCACTGTGCTTGTGAGAGCATGTATGGTGGAGGGGGCCAGACTGTCTCAGGCCTTCCTCGTGGCAGCAACAGGAACATGACAGGAACACATTCAGGAACTAGAACAAGGCTTTGTGGGTTGGTCACAAAATGCAAAGTAGAGATGTCAAGTTATAGAAGAATCTGGAGGTTGGTGAAGCCAGAACCAGGAAAGGAATTGGGGTGTCACTGCACATGGATGTCATTTGAGGCCATTGGAATAGATGAGAAATAAAGGAGAGAAAGGAGTCTGAGGCATAGTTGGGATTCTCACTAGAGGTCATGAGAAGGAAGAGCTGGCAGAGGAGATCGAAAAATGGCAGCCAATGAGGTGGAAGGAAAACCAGAATAGAGTGTGGTCATGGAAATTGAAGAAAGGTGAGTTTCAGAAAGGAGGAGGTGGCCATCGTGTTAATTATGCTGCAAGGACAAGGAAGATATGAAGAAAGAAATAGTCCTTAAGATAGTACGGCAACACAGGGCCTGTTAGTGATCTCGGTAAGAGCTGCCTCTGGGATGTGATAGGGTCAGATGCCCACCTGGAATGAATCACAGAACATAAGGTGAGAAAGTCCAGGCAGAAACTCAAAGAAACTCTTACAAAGAGTTGAGAATATACTCAAGCACATGCCCATGATGAAATGTTTAAGCTAACGTGTACATCCAATCAACAAAACCCTAAATAAGATATTTCTTAGCACAAAAAGCTTTGAAAGAAACCAAATAAAATGATCAGAGCCATCTAAAATTTTGTCTTGTTTTGGAAAATTTTCTTTATGTTACCTATCTGTATGGAAAGACTTTTGGAACCTCAAGCCCACATAAATGGTCTCTCTCTCGAAGGCTTATTTTTTGGTATTCTCTTTTTTTTGTTTCTTTCTTTTTATACCACAGAATAACAGACTAAGAAAATATGCCTTTGAATTGAAAATGAATGACCTGACCTATTTTGTGCTGGCAGCTGAAACAGAGTCAGATATGGATGAATGGATCCACACCCTCAACCGCATTCTGCAAATCAGTCCTGAGGGGCCCCTCCAAGGGAGGAGGAGCACAGAGCTCACTGATCTGGGGCTGGGTGAGAGCATACGAAGCCGTCTTCCTTACTTTGTCCAGTGTGACCTGTGTTTTTGGTTCACTAAAGCTGCTAGGCATTATAGTCGCTGTCTGTTCTAGCTCATCCATCCTGGGGCTGTTTGTTCCAAGAAATCACTAATTACTCCTAAATCTTTACTGCACAGTAATGGCCACCACACATAAGTACAATTGAGAGTCAACTCGCGATGATCTGAGGCTGTCCCCCAGCAAATGATGTTGGGAATCATTTGTCACAGCATCAAAAATGTGCTCATGTCCAATGGGACATTACCTTTTAGGGGGCATTTTGTGGTTTTTAGCCTTTCATTAAATTAAATTAATGAATTTTATGCTCTGTAAAGGCAAATATGAATTCTTTCCTATAAGTTAAAAAGCATCTTTCATTTATGCTTTTTGATCATACTGTGATCATCTTATATGTGAAAGTTTCAGAAATTATACATGGTAATGGAATTTTTATAAGATTAAATTTTTTTCTCCCCATCCTGATTCCTTCATAAGAGTCTACTTCATTTTATGCAAAGAGAAGGGAACAAGAGAGAGGAAAGAAAAGGTGAAAAGAAGGTTAGAAAAGCAAGCCTGTAGCTGCATAGAAGGCAAGTTCAACACCAGCAAAGTCAGTCACTCCTCCCAAAACAAAACTATTTTCAGGCGTTTTGCATAGCACATGGTACACTAGAAACCAAAGCATCTTTAAGTTCTCCTAGTCTACGTCTCAGGCTCTAGAGTGAAAGAGGCATAGAATAATGTGGAAAAAAAACTATTGTTGATTTTGTTGGTTTTAACACAACTACTGTATGCCATAGTAGATGTTTTACACTTATGATTTACTTAATAATAACAACCATAGTATTAATGTTTACAGTGAGTGTCTTACAGAGTTTAAGTAGCTGAAGCAAGAAGGTGGATTCTAAATTGACAGCCTGAGAGCGAGAATTACCAAATACATACATATTTAAGAAAACTTTAGTATGCATTAATTAAGTAGGTCAAGACAACCTCAAGTATAAATGTAGTGTAAAAATCCAAAGTTCTTGTAGACACAAGATGGTATCATGGCAAGAATCCCAAAATGATCCTCAGAGGGTCTGATTTCCAGGCCCAGATCACCCAGCAATGTTCAGGAGTCAGAACACAATGAAAGTTTAGGCTCACCAACGTCCCTCTTAGCTCTTAAGTCTAACTTAGTTTTGTAAGTCACAGGCTAGAAGAATGTGTGACTCATGAGTAATATTTAATCACCTGACTTGGTATATCTTTTTAAGATTCCCTGGATAATTCTGTAACTTGCGAATGCACGCCAGAGGAAACAGATTCTTTAGAGAACAACCTACACCCAGACTTTGCAAAGGTAATAAAGTTGACATTGTACTTGCAAAAACAATTTGAGTTATTTGTTAGTAATTGCTTTCATGGAAAAGACGTAAATGCTTTCTTTTAAGATTTAGACTAAGAAACTAATTCAGAACTTTCCATTAACCTATGTGTTTTCATTAACATACACATAGAGCTCAAAAAGGAAAGATACTTTTACAAGATTTGCCAAGTGTTAATGGGTAATACTAAAATGGTGATAATACTAAGGGACTGCTTCTTGGCCATGTGGATGTGTCGGGCTGTATCTGGATATTTAGATACCAAGGACTAACACGATTTTCTCTGTAGTACCTCACAGAAACAGAAGATACTGTAAGAACAACTCGAAACATGGAGAGGCTAAATCTGTTCTCTCTAGATCCAGACATAGATGTAAGTCAAAATTTTTTCTAAGCAGATATGAACTTGATCCATACAGTTGGGGATTATAATTTAGAATTTCTTTTATATGTTGGATGTTTGGTGACTCATTCAAAACTTTTTTAGACCTTGAAACTTCAAAAAAAAGATCTCTTGGAACCTGAGTCTGTGATCAAACCATTTGAAGAAAAAGCTGCCAAGAGAATCATGATCGTCTGTAAAACCCTCAACTTAAATCTTCAGGGATGCGTTACGGAGAATGAAAATGATCCGATAACGAATGTAAGTTTCTCCTCTGTTACATCTTATACCATTCAGCCAGCATTACACCACCCTAGTCAAAATATCTTCTATTCCTGCTAATTCCAGGCACTGGTTTCACACTATCTAGTGTACCAGGGAACATTATTAACAGCATTTTCCCACATTACACAAGTTTACAAGTTCTAAAGTGGAACACTTTATAATACACTGTATGAATAAAGCATAATAAAATATTAATATACTATACTTTATCAATATACTGCCATAAAATTTTCCATTTAACTTAAAGAAAAAACATTAAAGGACTGTGTTTGGGGATTTTCTATGAAATCAGCATAATGGTTTAGAGTTTTCTATGGCATTGTGTGACTCCTCTTAGTAGTACTCAAGATGGCTTTTTTTTTTTTTGAAATGGTCTTGCTCTGTTGCCCAGGCTGGAGTGCAGTTGCGCATTCTTGCTCACTGCAGCCTCAGCTCAGCGCAGCCTCAACTTCCGGGTTCAAGCGATCCTCCCACCGAAGGCTTCCGAGTAATGGACTACAGGCACGCACCACTGTGGTCGCCTACCTAAGTTTTTTGTATTTCTTATACAGATGAGGTTTTGCCATGATGGCCAGACTGGTTTAGAACTCCTAGGCTCAAGCTACCTGCCTGCCTCAACCTCCCAAAGTGCTGGGATTACAGGTGTGAGCTACCGCGCCTGGCTTTTACATGCACATTTTTATTTACTCTTTCTATATTTACATGGACATTTTTATTTTACTCTTTCTATATGTAACCATGTAAAAGATGGCTTTTACATGGATGTTTTTATTTTACTCTTTCTATATTTATTTTCATGTCTATTAGAGAAAAATCAAAGCTAACAAACCCTGTGACTTCCCAGCCATTATTGCTGAGGGCAAATCTAAATTGTGTATCAAGTAAAATAATATTAGATGGATGTTAAATAAATACTAGTAGGATGGGACATGTAAATAGCAGAAATGACAAAGGAGCTTCACTGATATTTGTGTGAGTTCTCTTGAGAACTTCCTCTTAGTACTTTAGTGGGCAGTCCCACTAGATTGTGAATGTATATGTGGGAAGGGAACTGTTTATGAGCATAAACGTTATTAAATGTTGAATTATTTTTTAAAATCACTCATAATTCTATATCAATCTCTATTATATTAATATCCTAATCACTATAAGGCATAGTTAATATTTTGGCATATTTCCTTTCATTATTTTTTAATGCATTCTGTTCACATTTCTAATCCATCATCCTCAGTTGTCATCTTTCACCTCAAAGAGAAAAACTGATTTCCAGATCCTTGATAGGAGTCACATTGGCTTTCGAAGGCAGAAACCACATTAAGTTTTCACTGTAAACTGGGTCCACATATGTCATGCCTTCATCTATTTCTGATCCAGTGAAACTAGCCCTGTTAGTTGTGACAGTGAGTGGATGGCAGAAAGAATTAACCTTTTCGGAAGACTTTACTTGATACCGACTGACCTGTGTCTTTAGCACCTCAATGATTTGCTTTGAGCCTCCTACCCCAGGTATACAGCAGGAAAAGGTCCATGCTGTGGACCTCTGATTTAATGAGGAGACTCAAATGGGATGTGCCATTCTGGGATTAGATTGCCTGGCTTTCCAGCTCACAAGTTGTGCCACGCTGGGCAACGGCCTACTGTCAGTCTTCACTCCTTTAAATGGAGACAGTAACAATACCTATTTCAAATGATCACTGTGGTTACACAGGGTACCATATCAACGGCACTCAGACATTGCTTGGTACAAAGTAAGCGTTCATTAAATACTTAACCATCATCTAAATATGTGAGAAATCGCATTGAAATTTGTCAAAACTGCATGCAAGTTATTGATATTTGTCTTGATATATGTGAGATTCTTGTTGACAGGTAAGCTAAAATGGAAATGTGTCACCAATAAGAATCTTGTCGAAAAATGAAGCTTTTTCATATTCTATAACTTTAACTGTGTACTAGGTGTGAGTAGAAATGAAAGTAGTTGAAGTCAGGTTTATTCATTCTCCAAATATACTTATTCCATGTGTCTACTGTGAGCCAGACTTGTCCTAAGAACTGGGAAAACAGGAAGTAACTAGATAAGCAAGGTCCCCTGTGTCTTGAAAATCAGAGTCTTTTTTAAAACAGCAGAAAGCAAACAAGAAAACTAACGATTTAAGTGCACATGATTCCAAGTTCTTTAAAAGAAATAAATATGGAGAGAGGTGTACCAGAGGAATGCAGGAAAGGGTTACTTTAGACAGGACGGTCATAGAAGGCCCTCTCTGCAGAGGTGATTTTGAACAGAGACCTAAGGGTTGGGAAGGATAAAAACGCAGGTCAGGGGAGAACATTCTAGGCAGAAGAAAGAAAAGTACAAATGCACTGAGACAGGTAAGCTTTAGCAAGTTCTAGGAACTGAAAAGAGTTAGGGAGGTGAAGGACATACCAAGATGACGTAGGAGAAACAGAGATAAGATGATGTAGGGCCTTAAGCCACAGTGAAGAGTTTGAATTTATCCTAAGTGTGAGTGGACGCTATTCAATGGTTTAAAGCACTTTAAAAACAAGGTTTAAAACAAAACAAACAAACAAACAAAAATGCAAGAATCCAAGAAGAAGAGTTAGGAGGCTACTACCACCATTTATTGCATGGCTTGAACAAGGGCTGGCAAGGGAGAAGGAGAGAAATGGGTGGATTGGACTGGTGTTTTGTAAATTGGGCTGATAGGTTTTCCTCATGTGTTGGATATACTGGATGATGGAAAAATAAATCTCAAGGATGAGTACTGGTTTTTGCTTTGGACAGCTTTACACACAGTGATGCCCTTTACTAAAATGGTAACACTCGAGAGAGATTTGCACAATACAGGTCAAAAATACCATTATGAACATGTTTCACTTGTTGGGACGATTAGATATCCAAAGAGAAATATCTTAGGAACAGATTCAAATGCAAGTTTGGCGGCCAGGCACAGTGGCTCATGCCTGTAATCCCAACACTTTGGGAGGCCAAGGCAGGCAGATCACCTGAGGTCAGGAGTTCGAGACCAGCCTGTCCCAACATGGTGAAACCCTGTCTCTACAAAAAATACAAAAATTATCTGGACATGGTAGTACATGCCTGTGGTCCCAGCTGCTTGGGAGGCTGAAGCAGGAGAAGCACTTGAACCCGGGAGGTGGAGGTTGCAGTAAGCCGAGATCACACCACTGCACTCCAGCCTGGGTGACACAGTGAGACTCTGTCTCAAAAAAAAAAAAAAAAAAAAAAAAAAAAATGGAGTGGCCATGAATGGAAACACAAATTTGGAAGTCTAGTTCAGACAATAATGTTGTGGGACGGGGATCTAAAAATGTCTATGACCATAGAGAAGGGGCCAGAAACCAAATAAAATATCTGAAGGATGAATGGATGAATAGAGAAGTGACCAAAGAAGTCTAAGCAGAAATGGCTGTTGGGATAAAGATAAACCAAGGAATACTGTATCATGAAACCAACAGCGAATGGGCAACTGTGGTAGTGGTGCCAAGAAGCTGAGGAACATGAAGCGAAAAGAGGAGTCCATCCGGTAGATATGGCAAAGTGGAGGATGTTGTGGACTATGGCAAGAGCAACTCCCATGGAGTGGAAAGTGTTAGAAGTAATCTGATCATGCCTTCATGCAGGATTTTAAAATAAAAACAAAACAAAAGTCTAGAAACTAAGTCCTTGGAACCATTTGGAAATACCTGTATTAGTCTGTTCTCACGCTGCTAATAAAGACATACCCAAGACTGTGTAATTCATAAAGGAAGGAGGTTTAATTGACTCACAGTTCAGCATGACTGGTGAGGCCTCAGGAAACTTACAATCATCATGGAGGGGGAATCAGACATGTCCTTCTTCACATGGCAGCAGCAAAGGGAAATGCTAAGCAAAAAGGGGGAAGCCCCTTATAAAACCATCAGATCTTGTGAGAACTCACTATCACGGTAACAGCATGAGGGTAACTGCCCCCATAATTCAATTACCTCCCACTGGGTCCCTCTCACAACACATGAGGATTATGAGAACTACAATTTAAGATAAGATTTGGGTGGGGACACAGCCAAACCATATCATTACCTCAAATGGTAATGTCACTTAGTCACCTTGTTAAATAAAAATAGATGCTTTTTTTACCTAGAACATTTTAAAATGTAATTTAGAAACTGAAAATCAAAGATAGTGGGCTTTTCTTTCTACTGCCAGGGGCATATGACTCCTTCCACATGAATTCCTTTCTTTGTACTAAGATGCATATTCAGAAGCCAAATGCTTGTATTTAGGCCGATCTCCCCAGGCAAGAGAACAGGGCTAAGTACAGAGACCCAAGTTAGTGTGTCCTTTGGTATCTGTCAGACTGAAGGGTTAAGTTGATTTGGAGTGTTTTGTATGTCGGTGTTGTTTTCATTTTACAGTTGATACATATGTTGAAAAACTAGGCAATTACTTTAGAAAAATAATTTCATTGTGCCTATGAGCAATAATACAAAAAATAATGTCAGCCTCACCTTCACAGCAGTTTGTTATTTAATGCCATTGTTTTTTAAAAATCATTGCTTACTTATTCAACGACACTCTTTCCTTAATGAAACTATTTTTAAACTCATTGTTCTTAATTCAGTGAGCATGTTTTAAATTAATTGAAGTATTTCTCCAAGTTGCTTAGGAGCCAACTACTGCATTTAATGAATGAGATTCTAAAGACTCCCTGAAATAACATCCTCATGATGAGAAAACAACATTTGACAGCATGTAATTTTTTAGTCAGTAAATTGAAAGCCAAATTCAAGTTGATGGTTTTATAGTATAAAATATTTCTTTGAAAATAGAAATTGACTCCAAAAATCTGAACTAATAAAGCTACATCACAGTAGAACTACATTTAAAATTTTATCGTTGAGTTTTTTTCAGAAGAGTACAGAATTCGAAACACAAGAAACCTATGAATTCATTTGTTAGGCTTTGCAGATGCTTTGTTAAACAAATCCTCACTGAAAAGACAGTGATTTGACATTTATTTTGAAAAGGTGGATTGGAAGAAAGAAATGAATCACCACATGAGCTTTAATTTTTGATGGGTTATCAAAGTAGGTATTTATTTCCATTCACAAAGTAGAAATGAAAATCAAAATGCAACAATTCAGGAAAAAATAATAAGGGTTTTGCTTTGACCTTCAATGTGTTTTGAGTTCTCACTTGAGTTATTTTTCTGTAATTTTTGCATTTTTCAACTTTTGGCAGACTACCACTACCACAAAACAAGAGTTTTTCTAAATTAATTTAAATTGGTATACTATAAACTTTTACTTTGTAATTGCTTTATATTTTTAAAAATAATTTATTGAATTATTTTATATGCAAAAACTTTTTTCTAACAGTAAGGGAGGTGGCAAGTATTGCTAGTATTAAGAAATTGAACTTGTCCCCTTGGTATAAACTAGTCACATTACTACATTTAAAGACAGGAGATACCGTTAAGCATTTAACAAAACCCACAGTATGAGTGAGTCTGTATAATAATAAACTGGACCACAATATGGTGTTTCACTATAATCTGTTTGTCCATAGAATACTGGTAGAGATTGGCATCAACTCAAAATTAAGTAGCATTTTAAAACAGTAAAAATGCTAGTTTTTATAGGTGCATTCCAATTTTAATAACATAAATGTATAACTACATATATGTGCATGTATTCAATATATGTATATATGCACATATATGTATGTAATTACATACATTAATTTGGTCTTTGTCTCTGTTGTGACATTTTTCTAGTTGACCATTCTTTCCTTCTTGAATCTTTCTTTGCTTCTCTAATACTCTGGCAGCATTTTAAAATTTTTTATTTGTTTTTTAAAATTTTTCCCTATTTCCCAATCTGTTTTATAAGTTGTTTTCCCTACTCCCATCTCCATCCTTTGCATGTTGATACTTTCCAGAATCCTGTTCTGATTTTCTTCTATTTCATGGATTCAACAGGACCCCACACACAAAAAAACTCTCAAGTCCAGTTCTCCAGTCCAGTTTCCTTGACTCGGCTCAATACACACATCCAGCTGCCACTGGGATGTCCCGCAGATGACTTTCTATGTCCCATTTAGAATTCATCTTTGTATCTTTATCCCCTATATCAACCAATGGTATGATCATGCACTTCATTTCTTTTATCCTCAAACCTGGGAATTTTCTGTATTCATGCCTCTGTGAAACTTTTTCTCCAATCAACCAATACAAACACATGCAAAGAATATCCAAGCTCTTTGGTTATACTTCCTTAATGTTTCTCAAATGCCTCTCCCACAAACACTTCCTACCAATTTGTCTTTTTGCTTCCACTCTGATCCCACTCTAATGTTCTTTTCCTGTGCTCTTTGATGTCTTATGTCTTTGCACATGTCACATACCCTACCTAGAAATCCCTTCTAACCAAGTCTTTACCTAATTCCTACTTCTTTCAAACCTGACCAAGAAATTTCTCCTTCTTCTCATCTTCCATAACTTTCCCATTTTCACATCTTCCACTTCCTTCCTAGCCTGGGGGCAAGAAGTTAAGAGGAAAGCCACATAGAGGCTTGAATTTGGGTGAGCACCCAAGAATTGATGGGGAGAGAAAGCCATGAAAAGGAACAGAAGCAGCCCATCCTGGATGTGTTGGGATACAGGTGCAGGGCAGCCCAGAGGAGGCAATTAGAAAAGATGGCTGGTATGGTTGGGAGACTGGTTACTTTGAATCAATAAGTAACTGGTTGAACAAGTAAGTAAACAGATTCATGGTAATGAGATCCCGGGTTCTCACTGTTGGAGGACCTACTTACCAATATAAAAAATGGAAAGGCTAGAATGAACCCTTGAGTGTTTGTATTGGAAGCAGAGGTATAAACATGAACTAATTGGTTTTTAATAGGTATTCATACACAGATAGAGATAAATTGTGTGTGTGTGTGTGTGTGTGTGTGTGTGTGTATGTGTGTATTTCTTACCTCCGTATGATGGGAGGACACAGAAGCAATGATATCCCAGTGACAGTGAGCACAACAAGCACCCAGATCATCGTTTGTAAATGTCACCCTCACTATAAGGAACCAGGGCTCCCTGGAGAAATATCTGGAGCATGAGAAGTATAGGATAAGTCTGGAACATACTATTTGATAAAGAAGTACTCAAAAAATGGAGACTTGCCAAAAAAAACCCAGAAGTTAACTTGAATGAATGCCTCTAGCCAAATCTGGGACAATTTCAGCATCACACTAACACTAATTATTGTAAGAGCAAAACCCATTGAGTAAAACAGTAATCCATGAGTCTATACTTGTATTAATAAATTAATTAATATCAAAATAAGGGAGAAGGGGAAGCTCATCCTTATGATGGAATACTAGTTAATCCATGTAGAAAGAATGGTGGAACTGAAAAATCACCATTGGCCACCATCGTGGTGGTAGTTGACTGCAATGGAAGTTATCAATGGAGATGAAGACTAGTGTGGGTTGTGTTTAATGAGTAGCAAGACATGGGGGTAATCTCAGAACATATTTCCACAAATATAAATCAATTGCCAAAGGGAAAATGGTGACCTTTATAATGGAGAAACCCAGCAGATAAGGTTAACATCACAGCTGCTGAAGGAGTTGACACTGTGTGCTCCTGAAACAATGAAGTATGAAAATCAAGCATCAATTTGAGATTTTACTGCCATAAAAGCATGACCTAAAACCTGTCAGCAGGACACACACAGCAGACCCAGACTGAATGTATGTCAGAATGTATGTCCTGTACTCTTTGAAAGGCCAAAAACCTGAAAGAGAGAAAAAGATTGAGGAACAGTTTTGACTGAAGTAAATTGAAGGGAAATAGCAGAAAAATATAACGAGTAGTCCTAGATGGGATTCTGGACCAGAAAGAAAAACAGAGACATTGTTGAGTCAACTGGCAGCACTGAAAGGAGCATGTGAGTTGCACAGTGGTTTTAGGCCAATAACACTTTCCTGACTTGGATGGCTGCACAGTGATTAGGCAGGTGAGTGTCCTCATTTGGGGGAAACACTCACTGGAGTATTTAGGAGAGGAATAATATTGGAAACTTGCTCTCAAAGCATTCAGACTGGTTATAATAGGTGACTGTGTGAGTGAGTGCGAGTGCGTGTGTGTGTGTGTGTGAGAGAGAGAGAGAGACAGAGGGAGAGAGACAGAGAGAGAAACAGGAGGTTAACAGTTGAATCCGGGCAAGGGGGATAATTAAGGTGGTTTTATGCACCTTATACACAACCTTTCTCTCTATTCAAAATTATTTCAAGATAAGAAAAAAATAGCATCTGTTTTAAAAATGCAACTAAGATATCAACTCGTCTTGGGAAACTTCCTGCCCTCTACCAACAGACTCCCTCACAACCTGATGCTCACCTACCTACTTGCCACAGTGTTTTGTGCTTTAATACGTATCTGTGACACTAATGTGTTAGGAGTGGCTTAGAACAGTGAAAAACACATAATAAATACTCAATAACTGTTAGCTGTTATTATGATTCTATCAAGCTGTGATAGAAAACGGAGACGTGGTTGGCCTAGTGAAGTCCAACCACAGTGCAGTCTGGAAACTTCTAGGATTTCATTACAGATTTTCAGGGGCCTAGGAGACTGAGGTGGCATGTGTTTTCTAAGACTGTAAGGGAAATAACTGGAAGGATTTGTAAGGCCCAACCATGCATGTAAAAGCAACATAAAGAAGAGAGTTCTTGGCAGGGAAACTAAAGAACCAATGAGATACAGTACTGGGATCTAAGGCACTTGCTGGAGGACAGGATTCCAGGGCACTGAGTCAAGGGGAGCTTGCCTGCTGCATTTATTTTATCTACTGCTTTGTTAAATGATGTACTAAGGAGGCTGTCGCATGGATAATGATTTTATGTCAAAAACATCTGTTCTTTCTTTTTCATGCAGATTGAGCCTTTTTTTGTGAGTGTGGCACTTTATGACCTCAGAGACAGCAGGAAGATTTCTGCTGATTTTCATGTGGATCTAAACCATGCTGCTGTCAGACAGATGCTCTTGGGGGCTTCTGTGGCTTTGGAAAATGGCAACATCGACACCATCACTCCAAGACAATCAGAAGAACCTCATATCAAGGGACTTCCAGAGGAATGGCTAAAATTTCCAAAGCAGGTGGCACTTTGTTTACTTGTGATGAGATGGAAAATGCATGTACCATTATTCTTACCAATAGATCACATAAGATGAGCAATTTCCTGAATAAAAATTCCCTTAAAGCTGTCCTTTTTGAAAAAGTGGAATTTTGTAAATGTCTACAATGTGGTTTCTTCCATGCTTATTAGCTGCTTTCTTTGTACACAGGCTGTATTTTCTGTAAGCAATCCACATTCTGAAATTGTTCTGGTGGCCAAAATCGAAAAAGTCTTGATGGGAAACATTGCAAGTGGTGCCGAACCTTATGTTAAGAACCCAGACTCCAACAAGGTAATGTATAATCTTATAAATAACTTCATTTGCTTTTTCTTTTCCTTTTTTTTTTTTTTTTTTTAATGGAGTCTCTCTCTGTTTCTCAGGCTGGAGTGCAGTGGCGTGATCTCAGCTCACTGCAACCTCCACCTCCTGAGTTCAAGTGATTCTCCTGCCTCAGCCTCCCCAGTAGCTGGGATTACAGGCGCATGCCACCACACCTGGCTAATTTTTTGTATTTTATAGTAGAGACAGGGTTTCACCATATTGGTCAGGCTGGTCTCGAACTCCTGACTTCCAAGTGATCAGCCTGCCTTGGGCTCCCAAAGTGCTGGGATTACAGGCCGTGAGTCACTGCGCCCAGCCAACTTCATTTGCTTTTAAGAAAGAAAGCCACACTTTGAATTATCAACTTTGTATATCTTGAAATACTCACTTATTGGTGAAATGAATATCCAACTGAAATTTTTTTAAGTGTATCTTTTTGCTTTACATTCTTTTGATCCAGTAATTTCTGACCTCTGAAAATCTAATGGCAGAAATAAATTCAAATGTGGACAAAGCTTTCACCCCAAGGGTCAGAGTATTAATAATAATGAAACCTTAGGAATAATCTGAGTAAAAGCAAGTGAATGAGACATCAGCAATCCTGATGATGAACAAAGTGAGATAAATAATTGTATCTCAAATTATAGTATCACTTAAGTGAAAAAAGGAACAGGAAAGAGAATGCTGTGCTTTGAATGGTGGAACTACAGGTAATATGTTTCTACTTTCTTCTTTCCTATTAGATTTTCTTTAATAATCAAATATTACTGTTTAATAGAAAATAAATATTAAGGCCAGGTGCGGTGGGTCACGCCTGTAATCCCAACACTTTGGGAGGCTGAGGCGGGCAGATCACAAGGTCAGGAGATAGAGACCATCCTGGCTAACATGGTGAAGCCCCGTCTCTACTAAAAATACAAAAACTAGCCGGGCGTGGTGGCGGGCGCCTGTAGTCCCAGCTACTCGGGAGGTTGAGGCAGGAGAATGGTGTGAACCTGGGAGGCGGAGCTTGCAGTGAGCTGAGATCGTGCACTCCAGCCTGGGCAACAGAGGGAGACTCGCCTCCAGAAAGAGGGGAGGGGAGGGGAGGGGCGAAAAGAAAAGAAAAGAAAAGAAAAAGAAGTATTAAAAGTCTGTATTTTCCATGCCAAAGAAATATACTGAGGAAATAGCTTACAAGAACTGAATCTGAGCATGTATGACAATTTAGGAAGGAGTTTAACATATTTATGAGAGTCCCATAATTCAGTGTTTGGCAAACTACAGTGTGCAGGCCAAATCCAGCCTACCATCTGTATTGATAAATAAAGTTTTAATGAAACACAGTCACATTCATTTGTGGATTGTCTATGGCCACTTCCCTGCTACAGAAATAGAGTTGAAAACTTTGACAGAGACTATATGGCCCATGAAACCCAATGTGTTTACTATATGATACTTTATAGAACCAGTCTCCTGCCCTCTATCATTACAAATAAAAGGGATATAGAATAGACTGTAAATGTAGATTTGCTAATACTTTCTGTTCAAAATTTTAAAATCTTTAAAAAAAAAAAAAAAGGAAAACAGTTGATACTCTAAGACATGGATATTTTCTACATTTGAAATCTCCAAACTAAAAAGAAACAAAGAAAAATATTATACAATAGTTTGAACACAGAGGGACACCATTTGGCTCTTTATGAGGTAATATGGGCTAGTAAGACAAAGTTATGCTGAGTTTCAGTATAAAATAATATGAAAAAGTATTTAGTATTATTTTATATGTACAGTTTGTAAAGTGCTATTCTAAACAATATTTGTATTTATTTTTTCTTTAGTATGCACAAAAGATACTAAAATCCAACAGACAGTTCTGCAGCAAATTGGGAAAATACCGTATGCCTTTCGCCTGGGCAGTAAGGTAGGTCGACAGTTACAGCCAACAGACTAGCAATACATTTAATGGTGGCATTGGAAGCTTCAGTTTTGAACATTTTTGTGTTGCCTATTATTTTAATGTGTCTACACCTGGAAAAATGCTAATATGGTCATCTTCATAAACATCTTGAGCTTCCCTGAGACATACATTTCACAAGACAGTTTAGCAATACAGTTTATAATAGACGGCCATAACATATGTACCGTGCGTGCATGACCAGATATGCTATGGGTTCTTGGTAGATATCAAATCAATGTCATAAGTTGTTTATTATGTGTATTTGACTTAACAAATCTTTGACATTATGTCAGTCTTGAGAGTCTGGTGTGCCTAAAATTCAGATAGATGCACTATGATTTCTTATGCAGCTGCATGTTTTCATCTGTGTGTAGAACTCAGGTCTATATATGGATGTCCAAATGAAACCATCAAACCAATCATTTAAACTCATTTTGATTTTGATACTGTTTAGCCTAGCCAAATTTATCAGTACCAGTTGCCTCTCTGAAAGAAAGGCTGAGTTCTCTGGACATAGACGGACATATCATTCACTTGGATGCATAACCTCTTCATGAAGAACCATAATTGCTTTTCAGAACTGTTTAATATCATCAATTATTATTGTCCTCCTCAATCTCTTTACATCTTTATTAGTATAAGATTTTCTTAAGTGAGGAAGAGCCTGGCATAGACTCATAAGGCTAAAAGGTCAGCAATGTACACACTGAATGAACTAACAAAGGTTAGAGCTACCGGCCAGGCATGGTAGCTCACACCTGTAATCCCAGCACTTTGGGAGGCTGAGACAGGCAGATCCCGAGGTCAGGAGTTCGAGACCAGCCTGGCCAACATGGTGAAACCCCGTCTCTCTAAAAATACAAAAATTAGCCAGGTGTGGTGGCAAATAATACAGCCCATCAAATATTCATTTGAATTTTGGTAACATTATCTCAATGTATCCAACTTTAACATCCAGAAGGAAGAGAGAACCTATTAATTATGCCATTTTTAAGTCTCACAGTTCCCAGTGATGTATATTCAGAGTAAACTCACCAATATCTGTCATAATTTTTAGGTTGTTATTTAAAGTTGGAGATGAGTAGGTGTAGGAAGGAGAAATGTGGAAGTTTGGGCAGCAGTAAACCAAGATAGATTCATGCAGTCTCCAGGAATTAGTTTGCCCTAAGGCAGTGCTATAGCAAGGGAGGGAGAGTCTAGGCCTGGGAGTCTGATAAACATTGCAGATCAGGCCACTACTTACTGTGACTTGGAACAAGTTTCTTCTCCAAGTCTCAAGGTCCCCAGCTATAAATTGAAGCTGACAATACCTGCCTTATGAGCAGTATGTGCAATCTCAAGTGCAGAAGCATTTGGCATAAAATAGCTCATGGATAGTACTTTATCCTCCCTTTTCTATCTCTTTCTATAGGAACAACTAATGCCAGGACATTCTGCATGAAAAAGATAGTATTTAGAGTTACAAAACCCTTTGTAATGAATTTGTTTTTATTTCTCATAAGCTTTAAGAGAAAGGCTAACTAATTATAATTCACTGACTAAACATTTTTAGTATTGTTAAGCATTCTCAGTTCCCTCCGGAAAACCTACTGGGGCAAGTAGAGGCAAGATGTCTGTTGTGAAATATTCCAGTATAACAAAAGTACAATAGTGCACAGATTTTTCACTTTAAGGATCCAACATTGCTCTGAGACTTTAGAAGCAGGCGTTTTAGAGCCAGACAGAGCTGAGCTCAAAATCCTAACTCTGGCCAGGCATGGTGTGGGCCATGCCTATAATCCCAATACTTTAGGAGACCAAGGTCTCCTGGAGGTTCGCTTAAGGCCAAGAGTTCTAGATCAGCCTGGGCAGCATAGTGAGACCCAATCTCTAAGAAACTTTTAAAAAATTAACCTAGGGTGGTAGCATACACCTGTAGTCCTAGCCACTCAGGAGGCTGAGATGGGAGTATCACATGAGCCCAGAAGCTGGAAGTTGCAGTGAACTATGGTAGCACCACTGGACTCCAGCCTGGGAAACAGAGTGAGACCTTGTTTCTAAAAAAAGATAAAAGAAAAAAAACTCACTCTATCCTTCATTAGCCAAGTGAGCTTGGACAAGTTACTTATAACCTGATTTTACCTATTTTTTTAATCTACAAAAGAGGAAAATAAGAATATCTAATTTACTGGTATAAGGATTAAGGAGCACAGATATGTACCCAATAAAAGACTGTGATTTTTAGAAGTCATTTTTTTCTAATATTATTATTACTATAGAGTCACTTACAGAGATCATACTTACGTCACCAAGTCCCCTTTTCTGATAAATTTGGGGCAGTGAAGAGCAATATAAAGGAGAGAAGTCAATGAATTACCCATTATTGAAAGAACCTGAGAAGTTAGGAGAAGTGACAATCCTGCTTTGAAGTTGTCTAGTAAAATAAGCTGGAAGAGTATGTTTATTGCGGCACTACTCACAATAGCAAAGACTTGGAATCAACCCAAATGTCCATCTGTGACAGACTGGATTAAGAAAACGTGGCACATATACACCATGGAATACTATGCAGCCATAAAAAAGGATGAGTTCGTGTCCTTTGTAGGGACATGGATGCAGCTGGAAACCATCATTCTTAGCAAACTATCACAAGAACAGAAAACCAAACACCGCATGTTCTCACTCATAGGTGGGAACTGAACAATGAGATCACATGGACTCGGGAAGGGGAACATCACACACTGGGGCCTATCATGGGGAGGGGGGAGGAGGGAGGGATTGCACTGGGGAGTTATACATGATATAAATGATGAATTGATGGGTGCTGATGGGTTGGTGGGTGCAGCACACCAACATGGCATAAGTATACACATGTAACAAACCTGCACGTTATGCACATGTACCCTAGAACTTAAAGTATAATAAAAAAAAAAAAAAAAAAAAAGCTGGAAGAAAGACACATGAAGTCTCTAGGGAGGCTGACAGTATTACTGACTATTGAAATTATTAGTCTCTAGGGAGGCTGACAGTATTACTGACTATTGAAATTATTCCTAGGATAGGAAAGCCAGTGAAACCACAAGCTTAGACCATATTAATGCCCAGTTAGTGGTCTGGTTGTATGTTAGGAAGCACCACCCACCTGTGTATATACATACGTGATTACTTCCACATAAATTTCTCACAACTGAGAAAAATAGTTAGCAGTACAATTCTGAAGATATGTCAAACCAGTTGGATTACCGAACCACAAAAAAGTACAAAAGATCCAGCCAAAGATTTTCATTTCTCTTTCACAATGTAGAAACTGCTTCAAATAAGCAGAGACAGCATCAGAGGAAGGCTGGTTATTGCCCATGTCTTTACCAGCTTCCTGACATACTTCAATACCTCATTGATACCGCTGATTTTGAGGCTACTGCTCCTTCCTGTTACGCTTTCTAGATTGCAGTTTGTTTTGAAGTATAGCTTTCGCTGTGCCCTAAGACATGTTGGCCTTTACAATCAACTGTCATTAAAAAGTAGAACTGACAATTTAGATTATGACCATATTTTTACCCACATCTAATCATCCCACCCACTGCAGTACGCACAGATGCTCATCGCTGTGAACAACGTTTTTTCTGAAATTAATTTGGTGTTCTTATATTTGGCACCAGCTGCAGTGCCATTTTACAGTGAAAAGGTTATCCTTGGGGGAGGAATGGAGAACACATACAGACGACTACACAGGGTATTTTATACTCATTGACTCGGGAGAAAAGTGACCCTTCCGAATGTGTCAGGTTGTGAATGGATTTCTTTCCATGCATATCATCCCCAGAATCCTATGTGCCAGCATCCTTGCAAGGATTTCCTTGACTACCTCTTTTGTGATTTCCTTGACTACCTCATTTGATATTCTAAATGGATCAGCACTCAACACTGAATTTTTTTAATTAAGCAAAATTAAAATAAACATTTCATTCTCATATGTCTACAATCATGGAAGGTGCACAGTGCAACTGTCATTTAAGATTCCCATACTGACAACGTCTTCAACAAATGGTCGTCTAACTTCTGTTTGACTCCTTCCAGGGACAAAAATCCGAGTGCACCCCACAGTGCTTCCTTCTGTCTGTCTTTGTAGAGCTCTAATTATTAAATAATTTATTTTTCAAAATCATCTTCAGCTATCCGAAAACCACTTTTACATGTTTTCTTCCATAGCCACACACACACACACACACAAAATATGTCTACTTCATTCTGCACATCATGGTTATTCATGCTGTTTGTGAATGAATCTATCAGAGACATCTAAGGTTCTTTTCCTTTGGGCAAGAAAACAAAAAAACTTACACGAATGGTTTTGGAATGGCTGGGCCATACTTCATGATTCCTACAATCATACCCCAAATATCATGGTGCTGACACCCTCACAATATACTGACCACTGATCAACTGTAGCAGTTGGAACTAGGTGTTCCAGCCATCACAAAACCATCTGTGTAAATGAATCAGTTCTTTTTTCTCCTCCCATATACATATATATGTATATATACACACATGCATATATACATATACACACACATATACATACACATATACATACATATATACACATACATATATACATATATACACATATATACACATATATATACTTTTTCTTTTGAGACGGAGTCTCACTGTGTCGCCAGGCTGAAGTGCAGTAGCACAATCGTGGCTCACTGCAACCTTCACCCCCCAGCTTCAAGGATTCTCCTGCCTCAGCCTCCTAACTGGCTGGGACTACAGGTGCACGCCATCATGCCCACCTAGTTTTTGTGTTTTTTAGTAGAGATGGGGTTTCACCATGTTAGCCAGGCTGCTCTCAATCTCCTGACCTCGTGATTCCCCCACCTTGGCCTCCCAAAGTGCTGGGATTACAGGCGGCCACCGCGCCCAGCCACCAGTTATATATTTCTTGAGCAGCCACAGGTTGTATGGCACTGTGAGCAAAACTTCTCCCATGGTGCTGTACTCTTCATTCTTTTTATGAAAAGTGTCCAGTGTAAGTGAGCAATTTCCATGACAGAGTTGTGGATAAGAGCAAATTGAGTTCCACAATTAACATCTATCAATAAATGGAAGTCACTAATTAATTAAAAAGCTATTGCTCAAGCTCAGTTTAGCTTCCTCTCATATTGGGAATTGTGTCATGTTAGTTTCAATATGTGATGCACTGTAACAAACGCCCTTTATAATATTTAAATAAAAATAATGTTCATGTAATATTTTTATTCTGTCTCCCCAATGTTATTTGCCTTTTTACCTTCCCTCATTCACTACTTAACAGAGAAAAAATGAGGAGACAAGTTGAAGGAGTCTAAAAACATCATTCTGATAAAATCTTAGCCTATTTTCTTTTCGTGTTCTATTTAACACTAAAGTTGTATAATCTGATATCCATTTAAATGGTCATCTCAGCCTGTGCATTGAATTCTTCGGTTAACTTAAAGAGTGATAAAACATTCTAGTTAAGGCCCTACATTAGAAGAAGTAAGAATTCAGCATTTCTCTAACACTGAAGTAAGAATTCACTATTTTTCTAACATTGTAGAAAATATATGGGTCTAATTTTTTTTGGACCGCACATTGTATGATGAGATATGAGGAACTTCATGTAAAACTGACATCTAAGCATGGTACATATGTGAAGGAAGTATTGTCTGATGTTGCTATATTATTTGGACAAAAGCTATTTCTGTGTTTCAACGAAGCCTAACTTTCCTTGGTTCCAATGAAATAGACCAAGGAAGGAAATAAGTGGCTAGGATTCATAGTGTTCTCTTTCTTTAAAACAAAAGTCTGACTCAGGTGCCTTCCGTATTATCTTTGTCTCTGTCCTAAAAGTTAGGACATGGGTACTTTTAGCTCCATGAAAATGTGTCAAGAGTACGGCCTTCCACACTCACATATACAACCTTATCCCTGTTCCACCACTCGTAAATCCTAGTAATGCCACTCAAATTGAAGTGACTCTGTCCTGCCCAAGTTTAAGGTGTCTTGAAGAAATAATTTAAAGGAATAACTTGTGTTCCTATTCTTCTCCACTTCCCTAATATTCCAAGGTTTTGACACAAGTTATTAAATGTGAGACATCATAAAAAATACAGTTGTAATGTGGAATGTTATCACTTTGGATACAGAGTTAAAAATAAAAAATTAGGCTGGGCGCGGTGGCTCAAGCCTGTAATCCCAGCACTTCGGGAGGCCGAGACGGGCGGATCACGAGGTCAGGAGATCGAGACCATCCTGGCTGACACGGTGAAACCCCGTCTCTAATAAAAATACAAAAAAAAAATAGCCGGGCGAGGTGGCAGGCGCCTGTAGTCCCAGGTACTCGGGAGGCTGAGGCAGGAGAATGGCGTAAACCCCGGAGGCGGAGCTTGCAGTGAGCTGAGATCCGGCCACTGCACTCCAGCCCGGGCGACAGAGCGAGACTCCGCCTCAAAAAAAAAATAAATAAAAAAAAAAAAAAATAAAAAATAAAAAATTAAAGATAACAAAAATAAAGTATATAAATGAAACATTTGTATAAGAAGTTTTCTTTTAATTTTATAAGTTCTTAGAGCTTCTCTGATTATAAATGAGAAGTTTAATTAATATAGTCACCTTAAAAACATAACTTTATAAACAATATCCAAATACCAACCTGAATAAATATTTTCTTTCAGATCAGTATTTAAGGACAACCAGGGAAATGTGGACAGAGACTCAAGATTTTCACCATTGTTTAGACAAGAAAGTAGCAAGATTTCAACTGAGGACCTGATTAAACTAGTATCAGATTATAGAAGGTATGTTTTTTAATACTCTTGAAATTAACATATATCAGCCATGTTGATTTGTTATCGCTTCATAAATACCAGAGGATCTGATTCCCGAATGCCCAAACCTCCAGAAAGCAGACATTTTTCAGGTGACTTCACATATGCCCACAAAACCTGCTAGAATTGTATGGAAGGACTGTGAAATGTTAAACTGTATCAGTTATTTACTGCTGTGTAACAAACCACCTCAAAACTTAATGGTTTAACATAACAACACTGCCACAGTAGTTATACTCCTGAGTCCACAATTTGAGCACATCTGAGTGAGGAGAGCTTGTCTCTTCCACACATGGCATGGGCTGAGAGAGATCAGCTGCGGTCAGAGGATCCACTTTCAAGATGGCTCGTTTGGTTTTCGGCCAATCGGTGCTGGCTGTTGGCTGGAAACTTAGCGGGGACTATGAGCGAGAGATCTCAGTTCTCTGTGGGGTCCTCTTCATGAGATTCTTTGACTTCCTTATGGCGTGGTGGCTGCATTTTAAAAGTAAGTGTCTCAAGGGCAGGAAATGACCACTGTTGATTTCAGTTTGGGGCTCAGAAGCTGTTACAGTGCCATGTCTGCCAAAGTCACCTATCAAGCTGTCACAGAGCCCAGACACAGTACTTAGATTCAAAGGAAGGAAGCATAGACATCTCTCAGTAGAGGGAGTATTAAAGAATTTTAGGACAATGTTTTACAGTTATTTTGCTGTAAATATAATCACTCTTAATACTTCTGTCATTCAAATACTTTTAGAAAAGACAGTGGAAATTATTGCCAAAACAGAAAACATATATATGCCACAACATTTTTTAAATGAACAACCATATATCCAACATCTGATGATGACGAGGTCTCTCATTACAAGCTACTTACCATGAACTTATGACCCTCTAATATACACACAGTATTCTTGTACCTTTTGTTCCCAAATATTGACTCTCTGCCTCTCCCATCTAAGAATCAACAATCTCCAATCCCTTATTTATGCAAAATGAAAATAATATAGTATTATGAAGCAAGAACAGTTAATATTTTCTGCGGCTTCTGTAGAGGATATACTCTATGTGACAAGAAATTTTGCCAATGTTTTGTCGATGATGTTGCTCTGGAAAATTATATAAATCTTAGAAACCAAAATAAAAATGGAAAATAACATCCTGAAGGAGTCTGGAACCCGTCTGACTTATTTTTGATGCTATAAGACCATTCCTGCCAGGTGCAGTGGCTCACACCTGTAATTCCAACACTTTGGGAGGCCAAGACAGGAGGATGGCTTGAACCCAGAAGTTGGAGACCAGCCTTGGCAACACAGTGGCAACATCATCTCTAATAAAACTTTTTAAAATTATCTGGGTGCGGTATCATGTGCCTGTAGTCCTACATACTCTGGAGGCTGAAGTGGGAAGATCCCTTGAGCCTGGAAGGTTGAGGCTGCAGTGAGCCACAACTGCACTACTGCATTCCAGCCTGGGTGACAGAGGAAGACCCTGTCTCAAAAAAAAAAAAAAAAAAAAAAGGACCACTTCTTACATGGAGAGAGCTTCCTCCCCTTTAAAGTAATCAAACATCCTGCCCAAAACCCATACCATAGGCTTCCTAAGGCCCAGCCTTTCCTCTTTACCTTTTTGCCAGTATACTGAAGCGTGAATGGCTATAATGCTGAGCAGAAGAGAATAGGCAGAAGGTTCTGGGGTGATCTGTTATAAATAGAGAAAAACAAACTCTTACAAAACCCATGTTATCAGTGAATAGCAAGGAAAATTATTACAGTGTAAATTAAGGCGGCACCCTAGAATACACAATGCAGTGCTGACATTAAATTATTTCATGTCAGCCTCACACTTTATGGCCTTTATTCTCAGTGGTGTGCTGACAAATGTTTCACAACCAACTCTTTAAGGGAACAGCAGACTTGTGCTGATGGCCGGTGTCTACGGTGTAAACTCTCCTACCATTGCTGATTCCAACCCACCAATGGGGCTTCACTGAACATAGGGTTAGGAAGAGATGTGCGCCCTAATAGAGCACTTCCACCATACAGTTAGAGATGTACAGATAATCTTACCATGTAGTGAGATAATCAGAAAGTGGTGAATTTTGAGTACTTACTACCTTTGTGTTTAATATAATTTCTTTCGTAAGTTTATTTAACTTAATTTATATTAATGGCCGTGTTTAGCTGTCAAGCAAAATTCCTAAAAATTGAACATTCAGCTCTCACAAGCTGAGAAGAGCTGACTCTGACCCATCACTGTAATTATTCCACCTTTCAAAGTAGATTTCCTGAGACTTGCAACTGTTATCAGCAGCTTCCACATTACTCTAAAGGAAGACTGGCAAGAGGTTTTAATAGAGAGAGAGTGGGAGGGAAATGCAAGGACTTGAGCCAGGGAGTGCATGTGAGTGGGAGACAGGTGCAGAAGGGGTGTCTGCATACACTATAGGGGTGGGAGAGAGCAGAAGAAACAGGGCTCAGGGAAGGGTCCCCGTCCTCCTTGTTTGTTGGTGAAGAGGAAGAATATGGACCGTCTACTTAGCAATTGTAGCAAAGACCAAGCTTGCTCTCAAAACTTCTTAAAATTCATTGAGAGTGCATTACTTAAGCCAGTTTAAATACTGTTAGCTTTTGTTAATAAAACTCCATAATTTACTCTCATATTTTTTTGATCATTTTTGTGTTATCTGAAGTAGAAGGAAATAAATTTAAAATCTTTTTCAGAAAATCTGTCACTTTACCCCTTCCTGATTTGTATTTTTATTTGCAATATCGTATGTATTTTAGTTTGCAAAATTAAACCAGCTAAATAAATCATTCACAAGATTATTTGGGAGTCTGCTGTTTACCCTTAACAAAGCTCAGAATTATAGATGACTACTTTTTCTTGAAAATTGGAATAATACTCTGTGTGTGTGTGTGTGTGTGTGTGTGTGTGTGTGTGTGTGTGTGTGTTTCCTTGCTCATGCACTCTTCCAGGGCCGACAGAATAAGCAAAATGCAGACCATTCCTGGAAGCCTCGATATTGCTGTTGACAACGTTCCCTTGGAGCATCCAAGTATGATGATGATGTCATGGTTTGGTTGCCAAGTTTTGAATATTGAATAGTTAGTGGGTTTTTTTGGTTGGTTGGTTGGTTGGTTGGCTAGTTGGTTGGTTACAAGGTTTTGGTTTTTTTTTTTTCCCCAAAAGTTTAAATATGTGGAATTCATGATGCTACAGAAATGTGGAGCTTCTTTTTGCTTCACTAAGACAGATCATGAGTTTTGTAGAGCAAGAACTATATTCAGGGTAACCTACCACTTACCTGGTATGCACCATGCACCCAACAAGGTATTAAATTATGTCATTTAATCCTCAAAACCGTGGAGGGTTTCAAAGGAGGAAAGTCAGATTTGGATAGATTAACAAACCAATAATCCATAACGGGAGAATATTCTCCCATTGAGTGAGTTCCTCTCACTCAAAATAGAGGCTAGTTCTGCCATACTGTGCTGCCAGAGGGTTACTCTGAACACTGTGTGTAACCACTCAAGTGGCCATGCAATGATTATAACTCAAATATTGTCAGACTCTGTTATTATACAGAGCACATAATTTTTTTAGAATATGGTCAAAAGTATTATCAGTAAAAAAACTGAATTTTAGAAGGCACTTTTATTAACTTTGTAAGAGTTTCGGAATTTAATTTTTAAGTGGTAAAATTGGTTTGTTTTATTATTTCTGATTCTACCTTTTAGTGACTTTCTCAGCAATGCAAAAAAAATGAATAAAGGCCTCCTATAATGAACTCTAAACAGGGAAAGGACTATTGCCATGGGATATTTGGATTACCATTGCAGTATTAAGTTTTCCATCCTTGTAACTTTCTACAAATCATTTTAATATGAAATGTAATGAGCATTCTAACTTAAGCCATGGCTGGAAATCATTTTTATATTGACTGGTGTGAAAAAGCAGAGGATAAACTAAGCCATTTCCTCTACCTGATTTGGGGACCGTTGTTTTTATTACCTATGGAAATGAAACATGACAAATGAGGCACTCAATACTCTCTTTGGAAGAATGGTAGAACCTTAGAGAAATTTGAACACATAATAAAAATATCATAATTGGTTTTTGAAAAAAGAAAACCATAATCTGATTCTCAAGCATTCGTAGCTAATCATTTTGCTTTTTTGAACACAGTCAGATTCCAGGTGGGGTAAAGGGAGGTAGAAGGCCCTGGTCTTTCAGTACCACAAGTTCAGCCTTCAAACTGTTTGGTGACAGAAGTTTTGATTTATAAATTCCTAACCATTATTTCTTAAGCTGTGCCTCCAAGAGCAGGTTTTAAAAGGTGATACACATTGAGGAGAAAATAGACTGTATCTACTGATGAAGAGACGGGCTTCGGGCCTGTGCTGTGAAATCCATTCTGTAGAGAGATGTTGCTATTAATCTAACGGGTACTATCAGTAATATATCTAATGGACAAAGCTTTGTTCAGTCATATATCAGAATATGTATTTTTTATAGTGTTATAGCAAAGATGGGTGGATTATTTCTTATGATATCTGGTTATTATGTTCAGCGGTTCATTAGTTAAAATTTGTTTTTATGGGAAGCTTAATACAAAAAGAAAATAGTTATAAATCTGTCTAAAATATTTACTGTTTTTTCTGAGACATCAGTTTTAATATTAAGTATGTAGCTTGTTAATCTGCCATGCCCACCTCCTACAAATTTTTCGTGGTGGCGTAAGTTAATATCAATTGGTGTACAAGCCAGGAGTTTCTATCTTGAGTGGGTTCATTTTAAAATATGTTAAGTATTATTCACTTTAAAAGAACCATATTAAATGACAAACTCTCATTTTCTGATTTTTTAAGATTGTGTAACATCGTCCTTTATCCCTGTCAAGCCTTTCAACATGATGGCTCAAACAGAACCCACAGTGGAGGTGGAAGAATTTGTTTACGACTCAACAAAGTATTGTCGGCCTTACAGAGTATATAAAAATCAAATTTATATTTACCCCAAACATCTCAAGTATGATAGCCAGAAATGCTTTCACAAGGTATGATATAAGTTTCTGAGATATCATCTTTTCTTTTCACCATATTTAGACCATATACGATAGTTCCTGAATGTGCAAATACAAATTACTGTAGGGCAACACTTTGTCATAGAAAACCTTTTGGAGAAAATGTTTAGTAAGAGGCAGAGATGAGTTTTATCTTAGAAGTGTTTAAGGATGCAGTTTTGTAGCATATTAATAATCTTTTCTAAATCAGTCTTGAATAATTTTGTTCTAGACCATTTTTTTAGTTTCTTAAGATACTCTAAAAATAGCATACCTGCCCCCCTTTCAACATGAGCTTTTACTTCCCTTTTAAGTACACTCTCCAGATCCTTCTGTTATTTCAGAACATTACGGATAATGTCACAAGAAAATGTTGGATATTTTACAGTTTTCGGATTTAATTAGAAGCTACTTATTTTAGGCACTTGGATTTTTTAATGTTATTTGATAGGAAATTACAATTTCCATTTTTTCTCTCCATAATTTCAGGCACGAAATATAACTGTGTGCATTGAATTCAAAAATTCTGATGAAGAAAGTGCCAAGCCCCTGAAGGTGAGCCAAGTCAGCAAAGGCACCCAGCATAAAGGGGGAAGGCAGGTGCAGGGATTCTTTCCACCATTGTGGGGCTTTTTATGTGAGTGTGGTTGAAAGAGCAGTAATTTAATACATTTGTTTTAGATCTGAAACGTACCTGATTTAACAGTCATCATTAACTAGATCTGTTAGAAATTCCAGTCTCATAGCTCTTCTAGCATTTCATGACTTGGGAAAAAAGGACACATTTTTTAAATGAATAACCATACATCCAACATCTGATGATGACAAGGTCTTTCATTAAGACCTCGTCATTAAGCTTGTAAGCTACTTATCATGTGAACTTCTGGCCCTCTAATGTACACACAGTATTCTTGTACCTTTTGTTCCCAAATATTGACTCTCTGCTTCTCCCATCTAAAAATCAACAATCTCCAAGGTAAATGCCGAGACTCTCCTGTGGAAGACATTGCCTTTTTCAAAGATTAGCCTGCCTCTCGGTTCAGCGTGCTTGATTTAAAACAGAACACCCAGCCAGCCCTCGTGTGGTCTGCGCAGAAGCACTGCTGCATACTGGCCCAACGTCTAACGCAGGGGCCCATGGGATGCTCACAGTTATGGAAGGTGCATGTGGCCAGGTGCCTGAGGAACTGGAAAAATGGCTCTGGAAAGTCAGTTCCGGTTGCTGATCACGTGATTTAGTATGCGCCATAAAACTGTGAGGTTTGCAGGCACTGTGCTGTTTCATTCTACAAAGCTGCAACTGGATGGCATTTTTTAGAGTTCATATTTGATATATAGCATGCAGTTTTTATTATAGGGATTTCAAATAACATAAAGTAACCCATAAAAACTGAGGGGGAAATTATTTGTAGTGGGCCTGCTGCCGATCTTACCAGCTTCGGCAAATCAAAGAATGAGGTAGTAGAGGACAAAACTAATTTCTAACTAACCTCCACCATTCTCTGTGGTAGTCTCCTAAAGCACTCTGTCTGGTACAAATTGAGTCCTCTAATTTGTAGCATTATTCAGAAGAACAATAATCAATAATCAATTTGAGTGACTGAATTAATCAGGCACAGTAAAGAGAGTCTTTAAAAAAAAAAACTCTTGAGCCACTGTCAGCATCCACTGGCACCAAACTCCAAAACAGTGTTAGCATCAGGAGAGAAAAATTCAAGTGAAATATAATTGTCAAGGAAACAGAGGCAATGATCAGATGACAAGCACATCTGGCCTGTAGAGCAGTGTTTTTACAAGGAAAATTGTAGAAAAGAAGAACAATCACAGGTGGGTCCCCCGCGTCACTGCATTCTAAAATACCACACAGAGATACAGCAAAGCCAAATGTCAGACGCCACAAGAGGGGTCTTGAGCTTTGGACAAAGGGGGCTTATAAGTTATAAGGAAGTGCCATATCACAGCCCGCCCCTGGCCTGATTCAGGGCTGGACAGAATAGTAACTTACTGTGGTGGAAATGGTAACCAGCCCTATCCAGAAGCTGGTGTGTCAGGGGCTGGGGTCCAACCAACTCTTGTGGTTGCACAAGACCTTAACTCTAGACCAGAGCTGGTTCCATGGGGCCTATATTACTTCCTTCTCACACTGCTGTAAAGGTACTACCCGAGACTGGGTAATTTATAAAGAAAAGAGATTTAATTGACTCATAGTTCTGCATGGCTGGGGAGGCCTCAGAAAACTTACAGTCATGGTGGAAGGGGAACAGGCACGTCTTATATGGTAGCAGGTAAGAGAGATAGCAAGCACCTGTGTGACAGCAGGAAAAACTGCCATTTATAAAACCATCAGATCTCTTGAGAATTCATTGATTGTCATGAGAACAGCATGGGGGAAACTGCCCCCAGGATCCAATCACTTCCTTCCCTCAGCATGTGGGGATTATAATTCAAGATGAGATTTGGGTGGTGACACAAAGCCTAACCATATCAGGGCCTGTTCAGGAAGCCATTCTACAGGAATCAGTCTTAAACAGGTTAGCCCTTATCCCATGTAAATCGAGAGTCAGATTGGTCCAGGTGATACCCATGGGCTAGGGGAGGTCCTCAAACACTGACCATTGTCTCGGGTCATTGTCTGAGCCATTGCTATTGTCCTGGGGTTGGTAACCGAAGAGTTATGGCCTTTTTTTCACTCAGGGATAATTTCATACACTCATAATTGTTCAATTCATAACTTTTTAAACAGTGTATTTAGGACCTCAACCCCAGCCAATGAACAGGCTCTTGACACTGTCACAAGAAGGATTTCAAGGATGACTCAGAAAATAGTGAAAGTACAGAGATTTACTGTGAAGCAAAAAGTACACACTCAGGAAAGAAGAGTGTGGGTGTACTCAAGAGAGACATTCGTCTGCAAGAAAGTTTAGGGCTTCTATCTTTATGGGTTACTTTACATTCATGAAGATTTCTAAAGAAAGGTGAAGATTCATCAGAACTGTGGTGCCACCTATATTTATAGCAAATATGGGTGTTTGTAGAACTGCCCAGGTGCTGGTGGGAGTGTGATTTAGTATGTTAATGGGCATATAATGAGGTCCTGGGAGAAACCTATGTCAAATCCAGCACCATCCTGGGTACAGTTGGTCTTAGCCAGCTTGGTCCACATCTTATTTTTTAGGGTCTTATTGGCCGCTGACTTATGGAGCTATTTCAACAGCATCCTTTTTGCTCGTCATGTGAAACCTCTGCCTGGAATTGTCTTTTCTCCTGTGGCCACCCTTTATTATTCCTGTCTCACAGGTATTTGGCCCTGGTGTATTATCTATATGATAAATGAAAGCCATCAAATTATCTTCAGCAGCTTTCATTGTATAATAAATGCAGGGTAGTAGGCCAAAGAAGTTCAAGGTTAATTAGATGTCAGCTTAGTCTGGCAAGTTATCACAAAGTTTGCCATTGTCCCAGGGTTGGTACTGAAGAGTTGTGGCCTTTTTTTCACCCAGGGATAATTTCAGACACTTATAATTGTTCAACTCATAACTTTTTAAACAGTGTATTTATGGAAAACCTGGAGGGACCATCTTCACCTCAGCTGCCTACACAGCAGTTCTGCACCACTCTCAGAATCCAGATTTCTCAGATGAGGTAAGAGCCAGCCCTCCACTGTCCCCAGCAGCTCCTAAGAAAGGTGGGTGAATGGTCAGATAACTGTGTAGTGAGAAACACTCTCTCTAGACCTCATCAGACTCAGGACATGCCTTGGCCGGTGTATACTTACCAAGATTTCTAAGCTATATTAATTGACAGTTGTTCCAGAAGTACATTGCAAATTCATGTATTTCGGGACAGGAGTGACCTTTTAAAAAAATGGGATGCTGGCCAGGTGCAGTGGCTCACGCCTGTACTCCCAGCACTTCGGGAGGCTGAGGCAGGCGGATCACCATCCTGGTCAACATGGTGAAACCCCGTCTCTGCTAAAAATACAAAAATTAGCTGGGTATGGTGGCACATGCCTGTAATCCCAGCTACTCGGGAGGCTGAGGCAGGAGACCCGCTTGAACCAGGGAGTTGGAGGCTGTGGTGAGCTGAGATCACACCACTGCACTCCAGCCTGACAACAGAACAAGACTCCATCTCAACTAAAAAATTTTTAATTTAAATTTAAAAAAATATGCTTTTAGTGCTGGCATATATCTTTTCTTCTTTTCTTTTTCAGTGAATGTTTTTTCTTTTGTTTTACTGGCTAGTGAAGAGATTGTGTTAAATAACTTTCCCAATGAATGGCAGCATTTCATGTCATGAGGAAGAGAGCAGAGAACTAGAGCCTGAGCCAATTACATTGCTTATGACATGCCTGAACTTAAATAAGCTTGGACCCCGTCATCTCTAAACGTGACAGGGAACAAGCCTTGCCCTGGCAGGCTTTCAGGACTCTTGCTGTGTGCCAAGCCTCAAGCTAAATTCCATGCACACATCATCTTCCTTAATCACCACAGTAATTCCAAGAAGTTGGTACTATTATTACCTCCCTATTTGATGGATGAGAAAACTATGGCTCAGAGAAGTCAAGTAACTTTACCAAGGGTACGTAATAAGTGAGAGAAATCAGACCAGGCCATGTGACTCCAGAGCCTGAAGCTTCACCCTTCTCCTCTAACACACAGAAAGTCATTGGGCTCATGGCCAATTACTATACACACGTTAGCTTACATTACAAACAACTTTAGACAAACAAGTTTCAGTGATAAAATTTAATTTCTAACCATAAAGTGAAGGTCTGACTAGTGCAGCCTGCTGATGGGATGCCTGAGGTCCACAATATCACACCTTTTATAGACATTTCTATGGCTGCTTTCACACATTACCAGCATTTAGCAGCTTAAAACAGCATGCAACTGTTATCTTACTGTTTTGTTGTTCCGAAGTCTGAAATGGCTCACAGGGCTAAAATCGAGCTTGCAGCAGGGCTATGAGCCTTCAGGAGGTTCTAGGGAAGATTCCCGTTCCTCTCCTTTTCCAGCTTCTAGAGGCTGCCCACATTTCTTGGCTTTTAGCCTTCCTGACAATCCCATCACTCTGACCTCGGCTTCTGTTCTCACTTCTCTTATGACTCTGCCTTCCTCTTATAAGGACCTTTGTGATGACACTGTGCTCATTTGGAAAATCCAGGATAACCTCCCCATCTTGTGGTCCTTAACTTAATCACATCTGTTAAGTCCTGCTTACCATGTAAGGTAGCATATTGGCAGAATTAGAACATTCAGGACATCTAGCGGATGATGTCTTTCTGCCTCCCACACTGTGCACAGTAATCATTTAAAAACTAATTAAAGGAACACCAATGAAACACCTGCCTAACATTATTTCACTCTTCCATGTGCATTTAGTGCTCCTTAATTTTTCCCCCCACAAATTCAGGACAGAAAGTGAAAAACAGTTAAGGGAATACCATGATCACATTACAGAATATTTACTGTTATCAGTTGACCAAAGGGTCAATCGGTTGACAAAGCCCATCTGGAAGATGCTTTTTCTGCAGATACATGATTTTTTTAAAAAATTAATATTCTTACTGTTCTTAACTGTTTTAATCTTTCTATTCTCATGTGTTTCCTGGAAGCCTCATGAAAGCCATGAGCTTTTTCACATGAGAATATGTACAATTCTGGGAACTACTCGGTTGCTGAGATTGAGCTGCCTGCAGCTTACCGGAGTTCCAATGCAAAATGATCATCCCAAGATGTGGGTTCTTGTCCTGGAAGATCCTCTTACTGACCACACCACCTTTGCAGTAACTCAGAGCCCCTAACATGTGCAGCCCTGGTTCCTAACACTGCACCATGCTACTTCACAAGGCTACTGGGGAAAATGAAATGATGACCTACGTGGCAGAGCTTTGAAAACGCAAAAGCACGATAAAATGTAGACGATTAGTTGAAAACATTTCCTTCCAGAAATAGGGAGAATGCCCTTCATTCAGTATATTGTTTACCTAGATCCATTTTTATTTTGTTTTCATTCGAAAGCATTATTTGTATAGCTACAGCATGGCCACTTCCCAAAATGTCTCATTAGCTGTCACAGTAACACAGATATGTTTGTTAGTTTTAAAAAAGAGATCAATTCCATGCCGAAGCTGCATCATTTACTCTACCATATTACTCAACAATGTGCACATGAGTTGCCTGGGGATCCTATGAAAGGGCAGATTCCAATTGAGTGTGTCTAGGTTAGTGTCTGAGACTCCAGCCTGGGCAATAAAGTAAGACATCTGTCTCTACAACAAGAACAACAACAAAAATCAAAAAGTTAGCCAGAGATCACGGCCAGCTGCGGTGGCTCACACTTGTAATCCATCCCAGCACTTTGGGAGCCCGAGGCGGGTGGATCACAAGGTCAAGAGATTGAGACCATCCTGGCCAATATGGTGAAACCCCATCTCTACCAAAAATACAAAAATTAGCTGGGTGTGGTGACGTGCGCCTGTAGTCCCAGCTACTCGCGAGGCTGAGGCAGGAGAATCTCTTGAACCCAGGAGGCAGAGGTTGCAGTGAGCTGAGATCATGCCTCTGCACTCTAGCCTGGTGACAGAGCAAGACTCCATCTCAAAAAAAAAAAAAAACAGCCAGAAGTCAAAGCTGCAGTGAGCTGTGTTCGTACCACTGCACTCTAGTCTGGGCAACAAATGCAAGACCCTGTCTCCAAAATGAAAAAAAAACTTCTGTATTTCTAATCAATTTCCAAGTGATGCTTATGCAACTGGTCCCCAACCACACTTTGGGAGGCACGGACTTACTGTTTATTCGTGTCCCTTAATGACAGTTCCTCGATTTGTGTCTTATCTATATTCTGCAGTTACATCTGTGTGTGTGTTTATGCATATGTATGTGCATGTATTTAATCCATACCCTAGTAGCATGAATTATCTAATGAGAAACACTAGGTATTCTAAATTATCATCATCCATCACAATAAAGAAGTAAAAATATCAACATGTGAATAAATCACTGCTAGCAGAAACAATAATTATTGAGCATTAAATCACTACATCCAGCACTGTTAAACATGGACCTAGATTTCAGTTAAAGAATTTTTACCCATGGTGTAGTCACTCATGCCTGTAATCCCAGCACTTTGGGAGACCAAGGAGGGTGGATCATTTGAAGTCAGGAGTTTGAGACCAGCCTGGCCAACACAGTGAAACCCCATCTCTACTAAAATTACAAAAATTAGCTTGGCATGGTAGCACGTGCCTGTAATCCCAGCTACTGGGGAGACTAAGGCAGGAGAATTGCTTGAACCCAGGAGGCAGAGGCTGCAGTGAGCCTAGATTGTGCCACTCCAGCCTGGGTGACAGAGTAAGACAGTCTCAAAAAAAACATAAAATTAAATAGAATTTTTTTAAAAAATAATTTTTTTTTTTTTTTTTTTTTTTTTTTTTTTTTTTTTTTTTGAGACGGAGTCTCGCTCTGTCACCCAGGCTGGAGTGCAGTGGCTGGATCTCAGCTCACTGAAAGCTCCGCCTCCTGGGTTTACGCCATTCTCCTGCCTCAGCCTCCCGAATAGCTGGGACTACAGGTGCCCGCCACCTCGCCCGGCTAGTTTTTTGTATTTTTTAGTAGAGACGGGGTTTCACTGTGTTAGCCAGGATAGTCTCGATCTTCTGACCTCATGATCCGCCCATCTCGGTCTCCCAAAGTGCTAGGATTACAGGCTTGAGCCACCGCGCCCGGCCAGTAATTTTTAAAAAGCTATGCTTTGTCTTGCTCTGATATTGGGCAAATGATTTTAATTTCAGTCCAACTATGGTTTCTTTCCTTGCAGGTGAAAATTGAGCTACCAACACAACTCCATGAGAAACACCATATTTTGTTTTCTTTTTATCACGTCACCTGTGACATCAATGCAAAAGCTAATGCCAAAAAGAAGGAGGCTCTGGAAACATCAGGTACTGCCAGGAAGAAATCTGAGGCAGAGTCACGTGTCTTCTGTTTGAATTGGTTTGGAGAGTATCTTCAAAGCTCTGATTTATGCAATTATTTTTCATGAAGTTTAGTATTCGTAAACAATAAATAGCATTATTGTGACTTCTTACCGTGGAGGTTTGTACTCAGAATTTTTGTTTGTTATTCTTTTGCACAGTTGGATATGCTTGGCTTCCTCTGATGAAACATGATCAGATAGCTTCTCAAGAGTACAACATCCCAATAGCAACAAGTCTGCCTCCTAATTATTTAAGCTTTCAAGATTCTGCAAGTGGAAAGGTACTGAATAATGTATAATTTAAGATTTTAAAAAAGCACACCAGCTTAATGGCATAAGATTATCTTCTTTCTCTGCTATTTAAATTAAGATCATAGTGTATACATCCCTTGTAGCTATGAATCAAGTGTACCTATGCCACATCTCTTGTTTAGCTTATGGCCACTGGAAATGATCTGTTAAAAATGATCCCCATATCATATTGGTCTCATCTACCAATAGCGCTAAGTGTATTTGCATCTTTTATTTTCTCCTCTATGGTGACATAAGATTAATGGATCAGAACAGCACATTAACAGAAACTAAACAATCTATTTTCTTTCTCTCAAATTGTCACAGTGACCGTAAACAAACTTTATTTTGCAGCATGGTGGGAGTGACATCAAGTGGGTTGATGGTGGCAAACCACTTTTCAAAGTATCGACCTTTGTTTTATCCACAGTAAATACTCAGGTGAGTATATTGACCTGAAACAGTAGCATTTTCTCTAACTCACAGCATCATGAGGTAAGTCCCATATTGACAGGATGAGACTAATCATTTCATGAAGTGTCAGAAAGGCAGGTGTTTGAATACTACAAAGGAAGAATGTTAAGGGCATAATCTGATGCCTCCCTCAAGATAGAATGTCCTAATCCCTTAAGCCCACATACCATAAAACTTCAGACCAAAATACCATAAGTTTATTTAATAGGATCACACTGCCCTTGGAATATGGTTTGCTTCCACTGACAATACTCATGTATTAAAAATGTTAAATGTTAAAAATAAAGGCCAGGCGCGGTGGCTCATGCCTGTAATCCCAGCACTTTGGGAGGCCTAGGCGGGCAGATTACCTGAGTTCAGGAATTCAAGACCAGCCTGACCAACATGGAGAAACCCCGCCTCTACTAAAAATACAAAATTAGTAGGGCATGGTGATGCATGCCTGTAATCCCAGCTACTCCGGTGGCTGAGGCAGGAGAATTGCTTGAACTCGGGAGGCGGAGGTTGTGTTGAGCTGAGATTGTGCCATTGCACTCCAGCCTGGGCAACAAGAGCGAGGCTCCATCTCAAAAATAATAAATAAGGCTGGGCACGGTGGCTCAAGCCTGTAATCCCAGCACTCTGGGAGGCCGAGACAGGTGGATCACGAGGTCAGGAGATCAAAACCATCCTGGCTAACACGGTGAAACCCCGTCTCTACTAAAAAATACAAAAAACTAGCCGGGCGAGGTGGTGGGCGCCTGTAGTCCCAGCTACTCGGGAGGCTGAGGCAGGAGAATGACGTGAACCCGGGAGGCAGAGCTTGCAGTGAGCTGAGATCCGGCCACTGCACTCCAGCCTGGGTGACAGAGCGAGACTCAGTCTCAAAAAAAAAAAAATAATAATAATAATAATAATAATAATTAATAAATAAACAAACAAACAAATACTTCAGATCTTTACCTGAAAACCAAGTCTGATCCCCAGTGCCTTCCCAGGGCTCACCTCATGGGAAGGCCATGAGGTTGGCAGAACTGCATTTGAGAACCACCCCACCTAATTTCTGGCTCCATGACCCTGGACAAGTCACTTTACCTCCGATATCCTTATTTCCTCAACAAGAAATGATATCAACAGAGTCTCTGCTACCTAAGGTTGTAGCAAATGTGATCCAAAGGAGAAATATTTCAAAATGTGATCAAAATGAGAAATATATCATGAACTGCAAAAGTCAATACATGTATAATTATTACCATTGTTAAATGACCACAAACTCATTCCTTCCGTGGCAAAGCAGCTTATTTTACCACAATGTGAGTTTTCTGGCAACAGATATAAACTATACATTATTACAAGTACATAAAATATGTCCTTTCTTAGGTTTAATGTGTATCTGCTTTTCATTTTTTGCTTCATGCTGCTTTATCTACAAGCCACACTTGATCCACAAGAAAAATGAAATAATCGAGGCATCATATATACATTGGACCAAAATTTCTCTCGGCAACCTCTGAGGCTTCAAGTCCCATTGACTTCTTATCCCTAGCCCTGAACCCACAACTATTTAAACCTATCTTTTCTCTGATGCCATCAACCCTGGTCAAGTTCCACAAAATGCTCAATCTCCACCAAACCCTATAGTTTCATATATCTCTGCAGCTCCTCAGTTTCTCTGTCTCATGCTTCCAGCTGCTTTCTCCAAATAGCTGGTCTCTAACTCACCACAACACACCCTCTCTCTGCCTTGACTTTCATCACCCACATGCTGGCAGCATTTACCTTAGTTTTCAAACACCCAAGGCCCTGCAGCCAAACAATATCCACCTAGTTCCCGGAAGACCCAGTGATCCCTTTGACATCCAGCCCCTCTTCAGTGGGGAAGGGAAGCTCTCCCACTCACCCTCCTTGACTATTACGAACCATATCATGGGGGGCGGACACCCTATGTGATATGGGGAGTAATTGTACTCCCCTTTCCCGCCACCCCCCACCGCCCCACCAGCTATTACGAACCATATTGCAGGGGGTGGACACTCCCCTTCCCCTTGGTCTGGTTGGTTGCTACCCATCCTTCAGATCTTAGCTCAATTGTCACTTTCTCTAAGAAGCCTTCCCTGTTCCCTGACCCAACAGACAAAGCTGGGCCATCTTGTCACTCATCCAGATGGCACCTGCTTTGTGTTTGAAGCGCTCATCAAATGGGATTACATAGGTGTGTGTGGAAGTAGTGGTGTCGTGCTGACCTCCCCGCCTTAATGGAAGGTACACAGAGGAAGGGGTTGGGCCTTCCTTGCCCTCTGCTCTGTCCTCCCTCGGTGCCTGCTAAGAGCCTGGCATGCAGTCAGCTTTCCATAAATAATGAGCAAATAGACGAATCAATGAAGTGATACTTAAAAGGAAAACAGTTGTCTCTAGTCAAAAAAGAGCTACATTTCGAAAACAGAAAATAGCGCACACGCACACGCACACGCACACACATAGTGACCTGAGGGAAATGAGGGAAACCCAAGCTACAGATGCCTTTCTAGAATCATAGAAAGCCAGAGAAACATTCAGAGTGTGTCCTCACACAAGTTCTTTATCTCACTGCCTGACTATGTAGCTCCCACCCTCAGGGCAGAACTTGAGAGAATTTTCCAGGTACCACCTTCTTCAGGAAATAAAGTTCAAGTGTTATAGTCAGTTTTATCCTAAGATATGAGTTGTGGACTTCTAATCTGGGGCTAATTCAGGCATTCTAAGCCTGAAAATATGCCCCGTGGATACTCAAGAGTACGCATTGTCATGTGTGTCAAGCACGGTATGGAAGAAATTGGTAGAAGTCTATGGAAGAAGCGGGAGTGGGAAGATAAATGAGGAAAATTTTTCTAAACACAAAAAGCACAACCAAGGGAAGTAATTCTCCAGCCACTGTCATGTGGTTGAACAGGACAACAAAACCTCTTAGAATGAAATAGAAGAGTGGGCTTTGTAGTTTATGCAGAGCCTTTATTAGGCCAGCAATGTCCACATCAAAGCTTTGTTCCTCCGACTCCTTAATAAAGCATTTGCACTTCAAGGCATCAATCCTACAGAAGTGCTTACCTCACATCACAGTGGTTTGTGTTTGTAACACAGTTTACATGTCATCAGAAATAAACTTTTTTTTTTTTTTTTTTGCTGTTGTAGGATCCACATGTGAATGCATTTTTCCAAGAGTGCCAAAAAAGAGAGAAAGATATGTCTCAGTCACCTACCTCAAATTTCGTCCGCTCTTGTAAGGTAACATGACACACAAGCAGTTTCAGTGATCTCCAGGGTAAAAATATGCAAAGGAGACATTTACATTTTCCACTGATTGGCAAACTGGGAGATGATTATTACTCAAAATTTTTTAATACCTTATCAATTCAGAGAGTGAATGATTTTGTTTCATAATTTCTAAATCGTTTGTTTCTTGACTTAAAAGACAGGCAAAAAATCAGTTTTTTCCAAAATAAAAATAATTGAAAATCAGAATCAATTTATTTTGAATTAGTTATTAAATCAAGAGTCCTTGCAACATTACCATCATGACTATATTCCATACTAATTGCAATAAAGAATAAAGCCAGATAAAGGTGGGCTACAGTGCTCATATTCAAGTTCTGAAAAAAATACCAGCAGAACATACTTTATTTTTTTCTAATGTATTCATTTTTTAATTAACAAAGAAAAATTATATACTTTTATTGTATACAGTATGATGTTTGGAAATATGTATACATTATGTAACAGCTTCATTGAGTTAATTACTGTATTTATCACATTCTTATAATTTTTATGGTTATAACACTTAATATCCACTCTTTTAGAGATTTTCAAGAGTATAGCCCATTTTTATTAACTATAGTCACCATGTTGTGCAATATCCCTCCTATATATCTAACTGAAATTTTGTATCCTTTGATCAACATCTCCCCAGCACTCCCCTCCCTAGCCCCTGGTAACCACCATTCTACTCTCTACTTCCACGAATTCAACTTTTTTAGATCCCACGTATAAATGAGATCATGCGGTATTTGTCTTTCTGTGCCTGGCTCATTTCACTTAGCATAATATACTCCAGGTTCCTCCATGTTGTTGAAAATGACCTAATTTCCTTCCTTTTTAAGGCTGTATAGTATTCCATTATGTTTACGTACCACGTTTTCTTTACCCATTTCATCTGTTGATGGACACTTGAATTGATTCTATATTTTGGCTGCTGTGAATCATGCTGCAATAAAGATGGCAACCTAGACATCTTCAGCATACTGATCTCATTTCCTTTGGATATACATCCAGTAGTGGGATTGCTAGATTATATGGCAGTGCTATTTTTAATTTTTTGAGGAACCTTCGTGTTGTTTTCCATAGTGGCTCTTCTGATTTACATTCCTACCGGCAATGTGCAAGTGTTCCTTCTCCTCCACATCCTCTCCAATAATTATTATCTTTCACCTTTTTTGATAACAGCCATTTTAACAGATATGAGGTGATATCACACTGTGGTTTTAATTTGCATTTCTCCAATGATCAATGATGTTGAACATTTTTTATATATCTGTTGGCCATTTGTACATCTTCTTTCGAGAAATGGCTATTTGGATTCCTCACCCACTTTTTCATTGGGTTGTTTTCTTACTATTGAGTTGTTTGAGTTCCTTCTATATTTTGAATGTTAACCCGTTCTAAGATGTATGGTTTGCAAATGTTTTCCTGCATTCAATGGAGTAAAGTTGTGTCTTTACTCCATTGAGTGTTTCCTTGGCTGTGCTGAAACCTTTTAGTTTGATATAGTGCCATTTGTCTGTTTTCACTTTGCTGCCTGAGCTTTGAGGGTCATATCTAAAAAATCATTGCCCAGTCTAATGTCATGAAGTTTTTCTCCTTATGTTTTCTTCTCATAGCTTTATAGTTTCAGGTCTTGAATCTACGACATGCTTCAAATTTAATTGATATCCTTTTTATTCTGCCAATTTACTACAGAACTTATTGAATGTGGAAAAGATTCATGCAATCATGAGTTTTCTGCCTATAATTTTGAATCAGCTCTTCAAAGTTCTGGTACAGAATGAGGAAGATGAAATAACTACAACTGTCACCAGGTATCCATAACACAACCTTAAGAGAAGAGACTTTATAATCTGTAGTTATACAAACTCTTAATTACAACTAAACAGTCATCTACTGTTGTGTGTTTACATTTCATTTGAACACATCTTCATTTTTTTTTTTTTTTTTTTTTTTTTTTTGAGACGGAGTCTCGCTCTGTCGCCTGGGCTGGAGTGCAGTGGCCGGATCTCAGCTCACTGCAAGCTCCGCCTCCCGGGTTTATGCCATCCTCCTGCCGCAGCCTCCCCAGTAGCTGGGACTACAGGCGCCCGCCACCTCGCCCGGCTAGTTTTTTGTATTTTTTAGTAGAGACGGGGTTTCACCATGTTAGCCAGGATGGTCTCGATCTCCTGACCTCGTGATCCGCCCGTCTCGGCCTCCCAAAGTGCTGGGATTACAGGCTTGAGCCACCGCGCCCAGCCCACATCTCTAATTTAAGCATTTTCCACTCTTGACTCCTTACCTTCTAATACCTTATTATTAGTAGTAAAGTGTTAGACCTCTTTTTCTTTGCTTTTTAAATTAAACTTTTTATTTTGAGATTCATATGCAATTATAAAACATAATTCAGTTTCCCATGTGCCGTTTACCTAGTTTTCCTCACTGGCAACATCTTCCATACAGGTGTAGAATCATACAGTATAAATTTTTGAAATTGGCTTTTTCACGAGACATAGTTCTCTGGAAATTCATCCAGATCATTGCATCTATCAGTAGTTCACTCCTTTTCATTGCAGAGTAGTATTCCATGATGTGGATGCACCACATATGTTTAATTATTCACCTGTTGAAGGACACCTGGAGTGTCCCTAGTTTAGGGCTGTTATGAATAAAAGTGCTATGAACATTCACGTACAGGTTTTGTGTAAACATAAGTCTTCGTTTCTCTGAAGTAAATGCCCAGAGTGTAATTGCTGGGAGACAAGGTGGTTGCATGTTTGATATGTAAGAAAGTGCCTGTTCTCCAGAGTGGCTGTATCATTTTGCATTCCCACAAGAACCTTTTTTAAAATATTAAATTTTTAAACTGTTCTCACTTTAAATTTGGCTATACTGAATTCTTCCAACATCTCTAATCTGGCCAATGCCTTCACAAATCACAGTTTCTTCTTTATAGAGATAGTGTTTTGAATTAATTATTAAATTTATATTTGTGCTGTTCATTTTTAGAAAAAACTTAGTCATAGCATTCTAGGGAAAAAAAAAATGTTACTTTTGGCATTGAAATGTTTCCAGTATCTTGCTAACTCACAGGCCTGTTACTGACCTCTTTCTGAATGAGGGATTTTTAGCCTAGTTTTTAAAGCAGAGCCTGAAATTCTGGACAATTTAAATATCTCTAATGGCTCCACAACCATCCAGTTCTAGACCCACATTAAAAGTCCCCAACTGTGTCTTCAACTCATGCTCTTTTCAGCATGTGAATGTGTGTCTGTGTTGGCAAGACTCCTAAATATTGCAGCAGATAGATCTGTTGAAAATTCTGAGATACTCCTGAGCACCATAGCCATGGAGTTATAGTGTTAATGTGAAAAAAGAAAAAAAAAAAAAGCCAGAAAAAGAAAAAAAGCCATGGAGCTATAGTAGTGTTAATGTGAAAAAAGATCCACCTGTACCATCACTGCTACTGGAAACCCCAACCCATCTACGGGAAAAACAAAGCAAAACAAACCAACTGCATCTTAACCTAATTACTTCTTCCAAAAGCATATATACTGCCCATAGGTCGGAAGGCAAGCCCTTTTCAAATGAAATATGATTATTAATTTGAAGTTAAAAGTCTAAAATTTTAATTAGGCACTAAAAGTAATCCCTTTTGCAAAAAGATAATGTCAAAAATGCACAGACCATAATTAGCACATTCAACTTGGACAAAAAGTCTCCATTGTGATATTACAATAGTACTTATATCTTTGTGTTTCAAAGTTTCAAAGTTGGAAATGGCTCATCGATGGAAATGGTCATCGATGCTACAGATATTAAATGCCCAGTATTGGATATGGGGGTGAGAAGGGCAAGGAAGGAGTCAGAGATTGGTTCACTCATTCACCCGGTAACTATTAAATACCCAATTTACGAAGCACTGTAATGACAAACTAAAGCGGGATTTTCCTGCCCTCTCCAGAAAGGCCACTGATCAGCTTTGCTTTTCCAGGGTTCTGACCGACATTGTGGCCAAGTGCCATGACGAACAGCTGGATCATTCTGTCCAGTCATATATTAAGGTATGAAATGCCTCTTGGAGATTGCTCATATCCCTTGTGCTGTGTGGCTTGTCTCATTTCCTGTCTGCAGTAAGTGGGAAGTTTTCTCCCTTTAACTGAGTGGCGCCCATCACAGTAATATCAGGAATTCCCCTTAGCTACTTAGAATTCCATCTCTTTGCATTAATGGGCGAGGTGAATTTTTAAATGTATAAGTGATGTGTACCTGTGCAAATAAATAATTAAATGGGGAGAGAGGAAAGAAAAAGATAGAGGAGAAGACTCAAGTGCCGTGCTTTTGAAGTCAACATTACAAGTAAATGAGATTCCTGTGTTAATTTAAGGAAGACTTTCCTATTGGTTTGTTGAATGTTCTGTGTTTCCTCTGTAATGCTTTCTTAGCTCTTTCTATTGTTTTCTCAGGCATTATTTCATTTTCCCAGTTACTGTATATTTGTACCTGCTTCTGGTATGTTAAGTCCTTTATCTTCTGGCATGAACCACTTGCCCATTCCATCAGTGTGCACTGCTTCTTCCAGTGTCCTATGTCAAGTGTTCACTCAGAGATGCTTCTATTCTCATTTCCAGTTGGCCTGTGGATTAATGCCAGTGAACTTGTGATGATGTTTGCGTTTTCGTAGTTCCCACCTAAATGTCATCCTCTTTAATGAAAAGAAAGAACCCATCCAGAAATACAGAAGAGTATCTTAAATTACTTTATAATACATAGAGGACCTAAATCTCTAATTTTTTTTCCTATGCATAGATTAAATCTTTTTGAGACATAGCTTTTTCATCAAAAAACTATATTCTCTTAATATGTATGCACAGACAGATACTCACATATTCAAAATGTCTAGAAACTTGTTTTTTAAAAAAATTGGCTGGGTGTGGTGGCTCACGCCTGTAATCCCAACATATTGGGAGGCCGAGGTGGGCAGAACATGAGGTCAGGAGATTGAGACCATCCTGGCTAACACAGTGAAACCCCATCTCTACTAAAAATACAAAAAAATTAGCCAGGCGTGTTCGTGGGTGCCTGTAGTCCCAGTTACTCGGGAGGCTGAGGCAGGAGAATGGCGTGAACCCAGGAGGCAGAGCTTGCAGTGAGCCGAGATTGCACCACTGCGCTCCAGCCCGGGCAACAGAGCGAGACTCCATCTCAAAAAAAAAAAATCCTCACTCCCATAAAAGGAAGTAACCAGAAATTGCATTCTGGAGAGAACCCCTCTAAGATACCATCTGGAAGGAAATTTTTTTCGTTAACAATTTTTATATCCATATGTTTTCTATCTGTCAGAAATGTTGGTTGTCTTCCCAAATACCAAAGCATGAGTGTGTGCCCTTTTTAAACATAGGCTACATGCCGAAAATACTTATTTCACAATAATTTCTCTATGGTATAATTTTACCCAATAAGATCCACATCTCAGTTGCAAAAAGCCAGTTCCACCTACACATGCCTTTTTAGTTTGTTCTCTAAGATAGGGTCATAGCTTCGTTTTATAGAGTATCGATGAATTTACCATTCAACAGAATCACCTAGAGAGGTTTCACCCTCTCAATGCTTACCCCAATGTTTCATTTCAATCCTTAAAGGGACTGAGAGAGAAAGAGAAAAAAAGTTCTTGATCCATCTTATACACAGGCATCTCCATTTCAACACATATTATTTTCCTCATGTCAGTGAAATCATTGAAAATTACTTTAAGAATTCTCCTGTGTTGTGACTATTTTTGTGACTACCAAGGCTAGCTCTTTGTGAGTACCTCAAATCTCAGACTCTCTACCGATGATGCTCCTGGAGAAATGTATTAGAAATGCATCCTGGTGTGACCCTTATTTTTAACCAGGATATCTGAAATACCCAACAGGACCATCTCACTTTATAATACAGGAGATTATCTACTTAGCTTGCTTTAAGTGATTTAAATCCAAAAATACACCTATGTGGAATTTTAGGCCGATAACAATTTTATAATAAAGTTTAACATACCTAAAACAAATACCTCCTAATAAATATAATCAACTCGCATTTTACTCTGGAAAGAACACTAAGCTGGCAAGTAAGAGACTAGATTCTAGTCAATTCTAGACCGGAGCAGTCAGCCTCTCTGAACCTCAGTTTTCTCCTCTGTAATGTGAGATGAAATGACCAAAGGAACATTCACCTCTATCATTCTGTGATTGGACTCAGTGCATGCTTGAATGTCCTCGAAAGATGTGACATTCACTGCAATTTGTATTTATTCAGAAGTTATCTAAACACCATTTCAAGTTCAGTGGTGCTAAATGCTGCTAACTCACTTCATCTACAATATTCAAAATGCACACATACACCATGTCTTTTTCAAAGATGCGTGGCTAAAGCCAGTCTAATTAAATGCCATGGTTAACAGTGATTTGTAGCACTGATGGGTTATAGTCAAAATTTTAAAATAATATTTCAGTGCCAGTTTAAATGCCCTTCAGGCTAAATAACTGTGCATGGCATGAGCTCTTTGATGACATTACTCTCATCTGAGGTATAATCCATGAGAGGGAAAAATTGTATTACTCTTGATTTTATCTAGTTTCATGCATCCATTAACTTCATCTTTCTTCTCTGAGATGAGCTTGGAGAAGTCAATTCCACCAAGACAAGTTAGGTTGCCAATGTGCTACAAAGTTTAAAGAAACAGTTACAGATCCAAAAGCTAATGTGCCTCTGTGTTAAGCCATTCATTCTCTTTCCTGCCTTCACTCTCAATTATAGTGAAATTTGAATTGTGAAAATTATGAAGAAATGTCCTTCCATGAGGCAAACCCAACTCATAAGTGAAATATTATAATTCAGTAATAAGCATTTTATATTTGAACTTTATGTATGTGCCTAAATTGATACTGATATTCTTAAGAGATGAAGAAATACTGAAAACTAGCCATTACATGCACTCAGTGGTGCATGCCAAAACCAATCTTCTGAGGAAAAAAAATAAGTATGCAGCATTTGTTATCTTACTGATGGCCAATGCTCATGAACGCCTTGATAGATGTGTCTAAGCATGGGATGATAGACCCTGGGCTTGTGGGGAGCTCACCTACTGGCCTCTGGAAGGCACCGGCTTCCCCACTTGGCTATTTGAGTGGGTGCTCTACCCTTTCAGGATGAAGAATTGCTACCATGCCACCTGTTACCAATGGAGGAAGGAGAAGGGGAATGTGTCCTAAGTAGGTGGGTCAAAGCCCTCCATGTTTCCTTGAATGTGTTAAATGGCTCTCTGGCTCTTTCTCTTGATTTCTACAGAGTTTCAAGGAGAGCTTAGGTGAGCAAGGCCCGACCTCTGCAAAGCCCTAAATAGGAACAGGTGTGTCCTGCTCTTATCATTGGGCCTGCATTTATTTCATGGCAAAATCTGGCATGAGCAGATAATTTTGAGATATGAGTTATTCACATGACATAGTTTTTGAAGCTTCATTTTTCAAAGTACTTAACTTTATTCACTTTTTGGATTTTCTTCAGTTCGTGTTCAAGACCAGGGCATGCAAGGAGAGGACTGTACATGAGGAACTGGCTAAAAATGTGACTGGTCTTTTGAAATCAAATGACTCAACAACAGTAAAGCATGTCCTAAAGGTAAGAATTTAAAGATGGTCCTTTAATGTGAGTACTAGGCATGGATCACGCTTATCCCTGGAAAATGATAGGAGTCATTGATGTAGACTGTTTCTCTTTCAGTTTCCAGCATTAAGATTCATATTGAAACTTAGCATATAAAGATACTAAGCAAAAGAGATCTATATCAAGACAACATACAAAAAAGTAGAATGGGCTGGGTGCGGTGACTCACCCTTGTAATCCCAGCACTTTGGGAGGCCGAGATGGGCAGATCACCTGAGGTCAGGAGTTCAAGACCAGCCTGGCCAACACGGTGAAACCCCATCTCTACTAAAATTACAAAAACAAAATTAGCCAGGAGTGGTGGTGCGCGTCTGTAATCCCAGCTACTCAGAAGGTGGAGACAGGGGAATCGCTTGAACCCGGGAGGCAGAGGTTGCAGTGAGCCGAGATCATGCCATTGCACTGCAGCCTGGGCAACAAGACCTGATAGATAGATAGATAGATAGATAGATAGATAGATAGATAGATAGACAGACAGACAGACAGATAGATAGACAGATAGATAGATAGATAGACAGACAGACAGACATTGTATGTTAGAAAAGAAGATGCATTGGAAAAATTATAGAACTGGTAAGAATTGGGCATTGTGAGTACTGAAGGTGTAGGGGAGAGTTGAAGTTTTAAATAGAGTGGTCAGGATGTATCTGATGGAGAAGGTAATTCTTGAGCAAAGAAAAAAAAATGTGAAGGTGAAGAGGTGCTGGCCATGGAGATGCTCAGAGGGAAAGACCTGCATGAAGTCATCAGGCAGCAGCACGGCTGGTGTGTCTGCAGGAGACAGGGAGGACACTGTGGCTGGAGCCAAGTGAGCAGAAAGAAAAAAAAAAAAAAGATGGAAGATGAAGTCATGGAAGCCACTGGAGGCTTGGCAGTTAGCAGAGGCCTGGCATTCCCACTCAGAGCAGAACTGAGATTTGTGTCATTGGAAGGTTTTGCACAGAGGAGTAATGTTTTAAACCAAGCTGACCTTGGTTTAAAAGGATCCCTCTGACTGCTGTGTTGAGAATCGACTACAGTGGGGTAAAAATGGAGACCGCAACCACTCGAGGGGCTATCAGAGAAGCAGGATCCTCTGGGGAGAGTCGCTACTCAGTTAAAATACGGAGTGAAGAGAATGCTCAGAGAAGAATTGCATCTTCAGGAGATTGTGCTAATGATGGACCATGTGCTCTGGAAGGCGGGGCGGGTGGGTTTCAGGAGACAGGAGGCAGTGGAGTGTGCAGACACATAAGGGAATGTGTGGAGAGGGCAGTAGAGGAGTCAAGGCTTCATCTGTCATCAGACGTAAACAAGTAAAAGCTCAATTTCATTAGTGCTGGTGGATTCAAGGAAAATAGTGGAGGCAGACCAGAGCGCTAAGGGGTGGAGAGGGGCAGAAGTCTGTTGAATTAAGAGACAAATGTTGGAACACTTGACATGATGGCTAAAAATATTTTGGACAAGATTAGGGAGAGAGGATTGCAGCAGTGTGCCTGGGATTCATTCATATTCCTAACAACATGTTTCACTTCTAATAGCCATTAGAATGCTGTTGGAGTGCTAGAATAGTATTGGTAGCCATTTCCATTTCTTCTTACTAAGAAGTGATCACTCCATTAAGCCATAGCTGCCTTTGTAGAACATCAATCCCTTCTCTTTTTGATCTGAGCCAGTCTTCCGGAATTAGGACTATGTTGTCAAAAGTTTATAGCGGCATTGTTTGTATGAGCTTAAAACAGGATATAATCCAAATGCCCACTGACAGTAGAGCAGGTAAGTCCACGGTGATTATACATGTCATGTGGTGACCATAGGTGATCCCCCCAGCTACATGCTTCAACATAAACGAACCACAGAACAGTTTGTTGAATGAAAAAGGCAATCTCAGAAGAATACATAGAGGACAGTTCCATTTATATGAAGTTCAGTGGCCAGATGAACTAAATATCCCTTCATTGTATAAGTATTCATAGCAAAATTGTGAAGTAAAGTAAAGGGAATGATCAGCACAGAATTTAAAACTGTTACTGTGGTGGAAGGGGTGGGAAGCAGAGAGGATGCAAGGGGTGCGTTCTTGAAACTGTACATATACAATATGACTTTTTGTAGCTAAGTGTCACCCCTAGACCCAAGAAAGAAGGGTGCCCATCCTGGTATGTGCTTTGCTTTTCTCATACTGCACCCATCCTCCTAGGCCAAGGTTTAAGAGGAGCTAAGAGAATAAAGAGAATAAGCCCACCAGGAGCCCCTACCTCCCCTTCTAGACCTGTAAGGAACCCCAAGACCCTCTTGCTGAAGGTCCTATAGGCGGAATCCCAGGCCTGCTTCAATCTCTGTCCCAAGCCCTCCAGACCTCCAGAGGACAGGACTTGATGCCTGAGTGCAACCCTAGACCCCATTAAGGAGCTACTTGTGGTAGGGAGGAGGGTCGGGTTGTGGACAGCACTCAGATGTGCAGGCTGGACAGTTTCCAAAAGAGCTCAGGTGGACAAGGTCCTACCTCTGCAAAGTCCTAAGTAGGAACCGGTGTGCACTGCTCTTATCATTGGGCCTGCATTTATTTCATGACGAAATCTGGCATGAGCAGATAATTTTGAGATATTAGTTATTTAGGTGACATAAGTTTTGAAGCTTTGTTTTTTAAAGTACTTAACACATGTGCACCAGGCCCCTCAAGGGGGAGGACAGAGCCTTCGGGAAGAAGAAAAGGGTTAGGGCAGGCCCTGTGCCCCCTAGGACCTCACACACTGGTGCGGCATTCCAAGGTGTTATGAAGTTTTGTTTGTTGAGGTAGGAGGATATTTTATTTAACACCTTTTCAGCTTGACTTCCAACTTCTAGATATTTAGACATATGACCTTCCATTTTCACCCTTGCCTCTAAACTTTGAAATTTTAGGGGTGAGTCTAGTACAATAAAAAGTTTGTTTAGGTCGGGCTTGGTGGCTCACAACTGTAATCCCAGGACTTTGGGAGGCTGAGGCAGGACGATCACCTAAGCCCAGGAGTTCAAGACCAGCCTGGCAACATGGTAAAACCCTGTCTCTACAAAAAACACAAAAAGTTAGCTGGGCATGGTGCACACATCTGTAGTCCCAGGTATCCAGGACACTGAGGTGGGAGAATCACCTGAGCCGGAGAGTTCAAGGCTGCAGTGAGCCGTGATAGCACCACTGCAGTCCAGTCTGGCAACAGAGTGAGACTATCTCAAAAAAAAAAAAAAAAAAGAAAGAAAAGAAAAAAAAAAGTTTGTTTAGTTTTGTTTCACTAAGTGAAACAACTAGAACATCCCTTGAATAAATATTTCGTAAAATAACAGCTTAGTCAGTCATGCCAAGTAAACTTGTAACTTGTTTTAGTTTAAATGTTTTTTGAGAGGATTGAGAAACTGAAATGTCTGACATTTACTTTTACCACTAGAACTTTTTATCCCACTTTATAGTGGGATAAAAATCATCCCACTATAATAGAGAATATTTTACTGCTCTAATTCATTTAGTTTCAAAGAATATATTTTAACATAACAATGTTATAGTATATTACATATTACAAAGAAAAAAATTATCATTATTTTACCATAGGATAATAAACGTCTTGTTGCCTTTTTTTTCCTAATAGCATTCCTGGTTCTTCTTTGCAATTATCCTAAAATCGATGGCACAGCACTTGATTGACACAAATAAAATCCAGGTAAGAACATCAGTAATATAATATTATAATATGTTTACAGTATTATCCAACAATTGCACTAATGATTATGCTGTCATTAGTTCCATTTTTATTTGCTTTATAAACCTTAGCAATTTACAATAATTACTTTATAAGTAGGAGAAATGATTGTGTACATCTGCAGAGGCCCTTCAGAAGCAGATACCAAGACAATATTGGAAATGCAAAAGATGTATTGGAGGGAAGTAACTATAAAGGATAAAAGGAACAGGAAAAACAAATGGGAAAGTCTGATGCCTGTAAATGAAAAGGGGGAAGGAAGGAGGATTGGCTAGGAAGAGTCTCACAGTGATAAGGTTTTAGCTGGGCTGATGGGAAGTCTGAGAGCAAAGAGTTGTCATTAGAGGAACCCTGCACTGGGGAGGCCATCTGACTCTAGGACCTCCACAAGCTAAGTTATTGACTGGGAGCAGCCTGGGGAGAGGGTAGCCTTGGCATGAATGCTGGAGCAGATCCCAAGATACAGCAGCTCTTTATAGTCCTCCCACTAGATTCTGTCTTGAAGGAACATTTGAGCGATGCACATTCCTGGCTGCCACAGTCCAAGTTTGCATGACATATTGTACATGTTCATGAATCTGCTTCCCCACAGTTCCCATGGGCCTCTCCTCCTGAAAGTAAGGAAGCTTAGAAGAGGGACCCTGATGGAATTAACTACAGCCCCTGCCATGGCTTTTCAGGAGCCTACGTATTACTCATCATCTCCCGTCACAACTCCCCATCCTAGATCCCTCTCACCCTAGCTAGCAGCTCCGAAGGTCTTGGTGACTCACCTGGTGATGTAACCCAAACCCTCATTCTAGAGTGGTCTCAGCCTCGGGTCGTCATACTCTACTCACACCAGAGTTGGTACATGTGGCCGTTCACAGTTACAATGGAGTGAGGAAGACCAAGAAGCAGCCAAGTAGATCACCTGAGTTCCACACACATTTCTCTCAGCCCCCACTGTGGGTAGGCATTGCCCTTGCCCCACGTGGAGAGTAAATCAGAACAATGCTGCATGAGGTGGGGTTGGTGGTGGACAGTGATATTGTTTTGATTTATTCTTTTGGTGGGGGAGAAGCTGCGTCAGAAGCTCCCACCTGGCCTCTCCCTCTAGGCTACCTCCACAGACCAAGCACCCCATGAAAGGTTACTCCAAATGCCAATTTTATTAATACAAATTATACATTTGGGACCAGTTACATGACTATTGGGGGAGATCTTTGAACCCAATGGATCTACTGTTAACAGAACTTTAGTCAGGACTCCACTTTTAATCCCTGTAAGTGCCCACTCTATCAGGACAGACATGGTGATGCTTTTCATTTCTGGATATCAGTGTCAACTCAGATCCTGTGTCCAACAGTCTTTGAACTGTATTCCCTTCTCCTCAGTGTATAGTAGCCTGAGTAAATGGCTACAGGGCCCTTTGGAGAAGAAATGATAGACTCATTACACTATGTACCTACTGCATTGTTGCAGCGGGGGCTTTCCTTTAGGGACTCCATCACCTCTTCAGTCAATGTGTACCAGATCTGAATTGTGACTCAGGTCCAGGAACAGAGAAAGGAACCATGACTATTCATTAGAATGAACATTCTCATCTTCCAGTTGCCCATTCTTGCCTTCTTTGTTAATATGATGTACCACCATTGCTGGTTGCTGTCTGTTTTGTCCCGAGGAGTTCCAGGCATCATTAACCAGCTCTACAACTCCCTGAGAGTTGGTCCCTCTTGGCTTCCCCACCAGTCTTACCATTTGTCATGATACTCACAGCCTCCTGGCTCCTAACATGAAGCACAGCACATGGCCTCTGTTGTTTTGGTGATCCCTGATCCCCGTGGCTGCTCATGAGCCAACGCTGTGACTGCTGCTCCTGCTAACAGATGGGAAACACCCCTGACTTTCTTAACGATATTGGTCCCCAGCACCTTCTTGATTGCCGTGGTGCATGCTGTCTTCTGGGCCTGCCTGGGGAAATTGATACGCTGGTGGATCTTCCGGTCTCAATTAATATCCATTCCCGCATATCCATCTCCCGCCACCTCTTTATTTTTTCCTCTATCCTCTGCCAGGACAACCAGACATTTCCACTTCACTTTTAAAGTAGGCCATCTCTGGATTCTCAGAGCAACCCTAGCAGTGAGTTGCTCATCCCGTGAGTCCTTATTTAATCGCATGTTCTGAAAAAGCACCTCCATGTCAATGTATTCTAAGTTGCCCTTACTTTCTGGCCCACATCTTCAATGTCCAATTGCAGAGGTTCTGCCCTACCTCCTGGTGGTACATGCTAGCTAATTTTTATAGCCCCTTTGGGTGTATTCTCTTTTTTGCTTTTTTAGGACCAGCAAGCCCCCAGCTGGGTTAAGCTAGGATTTAACCTCCAGGTATTATCCTGATCACCAGAAGGAGAGGCGGGACAACTCCTCAAGGGTTTGCCTGATTTCTAGCAGGGAGAAGCCTTTGCAATATCATCTTGCATGGGAAGAGTGCTGACACTTAATGGGGAGGAATTAAACTTCTGCTAGCACTAAGGCTTCAGGGAAGTATGCAGATCCACTTCCTCAGAGTCATCCATCCAGAGGTCCTCATCCATGCTCTAGGCCCCAGGTCTTTCTAACCACGGCCTTGATCTTAGTATGACAGAAATGCCTTGCTGGACCTTTAATTGTCTGTAGAGTTCCATAACTCTTAACTCGTAAATCCTGTGTTTGCTTTTCTGCTGTACCTGCTTTCCACTCCTGGAGATGAAAGCCTCTTACCTGGGAGGGAGAGAAAATCTAACACAAAGATAAAAATGGTTCATCTCTCTCTGTCATTAAGCTCTACTGGGGTCAGGAAACCTCACTGTTGAAATTCCTGCTCTGTCACTAACTTGTTAGCTGATGGAAATGACGCTTCACATCTCAGTGCCTGTTTTCTCATCTGTAAGAAGAGTGGATTGGACTAAAATTCTCTTCTAGTTCCTACCAATATGCATCTGCTTGTATAGACAGGTCACAAAACACACCTGTGAGCAGCCTAAGAATAAATGAACTGATAATAGCCAGCATGGTTGTGTCCAGCAGTTTGTCTTCCCCGATTGAGGTATGCTTTTCACGACCCCCTTCAGTGGTAACCCTCACACCCTAGTTTTCTTTCAGGAGCACTGTACCTTTCACTCTCTAACCATCTCTAATCATCACAGTGGGAAAAGACCTGATAGCATCTTTTTTTTTTTTTTTTTTTTTCGAGACCGAGTTTCGCTCTGTCACTCACACTGGAGTGCAGTGGCACGATCTTGGCTCACTGCAAGCTCCACCTCCTGGGTTGAAGCGATGCTCCTGCCTCAGCCTCCCAAGTAGCTGGGATTACAGGCGCATGCCACCACAGTCAGCTAATTTTTGCATTTTTAGTAGAGATGGGGTTTCACCATGTTGGCCAGACTGGTCTCCAACTCCTGACCTCAGGTGATCCACCTACCTCGGCCTCCCAAAGTGCTGGAATTACAGGCATGAGCCACCATGCCTGGCCCATTTTTTTTTTTTTTTTTCCTTGAGACAGGGTCTCACTCCTGTTGCCCAGGCTGGAGTGCAGTGGCACAATCATAGCTCACTGCAGCCTCAACTTCCCCAACTTAAGTGATTCTCCCACCTCAGCATCCCTAGTAGCTGGGACTACAAGCACGGCCACCAAGCCCAGCTAATTTTAGATAGATAGATAGATAGATAGATAGATAGATAGATAGATAGATAGATAATAGATAGAAGATAGATAGATAGATAGATAGATAGATAGATAGATAGATAGATAGATAGATAGATAATGATATATATTTAGTAAAATGGGGTTTCTTCATATTGCCCAGGCTGGTCTGGAACTCTTGGGCCTAAGTGATCTGCCCACCTCAGCCTCCCAAAGTACTGGGATTACAGGCGTGAGCCATTGTGCCCAGCCCTGATATTATCTTTTGACACCAAAGCATTCATAGTAAACTTTCCCCAAGCTATTTGTGGCGCCTGTAGTCCTAGCTACTTGGGAGGCTGAGGTGAGAGAATCACTTGAACCCAGGAGGCGGAGGTTGCAGTGAGCTGAGATCACACCATTGCACTCCAGTCTGGGTGACGCAGAAACACCCTGTCTCCAAAAAAAAAAAAAGAAAAAGAAAAAAAAAGGCAGAGTCTGGGTTGGAAGAACTCAGCTGCCTCAAACATTGTCTTCACATGCAGAAGTCCAAACAGGAGGGCTGGATTTCTGGACCTGAAATGGTCTTTTGGGATCCACAGAGCTTTATTCAGTGGATGTAATGTCATCTCACAGCCAAGCCCTTCTTTATCTTGACTTGTGAGGTTCCACTGGTGCCTCTTAACTGTGTCTTATACTAAGACCAAGGGGTTAAAACTAGCTGGGACTCACCATGTATCAGAGGACATTTCAAACCAATATCTGTACTCATTCAGTTATTCATTTATTAATTTCTTAGAGTTGTTTATTGGGGGAATTCCTAGTTGTAAAAAAATCAAAATAATTTATTTTAAAACGAAATAGAGGGGCCAGGTGCCGTGGCTCACGCCTGTAATCCCAGCACTTTGGGAGGCCGAGGTGGGTCGATCACCCGAGGTCAGGAGTTCAAGACCAGCCTGGCCAACATGGCAAGACCCTGTCTCTACTAAAAATACAAAAATTAGCTGGGCGGGTGGCAGGCGCCTGTAATCCCAGCTACTCGGGAGGCTGAGGCAGGAGAATCGCGTGAACCCAGGAGGCGGAGGTTGCAGTGAGCCCAGATTATGCCATTGCACTCCAGCCTGGGCAACAAGAGCGAAACTCTATCTCAAAAAAATAATAAAAATAAAATAAAATAAAATAAAATAGAGAACTACATGTCCAAAATATCTAGAATAATGTTCATTAAACCATTAATAGTAGCTATTCCCTGAGAGGGAAGGCGGAGAAGTAAGATGTGAGAGGTCACAGAAAAGGTTCACGTTTTACTTTGTACATTGCTACATTGTTTCAATAGTTTGCAATTAACATTTATGACTGACTTTTTTTATAATGTGAAAATTTAATTGACCAAAATTGAAGGAAACATTAAATAAAAATGATGGAAATCATGACCTTGAAATTAAAAGGCTTTTATTTTATTATTGCTTTCAAGTTTTCAAAAGGATTCTTTTAATTTGATGACCTATAAAATAAAGGAAATATTTCAATTGATATTTCCTCGGCTTAATATTTCACATGCCACGTTATAAAGAAATAATCCATTCTTTCCTTAGCTTCCCCGGCCTCAGAGATTTCCTGAATCTTATCAAAATGAATTGGACAATCTTGTCATGGTCCTATCCGACCATGTGATTTGGAAATACAAGGATGCACTTGAAGAAACGAGAAGGGCAAACCACAGCGTTGCCAGATTTCTCAAGGTACAGTTATATGAGATCACAGTTCTATTCAAGGCCCCGTGTTGGTGGATGCAAGACAGTCTAAACGTTCATCAGTTCACATCTTCATGTATGATGAAAAATCAAAACCAGCACTGTTAGATGAAAACTTTCATTTATACATCTTTCCTGCTTGAAATACTTTTTAATTTCTTTTTTCCAATTTGAAGTTTTATTGAATAAAGACTAAGGTTAGAGGGCCGGGTGCGATGGCCCACGCTTGTAATCCCGGCACTTTGGGAGGCCGAGGCGGGCGGATCATGAGGTCAAGAGATAGAGACCATCCTGGCCAACATGGTGAAACCCCGTGTCTACTAAAAATACAAAACTTAGCTGGGCGAGGTGGCGCGTGCCTGTAGTCCCAGCTACTCGGGAGGCTGAGGCAGGAGAATCACTTGAATCTGGGAGGTGGAGGTTGCAGTGAGCTGAGATCACACCACTGAACTCTAGTCTGGTGACAGAGCGAGACTCCGTCTCACAGAAAAAAAAAAAAGAAAACTAAGGTTAGAGCAAAGTATCCATTTGACTGTAGTCAAATCATAGTACTTCTAAATATATTTGAAGAGAAAAAATGAAATTTTTAAAAGGGAAGCTGCACTACAGCAGTAATAGTCTCTCGGGCATTTCTGCCCTTGAAAGTGATGTTATAATGGCTTTAGGTCTGACAGTGATACCAAATAGCCACTTTGGGAAAACCTTCAGGAATTTAGCATTTTTGTTTATTATCTCCAGACTCTTTTTTTTTTCTTTCTTTCTTTTTGGACAGGATCTCACTCTGTCACCCAAACTGGAGCACAGTGGCGTGATCACAGCTCCCTGCAGCCTCAATCTCTGTGGGCACAGGCGATCCTCCCACCTCAGCGTCCTGAGTAGCTAGGACCACAGACACACACCACCAAACCTAGCTAATTTTTGTATTTTTTGTGGAGACAGGGTTTTGCCACGTAGTGCAGGCTGGTTTCAAACTCCTGAGCTCAAGCGATTGGCCTCCCAAAGTGCTGGGATGACACGTGTGAGCCACCAAGCTTGACCCAGGCTGTTTTTTACATTATGAAAAGATCACACTGATCCCATGAAAGAAAAATTATCAAGTAAAGTATTGAGCAACTACTTACTAAACTGGATATGTATGGAAATTAGTTATATTTCATTGGGTTACAACCATTTATATTGAGCTGAGAGGAAAGAAACGCAAAGTCAAAGAAAAAACTAAGATACATAATTACAGTATACCATTTAACAGATGATGCATGCAGTTAGAAAGATAATAGTTTTCTGTGCCTCCTTCTTTTGTCTAACTCTTGACTACTGTAACCTTTATGAAGTCATCTGACTTGTTTCTTAATGGTAGTCACCAGAACCTATGGGTGGGTGGGAGAGTGTATAAATAAATGCTAATAATATATAGTTAAAAGCCTATAGAAGTGGAAAACGAGCCCAACTTGTCAGTGGAGAGCTTTAATCCAGCCTAATTTCTTTTTTAATGTGTTAAAAACTATTTCAAATTATACACTATATGTGTTCTTACCCTGAATTTATTTTTTTCTTCAAGGTTTTGTCTCTGATTTTTACTTTTTTCTTGCTTCCAGAAAGAGACAAGAATAAGTGTTAAAGGGGAAAAGTTTACAGGGGGGAAAAATTACTGTAGTTTTCTACCACATTTTAAGACCTATGGGAATAAAGTTTATTGGTATGCTAGTTGTTTACTAGGAAACTTAGAAAGAATTATATATAGTTCAGTTTGCAAATAAAATATATTGCAAGAAACATCTGAAATATTCTTCCCTAAACTACAAAAAAATGAGAGATAAGCAAGTCTCTAAAAAAGGGAAGAGACCCCATAGTTGCCCTCCTTATTACTAATTTGAAGTTTTAATGGCATTTATTTGACACATAAAATTAAAACAAAATTGGAACACGTATTAGATGAATCATTTGAACTAGGAGAGAAAAAAAGAAAGGAAAAGAAAGTGATTTTTGAAAATGTAAAACTGAACATCGTCATTTGGTGCAAGTCCAATACGTTTGAATTTTCAGCTGCTCAACACAGCCCACTCCCAGTGCTGATGTCATAAATCTCTTATATTTCCAGCAAACAGTAGTTGTTTGCTCAATTGGGGCTTCAAATGACTGCTACCTCTTTTTGTTACTGAAGTCTACATTAGCAGCCAACTACTGTGAATTAGTCAACATTGGAATTTAACAACTAAAATATTATTGTCACTCCACGGGTTGCTCAAAATTGGTCTCCAAGAATCAAGAAGAATGTCTGGGAACCAGTGTGTGGGCATGTAAAAATGTTCTGCGTTAAAAGGTAGCCTCCCTTAGCCCACATTATGGGAAAGTAGTATTTTTTCAGCAATTATGCCAAAAAGCTGGTACATTTCTCAACTATTCTCTCAGTGAAGTAGATAGGATTCAAATGAATGCAGCTTTTGTCATTTTTCTTTTTGCCGCCCACCTGGGTCACAGCTCTACTTATCTGAACATACCTATTTAGACACTCTGTTTATGAAGCACAATACCAAGATGGGAGCAAAGACAGATTCATTCTGATTTTTATTTTCCTGATTGGATAGCCATATCTTTTAGCCCTTTCGCCTGACTAACCACTGCTTTGTTTCAATGAGCTTTTGAAACCCACTTGGAAATCACCTAATGTTAGAGAGAGACTTGGTTTGTTAGCAAAATATGTTTAAAGAAACATCTGTGGTATTTCTCTCTAAATATCAGATAAGGATAGATAAGCAAGTCTCTAAAAAGGGAAAACCCTTCATATCTCCTCTACTTGGCTTGAATAGTCTGTGCTTTTGAAACAAATGAATGTTTTCCATAGAGCTCCTCTGTGCAAAATTTGCTGCTGGCGGCACATGAGCTAAAGGTCTAACACGGGGGCAAAGGAAAAGCGTCCAAGGTGAAAAAGAAAACGGGGCGGGGGGGGGGGGGCAGTGGTTTTGTAAATTATATAAGGAAAGGACAAGACATTCATGTGGTTTGTTTTGAAATGTGAAGGTTCATAACTCATCTCCCAACCAATTGTGAAGTAAAATTCTCATTGCTCTCACAGTTGGTGAAATAAAATAAATAAATTTTTTATTATCATATATTTTAACAGATAATTTAGAATATTTGGTCCTTAGTTTATTCAACCAAACTGTGAAAAAAGTTTGGTAGGGTATAAGTTATCCTCTAAATTAAGAGTCTGCACACTTTTTATGTAAAGAGCCAAATACTAAATATTTTCAGCTTTGTAAGCCATACAGTCTCTGCCACAACTACCCAAATCTGCAATTGCAGCACAAAAACAGTAATTCACTATACACATTATGTAAAGGACTGAGTGTGACTGTGTTCCAATAAAATTTTTATTTAAAAAAAGAATGGCAGTGGGCCAGATTTGGCCCATGGGCCATAGTTTACCAAAACCTGCTATAATTTATTTTCTATTAATATAAAAGATGAATATAAATTATCTTAAAACAAAATGAGAGAGGCCCCTCCAGGCCTCATCCATAAGCAAGAGAGCCACTGCCCCTAAGGGTCAAGAAGATGCTAGGACAGATCAGATCCAGGGGGCCCAGGGCAAGAGAGACACACTATACTTGGTGAAGCCAGACATGAAGGAGGGCTTTTTGCAGGAAAAGAGCTGACTCTGGAGACCTTTCACCCTAGAAATGACCCCCTTTCACCCTCACTGCCCCCTTGGAAAGAGGATGCCAAGCTGACCACATAGAAGGTCTTTCTTCACAGTCAAGAAACCTCAAGTTGATTCTTCTACTCCCCAGCACCACTTTCTCCCCACAGTCCCCATTTATGAGTGCTGGAGACAGGTCTCCTTCAAAGTTCACAGGTCTTATCTGCAGAGTAGCCGCCACAGTCTCTGGGATGTAGCAGTCACCATCCCTGCTTTGGACTAGTTCAAAGACGGGACTCACCAGTCCCTCCTTCATGCAGTCAAACAGCCCTGCATCTTTGCCAAAGACTTCCCCAGGGCTCTTTTCTCCTTCTCTTTCTTGGGAAGTTTCTAGAGCATAGAGATCTGCTGGTGGTCTTCCTCTCCTCTGCAAGATGAGGCAGGGCCCCTGATATTCCAAGGGTGGCCAGGTTGGGACTTCCTCCTGCAAATGGAGAGTCTGGGAGACTGGACATGGGTGCCAGGAGCCAGTTCAGTGCAGAAGGCACCAAAGCCCCTTTCCTTCCCCCCTCCCCACTTGGCTCTGTCTTTTTAGGCTATGATTATACTGTGGTGTCTACCTCTCTCCCACTATTCTATTGAGACATGTGATGACTCGGAAGCCATTAACTTTTTACTGAAGGAAGAATTACTGAAAGAACTAAAATTTATATTTAAAGTGAAATTATAGATGAGGCCATGTACTAACACAGTCATGAATAGGTACATTTAAAAATTCAAAAGAAAGTAAAGAAAAATTGAAAGGAAAAACAAAACAGCAATATAAATGACCTAACAATTCGAAGAACAACTTTGGAGAAAATAGCTCTTGTTTACACACAAATGTATTTCAAGAGGAGACTTTTCACTTGGTCCCCTCTCCATAGTAAGATTTTATGTGTAGTCCTGTCTGAGAAAAGAGAGTTGTGAGTAAAATTGAGGAGAGATTCCAAGAATGCAAAACCATTTTACTGGACCATCCTGGACTCTTTGGACAAGAAAGAAGCACTCCACACTAGCTGTGGAATTTTCCCAAGCAGCATGTTTACTCACACCCAGGTGGGTGAATAGAATGAGACTCACACACCAAGTGATGAGCTGCAGATTCACTACGGGAGGCACCTGCTCTAGTGCCTCCCCAGATCCTACATTGGGAACTATGGTCCCTTCCTCCTGCTCCACACTTTGCCTGTGCAGTCTTTGGCCACGGTAGCTTGGTTACTGGTTACAGGACCATCCGTCTTTTAGAGAGATAGCAAGTGCTCCTCCGAGCCTACTTACTGTTTAAGACTGTCCTTGATATACAGTAAAGCGAAATTTGACCACAGAATAAGAAAGGTAGTGAGCAGCTCACTGATAGAAATCTTAAGATCTCCTTCCTTCGCCCTTCAAATGCAAGCTTCCTCAGCTGATAAGGAGAGGAGCTACTCTGTTGAAAGGGCCCAGTGAGATTTAAAAAGCTTTCCTGACCCATCTCTACCACTCCTCCTTATGACCCAGTGCGTACAGGAGAAGATCTACAACCCCAGAAGTGTGAAATAGAATTACTAAAAGAAAATAATAAAATGTAACTAAGTGGTTAAAAAAGTAGACAACCGAAAGCTAAAGCTTTCTGTATAAAAAAGAAGGGGCTATAATATTTCATTGCAAACTCCAGTGACATTTTATAAAATCAATAAATATAGATTTGTAGCTTTCTGATGGATATTTTTGTTTTGTTCAGTTATACTTTCATTTTGTTTTTCTTTCAATTTTTGTTTTCTTCTGAATTTTTAAATGTATCTATTCTGTGTTAGTATATTGCCTCATTTTATTTTCATTTTTAATATAAATTTTCGTTATTTTAGTTGCCATATGTGGATGACTGCTTATACGTATTTAGATTTCTAAAATACCTAATTATACAACACATTTAGTTCAGTGTTATTTTACCTCAATATATTTAATCATACTTTCTAAAATCTTTAATAGATTCTTCAAGTAAAAGTGTTTGAATTTAGAATTGTATCTATTTTAGCGTTGCTTTACGTTTATGGACCGAGGATATGTGTTTAAGATGGTCAACAATTACATCAGCATGTTCTCCTCCGGTGACCTCAAGGTAAGAACCATGTACAGGAGTGATCGTTTTCTAAACTATGGCATTATAAATAAATAAAGTAGTCTCTGTGGATACCTGCTTAAGTCATTAACCTATCCATTCTCTGTATCAGAAAGTGATTTCTATGCCAAGGAGAGGCAGCGTTTTAATGGTTCATCTGCTGAGTATGCCTACCAAGTCCTCCCTTAATGTGGACAAAGGAGAGTGGAATGAAAGTGTTTACATTGCATTTCTATTTCCTGTGGGTGGTGAAGAGAATGGCTCTTTGTAGCTACAATTCCAACAGTCCAGTTTGCCCTAGACTGGCTTGGTTTTAGCACTGAAAGTCCTACTTACCTGGAAACCTTTAAGTCCTGGGCAAAATGGGACAGTTGAATGCCCTACCCAAATACGGGTATATGTTGGGGAGATGTAAAGAGAACTCTAGAGCAGTGGTTCCTAGACCAGAGAGGTAGCATCACTTGGGAACTGAACTGCTGGTAATGGAGCCCAAAAGTCTGTTTTAACAGGACCTCTAGGTGATTCTTACGCATTCCCAGGTTTGAGAACCACTGAGCTATGGTTATGACATATGCTGGAGAGAACTTAGACTGGAAATGGGCCCGATGATGAAAGTTGGATCAATTACTGTTCTTTGGGTTGCAAGCAACAGAAACTGACTCCAATTTGAGCAAAAGGGAATTGACTGGGAAGGTATTGGGAGTAAACAGCATTGATGAAGCAGCTGCAGAAGCAGGCTTTGAAAAGAGCAGGGGCCAAGCCTTTTCAAGCACAAGGAATACAGTCATGCGTCACTTAATGACAGAGACACGTACTGAGAAAAGCATTGTTAGGCAATTTCATCACTGTGTGATTATCACTGAGTGTACTTACACAAACCCAGCTGGTATATATCCTACTCCATTATATAGCTCTGTTTTCATTGTATGGGACCACCATTGTATATATGGTCTTTCACCAAAATGTTATGTGGGGCCTGACAATAATTGCAAATGAAGAACCATTTGGCCAGGGTGCTGCTGCATCTGCTTAAATGAATCAACTGAAGCCATTTTCTCCCCCCAACACTCTGCTTCAGATTCACCTTCCATAGAGGAAGTGTGTGAGCAGCCTGCTTTGGATCACATGCTTGCCTCTTAAGGAGGGAAGACAGGGCATATGAATTAACAATTCTCTGTTATCCTTTACCCACTGTGAAGAAGGCCAGTCCTCAAGGGGAAATTATCTAGGTATTTGAAAAGTACAATAGATTTAGACCAGCCAAAAATAAATAATGAGATTCTTACAGCCTTTCATGTCATGCTTAGGTGCTTAAACATTATTTTTGGGAGATGGGGTGCAGTGGAGATTTACTTTTGACTGGAGTTACATGATTTTATGTCATTTGGTTTTGAAAATCCAATTCTCCCTCTAAATATTTTTTGAAAGTATATTCTTCATTTGTGCTCCTCTCATGCATGAAATCTGCAGAATATCCATTTAATTGCATCAGACCTAAATTATATATTTTCAAAGACCAAAGAGAATGTTCTCAGTGTAAAATAGTTAAAATATAATTTAATAATGTTCCTGTTCACTTTGACGTACAAAAGTTTAAGCCAAATACTATCCTTTTAGAAATGGCAGTATTTTAAATTATTAACTAAAGTTGCCACAAGATATAATTCTAAAATATCTGAGTAAATGGGACATATTTTATTTGGTGAGCTGAGGTTAATGAATATAATGATGATCATCGAACTTAGTCTTAAAACATGGTTACTTAGCATGCGTAAGAGTGAAAATAGAGCAGTTAGGAACATGCTAATTTTTCCTACTGATGTGGGTTTTCTTTACTTCTGTGTTACAGTAGACTTTGACCGTGCCTGTACTCCATTTATCTCAGTCTAACTCAAACATTATTAGAAAGACAGACTTATTTCCAAGGGCAGGGAGGAAAGGGGAATTAAATAATGTATTATGAGAACATGTAGCATACAGAGTTTCACTCTAATTTTATGTGATACACACCATTGTCTTCCTTAGCTCTGGATGGTAGGAGCTCATTGTAGAGGTCTGTTTCATTATCTGAGTGTAGTCTTTGAGAGAATTCTGTGCATGTGTTACAGCAGAAATTTTTTTCAGAATAAATGTGTCACGGTACATGCTAAAAGAAGTTACAAAATATGACTCAGTAGGATCTTATCTCATAGACGCTACACGTAGGTTACAAATGGGATTATTTCCTGAGGAGGCGGTGACCAGTTTCCAAAAGTAGGGAGCTTAAGAGTTCAGAGGGGATAAAATCCTTTCAACTTAATTACCTAGTGGTCCCACAAGTGTACGGTAACTACTTTTTCTTTTTAAGGATAAGATTCAAGTGCAGATTTTGTTTCTTTGTTTTTATTCAGTTTTGTGGCCTGTAAGTCATAGTCATTTAGTTTGCCTCTCTTTCAGACCTTGTGTCAGTATAAATTTGATTTTCTTCAAGAAGTATGTCAACATGAACACTTTATTCCTTTGTGTCTGCCCATAAGATCAGCAAACATTCCAGGTAATAAAATTCCCAGAATTTTCATCAGTTCCTGCAAAGTGAATGCTTTTGTTTGTTCGTTTTACCTTTTGTTTATTATTATTTTCCTGTTTCCTCAGTCATAAATTTGTTTGAAGCTGTCACATGGGTATCAGACCCAGGTAATCAGAATCAAATTAAAATGCAAAAGAAGTTGTTGGCATGTGGTGATGAATGCAGTTTCATATTCTCAATTTTTGTGTGTTTCCCTTTTTATTAAAGAGAAGGCCAACAAAATTATAAACCTGATGATTGTAAATCAAATAATTTGAACCTAGAGGCACCTTACTGGCTCCAAAAGACAGCTTTCCTTTGATTTTGAGACATAAAATTATAGGGAGGAGAAGTACTATATATATAATTTATAAATATTATATATAAAAATATATGTGTTATGGTAGAGAGTATTACCCATGTAGACATCAAAAACTAATCAAACATCAAGAGGCAAATAAAATAATAAAATTATTTAGGAGCATGAAATACTTTATTACCAAGTAATGAGTAAACTATGAGGTACAGTTTTTTTCTGCGGGTGGGGGTTGTTTTGTTTTTTGAGGCAGAGTCTCACTCTGTCACCCAGGCTGGGAGTGCAGTGGCATGATCTTGGCTCACTGCAACCTCTGCCTCCCAGGTTTGAGCGATTCTCCCACCTCATCCTCCTGAGTAGCTCAAACTACAGGCATGTGCCACTCACCTGGCTAATTTTGGTATGTTTAGTAGACAGGAGGTTTCACCATGTTGGCCAGGCTTGTCTCCAACTCCTGACCTCAGGTGATCCGCCTAACTCAGTCTCTCAAAAAGTGCTGGGATTGCTTTGAGTATGGGTGTGAGCCACCACGCCCAGCCGAGAGGCGTATTTGCTTTGATATTCACAAACGCAAACACTAAGATTGGTAGAGAGCCTCATTATACTTCCTTAACCTATTAGCTTGCACTAGTATTATGGAGGGAAAATTACATTATCAAGCCTATAAAAGTTTTGCCATTTTAATCTTAAATATAATCTATATAATATTATTCCAATTTTTTCTAATTTATGAAGCATATTTCATAGAAAATAGGGTAGAAATGGTATATTACATAATAAGGCTTTAAGGTTTTTACTTTGTTCTGAATTTATTTTTGTTTTATAAATTAGTGACAAGTTATTATTGGTTAGCTGGGCTGATTGAGATATTCAAGAGGACCAAATCTTTATTTGGTCATTTTTATTTCAATTGCTTACTGTGTTAGTCCATTGTCACACCGCTATAAAGAACTACCTAAGACTGGGTAATTTATGAAGAAAAGAGGTTGAATTGACTCACAGTGCCATATGGCTGGGGAGCCCTCAGGAAACTTACAATCAAGGCAGAAAGTGAAGGGGAAGTAAGGACCTTCTTCACATGGTGGCAGGAGAGAAAGGGAGTGAGCAGGAAGTGCCACACTTTAAAACCATTGGCTCTCAAGAGAACTCACTGTCATGAGAACAGCATGGGGGAAACTGTCCCCATGATCCAGTCACCTCCCACCAGGTACCTCCCGTAACACGTGTGGATTACAATTCAAGATGAAATTTGGGTGGGGGCACAGAGTCAAACTATATTACTTACTGTTAGTCAGTAGTTCAGAGAAAATCCTGATAGTCTTTTTGTAGATCTGATACTATAAATAATGAACATAAAAATATGTTTCATAGCAGGCAAAGTTCTGATAGAAAAATAAACGCTCAAGTAGAAGGCTAACAATTAGAATAATTCTGCTCATGACCCTCTTTTTTAAGAAAACAAATAGGCTGGGTGTGGTGGCTCATGCCTGTAATCCCAGCACTTTGGGAGGTCGAGGCAGGCAGATCACCTGAGGTCAGGAGTTTGAGATCAGCCTAGCCAACAAGGCAAAACCCCGTCTCTACTAAAAATACAAAAATCAGCCAGGCGCAGTGGTGGACACCTGTAATCCCAGCTACTTGGGAGACTGAGGCAGGAGGATCGCTTGAATCCAGGAGGCGGAGGTTGCAGCGAGCCAAGATCGTGCTACTGCACTCCAGCCTGAGCGACAGCGCCAGACTCTGTTTCAAAAAAAAAAAAAAAAAAAGGAAACAAATAACCTAAGACATTCTCCTTGAAAATTGGCAATACTGAAGACTCACATTTTTAAATAATATAGTTTAATTGTTCAGTATAAACTACACATAATGAATATATATGTATCTGAGTATGTATATGTATATATCTGAACTTTTTATTTATATTAAATTCAGATCCTTTGACACCTTCAGAATCAACTCAAGAGTTACATGCATCAGGTAAGTGATATTACCTTATCTAAGCATCAGTAACCACCTAGTAATCCAGTAATATTGACAACTATAAATACTATAAATTTCCAGCTTCTGGGTGCTCATAAGTATTCATATATTTAATATCATATAATAAAAATATTCAAAAAGTTGACTGAATTGTTTTCTTGTCACAGATAGTTTAATGATTGCCTAATTTCAGTTCTTTCATATTTTATTCTCCAGAGGTTGGAAATATTTTTTAATTTCCCAAAGCATCTGAAATTTCCTTAATTTGTATCATAAATGAAATTCCCAGATATATATAATAACACGCTTGTTCGATGTAACTGACTTTATTTGATACGTGTCTTTTCCTAAACCACAACCTGGTTTGATCAATCTTGTTAAGACAGAGGATATTCGTATAAGTTTATTTTATCTGAAATAGGTTAGTAACTTAAAATGGTCTAGGCAAACCTTTTCTGTAGTCATAGATGGGAATTTAAAAGTTGTGTTCTATTCCTGGATCTTCAGTATTACGATGTCACTGAGAAACTTATTTAACCTGAAGCCCTGTGAATTTTCATATTCAGTAGCTTCTTTATGGACTAAAAAAGTCAGTATGTTTAATTTGCTATTGGTCATCTATGAGCTGGAATATTCTAATAGTTCATTATATTAATCATACCTCCCTTATGGGTTGTCCTGCAGATTAAATGGGATAATACACATAAAGTGCTTAGCCTAGTGCTGGCAGACAGCAGGTTGTATACATGGGTGCTAGTACTACTGTTTTCCCCCAGCCTTACTGAGGTAAAATTGACAAAAATTGAGCGCGGTGGCTCACACCTGCAATCTCAACACTTTGGGAGGCCGAGGCAAGCAAATCACTTCAGGCCAGGAGTTCGACATCACCCTGGCCAACAGGCAAAACCCCATCTCTACAAAAAATAGAAAAATCAGCTGGGCGTGGTGGCACATGCCTGTAACCTGAGCTTCTTGGAAGGTTGAGGCACAATAATCGTTTGAACCCTGGTAGCAGAGGTTGCAGTGAGCCAAGATTGTGCCACTGCACTCCAGCCTGGGCAACACAGCGAGACTCTGTCTCAAAAAATCATAATAATTTTATATATTTAAGGTGGAAAACATGATGTTTTGATATATGTATGCATTGTGAAATGATTACTACAATCAAGCAAACACCTCATATAGTTTTGTTTTTTATGTCTGTATGATTAAAATAATTAAGGTCTACTCACTTAATAGATTTCAAATACACGATATTATATTATTAATGATTCTTACTCTGCTACATATTTGACCTCCACAATTTATTCATCTTATAACTGAAAGTTTGTATCCTTTGACTAAAATCCACCTCCCATTTCTCCCATTCACCAGCCCATGGCAACCATCTTTCTACTCCGTGCTTCTATGAGTTTAACTTCTTTAATTTTTTTGTAGAAACTTATGGGAGTACAAGTATAACTTTGTTACATACATAGATTGCATAGTGGTGAAGTCAAGGCTTTTAGGATATCCATCATCCAAATAATGTACTTTGTACCTATTAAGTAGTCTCTTATTGTCCACCAGAGCTTGACTTCTTTAGATTCCACATATTAACTGAGATCATGCAGTATTTGTCATTCTGTGTTTGGCTTATTTCGCTTAGCATAATGACTTTTAGGTTCACCTGCACTGTCACAAATGGTGGGATTTTCTTTTTTTCTTTTTTTTTTTTTTTTTTTTTTTTTGAGGCTGACTACTACTCCATTGCATGTATATACCATTTTTAATCCATTCATCTATGGATGGTCACCTAGGTTGTTTCCATAGCTTGGCTATTGTGAATAATTCTGCAACGTATCTCTTCAACATGATGATCTGAATTATTTTGGATATATACCCAGAAGTTGGATTGCTAGATCATATGGCAGCTCTATTTTTACTTTTTTGAGGACCTTCTATACTGTTTTCTATAATGAACGTATTCCACCAACCGTGTACAAGGGTTCCCCTTTCTTTACACCCTCACCAACACTTGTTCTCATTTGACTTTCTGATAATAGCCATCCTAAAAGGTATGAGGTAATAGTGCGTTGTGGTTTTGATTGGCATTTCCCTGATGATCAGTGATATTGATATTGAGCACTTTTTCTGTATCTTTTGGCCATTTGTATGTCTTCTTTCAAAAAATGTCTATTCAGATCCTTTGCCCATTTTTAAAACTTGGTGGGGTTTTTGTTTGTTTGTGTGTTGCTATTATGTCATATGAGTTCCTTGTAGGGTTTGGATATCAGTCCTTATCAGATATATGGTTTGCAAGCATTTTCTCCCAATCTGTAGTTTGCTTTTTCATTTTGTTGATTGCTTCCTTTGCTGTCCAGAAACTTTTTAATTTTATATAATCCTACTTGTTTATTTTTGCTTTTATTGACTGTGTTTTTGGGGTGATATTCATAAAATCATTGTGAATGCCAATGTCAAAGAGCTTTCTCCCTATGTTTTCTTGTAGGTGCAAGTACTACTATTAATGGTTACATTTTAAAAACCCTTTGGACAATTTGAATAAATCCACTATTACTGGAAATTTTAACAATCTTTTCTCTGTAATTCAGGCTCAAAATTTGGCAGTGCCATTTCTCTCTCCTTGCTCCCTCACATACTTAAGTCAACTTTTCCTAGTGATTTACCACTCAGTTTCTGCTACCCCAGCCCAGATATCACGTTGTCACTTGTCCCCTCCTTCCCCCATTGCTACAATGTCCTGTACTGTATCCCTCACCCCACATCTCCCCACAGTCTAATTCATTTACACCCTGCCACACCATATTAATAAGTCAGTAAAGCATGAGCCTTATCAGGGCACTGATCTCAAAGCTGTCCGTGTGTTAGCATTTCTTACAGAATTAAATACAAATGGAGAGGGACCTAGATGGCAGCTAAGGAAATTGTACTGTTCTCCATCATCTAGCCCCAGCCTCTCAAGCCTAATTCTCTCACCATTCCTTTTAGCCATTGTGCTTATTGATTCCCACATACCCATGCTCCCCTCCATACCTGCTCCCTTCCATACCTGTGCTTTCAGAATTCTGTGCCATTGAAAATCCAGTGGCTTCTCCCAGCCTCCTGTCCCTTCTCCACTGCCTCCGTCTGTTCCCATAAAGATCTGCACCTCCAAATTTTAAGTATCCTCAAAGGCTCATCTTGATGGATTCCTACTTATATCCTGATTACTCCAAGCAGAAAATGTGTTTTCCCCTCTCAACTCCTGTAATCCTGTAAATATGCTGGATTATGGGATTCAGAAGTTGATGTCGTGTGTTAGTTTGTACCCGTATTTGTGTTTGTATACACAGAATAGTCCCCTTACTGAATGCTCCTTGAGGATACAACACACCTCATTTCTGTAGCAAGACTGTATTCCTGAATCCCTCCTAATAGTGGAAGAAGTTGATGGTAGTTGTTTGGTATATCTGTCTCAATTACAAAGTGATCATTTGATTTTCAATAACGTGAGTTATTTTCCTTCCTCACAAAGAGATGCCTGAGTATTCAGTCACAAATGAATTTTGTCGCAAACACTTCTTAATCGGAATTCTGCTCCGAGAAATTGGCTTTGCCCTGCAGGAAGACCAAGATGTCAGACACTTAGCTTTAGCTGTCCTAAAAAATCTAATGGCTAAGCATTCGTTTGATGATCGATACAGAGAGCCAGTAAGTGATCTTCCTTTCTCCCTTCCCTAAACACTATTTAATGGCTCACTGCATTAAATGCATATGAAACCAACAAGCCTATTGATTTTTACGTGAATCATTTCTTTTGGCTACCTTTTCACCTAGAGAAAACAAGCCCAGATAGCAAGTTTATACATGCCCCTGTACGGCATGCTCCTGGACAATATGCCAAGGATTTATCTGAAGGACCTGTATCCTTTTACTGTCAATACATCTAATCAGGTACGTTTGCACAATAAGTCGCATTTCGATGTTAATAGTTTGTCTTTTTAAAATTATTTTTTGCCCTGGGTAACCATTTCTTCTCATCTGTGAACATACTAGGCATTGAACAACACTTTCTGCTACGTACTCACATCAGTGGGTCATTTGTTCCAGATATGTCCCTTTAGCCTTCCGCCTGATCCACCCTTCAACATTTGGCTTTCATTTCCCTCTGTTCTCTGTATCAGTTTCCAATTCTTTCCAGCTTTTACAGTTTCCTCTGTTGCAATCATGGCCCCTTCCTCAGTGGACACCTTCTCCTACCACTTTCTACATTACCTACATCCCCACCTGGTGTCAGAATAAATAGCCAAGTGCCTTATTTGTAGTCACAACCCAGGAATAACTATAATCCTTCCTCCACTGAGACACCACAGTGACTACGCACAATCCGCTAGAGATCTGTTGCCTGTGTTCTAATCTCAGATGAAATAACCCACTGCTGAATCCAGTATCTAAGGAAGGTATTACCATCTAGGAGTTAGGAGCTATGCTATGGATTTTTTTTTTTTTACCTTGTTCGAATCCCAGCAGTATCAGTGAAACAAGTAAAACAAGAGCTATCTTGAAACAGTAAAACAAGAGCTATCTTGAATGCCAGTCCCAGTCTATCTGGGTGGCTGGAGATAAGTTAGCCAACCTCCTTAGGACTCCATTTCCTTCATTATAATACAGAATAAAATACCTAAATCACAGTGTCTTTATGAGGATTAAATTGTATACTAGAAAACATTTATTATAGAGCCTGGCAAACAATAAATATTTAAAATGTAGTTGTAGACCAGGTATAGTGACTCACATCTCTAATCCCAGCAACTTTGGGAGGCCAAGATGGGAGGATCACTTGAGGCCAGGAGTTTAAGACCAGCTTGGGCAACATAGCAAGACCCCACCTCTACAAATAAGAAATTTTAAAAATTAGCTGGGCATGGTAGCACATACCTATAGTCCCAGCTACTCAAGAGGTTAAGGGCAGGAGGATCCCTTGAGTCCAGAGGCTGAGGCTGCAGTGAGCTATAATCATGCCATTGCACTCTAGCCTGGGTAACAGTAAGTTCCTGCCTCTTAAATAATGAAATAGAATAATTAAAATAAAATAAAATTTAGTTGATAATAATAGTAATGTACATAAGATAACTCATGGTAATAATGATATCCATAATGTGATCCATGAATATATCCATAACCAATCCAGCCATGTGGTCTACATATCTGTATCTAAAAGATTGTTTCTACAACATTATAAAAAAGTCACATAAATCAAATTATAACTACAAGTATGGTTTTGGCTGTATTTGTTTTCACTGCCTACTTTAGCAGAAAACCTTTGAGGGGATATAAAAGAACAAATTAAATATCACTTAATTGGAAGTGTAATGAAGAAGGCATATGTGGGTTAACAATGTTGAAACGGAATACCGTGATTCCCATTAATCTTTACTATACTTTGAATACAGGGGTCTAGAGATGATCTAAGCACCAACGGAGGATTTCAAAGCCAGACAGCTATGAAACATGCAAACTCTGTGGATACATCATTTTCTAAAGATGTTTTAAATTCCATAGCAGGTACTTCAGATCTTCTGAGATCACTTATTTTTAACACTCATCCATGTTTACATTGTATATCATTGTGCTTTTTACTCAGTCCATAATTTATTATGCATAATCTATGTGGCAAAGTATACTACATTTATACAACCAAAGAGTCTTTTTACATATTTTTTTGAATTCCATCCAGTGACTTCCTCTTCTACTTAGTGTTCATTATTACTTGGCTTAAGGAGCAGCCTACTTAGATGTTATCAAATTACTTTATTCTGGAAACCATCTTTAAGTTTTCATTGCAGACCTTTTAAAATATAATGGATTTTCAACTTCAAGGATTATTTTTAAGAACTGTTTTGGAAATGTCATTTCAATTTCTCATGAACAATCAAAAGTTGAAAGCTCCTTCCCAAAAGTATCTTTATGAACTTTTACTAAAGCATTTTTAAAACAAGAGCTATCTTGAATGCCAGTCCCAGGTGCTGTTATGTTGGTCTTTCACAACACTGCTGCCACCTCAGTAATCAGCATCTTTTTGGTTCATCATGTGAAGCTTTTGTGTGTATGTGTGCCCATACATCTCATTCCCGTATGTGTGCTGTGGCTTGTGTTTGCAGCATTTTCATCAATAGCTATTTCTACAGTAAACCATGCTGACTCCAGAGGATCTTTAGCAAGTCTTGACTCCAATCCAAGTACCAATGAGAAGAGCAGTGAGAAGACGGACAACTGTGAAAAGGTACGGCTTCCCTCTCAAACCTACTCATCATTACAAGGCAGAGGTCACTCACTCTCACTCAATCCTGATTGGTTCTTGAATTCCCAGATCCCAAGACCCTTGTCTTTGATTGGCTCAACTCTTCGATTCGACAAGTTAGATCAAGCAGAAACCAGGAGTCTCCTGATGTGTTTTCTTCACATTATGAAAACGATTTCGTACGGTAAATAGAACTCTTTAAAATTAATTTTTTTGAAAAAAGGAAAAAGAAAACCTGCAGATTCTCATGCTATGTGGTGTTTCCTTTTAGAGACTCTGATTGCCTACTGGCAGAGAGCTCCCAGTCCAGAGGTGTCCGACTTCTTCAGCATCTTGGAGTAAGTTTTAGAGTTGATGACATAACACTTTTTTCTGGAAATTTCTAAATAGTCCACTATACCATGTTTCATTCAAGAACCCATATAGTAAGTTATCAATAATAACACATGAACTATTTAAAGAAAATTTAATATTTTTCTTTCAATATACTTAGATGAACAGTTTATATAATGAAAGAATATGAATAATTAGAACGTGTTTTTTTTTTTTTGTTTCTAGCGTTTGTCTTCAAAATTTCAGATACCTAGGAAAACGCAACATAATAAGGTAATAGTTTTAAATTCCAATAGGTGAACCTGGTCTTTTAAAAAGCATATGACATGTATTAACATATAAGGTTAGAGTTATAAATATATGTTAGAAATCTTAAAATGCAAATAAGGATTGTTAGGTTGACTTCACATTAGACACAGAAGTTTGAAGATTGCCTCATACACATTGTATATCTAGGAATAGTTCATGTTATCTAGGGAGAAAAGCACAAAAGCACAAATTTTTGAAAGAAAACTACATTTCATGTATCTTCAGAACGGATTTATCATTATATAGATATAACCTGGAAGATACCTATTTCAGAAGACATTTCTAGTAAACTAAAAAAAAAAAAAAAAACAAGTAATCTGGAATAACTTTGCACTGTCATAATTTTCTCATGAGACAACAATGTTTGAAGCACCTTCACTAAATCCCAATTTCTGATTTCCGAAAGAAAACAGGGTTTTATTTTTGACTAATTCACAGCATGTAAACCATTTCATTGTGCAGTAATCGTTTTGTCAGTTGCCATTCATTTTTATATGTAAATTACAAACACTGAGCTATGATTAAAACTTCCATTTTCATTGCAGAAAAATTGCTGCTGCATTTAAATTTGTGCAGTCCACCCAGAACAATGGAACTCTCAAAGGATCCAATCCTTCCTGCCAGACATCAGGTCTCTTGTCGCAATGGTAATGTCACATTTGCTTGGTATTTAAAATTATATATAACTCTGTGTATGTGTCTATATATGCACATGTCAGAGGTAGACACACACACACATATTTCTATTTATATATTCAAATCAAGTGCAGATTTCAAGTAACTATGTGTCTATCTAAAGAAACTTCCTAGATACTTTACTGTCTGCCCTACTGGCTGGTAAAGACCAAAGATAAATGTGTGCACTTAGAGCACAATCCCTTGCATAGACTGAACATTAATGAGTATTTTCATTTAATGAAACCTGAGACCTAGGCCCAATAAATGCCTCTTTTAATGCTAGCTAATCTTCCAGTGACAAACCAAAATGTGGGATCATGTCTCCCTAGGCTTTTCAGTAATTATAATATTTTTGCAATGTTCTTGAAGCTGAAATTGTTTCTTAAAGGGTCAAAGGCAATGAGGAAGCATGGATAGTCCCATAACCTCACTTTAGATTTCCTAGTCATTAGACTGATTTGACTAGCAGATAGGACCTGGAGTCATCCTTCACCAGCCTAACCAATGGGAAACATTTGCCCTGAAATTCTACCTAGAGCTCCTCTGGGTCTCGTAAATGAGAATTCTTTGCTAAAATTATCCCCACTTTGATTTATTCTTCCCACAGGTATCATCATAATATATATTATGAATATTTTAGAACGGATTTTAGAAGGAAATATGAAAGTAATACATAGCGAATAAATCGTAAAATAAATTTTGCCTCCCTCCATGGGAATCCTTTGAAATTGCCCCCTTGTGAAAAGTAAATGAAAAAAAAATGTAATGGACATTTTTTGCAAATAATAATAGAATAGAGGAAAATAAAGAATTAGTTTCCATGTTTAATAATAATAGTGAGCCACCTGAGGTCACTCAGGTTTTGTAGATGGGTGGTGGTTTAGATTTCAGGCTGCTTCTGAAACATCTGGACGGGTCCTGGCCATTTCTGTCCCTCACCTCCTAGAAACCAGGGCTTTTCCTCCACAAGTTCAGTCTGTACTACACTCAAAACCTAGAAATAAGCCAATCCAAATGCCTAAGACCTCCAGCCAAGGAATCACTCACTCTTTCTAGCTGCAGGAATGACCCAGGCTCCCCTGGCTATTGAAAGCCAAAGTCACATCTCCTGGGCCTCCACCCACCCAGGTTTTTGGATTTAGCCAGAACCAAAACAGCCTTTTAGAGTGGGAGAAAGAGTCATTTTTAGGTTAAGGCTTAAAGGAGGAATTAGGAAATACTTCAGGGTATTTCCAAATGCTGCTTTCTTTACATAAGTGTTTTTATAAATAGTTTTTATGACAGCACATATCCCAAGAATTATCAACCTATTTCCTTGGCCAAATGATAAAGTCAGGAGTAGGAGATATTCCCACTGCCACAGTAACGCTGGCTTATTTTTCCCAGCTGGAAATGCCATGGGGTGTTGAATGAGTCATTGCAGGCCATTGTCATTGCCCTGGAAGCACAGAGGCACAGAAGTCCTTCAACTACCTACCTCCCACAACCATCACATGTCAGCCCCCTGTGGACATGACACCAGTGAAATGGCAAATCAACAGGAATGTCCAAATACAAATACCTTGGAAAGCAAGGGTTGCTTTAGAACCCGATTTTACACTTTATCTCTTTAAAAATAAGTTGATGCATCTGAGCTATACAATACTGTACTTTTTAATGTCCACCACTGGCTACTGATCAGCCAGTAGCCAACTTACATTCATAGAATTATTTATGAAAGAATATATTTATTTCATAAATAATAATGAATATGCTTGAATAGATTTCACTCAAGGATCTGTTATTCTATAGATTATCCTTCTGAATGCTATTTTGGCTTAAATAAAATTTCTCCAAAAGTACTTTAAAAAGTCCCTCTCATCATGTCACCTGTAATTAATATTTGTAATAAAAAGTTGCTTTCCAAACTAGTTTTTAATGTTTGACTCAATCTAGAACATTTGAATGAACAAGTATTATTTGGCTGTAACATCCCTAAAATAACTCTAATCACTTTTCTTATTTCATTTTCAGGATGCACTCCACTTCCAGTCATGAAGGCCATAAGCAACACAGATCACAAACTTTACCTATAATTCGAGGCAAAAATGCACTTTCTAACCCCAAACTCTTACAGATGTTAGACAATACCATGACCAGTAAGTAAACCGAAATAACAGGAACAAGATGGTTACCAGTTTTTCTCTAGGTATGTGTAGGACATGAAATGCACTAAAACCACTGCTTTTAAGGTTTGCTGTAGCTCTGGAAATATTTCTTAAAGGAAAGACTCACCAGGGAGTGGTTAAAAAAATGTGTAGTGCCCTATGGTGAAGAAAGGGGAAAGGCAAAACCCTCAATATCATATGTTTAGCATAGCTCCCTTGGAAACAAGTGACTTTCAGCATTGTGCAGGTTATGGAGGCTGCTGTCAAACAGATGATTACTGCTTCCTCTGTGGGGAGGGGATAAAGTTGCCAATGTCCCAGAAGCAGCAAGGGTGACATCTTGAACCTAGAGAGGCACACACTCCAGCTTGTGAATGAGGGTAAAATGGAGGCCAGCGTTTTGTAAGCATGTAATTTGAGGACTAAACTCTGACCTTTTCTCTTCTCTTGCCTAAATTCTTAAGAGGCCTGGAAAGTCACACCAGTCTCATCAGAGGGGTTTTAGTTAACCCTATATAACATGGCTTACTTTCCAACCTGACTGTGGCATAACATCACATGAGAGATAAAGAAAGAAATCAAAATATTTTACTCCCAAATATATATATATATTTTTGCCATATCTTGAAACAGCCTTGCAGAGTTGTCTCTTATGGGGAAAAAATTGCATTCTGTAAAGAATCCCCTTTCCCTCTTCAGGTCCTTTTCTTGATCCAGGAGAGAATCAACTGAGAGAGTCTGGCACCTTTTTCGGTCTGATAAGAAACATTTACAATCTCTTCTCTCTCTAAAGTCTGCCATCTGGAGGCTTTATCTACATAATAAGAACGTTGGTCTCCACAATCCCCTTTCTTAGCCCAGACATTTCCTTTCTATTCATTCCTGGTCTCTATCATAAACTCTTTCAACCAATCGCCAATCAGAAAATCTTTGAATCCACCCATAAGTGCCCCTCTCCCCGACTTTCAGTTGTCCCGTCTTTCCAGACCAGACCAATGTACATCTTACATGTCTTGATTGATGTCTTATGTGCCCCTAAAACATATAAAACCTAGCTGTAGCCCAAACACCTTGGGCACATGTTCTCAGGGTTTCCTGAGGGCTGTGTCACAGGCCATGGTCACTCATATTTGGCTCACAATAAATCTCTTCAAGTATTTTACAGAATTTGACTCTTTTCATTGACAGATTGTTAGCAATTATGGGCACGTGGCCCACAGTTACTTGTTTGGAGGTATTTGCCTCAATCTATAAATACACTTTGTGACTTTCCAAGGGGACATAAAGACTGTCCACTGAGACTGCACATTTGGTCTACTAGCCCAGAAGCCTGGAACTTGAGACAGCCTGATTATGAAAGAAATATGACCCTGTCTTTGGCCAAAGTAATGGAAAATAACTCAGAAGCAATGGAAATCCCACAACTGATATATGCAAAGGGCACGCACACTAGTGTGTGTACTCTAGTACTTTTAATTCAGCCAGTGAAGAAACTGAACAAACAAAAGCACTTTGATTTAATAATTAATCAAAATGCCAGTAAACTTTGAATACATTGTAATGAAAGGAAATACTTTATAGGGTACAAAGCATTGTCTTAGACTTTTATGCATGTTTTATTTTTTATTTTATAGGCAACTCCAATGAAATAGACATTGTGCATCACGTAGACACTGAGGCCAATATTGCTACGGAGGTTTGCCTCACTATTCTAGACCTGTTATCCCTCTTCACTCAGACTCACCAGGTGAATATGATAACATTTTCTGCAAAAATGATGAAATTTGAGGTAGAAAAACCATGTGAAGTCAAAAACATGTTTTTTAAAAATTATTTATGAAATCAATTAACCTTATATAAATCAACCTAAGCATGAGTGGAAAACATGTTAAAGATGAGATTTTGATTTTATCACAGGTTGACTAATGTTTGCTTGATATGTACATGTATGCATTTCACTATTGTCAAATAGTCTTTCTTCCTCATTTATCTTGCTTCACTCTCAGGCGAGCTGGGCTGAGTGGGAATGTGACTCTGTACTTTTTCAGTAGAAAAGGAAGAGATAAATGGCCCTGTGTATTAAATTTACAGCTAGATCTAAAGAAAACTAATTATGTTGAACATCTTTTTGTGTGCTCATTTGACATTCAGATATCTTCGATGAAATGATTATCACTGCTTAGAATGGCTAAAATTAAAAAGACTGACCATCCAAAGTTTTGGCAAGGATATGGAGAAACTAGAACTCCCATTTATTGACAGTGGGAATGCAAAATGGTAAAAGGAGAACAGTATGGCAGTCTCTGAAAAGTTAATCATACATCTATCATATGACCAGCCATTCCAATACTATAATAAGTATTTACCCAGGAGAAGTGAAAGCATATCTCCACACAAAACTTTGTACACAAATATGCATGGCAGCTTTAACAGAAAAAAAAAAAAACAAAACTAGAAACAACTCAAGTATACATCAACAGGTAGATAGATTTAAAAATCTGTGGTATATCCATACAATAGAATACTACTCAGCAGTTAAAAGAAATAAACTACTGATCCATGCTATAACATGGGTGAAACCCAAGAAACCAAATTTAAAAACAGTATATACTATATTACTCAGTGTATATTATTCCATTTATATGAAATTTTACAAAACGCAGACTATAGAAACAAAAAGCAGATCAATGGTTGCCTAGGGATGTGGAGGAAGGATGGGAGGAAGGAATTACAAAAAAAAAGTATTTAAAAACTTTTGAGAGTGATAGATATGTTCATTATCTTGATTGTGGTGATGGTTTCATGGGTGTATGTGAGTGTTAAACTTATTAAATTATACATGTCACATGAGTTCAATTAATTGTATGTCAATTATATTTCAATAAAGCTAACAAAAACATTTGCAGCTCTACCAAATGAGCTTAAATACCTAGGCTAGCACATTAAAGATTGAGCCAGGAGCAGCTGTGGTGGCTCATATCTGTAATTCCAGCACTTTGGGAGGCCAAGGAGGGAGGATCACTTGAGCCCAGGAGTTCAAGACCAACCTGGGCAATATAGTGAACCTTCATCTTTACAAAAAAATTTAAAAATTAGTCAACTATGGGGACACATGCCTGTAGTCCCAGCTATTCGGAAGGCTGAGGTGGGAGGATCACTGGAGCCCAGGAAGTGGAGGTTGCAGTGAGCTATGATGGTGCCATGACACTCCAGCTTAGGTGACAGAGTGAGACCTTGTCTCAAAAAAAAAAAAAAAAAGATTGAGCCAGGAAAATTTGGATTCTTTGAATAAAGTCTATACAGAACAGCATAATTATGCCAAGAAAGCCCTATTGCAGGTGAAATGTCAGCATGGTGGTAAGAGAAAGTAATGACTATATTGATTCTTTATTGGGCTATGAAAATGTCACTCAAATCTCACAAATTTTAAGGACTTTACTAGTGCCTTCAAGAACCTGTGACCTCATCTCCCATTTCTCCCCTGACCCCACCCCACTTGCCATTACACCAGCTACTCTGCTTTTCTTTCTCAACCTTGAACTCATAAGCTCCTTTCCCAATCAAGGCCCTTGTACTAGCTGTTTCTCCCCCATGGGACAATTCTCCCAGATCTCTCCAGGGCAGGCCTCTTGAGCTCACGTGACAATTTTCCATTAGAGAGGTCTTTGCAGACTACCCTATGGAAGTAATTCTACCCTCAAAGCAACTACTTTCAATCACATCATCTGAGTCTATTTCAATTTGTCATGTTTTTTCAATCACTGCTATGTAAGTTTCACAGTAAACATCAACTATGTCTCCTTGTTCAATCCTTTATTTCTAGAACAGTGCCTCACCATGTGATAGGTTCACAACAAACATTTTTTGATAGAATACAAATTTTCTTTCACTTATCCTGAATAACATCTGCATTGAATTTCCAGAGACAACTCCAACAATGTGACTGTCAAAATTCATTGATGAAAAGGGTCTTTGATACCTACATGCTCTTTTTCCAAGTCAATCAGTCAGCCACAGCGCTGAAGCATGTGTTTGCCTCCTTGAGACTGTTTGTATGCAAGGTAAGGATCCTCTAGGTTTCCGTGAAGTTTAGGTAGGATGACAGTAAACCCATAGAACAGTAAACCCATAGGAATCCCTGCGTCTTTCAGTAGGGAGGGAAGAAGGATTGTTTTCTTCAATTTGGGTTTTATTAGACACTGATTCCTGGTCTCAAAATGAGTGCACAGCCTTGACAATATGTCTGCTCAAATACCAGAAGATACTAGCATCTGGTGACAATTAGCATCTGGTCACCAATTCTTTGAGTTGTTATCTGTGTTTGCAGCACCAAGTTAGGTAGAATGCACCCCTTGAACTGGCATATCCATCCATATCAAGTTCAAGATTCCACATTAAAGTGGATACAGCCACCGCCTTTGAGGACACTTGTAAATAAGACCTGTGATTTTAACAATGTCAGATGAATTGAGGTCATTTCAAAGCTCTCATTCCGTTATTTTGGACTGTCATCAGTTACTGATACAAAGGATACTTATACAATGTAGAGAACAATTGTGTCTAGGAAAAAAAGACAAATGCTAACATAGACCTTAACAAATTCTATCCTCCTCACTTGCAAATGAAAAAAAAAAAAAAAAAGACCAGATTGAAAAAAAAAAAAAAAAAAAAGGAGAGGGATTTTGTTTGTTTTAGGGAATTTTAAAATATGAGAATGAACAGAGCAAAATGAAGGCATGTTGCTCCCTTCACCCATTCTTTCATTTCTGCAGTTTCCTTCAGCATTCTTTCAAGGCCCTGCCGACCTCTGTGGATCGTTCTGTTATGAAGTCCTAAAATGCTGTAACCACAGGTCACGGTCAACTCAGACAGAAGCCTCAGCCCTTCTGTACTTTTTCATGAGGAAGAATTTTGAATTTAACAAGCAGAAGTCAATTGTCCGGTCCCACTTACAAGTAAGTGCTGCCAATTTTCATTGACACTGTTGTTAAAACCACTGATCTGTTTCAGCAGTGCTTAAAGCCTACTGTCCTCAGGGCAAGCCGTTACTAACTCCTCCACCAAAGTCTTCCTTAAGGACACCCATAGCATTCAGTTCTGTTTAATAGGAGGGGCGCGGCTGGGCAGAAATCAGCAGAGCCCCATCTCACTTGTACTTTCCTTTCTTCTGCCAGGAAATAGAATCACATGGAATAAACAACTAAGGAAACCATGGCTAGCTCCAGCAGGTCAAACCCCACCAAATTCCAAACATAATTTTTTTTCTTCTAGGCATCCAAGATTCCAAGATTCCTGCAGCCTCTCTTAGATATTTAAGATTATAGGAAACACACTAGATTTAATAATACGTTCTGGAGCTTTAATACATAAACACATCTTTTATTGGACCTACAGGGAGAAACTAACAGTACATTTACCCAGCCCAGTGGATTTATTTAAGAAGACTATTTCTGGTCTTGTTTTTGAGAGTTCATTTTTTTCTCTTTCAGCTCATCAAAGCTGTGAGCCAGTTAATAGCCGACGCTGGGATTGGAGGCTCTCGGTTTCAACATTCGCTTGCAATTACCAATAATTTCGCCAATGGAGACAAGCAAATGAAAGTAAGAAATGCTTTGTGGGCTTTTACTACAGAATTTTTTAAAATCTGAAGTGGATGCTTTTTGTGAGATACCAAAATCATAAATATAGATCGGGTACACGCCTGTAATCCCAACACGTTGAGAAACCAAGGCAGGAGGATCGCTTGAGGCCAGGAGTTTGAGTTTGGGGCTGCCGTGAGCTATGATGGCACCACTGCACTCCAACCTCGGTAACAGAGCAAGACCTTTTCTCTAAAAAATAATAATAATTGTTTATTTTGTTTATTGAGACTTTGAGCTTTGAGCCCTCCTCAAAGTAAACTATCAAGTTTATTGTTTGAATCGCTAAGCAGCTCTTACACTTTAAGCATGTGATCTGTTAAGTGGCATTCCCAGTATGCATGGTTGAATGGCCTAGAACAAGATTTACCGTAAATATCCAGAAATACAATGACTCCCTCCTAACTCTGTTTGGGGGAAAATTCATCTTATCTTTTGTTTAGCACTTTCTGAAGACTTCTCCTGTAGTCATTATGCTGAAAAGTCCAAGTCTAGAGCCAGACTTCAGTCATGGCTGGACCCAGGGATTAAAATAATTTTCAGACCCATCCCTCCACTGCCTCAATCTTGCCTCTCTCACTGTCTGTCAGTTCAGCTTTCCTCTTTGTTTACTTATTTCCAGACAGGTCATCCCCCTGGGCATGTTCTCAGAAATTCGAAGGACCCTGGTAGTATCTTATGAGTAGAAAATCACCTCCTTTGATAGTTCCAATTAAAGTCTCACAACTGAATCTCTTTGATCCAAGCTTAAATCGTATGCTTATCCCTAAACCAATCACTGTAGCCTGGAGGATCAAAAAATAGAATTGGCCAGGCCAGTGTTATGTGCCACCCATGGTCCCTAGGAGTAAAGTCAGACCTGTGCAAATCACATGAACTAGAGTCAGGAAGGGGAATATATCTCAAAGACAATCAGGATGTTTTACCAGAAGAAGGTGTCCTTGAAGACAAAAGAATAGAGCCTCCTGAAATTTTTATCTTCAAATGTGTATATCCACAGTCATAAAACATAGAATGCCCATATATAGAATGCACACATTTATAACTATATATAGAATGCTCCAAACTGTGATGCCTAGCCATAATTAATAGCATAACTTGAAGTCAGTTAACCTACAGGTTCTAAACAGATAATGACCCAGGTTCTCTCTTTTCCAAAGAACAGCAATTTCCCAGCAGAGGTGAAAGACCTGACTAAGCGTATAAGGACTGTTTTGATGGCCACGGCTCAGATGAAGGAGCATGAGAAGGATCCCGAGATGCTGGTGGATCTCCAGTACAGCCTGGCAAACTCCTATGCAAGCACTCCCGAACTACGGAGGACCTGGCTGGAAAGTATGGCCAAGATTCATGCCAGAAACGGAGATTTATCTGAGGTGATTAGCCAAGGCTTGGTCATTTACCATCAGTATTGTCCTCTTTATCAGGAAAATTGGATCTTCATTTACAGCATGGACTAGAAAAAGAAGCCATGTTTTTCCACTAATCTAGAAATGACTCAGTTATATATCATATACAATACATTTGCATATCACGTTCAAGGATACCTGACTCTAAGTAAATGACATCAAATAAAAGCCAGAGTCAGTGGCGGCAACTGCAGGTGTATAAATTGTAATGCAACGCTGAAGGCTAAAAACCTGAGGCTAACGAGGAGTGTGGTAAAGGTGTCTGGGAATTAAGTCATTAAATTAATGTTCTGTGTTTTAAAACTTCTTCTCTGAAACTGGAGTTGAATGGGGAAGCTTGCCACCATAGTGAGTAAACTCAGGCAGGGTGAATCAGTCCTCATTTACAGCTAGTCTGAACTGGCCATAGAAAAATGAATGATCCTTAGCACCACGTGAGGAGAGTCCACTGTGCGAAGATTGTAAGTCAACACTTAACTTTTTATGTCAGTTTCAATACTGGGTGGAACATATGCAGCAATTCATAGCACCCAAGGGTTTCTGAGTACCAAATGGGAAGTTCTACTCCATTCCAGAACTATGTCCCTTTGGGGAAGAGATTCATTTGTCTAGGATAGTCCTAAACTCTGAAGCTCTTCTAAACACATGTGGTAATCAGGGACACTGGAATGGAAACCACAAGGCTGGCTTGGCAGCAATTTAGTGGGGATAAGAATGAGAAGCCCTTGGGCTGCTCTGAAAATGATGAAATTCCTCCACAAAACCTCAAAAGGAAAAAGCTGAAGTCATTTGGAATCTTTAACAAGTTGAGTTTTAATATAGATTCAGCAATGTTCAGGGCTTCATAAGAGACATTAGAGTAAACTATAACATCACTCATATAATCTTGTTTGTGGGGAGCACAGGTGTTACATCAGGTCACACTACTTAATCAAGTACTCACTTGTGAAGTGACCGTTTTAAAGGCAACACAAATTCAGAGAGGCTATTCCTGGAGGTAAAAAAAAAGTTATTTAGAAGGCAGATTATTTTTATTTCCAATTTATATCTAAATACTAGAATTATAGTTTTAATTTTAAAAGGAGAACTATGATTTATTTTTAATCTAGGCTTAGACATTAAAGGAGGATAACTCTATGGGAAAATTCTTTGGGCCAGTTCCTTCAGCCATCTCCAAACTAATCAAGAACAAACAAACAAAAACCCAAATATTCATTTTATTCTTGATGGTGAATTTTTTGGAAATACAATTGATTCTTGCTTTCAATTCGGAATTTACAAAGGTTCCTTCTACATAACATATTCTGATATGGAATACTGACTTGCCTTGGAAGATTAGCCCTAATTATATTAAACTGCATCCCCTGAGCCTCTTTATTTTCTTTCTCATTACAGGCTGCCATGTGTTACATCCATATTGCTGCCCTCATTGCAGAATATCTGAAAAGAAAGGGTAAGATGATCACGTGAGGGAGGCGAAAAGCCCAGATTTCAACACATTGAAGCCTAATCGAAATAATGTATTAATTTTACATTTTATTAATCTGTTATGTTTAATTAATAATCGCTTTCACAGATACTTCTAATTATGCTGTACTTTAACATTTTCAGTCTATCATGCCACTGACGTATTTATTCTACGTACAGCGAAGGCTAACTGAATGGTCAACTTCTTAGTTCAAAACGAGAATGCATCATTGGCTAACAATTTGTAGTCTCAAAAGCTTGTATTAACATAAACATGTAGCAACATCCTAACCTCATCTTGCACTACCATAGGTTACTGGAAAGTGGAAAAGATTTGCACAGCATCCCTGCTCTCGGAGGATACCCACCCCTGTGATAGCAACTCATTACTAACAACTCCCAGTGGAGGAAGTGAGTGACCTAACTGCTCATTTATCCCAACGCAGAGGAAATCAACTTGCTGCTTAAATTCTACTTCAGTGAAACCTTCTTTATTCTTTTTTTTTTTTTTTTTTTTTTTGAGATGGAGTCTCACTCTGTCGCCCAGGCTGGAGTGCAGTGGCTGGATCTCGGCTCACTGCAAGCTCCGCCTCTCGGGTTTACGCCATTCTCCTGCCTCAGCCTCCCGAGTAGCCGGGACTACAGGCGCCCGCCACCTCGCCCAGCTAGTTTTTTGTATTTCTTAGTAGAGACAGGGTTTCACCGTGTTAGCCAGGATGGTCTCCATCTCCTGACCTCGTGATCCGCCCATCTCGGCCTCCCAAAGTGCTGGGATTTAAATATATTCTTAGAAGCAAAAACTATCTCAGATCGACACAACTTACTCTGCAAAACACTTAAACTCCTGCCATTCAGAAATCCCATCCAAAATTTATGAAATTTAAATAACTGAAAAGTTGTCAGCAAATAGAACAGTATGTTCTCCAACATTCAAGTTTATGAGTTACGGCCATATTTAGCTACCAATCTGCATGCCAGTCTGCCATAGGGATTTTACTCTGAAATTAGTAAATTGTTTGAAATTGCAAGAGGAATCTATTTTAATTTTTAAACATAATAAAACTGTTGATTCCAAATAAAAGATAGGGCCAGGCGTGTTGGCTCAGCACTTGGGAGGCCAGCACTTGGGAGGCCAGCACTTGGGAGGCCAAAGTGGGCAGATCAGTTGAGGTCAGAATTTCGAGACCAGCCTGGCCAACATGGTGAAATCTGGTCTCTACTAAAAATACAAAATGTAGCCGGGTATGGTGGCGGGCACCTGTAATCCCAGCTACTTGGGAGACTGAAGCAGGAGAATCTCTTGAACCCAGGAGGCGGAGGCTGCAGTGAGCCAAGCTGACACCACTATACACCAGCCTGGGCAACAGAGTGAGACTCCATCTCCAAAAAACATAAAAAGAAAAATGAAGACATATACATATATATATACTATACATGTAGGACTTCATAATCAGCATGTTTCATTTCATTTTTTAAAAGTATAAATGACAATTTGTAACATATGGTTTATGGTACAGATTTCCTTTAGAAATATCCCATCATTAATGTCTGATTTTTTGAAATTATAATGACTAAAGAGTTACTCTTTGCACAAAAAAAAGTGGGTGATATAGTTTACACTTAATCTACATTCTCTTGCAAAAATGTGTTAGATTCGATTTGATAATACTGGTTTAACTTTCCAAATGCAGTGGAAAACTCAATGTACAAACAACAGAAATATATTTTTAGATGTTGAAAATCAGAATACTTAAACGAAATGTAAATGGACTTTACTTGCTATATTTCAGAAACATAATTCATTCCTTATTCATTTAAATATTTGTAGATTTTCTAAAAGGTCTCAGTGGAGTTTGCATATAAGACATTTGATCTGGCCAGGCACCATGGCTCACGCCTGTAATCCCAGCACGTTGGGAGGCTGAGGAGGGTGGATCACAAGGCCAAGAGTTTAAGAACAGCCTGGCCAAGATGATGAAACCCCATCTCTACTAAAAATAAAAAATAAAAAAAAAAAATTAGCCAGGCATGGTGGCAGGTGCCTATAATCCCAGCTACTTGGGAGGCTGAGGCAGAGAATTGCTTGAACCCAGGAAGTGGAGGTTGCAGTGAGCTGAGATCACACCACTGCACTCCAGCCTGGGCAACAGAGCAAGACTCCAGCTCAAAAAAAAAAAAAAAAAAAAAAAAAAAAGACATTTGAACCAAATGACCAAAGCAAACTGAGAGACAGTGAGGTCACTTGTTTGAGGACCTTGGAGAAGATGCCAGATGTGGCACCCTGTGGTACCCATGGCTCATGTCCACCCTAAAATTCAGGAATCTTCTCGCTTAGTGTCACACGTCCTATTTAGCCTGATTTTTATAGGCAAGTCATCAAAAACATCATTGCCTTATTTAACATGCCCTTCCTCCTCATCTATTGCTTATCATAACCAGATGCCATAACGTTTCCATAAAGACTTTCAAATTCTAAGAACAAAATTGAAGAAAACCGATAAAAGCAGGTGTTAGTTTGAGAACTTGTGGAAACTTATATGCCAAAAAGTTGTGTGAATCTTTCATGTTCAAAATGCTTTAAATGCCCAATGTTAGACCTAAGGTGATATTAGAATATAATGTGTTCATCAAGAAAAGGATATATTTGTTTAGGAAACGTTAAAATTAGGAAGGTGATCGTCTATGATACTTTAACATATGTCTGATGATACATTAGCTGATGATATAGGCTATCGTATGTTAGCATATTCTAACTAGCACATATCATCAGCATATATGTGAATGTCATTGGCATGTATTTGAAGCCCTTAATATACTTTTCTATTTTGATATTTTTGAGTCAAAGGAGTGAACTATCCCTTCCCTACAATGTGCACAATAGTATGAATATAGGTGAATATAGGCAACCCCAGAAAGTACAGTTGCTTCAGTTGTACTAATAAGTGATCATCATCCTGCAAGAAGTATGTTGTGACTTCCCCTCCTTCAATTAACTCTGATATAGTTTAATATATGTTTAATATTATTATAAAAAGTAGAAAAATAAAATTTATATAAAAGCAAGTATTAGATTGCAATAATTATTATATTTATAATTTCTAGCATGTTTGGGGGGTGATCATTTAGTTACATAACCAATGAGCTGATTATTAAAAACAAAAACATTCCACAAAAGTATTAGCTATAACTTAAAAAACACCACACTAGGCTGGGCGCGGTGGCTCAAGCCTGTAATCCCAGCACTTTGGGAGGCTGAGACGGGCGGATCACGAGGTCAGGAGATCGAGACCATCCTGGCTAACATGGTGAAACCCCGTCTCTACTAAAAAAAAATACCAAAAAAAAAACTAGCCGGGTGAGGTGGCGGGCACCTGTAGTCCCAGCTACTCGGGAGGCTGAGGCAGGAGAATGGCGTAAACCTGGAAGGTGGAGCTTGCAGTGAGCTGAGATCCCGCCACTGCACTCCAGCCTGGGTGACAGAGCGAGACTCTGTCTCAAAAAAAAAAAAAAAAAACACCACACTAAGCCCTGTACCAGCAATGTGTCAATTAGTTGCCAGTAACAAATCTGTGAGTTAGGTGCTATTATCACCTCCTGTTTACATAGGTGAGAAAAACAAGAGAGGCTAAATAATCTGCCTCAAATGTCATGGTTAGCTTGTGTTGGAGCCAAAGTTCAGAGGCTGGTCTGTCACTCCAGCTAGTGCTTTTCTAGTCACTCACATTCCCCACAATTCAGATCTATCTCTCCTCTGGGAATGTTACCCGTTGTCAGCTGTTTTCACATGTATCTGTAGAGGGAGGCCTTTTTAAATCTTGGTGGCTAAGATACTAAGAAAATTTGAAAAGGTTTCTACATAACGTAAAAGAGTGACATATAGCAAGTATTGGCCAGGCACAGTGGCTCACACCTGTAATCCCAACACTTTGGGAGGCTGAGGCGGGCAGATCACCTGAGGTCAGTAGTTTAAGACCAGCCTAGCCAACATAGTGAAACCCCGTCTCTACTGAAAATACAAAAATTAGCTGGGCATGGTGGCGGGCGCCTGTAATCCCAGCTACTCGGGAGGCTGAGGCAGGAGAATCACTTGAACCCGGGAGGCAGAGGTTGTAGTGAGCCAAGATGGCACCATTGCACTCCAGCCTGGGCAACAAGAGTGAAACTCCATCTCAAAAAAAAAAAAAAAAAAAGCAAGTATTGGGCATTGTCTTGTCTTGTAGGGGGGGGGCCATTAGGGGAGAGATGGGGTCTCACTCTGTCACCCAGGCTGGAGTACAATGGCATGGTGATAGCTCACTCTAGCCCCAAACTCCTAGCCTCAAGCAATCCTCCTGTCTCAACCTCCTAAGTAGCTGGGATTACAGGCACCCACACATCCAACTATAAGCATTGTCTTTATAATGTGCTGAGTGTACCAGGTATTTTCTCAAATATTAATGTTTTTGAGTCCTTTCAACATCCTTTGAGGTAGATATGAATGTCCCCAGTTTAACAAAAGAAGGGCACAGGCTCAGAGATTAATTAAAGCAGAAGACTGGAAGTGTAACATCTACTCACAAGTCTTATGTTCTGTCCATAATCCCATGCTATCTCTTTATTAAAAATGCCACCTGAAAACGATACAAAAATTATACAAAGGGGAATATTATTTGGCTGGCAGAGAGTATGTATCAATAGTCATAATCTAACCATCTTGTTGATTATGTGAGCTTTGTAATATTACCAATTGGTAACATCATGAAGAAAGGCATTATCTAATCTAAGCAAAATTTGTCTCAAATAATCACGTTTTATTCTGCTTGGTCCTCCCAAGGCATGTTCTCTATGGGATGGCCAGCTTTTTTGAGCATCACACCAAACATTAAGGAAGAAGGCGCAATGAAAGAGGATTCCGGAATGCAAGATACACCATACAATGAGGTTAGACCAAAATCATCTCATGTACAGTAACTAAGTAAAGAGATGCACTGGCTTGTGACATTAAGCTAAATAAGGGGAAGCAAGCTTACAGCTGTTCTATAATATAACTTAATTAGACAAAATGAAACGTAGGCTAAAATCAAGCCAAGATTAGTAGATACCAGATTTCAGTAAAAATTTAAACTATGTCTTACTTCTGTAAGATGGGCTCAAATGTGTATTATCAGCTCTTCTATAAGATAATATCTCTGGCCTTTTGGTAAAGGTGATAAGGGATGCTAAATTTTGCAAACCGATCATAGCTTTTTTTCTAAAAGCATTAGCAAGTTTATTTACAAATGCAGGTAGATGTAAAAGTTCACTAGTTTCTTTAGAAAAACTTCTGTTATGGAACGTAAGCAGAGTTATTTTTCATTAACACAAAAAGAAACTTTCTACTGGGAATTACTTAGCAATAGTTCTGGTGAAGAAAACAGAATTCCTCTCATTAAGTAAAATATTTTATAAGCTAATTTTTAAGTCAGTATTACATAAATGGAAAAAATTATACAGAAAGTAAATTTTCAGATGAATGTTAATACAATTTTACACATGGTTCTACATCAATTTAGTATATATCGCAAATAAATGAAGTATATGTAATTACATATTTATGTTAACTATTTTAAATAATGTTTAAGAATCTTTTCTTAAAGGAAATTGTTGAAAACATTCCAACAATATCATACATTTGCTTGAAAGCTTATGTCACTTTATTCAGTTGAAAATTTATTAAGCCACTAGTATATGAAAGGAATTGAGGTAAGGGCTGGGAAAAAAAATAAGGCATAATTCCTGCTCTCAAAGAATTTAGAATATTGAGAAAGACAGTTCCTACAGAGTGGGGAATGGCCAGGCAAAAACAGATGCCCAGTGACCAAATCTAGGTATCATATACACTTGCAATTAGAAGGGGAACTTTTTTTTTACATGACAGTGGTTGAAATGGTGATGAATGGAATGAAAATAAAAGCTCTTCAATTTTTTTGTGCTGAGTCTTGATAGGACTTGAAGGTGTGAAATAAGAAGGTTCTTACAGGTGCAGCTGTAACACAGACAAAAGTATGGAGGTCAGAGAGTGTTCTAATAATGGAGTGGTATATGGTATGGCCAAATGCAAAGTCAATGACAGCACTGAAAGAAGGGGTCACTGAAAGGGAGGTTGGTGTCTGATTGTGGAGCTTCTTGAAGGCCATGCTAGAGTTTGGACAGCAGCTTACATACTGGATTTCCAACAAAGGTTTAAGGCACTGGAGATCTCGTGATCAGATTTGTGTTTTACAAAGAAAGATTACTGGAGAGCAGCAATTGGAGAGGGAAAACAGATTCGCTCAAAACTACTGCGGGGGTCAGGGAGTACGTAAGTCAGTAGCAATGGGAATGGAAAGAAGGAGACAGATCAGAAGGCATTTCACAGATTTAAATCAGCACTTTTGACGCACTAATTAGGTAACGGTAATGCGGGATAGGCAAGAATCCAAGATGACACCATGATCCCCTGCTGGGTTTTAAATGCCAGTAACAGAGGGAAAAGTTTGACAATGCAACAGCTTTGAAACCAAGTTTCAGGCATGAGCCACAATCCTAATCATGTAAAAATCTCATTTTGATTGGGGGAATTGCAGAATATCCTGGTGGAGCAGCTATACATGTGTGTGGAGTTTCTCTGGAAGTCTGAGCGATACGAACTCATTGCTGATGTCAACAAGCCCATCATTGCTGTCTTTGAGAAACAACGAGACTTCAAAGTATGTATTCCAACCCCCTAGAAGGAGTTATTTAAAATATCCTATGTTGAATTGGAAAATTACTTAGTTTTCAAAATTGAAAACTCTCTATTTGTATGTCAGCGTGATCTTCATGAAACTCTTTCACTTATGGTTTCAGAAACTGTCAGATCTCTACTACGACATTCATCGGTCATACCTGAAAGTGGCAGAGGTGGTGAATTCAGAGAAGCGGCTGTTTGGTCGCTACTATCGTGTGGCATTTTATGGGCAGGTAAGTTCACCAGAAGTAACATGGCCCATAAATTCTGCTGAGCAGTTGAATGTTGTCTTTCATTCTTTACGAGACATCTGTGTGTGCCAGTGAATGGAGAGGTATGGGTGTGTCTGACTATACTTGAGTGTTTCTCCGGATGTGATGGTCTATATGTTTGTCCATAGCAATGTACTAAGTTGGAAAACAAGTGAGCAAAGAAATCCATGGGTTAACAGTGATTTCTGACTTCTCAAAGAAAGAGGGCACTTATTTTTCAACATTCTCTTCTTTCCAGCTCACCCTCAAATATCTAATTATGAGTTTATGTCATATATTAAAGTGAAATTAAATCGAACATGCTTTAAGAAATAACATTCCTAATATTCTAGGAAACAAGATAATTCCTAGGGGCTCCACTGTATCAAATCTTTGATTTTACAAGCACACAATTTCTTTTCTCCTATTTTCAAACTGCCACTGTTTCCAGACAGAATACCAGATGGTTATTTTGTTTCCTATATTGCAAGTCAGTGTAATTTCAAAGTTATTTTTCCCAGTTTACTGCATAAGCAATGAAGAAGATGGAAAATATTACTTAGCCACTGTATTGGCCTGAAAGTGAACACACTATATATTAATTATGAATGTCTCTGAGCAATATTTTCAATGGGATAAACCCAGGCACCATTCATTTCTTTTCGGGAAGGCTTATAACACTATTATATTTCAGCAGACGTAGTTTAGACTGTTGCTCGTGTGGATAGACATCCCATGCTTTTATTTTCAGAGTGGCAGTGGCTCTCAGACCTCACACTTCCTCTCCCCACAACCTATCGTCTCACTTAGTAGCCCAGGCTGGAGTGCAGTGCAGTGGCGTGATCTCGGCTCACTGCAACCTTTGCCTCCTGGGTCCCGGATCAAGCAATTCTCCTGCCTCAGCATCCTGAGTAGCTGGAATTACAGGCAGGTGCCACCATGCCCAGCTAATTTTTGTATTTTTTAGTAGAGACAGGATTTCATTATGTTGGCCAGGCTGGTCTTGAACTCCTGACCTCTCGTGATCCACCTACCTCAGCCTCCCAAAATGCTGGGATTACAGGCGTGAGCCACCGTGCCCGGCCTCAGCTTCTTGTTCTTAAGGCTGCAGCTGAAGGAGTGCGCTCCAGCATGTTCTTTCTAGGTCACTCCCCATTGAAGTCGTTTGAAAAGTACGTATTTTCCTCTGCTCACCAAAAGCAGCTTAAAAACTAACCTCTGGGCTGAGTGCCGTGGCTCAGGCCTGTAATCCCAGCACTTTGGGAGGCCGAGGCGGGTGGATTATGAGGTCAGGAGATCGAGACCATCCTGGCTAACAAGCTGAAACCTTGTCTCTACTAAAAATACAAAAAATTAGCCGGGTGTGGTGGAGGGTGCCTGTAGTCCCAGCTACTCAGGAGACTGAGGCAGGAGAATCGCATGAACCCGGGAGGCGGAGCTTGCAGTGAGCCAAGATCGCGCCACTGCACTCTAGCCTAGGCGACAAGAGTGAGACTCCATCTCAAAAAAAAAAAAAAAAGACAGAAAAAAATAACCTCTGAATTAATAAAGATAGATACTTTCTACCTGGAAAAGAGAAGTATCACCAAGTAGCCACTTACTATGAACAAATTAATCCAACCAGGATTTTTCTCAGGACACAGCAACATCAGGATAGTGGAGACAGAGAAACTAATGGTCTGAAAAATGGGGATCTGCATAAACAATCTATAGAATATAAAAAAGCAAATTTAGACATTTTGGGGGTCCATGGAAAAGAATCTGAACTATCTGAAGTGAGAACATAGATGGGGAGAGAGCGAGGTGTGGGAACCTTTAGAAGAGGAAGAGAGAGAAGAGAAAATGACACTTTGGAGCCATTTGGGAAACCATTAAGAAAATATACAATTTTTGACATTGGTGAGACAGCAAGAAAAGTGGCAGAAAATGCTACGAGTAGGGAAGGGGATGTGGGAGCAGAAGAATTGAAAGGGAAAAACAGAGTTTCAAGGGAGACGGCCGCAGGCTAACTGGGCAGCACAGCAGTAGCACAAAAGATGTGCTTCTGGGTCACCAAGACATGACTCTGTAATGCCTCAGGCATTCCTTCCAATGAAAAAGTAAAAAAAAAAAAATCATTAATAACCTGATCATGAAAACAGGATTGCCTACCAGATGGTTGCTGCAACCACTATCTGAGATACGGGCTCTAAAGCAGGTAGAAGTGAATCACGCTGCTTTTCAACTAGTTTTTAATGCAGATGTTTACTCTTTTCTTCTTTTGGTCTTGATTGTTCCAGGCCGTGGTAAGTTCTCACTTACTCTCGCTCTCCATTTGCATGCTCTAACACGCCTCACACTTCCTTCTGTATGGTTTTACTGAAACTTAACCTTTTTGTGCATATCAACATTTGGTACGAAGGGTGAGATAATCCTGCTTTCATTCATTTTTGGAATCATCCTGCATCTCTTTAACTAAGTTGTGTATATGCCAGTTATCTGAATTACAAAAATGTATCCTTTGTTTTTCATACATGCTATCTTTTGCCTAAAGGTGGATGTAGTCTGAAAGCCTTACATACACAAACACACACAGAGATAAGTATGGGTACCGTGTATCTTAAATATATGTAGCATAGACTTGGTATTGTAGATTGTCTACTTATTTCAGGCCACTGTGAGTTGCAGCTTATTAAGAAGAACAGAATGGTCAGAATTTTGGAAGTTGCAGTCATGGTTATTGGTGGACACCTCCCAAGATACTGAAAAAACTGTGTTTTTCCCAAAGGAGTGTCTTAGAGAGATGGGGGTCTATGGTGGTGAGCTCTGAGCATTCTCAGAGGTGATGGGAGTAATTCTCAACATAAAAGATGAACTGGGGAATAAATCTTTACCCAATACGTCTGGGTAAGTCTCCAAAGATGCAGAAAGGAGCAAGGTAAGAAATTTGGAGAACAAGCCATGTCCAAAATAACCTGCCAGTACCCAGAGCTCTGTGACAAAGGATTTTCTTCATATTATTTTGAGCCATATGAAATTGCCTATATTCAATCACTTTTTTATGTACAAAAATGGCAACTTTATGTGGTTCAACATAATTACTGTCAGTTAAGCTGGAAAGAGAAAACATTTAATATTCACACACTGTCCATATTCAGCCCTACTTGTCTGACCAGTACATACTTTTTTGTAATTCTTTAAATTCCTTCCCACATTCATACCATATCTGCATTTTCTATGTTCATTTATAAATTTGGGATTATGGGCCCTTAACTCACCTACTAAAAGAATACTTGAAAACCCCTGTACTAAATAGACTGAGGGGGGCAGAGGGGAAGTATTGGGGGGAGCCCTTGCAAATGACCTAACTTTATTCTTCTTTCAGACTCCGCAGTCAAGTGTGCTGATTTTGCACCTGATTTTTTTTTTTAATGCTGCAGTACTCTCACTTGTCTTTGTAAAAAATTCCAAGGCCGGGCGCAGTGGCTCACGCCTGTAATCCCAGCACTTTAGGAGGCCAAGGAGGGCGAATCACGAGGTCAGGAGATCGAGACCATCGTGGCTAACACGGTGAAACCCTGTCTCTACTTAAAATACAAAAAATTAGCCGGGCGTGGTGGCGGGTGCCTGTAGTCCCAGCTACTCGGGAGGCTGAGGCAGGAGAATGGCGTAAACCCGGGAGGCAGAGCTTGCAGTGAGCCGAGATCATGCCACTGCACTCCAGCCTGGGCGACAGAGTGAGCCTCCATCTCAAAAAAATAAATAAATAAAATAAAAATAAAAATAAATAAATTCCAATCTGAGCTTAAAACGCAAAGTGTTTTGTTAAATCCTCTGACTGAGAACCTGCCAGTTCTCGTGCTTATTAAGCACGACACTCCATAAGCTCAAACCCAGCTACCTTTGAACAAGGAGAACTAATGGAGGTCGTCCTGATAAGCAGCAAATTAGAGCCTCAGTCATCATTGCTCAGACGAGATTCAAATGCCTGTCTCAAGACACCACATGGAGAGTGAGAACTGCGGGATTCAACAGGAGCAGACAGCACACATCACTTCACACTCGATGATAAATAAATACCAAGTAGACTCCAGCATTCCCCAGAACGTGTACAGAATGAAGGTTCCAAAGATTTAAGATAAAATCTTGACTACTTAATTAGCATAATCCCCACGGTCAGAAATAATTTCTTATTCATAATGGTGCTTTATGTCCCTGTAAAAGTTACCTTTTAATATCCAAGTTGACATGCCTTGCAATGATGTTAAAAGGATTATGGAAATATGACGTGCAACAGGCTCTTTGCCTGCACAAAGGCCTTTGGGTACATTTTTTTAGTGTCCCATGTAGACCACTGCTCTCGTTTTATAGTTTTGGCTGGGGTATTAATACTGTGTCTGTAATGAGCCAGACACTAGAAAACAAGTATAAAACTGATCGTTCATAGCAGGAACTTTACAAAAATGCAAGTCTTGCACAACATGAACTGTCTAATGCAACACCCGGCATCAGCATCAATATGGAAATCTGACATATAGCAGCCTATACAAAGTGTCCTCCAAAGTGTCCCTGAAGTATTGATTTCCACAGTAATGAAACAGCAGCAGTGAGCAAACATCAACTATAATCAATGAAGTCCTTAGGCCCTGGTATTTAACATGAAAGCAAGTGAATACCCATTACATAACAAAATATCAGATGCCCCTGGAATTAAGTAAAAGACCTGGGAGAATTTTATTCTATCCACCAAAGGCCATAGATTCCATAATTTGCAGTCATGCCTACATGGGTGTACTTGCATCTCAGGATCTTAATAAAAAAGGAATGTGGGGGAGGAGGGAAGGTGCATGTGTAGTGTAGAAAACCACCATCTCCACTTTGGGACATGATATAGCGCACCGCCTATAGGAAAGTCGCAGATCTAGGCCACATATCTATACCATATAAACATCATAACTGAGTTCTGATGTGTATGCTAAGAGAAGCTACATGAATGCAGAGAAATTCATTCATGTAGCTTCTTTTCTCTTAGCATTTAGCCTCGTATTGACGTTTTCTGGCCCATCTTTTGTATACTAGATTCCTCTTCAAATACATTCTTCTCTTTGTGAACTTTGAATGAGTCTAATATAATACCAGGGGCCCTGATATTTGACATCACAGTGATGATCCAGGGACATTGCAACATGCTAACGTACCTGCAAAAGCATCTGAGGAGCAGTCAATGCTTTCAGTTGTCAGTTTATTGAAGTACATTTTTACCATAATGTATTGGCTTAAAGTTTCATAATTCATACAGTCCTTGTTTAACTAGGGTGTGTTCTTTCTTGACCAGAGCACATGAAGGTGTTTATTGCATTGCAAAATGACATTTTGAAAATCAAACTAGCAAGGGAAGTGCAGAGATCACCTTTCCCATTGCCTTGAAATTCAGTCAGCTTATAAACTTGGGGCTAAAGCAAAAGAGAAACTGACCCTGGTTTTCGTCACTCTGTGTCCCTGTTTATAAATCATTTATATCACAGAGCTGAAATTGAAGCCTTCCTTCAGATACTGTCTGTAGCTCAGTGGGCTTTGCTTTAATAGCTTCCCTGGGTATAAGGTAAGCCTGCATTCCAAACATTTTCAGAGCTGCCATTTATCTGGCTTCAAAACTGTTTACAGAAACCCCAGTGGACAGCAGATTAAATGCTTTATTCTGCTCCTCCATCTCCTTCTTACTCATTTTACAAAACAGGTTTACCTTTCCAAGCTCTTTAGAAAAAGGTTCTAATCACTAATTTATCAGTTACCAAAATATTGAAATCAGCTTCAATAGACCTTTCATAATAAGAAAAACTCCATTGCCTAAGCAAGAGAAGCTGAAAGTATGTATTTTCAAGCACTGAAAACTGAGTTACGCTGCATAAAAGACAGAACTCAAATTGCTTTGTAGATACCGAGTTTTTTCGTCATTGTTGTCATCACCACCAGCATCATCATCATTACCATCCTCAACATAGCTAGCACTCACCAAAGGCCATCTGTTTACCAGGTACGCTCCCAGTAGGTTGCTGAGTCTGAATTTTCTCATCCCATAGCCCAAGGAGGAGAGATGAAAGAAAGTCACAGGTTATGAACAAGGCCACAAAGGTCACGATGATGGCAATTTTTTTATTTTATTTTTTATTTTTGAGACGGAGTCTCACTCTGTCGCCCAGGCTGGAGTGCAGTGGCTCAAACTTGGCTCACTGCAACCTCCACCTCCTAGTGATTCTCCTGCCTCAGCCTCCTCAGTAGCTGGGACTACAGGCGTGCGTCACCATGTCCAGCTATTTTTTGTATTTTTAGTAGAGAAAGCATTTCACTATGTTGGCCAGGATGGTCTCGATCTCTTGACCTTGTGATCCACCCACCTTGGCCTCCCAAAGTGCTGGGATTACAGGCATGAGCCACTGCGCCTGGCCGATGATGGCAATTTTTACCTGCCTCCCACCACTCATTTTCTGCTCACTCTAGATTTAGAAATTTGTCAGGGTTTACAGTGAAAATGTGTCTTTGTACTAGTTTTCACACTATGGTGAAAAATAAAAAATCTTTTCCTGAACCTTAGAGACATTTTTCTCCTTGAAATTGAAGTTGCAAATGTTGCTTCAGCTTTAGCCCCATGAGGATTCTGCCTGAAGGCTTCAGGTCTTATTTCTCTGATGTGTCAGTCTGTCAATTGTAGCCACTAACTCCTGACCTTGAATCAGACAAAACTCCACAAAGACAGCAACAGAAAAAAGCATAGCAGGCTGGAAGTCATGTGGGAGTGGAGTCAGACCTCACTACCCCTATGAAATCTACAGGAATGACAGGGAGCTGCTTTTCATGCTTTCAACATCATATGACACTTTGTAGCAGTTTGGGGTCAAGGCACTTATAATTACTTGTATTTTGTCTTGAACATTTCTCGAAGAAATTGTTCATTAAAAACATCTCTATTTAAAGCCATGGACTATTTTCCAGTTATGCCTGGTGCACATACGCCTGTTTAATATGTATGCCCTTTAAGAATTCTTTCATTCATCTGCTTATGCAACAAATAGAGTGACCTCCTCCTGAAGACCAGGCATTGTGCTAAACACTGGGCATGCAATGTTGAAGACACACTTCCTGCCTTTAGAAAGCCCAAAGTCAATTAGGGAGACGTGCAAGGAAGCAGGCGATTACCTGATTGGCAAGAATTCCACTGTGGAGTAGACCTTATTCATTCGCTTCTGCAAAGGTATAGCTACAGTACACTTAGAATACAAATTACCCTGTTAAAGATGATCCCATCTGCATGTACGAAAGTGCTTTTGAAGTATAAAGCATCATACAGATGTGAGTTTAATCAATATTCTTAGATTGTCTAACATTAACCATGAAAAAATATAGCACTGGAACACTTTGCCTATGCTTTTTTTTTTTTTTTTGAGACGGAGTCTCGCTCTGTCGCCCAGGCTGGAGTGCAGTGGCACAATCTCGGCTCACTGCAAGCTCTGCCTCCTGGGTTCACGCCATTCTCCTGCCTCAGCCTCCCAAGTAGCTGGGACTACAGGTGCCCACCACCACGCCCGGCTAATTTTTTTGTATTTTTAGTAGAGACGGGGTTTCACCATGTTAACCAGGATGGTCTCGATCTCCTGACCTCATGATCCGCCCGCCTCGGTCTCCCAAAGTGCTGGGATTACAGGCGTTAGCCACCGCGCCCGGCCGCCTATGCTTTTTTTATCATATAATTTTTAAATAGTCAAAAGTGATTTTTTAATATGGCTAAGTTTCCTTTTGACGTCCAGTGTCTTCACCTAGACCTCAAAAGCCATTTCCTTATGGGTCAACTCTACAATCAGGAGAAACCAGATATAGCCTGTAATCCCAGCACTTTGGGAGGCCAAGGTGGGTGGATCATCTGAGGTCAAGAGTTCGAGTTTGCCAACATGGTGAAATTCCATCTCAATTAAAAATACAAAAATTAGCTGGGCGTGGTGGCACACATCTGTAGTCCCAGCTACTTGGGAGGCCGAAGCAGGAGAATCACTTGAATCCAGGAGGCGGAGGTGAGCCAAGATCAGTGAGCCAAGATCACACCTCTGCACTCCAGCCTGGGCGACAGAGCAAGACTCTGACAAAAAAAAAAAAAAAAGAAACCAGATATCCTTGGGTTCTTAACTCCAAACTTAATCTGGTATTCTGAGGTCACATGTATTCCACAGGAAAAATGCTTCTGTGTCTCTTCAAAGAGAAGGAATTATAAAGATTGCTTCACTTAGTTATCTTCAGATAATAGAATCTTCCCTTCCCTCTGCTTCCAACCAGACAAATAAATTAATAGAGGCTAAAACCTACTTGCTCTTGTGGAATAAAAATGATGATATGGTTGCTATTTTTAATCCTGTAATGTCTTCCTTTTCAAGAATGTAAAAGATCTCTTAGTAAGGTAGATTGCATGATTAAGTTACATATAGCTAAGTTTCAGCAGGTCCCTGAAGTCATGTTGACGTAGAGTTATTTTTGAAATAGCAGTACTTGGGAGCGTAACACATGTAATTTGTCACGACAACTATATAAAGTCTTGTGATTTTTCATCTAAGATTATGTGGGATCCACGTCAGCCCATTTAAATAGCTTTACATGCCATACACATTCCCTATGTTAGTTTCAAAGACTTATAGAAGATCTTATTAAAAAGGATACTGACTGCTCTTTGCTGCAAAAAAAATTGCTCCATATTTCATGTTCTACCCCAAGCTACCACAAGAGGGCATGCTTCCCCCAAAATATATGCAAGTAGGTAGTACCATCGAGTTCTACAAATAGAGAAAACAGTATTTGCAAGATATTTCATGAGTTTCTTTGGCCTGGCTAGGAAATATTTACATTAATATCTGATTATAAGATGGTATTTTATTTTCTTCACTGTTTTCTCCGATTTTGAATTTTATAGGGTATTAACCAATGGATTGGATGACAACCAAAAACTATATATTTTTTAAGTAAATGGCTTTTTGTTTTGCTTTTGGTTTATGACTAGCATTCTCTAATAAATTTGTGGTTCATTATGTTCCATAGGGCTTTTTTGAAGAAGAAGAAGGTAAAGAGTATATTTATAAAGAGCCTAAGCTGACAGGTCTGTCTGAGATTTCCCAAAGACTACTCAAGCTCTATGCAGATAAATTTGGAGCAGACAACGTGAAGATAATCCAGGATTCCAACAAGGTAGAGGAAAATCAGTTTTCATGCAAGTACTAACAATTGACTGAGTTTTTTATTCTTTAACCACATTAAGTTTTCATTTTCTGCCTGATGATGCAAAGTAAACTACTAAAACGATTTTAGATGTTTTGTTTGTTTGCCTATTGGTTGGTTAGTTGGTTAGTAATTTGAGGGGAGAAGAGTCAAAAACATTATATGTGTTTATTTGGGTAACTTTTAAAAAGATCTGAGTAAATTCTCTATGTCTCCATTGGTTATTTGCATTTGAATAGCAATCAAACCCTTAAAGTAATTGGGCTCAGTGGTGGAACTGGAGAAAACAGCAAATTGAAAATATTTATTCTGTCAGGGAAGTCTTCCTAGGCATATTAGTCAGGGCTCTCTAGAGGAACAGGACTAATAGAATAGATGTATATATGAAAGGGAGTTGATTAAGGAATATTGACTCACACGATCCCAGGGTGAAGTCCCACAATAGGCCATCTGCAAGCAGAGGAGCAAGGAAACCAGTCTTGTGTCCCAAAACATCAAAAGTAGGGAAGTTGACAGTGCAGCATTCAATCTGCGGCTGCAGGCCCGAGAGCCCCTGGCAGATCACTGGTGTAAGTCCAGGAGTCCAAAAGCTGAAGAACTTGGAGTCTGATGTTAGAAGGCAGGAAGCATCCAGCACAGGAGAAAGATGGAGGTCAGAGATTTAGCCAGTCTAGTCCTTGCACATTCCTCTGCCTGCTTTTATCCTGGCTGTACTGGCAGCTGATTAGATGGTGCCCACCCAGATTGAGAGCAGGTCTGCCTCTCCCACCCAGTTCACTGACTCAAATGTTAATCTCCTTTAGCGACACCCTCAATGGACACACCCAGGAACAATACTTTGCATCCTTCAATCCAATCAGGTTGACATTTAATATTAACCATCACACTAGGCCACACCGATTTTGAAAGCTGTCCCCTATAATAGAGGCAGACTTGCCAGTTACATTACATTAACCTTTGAACATTGTTACCCTCCTCTTGGCTCCAGAAAGCAAATACTTACCTCTTCTTCTAGATTACTCAGCATCTTCTTATGCACTCTTGTTCAGTTAGCCAACTTCTATCAAATGCCTACTGAATGCCAAGCCCAGAACTGGAGATGAGGCACACAGGGTCTCTTCCTTCTGGAGCTCACAGTTCACATGGGGCTAGGGGACCTGTGCAAACAGCCAATTAAATAGATTACAATCAAGTATCACCAGAGAGTCAAAGTCCAAGTTGTACAAGGAAAGCTCAGGGCAGGGACCTCTCTTAACAGCTCATTCTTGGTTGGGCAGCATTACATAGAAGGGATGATGTTTGAGTTAGTTTGCTGGAAGCAAAGGGCATGCTGAGAAGCCCAGCACATGCAATGATGGGGAGGAATGAAAGAGGGAGATACGTTTAGAGAATGGCAGGCCTTTGAAACACAGGTTGGATAGAAGACTGTGGCAGAAGATGGAGCTGGAAAAGATGGTTTTTGCCCAATGGCATACAGTCCTATTGGGCTATAGAAGTCTTTTTTTTTTTTTTTTTTTTTTTCTGTCCTCTTTTACAAACTTAAGTTTGGAGGCATCTGGGCATGAAATCCCTGAGTCTGGGCAGAAATTTTTGTGGATGCGTTCATCATTCTCCTTCTCAGCTTGATGGCTACAGTCACCTTCCCCAGAAAGGCAGGCAGCTGGAACTACTGTGTTACCGGCTCTCCAAAGTAGAAAGTATGCACAGAGTTCCTGGGGCAGCGTGGGGGATGAGAAAATGCCAAATTTCGTATCAGAACAACTTGAGTCTTCATTCCACCATCCCACCACCTATCAGCTGATGATCTTAGATAAATTAGTTGGTCACTCTAAATACTCTATTTTTGATCTGTAAAATGCTTACAATTATACCCACCTTATAGTGTAATTAGTAGTAGCATTACAAATAAATTCAGGAGGTCCCTCAAATCTCTGGGACTGGATAGGCAGCGGATGGGTAGACAGATGGAGAAAACTGGAAGAATTTTTAAAATTCTTTGAGGTTCCATTAGAAAAGAAGCTGAGAACTCCATCTCTTCCAACTCCAAAGGAGAGCAAGTATGATTTCCCGGATCTTCTTAGTACCCCCAGCCTGTCTTCCTTGCTATTTGTCAAACTCACTCCCCAAAGCAGAGTTGATTTTTTTTAAAATGCGCAGGATGACTTGTTACAGATTAGAGAAGGATCCTGACATTAAAACTACAAAATTTTGCAATCATGTAATAGGCTCATCAGCTAATCTGCTAAATAAAACAAGGAACCTCCCTCCTTGCCACAAGCCCAAAGCCAGTGGCCCCAGTCTAGACACATGGGTAAAATCATAGAGGGACCAAAATATATTTTTTAAAGGTTTTCATTTGAATTACTCTCAAGAAGCTTGCATTCTAGGGCTGGGTGCAGTGGCCCATGGCTGTAATCCCAGCATTTTGGGAGGCCAAGACGACAGATCTCTCAAAACCCTCTGTACTAAAAATACAAAAATTAGCTAGGGGTGGTGGCACATGCCTGTAATCTTAGCTACTAGAGAATCTGAGGCAGGAATATCACTTGAACCCAGGAGGCGGAGGTTACACTGAGCCAAGATCGTGTCACTGCACTCCAGCCTAGGAGACCGAGCAAGACCCTGTCTCAAAAAATAATAACAATAATAATGAATAAAATTAAGAAATAAAAGAAGTTTGCATTCCAGACAAAGGTGATTGAACATTCATTACAGCGAAGAGAGAAAATAAAGGACTAAATAACATGCCACAACCAGGCACATCTGGAAGAGCCTCAGCTACTTGGTGAGCTGGCTCCAATCCCCCCTCTACAGACCAGGCTGCTCAAGTGCAATCCAACCTTTATTCTCTCTGTGATCCTGCCCAGCTCTGAAATGATGTGACTGCCTATTTTTCTCTAAGGGGAGAGGCACAGCCTCGTTGGTATGCAAGCTGAGGGAATGGGAGGTTCCTGCTTTCAGGAGCACTCCAGGGCACACCACTCACTTTGCTCATAATCTGTTAACACAGGTAAACCCCAAGGATTTGGACCCCAAATATGCCTACATCCAGGTGACCTATGTCACGCCATTCTTTGAGGAAAAGGAAGTCGAAGACCGGAAGACAGATTTCGAAATGCACCACAACATCAACCGCTTTGTCTTCGAGACGCCCTTCACGCTGTCAGGCAAGAAGCACGGTGGAGTGGCAGAGCAGTGCAAGCGACGGACGATCCTGACAAGTAGGTGCAGGCAGCCGAGCCACATGTGTGCACCTGTTCCATCACAGGCCCCTTTATAGGGCTGGATCAGTAGGCATCAAGAGTTATTTCAGTCTTGCAGAGAAGTACTCAAAATGTGCTAACTTGGAAATGTTTGCCAAGGAGAGATTTCCACCTCTTTATTCTCTATTAACAGAAGTCAACCAGAGGAGAAATTGTCAAAAGAGTTGCTTTGCATACCTGTTCCCTTTAGGTTGTAAGTGTGAAGGGTCATGGGGTCAGTGCCTTGGGAAAGGCTCAAGGCACTCTGAACTTTCCTCTCTGAGTCTACCTTCAACTGTTTCAGGGTTAGCAGCTCTCATCGTGTGCGTTGGGGCGACATTCTAAACCACCACTCTGGGATTCAGATTCTTCATCTGTAGAGCTAATGCAGATGTGGATCTCCAATATCCCTCCATGCGCTCTCTAGATCTATGCTGGGAGCAAGTCATCCTTTCATTTCCTCAACACACATTTAATGAGGCCCTACTAGGGGCTGGGCACTGTTCTAGGTATTGGCAACACAAATGACACATGATTCTTGCCCTCAAGGTGCTCACAGTCTGGTAGGAGAAAGAACCAAGTAAGGGAAGAATTTCAGGTGAGCAGAGCATGAGAAATGAAACAAGAGCACCCGTGGGGGCTCCTAAGGCTGGCTGCAAGGTGAGCAAGGGCATTCTGGAGGAATGATCAGTAACCCGCTTTTAGAGCGGGGCCATCCCGGATTAGGCTACAGCCTAATTAGCTAATCTAGTAGCACTGACGTCTAAACTGTGACAAGCATCTGCCTTCAGCAAATGTATCCAAAACTTTTGAAATAAAGCCACAACAAAGCTGTATCAATCTATACTATTTGGCATATATTTAGGCATTCTGTATTGTGGGTTAGTGTAGTTTTTATATGAATTACAAGTTGCTGTGGAAACTTTAATCTTTTCAGTGTTTAGAAATTCTAAAGGTTGGCCGGGTGCGGTGGCTCACGCCTGTAATCCCAGCACATTGGGAGGTGAAGGCGGGCGGATCATGAGGTCAAGAGATCGAGACCATCCTGGCCAACATGGTGAAACCCCATCTCTACTAAAAATACAAAAATTAGCTGGGCGTGGTGATGCACACCTGTAGTCCCAGCTACTCGGGAGGCTGAGGCAGGAGAATCACTTGAACCCGGAAGGCAGAGATTGCAGTGAGCCAAGATCACACCACTGCACTCCAGCCTGGCGACACAGCGAGACTCCATCTCAAAAAAAAAGAAAAAAAAGAAAAAAACTCTAAAGGCCTAAAACAGCCCTGAGAATGAGAGCCTGTTAGCAGTGAAGGCAGAAGAGCACACCAGGTCAAAGGAGTTTGGGCAAAAGCTAAGAGGTATGAGAGAGGATGGCACCTAGCAGAAAAAGTAACTCCCACACATTAAAAGCATACAGAATGGAAGGTGCCACGTGCCGTGAAATGATAGGTGATTCTCTGGTCCTTCAGGGAAACCCTTGACTCTTCACTAATCCTCAACCTTGAAATCCCTTTTGTATGGCTTTTGTGCAGCGAGTCACCTGTTCCCCTACGTGAAGAAGAGGATACAAGTCATTAGCCAATCGAGCACAGAACTGAATCCAATTGAAGTGGCAATTGACGAGATGTCCAAGAAGGTTTCTGAGCTTAATCAGCTTTGCACAATGGAAGAAGTGGACATGATCAGACTGCAGCTCAAGCTGCAAGGAAGTGTCAGTGTGAAGGTAAGTAAGCATTGCTCAGGGCTGAGATGCACATGGCCAATGAAACTGGGTGGAAAATGCCCTGGGAACTTTGTTTACAAAGAATATAAGAAACATTTTTCTGTCTGTGAGAACACCTTTATCTGGGTCTTTAAAATTGCTTTGAGTTGTCAATGTGCATTAACGTTACTCGAAACCTGTAGATATCCCTTTCTTAGGTTGAAAAAGAATGTATTGTTCCTCCACTCTGCTATCCCATCTTCTATGGATAACTGTGCTGTATATCTGTATACTAACAAATGAATTCACTAATGAAGAAACAACACATTCTTGTACATATCTGTCATTAAGGGCCTTAAAAAATTGTTCTGAAACAAATCCAAAAAAGAATGATTACTAGTTCATAAAAGGTGCATATATGTTTATCTGTCTGGCAGAGCTGTGACCGGAAGCAGCTGGCATGCTCAATGAGTGATTGAGGAGGATAGAGTAAATAAACTGTTCCCAAAAGTGTGTGCAGCATTTGGGAAAGCCAGAAAGGACTGGCATAAGGACTGGCAGCACTCAGGCGGGGTGACCAGCCTAGACCTGAAGATGCAAGCAGAGGAGCGTTAGTGGAAGCAGACAGGGGAGCTGAGGTCCGTCTGATGCCAGACAAGTAGACAGGAGTGGCTTCAGCTGGCGAGAGGGAGGCTTCTGCAAGGAGGAAGCCTGGGGCCTAGTACTCTGACCAGAGCCAGGCAGGCGAGGTGAGTAAGGCACTCACCTCGGGCACAAAATTAAAAGGGAGCCCCAAGTAACTCAGGAATAAGGCATTCATTTTTATTTATTGTATTAATAAATGGATCCTAACTATTCATAAGGAACAAAGTATTAAATTTTAAAATAAAGGAAGATCAGTAGTAGCACCCTGCACAGCTATATTGGAGCCTAAAAGCCCAAGAAGGCTGGACGCAGTGGCTCATGCCTGTAATCCCAGCACTTTGGGAGGCTGAGGCAGATGGATCACTTGAGGTCAAGAGTTTGAGACCAGCCTGGCCAACATGGTGAAACCCCGCCTCTACTAAAAACACAAAAACTAGCCGAGCGTGGTGGCGCATGCCTGTGATCCCAGCTACTTGGGAGGCTGAGGCAGGATAATCGCTTGAACCTGGGAGGTGGTGGTTGCAGTGAACTGAGATCGCACCACTGCACTCCAGCCTGGGTGACAGAGCAAGACTCCATCTCAAAAAAAAAAAAAAAAGAAAAAAAAAAGAAAAGAAAAGAAAAAAAAGCCAAAGGAAAAATTAATGCTATTGATCCTGACACTGACCACACTCTCCCCTTCCCTACCTCCCTTGTCTGTGTCCCCCATGGGCCAAGAAGGCCAGAAAGCATGAGAGCCATGGTCCTATGCCATACAGGATGACTTTCCTAGGCACATAGCTGAGTGGAAGGAAGTGGAGATTGGATCTGGAGAAGCAAAAGATGGTACACCCAGTACCAGTGACTGCATCTGCCACACTGGCCATGCCTGCTGGTCACAGGCCCCTGAAGTCAGCTTCCTTCTTCTTTTACCTTTTTCCTTCCCAAGCCTGACAGCCACATTAAAAGCTTCTATGCACTAAGGGATTTGGACTCCTGCACAAGTGAGGCCATCTATGTGCATGAGCATGAACTGAACCCAGCATTGTGCATTCATTCAGCAAATCTGATAAATGCCTCCTTGAGCCAGAATCTAAGCCAGACCATCAAATGGAACCCAGTGAAACAGTGATTCCGGGGCAGTGCCCACACCACCACCACTGTGGGTTATCCCTTCATAATAGTATGTGTTTATCTGAGTGTTAATAGAAAAAAAAACTAGCACTTCAAACATTTGATTTCACAAATGTTCAATTTAAATAAATATACTGGAGTTAACAGAAGTGAGTCTAGTTTCAAAAGCTATTAAGAAAACGGCAGATTCGGTGGGTGGGTCATGCCTGTAATCCCAGCACTTTGGGAGGCCGAGGCAGATGGATTGCTTGAGGCCAAGAGTTCAAGACTAGCTAGGACAATGTAGTGAGACCATCCTGTCTCTGGAAAAACTTTTTTTAAAAAATTAGCCAGGCATGGCAGCAAACGCCTGTAGTCTCAGCTACTTGAGAGGCTGAGGCGAGAGGATTACTTGAGCCCAGTAGTTTGAAGCTGCAGTGATCATGCCACTGCACTCTAGCCTGGGCAACAGAGTGAGACCCTGTCTCCAACAAAGAAAACAATGAAGAAAAAAAAAAAGCAGTTCAGGTAATGTGCAGATATGGCAAAAAAAAAAAAAAAAAAAAAAAATGTGAAAGGGTTGGCAAAGGACTGAAGTTTAGGAAGTTTGTCAATGAAAGGTAGAGCTCAGATTCATGCGTTATTGACAAGTTGGAGGACGGCAACTAAGTCAGGTATACAAATGAGTGGACTAGAAGGCAGGGTGTGAGATCGGAGTACCACACCACTGGTGCACAGTTGCTACTCCTTCCAACTGTGGAGAAGCTCCATGCAGAAGGTAGATCTTCCTCCACCAATTCTCTTCTCAACAGGTTAATGCCGGGCCAATGGCCTATGCACGAGCTTTTCTTGAAGAAACCAATGCAAAGAAGTACCCTGACAACCAAGTAAAGCTTTTGAAGGAGATCTTCAGGTAAGCTTCTCTTTGTTGGAATGTTCTTCCTTGAACTTCCTCAGATAGGGAGTCCTCAATCCCCCAAGAATCTATCACACCAAAACTCACTGAGGTGGCAGAGTCCATCAAGCAGCCTGACTCTGAACTCACAGTCACTGAACTCAATGCCAATTCCGAGGGCTGGTTTTTAATTTGTTTAATGCTGTTGCTAAAGGCAATTTGCAGATGCATGTGGACAGGCCCTTGACGTGAATGAGCGCCTCATCAAAGAGGACCAGCTGGAGTACCAGGAAGAACTGAGGTCCCACTACAAGGACATGCTCAGCGAACTCTCCACAATCATGAATGAGCAGGTAAGCACTCCTTGGTGCACATGCGCTATCAGTGGACAGAAAGTCCCTTTCACCCCCAATGCCAGAAGGACAGGAAAGAGGCCCTTTTCTTGCTGCAGAAATCACTGCATCAGCGCCATGTTGCTGATCCATTTTCTCTCCTGTGCACTCCACCTCTTGCCCCAAAGCAGAGGTCAGGTTGGGGAAAAATCTATAGAAAAGGATTATGAGAATCCAGATACTTTCCACAGTCCACATGAACCCTTGGTTTTTCTAGACTATGTGAGTCCCATCAAATGCTGAGGAACACTGGGTGGCATTCCCATGAGGGTTTGCTGCCACCCTCCGCCATCCCTGGTTGAGGACCGCACAACCCCAAGGCCGTGATGTGGAGTCCACAGTTGAGGGGGTCTCTGCACTATACTCAGGATGAACCCCAAGACTAGTCATGGCTGTTTGCTACCAAGACTGCCTCTGTGGCAGCGGGGCCTCCTGCAGATGTGCAGCATTCAGATAAAACTCAACCACCCACCCCACGAGCAAGTCACCTGTGATGTCTGGGATGTGTACAGCATGCTCTGTAAGGCTGCACACAAAATGTGGGCATTCAGTCATCTCAGTACTTTTTGGGTGGCTAAAAATCAACTGGTTGAAAGCCAAATGTTGCTTCCTGGCCGAGTTCCTAGAATTCATAAATACCCCCATGCTCTACCTGCACTTCAGCACCCGTGCTCCCCCCATACCCCCACGCTCTACCTGCACATCTCAGCACCCGTGCTCCCCCCCATGCCCTCACATTCTACCTGCACATCTCGTTACCCGTGCTCCTCCCCAGGACTTAGATGTGTTCTCTACAGAAAAACTGAGGGACAGAACTTGAATTAGCCTCCCAGTGGTGCTTCATACATGGTAGCCACCCACTGAATATGCATTTCCTTTGTTTTCCTTAAATGGCCTGGCATCATTAATACGATTCACAAACCATGAAGTCTGTTGTATGAATCTGTTTTTTCTAATTGCATTTCCCATCTTGCTGCTTTTCTTTTTTTCCATCTTCTTCCATCCTGATTTTTAACTCTCCATTGTAGCTAGAGAAGGAAATGGTTGACCGAGTTATACTGGAGAAAACGAATTGGCGTAGATAGGATTCCTCATGGAGGTAGTATTGGTTTGGGCTATTTGAGGGGTGATGGGAATTAAGTACTCAAGAGAGATGACTTGATAGAATGGGGAAAATCATAAATCTGGGAGTGAAATAAAAAGAACAAACAATGGATCTGAAAGTTCGGAAAGGTGGTGAAGGAATGCTTGTCTCCAACTGTCAATCACATCTGACCTAGAAACTTTGGACAAAAATGCTTTTCTCTTTTTTCCTGGCAGCTCTGTCGAGGTCCGTGTTTATACAGCTTCTGTTCCTCTGTGTCTAGTATTTCCCTCAGTACTGTAAGCAAAAGTGGTATGTTTTTCTTTCTTTATGTCTACTCTGTCCTTTGCGGCCTTCTGGTGTACCCCTCTCTTCCTAGCCATTCAATTTCTCTAGTCACCTCCGTAGTAGCTAGTACTCTCTAAGTTTTTATTTAATTAGAACAATTCCATTTCCATTTCAAGGTAGATCAATGGGGGGGAAAAGCTTTGTGATTTTTTTTTTTTTTTTTTTTTGAGATGGAGTCTCACTGTGTCGCCCAGGTTGGACTGCAGTGGCCGGATCTCAGCTCACTGCAAGCTCCACCTCCCGGGTTTACACCATTCTCCTGCCTCAGCCTCCCGAGTAGCTGGGACTACAGGCGCCCACCACCTCGCCCGGCTAGTTTTTTGTATTTTTTAGTAGAGAGGGGGTTTCACCGTGTTAGCCAGGATGGTCTCGATCTCCTGACCTCATGATCCACCCATCTCGGCCTCCCAAAGTGCTGGGATTACAGGCTCAAGCCACCGCGCCCAGCCAAGCCTCGTGATTTAAACTGAAGTTAACAACGTAACTTTTAAAATGAAAACTCATACTCCAACTTTTAAAATATATTTGAGCTGATTTGTTTCGAAAACAAAGATATGCTATACCCCAAAGTGCTAAAACAAAAATATAAAGACAAGGACCAGGTGCTTAAGGGGAGGGAAAAATCATTTCTTTTCCAGGAAACCTTTGCTAAAAGAAGCAAAACTTGACTCTATGCCTCGTGGAAACTGACACAAAGAAAAGAAACTGATGGATTGCACAGGCCTTGTTATAGAAATAGATCTGTAAAAAGATCTGTCCACAGGAAAGATACACGTCCTCCTGGTTCTGAACTTCAATGGGGATTTGTCACCTAGGTCTCCATCTATCGGAATGCCTTCACATACCTATCTATTCATGCACATATTCTGGAAACAGGTACATATAAAATCACAATGAAGAAAAAAAATTCTATTGAACACTTGAAAATAGAAACAGGCTGGGCACAGTGGCTCATGCCTGTAATCCCAACACTTTGGGAGGCCGAGGTGGTTGGATCACCTGAGGTCAGGAGTGCGAGACCAGCCTGACCAACAAGGTGAAACCCCATCACTACTAAAAATACAAAAAAAAAAAAAAAAAAAAATTAGCCGAGTGTGGTGGCACATGCCTGTAATCCCAGTTACTCAGGAGGCTGAGGCAGGAAAATCACTTGAACTCAGGAGGCAGAGGTTGCAGTGAACCGAGATCATACTATTGCACTCCAGCCTGAGTAACAAGAGCAAAACTCCGTCTTAAAAAAAAAAGAAGAAGAAGAAAAAGAAAAAAGAAACAATTAGAATGGACAGCTAGACATCAAAATATAAAAAAGAAATAGAAAAATAGAATTAATTATGTGTAAGCAAACCCAGATTTGGCTGCTCTCTGCTCAAAAGCCGAATGCTAGAAGTGAGAGTTGATGGGAGGACAAGCAGGTTTATTCAAAGAGCCAGCAAACATGAAGATGGTGATCCAGCGTTCCTAACGTGCCATCTTAACTCAGTACATATTTTAGGCGCTTTTTAAGTTAAGGGCAGGGAGAAAAGAAAGTGGTTGAAATCAAGAAGTATCTGATGACCACAGATATCTATCTGGGCACCAGCAAGGGTCTGAGGAGATTGGAAACTTCTTTGTCGTTGGTCAGGTCATGATGCTCCTATAAATCTTTAACAAAACATAGTCAGTTGTTTATGTACTTCTTTAATCCCATAGTTTTAAAATCTACGTGAGGCCGGGCGCAGTGGCTCACACCTGTAATCCCAGCACTTTGGGAGGCTGAGATGGGCAGATTGCCTGAGGTCAGGAGTTTGAGACCAGCCTGGCCAACATGGTGAAACCCTGTCTCTACTAAAAATATAAAAATTAGCTGGGTGTAGTGGCAGGCGCCTGTAATTCCAGCTATTTGGGAGGCTGAGGTAGGATAATCGCTTGAATCCTGGAGGCGGAGGGTGCAGTGAGCTGAGATCATGCCACTGCACTCCAACCTGGGTGACAAAGCCAGACTCCGTCTAAAAAAAAAAAACTACATGATTGCTGTTTTTTCAGATTGTATCAGTCCTCCAAAATGATCCCAGCTTACATGCAGGAATGGGTAAAGGCCCCATGATTAAAACTAAAAAATGTAGTTATGTTCCTCCTTCTGCTGTTTCAGCTACATATGCAATTCACTCGAAAAGTATCTAGAAAAGTATTAGCTTGGGGAGTATTTTGAATACATCTAGTTAATGAAGGAACCTTCAGTATAAGGAAAGAGACAAGACAAAATAAAGTGGATGCTACTGTGTAAAATGGAGATGTTGAGATAAAGTAGTTTGAGTTGTCACTGACCAGCAGGCAATGATTCCTTTTTTTTTTTTTTGGGATGGAGTCTTGCTCAATCGCCCAGGCTGGAGTGCAGTGGCGCGATCTCGGCTCACTGCAAGCTCCGCCTCCCGGGTTCACACCATTCTCCTGCCTCAGCCTCCCGAGTAGCTGGGACTACAGGCGCCCGCCACCTCGCCCGGCTAATTTTTTGGTATTTTTAGTAGAGACAGGGTTTCACCGTGTCAGCCAGGATGGACACAATCTGCTGACCTCGTGATCCACCCGCCCCGGCCTCCCAAAGTGCTGGGATTACAAGCGTGAGCCACCGTGCATGGCAATAATTGCTTTTATAGGTGCCAAAATTCCATACTGTTTATAATAAATAGCAAAAAAACATAAAAGGCTTCTTTGAAGCCAAAGGAATGCATATAAAGCATTCAGATTAAGCATCAGTATAAGATGCCCATTTGGAGTCTGATTCAACATTCAGTAAGAACAACAGCATACTGAAGTCAACTGTGACGATGGGTATCCAATGTAAAATACAGAGAAAGGAACAGACCCAATCTGGTGTGATGCCAAGCATAGGTATACTGCACCTGGAGTCTACTCTTTGAACACACCATCAGTCAGATTATTTATTCAGAGCTTTGTGATATTGATCATAAGGAGAATTTATTGGTAGTATAGGATGCTCTCAGCTGAGTGCTCTTTGGGGAACAGAAGTAGCGATTTTATCTTGGAAGAATAGAGATGAAGGTCATGGCACAGTGGGACAATGTGTGAAGTTAGTGGAAAAATCTTCACAATTCTTTGTACAGAAATCTCTTCTGTACAAAGATATATTTTAAAAGTGTCTGGAGTTTCTGCTGTTATTGTGCTTACACGTCATTATTTGAATCAATCTGAAAAAGTATTTTTTAGGCACACTAACATTATTTTCAAAATTAAAATCAGGTCAAGACTTTTATTTACTGTATTTCCTTTTATGCAAACATTTAAATGAGGTTTCTAATTTGGTACATGCTGACAATATAAATTATAACCTTTTAGAATAGAATAAAATCCTGGAATTACTCATATATTTTGTAAGTTTCATCCAACATTTATAAATTTATGTCAGATAGCGGAAGATGATGGTAAAACTATTTTAACTTTCACCAAAAGTTAAAGCCAGCACACCATCTTGGGGAAAAATTCTTTAGATCTACTTTGATATGTCTTTTCATAATTTGCATAAATTACCCTGTGGGGAATAAAAACCTGTATTCTGCGTTTTAATTTTGTGTTTGGGATATTAACATTAACCTCTGCATTATTTTATTTCGTTGTGTTGTTTTTTCCTGTTTTAAGATTACGGGCAGGGACGACCCGTCAAAGCGCGGAGTGGACCAAACCTGCACTCGAGTAATTAGCAAAGCAACTCCCGCCCTACCCACGGTCTCCATCTCATCTAGTGCTGAAGTCTGAGGGCTCTGCAGCATCAGACCCGCCTCTAAGAGAACTTTCTGAATTTGCAGCTGATCTCGGGGAAGATAGGTTTAATTTATTTGAAGTTTTCATGGTGTTAATATTTTTGTTTACCTCGCTAAGCTTCAGAATTTTGCCAATCTCTGAATTTGCACATTTTGTATAATTTTTTTTTTCTTTGAGCAGTGTTGATCAAGCCAAGTTGAATATTTGCCATGAAATTCCAGTGAATGTGTAGCTCAAATGCAAACCCTAAGTTTGCTGTCAGTTATTGTATGGTCAGTACCCCAGTCCTAGTACACATATTTTAAAGGTTAAAGTGAATGTTTTTGTAACATTTAAGCATATTTCAGATGTAAATAAAAGATTGTAAAATATACGGTTTTTACCAAATTTAAAAGATCCTTTTTAGTTAATACTATGACAGTACTAAAAATATATGAATAACATTTCAGATACCATTATATTAAAATATTTGTGTATGTGTACAAAAGTGTTGATAAATACTAATCTTTAAAGTTTGTGGAGTTTCTTTATTTGTAATATATGTGCTCTTAAAAGCAATGGGATGTGAAATTATGAAAGTATTTTATTGTTCATAGAAATAAAAAATACAGTTACTTTGCATTTGGTTTCCTCTTGAAGACTGGGTGCGTTCCTGAGAAAAATGGTTCTTTGGATATCTACTGAATGCAAATCTATACTCAATGCTTAGGATGCCTTGCCAAGAAGCCAAGAAAGGACTCACATCTCAGCTCAGAAGTTCCTCCAAAGATGAAATGGGTAGATCAGAGGTTTCCAAACATAGGAGAGACTTAGAATGACTTGGAGAAAATATAACGAATCCAAATCTTAAGGTTTGTGGAGGTTCTCAGAGGGGTCACAGATGTTCCATTTCTCTGCTCTAACCTTGTGGTAGGATTGCACTCTCCTGCCTCTTTTGAAGGCAAGCATGATCATGTGACTTGCTATCACCATTGAAATGTAGGCAGAAGTAACGTGTTACTTTCAGGCAGAGGCTTCAAAGCCAGTAAGCAGTTCTTCCCAGTCCCTTCCCCTGATGTACTTACTGATGTACTTGAAGCCGTGATTTACTTACCTTTGACATACTGTGTCAGCCTCGATACCCAATTAACCACAGTGAGCAAGATACACACACACACACACACACACACACACACACACACACACTCTCTCTCTCTCTCTCTCTCTCTCTCTCTCTCTCTGCTAACCCTGTTGGTCATATAGTCTTGAGTGAAAAATACCATTTTGCTGTGTTACAATTCAAGATTGTTTGTTACCGCCGTGTCATAAGCTTATCAGAGCTATGACTGACAGGTGCTGACCCAGGTTTGGGAACCACTGACATTTTCCACCTTCTGGCCCACTTCCCTTCCCTAGCGAATACTGCCTGCCATGGACCTGAACTGAGCTGCTTCTAGGTGTGCAGAAGGCAAGCTAGAGAATCTAATTTCATATTCACCTTCAGCAGTCATTCCAAAGCCCCAGACTCAAAGAAGGAGACTTTAGCTGAGTTCATCTTTCTGCTATGCAAGTCCATTGGCCATGTCAGTACTTGATGGTGAGGAGAGAGGTGAGAGGTTGGAATACATATTTAAATGTTGAGTACACAGAAGAGATAGAAAGATACTTTGGGTGAAAACTCTGATTCCTCAAGACACTTTTTATTTTATTTTATTTTATTTTATTTTATTTTATTTTATTTTATTTTATTTTATTTTATTTTTTTGAGACAGAGTCTTGCTCTGTTGCCCAGGCTGGAGTGTGATGGCACGATCTCGGCTAACTGCAGCCTCTACCTCCCAGATTCAAGCGATTCTCCTGCCTCAGCCTCCCGAGTAGCTGGGATTACAGGCATGCGCCACCATGCCTGGCTAATTTTTGTACTTTTAGTAGAGATGGGGTTTCACATTATTGGCCAGGATGGTCTCAATCTCCTGACCTCGTGATCTGCCCGCCTCGGCCTCCCAAAGTGCTGGGATTACAGGCATGAGCCACCGCGCCCAGCCTCAAGACACATTTAACTATTCTTTTCTTAAATAGATCTCACTTCTTTATTTAGAAAAGATTGCCCTGTGATGAGCTCTGGCCCAAAGCATTATTCCCAGCTTAATTCTGGCTCCAGTTCTCTTGGTTCCTGACTGTCTGGGTCAGCATCTCAGGTCTTTTAATTTCCCTGTATGTAGCTTTAGGCCACCTTAGACATCACTATTCCAGGCACCCAGGAGGACTCTGCCTCCGCTATCATCTCCCACCTAATTCCCACCTGTAGGCTCAAGTCCTCTCGCCTATGCCAATCTACCCATCTCCCATGCCCCCAGGACATAGTTGGCAATGGGTTGCCTCCAAATCTGAAAATAAATCTTTCCAAAAAACCTCCAAAGAAGTAATTGAAGATAATAGATCTTTGTGCCTGTGTCAGGTGCCAAATATTCTAATTTTTCCATCACAAACCACAGTATCTTTGAGGACATCACTGTTTTGCCCCTGACACTGTTCATAGAACAAGAATTTTAAATACAACTGCTCTAAAGAGAATCACCTAAGACCACTCTGCCTTAACAGCATTGAAACTCACCCTGCACAATCCCAACACCTTTTATTTCTTCCCTTCTCTAGAGCAGACACAGCAGACTGGCTGCTTAGCGATGGAATCCAATATGCATGCTTTATCTGCCAAACATGTAGTCTTAATTTTATTTCAATTAGGTGTCAATTTTTAAATATTAGGAGACTTTGTATAGATTTCCAGCTCCCTGGTATCTGTTGAGTGCTCAGGCCATTTAGCAGTATTGGAATCGCACTCCCCCATCACAACAATAAGTTAAAATTGAGACACTGTTGCCCCACTTACATGTGTTTTCTGGCTTGCAGCAATATACACCAAGCCCTAATCGACTTATACCAGGCAGCCCCTCTTATTTATATTTCCTGCCTAGATCCCATAGGCATGTCTAGACCCCAGTTCAAACAAACTATTATTATCTATCTCACCGTAGTAATCACTCATGGACAGAAGACCACTTGCTTCAGAATCAGACAAAACACCTGTTAAGATGCATACTTCTCTGTGCCATAAGAACTTCTGAAATAGAACCCCAGGAGTGGAGTCCAGTACCCAGGCCCACATGATTCTTAGACATACTGGGTATAAAAAATCCACTGGGTCCTCCGCTAATTAGCTACCCCTAAAAAAATTACTGTACAGATGATAAAGCCTTGTAAAACAGTGACCTGATTTTGAATTGCCAAGAAACCAAATTCTTATTTTACATTCTTTTTCATCTTTGTATAAAGTTAAATTAATATTCCTCAAAATAAGCCCAATAAAAAATGGTAGTAACTCTTCCAGTTCTACAGATGGAAAGGATGAAAATAAGACAAATGGCATTTTCCCCTATAATTTACCCTGGAAAGGATCCAACACAGAATACGTGGATCTAATACTTGGGATGTCAGCCCTGGCTCTGTCCCCTCATTCATTCATCATCCCGCTCAGTAGCTACTTCTCTTTTCATTCTCATTTCAAAGTGCAAAATGCCCAGACTATTAAAAATGAACATAATCCCCTATTTTTGGTGACAATTACCTTACAAATGAGTGTCCATTATCCAAACCTCATATAGTACATCCCTAGTCCTGTGTGAACACTCACTTAGAAACCAATACAAATGGTCCAATCACCATGTTTCCTTCCTAATGACAGCTTTCTGGGGGATGTAGTCACAGGGAGATGGAGAGAACATCGCTGGGAAGGCCTGGCTTTTACAATCCTGAATGCTGGTCTCTCTGCAGAAGGGGTCCACCATATTTGCAGGCGGATGATTTATCATCTTATATTAGTCAAACCCCAGAAAGCCAAAAATATATATATTATAGGATTTCAGTACTCCCATGAGCAGTTAGGAAATAAGAAACATTTGAGAACAAACGTGACAAAATGATACTAAATCAAAGTTATCATTTGCTCATATTACAAGTGGCCCCCATATCCTCCACCCCTACACTTAGAGCAGTGAAAAACTATATACCATATATTAAATGTTGTATGTTAATATATTTTGTTGAGAAAATGATGAAGTGTAGGCATGACTGGCCTTCAAGATTCTCTGCAGAGAGCCCCTTGCCTTCCTCCTAATTTCATATCCCGTCTACTTGCCTATGCGCAACCTTCACTAGAGCTGCAATGTTCTGCTCACTTAAGAAAAAAAAAATAGGCCGGGAGTGGTGGCTCACACCTGTAATCTCAGCACTTTGGGAGGCCAAGGTGGGTGATTCATGAGGTCAGGAGATCGAGACCATCCTGGCTAATACAGTGAAACCCCGTCTCTACTAAAATTACAAAAAATCAGCCAGGCGTGGTGGTGGCGGGCACCTGTAGTCCCAGCTACTCGGGAGGCTGAGGCAGGAGAATGTCCTAAACCCAGGAGGTGGAGCTTGCAGTGAGCCAAGATCACACCATTGTACTCCAGCCTGCGCAACAGAGCAAGACTCCATCTCCCCGCCCCCCCCCGCAAAAAAAAAAAATACCATTCCTGTCCTTTCCTCCCTTTTCTCCCAGCAGAAATCTAACCCATACACATCAGGAGCCAGCTTAATTCATATGTACAGTGGATGCAGCGAAATCATACCTAGATCTTCGTTCAGAACTGAGATCCCCATTTCCCCAGCTCTGTGGACTCCCAGTGGCTCTCAACTGAGTCCCTCTTGCTCCAGGTCACATCACCAGCCCAGCGGAAGCTCACTTCAATGACTGGTTGAGGATGAGAAGCACAAAGGCGCTCATTGCCCCGGCTCTAAAGGTCATCCTGGTTCCCCAGCTCCTCCTAATAGGCCTCTTGCAACTGCTTCACAGTTCAACTCCTCCCTCTAAGCAAATTCCCAAGAAGCACTGGGAATTGCTTTGTAAATGTCTTGCATGTAAATCTCCACCTCAGAGCCTGTCTTTTTGGGAGTGGGTTAAGTCAGGAGGTTCTCCTGAGGCTTTGCTTGTGTTCCTAGCTTGCCTAGATTTTCCATCTTCTGCCCATGACTGGCAGGTGTTGCCTACATCACCCATCTCCCTCTTCTCTTCAGTTATGTCATCCGTTATCATGTCATTGTCTTTGTTTACTTCCAATCCTGTCATGGCTTCCCTGAAGCGGATTGTGTCTTAATCTTTGTAATCTTGGCAGTTTAACCTATTGACCTGCCCTTCAGTGTTTTGGAGTCAAATTCTCAACGTTCTGTTGGATGGAGTCGTTCCAGAGAAAATGCTAGGGCAGGGAATGGGGAGTGGAGGAAGATGGATTGGGGCCCAGACTTCATCGTAGGAATGAGTGTCCTTCAATCTCTTTTATAAGGGACTATTTTTGAAAATATCAGAGTTTACTGGATTTTGGCTTCTTTTCAGTTCTCAGGGTTTTGCCACTGAAGTATTTGATACTGGATATGTTTATCTGCAGGAGCAAACTTAGGCAAAATTGTTAACAACATGATCTTTTTATTTGAAAGTTTCCCGAGTCCTCTTTGCTCCAAGCTCTGTTAGATTCTTGTCCTCTCCGGTCACCTGCTACCTACCATTACCTTGTCACAGTCCTTTCTCAGCCTACACCCAGGCCCGCCTTGGTTAAACAGAGCCTCCTCCCCTTCTCACTCCATGCCTTTTTTGTTTCCAAAGGGACTCCAATTCAAGTGTCAACTCCAATCAAAAGGAACTTGTTTCCTTGAATACGGGGTTGAGAAGAAGCATGTGAGGCTACCTCCGCTCCAGGAAGTTTGAGCATCTTATGAGGTACAGGGCACTGGCGTTAGGAATGGTGGCCCATTTTCTGTGTCTTTGCCACTCCTGTGAACCCTACTCAAGACTAACACTAATTCAGCTCAAACTAGAATGCAAATGGCTGATTACGGGGAAAAGAGCTATGGTTTCCTGAGATAAATTAATACCTTCAAAGGATAATCTTTAACCCAAGAGGATGAATTTCTGATTTGGGTGATATTAGGTTTTCAGATATTCTACCAGTGAAGTTCTTCTCCACCCATACCCCCTCTTCACCATCTCACTGCATGAGCAATCATCTCCTGTATCTAGGCCTAAAGCCAGTTCTAAACATATTCATTTAAATCTAGGTGGCATAGTAAGTTATGAAGAACCATACCTGATAATGGTCTCAAGGCTCAAATCACTATGTCCTTGGGCCAATCACTTAAACTCTTTAAATCTCATCTCTAAGGGGAAAATAATAGCTACTGAAAGAGTTGTTAGAAAAAAAGGCAGGAGGACATATGGGTACTTTGTAGAGTGGCATATATATGTCATATAATAGTCCTGAATTGACAAGTTCCAATGAGCAATCCAAGCTACTCATTCCATCTTCTTACATCATTACAAAGCAACTGACATCAATGAGACCTGATGCTCAGACAACATTCAAGGTCTGAGAGCTACTGAGAGAGCTGCGTGTGAGTAAAACTAATAAAAGAAGTTTTAAAATGTAAGAAAGTTTATGTAGGATCACGATTTTTTTAAGCAGATGGAGACAAGTGTAAGGAATGACAAAAGCTGGCATCTGAGAGCCAGTCCTCCGCACATCCACTCAGCCATGTCCTGAGCCTTCACTAGAAGATCCAGGGACTACTTAAAGAACACAGCCCCATTCTAACCAGGAGGTCATCTGCCTGAGATGGAGCATGACAAAAATTAATCTGGGTTTTAAAGGCCAATCTGGGAGGGGCTTCAAGATAACTAGAAGCATCTGGTACTCACCTCCTTCACAAAGAAGAACCAAAATAGTGAGTAGATAATCACACTTTGAATACGTAATTTAAGATAGAACAGCAGAATTCCGCAGAGAAGTGACAGCAAACATGGAAGGCAAAGGAGAAGCAAGTGAGGCAGCCTGCTCTCCCAGAGCATCTAGAAACCTGGAGAAGCTCCCTAATGTGGGCAAACAGTAAGTAAGAGACCCCCAGTGGTCCACGTTCTCACCACAGACTTCTGCAATCATAGCCACAGGAGAGCTGCTTGACAGTCATGGGCCCTCAGGCTAACATAGGAGGTGCTTGGAGATTGCTCAATAGCATTGATCCAGAGAGGGAGCTCACACTGGGTCCCACACATCCATAGTTCTAAGCAGTTACAGCACAGCACCATTCTGGAAACCCAGCCCTCACCAGACGGCATTCTTCTTTAGGTCCCAACAGACCCTATATCTCTATACCCCTTTGGCCCCACTGACATCCCCCACCTGCAGCTGCTGCTACAACTAACAGCAAGCTGGCAAGAGCCACTGGGAGCAAGCACCACCCCTGCAATTCCCCACTGAGCAGAGGAACTACCACGTATTTCCATGCACCTTGAGGTCAGGCTTTCCTGACCACAGCCACTACTGCTCCCAGCTGCCACCACCAGGGCCAAACTTCTGCCTAGACATCCAGGCATTTCCATACATCCTCTGAAATCTAGGCAGAGGTTCCCAAACCTCAGTTCTTGACTTTGGTGCACTGGCAGGCTCAACATCACATGGAAGCTGTCAAGACTTGAGGTTTGCACCCTCTGAAGCCATGGCCTGAGCTGTAACTTGGCCCCTTTTAGCCATGCCTGGAGCAGCTGGGATGCACAGCACCAAGTCTAGACTGCACACACCACATGGACCCTGGGCCTGGCCCACAAAACCATTGATCCTCCTAGGCCTCTGGGCCTGTGATAGGAGGGGCTACCGTGAAGACCAATGACATGGCCTGGAGACATTTTCCCCATCGTCTTGGTGACAATGTTCAGCTCCTCATTACTTATGCAAATTTCTGCAACTGGCTCAAATTTCTCCTCAGAAAATGGGATTTTCTTTTCTATTACATTGTCAAGCTGCAAATTTTCCAAACTTTTATGCTCTGTTTCCCTTTTAAAACTGAATGCCTTTAACAGCACCCAAGTCACCTCTTGAATGCTGTGCAACTAAGAAAGTTCTTCTGCCAGATATCCTAAATCATCTCTCTCAAGTTCAAAGTTCTACAAATCTTTAAGGTAAGAGCAAAATGCCACCAGTCTCCTTGGTAAAATATAACAAGAGTCACCTTTGCTCCAGTTCCCAACAAGTTCCCCATCTCCATCTGAGACTACCTCAGGCTGGACCTTATTGTTCATATCACTATCAGCATTTTTGTCAAAGCCATTCAACAAGTCTCTAGGAAGTTCTAAACTTTCCCACATTTTCCTATCTTCTTCTGAGCCCTTCAAATTGTTCCAACCTCTGCCTGTTACCCAGTTCCAAAGCTGATTTCACATGTTCAGATATCTTTTTAGCAGTGCCCCACTCTACTGGTACCAATATACTGTATTAGTCCCTTTTCATGCTCCTGATAAAAACATACCTGAGACTGGACAATTTACAAAAGAAAGATGTTTATTGGACTCACAGTTTGACATGGCTGGGGAGGCCTCACAATCACAGCAGAAGGTGAAAGGCACATCTCACATGGCGGCAGACAAGAGAAGAGAGAGCATGCGCAGGGAAACTCACATTTTTAAAACCATCAGAACTCATGAGACTCATTCACTATCGCAAGAACAGCACACGAAAGACCCCCCCCCCCACCCCCCGCCATTCAAACATCTCTCACTGGGTTCCTCCCATGACATACGGGATTTGTGGAAGTTACAATTCAAGATGGGATTTGGTGGGAACACAACCAAATCATATCAGCATGTAACAAAATAACACATGCACCCCATAAATATATATAAATATTATGTATCAATTTTTAAAATTTAAAAAGAGTTGATTAACCTATGGGCAAACAAGAGGATCTGCTATGAATAAGGGGCAAATAAACACGTTTGGGCTCAGAATATGGGTGATTATAATGTTCCAGGTAAATTGTGAGATGAGGAATGTCAGTCAAAAAAAAAATCCCATAAAAGTTCTAAACTCCCTTGTCTTGTTATTCTTGTAACAGGCTGCATGTGGTGGGGGATGGGATATATGAGAAGATTAATTTGATGGGAGAAGGTAATGGTGATTGAGCCTGAATAATTCAGTGAAGTTTAAAAAGAATAGCTTTAAATAACACTAACATGAAGGATTCTCCAGAGGAATCTGCTTGCAATTTTCTTCTTTTTTTTCTTTTTTTCTTTTTTTGTTTGAGACAGTCTCACTCCAGGCTGGAGTGCAATGGCACAATCTTGGCTCACTGCAGCCTCCACCTCCCAGGTTCAAGCAATTCTCCTGCCTCAGCCTCCTGAGTAGTTGGGACTACAGGTGTAAGCCACCATGCCCAGCTAATTTTTGTGTTTTTAGTAGAGATAGGGGTTTTACCATCTTGGCCAGGCTGGTCTTGAACTCCTGACCTCAGGTGATCCACCTGCCTTGGCCTCCCAAAGCACTGGAATTACAGGTGTGAGTCACCAGGCCTGGCCAATATTAATATACTAACTATAGCTACATTGTTTCTTGGATATATTTCTAATTCATAAAGGGTATTTATTTTTTAGGCTGATGACTTTGCTTTTTTGTTTGTTTGTTTGTTTTTTGAGACAGAATCTCTCTCTGTCACCCAGGCTGGAGTGCGGTGGCACGATCTCGGTTCACTGTAACCTCCACCTCCTGGGTTCAAGTTATTCTCCTGCCTCAGCCTTCTGAGTAGCTGGGACTACAGGCACATGCCACCACACCCAGCTAATTTTCTGTACTTTTAGTAGAGACAGGGTGTCACAGTGTTAGCCAGGATAGTCTCAATCTCCTGACCTTGTGATCCACCCACCTTGGCCTCCCAAAGTGCTGGGATTACAAGGTGTGAGCCCTGCCAATGTTTCTTGCATGTTATCAAAAGTAGTGCAACTGTAACTACTACAACTATGGTGGGTAAGGTGTTGTTGTTGGTGTTGGTGTTGTTATAAATAGGACAGTGGTACTTGCAGGATTTTTTATTAAACAGTGTGGCCCACGGACTGAGAAAGTTTGTTTAATAACACTTGCACGGAGATTAGTGAGTTCCCTTGGATTTTAAGGAACCTGTCTTCTGCAATGTGACTTTTCCCTTTAGATGAGTGATTTTTTACAGAAGTAAGAATAACAAAGTTGCATAATAATTTAAATCCAAAAAATGATAAATTTTTACATTTTAACAAGAGTAACATGAACTGAAAATTTAGCCCAAAAGGCTCTGGGTGTTTCTATGGAAACATTTCCAAGCAGCAACCCCCAAGTCCAGGGAATAGGGTTTTCACTGCCTCCCTTTAAAAACACTCCTTTACAATCCTGCAGTCAAATAGGCCGATCACATTCTACTGAATGGTTTCAAATTTGCGTGTCTTTCTTCTTCTGAATAGCTGAGCTAAAAGACATTAACTCCCTTAGGTTTATTGAATTGAGTCTTCCTGAGTTAAAGAATTTATGGAGTATATGACTCCCTTACTTTGCCTTTAACATTTAGAAGAGCTGAAAATAGAAGTCCTCACCAGAAAGAAACTGTTTTCATTAGGACTTTAAGCCCAAGAGTTGCAGATAATGATGGAAAACAATCATTATTCTTTTCCTCAAGGGACCTAGGTTCACACGTTATGTTATTTATAGAGACCACTGGGAAAAGTTCAGAATGAAAAAATAACAGCTCTTTCCAAACCAGTGTTCACTGGCTTCTATAGCATAACTTGGGAATATAACTGTGCTAATAGAGTCTAATTCTTTTGCCCATTTTCCTTTCCTATCTCACTATTGCTCCTGCTTGGAGTGAGTCAGAATCCCAAGAGGGGATGGGTAGGTACCACACCCCAGTAATGGGGATTTCCTAACATCATACATTTGGCAAGAACAAAAGGGATGTTTTAAAAAATGCACGAAACACAAATGAATTCTAGCCCAACAAAGTCAGCCAACAATTCTCTGACTCCGTGGCAAGTCACTGGCCCTGGAGGATCTGAAGTTTCCCATTTACAGAAGCTCCCACGTGTTGAGGCATCTGTTTGTTTCTGGTGGATAACATGGCAACATTATTTTATACCTTATTTGGCCTTATTCATATGTACAGCATTAAAAGTTAGATTTTCAAATCAAATTGTCAATAAAATAACAACAGGATGCCTTAAATTTGAATAATAGGTTTCAACATGGCTTTGAGTTACCACGGATTTTTCCACTCTCCTCAAGGGCAGCTTTCCTCCTCTACTCAAACTGATAAATACTTTGGTAAAAATGCAGAGCCCATGGAGGACTGTGTAGCTGAGAGGTGAAGACAGCTGGACTTCCTGGGTCGAGTGGGGACTTGGAGAACTTTTCTGTTTAGCTAAAGGGTTGTAAACACACCAATCAGCACTCTTTGTGTCTAGCTAAAGGTTTGTAAATGCACCAATCAGCACTCCGTAAAAATGCACCAATCAGTACTATGTGTCTAGCTAAAGGTTTATAAACGCACCAATCAGCACTCCATAAAAATGGGCCAATCAGTGCTCTGTAAAATGGACCAATCAGCAGGATGTGGATGGGGCCAAATAAGAGAATAAAAGCTGGCCACCCCAGCCAGCAGTGGCAACCCACTCCGATCCCCTTCCACGCTGTGGAAGCTTTGTTCTTTCACTCTTTGCAATAAATCTTGCTGCTGCTCACTCTTTGGGTCCGCACTACCTTTATGAGCTGTAACACTCACCGTGAAGGTCTGCAGCTTCACTCCTGAAGTCAGCAAGACCATGAACCCACTGGGAGGAACGAACAACTCCGGAGGCACCACCTTTAAGAGGTATAACACTCACTGCAAAAGTCTGCAGCTTCATTCCTGAAGTCAACAAGACCACGAGCCCACCAGAAGAAAGAAACTCCAGACACATCTGAACATCTGAAAGAACAAACTCTGGACACACCATGTTTAAGAACTGTAACACTAACCATGAGTGTCTGCAGCTTCATTCTTGAAGTCAGCGAGACCAAGAACCCACCAGAAGGAACCAATTTTGGACACAGAGCTACAATTCAGTTGCATCTTCCGGAGGGCACAGAAATAATCCATGGCTAAGAATCACAGATAATCATCCCACCCTAGAAATGGCCTTGAGTGCAATGCTCATCTTGGGCAAGAACCTTACTTTATCCTCTAAGCAGTTTCACCTTTTGAATGGAATTCACAATTTCTTGGGTTTACTGTTCACCATATCAGATGACATTCCCTCTGAGGTCTAAATGTTAGCATATGCTCTTTTGTAAAATTAGCAAATAGTATTTTCCTTGTCAGAATAGCCCACTGATATCTTGTATACTATGATACCTTGACATTTGAATACACAATTAATATCAGATCTGGAAGACTTGCTACTGCCCAGGGTAGGTGACAAACACCTTCTCCTGGTCTCACACAGCTAAGATGTTATATGGCACAAGAGTAATGAAAAGAGAAATCCATGAAGGAGACAGAAAAGAAATAATTGAATCCAAGCAAGTAACTTGTGAGAGGCAAAGATCGTGTCTTGTTTGTGTCTATCAGAGGCCTAATGGAGTGCCTAGCACAGAGAAGATTTCAATCGACACTTTCTGAACACATAAGTGAATGAATGAATAAATGAATCGAAAAGAAATCAAGGTTAGAGTTCCTTGAGCAATTTCTACTGACTAGTGACTCTTTTTGGTTTCCCTATTCATACTGTTGAAGGTGGAACATTCTAAATCAGAATGACATAGCAGTGTGGAGCACCACTCTGGTTGTGGAGCAGGGCTGTACAGATCGAGGACTCCAGCTCCATTGCTAATTGCCTGTGTGGCCCTAAGTAAGTCTCCTCAGTGAGCTTCAGTTTCATTATGTGTAAAATGGTAATAATAATTACACAAATTTTGAAATTGGCCCAATTTTTCTATAGAACTAATGGGCTTTTTCAGTAAATATAAAAATTGATTCTTTTGGTCTTAAAGCTGAAAATTACAGCTGTCTTCTCTGAGCCCCCTTCTCAGAAAACACAGTATCAAGGAACTGAAACTTACCAGAACTGAAACACTCAGGCAATGAGATGCCAGACCCCTCATCCGTCATAATTCCCTAACTGACCACCTGCTTCCTACTGACCAATCCTCTTCCTTCCCTCTCCCTAATTCCTGTTTTCTCATACATAGTTACATTCCATCCCCACTATATAAACACCTAATTTTAGTCAGTTGGGGAGACCAATTTGAAACTTACCCCCCATCTACCAGCTGTCAACTGCATTAAAAAGACTTTCTTCCCTGGCAATACTCATTGGCTCAGGGATTGGCTTTCTGTATAGTGAGCAACAGGACCTTGGTTGAACCCCTGGTATTTGGCAACAGTTTCACCAGGTTGTTAAGAGGATTAAGTGAAATAAAAAACATAAAGTCCTTAGCACAAAGCCAGACAACAGTAAGCACTCAATATTTGCGATATCACTCATAATTGAGATAGAATTATGAAGATGGTACCAAATACAGCCCAAGTGAGAAGTTCAGGGTTATGACTTTAAGTTGTTTTTCTAATTATCTTTATTAAAAGAATGATACAGGCCGGGTGCAGTGGCTCACACCTGTAATCCCAGCACTTTGGGAGGCCGAAGCGGGCAGATCATGAGGTCAGGAGATCAAGACCATCCTGGCTAACGTGGTGAAACCCTGTCTCTACTAAAAAATACCAGAAATTAGCTGGGCATCATGGCACACGCCTGTAGTCCCAGCTACTCGGGAGGCTGAGGCAGGAGAATCGTTTGAACCAGGGAGACGGAGGTTGCAGTGAGCCAAGATCATGCCACTGCACTCCAGCCTGGGCAACAAAGCAAGACTCTGTCTCGAAAAAAAAAAAAAAGGAATAATACAAATAAGTGAATAATAATGAATGCACAAACTGGGAAATGGGTAACTCATGTTGTCTCCTTACATGGTCTCTAATGAACAACCTAGTGCCAGCTGGAAAACCTGGGGTGGTTTTCTTCTCTGCAAGATTTCTTAGGGCGGAAACACATCTATTCAGAGACTAGCAGAGTGCACGCTGCATTGTGGGCACTCGGGAAGTGTTCAAAGCACAAAAACATTACTCACTATCTGTAAACGTCCCTAAGGAAAGATGCTAGTTACTACTTTTGCCTTGGATAAGCCCTCTGAGATTGTCCATAAAAGATTAAACTGGAATTGCTGACAAAGAAAATGAACACAAAAAAGGCATTGCTCTGTGGTAAGCAGATCTATGCAAACCCAGCCACAAAGGCCAAGGAAGTTAAGAGACCAAAGAAAGAGGCTGACAAATCCAGTTTCTCAGAAGGGAACATTTAATAGTGACTTACAAATAAAAGCCATAGTTTCCGGTGGTGGTGAGGCAAGATGGTGGATCCTGGCACCATTATCCCCCAGACCCAAGGCTTCTATATGATAGGGTAGGAACGTGTAGGACAACTGAAGTCAACCCCTCAAAGAAAGCCACAAATGTCATGTGACTCTCACTAAGGGCAGAATTTATGGTCAAAGTTGTTTTGACCTAAGGACAGAATTTACTTCAAACATATGCTCTTATACAAGGAACAGTAGATAAAATAGAAATCTTAGAGGCATTCCCAGAACTGGGGCTAATCAGAAGTCAACATGGCAACTACCATCCAAGATGGAGTTGCTTTAGTCTCCACAGGCATGCTTTCTTGGGTCTAGCTGGATGAGACAGTTATTTGTGTAAAGACATTTTCCTTTTATAAGTCAATGATGTCAAAAATAAGTTAAGATTTGACTTATCTGCTAGGAGGTCAACTTGATCTTTCTTAGTGGCAAAAAATTGGGAAGATGTAAGGTTTTGTGGTATTTTAAAATTCCTAGAAGATATGTAAAAACGAGAAAATGTATAATCCTGACCTGCCACATGCGTTAAAAGTTCAGATTGAATCCTTTGATCTGGAGAGTAAATTTAAAAATAAATGAAATAATGTTGGGATTGGAGACCGATTGATTAATGTTCTTGGCAATCATTTGTTGTAATTAATACCCCCAAAACAGCTCAAAGATGGAATTTACAGCTTTTCAGAGCAATGCTGTGAAATAACTAAATAGATATATGTATATGTATACATGTAATACTGTGAAAGAAATATAAGACAAAATTCAAATGGAGACAATGAGGACATGGGGGAGCACGTAGAAAGGAAATCTAAAGTAAAATATTCATTTGGTCCAGGTGCGGTGGCTCACGCCTGTGATCCCAGCACTTTAGGAGGCCGAGGTGGGCAGATCATTTGAAGTCAGGAGTTCGAGACCAGCCTGGCCAATATGATGAAACCCTGTCTCTACTAAAAATACAAAAATTAGCCAGGCAGTAGTCCCAGTTACTTGGAAGGCTGAGGCAGGAGAATGGCTTGACCCGGAAGGCAGAGCTTGCAGTGAGCCCAGATCGTGCAATTGCATTGCACTCCAGCCTGGGTGACAGAGTGAGACTCCATCTCAAAAAAATAAAAATAAAAATAAAAACTATTCATTTACTAGTTTATTCCAAGGACCAACACATGCACATCCACACGCAGAGATAGTATGACAATTTTGACTAGAGAGCAAGACTTTATGCACATCACAATGAGTGTGAAATAGAAGAAATGAATAGAAAAACGACAGACTGCTCCAACCCAGTTACATTGTACTTGTTAGATTTTAGATTAAACAAATTGGAGTAAATAAATTGATGTCATATAGTGCTGCATGTACTTAATCTATACAGAAGAACGGCAGAACTTCCAGTCAAAAGGCTTTTTACCACACTCCAGGATAACTTGGGAATCATCTCTGAGGACTCCATAAGCTACATGGAATCTATTATACTTTTACACAAGGTTGGTCTAGGTTGTGCCCTCTGGTGGTACTTCAGGAAATTTTGAGGGATTGGGGGAAAGAAGAAATGGAGAGAGAGAGGAAAGGTAAAAAAAGAGAAGGGCAGAGTAGAGGGTAGAAGTAGGGGATGGATTCCTTGAATGCCCACCATTTATACCATGCCAAGCAATTTTACCTAAATGGTCTCATTAATCCTCTCAACTCCACTGTAAATAGGTATCCTAAGCCTCGTTTCACGGCTCAGGAAATGGAGGTCCAGAGAAGTGAAGAAATTGGTTCAGTATCACAGTATAATAAGTGACAGAACAAGATTATTCTCAGGTCTTTCTGCCTGCCCACTGCTGTTCTGCAACTCACCAGATGCCTGCATATGGTTGACCCTAAACCAGATTCCTCAACAAGTCAACAGCAACCCACCTGCCCTGGCCATTTAGCTATTGCCCACCATGTCATCAGGTACCCTTCCTGATGGAATTCCCAATCCTGCGAAGGGCATCCCTGATTCCACATGAGGTTAAGGAGATGCTGTTGCCTACCTGTTTCACTCTAGGGAAATTCACATAATGATGTTTTTCACCCTAAATGCCAAAACCCAAAGTTTTTTACAATGAAAACATCTCTTCTGAGTAAGCTTGAAGTCTACTCTGGAAGGTAAATGTGTCACTGGAGGGCTGATAATGAACTTAAAGTTACTATACTAGACATAGATGTTTTAAAAGATATTTCATTCAAGCCAAGTCTGCTAAAGCCCATCGAAAAACATTTTGACTGATTTTATTTGAAAAGAAAATGTGTGTTCCCTTTCAATGGTATGCCTTTCTATAAAGTGAATTATCACATTTTCCTCTATTCCAAGAACTGCATGCAGTAAACCTTGAGAAAAATGTTTTTCTCCAACTTCCTTTTTCTTAGAAATCTATTGACCATTTTGATTTTCATTCTCAATGCGTAGCTACTTACATTTTGTTTTCCAGTTCTCTTCTGGGGTGTGTTCACATTCATTTTGGTAGCCATTTTAGTTTGTCTCCTGTTGATCTTTGATTTTATGTTTATTTCCATCAGACATACTTCATTCTTACTTACTTCTGAAACTGGCATTTATGCCAGAGATGGGTAGCTGCCGTCCCAATATCTGTTCTGTACAACCATGATTTTATGCAAGGGATGAAACTGCTGAGACAAAAGACTGTATTTCTCATCCAACCTTGTTGTGTCGATGTGACTAAGGTCTGATCAATGACACACAAGTGGAAGTGTCAGGTGACACTTCTAGAAATGCTCCTTGACAGAGCACCAGACAGCTGGCCCAGGCCTTTTTTGTTCTTCCTCACTTCCTTCCTCCTGCCAGACGTATGAGCCTGAGCCCTGCTAGCCATGTTGGACCACAGCGAAGATTGTTAGTCACACACGTTACATGTGGCAGAGCAGACAGGATACCAGGTCCAAGATAATGGTGGAGTGCCACGCCAGTCTTACACTGCCTATTTCTGGAGAGAAAAAAGGAAACTTAAGAACTCATCTCATTTAAGCCTGTGTTGCTCCTAGTGTTCTTACTAGTATCTTTACATAATTGTTAATAAATGCAATCTTCCTGGACTCCCCTGAGGATATGGAGTTCCTTTCTGGAAACTACAGATAGACCAAAGATACTTAATTTTCAGGTCGGGCCGCGGTGGCTCATGCCTGTAATCCCAGCACTTTGGGAGGCCGAGGCAGGCAGATCACGAGGTCAGGAGATCAAGACTATCCTGGCTAACACGATGAAACCCCCTCTCTACTAAAAATACAAAAAATTAGCCAGGCGTGGTAGTGGGCGCTACTCAGGAGGCTGAGGCAGGAGAATGGCATGAACCTGGGAGGCGGAGCTTGCAGTGAACCAAGATCGCACCACAGCGAGACTCTAGTCACCAAAAAAAAAAAAAAAAAAAAAAAAAAAAAAAAAAAAAAAAAAAAAAAAAAAAAAAAAAAAAAAGATACTTAATTTTCATCTAATCCTTTTGGGATATGACCAAGTGAAATGTTCTAAGGTATTAAAAGTCTGATTAAAGACAAATCCGATGACAGTAAATTTAACTTTGAGTCAAACTTCTGTAATACCACTATACTATAAAAAACTGGCAAATAAAATTTCAATACACCAACTTAAACACCATATTTTTTAAAATATTCATTGTCTCAAGGGCTGATGATGATCTATAAACTGAAAAAACTAAATACTGGGTCATGGCTATGGACCTTGGGTTGCAAGAACTAGCTTAGGAAAAACAAAAAGTATTGGTTTACCTAACAAAAAAGTGCAGTAATAGACCTGCTTTCCAACATGGCTGGATCTTCATGAATCTGCCTCTCTTCAGCTCTCAGCTGTGATTTTCTTTTTATTGGTTTTATTCTGAGGCAGGCTCTTTCTATATAGCTGCAAAGTCAACCACTAACCGGTCCAAGACTACAGTTTACCAGCTTAAAAAAACAGTGGAAAGGCTAGACGTGGTGGCTCATGCCTGTAATCTCAGCACTTTTGGAAGCTGAAGTGGGCAGATCATCTGAGGTCAGGAGTTGGAGACCAGCCTGGCCAACATGGTGAAACCCTGTCTCTACTCAAAACACAAAAAGTAGCCGGGTGTGGTGGCAAGCGCCTGTAATCCCAGCTACTCAGGAGGCTAAGGCAAGAGAATACCTTGAACCCAGGAGGTGGAGGTTGCAGGGGGCTGAGATCACACCACTGCGATCTCAGCCTGGGGGACAAGAGTGAGACTTTGTCTCAAAAAGAACAAAACAGTGGAAAGAAGGCACTTTTTCCCAGATGTATTAGATTATCATTCAGCAAGTATTCATTATCGCCCCCTCAACTTTCATGAGAGCCTTTGATGTCAATATTGGTCATACGATTTGCTTTGGCCAATGGAATATTAGTCAGTGTGACATGAGTTTGGCTGAACTAGGTTTACACAGTGGGACGTGGTCTTTACACTTTGCTTTCATTTTGCTTTCATCATTAGAGGACTATGCTTTGAGTTGAGTAGCTACTGGCCCAGGGAGGATGAAGGACACATGGAGCAAAATTGGAGCCAAGCCCAGCCCATCTTACCTTGCGTAAAAAATAAATAAATAGTTTTCAACTGAGATTTGGAGCAGTTTCTCACACAGCGTATGTGAGGCAACAGCTGATTGGTGCATATGAAATTCCAACAAAATTGTTTAATCTCATTAGCTCAGGTCAGTAATTCTTAAGTGTGATCATCAGCGTTGCCTGGGAACTTGTTAACAAGTCATCAGGTCTCACCCCAGACCTACAGAACTAAACACTCTGAAGTAAGGGACCAGCAATTTTTGTTTAAACAAGTGCTCCAAGTGATTCTGATTTCCTGTCAAGTTTGACACCCACTGACTTAGGTCATATGCCCATCCTTAAACCAATCTCAGTACCTAAGGATTCAGGCCTGGAGTTGTAGGATGGCTCAGTGGCACTAGAATTACCTGAACTAGGGAACGGAGTCTAAGGGTGGACATTTCTGGCCAAGTCCATAGGTGATGCTGATGCTCCTGGTCAAGGGAGAACCTCTGTTGTAGGTTATGGGTGTGGCAGCAATAATTCCCTATTGGGAAATCAGCATCTGTTCATAAAAGAAGAAAGAAACAAAAGAAGGATGCTGGTCAGGGAACAAATGTCAATCATGACTCCATTCTCATTAAAAGAAAAACATTCCAACAACCACAAATATTCTCCAACAATTCTGTAGGGACACGGGAATCTGGAGTGAAAAGAGAAATCTCATCTGTCATTCAGTTTGTGAAATGATTGAGACAAGAACTGATTTTTTTGTCTCTTCAATGTTGCCAAAATTCAAAACAGAGCTCAGGAATCAAATAGAAAATGGCAGTTTTTGCTAGAGAGAGCCATGTATCATTTTCTAATGTGATATGAATTGTCACATAAATCTTTCTTAGTACAATTCACTGAAGATAAATATAGTGCTTAAGGAGATAATGTCTATATATCATACAATTGAGTCATTTTGATCCATTCTAGTGAAACCAAGACAGCAGTCTATAGTTTTCAGTGATCCAAGATAAAAGACAGAATCACAGCCCCTGACTATTGCTGTTATTTTTAATCTGTCCTTGGTATGTAGAAATCAAAGTTAAAACTCAAAGGACCTTAGAGATCATCTAACCCAGGTATTACAAACCACTGGACAATAGACCACATTTCACCTCAAAAGGTGTTTTATTTGCCCTGTACAGAACTGTTTTATGTTAATTAACATTTTTGCCATATTTTAAATTTTTCAACATTTTTAAATAAGTTTGAAGACCTGGTGCAACACATTATAGACATAAGTCTATATTCCCTCACAGCATGTTAAGTGGGAGGTGAATGCTACCAATGCTACCACCCTCCTTTTTTTTTTTTTTTTTTTTTTTTGAGACGGAGTCTAGCTCTGTCACCAGGCTGGAGTGCAGTAGCACGTTCTGGGCTCACTGCCACCTCTGCTTCCCGGGTTCAAGCAATTCTCCTGCCTCAGCCTCCCGAGTAGCTGGGACTACAGGTGCATGCCACCAAGCCCAGCTAATTTGTGTATTTTTAGTAGAGACAGGGTTTCACCATGTTGGCCAGAATGGTCTCAATCTCTTGACCTTGTGATCTGCCCTCCTCAGCCTCCCAAAGCGCTGGGAATACAGGCGTGAGCCACTGTGCCCAGCGTACCTCCTTTTGAAGGAGCTCTTACTCCTACTCCTCAGTTTGATGAGGACACTACAGCACTGTGATTTTACAACTAGATCTCTTCACTTGTCTCCAGGGCCTGCTGTGGTCCCACAGGCATTTATGTTGGCTGCTTCTCATCTAAACCAACTCCCCTGTTTGACCAATGAGAACACTGAGGTCCATGGTGATGATGAACTTTAATGCACATCATCTCTCAGGGGCAGACCAAGTCTGCATGGCTAGTTTTTCTCATTTTTAGAATATAGTTTCCCTTAGAGACAAATTTTTCACCATAAATAAGAGAATTATAAAGTTTACCTTTTAAATTCTACTCATTTGGGGCTGGGCACAGTGGTTCACACTTGGAATCCCAGCATTTTGGAGGCCGAGGCTGGGGGAGCACCTGAGGCCAGGAGTTCGAGACCAGCCTGGCCAACATGGTGAAACCCTATCGCTACTAAAAATACAAAAATTAGCCAGGTATGGTGGTACACACCTGTAGTCCCAGTTACACGGGAGGCTGAGACAGAACTGCTTGAACCCGGGAGGCAGAGGCTGAGATGAGCTGAGATCACACCACTGCACTCAAGCCTAGGTGACAGAGCAAGACTCTGTCTCCAAAAAAAAAAAAAATCTGAAGATGGCCGAATAGGAACAGCTCCAGTCTCCAACTCCCAGCGCGAGCGACACAGAAGACCGGTGATTTCTGCATTTTCAACTGAGGCAAACAGGGTCTGGAGTGGACCTCAAGCAATCTCCAACAGACCTACAGCTGAGGGTCCTGACTATTAGAAGGAAAACTATCAAACAGGAAGAACACCTACACCAAAACCCCATCAGTACGTCACCATCATCAAAGACCAGAGGCAGATAAAACCACGAAGATGGGGAAGAAGCAGGGCAGAAAAGCTGGAAATTCAAGAAATAAGAGCACATCTCCCCCTGCAAAGGAGCGCAGCTCATCACCAGCAACGGATCAAAGCTGGTCAGAGAATGACTTTGACGAAATGAGAGAAGAAGGCTTCAGTCCATCAAACTTCTCAGAGCTAAAGGAGGAATTACGTACCCAGCGCAAAGAAACTAAAAATCTTGAAAAAAGAGTGGAAGAATTGATAGCTAGAATAATTAATGCAGAGAAGGTCATAAATGAAATGACAGAGATGAAAACCATGACACGAGAAATACGTGACAAATCCACAAGCTTCAGTAACCGACTCGATCAACTGGAAGAAAGAGTATCAGCGATTGAGGATCAAATGAATGAAATGAAGCGAGAAGAGAAACCAAAAGAAAAAAGAAGAAAAAGAAATGAACAAAGCCTGCAAGAAGTATGGGATTATGTAAAAAGACCAAATCTACGTCTGATTGGGGTGCCTGAAAGTGAGGGGGAAAATGGAACCAAGTTGGAAAACACACTTCAGGATATCATCCAGGAGAACTTCCCCAACCTAGTAGGGCAGGCCAACATTCAAATTCAGGAAATACAGAGAACACCACAAAGATACTCCTCCAGAAGAGCAACTCCAAGACACATAATTGCCAGATTCACCAAAGTTGAAATGAAGGAAAAAAATCTTAAGGGCAGCCAGAGAGAAAGGTCGGGTTACCCACAAAGGGAAGCCCATCAGACTAATAGCAGACCTCTCGGCAGAAACTCTACAAGCCAGAAGAGAGTGGGGGCCAATATTCAACGTTCTTAAAGAAAAGAATTTTAAACCCAGAATTTCATATCCAGCCAAACTAAGTTTCATCAGTGAAGGAGAAATAAAATCCTTTACAGATAAGCAAATGCTTAGAGATTTTGTCACCACCAGGCCTGCCTTACAAGAGACCCTAAAGGAAGCCCTAAACATGGAAGGGAACAACCGGTACCAGCCATTGCAAAAACATGCCAAAATGTAAAGACCATCGAGGCTAGGAAGAAACTGCATCAACTAACGAGCAAAATAACCAGTTAATATCATAATGGCAGGAACAAGTTCACACATAACAATACTAACCTTAAATGTTAATGGACTAAATGCTCCAATTAAAAGACACAGACTGGCAAACTGGATAAAGAGTCAAGACCCATCAGTCTGCTGTATTCGGGAGACCCATCTCACATGCAGAGACATATATAGGCTCAAAATAAAGGGATGGAGGAAGATCTACCAAGCAAATGGAAAACAAAAAAAAGCAGGGGTTGCAATCCTAGTCTCTGATAAAATAGACTTTAAACCATCAAAGATCAAAAGAGACAAAGAAGGCCATTACATAATGGTAAAGGGATCAATTCAACAGGAGGAGCTAACTATCCTAAATTCATAAAGCAAGTCCTTAGAGACTTACAAAGAGACTTAGACTCCCATACAATAATAATGGGAGACTTCAACACTCCACTGTCAACATTAGACAGATCAACGAGACAGAAAGTTAACAAGGATATCCAGGAATTGAACTCATCTCTGCACCAAGCGGACCTAATAGACATCTATAGAACTCTCCACCCCAAATCAACAGAATATACATTCTTCTCAGCACCACATAGCACTTATTCCAAAATTGACCACATAATTGCAAGTAAAGCACTCCTTAGCAAATGTAAAAGAACAGAAATTATAACAAACTGTCTCTCAGACCACAGTGCAATCAAACTAGAACTCAGGACTAAGAAACTCAATCAAAACCGCTCAACTACATGGAAACTGAACAACCTGCTCCTGAATAACTACTGGGTACATAACAAAATGAAGGCAGAAATAAAGATGTTCTTTGAAACCAATGAGAACAAAGATACAACATACCAGAATCTCTGGGACACATTTAAAGCAGTGTGTAGAGGGAAATTTATAGCACTAAATGCCCACAAGAGAAAGCTGGAAAGATCTAAAATTGACACTCTAACATCACAATTAAAAGAACTGGAGAAACAAGAGGAAACACATTCAAAAGCTAGCAGAAGGCAAGAAATAACTAAGATCAGAGCAGAACTGAAGGAGATAGAGACACAAAAAACCCTCCAAAAAATCAATGAATCCAGGAGTTGCTTTTTTGAAAAAATCAACAAAATTGACAGACCGCTAGCAAGACTAATAAAGAAGAAAAGAGAGAAGAATCAAATAGACGCAATAAAAAATGATAAAGGGGATATCACCACGGACCCCACAGAAATACAAACTACCATCAGAGAATACTATAAACACCTCTACGCAAATCAACTAGAAAATCTAGAAGAAATGGATAATTTCCTGGACACTTACACTCTTCCAAGACTAAACCAGGAAGAAGTGGAATCCCTGAATAGACCAATAGCAGGCTCTGAAATTGAGGCAATTATTAATAGCCTACCAACCAAAAAAAGTCCAGGACCAGATGGATTCACAGCTGAATTCTACCAGAGGTACAAGGAGGAGCTGGTACCATTCCTTCTGAAACTATTCCAATCAATTGAAAAAGAGGGAATCCTCCCTAACTCATTTTATGAGGCCAACATCATCCTGATACCAAAGCCTGGCAGAGACACAACAAAAAAAGAAAATTTTAGACCAATATCCCTGATGAACATCGATGCAAAAATCCTCAATAAAATACTGGCAAACCGGATTCAGCAGCACATCAAAAAGCTTATCCACTATGATCAAGTGGGCTTCATCCCTGGAATGCAAGGCTGGTTCAACATTCGCAAATCAATAAACGTAATCCAGCATATAAACAGAACCAAAGACAAGAACCACATGATTATCTCAATAGATGCAGAAAAGGCTTTTGACAAAATTCAACAGCCCTTCATGCTAAAAACGCTCAATACATTCGGTATTGATGGAACGTACCTCAATATAATAAGAGCTATTTATGACAAACACACAGCTAATATCATACTGAATGGGTAAAAACTGGAAAAATTCCCTTTGAAAACTGGCACAAGACAGGGATGCCCTCTCTCACCACTCCTATTCAACATAGTGTTGGAAGTTCTGGCTAGGGCAATCAGGCAAGAGAAAGAAATCAAGGGTATCCAGTTAGGAAAAGAAGAAGTCAAATTGTCCCTGTTTGCAGATGACATGATTGTATATTTAGAAAACCCCATCATCTCAGCCCAAAATCTTCTTAAGCTGATAAGCAACTTCAGCAAAGTCTCAGGATACAAAATTAATGTGCAAAAATCACAAGCATTCTTATACACCAGTAACAGACAAACAGAGAGCCAAATCATGAATGAACTTCCATTCACAATTGCTTCAAAGAGGGTAAAATACCTAGGAATCCAACTTACAAGGGATGTAAAGGACCTCTTCAAGGAGAACTACAAACCACTGCTCAGTGAAATCAAAGAGGACACAAACAAATGGAAGAACATACCATGCTCATGGATAGGAATAATCAATATCGTGAAAATGGCCATACTGCCCAAGGTTATTTATAGATTCAATGCCATCCCCATCAAGCTACCAATGAGTTTCTTCACAGAATTGGAAAAAACGGCTTTAAAGTTCATATGGAACCAAAAAAGAGCCCGCATTGCCAAGACAATCCTAAGTCATAAGAACAAAGCTGGAGGCGTCACGCTACCTGACTTCAAACTATACTACAAGGCTACAGTAACCAAAACAGCATGGTACTGGCACCAAAACAGAGATACAGACCAATGGAACAGAACAGAGTCCTCAGAAATGATACCACACATCTACAGCCATCTGATCTTTGACAAACCTGAGAGAAACAAGAAATGGGGAAAGGATTCCCTATTTAATAAATGGTGCTGGGAAAATTGGCTAGCCATAAGTAGAAAGCTGAAACTGGATCCTTTCCTTAGTCCTTATACGAAAATTAATTCAAGATGGATTAGAGACTTAAATGTTAGACCTAATACCATAAAAACCCTAGAAGAAAACCTAGGTAGTACCATTCAGGACATAGGCATGGGCAAGGACTTCATGTCTAAAACACCAAAAGCAACGGCAGCAAAAGCCAAAATTGACAAATGGGATATGATTAAACTAAAGAGCTTCTGCACAGCAAAAGAAACTACCATCAGAGTGAACAGGCAACCTACAGAATGGGAGAAAACTTTTGCAATCTACTCATCTGACAAAGGGCTAATATCCAGAATCTACAAAGAACTCAAACAAATTTACAAGAAAAAAACAACCCCATCAAAAAGTGGGCAAAGGATATGAACAGACATTTCTCAAAAGAAGACATTCATACAGCCAACAGACACATGAAAAAATGCTCATCATCACTCACCATCAGAGAGATGCAAATCAAAACCACAATGAGATACCATCTCACACCAGTTAGAATGGCAATCATTAAAAAGTCAGGAAACAACAGGTGCCGGAGAGGATGTGGAGAAATGGGAACACTTTTACACTGTTGGTGGGATTGTAAACTAGTTCAACCATTATGGAAAACAGTATGGCGATTCCTCAAGGATCTAGAACTAGATGTACCATATGACCCAGCCATCCCACTACTGGGTATATACCCAAAGGATTATAAATCATGCTGCTATAAAGACACATGCACATGCATGTTTATTGCGGCACTATTCACAATAGCAAAGACTTGGAATCAACCCAAATGTCCATCTGTGACAGACTGGATTAAGAAAATGTAGCACATATACACCATGGAATATTATGCAGCCATAAAAAAGGATGAGTTTGCATCCTTTGTAGGGACATGGATGCAGCTGGAAACCATTATTCTTAGCAAACTATCACAAGAACAGAAAACCAAACACCGCATGTTCTCACTCATAGGTGGGAATTGAACAATCACATCACTTGGACTCAGGAGGGGGAACATCACACATCGGGGCCTACCATGGGGAGGGGGGAGGGGGGAGGGATTATACTGGGAGTTATACCTGATATAAATGATGAATTGATGGGTGCAGCACACCAACATGGCACAAGTGTACATATGTAACAAACCTGCACGTTATGCACATGTACCCTAGAACTTAAAGTATAATAAAAAAAAAAAAAAATCTGCTCATTCCACCACACTCAGTGGCTCACACCTATAATCCTAGCACTTTTGGAGGCCTAGACAGGAGGATTGCTTGAACCCAGGAGTTTGAGACTAGCTTGGGCAACATAGCGATGTCTTGTCTCTACTAAAAATTTTAAAAATTAGCCAAGTATGGTGGCACATGCCTGTAGTCCTAGCTACTTGGGAGGCTGAGGTGGGAGAATTGCTTGAGCCTGGGAGATCAAGGTTGCAGTGAGCTGTGATTGCACAATTGCACTCCAGCCTGGGCAACAGAGCATGACCATGTCTCACAAGAAAATAAGCAAATAAATAAAGAAATCCTGCTCAGTCATACTGAGGCAGGCGATAAAATCAGTATATAGCTTATTTCAGAAACCCAAAGAAGAACAAATCCATGAAGAATGTAAGTATGATAAACCCCAAGCTTAATGTGAAGTGAATCTTACTTGGATTAGGTACCTTAGATAGTTTTAATTCCTTTGGCTAGAAAGTGATGGGTTTTTTCTGCTTAAAAGTGATTTCTTATACCTCATACCCATTAGGATGGCTACTATCAAAAAACACAGAAAATAACAAGTATTTGAGAGGATGCAGAAAAATTGTGATCTTTGTGCACTATTAGGGAAAATGTAAAATGGTGCAGCCACTGTTACTAAGACACCTGGGTCTAGATCCTGCTGCTCACTGCACAGAAAGCCAATCACTGAGACAATGAGTATTTCCAAGAAAAAAGGCATTAATCAGTTGATGCTACCAAGGAGATCAGTCTCAAATCCATCTCCCTAACCAACTGAAATTAGGGGTTTATATAGCATGGAAGAAATGTAATCACATGTGGGAAAACAAGAATTAGGGAGGGGTAAGGAAAAGAAGTTGGTCAACAGGAAGGAGGTGATGGGTTAGGCAATCATGATGGGTAAGGAGCCTGGTGTCTCATTATCCAGATGCAGTGATCTGGTAAATGTCAGTTCCTTGGTACTATCTGGGAGGCCTGATAGTTGGTTTATTTATTTATTTATTTATTTATTTATTTATTTATTTATTTATTTTTGAGACGGAGTCTCGCACTGTCGCCCAGGCTGGAGTACAGTGGCATGATCTCGGTTCACTGCAAGCTCCGCCTCCTGGGTTCATGCCATTCTCCTGTCTCCTGAGTAGCTGGGATTACAGGCACCTGCCACCATGCCTGGCTAATTTTTTGTAATTTTAGTAGAGATGGGGTTTTACCGTGTTAGCCAGGATGGTCTCGATCTCCTGACCTCATCATCCGCCCATCTCAGCCTCCCAAAGTGCTAGGATCACAGGCGTGAGCCACCATGCCTGGCTGATGGTTGTTTTCTTAAGAAAGGTACTCAGGTAAGACAAATGTAACCTTTTCAAGTTTTAAAACTGAGAGAGTCAATTTCTATGTTTATTCAAAAGAAACCATAAACATTAGTTCTAGGGGACAATTGAGTTGATTTCCCCATTATAAAACACAGTATGGCAGTTTCTCAAAAAAAAAATTAAAATAAAATTAGCATACAATCCAGGAAATCTACTTCTGGGTATATATCCAAAAGAATTGAAAGCAGGATCTCAAAGACATTATTTGTACACTCATTTTCTTAGCAACACCATTCCCAATAGCCAAGATAGAAACAACCTAAATTTGCCTGTCCATTAACAGATGAACAGAATTCTACAATGTGGGGTGTGTGTGTGTGTGTGTGTGTGTGTGTGTATGGAATATTATTCAGCCTTCAAAAGGAAGGAAATTTTGACATATGCCACAACATAAATAAACCTTAACTACATTATGTTAAGTGAAATAAGTCAGACACAAAAAGATAAATACTGTATGGTTCCTTTCCTATGAGTTATTTAGAATAGTCAAATTTATAGAAACAGAAAGAAGCATAGTTATTGCTGAGGACTGGGGGAGGGATAAATGAGGAGTTATTGTTTAATGAACATACAGTTTCAGTTTTGCAAGATGAAATAGTTTTGGAGATCATTTGCACAATAATGTAAATATGTTTAACACTACTGAATTGCGTGCTTAAAAATGGTTAAGATGGTAAATTTCATGTTATATGCTTTTTATCATAATAAAAAAGAAATTTTGAAAAAGAATTTCTTAGTTAAGTCGACTAGAATGTTTTTTAAATCTGGTGTAATTATTTCACAGGTCAGAATGTGGAATCCAAAGATGAAACAGAAAGCAGATATGTCTCATCCTGCTGAGGCTAACTGAACATTCTGGATACCTCTGGGGGAGGAGATCTTCCATGTACATGAACATAGCTAAGCAAGTTCAAAAACAAAGTCAGACTTCAAAAAGATTTTATTGAAATGACAAATTACAGAATGTTCTCTAGAGCTGGAACTAATAAATTTTTATATTAGAATTTCACCTCACTCCAAAAACTACAGTAAAAATGTTTGTATTTAGGCCAGGCATGGTGGCTCCCGCCTGTAATCCCAGCACTTGGGGAGGCCAAGGCAGGAGAATGGCATGAACCTGGGAGGCGGAGCTTTCAGTGAGCTGAGATCACGCCACTGCACTCCAACCTGGGTGACAGAGCGAGACTCCATCTCAGAAAGAAAAAAAAAAAAAAAAAAAAGTTTGTATTTAATATGTTTCAAACTTACTCTAAAAACATAATGTGTAAAAAATTGAGAAATTCCATTGCTATAATTAAGAAAATTCAGATATGTGGAGAATAGAAAACATACTTTATAATATTTAACCCATGCTTATCTTTGGGATAAATAATCTAGTTTTTGGATTTTAATAATTTTCTCAATATAGATTAATTACCTCTATTCACTAATCCTAGAGATCATTGTTCCTGAAATTAACAAGCAAGGACAATATTGGTTGCTCACAATGTAATAGTTGTGTATCTACTGGGTCATCAATCACTGAGAAAATGTAAGATCAGTGTCAATGTCCCAGAAGGCGGTTCTAATGCAAACACCCTCTGAAGATTTTATAATTGTTGACCTATATTTGTCTATTGAATAAGGGATCAGTAAGCCACCAGCATGCATATCATTTTGTCTGAACAGCTTTCCACAGTCTCCTCGCCTCAAAGACTGTCAAGGAAAGCACCACACTCCAGGTGCCCCAAACGCAACTCAATGGGCTGGCTTTGGTTCACTGGGGAACTTCATTCAGCTCCTCTCCTCTCTGTCAATGTTTCTTACAGACAGTCTATAACCATTGTGCCCCTGGTTCTATATAGAAGAGTGTCTGTAAGAGACATTGACAGAGAAGAGCTGAATGGATGATTCTATTCAGCTGTAAACAGTAATGTTCAGGCCTATGGAATGGAAACTGGAATCTACCCAGGAAACAGATTAGTCTAGTCCTACAAGGCTAGGCCATCCTTGAAATACCAATTAAAAATTTGTGAGAAAAATGATGAAGAAGCCACAGTTATTACCTGTGTCTGAAAGCTCAGTTGCACCAACAAACATTATTACTAGGCGACAATACTCTCATGAATTCTGTGAGTGATGAGGAAGGAGCATAAGGGGAGAGGAAATAAAGCAATGAGACTAGTCTTTGCTCTTAAGAAGTTTGTATCTTAGTCAAGGAGATAAATGCTATTTACGCAATTCCAGAAAATGCATGGCAGTCTATAATCAACTATTAAAATTTGTGATTATACTTTTATTAAAAGAATTCAGAGGAAGGCTTTGCATGATGGCTTCTGCCTGTAAATTTCAGCTCTTTGGGAGGCTAAGGTGGGAGGATCACTTGAGACCAGGAGTTTGAGACCGCCCTGGACAACATAGTGAGATCCCGTCTCTAAAAAATAAATAATGAAATAAATAAATAAAATATTAGCCAGGTGTGGTGGTGATGCAACCCTATAGTCTTAACTACTTGGTAGACTGAAGCAAGAGGGTCACTTAAACCCAGGAGGTTGGGGCTACAGTGAGTTATGATGGGGCCACTGCACTCCAGCCTGGACAACAGTGCAAGACCCTGTCTCCAGAAAAAGAAAAATAATTCAAAGGAAAAGACCGAGGTGATGTAGGGTGTCAAGAAGGATTTCATGAACTTGATATGGCTCCCATTTGATAGAAAGGTGGAATTTGATATACAAAAATAATTTCACAATGAACCACCCATATGCTCCTGCCTAAGTTCTACAATAAACACTTTCTATATTTGCTTTATCACACATTATGCTAAGTGACACAAAAGGCCACGTACTTTATGATTCTACTTATATGGGATATCAAAACAGGAAAATCCATAGAGACAAAAGCAGATTAATGGTTGCAGGTGTTGGGTAGGGGCAGGCATGAGGAGTGACTGCAGATAGGTAAGCAGTTTCTTTTGGGGGTGATGAAAGTATTTTGGAATTAGACTGCAGTGGTGGTAGCACTACCTTGTAAATGACAGTATCTTGAACAAATCTGAGATCAGACCCAAAAGGTCAGTGGCCAATCTCTGTCCAGGAGAGAACACTACCCTTAATGCTTTAACCCTCTTATGAAAAATCTGTTGTAACAGTTAACTTTTTTTTTTTTCAGACAGAGTCTCCTGTTTTAACAGTTAACTTTTTTTTTTTTTCAGACAGAGTCTCACTCTGTTGCCCAGGTTGTAGTGCCGTGACATAATCTTGGCTTGCTGAATCCTCTGCCTCCTGGATTCAAGCAATTCTCCCACCTCAGCCTCCCAAGTAGCTGGGACTATAGGCATGCACCACCACGCCCAGCTAATTGTTGTATTTTTAGTAGAGACGAGGTTTCACCATATTGGCCAGGCTGGTCTCGAACTACTGACCTCAGGTGATCCACCTGTCTCAGCCTCCCAAAGTGCTGGGATTATAGGTGTAAGCCACCACGCCCAGCCTATAACAGTTAACTTTATATGCCAATTTGACTACACCACAGGGTTCCCAAATTGAACATTATTTTTGAATGTGTCACTGAGGTTGTTTCCAGATGAGATTAGCATTTGAACTGGTGGACTGAGTAAAGCAGATGTCCCTCTCCAATGTGTGTGGGCATCATCCAATCCACTGAGGGACGGAATAGAAAAAAAAAAATGGCAAAGGAAGGAGGAATTTGTCCTTTGCTTTCTGCCTGCCTGCATGAACTGGGACATCAGTCTTCGCTTGTCCTTGGACTTGAGACAAAGCAGGGACCCCTCTGAGGGGCCTGTGGGCACCCCATACCATGAAAATAAAAGAAAATATTTGGTTCCTTCAAGGGAAATTCCAGGCACCTAGCTAGCCCTGAGAAGTAAATGAGCAACTTGAAAAGTAAGAAGGAATGGTAGCTTAAAACAATAGCCAAGGAAGTTACAGTTAGAGGATGTTTGGTATTCCCTGTAGAAACTAAAGGCAACATCCTAACCTATGTGCCTGAGCTCTTTTCAGAAACCTGGATCCCCATCAAATAAACATGCTGGCATGCAGACCTCAGATAAGGAAAAACCGAGGAATGAACTCTGCAGTTCTTCACTCTAAAGTTCTTCCCGAGGGGTCTGGAGGAAATCATGCCCATGAGCCAGAGCTAACATTCTTTCCTGCTAACCCCACATTTTAAAACAAACATTCTCTTCCTTCACTAATTGCAAATCAGAAAGTCTTTGAATCTACTTGCCTTAAGATATCCAACCGTTTTAGGCCAAATCGATGTGTAACCTCCATGTCTTGATTTATAATTTTTACTGTAACTTCAACTTTCCTAAAATTTACCCCCACCTTTAGATAACACAAGCCATCAGAGGGGTCATGTCTCAAGCGTAAGCTGCCCAATTCTTCATGCTTGGGCCCCTCCTTTCTCCCTCTGCAAACTTTCATGTAGATGGTTGGCCTATGGCACAGGGTAAGCAGATCCCAGTTTGGTCTGGTAACAGAGATTTATATCATTGTGCCCCTGGTTCTTAGGCCTTTGGATTCATCTAGGTCTTCAGCCTGCAAAAGGTAGATCACAGGTGCATTAGTCCATTCTCACACTGCTATAAAGAGCGACCTGAGACTGGGTAATTTATGAAGGAAAGAGGTTTAATTGACTCAAAGTTCCTCAGGCTGTACCAGTAGCATGGCTAGGAGGCCTCAAGAAACTTACAATCATGGCAGAAGAGAAAGGGGAAGCAAGCACATCTTACCATGGCAGAGCAGGAGAGAAAAAGAGAAGAGGGAAGTGCAACACACTTTTAAACCATGAGATCTGATGAAAACTCACTCACTAACATGAGAACAGCCAGGGGGAGATCCATCCTCATGATCTAATCACCTCCCACCAGGCCCCACCTCTAATTCAACATGAGATTTGACAGGACACAAATCTAAACCTTATCATTCTGCCCCGGCCCCTCCCAAATCTCATGTCCTTCTCATATTTGAAAACCAGTCATGCTTTCCCAACAATTCCCCAAAGTCTTAACTCATTCCAGCATTAAATCAAAAGTCCAAATCCAAAGTCTCATCTGAGACAAGGCCAAGTCCCTTCCACTTGTGAGCCTGTAAAATCAAAAACAAGTTATTTCCAAGATAATACAGACATACAGGCATCAGGTAAATGCTTCGATTCCAAAAGGGAGAAATTGACCAAAACAAAGGGGTCCCAAGCAAGTTCAAAACCCAGCAGGATAGTCATTAAATCTTAAAGCTCTAAAATGATCTCCTTTGACTCCATGTCTCACATCCACAGCACACTGATGCAAGGGGTGGGCTCCAAAGGCTTTGGGCAGCTCCACCCCTGTGGCTCTGTAGGGTATGTACAGCTCCTGTGGCTGCTTTCACGGGATGGCATTGAGTGCTTCTGGCTTTTCTAGGTGCACAGTGCAAGCTGTCAGTGGATCTACCATTCTGGGGTCTGGAGGATAGTAGCCCTCATGTCACAACTCCACTAAGCAATGCCCTAGTGGGGTCTCTGTGTGGGGGCTCCAACCCCACATTTCTCATCTGCACTTCCCTAGTAGAGGTTCTCCATGAGGGCTCTGCCTCACAGCAGACTTCTGCCTGGATATCCAGGCATTCCCATACATCCTCTGAAATCCAGGCAGAGGCTCCCAAAGCTCAACTCTTGTCTTCTGTGCACCCATAGGCCCATGGTCATGTGGAAGTCTCTGAGGCTTGGGGCTTGCACCCTCTCAAGCAACAGCCTGAGCTGTATGTCCTCTCCTTATAGCCACAGCTGGAGCTGGAGCAGTTTAGACACAGGGCACCATATTCCAAGGCTGCACAGAGCAGCTGGGCCCTTGGTATGACACACAAAACCATTTTTTCCTCCTAGGCCTCTGGACCTGTAATGGGAGGGGCTGCTGTGAAGGTCTCTGAAATGCCCTGGTATCTGATATTTTCCTCACTGTATTGGCTGTTAACATTTGGCTCCTCTTTACTTATGCAAATTTCTGCAGCAGGCTTGAATTTCTACCCAGAAAATGGGTTTTTCTTTTCTACCACATGGCCAGGCTGCAAATTTTCCAAACTTTTATGTTCTGCTTCCCTTTTAAATATAAGTTCCAGTTTCAGATAATCTCTTGTTCACATGTATGAGCATACATTTTTAGAAACAGTCAGGTTAGCTCTTGAATGCTTTGCTGCTTAGAAATTTCTTCTGCTAGATACCCTAAATCATCTCTCTCCAGTCCAAAGTTCCACAGATTTCTAGGGCAGGGGAAAAATGCCTCCAGTTTCTTTGCTAAAGGATAGCAAAGATGACCTTTACTCCAGTTCCCAATAAGTTCTTCATCTCCATCTGAGACCAACTCATGCTAAACATCATTGTCCACATCACTATCAGCATTTTGGTCAAACCATTCAACAAGTCTCTATGAAGTTCCAAACCTTCCCACATTTTCCTGTCTTCTTCTGAGCCCTTCAAACTGTTCCAATCTCTGCCCATGACCAGTTCCAAAGTCACCTACACATTTTCAGGTATCTTTATAGCAGAGCCTCACTCTCCTGGTATCAATTTTCTGTATCAGTTCATTCTCACACTGCTATAAAGAACCACCTGAGACTGGGTAATTCATGAAGAAAAGAGGTTTAATTGACTCACAGTTTTTCATGCTGTACAGAATAGCTTCTTTCCTTCAGGAAGCAAGGCTAGAAGGCCTCATGAAACTTACAATCATGGCATAAGGCAAAGGGGAAGCAAGCACATCTTACTGTGGCAGAGCAGGAGAGAGAGACAGTGAAAGAGGAAGTGCCACACACTTTTAAACCATGAGATCTCATGAGAACTGATTCACTATCACAGGAACAGCAAGGGGAAATCTGCCTCCATGATTCAATCACCTCCCACCAACTGTATGTACATACACATATATATATACACATACAGAGAGAGATTTATTACGAGGAATTGCTTTATATAATTATAGAGGCTAAGAAGTCCTTTTGATGTGGTATGAACTTGTGTCCCTACCCAAATCTCATATTGAATTGGAGGAGGTGTCTGGTAAGGGGTGATTGAATCATGGGGGCAGATTTCCCCTTGCTGTTCTTGTGATAGTGAATGAGTATATATATGTGTATATGTGTGTGTGTGTGTGTATCTATAGCTCCTGAAGGTTCTCTGTGTATGTGTGGGTATGTATACATAAATATATGTATGTATGTATATAAACATATGTGTATATATTTATACATCTCTGTTGGTCCTCTATATGTATGTGTATATATACACATATATACATATATACACATGTATATACATACATATATACATATACATACATATATACACATGTGTATATACATACATATATACACATATGTGTATATACATACATATATACACATATATGTGTATACACACATACATGCATATGCTTGCACACACACACATCCTTTTGTTCTTTCTTTGGACAAACCTAAGTAATAACCTGTAAACACACAATAGTCACATAAACCTAAGAACAAATAGAAAATAGAGTGTGTGATTTTGTGAAATATATATGTGGTCTTTGACCTTGTTTCCTGGCATACAATTCCTAAAATTCTTAGATTCTCCAAATTGATGTATTTTTGTTGCTAATGATTGACTGATGGCTGGAGCCCTATGGCAGCTTCAAGATGGCGGTTGGTCGCCAGAAAAATCAAAGCAGGATTAGAGAGTTAGGGTTTTCAGCCTGCCCCCTTTAATTCTGGGAAGGGGAGAGAGGCTAAAAGTTAAGCTGATCACCAATGGCCAATGATTTAATCAATCATGCCTACATAATGAAGGCTCACTAAAAGCACAAAAGGACTAGGTTCGAGGAGCTTTTGGATAGCCCAACACCTGGAGGTTCTTGGAGAGTGGCATGCCTGGGAAGGGCATGGAAGCTTCATGACCCTTCCTTCATACCTTACCCTATGCATCTCTTCATCTGTACCCTTTGTAACATCCTTTATAACAAACCAGTAAACCAAAGTAAGTGTTTCCCTGAGTTCTATGAGGTGCTCTAGCAAATTAATGGAGTCCAAGAAGGTGACTACGGAACCCCAATTTATAGCTGGTCAGTCAGAAGCATAGGTAAAACAACCGAGGGTTTGCAGTTGGTATTTAAAGTTGGGGAACAGTCTTCAAGACTGAGCCCTCAACCTACAGGACCTGATGCTATCTCCAAGCAAATAGTGTCAAAATTGAACTAGAGGTTACCCAGCTGGTGCCCACTATAGAACCGATTGCTTGCTTGGTGTGTGGGAGAAAAAAATCCCACGTGTTTGGTCACAGAAGTCTTCTGTATTGATTGTTATTTGAGTGAGTAGGGAAAAAAAAGCATAGTTTGAGTTTTTTCCACTCAGAAGAGTGATAGAAAAAAGTAACAAAAGCGTCTTTCCAATAATATATAACAGAGCTATTCTTGATGGTTAGAAAACAATATGTTTATTTTCTTTTTTCAATAAAAAAGGTTGGTATCTGTGATCTATTTTCATTTACAATTATAGCTAAATGTTTCCCAACACTTATTTGCCTTCCTTTTTTTTTTTTTAGACGGAGTCTCGCTCTTTTGCCCAGGATGGCATGCAGTGGCGAGATCTAGGCTCACTGCAACCTCTGCTTCCTGGGTTCAAGCGATTCTCCTGCCTCAGCCTCCTGAGTAGCTAGGATTGCAGGTGCCCACCACCACATCCAGCTAATTTTTGTATTTTTAGTACAGACTGGGTTTCACCATGTTAACCAGGCTGGTCTCAAACTCCTGACCTCAATGATCCACCTGCCTTGGCCTCCCAAAGTGTTAGGATTACAGACATGAATGCCCTCTGCAACAAAAAAAAGTAAGGAAATAAATAATAGCCTAGCAAGATTTCCTGTTTCTGTGTCACATCATCACTGTCCAATATCTCTAGACCTTTGCTTTTAGATGTAAAAAGACAATGCATAGAAAAGATATGAGTTACATAAAAGAAGCAAGATTTTAATACCAAAATGCTGTACTGCCAAGAAAATCTGTAAGGAAGAACAGAGGACCCAAAAACTCAATTCCAAAAACATAATTTGATTAACTACTTAGATCAAAATAAATAGTCAGAAAAAATGGTAATGGCTATATAAACACAGAAACTCTAATTTTAAAAAAATTTATGAGGCTGGGCACGGTGGCTCACACCTGTAATCCCAGCACTTTGGGAGACCAAGGCAGGCAGATCATGAGGTCAGGAGATTGAGACCATCCTGGCTAACACGGTGAAACCCTGTCTCTACTAAAAACACAAAAATTACCCAGGTGTGGTGGCAGGCGCCTGTAGTCCCAGCTACTGAGGAGGCTGAAGCAGGAGAATGGTGTGAACCCGAGAGGCGGAGCTTGCCGTGAGCTGAGATCGCGCCACTGCACTTCAGCCTGGGCGACAGAGTGAGACTCCATCTTAAAAAAAGAAAAAAAGTATTCATATAGTTTCATTCCACTGATCCTTTTTTAAGCCCACCTTCTGATACATTGCTATTCTCTATGTGGCAACATACCAAAAATCACAGATGGTGACCAGGTCTTTAAACAAGAATAACATATTTTCCTGTTTGAATCACAAAACCTTAGAGCTGGAGATGACCTCAACACTTCCATTAGGCAGATGAATGGCTATCTAAAAAAAAAAAAAAAAAAAACCAGATGGCCATTTTCTTAATTTATAAGCATTTCCAGAGACCAAGAATTTGAATTGAACCCAGAGAAGAATAAACTGTAAAATATTTGATGGAAAAAAATTTTAGCAAAATCACAAATGCAAGTGAACTCTGTATATTTTGTTTGTTAACTTTAACCTATATGTTTTTATACTCACTAACCAAGTTTAATATAAAAACCAGTGAACTAAATCTAATATAAAACTCATGAAAAGGGAAAACCAGAGGTGAACCAAAATTCAACCCATTTTCATCAGGTTGTCATTATGGCTAGTTCAGGGAAAGAACTCAGCTCTCCATCAATTTGTGTAATGGTCACATGACTCCTTTGCCCTGTGAAATCATTTCCATAGGCTGGCCTGTTTCTGCCACAGCACGAATTATTGTTATAAATAAGAGCTCCGTCTCCATTCATCATGGCAGGAGTTGAGAGTGGAAAGAGGCATGGGAACCCTATTTCAGGACCTCCAACCCAGCCAGACTGCATGCCACACATGCCAATGACTCCACAGAGATTTAATCCAGAGTCAAATAGTCTCATCATTTGCATTATTCATGCTTAAAGAAGTCCCACGCATAAACTCTTATATAATGACACCAGCCATTTGTTGAACAACTAAATGAGTAGGCATTTTAGTGCTCATTCTATTGGCAGAGTACCTTCTATGTATTTTTTAAATATATTCAGAGAAAACTGCTATTCATTTCTTCCTTTACCAAACACACCGTAATAGCATAAGGAATAAAGAAAGATCTTTGTTCTACTATAATGGCAGTAGTCAAAGTACCACAGTTCATTTGGAACAGTCTCTAGTATAAACTAGTAAGAGAACAAAAAGTAATAGTTTGTCTCTTCTCCTCTTTGAAATAAGATTTCTCCACCACCACAGAAGTTCAATCACAAACTTTAGACAATTGATCATCAGATAAATTCAAGGATGTCTTGCCATTTAAAATAATCAGACATGTTTAAATAATATTTCTTAAAAATACAATGTTTTTGTCCACCACAAACAATGCAATCACCCAGAAAGCAGGACTTTTGCAGACAGGTCACAACAAGATCATTGTTGTCAAGCTTGGGATTAAAAATTATTTTACCAAAAGACCATGGGTAGGAAGAATTCCTTAAATGACATTGCAATATTTAATGAATTTTTAAAATATTTTCTCATAAATTATCTGGTCTCCTCACCAGGATTTATTACCAGTTACTTATTATCACTGAAACCATTCTTCACTGAATAGCCCAAAGGATCTTCTTCCTAAGTCTTAAAAACTTAAAATAAAAGCCAAATTTCACCATGCGGTCTGCAAGGCCTTTTATAAGCTGGCTGAATTTTTTATGGGACTCTCAAGTTCTACTTCTTTGTGACACAGAGAGGTCTCCCTGATATTCTCCTTAAAGAAGATTGTCCTTGGTGGTTTCTTTCTAATACGAATCACAAACAAACCACAATCTATGTTTTGATTATTTTATGTATTTACTTTGTTGTCTCCAGTGTCTAGGATAGTGCATTAGAGATAGATAGATGCTTAATAAGTATTTGCCAAATATATACATGAATGAACAAACAAATAAATGGATGAATTATTTCAACCTCTCAAATAGTGTCTCTCTCTCTCTCTCTCTCTCTCTCTCCCCCTCCCTCTCTCTCTTACCCCCGCCCCCAACATACACAGGTGTCAGGCTTGTGGTAAAGGATCCTTTCCAAACTATTGCGTCACTGAGTTAAGAACTTGAAATACGTTGTTTGAGTCATGCTAAGTAAGCTATTAGGTATCCCATCAGCCTGGATTTAAAAGCACCGAATAACCAGGGATAAATGATACCTTCTCTTCACCCTTGGAAAGACAGAACAGGCTCGGCAATAGCAGAAGAGCATGGGTAATGTTTACTGGAGATTTGTGATGCACCTTGATTGAGTCTCTTTACTTGACCAGCCAATGGGGGAAAAAATTCTGAGAATGAAAGCAGAACTTTTAGAGAATGGGCATTTCAGAGGTCAGGCCGGCAAGTAGCATAATTACTTCTGCCCACATTCCATTGGCCAGAACTTAGTCACGTGGTCCCAACAATCTGTGGGAAATGTAGTTTATCCACAAGTCAAGGAGGAAAAATAAAGCAAATTTGGTAAAAGCATTAAGTAAATTCACTTCAAATATCAAATTTTCTTCTGAAGATAGTTATAGTGGATCTCAGAGATTTTCCATTCATTTTTAATTATTTTAATTTCTGTATTAACACATGGCTGTTTTTAAATTTCTATTAGTTCGGTGCAAAATTAATTTTGGTTTTTGCAATTACTTTAAGTTATGCATTTGGTCAGTCCCTTAGCGATGGAAATAGAGATCTCTCCTTTTGCTTATATTAACTATCTTCAGAAAATGTGACCCATACATTTCTGCCACCTTGTTTTTAATTTCTAGAGGCTCCTTATTTCTCTAAAGGTTCTCTTTTCATGTACATTCTGTTTCTGTTTCATTAACACTACTCTTCACATAGTTTCCAGGAATACTGATTATAGTTACTTGTTTGAATTTTCTTCTTACATTATCTCCATTTCCTACAAGTACTTTTTTCTGTTTGTTTTGGCCTTTGTCCGTTATGTTAGATGATTTCCTCAATTTGTTAATGATTTACTACCCATCCATACTCAAAGTGAGGCACTACTAGTTGACATTAAACTCAGTGTATGTGCAAATGTGTATACACGCGTGCATGCAAGAAATAGAGAGAACACCTTTCTATTACTGGGCTTCGTTGTTGAGTGACCAGAGCAGACTGGGCATTAACTTAGGGAGCTATCCACTGACAATATCTACAGATCTTTCTTATTGGGCTGGTCAGTGTCCCAGAAATCAAGAGAGAATCACTAAGGATTATAAACCTAGGCCAGGCGCGGTGGCTCATGCCTGTAATCCCAGCACTTGGGGAGGCTGAGGTAGGCGGATCATGAGGTCAGGAGATCGAGACCATACTGGCTAACCAGTGGAACCCCACCTCTACTAAAAATACAAAAATTAGCCGGGCGTTGTGGCAGATGCCTGTAGTCATAGCTGCTAAGGAGGCTGAGGCAGGAGAATGGCGTGAACCTGGGAGGCAAAACTTGCAGTGAGCCAAGATCGTGCCACTGCACTCCAGCCTGGGTGACGGAGCGAGAATCCGTCTAAAAAAAAAAGATTATAAACCTGTTTGGCCAAAACTGGTTCTAGCATTTTCATCATTCAGCAGGTAGAGCATCACTTAATCCTCTTTTCAGTATAGGATTCACATTTTCAACCTGGTGTTCCCAGTTCAGAGTCCCTCTACTTCATCCCCTCCAGAAAATAAATCTCCTGTTTTATATTAATGCTCAGGTAGTTGATTGTCTATGTGGGGTGAAGAGGGCATCTAGAGATCTAACCGCTTCAACCAATTCTCCTTGTTTTGGACATTCCCATATCTGAACATTGATCATCACCTGATGTTTCCAAAATCTCAGGTTCTGCATGATGAATTAGCTGTTTCAAGGACCCTATCCAGGTTTTCAGTCTTGCTTCCTAAGTGTGCTTTCTCTGAGCTGCCAAGTCAGTTACCAGTTTTGTGTCTAATTTCTAGCTTCAAAAATTTATTGTCATTGTGTCTTCTTTGTCCTTCTGGAGCCATGCTTCCTTTTTCCTTCTCTGTACTGGGGTTTTGAGAGGGACTGGAGATAAAGCATGTGTTCAGTTTGCTATATTGAACTAGAAGGACTGGCATAAGATTTCCTTTTCTTTCTTTCTTTTTTTTTTTTTTTTTTATTATACTTTAAGTTCTAGGGTACATGTGCATAACGTGCAGGTTTGTTACATATGTATACTTATGCCATGTTGGTGTGCTGCACCCATCAACTCGTCAGCACCCATCAATTCATCATTTATATCATGTATAACTCCCCAATGCAATCCCTCCCCCCTCCCCCCTCCCCATGATAGGCCCCAGTGTGTGATGTTCCCCTTCCCGAGTCCAAGTGATCTCATTGTTCAGTTCCCACCTATGAGTGAGAACATGCGGTGTTTGGTTTTCTCTTCTTGTGATAGTTTGCTAAGAATGATGGTTTCCAGCTGCATCCATGTCCCTACAAAGGATGCAAACTCATCCTTTTTTATGGCTGCATAGTATTCCATGGTGTATATGTGCCACATTTTCTTAATCCAGTCTGTCACAGATGGACATTTGGGTTGATTCCAAGTCTTTGCTATTGTGAGTAGTGCCGCAATAAACATACGTGTGCATGTGTCTTTGTAGTAGAATAATTTAAAATCCTTTGGGTATATACCCAGTAGTGGGATGGCTGGGTCATATGTTACATCTAGTTCTAGATCCTTGAGGAATTGCCATACTGTTTTCCACAATGGTTGAACTAGTTTACAATCCCACCAACAGTGTAAAAGTGTTCCTATTTCTCCACATCCTCTCCAGCACCTGTTGTTTCCTGACTTCTTAATGATTGCCATGCTAACTGGTGTGAGATGGTATCTCATTGTGGTTTTGATTTGCATTTCTCTGATGGCGAGTGATGATGAGCATTTTTTCATGTGTCCGTTGTCTGTATGAATGTCTTCTTTTGAGAAATGTCTGTTCATATCCTTTCCCCACTTTTTGATGGGGTTGTTTGTTTTTTTCTTGTAAATTTGTTTGAGTTCTTTGTAGATTCTGGATATTAGCCCTTTGTCAGATGAGTAGGTTGCAAAAATTTTTTCCCATTCTGTAGGTTGCCTGTTCACTCTGATGGTAGTTTCTTTTGCTGTGCAAAAGCTCTTTAGTTTAATTAGATCCCATTTGTCAATTTTGGCTTTTGCTGCCGTTGCTTTTGGTGTTTTAGACATGAAGTCCTTGCCCATGCCTATGTCCTGAATGGTACTACCCAGATTTTCTTCTAGGGTTTTTATGGTATTAGGTCTAACATTTAAGTCTCTAATCCATCTTGAATTAATCTTTGTGTAAGGGGTAAGGAAAGGATCCAGTTTCAGCTTTCTACTTATGGCTAGCCAATTTTCCCAGCACCATTTATTAAATAGGGAATCCTTTCCCCATTTCTTGTTTCTCTCAGGTTTGTCAAAGATCAGATGGCTGTAGATGTGTGGTATTATTTCTGAGGACTCTGTTCTGTTCCATTGGTCTGTATCTCTGTTTTGGTACCAGTACCATGCTGTTTTGGTTACTGTAGCATTGTAGTATAGTTTGAAGTCAGGTAGCGTGACGCCTCCAGATTTGTCCTTTTGACTTAGGATTGCCTTGGCAATGCGGGCTCTTTTTTGGTTCCATATGAACTTTAAAGCAGTTTTTTCCAAGTCTGTGAAGAAACTCATTGGTAGCTTGATGGGGATGGCATTGAATCTATAAATAACCTTGGGCAGTATGGCCATTTTCACGATATTGATTCTTCCTATCCATGAGCATGGTATGTTCTTCCATTTGTTTGTGTCCTCTTTGATTTCACTGAGCAGTGGTTTGTAGTTCTCCTTGAAGAGGTCCTTTACATCCCTTGTAAGCTGGATTCCTAGGTATTTTATTCTCTTTGAAGCAATTGTGAATAGAAGTTCATTCCTGATTTGGCTCTCTGCTTGTCTGTTACTGGTGTATAAGAATGCTTGTGATTTTTGCACATTAATTTTGTATCCTGAGACTTTGCTGAAGTTGCTTATCAGCTTAAGGAGATTTTGGGCTGAGATGATGGGGTTTTCTAAATATACAATCATGTCATCTGCAAACAGGGACAATTTGACTTCTTCTTTTCCTAACTGGATACCCTTGATTTCTTTCTCTTGCCTGATTGCCCTAGCCAGAACTTCCAACACTATGTTGAATAGGAGTGGTGAGAGAGGGCATCCCTGTCTTGTGCCAGTTTTCAAAGGGAATTTTTCCAGTTTTTGCCCATTCAGAATGATATGAGCTGTGGGTTTGTCATAAATAGCTCTTATTATTTTGAGGTACGTTCCATCAATACCGAATGTATTGAGCGTTTTTAGCATGAAGGGCTGTTGAATTTTGTCAAAAGCCTTTTCTGCATCTATTGAGATAATCATGTGGTTCTTGTCTTTGGTTCTGTTTATATGCTGGATTACATTTATTGATTTGCGAATGTTGAACCAGCCTTGCATCCCAGGGATGAAGCCCACTTGATCATGGTGGATAAGCTTTTTGATGTGCTGCTGAATCCGGTTTGCCAGTATTTTATTGAGAATTTTTGCATTGATGTTCATCAGGGATATTGGTCTAAGATTCTCTTTTTTAGTTGTGTCTCTGCCAGGCTTTGGTATCAGGATGATGTTGGCCTCATAAAATGAGTTAGGGAGGATTCCCTCTTTTTCTATTGATTGGAATAGTTTCAGAAGGAATGGTACCAGCTCCTCCTTGTACCTCTGGTAGAATTCAGCTGTGAATCCATCTGGTCCTGGACTCTTTTTGGTGGGTAGGCTATTAATTGTTGCCTCAATTTCAGAGCCTGCTATTGGTCTATTCAGGGATTCAACTTCTTCCTGGTTTAGTCTTGGAAGAGTGTAAGTGTCCAGGAAATTACCCATTTCTTCTAGATTTTCTAGTTGATTTGCGTAGAGGCGTTTATAGTATTCTCTGATGGTTGTTTGTATTTCTCTGGGGTCCGTGGTGATATCCCCTTTATCATTTTTTATTGCGCCTATTTGATTCCTCTCTCTTTTCTTCTTTATTAGTCTTGCTAGCAGTCTGTCAATTTTGTTGATCTTTTCAAAAAACCAACTCCTGGATTCATTGATTTTTTGGAGGGTTTTTTGTGTCTCTATCTCCTTCAGTTCTGCTCTGATCTTAGTTATTTCTTGCCTTCTGCTAGCTTTTGAATGTGTTTGCTCTTGCCTCTCTAGTTCTTTTAATTGTGATGTTAGAGTGTCAATTTTAGATCTTTCCTGCTTTCTCTTGTGGGCATTTAGTGCTATAAATTTCCCTCTACACACTGCTTTAAATGTGTCCCAGAGATTCTGGTATGTTGTATCTTTGTTCTCATTGGTATCAAAGAACATCTTTATTTCTGCTTTCATTTCGTTATGTACCCAGTAGTCATTCAGGAGCAGGTTGTTCAGTTTCCATGTAGTTGAGCGGTTTTGATTGAGTTTCTTAGTCCTGAGTTCTAGTTTGATTGCACTGTGGTCTGAGAGACAGTTTGTTATAATTTCTGTTCTTTTACATTTGCTGAGGAGTGCTTTACTTGCAATTATGTGGTCAATTTTGGAATAAGTGCGATGTGGTGCTGAGAAGAATGTATATTCTGTTGATTTGGGGTGGAGAGTTCTGTAGATGTCTATTAGGTCCGCTTGGTGCAGAGCTGAGTTCAATTCCTGGATATCCTTGTTAACTTTCTGTCTCGTTGATCTGTCTAATGTTGACAGTGGAGTGTTGAAGTCTCCCATTATTATTGTGTGGGAGTCTAAGTCTCTTTGTAAGTCTCTAAGGACTTGCTTTATGAATCTGGGTGCTCCTGTATTGGGTGCATATATATTTAGGAGAGTTAGCTCCTCCTGTTGAATTGATCCCTTTACCATTATGTAATGGCCTTCTTTGTCTCTTTTGATCTTTGATGGTTTAAAGTCTGTTTTATCAGAGACTAGGATTGCAACCCCTGCTTTTTTTTGTTCTCCATTTGCTTGGTAGATCTTCCTCCATCCCTTTATTTTGAGCCTATGTATGTCTCTGCATGTAAGATGGGTCTCCTGAATACAGCAGACTGATGGGTCTTGACTCTTTATCCAGTTTGCCAGTCTGTGTCTTTTAATTGGAGCACTTAGTCCATTTACATTTAAGGTTAATATTGTTATGTGTGAACTTGATCCTGTCATTATGATATTAACTGGTTATTTTGCTCGTTAGTTGATGCAGTTTCTTCCTAGCCTCGATGGTCTTTACATTTTGGCATGTTTTTGCAATGGCTGGTACCGGTTGTTCCCTTCCATGTTTAGGGCTTCCTTTAGGGTCTCTTGTAAGGCAGGCCTGGTGGTGACAAAATCTCTAAGCATTTGCTTATCTGTAAAGGATTTTATTTCTCCTTCACTGATGAAACTTAGTTTGGCTGGATATGAAATTCTGGGTTTAAAATTCTTTTCTTTAAGAACGTTGAATATTGGCCCCCACTCTCTTCTGGCTTGTAGAGTTTCTGCCAAGAGATCTGCTGTTAGTCTGATGGGCTTCCCTTTGTGGGTAACCCGACCTTTCTCTCTGGCTGCCCTTAAGATTTTTTCCTTCATTTCAACTTTGGTGAATCTGGCAATTATGTGTCTTGGAGTTGCTCTTCTGGAGGAGTATCTTTGTGGTGTTCTCTGTATTTCCTGAATTTGAATGTTGGCCTGCCCTACTAGGTTGGGGAAGTTCTCCTGGATGATATCTTGAAGAGTGTTTTCCAACTTGGTTCCATTTTCCCCCTCACTTTCAGGCACCCCAATCAGACGTAGATTTGGTCTTTTTACATAATCCCATACTTCTTGCAGGCTTTGTTCATTTCTTTTTCTTCTTTTTTCTTTTGGTTTCTCTTCTTGCTTCATTTCATTCATTTGATCCTCAATCACTGATACTCTTTCTTCCAGTTGATCGAGTCAGTTACTAAAGCTTGTGCATTTGTCACGTATTTCTCGTGTCATGGTTTTCATCTCTGTCATTTCGTTTATGACCTTCTCTGCATTAATTAGTCTGGCTGTCAATTCTTCCACTCTTTTTTCAAGATTTTTAGTTTCTTTGCGCTGGGTACGTAATTCCTCCTTTAGCTCTGAGAAGTTTGATGGACTGAAGCCTTCTTCTCTCATCTCTTCAAAGTCGTTCTCTGACCAGCTTTGATCCGTTGCTGGCGATGGGCTGCGCTCCTTTGCAGGGGGAGATGCGCTCTTATTTTTTGAATTTCCTGCTTTTCTGCCCTGCTTCTTCCCCATCTTTGTGGTTTTATCTGTCTCTGGTCTTTGATGATGGTGACGTACTGATGGGGTTTTGGTATAGGTGTCCTTCCTGTTTGATAGTTTTCCTTCTGACAGTCAGAAGGACTGTCTGTTGGTCTGTTGGAGATTGCTTGAGGTCCACTCCAGACCCTGTTTGCCTGGGTATCAGCAGCAGAGGTTGCCGAAGATAGAATATTGCTGAACAGCGAGTGTACCTGTCTGATTCTTACTTTGGAAGTTTCCTCTCAGGGGTGTACTCCACCCTGTGAGGTGTGGGGTGTCAGACTGCCCCTAGTGGGGGATGTCTCCCAGCTAGGCTACTCAGGGGTCAGGGACCCACCTGAGCAGGCAGTCTGTCCGTTCTCAGATCTCAACCTCCGCGTTGGGAGATCCACGGCTCTCCCCAAAGCTGTCAGACAGAGTCGTTCGCGTCTGCACTGGCTCCCGCTACTTCCCCGTTGGTCTTCAGCTGTGCGCTGTCCCCAGAGGTGGAGACTACAGAGACCAGCAGGCTTCCTTGAGCTGCTATGAGCTCCACCCAGTTCGAGCTTCCCAGCGGCTTTGTTTACCTACTTAAGCCTCAGCAATGGCGGGCGCCCCTCCCCCAGCCTCGCTGCTGCCTTGCGGATAGATCGCGGCAGACTGCTGTGTTAGCAGTGAGGGAGGCTCCGTGGGCGTGGGACCCTCCCGGCCAGGTGTGGGATATATTCTCCTGGTGTGCCTGTATGCTTACAGCGCAGTATTGGGGTGGGAGTTACCCGATTTTCCAGGTGTTGTGTGTCTCAGTTCCCGTGGCTAGGAAAACGGATCCCCTTCCCCCTTGCGCTTCCAGGTGAGGCGATGCCTCGCCCTGCTTCAGCTCTCGCTGGTCAGGCTGCAGCAGCTGACCAGCACCGATTGTCTGGCACTCCCTAGTGAGATGACCCCAGTACCTCAGTTGAAAATGCAGAAATCACCGGTCTTCTGTGTCGCTCGCGCTGGGAGTTGGAGACTGGAGCTGTTCCTATTCGGCCATCTTGCTCCGCCCCTTTTCTTTCATTGTCATTTTGTGTGTGCTAATGCTTCTACTGTAGCCAACATTTAGCTAAATTATAGTATCCCACCAAAAAAACCCCAATCCAAGTACCTCTATGAAACTAATCCATTCATAATAAGGGTAATGTTTATATGTTTAGATCTATTCCTTTTTGGTTATTTTACATTTTCTATTTATCAGCAAGTATTTTGTGGTTATATCAGTTTTTATCTCTAGTGGTTCAGAAGACATGCATTCTATCTCTTTTTCTAGTACTATCCTTTACATTTTTAACAGACCTTTCTAAATCTGTATTCTTCTATAATTATATTAAATGAATCAATATCTATATATTTCCATAGAGAATAAAAGAACTTTATCACCTTACTATTTCAACAATATTTTATATTATAAGCTATGGAACTATAGGTCCAGAAAAGTTACTATAAATTTTCTTCTATATTATATATCAAACATTAATAAGATAATTATACCTTTTACAGGCTTATTTGCCTATCAGTTTCTTATATCTTAGGCCTTATGCTTTCTCTGATTCAATTTTCACTTGCTACAATATATCCTTAAGTAAATCTTTCTGAAGCTTGTGAGTGATAAGCTTTCTGAGTTCTAACAGTCCTAAACAAAATCAACAAACCTTAAGCTACACCAAGGAAAAAAGAAGCCCTCACATTTTACAAATCAGAGATGAAAAAGGAAACATTACAACTGATACCACAGAAGTACAAAGAATCATTAGAAATACTATGAGCAACTATGCTCCAACAAATTGGAAAACCTACAGGAAGTAGATACATTTCTAGAAAAATACAACCTACCAAGATTGAACCATGAAGAAACTGAAAACCTAAACATAACAACAGCAAGTAAAGGGAAGCAGTAATAACAATAACAAGTAAAGGGAAGCAGTAATAAAGAATCTCAAAGAAAAGACCTGATGGATTCACTGTTGAATTCTACCAAACACTTACACAAGAACTAATACCAATTCTACTCAAATGATTTCCAAATATCAAAGAGGCAGGAGTACTTCCAAATTCATTCTATGAGGCCAGCATTACCCTTATACCAAAACCAAGCAAAGACCAAAAAAAAGAGAAAACTACAGACCAATATCCTTGATGAACATAGATGCAAAAATCCTAAATGAAATACTACCAAATAGAATTCAACAACACTTTTGTGCCATTCCTGCACTGCTATAAAGAAATATCAGAGGCTAAGCGATTTATAAATAAAAGATATTTAATTGACTGACAGTTCTACAGGCTGCGCAAACATGGTGCTGGCATCTGCTCAGCTCCTGAGGAGGCCTCAGGGAGCTTTAACTCAAGGCAGAAGGTGATGTGGAAGCAGGCATCTCACATGGCGGGAACAGGAGCAATGGGAGAGAGAAAGTGGTGGAGGAGATGCCACAAACCTTTAACTGACCAAATCTCACAAGAACTCACTACTGCAAAGACAGTATCAAACTGTGAGGAATCCACCCCCATGACCCAAACACCTCCCACCAGGCCCCATCTTTAGCATTAGGGATTACAATTCAACATAAGATTTGTTCAGGGACAGATACACAAAATATATCAACACTAAAAAGATCATTTACCATGATTAAGTGAGATTCATCCCAGAGATGCAAGGATGGTTCAACACAGGCAAATCAATAAACATAATACATCACATCAACAGATTCAAGGACAAAACCCACATGATCTTTTCAATAGATGCTGAAAAAGTGTTCAAAAAAATTCAACATCCTTTCACGACAAAAACCCTCAACAAATTGGGTATATAAGGAGCATACCTCAACATGATGAAAGCCATGTATGACAAACCCACAGCTAACATACTGAATGGGGAAAAATTGAAAACCTGATTTTTAAGAATTGAAAACTTGTTCTACTAAAATCTGGAACAAGACAACGATGACTTCTTTCACCACTTTTATCTTTTATTCAAAACAGTATTAAAGTCCTAACAAGAGCTATTAGGCAAGAGAAGTTTTTTTTAAAAAGGCATCTAAGTTGGCAAGGAAAAAGTCAAATTATCTTTGTTTGCAGATGACATGATCTTATGTTTCAAAAATCCTAATGGCTCTACCAAAAAAACTCTTACAACTGAGAACAAATTCAGTAAAATTGCAGGATATAAAATCAACATACAAAATTCAGTAGCATTTATATATGCCAATAGTAATCAATCTGAAAAAGCAATAAACCCAATAGCTACAAAGAAAATAAAATACCTAGGAATCAATTTAACCAAAAAAGTGAAATATCTCTACAACGAAAACTACAAAACACTGATGAACAAAATTGAAATGGACACAAAGAAATGGAAAGATACTCCATGTCCACTGGTTGGAAGAATCAATATTGTTAAAATGTCCATGCTACCCAAAGCAATCTACACATTCAATGCAATCCCTATCAAAATACCAATGACATTCCCCACTGAAATAAGAAAAACAATTGCAAAATTTGTGTAAAACTACAGAAGACCTAGAATAGCTAAAGCAATCTTGAGCAAAAAGAACAAAACTGGAGGCATCACACTACCTGATCTCATATACTACAAGGCTATAGTAGACAAAACAGCATGTGGCATAAAAACAGACACATAGACCAATGGAAGAGCAAGGAAATTTGAGAAATAAATTCACACACTTAGAGACAACTCATTTTCAACAAAGGTACCAGGAACATGCACTGGGGAAAAGACAGACTCTATAATAAATGACGCTGGGAAAACTGGATAACCATATGCAGAAGAATAAAACTACATCCCCATCTTTTACCATAAACAAAATCAAATTAAAATGGATTAAAGACTTAAATGTAAGACCTGAAACCATGAAATGACTAGAAGAAAACACTGGGAAACACTCCAGAAGAGTGATTTGGGCAAAGTTTTCTGGGCAAGACCTCAAAAGCACAGACGACAAAAGCCAAAATAGACAAATGGGATTACATCAAGCTAAAAATGAAGAGACAACCTACAGAATGGGAAAAATATTTGCAAATTATCCATCCAACAAGAGATTAATAACCAGCATATATAAGGAAAGCAAACACCTCAGTAGCAAATAAATAAATAATCTAATTTTAAAATGGTCAAAATACCTGAATAGACATTTCCCAAAAGATGACATACAAATGGCCAGCAGGTATACAAGGGAAATGCGAATTAACCACAATGAGATACTATCTCACCCCACTTAGAATGGCTATTAAAAAAAAAAATGCTAGCAAGGATGCAGAGAAAGGGGAACACTGGTACACTGCTGGTGGAAATGTAAAGTAGTAGAGCCATGATGGAAAACAGTATAGAGGTTTCTCAAAACACTAAAAATAGAACTACCAGCTGGGTGTGGTGGCTCACACCTGTAATCCCAGCACTTTGGGAGGCTGAGGCAGATGGATTATCTGAGGTCAGGAGTTCAAGACCAGCCTGGCTACCATGATGAAACTGCATCCATACTAAAAATACAAAAAATTAGCCAGGCATGGTGGCACAGGACTGTAATCCCAGCTACTAGGGAGGCTGAGGCAGGAAAATTGCTTGAACCCAGGAGGTGGAGGTTGCAGTGAGCCGAGATGGCGCCACTGCACGCCAGCCTGGGAAACAAGAGCAAAACTGTCTCAAAAATAAATAAATAAACAAACAAACAAATGTAAAAATAAAACTACCATACAACCCAGCAATTCCACTGCTGGGTATATATCTAAAAGAAAGGTGATTGTTGGGCCGGACGCGGTAGCTCACGCCTGTAATCCCAGCACTTTGGGAGGCCGAGGTGGGCAGATCACGAGATCAGGAGATCGAGACCATCCTAGCTAACACGGTGAAACCCCGTCTCTACCAAAAATACAAAAAACTAGCCAGGCGTGGTGGCGGGCGCCTGTAGTCCCAGCTACTCGCGAGGCTGAGGCAGGAGAATGGCGTGAACCCGGGAGGCGGAGCTTGCAGTGAGCCGAGATCGCACCACTGCACTCCAGCCTGGGTGACAGAGCGTCTCAAAAAAAAAAAAAAAGAAGAAAGGTGATTGTTATATTGAGGAGATATCTGCACTCCCGTGTTTACTGCAGCACTATTCACAACAGCCAAAATACGGAATCAACCTAAATGCCTATCCACAGACAAATGTATTTTTTTTAAAAAGTACCGTCATTTGCTGCAGAATGGATAGAGCTGGAAGTCATTATGTTAAGTGAAATTAGCCAGGCTCGGAAAAACAAGGAGCACCTGTTCTCATTTATATGCAGGAGCTAAAAAACTGGATCTCATGAAAGTAAAGAGTACAGTGATGGTAACCACAGGCTGAAGAGGCAGAGGCTGAAGAGGGAAGGTGAAAGGAAAGTATAGAGAGAAGTTGGTTAATGGGTACAAAAATACAGTTTGATAGAAGGAATACATTCTAGTGTTTGATATTATAGTTAGTAATTTATTGTATATTTCAAAATAGTTAGAACAGAAGAACTGTAATATTCCCAACGCAAAGAAAAGATGTCGGAGGTGATAGATATCCCAATTAACCTGATTTGCTCATTATACATTGTATATGTGTATCAAAATATCACATGTACCCCCAAAGTATGTACAACTCTGATATATCAGTTAAAAATACACCAAAAAAAAACTTATAAGAAGTGGATATCTCATATAAAATCTGAATTCCTGGTTTCTTTTGGAAAGCCTTGTGAAAGCTGCTGAAGCCAAGATGGAGTCACTTACGTCAGACCCAAACCAAAGCAGAGCCAAGAGGTCATGAGGGAGGGGACCTCATGCATGTATGTTTGAGATTAGAACTATTTTAAAGACTCTCTGAAGGTCCTTATTCACATATGCCTATCATAAGAACTATTTCAAGAACTCTCTGACACCACAAAAAATTCTAGATAAGATGATGCTTCAATGAAGACGTCTTTCCAACAATGATCGGCATTGCCAGTGAGTAATCAACAGCTCCTGTAGTGAGCCTCTGTGACCAATGAAGTTAGTTTCAGGACAGCTTGTGTGAACTTCTGCTCTTTGCCTTTAAAAATTTCCCCTTATCCTAAACTCCTTGGATATGCTTATGATCCACCATAGCATGCATATCCTAAATTATGATCCCCTGCTCATTCCGGAACAAACTCATTTATTTTGAGAGCCACTCTCTCTGATGTTACTTGAGTTTGACAGTTGAAAGAATTGGAAACATTGCAATTACAATCCTTTATGGCACCAAATGGTTGGAGCTGAGTAGTTGCCAACCTCAGCATCTCTAGTTATTTATTTTACCTGACTCTCTCTATAAGACATTTATTTATAATTTTTGCAATGTCTATATTTTATAATTAAGATTTAATAATGAGTTAATGACAGAGCAGAAGTTAGGACCTGGGATCTTCACCCTGTCCATTGCATCGGTTCAAATTGTTGGCGCACATGCCAGTCAAGGGGGCTCTGAAATTCCTATTCTCATTGGAAACTCCCCACAGGCCTGTGACAGCTTATCAAATGGTAGATGTTCCTTCCCATACCTGCCTCCAAGGAAGTCCCTGTATTCACATAAACCTAACCAAGCCATGATCATCTCGTGTCTGGCTGAACAAGGAGGCAGCTAATCTCTTTCATGTGAGTTGACCCAGGGCATCCTTAAACATCCCTCTCACAGACTCATCAGCATTTCATGTATGTCGTGCCCATCAAAAACTTTTCATCTCCTTCTGCCTTTCCACACGACTGCTCTGACACTTTGTGGTACTCAAATGTCAAAACAACAGCAAAATGGCAGACTGTCAAATCTGGTGCTGAGTCTGGGCTCATAGAAACACCAGATGCTTCTGGTCACCTGGGAAATCACTGTGACAACAGCTGCATATCAAGTTCAAGGTCAAAGTAAACTCTTGGCAAATGCTGCAAACATAGAATTTCTCAGCAGCTGTTTAAATAATTTATAACAGCAGAATGTATGTCTGCTTGAAAAGTAAGACATAAGATTTCATGTAAGTGACATTTTCCTATTATGTCATAGAGGGTAAGGCAATTGGTTATCTCTGCACAGAAGGAAATATGATCGAGTGCCGATGATCCAGTCAAAATCCCTTCTTTTTACTCTGACCTTGTTCATTCTTTGTCATTGACTAAAATGGAAGGTTCTGACAGGTAAGGAAGCCACATATCACCCCTCCACACCATATCCCAGAAAGATGATGTTATGTCTAGAAAAGGCAAATGTTGTGGTATTTGTTTGAGCAGGGTGGAAGGAAGGTACTTGCCAGGTTTCCAGTGTCTAAAAAGCAGACATTCTAATGTGGCTAATCTTTTTTTCTAAAATGTTGCCCTCAGACCCGAGAAGAGCCAAAGGCCCACTCAATTCCCACAGTGCTGACTCATGCTGGAGGCTAGGGGCTGGAGGTATGGTGTTTACTAGCTGATGCATGAGACGAGGAAATTAGCTATGTAGATGCCTAGGGAAACCTTGGCCTATTCCACTATCCATGTGCTTTACAACATATACATGTATGTGTGTGTGTGTGTGTGTGTGTGTATATATATATATATATATATATATAAACCAGCCGGCTGTGGTGGCTCATTCCTGTAATCCTAGCACTTTGGGAGGCTGAAGCAGGTGGATCACTTGAGGTCAAGAGTTCAAGACCAGCCTGGCCAACATGGTGAAACCCCATCTCTACAAACAATACAAAAATTAGCTGGGTGTTGTGGCAGGTGCCTGTAATCCCAGCTACTCAGGAGGCTGAGGTTCGAGAACTGCTTGAACCTGGGAGGCAGAGGTTGCAGTGAGCCGAGATCGTGCCACTGCACTCCAGCCTGGGAGACAGAGCAAGACTCTGACTCAAAGAACAAAAACAAAAAAACCTGGTTCTTGCATTTGTATAAAAATTTACTAATTCTAAACAGCTTTCACTAAGTATCAAAATTTCAAATTTTTATGACAACTATTACAGACTACAACAACTTTGGTAAGGAAATTCCAGTTTTCACTAGTCATCTGACTTCAAAAGTCCACCAAAAATTCCAAAAAAATGTAATATCACTTCATTGTATTAAATTCCATTCATATTATTTATTCTATTTTCATGACTTAATTTTTGTATTATAGAAACCATTCACATCATTACAGAATTTTTTAAAATTCAGATAACATACATGGGTAACTAAAAATCATCAAAAATCTTACCACACAAAGTCAGAAACTTTTTCCTTTGGGATATTTCTTTCCATTTTCAACATAGTCTAGATAATGCTTTATGTACAGTAGGTATATTAGTCCATTCTCACACTGCTATAAAGAACTACTTGAGGCTGGGTAATTTTTTTTTTTTTTTTTGACATGGAGTCTTGCTCTTGTTGCCCAGGTTGGAGTGCAATGGCATGATATTGGCTCACCGCAACCTCCACCTCCCGGGTTCAAGCAATTCTCCTGCCTCAGCCTCCCAAGTAGCAGGGATTACAGGCATATGACACCACGCCCGGCTAATTTTGTATTTTTAGTAGAGACAAGGTTTCTCAATTTATAAAGAAAAGAGGTTTAATTGACTCAGAGTTCCACAGGCTGTACAGGACGCATGGCTGGGGAGACCTCAGGAAACTTACAATCATGGCGAAATGGTGAAGTTCGGGAAGCAAGCATGTTTTCACATGACGGCAGGAAAGACAGGGAGAAGGGGGAAATGCCATACACTTTTAAATAACCAGATCTTATGAGAACTCACTCATGAGACAGCACTAGGGGGATGGTGCTAAACCATTAGAAAACACCCCCATGATCCAAACACCAGGCTCCATCTCCAACACTCAGAAACACAATTCAACATGAGATTTGGGTGGGGACACAGAGTCAAACCATATCAGTTGGGTATACTAATTTTTCTACTCAATATTTTCAGGTTCAGAATATTATTCTGTTTTATGGTTATACCATATTTTGTTTATTCATCCTTCTCTTTTGGGCAATTAGGTTATTTCCAGCGTTTTGCTATCAATGTGCATGCAGTATGCATCATTTTATAAGAATCTTTACATGCAATTACTTTCTTAGGTAGAGTCTAGAAGGTGGAATTTAAAGGCTTATAGTTAAAGAACTTGTTAAATATCCTTGATACTTATTGTTAAATTGCTTTATCTGAAAGACTTGTCAATTATTAATAGTATTTGCATTAACTTTTTTTATTTTTGAAATCTTTGCTAACTTCTTAGGCCCCTCAATAAAAATTTCAGTAATTTAATTTGCAAAATTACCAATGAAGTTGAGCTTTTTTCCTCATGTTTTGCCATTTGCTATTCTTCTAGGAAATGTCTGTAACTTTGTCCTGCCTGCAAATTCACCAATATTTGCTGTTTTCATCATTATAACTTCATTTTATATTGAAAAATTGAATACAGCAAGTCCCCAATAATTACTCTTCATTTTCACCTACTTCATAACAATTGTTTCCAGATGACCTTTACAATGATTTCATCAATTTCTTTTTTTTTAAATCCCATTGAGATTTTCATCAGAAATTCAATTAAGACGGCCGGGCATAGTGTCTCACGCCTGTAATCCCAGGACTTTGGGAGGCCAAGGTGGGCGAATCACGAGGAGAAGAGTTCAAGACCAGCCTGGCCAACACGGTGAAACCCCATCTCTACTAAAAATACAAAAATTAGCTGGGCATGGTGGCGTGCGTCTGTAATCCCAGCTACTCAGGAGGCTGAGGCAGGAGAATCACTTGAACCCGGGAGGTGGAGGTTGCAGTGAGCCGAGCACTCCAGCCTGGGCGACAGGGCAAGACTCCATCTCAAAAAAAAAAAAGTAAAGAAAAGAAATTCAATTAAGACTTCTTTTAAAATAGTCAGTCTTCTTGCCAGGAAAATAGTTTCCATTTTCCTAAGTTTTCTTTTATATCTCAGCAAAATGTTAGTTTTTTTTTTTTTAATAATAAACCTTACAAACCTAAAAAAAATTACTGGGCATTTTATATGCAGAGACCTATTGTCAGTGGAATATTTTTCATTTTTTTTCTACTGGTCATTGATAGTATTTTGAAAAACTGTTGATTTTTAAGTGCCTATTTTGTAACATAGGAGTAGATTACAAAAGAAAATTTTGGACTTATTTTATTTGTGGGGGTTTTTTGTTTTGTTTTGTTTTTTTGACACAGGGGCTTGCTCTGTTACCCAGGTTGAAAGTGCAGTGGCACAATCTCGGCAGCTTTGACCTCCCTGGCTCAAGCGATCCTCCCACCTTAGCCTCCTGAGTAGCTGGGACCACAGGCACATGTCACTATGACTGGCTAATTTTGATATTTTTTGTAGAGACAGGATTTCACCATGTTGCCCAGGCCAGTCTTGAATTCCTGAGCTCAAGGAATCCACTCACCTCGGCCTCCCAAATTTCTGGGACTACAGGTATGAGCCACTGCACCCACCCAGATTTACTTTCTTGGGCTTTCTAGATATGTAATCAAATTGTCTATAAATAATGATATAATCTTGTCATTTCCAATAACAATACAAGCTGTTTTCACATTCTGCTTTGTTGCTGAATGCAATTTTAAGAAGCAAATACAATTTCAACACTGAGTTCAATTTAAAGAATGAAATTTTATGGCCCATTTTTGTGGAATATACCACAAAATACTTTACGGAAGCTGAGGCATTTTGTCCTATTCTAGTCAGATGCATTCAGGAGAATGCCTTTAGACCTGGATATTCTAGTTCAAGACACCTATTGACAAATTGAAACATGTTAAGATGCACTCCAGGCCCTGAACACACATTAGAATAAAACAATACCTAAAAATATCGAGGCTGTTTATTCTAGAGTGTAGAAACTCACTGGAACATGATGGAACATTAATTTTTATTAAAGCAAAGATTAGACAAATTGCATAACATCTCCAAAGAGTAGCACTAAGAACGAGCTGCATGACCAATTTTTGGTCAATGGAAATAATCGTAGTTAAAAAGCAACACAAATAAATGATAAATGCTTAAGGTGGTGGATACCCCAGTTACCCTGATTTGCTCATTATATTTTGTACGCTTTATCAAAATATCACATGTGGGCCAGGCGTGGTGGCTCACGCCTGCAACCCCAGCGCTTCGGGAGGCCGAGACAGGCAGATCACGAGATCAGGAGATCGAGACCATCCTAACTAACACAGTGAAACTCTGTCTCTACTAAAAATACACACAAAAAGAAGCTGGGCGTCGTGGCGGGCGCCTGTAGTCCCAGTTACTCAGGAGGCTGAGGCAGGAGAATGGCGTGAACCCGGGAGGTAGAGCTTGCAGTGAGCCGAGATCGCGCCACTGTACTCCAGCCTGGGCGACAGAGCGAGACTCCGTCTCAAAGAAAGAAAAAAATCACATGTACCCCATAAATGTGTACAACTATTTTGTATTAATAATAATTAAAAATAAAAATAATTTAAAGAATATCTGATGAGGTGGGCACAATTCTAAGGGGCACAGTATAGGTAATTATTGAGTATGTAAACTTCTGAGTCACATTGCCTGCATTTAGTATCCCTGACCTAGGCCAAGTCTCTTCAAATTTCTATGCCCATTTCCTTTGCTGTAAAATGGGGATAATAATACTGCCCATCTTGTTTATGAGTAAATTTTCTTAAAAAGAAAATCGTGGGAAGGAAACTCTCCTACAAAAGAAATACTCACATATAGGGTCAATGATCCGCTGCAGAGATACTATGGAATAGACTTGAATATCCACTGGGTGGTAAGGTTGGATGACCTTTCCAATCCATTTTGCTCTATAGTCCATATTTCTACAACCTACTTCTAGAGCCTCTGGAGTGGCACATGTTTACTGAAATTCAGTTAAATACAAATATAAATAGTATATCAAAATGCCCTCATCATTTTTATATACTGACTTTTTAGTGAACATAAAATTCAAACATATAAAATACATTTGTATGAATAAAAAAGGAGTAATACTTTCTCTAGTCATTCCTTCCATCTAAACAGCCTTGGATCAATCAACAAATATGTATTAGGATGGGAAAATACACACAGACACATACACACACACACACACGTAGAGAGAGAGAAAAAACAAAAATGAATGTGAAAGAAAATCTGTCCCATAAAAAAGTTTTCTAATTATTTTCACCCTATTGCAAAAGATCATTTATGTTTAAACATTAATTGAATTTCCAAACAGATAAACTGCTATCAGGGCATATGCTATTTAAGATTTGTACTTTTCATTTCCCCACAAAGAAACCTCTTCAGGAAATAGGTAACAAAAGCTGTAATTGTCACATGTCTCTCGCATTCAAGATTAATGTTTAGCCTGTATCTTCTTACATTCCCAAAATACCCCTGGCAGCTTTCGCCCAGGCAAACATTCTAGAAGTAAATAATAGCAAAATACTTGTAAGATAGAAACTTGCTGAGGAGTGATAATATCTGTCCTTCCTTGGCCTATCTTGAGGGATTTAGGCATTAATTACCAACATCATATTTAAGTAATATCCCTGCAGTTCATATGACCCCTGTGATTAATGTTATCCTTCCTTAATAAGTGTCAAAATTAATAATTTAGCAAAAAATGCAGAACTATGGCACATTTGACAGAGAAGACATGGCATAATTCTTCTATGTCCATTTTGATGCACTTGTGGCAGCTGGTGATCCTGAGAAACATTTGATCCCAGAAGTGGCTACAGAGAAAAGACGGAGTGGCTGTTGTGATGGTAAGTTCATGATGGCAACAAGAAACTGTTCCTCACTGGAAATTTGTGGAGTGTTCTCTTCTCCTCCCACACAAAGCAATATTCTAGAACTGTGGATTGACATGAAATGAAAGATAGAAAGAAAATCTCTGTTTTGAAAAACAAAACCCACAATGAATACTTCATGGGAGATCCTTTACCTCCCTTGGCAGCCTAACCCTCCAGGTGCTGAAAGATGGTGCAGAGAAGAGTGACATCTATTGTTCAGGAAGGTTTATGAGCAGGATCGGCCAGACCCACTGAGTAGACTGTGTTTTGGGCTCATGAGGAAAAGCCCACCTGTCTCTCCCAAAGAAGCCAACCACAGTGCCATGAGAAGAGGCAATGGAAGCTAATATCCAGCTCGTGAGAGTTATCCAGGAAATGCGAGCAGAGATCCACAAACTGGAGAAAGAGAATCAAGCCCTCCGGATGAAACTCACTGCAAGTAGTCAGAAGGCCTCAGGCTCAGGGGGAGAATCAGGAGACGAAAGGGAGGAGGAAGCGCCAGGACAATCTCCAGCAACCCTTCAGGGTGCCGTTTCCCCTGATGCAGCACCAGCAGTGCAGGAACACCAAGGTACCCAAATATTCCGAGCTCTTCTGGACTGTGCCCATTTTGCAAATATCGTGAAATAGTTAAGTGTATTGTGCAGATCACATAACTGTATAGTTTGGTAATAACAGCGGTGGGTTTCATCCCTTTCCTCCTAGTAGATTACCTTTGAATCCCTAGACAAAAATGCCTTTAGCATCTTTAAGCAACGTATTATAGCAACACTAAAACTTCTTCCATATTTGCTGGGAAAGATAAGAGAGACAGGTTTGTGGAAATCAGTCACACTAGGAACATTGTGATCTTTCTCCTCTTTACAACCATTTAAATGCTGCATAATACAATACTGAATGTGTGTATGTCAAACAGCACACACACTTATAAGGCTGGAACAGTATGCACACCAGATAAGGGAATGGATGTCAGAGTAAACAAATACGGTTGCCAATGATTTGTCTTTGTCATTCAGCCACTTGTCTCTAAGCCAGTGATTAGACCTCTTTAATCTTTGTTTTCTTCATCTGGAAGTGTTACAGTATCTATCTCACAAGGTTGTGAGGATTAACTACAGTCATATGAACTAAATGCTTAGTATTACACCTGGTCAAGGCACAACAAATGGCAGATACTATTTCCTATCCGTGTTTTACTAATAACTTTACTATCCTGTATGAATGAATGCTGCACATAATTCAGTCTGCTATCCAGATTGAAGATACAGGGTCAATGTTTGATATATTCTAAAAATCAAATCTCTCACCTTTTTTTTTTTTTTTTTTTTTTGAGACGGAGTCTCGCTCTGTCACCCAGGCTGGAGTGCAGTGGCGTGATCTTGGCTCACTGCAAGCTCTGCCTCCCGGGTTAAAGCCATTCTCCTGCCTCAGCCTCCTGAGCGGCTGGGACTACAGGCGCCCGCCACCACGCCCGGCTAATTTTTTGTATTTTTAGTAGAGACGGGGTTTCACCGTGTTAGTTAGGATGGTCTCGATCTCCTGACCTCGTGATCCACCCGTCTCAGCCTCCCAAAGTGCTGGGATTACAGGCATGAGCCACCGTGCCCGGCCAAATCTCTCACCTTTTACGAGAAATATTTTGACTGTGAAGATTACACATGGGGTCAGAAATCAGCAGAGTGAGAAATACGCTCTACATTAAAATCGTCAATACTTGCCTACACACAACATATTCAAATAAAATAATTGATATACATAATTAAATACTCAAAACTCTTAAAATAATCTGTCAAAAGCCTCAGGCACTGCCAATTAGAAGCACTTTGGGAGGCCAAGGCGGACAGGAGATGAGGTCAAGAGATCGAGACCACCTCGCCAAAATGGTGAAGCCGTCTCTACTGAAAATACAAAAATTAGCCAGGCACGGTGGCGTGCACCTGTAATCTCAGCTACTGGGGAGGCTGAGGCAGGAGAATCATTTGAACCTAGGAAGTAGAGGTTGTAGTAAGCCAAGATCGTGCCACTGCACTCCAGCTTGGCAACAGAGTGAGACTCCATCTCAAAAAGAAAAAAAAGAAAAAAAAAGAAATTCTGAACAGTTTGACAATGGAACAGGTCATATTTGCTAGTTGCGTCTCCCAGTTAGAGATGTGTCTCTCTAATATGAGACCCTATATTTGAAAGCTGAAAACAGATTCCAATCCAGGTCTTTTTCCCTTTTTGTAAGTACAACTCTGGATTGAGTAACTGTCTACTGGTTATTTAACAAAACTGTGAAAGAGTAAACTAAAGGAGGTTAGACATTCCCCTGCTGGAAAAAAAAAATAAAGATGTGGACATTTGTAATATATGCTTATTTGAGGGTTTCTCAACCTCTGCACTACTGACATTTGAGACGGAATAATTACTGTGGAGGTCATCTCGAGGATGGTAGGGTGTTTAGCAGCTTCCCTGGCCTCTAACCACTAGATGCTGGAGTACTCAGGCTTCTCCTTCCAGTTATGACCATCAATAATGTCTCCAGGCATTGCCAAATGTTGCCTTGGGAACAAAATCACACCCCATCCACCATTGAAAACCACTGCCTTACTCCAAAAACAAACAACGATCCTTCAAATCTATTATCTGTGGTATTTATCCTAACAGAAAAGTAAGTTGTGTCTTAGAACTAACTGTCCTGTTGTAAAACATGTATTAATGCTGTTCAAAGAACAGAGTATTGCCCTTTAAATTCTCAGGGTCTAATCATCAAGCTTAGAGGAGGTTAGAACATATTCATAAGAATTAAACGCACAATTGATATCATACTTCTTCAGCATATGGGTGGTAATTTCCAATAAGAATGTTAGCATTAACTTTGAAAAGGATTGGTGAGGCCAAGCATGGTGACTCACGCCTATAATCCCAGCGCTTTGGGAGGTGAAGGCAGGAGGATCACTTGAGGACAGGAGTTTGAGATCAGCCTAGGCATGCTAGTGAAACCCCCATCTCTACAAAGAAAAGAAAAAGAAAAAGAGAAAGATTAGCCAGGAAAAAAGTAGCCAGGCATGACGGCGTGCATCTATAGACAGCTACTTGAGAGCTTGAGAGGCTGAGATGGGAGGATTCCTTGAGCTCAGAAGTTTGAGGCTGCAGTGAGCTAAGGGTACACCACTGCACTCCAGCCTGGGTGACAGAGTGAGACTGTCTCAAAAAAAAAGTACTGGTGAAAAATATTTGATAAAATTGTAGGAAACCTTGCTTATTGTACAAATAAAATACAGAAAGAAATGTGATTTCAATTTGTACTTGGGAGTCCAGTTGAGTTACTTTAAATCATGTTTATCTGTTTCTTAAATGTTATGTGCTATTATAATAGCAAGTGACATAAGTAGGAAGAACATTGTCCTCAGCATGAAGACACCTGGGTTGTATTCCTAATTGTTTTGTAACAGTTGTTCAACATTGGGCAGATCACATAAACTTTCTGATCTTAGCATCCTCCTGTAAAAATAAGTGGATTGGGCTAAATGTTTTCCAAGTCCTATTCCAACTGCAAAATTCTGTGATTCTATGAATGTAGAGTGATGTAGAGCTTTTTATGATCACTCTTCTCATCTGTAAAATGGAGGTAATGATGGAATCTACCTCACAGGGCTGTTGAGAGGAGTAAAGATAGTGTAAGTGAGACTCAATGCTGTCATAATATCATTGGACATGTCAGAAAAAATATTATTATTTGACTTGAGCGTAAGTTTTATCAGTAGTTTTAATAGTAATTGCCAACGTCAACTGAAATTCATACTTACAATTAATTGAATCATACAAATCTGTTACTAGAAAGGAACGTTAGAGGCCAGGCACAGTGGCTCACTCCTGAAATCTCAGCACTTTGGGAGGCCAAGGTGGGTGGATCACGAGGTCAGGAGATCAAGACCATCCTGGCCAACATGGTGAAACCCCATCTCTTCTAAAAATACAAAAATTAGCTGGGCGTGGAGGCACGTGCCTGTAGTCCCAGCTACTTGGGAGGCTGAGGCAGGAGAACCGCTTGAACCCAGGAGGCAGAGGTTGCAGTGAGCCAAGATTGCACCACTGCACTCCAGCCTGGGCAACAGTGCAAGACTCCATCAAAAAGGAAGGAAGGAAGGGAGGGAGGGAGGTCATCCAGCAGAAATTTCCTTATTTACAGTTGAGAATATAAGCCTCATACAGATTATCTTATCCAACTTCTCCAATCCTTTTTTGGAAACAAAAATACATAAACCTGTTCTTTCAGAAAGACTAATGTGGAATTAGAAATATGAGTCTCCTTTAAGAAAGGGAACAATTAAGGAGGACCTGGAAGTGGATCACTTAGAACTAAAAGTTCCTCCATGTGTTCCTTGGTATGTGTGGTGAGATGAAGTGAAGCTCTCTGTGAGTGGAGAACCCTACTTCCCCTGAAGTCACCTGAGGACACAGAGCTACGCTACAGCCCAGACACAGCTGCGTGGTGATAGCATGTACTGAGAATGCAGAGTGCCTGCTCAGAATGAATCCTTGCTGGATAAATGCTCATGGAAACATCTGTAATAGTGCATAAATATTTGGTAGATATGAAATCTAGCCAGCGCTTTCAGAGATGTTTCCCAGCCCCTCTTGCCCTGTGGAACCTTGAAGCAATTTACCGCAGTGAAGATAAAAAAACAACTCTTTACAGCATTGCTGGACCTCTGATTCTCTGCTCCCATCCTTTGCAAGCAAATAAACTGCATTTGGCTGTGATCTTTGAAACTGTTCTAATGAGCCTGTGATGCTGTGTTGAGTATCTTTTCTCTTTTGTTAATAAGAAACTGAAGGATACAGACCCTTTGTGACCCATGGAGATGAACAATGAGCCTATATGCTAATCACTCCCAAATTAACTGTAGGTCCCAAGTGAAAATAAACCTAACTTCGCTATCATCAGCATGATTTCCTGTTGCGTTTTCCTACGATTCAGTATCAAGGGATTGTTTTATAATCCTTCTCAACAAAAACTTTTATGTTTGCAAGTAGTCACAGATCTGTTTTTAGATAATTATACAAGGTATATATCATGACCACGGGGAGCATTTAAAGATCATTTATGAATAATATTTGCAGTTAATCACTTCAGATAGATTTGAACTTAAACTCTCCCTAGACTTCTCCTACAATTCAATCTTCTGTTCTACAAAAAGCCGAAACAGCCTCCACCTTTTGCAATAACCATAATGATTTTCTGTCTGCTTTTTCCAGAAGCGGTCAGCAAGCATAAATAAAAAATAATTGTGCTTCTGGCACTCGCAAAGCTTACCCATAATGCAGCGCTTTTTTTTTTTTTACACTTTCATGCTCGTTCATGGCAAAGCTGCAGTGAGAAAGAATGAAGATTCCACAATCACTCATAAAGTGCTCTGGAAAATGAAAACCAACCCATGAGGTCAGTGTTGTAAGCCACATGGACAACACTGGACATGCAAGTAGATGTTGGATAATCACCAGACCTCCAAGCAGAGGTTAAATGACCAGCTCCAGATCAGAGTTAATGCAGTGTAAGAGCTGGCATTCAGACATACCAAGACCCTCTAAAATAAAGCTCTTTTAATCAACATGTTTTTGTTATTAAAAAAAAAAAAGGGAAGATTTGATTTACCTCAAGGAAAGGGTTTATTGGGAGACACTATGAACAGAAACTGAACTGGAAGCCCCTGGAAACTAAAGCCACAGATCTCTCCATCTCTTTCAGGGGCTCTCCAATTTCCCACACCATGCATCTTTGCTCTTTGCCATGTGTCTCCTTGGTGTTCACCTCTCATTCAATAGACATCCTCCTAAGGACTGTCCCAACTAAGGCCAAGACATGCAATCATAGGCCAGTTAGCAACAACCTGTTAAATTCCTGTGGCCATTTAGGTGATCAGACACTATGCATAAGCCTGTTCTTCTAGAATCAGGAGTAAGAAGGCCATCAAGAATTGGCATGTCTGGAAGATTCACATTCTCCCAAATTTAAGGTCTTTTTTTTTTATTATCTATGTATGTCAAGCCCTCGTTCTAATGCTGTATTCTCAGAAAGGTCTTCCCTGGCCACACAATTGAAATAGCCTCCAAACACCTTCCTGCATCTGTCTCTGTCCCCTTGCCCTCATAAGCCTTATTTGTCTTCCTAGAATGTATTACTATGTGAATTCTATTATATATTGTTTGTTTACTGTCTGTCTTCCACATAAGAAGGTGAATTCTGGAATTTTATGTTGTCCTCTACCACATCCCCGTCTTTTAAAAAAGATCCTGGCATATGGTTGGCACTCAATTAATATTTGTAAAATAAACCAATGAATGCTTTTTTTTGTCTGTTTGTTTGTTTGAAACGAAGTTTCCCTCTTGTCACTCAGGCTGGAGTGCAGTGGCATGATCTTGGCTCACTGCAATCTCTGCTTCCCAGGTTCAAGCAATTCTCCTCCTTCAACCTCCTAAGTAGCTGGGACTACAGGTGCCTGTCACCACACCCAGCTAATTTCTGTATTTTTAGTAGAGACAGAGTTTCACCATGTTGGCCAGGATAGTCTCCCATCTCCTGACTTCATGATCCATCTGCCTCAGGCTCCCAAAGTACTGGGATTACAGGCATGAGCCACCACGTGCGGCCAAATGGATATCTTTAATGCCAAAAAAGTAATGAGAAACAATAGTTCTGTCTAGTTAGTTTCAACAAAATTCTATCATTTTTCATTTGTGAGTGTCATTAGGGTAGAATATTTTTAAGTTGAATTTTGTGTCTTTTGTACAGGCAATGTCATGATTGTCAGACGCTATTCCATTTCATCATCAGTTTGCTCATCTGCTGTAAACGATCCCTGGAAAGCTGGGAAAAGTCACTCAAAGAGCGGAATTCTAGAAGCTCAGGGAACACTTAAGTCACTGGCATGTTCTCCAGTTAAGAAGCAAGACATGGAAGAAAAGGTGTTTGCCACAGATTCTTTCACCAGCAATAGTACCAGCCAAAGAGCTTCTCCTGAGCATGTTTGTGGTTGCAGGTAATGTACAATACACTTCAAGCTGGTGTACAGGCACATGCTGAGATGGTTACTGAGACATTCCCCTGGATAAGTGAAGTCTTATCTAGTGGAGGAAACTAAACCAAATAACATATAAATAATTTCCATCTCACCTATGTCCATTTTGGGAATTTAAAGTAACAAATTTATTTGAGGTTAAGTGGCACCCTCTAATAGATGCCTCTAACAAGTGGACAACTTATTATTCATTTATTCATTAAGCATTAGTGATCATATTCTAAGCCAGGCACTGGGGATACAAGATTCAGCAAAAGTAAGCTATTACATTCAAAACTCTCATTTAGTGACAAAGGCACACCAGTAAACTATCCACTGCAATTAAGTGCATCTCAGGGAGAAGGCACAGTTACTTTAAGAGCTGAACGCAGAACTCCTCTCAGAGAACAGCTGTTCTGGTGGAGGCAGGTGCCTTAGTGGGCTTTAGGGGAAATTGTTTTAAAAAAAAAACTACCTAGGCATAACTCGTAAGGGCCAAGAGACAAAGAGAAAATCAATTTGCTCTCCAAACTATGTGAATTGGTATTTAGACAGCTGGAACAGCCTGAGAATGGGAGGGATGTGAGACAACAGTCAAGAAAGCACTTTGGGAGGCTGAGGCTGGCTGGATCACTTGAGGTCAGGAGTTCAAGGCCAGCCTGGACAACAAAGCAAAACCCTGTCTCTACTAAAAATACAAAAATAGCCAGGCTTGGTGGCCTGTGCCTGTAACCTCAGTTACTTGGGAGTCTGAGGCAGGAGAAACACTTGAACCCAGGAGGTGGAGGATGCAGTGAGCCGGGATGGCACCACTGCACTCCAGCCTAGGGGACAGAGTGAGACTCCATCTCAAAAAAAAAAGAGAGAAAAGAAAAGAAAAGAAAAAGAAAAACAGGCCAGGGTCTGTTAGGGGAAACTTGGCCAGTGGCTCCTGAAGTGGTAGAGTCAAGTCCTCTAACACCAAGCCCAATTTATCTGCACGACTGTGCAGGAGCGTGCACTATCCCCTCTCTCCCACACTCTGCATCCCTACCTTCCAGCTCCCAGTGAGGCCCTAACTCTTCAGCAAATCTCTACTTGGCTTTGTCTTGTGTGAGTAGAAGGAGGAACATGAAGAGGAGGGGACCTGGGTCTCATGATTATTAGCTTACCACAGGAAAGAGAAAATGCAAAAACATGATTGTTGAGAGACCAAGAGCACCATCAAACTCAGCAGTGGCAGAAAAGCAAATCAAGAGATAACCATAAGCAAGAGGCCTGTAGGAATTCCCGTAAATATTGGAAAGGGCACTGGACTTCCCACAGGATGTGGGATGCAAAGGTTGAGCCAGTTTTATTTGGATTTCCAAAAACAGGATGAAAATTGTGTTTCCCTTGCAGAAAGGGGAGAGTAACTGGAGTCACCAAGCACTGCTAGACTTAGCCAAAGAAAAATGGAAAGGTCATCCCAAGTAGAATGAAACTGACATGAGGATAGAAGTCATGCCTTTGAGAGAAACTAAAAATAGTAAAATAAATAAGGATGGAGAAGTGAGAAGGATTCATCATTAAAGGCCACTCATGGAATGCTAAGGAATATATGCTTTATCATGAAATTATTGGAAAGCCAGAATAAATGTCTTCTGAAAACTTCCAAAATACAGAAATATTCAGAAATTAATGTTACATGTACCAATAGATTCAAAAAGTTTTGTCACATTTGCTTCAGATGTTTTTATATATAAAAGAAATAAAATGTGGTGGCTCACGCCTGTAATTCCAGTACTTTAGGAGGCTGAAGTGGGCAGATGCCTTGAGCCCAGGAGTTCAAGACCAGCCTGGGCAACATAGTGAGACCCTGCCTCTAAGAAAAAAGGAAGGAAAAAAAGGAAGGAGGGAAGGAAGGAAGGAAGGAAGGAAGGAAGGAAGGAAGGAAGGAAGGAAGGGAGGGAGGGAGGGAGGGAGGGAGGGAGGGAGGGAGGGAGGGAGGGAGGGAGGGAGGGAGGAGGGAGGGGAAGTAAAGAAGGAAGGAAGAAAAGAGCGGTCGTGTGAGGTGACTCACACCTGTAATCCTAGCAACTTTGGGATGCTGAGGTGGGCGGATCATGAGGTCAGGAGATCGAGACTATGCTGGCTAATATGGTGGAACCCTATCTCTACTAAAAATACAAAAAACATTAGCCAAGCATGGTGGCGGGCGCCTGTAGTCCCAGCTACTTGGGAGGCTGAGGCAGGAGAATGGCATGAACCCAGGAGGCAGAGCTTGCGGTGAGCCGAGATTGCGCCACTGCACTCCAGCCTGGGTAACAGTGAGACTCCGTCAAAAACAAAAGAAAAAAGAAAGTTACCAATAAGGAAAGTCTTATATAACTTTTCCCTTGTCCTTCCAGGAGCAAATGTAATCATGACATTGGTTTTTATCTTTTCAGTCTAGGTTTTTATACTTTTATTACATTCATTCATTCAATAAATATATCCTGAGGGTGTGCTGCATGTTGGGCAGGATTCTCTGCCCTGCAGATACAGCAGGAAAGTGAATTGTCAAAAACCCCTGCCCATGTGGAGCTTATTTCTTTGCAACATGATAATCAGTAAACATGCAAATACATAAAGTGTATATTATGTTAGATGGTGTTAAGTACCAAAACAAAAAATAAAGCGAATAAAGAAGGGTTAGAGGAGCATGATGAAATGTTTGATACCATGGCCAAAGAATGCCTTTCCATCTGAGTAAAGAAGGCAGAGAGAGAGTGAGTCCTGATGAAGGCTGAGAGAACTCTCTAGGCACTGAGATGAGCAAATGCAGACGCCCTGGGTAGGAGCACGGCCATTGTGTTCAAGGATAGGCCAGGAGCCTGGTGTGACAAGTGAGCAAGCCGGTGAGCAGAAGGACAGGTAGGCAGAGAGCCAAGGGTGGCCTTCCACCCAATTCCAGTGACTCTGGATTTATTCTAAATAAATTTGTGTGCATAACATGCTCTTTTCATTTTGTAAAAAGCTCTTGGGTTGGAAACCGTACTGTGAAAAATTTTAAGAGAACGATATCGAAAACAAGGAGACCAGACGGAAGGCTATAAAATAATCTAGGCAAGAGGTGATCATTCCTTTGCCAAGCGTGCCACCAGTGGGTGTGATTTCTAGATGTGTATCAAAGGTGGAGCCAACGAGATTTATTTATAGAGCAAATGTGGGATACGGAAACAAGAAATGAACACTCAACCATTGGGTTCCATTGGTCATGTGTCTTCAAAGAAGGAAAACAGAAGAATGGCAGAGATATGCCCTTTTCCTTAAAAAAAAAGTGTGTGTGTGTATATATACGCACACACACATATGTATATGTATATATACACACATATGTATGTGTGTATGTATACATATGTATGTATACATATATGTGTATATATATATGTATATACATATACTTATGTGTGTGTGTGTGTATATTGCCAGTTCTATAAGAGCACTAAATGTTTATCATAAAAATAGTTATGGCCAGGTGCCGGGCACGGTGGCTCACGCCTGTAATCCCAACACTTTGGGAGGCTGAGGTGGGCGGATCACCTGAGGTCAGGAGCCTGACCAACATGGTGAAACCCCATCTCTACTAAAATACAAAAATTAGCCAGGCATGATGGCAGGCGCCTATAATCTCAGCTACTTGGGAGGCTGAGGTAGGAGAATCACTCGAACCCGGGAGGCGGAGGTTGCAGTGAGCCGAGATCACGCCATTGCACTCCAGCCTGGCAACAGAGCAAGACTCTGCCTCAAAAAAAAAAAAAAAAATAGTTACAGCCAGGCACGGTGGCTCATACTTGTAATCCCAGCACCAGCACTGGGAGGCTGAAGTGAACAGATCACCTGAGGTCGAAAATTTGAGACCAGCCTGACCAATATGAAACCCCATCTCTACTAAAAATACAAAACTTAGCCAGGTGTGGTGGTGTATGCCTGTAGTCTCAGCTACTTGGGAGGCTGAGACAGGAGAACTGCTTGAACCTAGGAGGCGGAGGTTGCTGTGAGCTGAGTTTGGGTCACTGCACTCCAGCTTGGGTGACAGAGTGAGACTCTGTTACCAAAAAAAAAAAAAAAAAAAGTTACAAAACATAGAGGCAATATACAAAGTCAATAACCTACTACCTGAATAACTACCATTGAGATGGATAGCTTGTGTCCACATATGTTGAAATTATACAGTGTATATATCATAATGTTTTATTTTTTGCACTTAAACCATTCTCACAGACCTACAATGCTGAGAATTATAGTACTATTAGTTTTTCCATTTCAATTTATATTATTTTCTACAATAGTATGGGAACCTAACCAACATTGATGAGGTAGTATTTTTCTAAAGTAAAATATTTTCCAACTTCCAAGCTGCCAACTAATGAACTATTTAGAACACAACCCATTTCTAATGTAAAAGTTAATTTGAAAGTTTGAGCCAATTGCAAGGTTGTATGAAAGGAAGAAAGCCAGTACTGGCTTAAAATCAACAGCTGGATTGGCATGAAATCCACTAGAACTATTGAGTGGGAATTCAGCATGTTTTTTTTCATTGTAGTCCTTTTTAAATATGTCTTTTATAGTCTCAGGAATTAACTAGTAAAATGTCATTATATTATTCCTCTGATTATGTGGGAAATTAATTTCCTTACTAATAGCTTCCAAAGCATTTTACAAATATTTATCCAGAACCAATTTGTTTGCACTGACTTTTGAATCATATCAGACATCATACACAATTTGCTGTGAACTTTTCCATTATACCAAGAAAGTATTTTACAAAATAATGCCAATGTCAGTATTTCTAAGAATCAAAGCTTTCCAGAAACTAAAGATAAGATTTTAATTTTTCCTTAATTTTGACATAGATATTCGATCTTTTCTTCCTGTGTTTTAGAAAAACAAATTTCAGTTGACAAGCTTAGGGACAAGGGCCCACATAAACAGTTAAAATTAGAAATGTTATGTTATTCAGTGTACTGATAGGCTAAACCAGATTCATTACAATAAATACATTCTCTCCTTTTCCAAATCCAGAAAGAAGGAGGCAGCTTCCAGAATCAGATGGCCAAAATTCCACCTCCATCATCATTTACAAACAATGCGGCCTTAGGCCGGGCGCGGTGGCTCAAGCCTGTAATCCCAGCACTTTGGGAGGCCGAGACGGGCGGATCACGAGGTCCGGAGATCGAGACCATCCTGGCTAATATGGTGAAACCCCGTCTCTACTAAAAAATACAAAAAACTAGCCGGGCGAGGTGGCGGGCGCCTGTAGTCCCAGCTACTTGGGAGGCTGAGGAAGGAGAATGGCGTAAACCCGGGGGGCGGAGCTTGCAGTGAGCTGAGATCCGGCCACTGCACTCCAGCCTGGGCGACACAGCGAGACTCCGTCTCAAAAAAAAAAAAAAAAAAAAAAAAAAAACAATGTGGCCTTGGAGAAAGTTACTAGTTTGCCCTGTGTCGCAGTTTATTCTTCTGTAAAAAGGGAATCCTAAAGGCAGTGACCTCACAGTTTTTGTGAAAGTAAATGAGGTGGTTGAGTGACTGCTCACCAAGTGGCAGTGGTTGTTAGTATTTTATCGATCCCAGTGCTTAGAAGCGCTGGCCTGCCTTCCTCCCAAAAGAGGGTGCAGCTGGCCTGGCCGGAAATGGTGGCTCATGCCTGAAATCCCAGCATTTCAGGAGGTCAAAGCAGCCAGATCACTTGGAGTAAAGAGTTCGAGACCAGCCTGGCCAACATGGCAAAACCTCATCTCTACTAAAAATACAAAAATTAGCCAGTATGGTGACGTGCAACTGTAATCCCAGCTACTGGGGAGGCTGAGGCAGGAGAATCGCTTGAACCTGGGAAGAGGAGGTTGCGCTGAGCCGAGATCACGCCACTGCATTCCTGCCTGGGCGACAGAATGAGACTCTGTCTCAAAAAAAAAAAAAAAAAAAAAAAGGTGCAGCTGTGTTTTCTGAGACACAGGCCACCAAATGTCATTCAGTGAAATTACTGCCTTATCTATCCTCTTTGTTCCCACAAAAGAGAACAAAAATGAAGAAAAGGCAGTCATTTTAAACACTGTTCTTTAGATTTATTCCTAAGAGCTGTTTCTCCTGGTTAACGTCTAAATTCTATGTAATATTTTAGAGGTAAAAGGAGAAGCAGGCAAAATGAAAAGATATAATCCCTCAGATAACATGGGGCTATTGCTCTTACCCCCTTTACTCTTTAGGCATGATGGATATTCAGTTAACCCACAGTCAAAGGGAGCAGATTTATCTGGATTATAAAATAATTGCCTCAGGTTTCTGCTTCATTTCATGAGCTGAAGAGATTTGAAGCAAGAGACTCTAAGAATGAAATATTCTTCCACTTTGAACATCAAACTAATAATCATTTCTCAGCCATACAGTCTCTCCCTCAATAGTTTTAAGTTTTTGTTTTATCCACACTATTCCTTGGGTTTAATTAAAAGGTCATTCCAATATATATACTTACATCATTGTTGAACAACTTTAAAAATACCATGATATATTTTTAAGTGAACTTTTTAACACTGTAGGCAGTATTTGTTGATTGGGGGAAAAAATCATCAATGTTCTGTATAAAGGCTCACTAAAAAGTCTTTTTCTTCCCTTTATTTTGCTTCCTATAGGGACAAGACAGTCAGTTTCCTGTTACCCATGGACATGTCTTCATATTCCAAACATTCAAGTTCTTTGAAATACTCACCAAATCAGACCACAAACCAGCTAAGTGTCATTGCAGAATAGGATATGTGAAATGACTAAATGTAAGAAACAGTTGATTCTCAAGAGATGGGAGCACCAAGGTCTAGCTGGGTCAGTGTCTTTCCCTATAAAGAAGTCTGGCAAGATGTCCAGTAAGACACACAAAATACTTGGTATTGGGTCAGTGGACCTGTTTGGCCAAGGAGTGGAAGCAATTACTTTTTGTTGTTGCTGAATGCTAAGGACTGGTATGTGTGCAGTGGCTACTGTAGACTATACAACATGTGAGTAATTACATGTGATTATATGCTAAGTGTCAGTGTCTGTACTAGGCCATCAAGAAATGCTTCTGTTCACTTTCCAGATGAAGCTAGAACAAGCCTAGAAAAAAAGTTCTGGTTTTGATTAGTGGCATAAAAGCAACTATCCTTTGTTTTCTGTGACATAAGTCTGACTCTCCTTTTTGTTCATCGTGTGTTGATACCTCACTAACACTAGTTCATTTGTTCTTTAAGAGCCTGTGTCACAGACGTGTGAGCTCAAACACAGCAACATCTGTAGTGTACATTGTGGACTCAGAGGAAGTGCGAGCTGACTAAGGGCAAACACACTAAACCTGACTGGAAGGAGAGAAAAAATGGTTCCGCTCATCACCACCACTCAAGGGATGGAAGTTCTCAGAACTCCCCAACTTCTAGTTAACGTAATAGCTCCTCTTCCTGTTTAGAGCACTTGAGTTTCTGACACAAATACCCTTCTTAAACAAAGATCATATTGTATTAGAATCTCCAGATTGTTAAAATGCGGATTCCTGGGCCTCACCCTAGACCTACTAGATTGATTAGGGGAGCTGGGGAAGGCCGAAAGAAGACATGAAATTCACGTTTTAAATGAGCTTTCCAAGGTGACTTCCGCCATACAGCTGTGCTTGCGATCTACTGTTGTAAATACTAAGAAACATGGTTCAGGACCCTACGAGCTTGCACCAAGTGGAAGCAGTGAAGCAAAGAAATGATAGGAATGGTTCATACCATTTCTAAGAATAAATTTTAATAGTCACAGGCTTCTAGAAAAGAGAGAAATAAAGCAACTGACACCCTGTGGTAAAAGTCATGTAATAAAATGAAATCCTTCTTTTATTTATGGTATTCATTTAATATTAACAAGATTCCCAACATGATAACAGATATACAATAGGGCAAGGTTACAGCTAGAGGGGAAGATACAAATTGGATGTGAAAACACACGCCTCTGGGAATAAAGACACACACTGAGTTGATAATTAAGCTATTACCTATGAGATAGTTGACATTTTTAGTTTATGCACAATTATGTTCTTTGCATATTTATAAAATTGGGAATCTCACTTTAACTTCAGTTAAAAAGAAACATTCCCCAAACAGTAAAACTTTTTAAAAACAATACATGACAACTATGCAAGCTGTAATGTCATAACTGGCTAAGCTAATATGACAAATATCCCCAATGCTAAGCTCAATGATGAGTATGTAACTGGCATTTCACCCATGTTCAGTGAGCTGAACAGTTACATGAATCTAACAGTTTCTGGTAAAAAAAAAAAAAAAAAAAGTTAAGCTTTGAAATTAAATCATTTAACATTTTGATTAAAGAAACAAGGCTCTATCTCTGTTCCCCGGCTGCATATAGTGCTTAATAATAAGCCCTCAGAGCGTATTTTTAAATATAATGAATTACAAAGAATATGAAATGCATCTTGGTCATGCTCTGATTGACTAATTATATTTGTCTTCTTCTGTGCCCAAAACTTCCAGTGGTATGTATGAAACTAAGTCAGGAATTCAAATGCCTAGCAGTGACAGGAAAGTAACAACAATGAGTGCAGATTCTGGAGAACAGACATGTATATGCTCCATCTAAGAAGAGCCACTGTTACTCACCTTCATAGTGCCATATGGCAAAGCAGACATAGTATTGCCATATGGCCTATTTTTCAAGAAACATTAAAATCCGGGTTTTTATACAAAATTTCCTGATTCATAAATGTTGGCAATGTGCTCAAGTTTTTTAAACACTGTGAAAACCAAACACAATGTATCTAGGGGCCAGATCTAGCCTCTAGCACAAGGGTCCCCAACATTTTTGGCTCCAGGGACCAGTTTCATGGAAGACAATTTTTCCATGGGTGGCGGAGGCAGGTAGAGGGGTTGGTTTGGGGATGAAATTGTTCTACCTCAGATCATCAGGCATTAGATTCTCATAAGAAGCATGCAACCTAGATCCTTCACATTGGCACTTCTAGCGGCCCTATGAGAATCTAATGCTGCTGCTGATCTGACAGGAGGCAGAACTCAGGCAGTAATATTCACTCGCCTGCTGCTCACTCCTGCTGCGCAGTCAGGTTCCTAAAAGGCCACGGACCAGTACCAGTTCGTGGCCTAGAGGTTGGGGACCCCTGCCCTAGGATATCAGATTTTGATCTCTGACTTAAATGCAACTTCCTCAACACAGAGATCCAGAACAAGAAGGGGGATGTGGAAAGTCACACTTTGGAAACTGAAAAAGGGAAGAGGAAGTCTGAGGATGGGAAAAGAGAATAAGAGGGTCATATAAGAAGTGACATCTACGTGGATAAAAAGGTTAAAGTTCCACATCTTCATGAAAATGTAGCCTAACCCAGAGTCAAGACATATTTGCCACAGAACTGAAACATGTTGGAAAGTACGAGCATATTTTGTCTTAAAACTTTTTTCAAAATATATTTTTGTCTGTTTTATGGTTTTCACTTGTACAGTTATCTTGTAATGAAAACAATACATAAACAAAAACAATCACTCTGGCAGATTTTTCTTTTTTTCTGAGACAGTCTCTCACTCTACTGCCCAGACTGGCATGCAGTGGCATGATCTCGGCTCACTGCAACCTCCGTCTCCCGGTTTCAAGCAATTCTCCTGTCTCAGCCTCCCAAGTAGTTGGGATTACAGGCACCCACCACCGCACCCAACTAATTTTTGTATTTTTAGTAGATTCGGGGTTTCACCATGTTGGCCAGGCTAGTTTTGAACTCCTGACCTCAGGTGAACTGCCCACCTCGGCCTCCCAAAATGCAGGGATTACAGGCATGAGCCACCATGCCCAGCTGATTTTTCTTCCTTTGGATGGGGAAAGGAGATTCCAAAATCAAAAAATCATAAAATATTCCTGCAAAATTCTAGTTCCAGGACATAATTTCATAGACTAAGAATAGCTCACGGTGGTTGCGCCACTAACCTGACAATGGTTAGTTTATAGCACAGCCAAAACCAGAACTTATATTTCCTGATTCCTTCTGCAAGAGTTGCTTGCTATCCCCTAAATGTATGACACTAAGCGAGTTATCAAATTTAAATGTTTGTAATTTGAGGCATTCTCAAAAGTGATGATCTCAATGTTCTCAATGTCTGGGTGGTTGTGTTAGTTTGTTTTCACATTGCTATAAAGAAATACCCAAGACTAGGTAATTTATAAAGAAAAGATTTAATTGACTCACAGTTCTACATGGCTGGGGAGGCCTCAGACAACCTACAATCATGGTGGAAAGTGAAGGGGAAGCAAAGACCTTCTTCACATGACAGCAGGAGAGAAACGTGAAAGAGGAACTTCCAAACACATATAAAACCATCAGCTCTCAAGAGACTCACTCTCACGAGAGCAACAGAGGAGAAACTGCCCCCATGATCCGATCACTGCCCTCCCTCAACTCGTGGGAATTACAGGTCCCTCCCTTGACACGTGGGGATTATAATTCGAGATGAAATTTGGGTGGGGACACAGAGCCAAACCATATCAGGGGTATTTAAAGATCAAATAAGATCATGAATGTCAATACGTTGCATAAAGCACTAAACAAATGCAAGATACTGTTATTTTGTTCCATTCAAAACAGACTCCCAACATACACCTAAGTCAAGGTGTTAAATTGATAAAATTTAGATGTGAGATTTCTAGCTGTTGTTTTTTTTCTAGCTTTTGATTTTCTCTAGGTTGAACTGAAGAGTGATCAGCTAATAGTTGGAGAGCAAGACACTTCCCTAGTGCTGGGTGAAGAGCTTCACCTGTAAAGAAGAATAAGATAGAGAAGAAAAAGACAAAGAAGAAGGGGGGAGGAAGACTTCATGGTGAATTCTTGATGGTCAACAACACTACCAATAATGGTACAAATTAATAATCCTGTGGGAGATGAAAACTAGGGGTTAGCAAATACATCCATCTATTTATTGTCAAGCATAACACCGTCTGCCAGAGCTATCTGCTTTCGTAAACATGGCCTCCAGCAAATTTCCTTGAACAAATGAGCATACTGATACAAAGGATGCCTAAACAATGTGTTCAGGCTGGCAAGCTCTGGCAATTTTTCTAGCACCCCAGTTCTGTCTGTTCTCATTGCCTTGAGCTACTTCCGCTCTCTATGGTAAAAACCTACAATAAACTTAACCAGAGAGATACCTGTGTACAGAGAAAATGTGAAACATAATGGAGTTCATTTTATTTCTAGATCCAAATTCTAGTTTATCCTCTAGAAAACAGATCTTTGCAACTTATAAGAATCCTGGAAGACACAAAAACATTAAGCTTGATAATTTTAGCCACCAAAATTAAAGGTAAAATACAGTAGTACCTGCTGATTATAGAAAACACCGTTCATAGAACTTAAAGGACAATAAAACCATCTGGGAAAGAAAAAGTATGTTATTCCAGTCAACAATCTTCAACCATATTCCTTTCTCAAGAGACTTGAGTTCTGCCACCTGCTGCAATACTTAATTTTTAAATATCAATGCAGGAGAATGTTCATTTAATCAAGCTGCATTTTTAAAAGCATATTAACAGCATTTGGAATGACCTGGATGAGATTAGAGACTATTATTCTAAGTGAAGTAACTCAGGAATGGAAATCCAAACATCATATGTTCTCACTGATATGTGGGAGCTAAGCTATGAGGACACAAAGGCATAAGAATGATAAAATAAGCTTTAGGGACTTGTGGGGAAGAGTGGGAGGGGGCAAGGGATAAAAGACAACAAATATGGTGCAGTGTACACTGCTCAGGTGACGGGTGCACCAGGATGTCACAAATCTCCACTAAAGAGCTTACTCATGTAACAAAATACCACCTGTACCCCAACAACTTATGGAAAAATAAAATTTTTCAAAAAGCATAGATAGTTGAAGAATATGCTTTTTCATACAGGAATGAATAAACAACCTGTTTTGGCTTTTTTTATGGTTTCTATCTTTACCATTAATGCTGCCAGACAGTCAAAATATTTCATGACTACAATCGTCTGCTAACAATTCATTTTCTAAAATGTGAGACAAGAAAGACTGAGTTAATCCAGTCTCATACATACAGGTTTAATAGTTTGGCATTATTAAAACTACCTTAAAAATTGAACTGGAAACCCCATTCAGCCTGAACTCAGAGAAAGATTAAACTTGTTCCTGTCTGGGTTTTCCTAAAAGATAATTCTCTGTGGATGTCAGATTTTCAGTCAGGAAATAGCAGCTCATTCTTCCTTTTTCTTTCACTAGAATATCTTCTCTTTCAGTTACTTCAGAATTCTTGTACTGGGTATGTCTATATCTGAGGACCAATGAAAAGTCCGTACCTAACAATGCTAAATTCATCCTGTCGTTTGCTCAACACCATTTTGGGAAAACCACATACACACTTACTTTTCTAAAGAGCATTCCAAGAAACACAGCAACCCTCTTCTTTAAGGAACACAATTATCACTCATGGTTTCACTCATTCATGAAGATTGTCCCCAGTTCTACACAGAATTAATTCTCAACCCCACACACTTCTTTCTTCCTCTTCTTCCCTGGCCTTGAGGATTTTTAATTTATACAGTTACTTCCAACCAGAAACTCACTGCTGATGGAAAGATGATGGAACAACCAAGACTTGCTAAGGAGGAGGATACTTCACTCTCCAAAACACTCAGAAGATCCTTTGATTTTGAAGCACCATTTTCCAACAAATCCAGTTATTTAATATAAAAGAGCATTCAGCATTGCAGAGCAAGAAGGTGAATAAATAATCCAGAAGCAGATAACTCTTTAGTTCAGTTGTTACACCATTCAATATACTAGAAAATGTAATTTGCTCAATGACTCATAGTCACATGTAACAGATGTGACTAATTACCAAGAAGTAAACTAATTGCTCCTTTTTTTTTTTTTTGAGACGGAGTCTCACTGGAGTGCAGTGGCGCACTGTCTCTGCTCACTGCAAGCTCCGCCTCCCACATTCACGCCTTTCTCCTGCCTCAGCCTCCCGAGTAGCTGGGACTACAAGTGCCTGCCACCACACCCAGCTAATTTTTTGTATTTTTTTTAGTAGAGACGGGGTTTCACCATGTTAGCCAGGATGGTCTCGATCTCCTGACCTTGTGATCCGCCCACCTCGGCCTCCCAAAATGCTAGGATTAGAGGCGTGAGGCAATTGCTCCCTTCTTAATTTATATCATCTTATCTACTATGTGGATGGTATTACATTGTCCACCCAAACTGTGACCCTTTTCATCTCTGCCACGACCTTTGGTTATGGGCCTGTCTGGATTAAATATGTGGGAATTTGTCACTATGTCATCACGCATAGAATCTTCTTTTTCTCTCTCTTTTTTTTTTTGTTTGTTGTTGTTTGAAACAGAGTCTTGCTCTGTCACCCCGGCTGGGGTGCAGTGGTGTGTTCTCAGTTCACTGCAAGCTCCGCCTCCAAGGTTCACACCATTCTCCTGCCTCAGTCTCCTGCATAGCTCGGACTACAGGCGCCTGCCACCACGCCCAACTAATTTTGTGTGTGTGTGTGTGTGTGTGTGTGTGTGTGTGTGTGTGTGTGTGTGTGTGTGTTTTAATAGAGACAGCGTTTCACCATGTTAGCCAGGATGATCTTGATCTCCTGACCTCGTGATCTGCCCACCTCGGCCCCCCAAAGAGCTGGGATTACAGACGTGAGCCACCACGCCCAGCCCTTTTTCTCCTAAAACAGGAACTCCCCTCATATCAAATATGCTCTCTGAAACCAACTAATTCAAGTGTTCCTCCCAAATACTTGCTCCTTCCCTTCTACAAGTGCTTTACACTTCTAGAGCCGCATTGACGATTAGTCCAAATCCCAAGAATTTAGCATTTAAAGAATCTCTTTAAGAAACTCTTCTAAGAAAAGCTAGCTCTCTGAACCCTGGAGCTCCATGACCAGGAAGTACCTCAACCCTCCAAGCTTTCTCTTCTCAATCTCTGAAACTTCACATAAAGCTGTGGTTCTCAATCTTGGCTGCAAAATAAAACAAACTGGGGAGAACTAAAAAATCCCACTGCCCAGGCTTCACCCAAGACAACTTACATCAGCATCCCTTGGGGTGGAGCTTGGCATCACTGTCCTTTAAAGTTCCCTTCACCCACTATGATGCCAATGGACACGCGGGCTGAGAATCACTCTTGTAAAGGTGAGGGGTTACTAATATCAGTCCTGCTTGTTATCCATCTTAAAGCAGAAAGTGCATAGGCCTTGAAATCAGACAGTCCTGGGCTCTAACACCTACATACCCATGTGACCTTAGGCAACATGACCGTGCCTCTTTAAGTCTTGTCCTCTCATTTGTTAAGAGGAGATATACTGCCGGGCGCGGTGGCTCAAGCCTGTAATCTCAGCACTTTGGGAGGCCGAGACGGGCGGATCACGAGGTCAGGAGTTCGAGACCATCCTGGCTAACACGGTGAAACCCCGTCTCTACTAAAAAATACAAAAAGCTAGCCGGACGAGGTGGCTGGCGCCTGTAGTCCCAGCTACTCAGGAGGCTGAGGCAGGAGAATGGCGTAAACCCGGGAGGCGGAGCTTGCAGTGAGCTGAGATCCGGCCACTGCACTCCAGTCCAGGTGACAGAGCGAGACTCCGTCTCAAAAAAAAAAAAAAAAAAAGAGGAGATATACTGACATTCTCTGACATAAAAATTTAATGAGGCAAATGATGCAAAGCACTTACTATGATATACTTAGTTCCCAGTAAGCACTCAAGAAATAGTAGTAGTAGGCCAGGCGCGGTGGTTCACGCCTGTAATCCCAGCACTTTGGGAGGCCAAGACGGGCAGATCACGAGGTCAGGAGATCGAGACCATCCTGGCTAACACGGTGAAACCCCATCTCTACTAAAAATACAAAAAACTAGCCAGGCATGGTGGCACACGCTGATAGTCCCAGCTACTTGGGAGGCTGAGGCAGGAGAATCGCTTGAACCTGGGAGGCAGAGGTTGCAGTGAGCCAGGATCGCAACATTGCACTCCAGCCTGAGCAACGTAGCGAGATTTCATCTCAAAAAAATAAAAAAGAAAGAAAAAGAAATAGTAGTAGTAGTAGCAGTAGTAGTGGGAGTAATAGCAGGATTAGGAGCAGTAGTGTTAACAGTAGTAGTAGTAATAGTAGTAGTAGTAGCAGTAGTAGTAGGAGTAATAGCAGGATTAGGAGCAGTAGTGTTAACAGTAGTAGTAGTAATAGTAGTAGTAGTAGCAGTAGTAGTGGGAGTAATAGCAGGATTAGGAGCAGTAGTGTTAACAGTAGTAGTAGTAATAGTAGTAGTAGTAGCAGTAGTAGTAGGAGTAATAGCAGGATTAGGAGCAGTAGTGTTAACAGTAGTAGTAGTAATAGTAGTAGTAGTAGCAGTAGTAGTGGGAGTAATAGCAGGATTAGGAGCAGTAGTGTTAACAGTAGTAGTAGTAATAGTAGTAGTAGTAGCAGTAGAAGTAATAGTAATAGTAGTAACATTATATATAAGACATGATTTTTGCCTTCGAAGAAAATTAAAGTGGGCGTTCATTTTGATTCCAAGTCCTGCACAGGGAGTTAGTGGCAGAACTTGCCCCAGAAACCCCATCTCCTGACTCATGATCCGATGCCCTTCCCATGGCATCACACTTCTGCCCTTGGTGAATTCAGCCTTGTGAACATTTCCAACCCAATCCCTACACATGCTCCCCAACGCCGGTGAACCATGACATCATTTTGCCGCTGCCAGGCCCCAGAGCAAAACTGTGTAATTAACTGAATAAGCTGATAAATGGAATAGGTTAATGAAATCTATAGTGGAGAACAAAAATTACTCTGAGAAAGTATTGCTTATTGGCAAATAAGTATATTTGGTCATTTTAGAAGGAGGTTTCCATTCAGAGCTTTCCAAAGAAGATCACAGGCCTTTACAGCAAAGGGCATTTTCATAACTACTCACTGGTAAGTACTTGGACCTAATTTTGCCTGGAATCCTATGACTCTCTACACAAGATTCTTTATGGACTGTGTCTTCAAATATTCAATATACCTCTTCTCAACAAACACTCCAGTTAGATTACCCCGTATGCCAACTCTTATCTTTATCAAACATGACAAGAATATTCAGAGATTCAAAGGTCACTTGCCTGTTCAACATTATATCTCAACATCTATACAACGCTTTGCAATGTCTCCTTTAGTTATCCTGATTTGAAGTTCAATATAAAGAATGGAGGACACATGGGACAAAATATATTCTACTGTTATGATAAAGTGTTATTTATTACTGTAAATAAACGCAATGCCCATTCCCTCTTCCTGACTGGTGACATGTGAGATGTGATGCTTGAAACCAGGCAGCAATCATGTCACCATGAGGAAATTAGTCTGAAAACAAAAGCAAAAACCACACTGAGGATGTCAAAGAAAAAACTGTTAAAAAACCTAGGACTTTGAATATGTCATTGAGCTGCTGAATTCACTAACCCGTGAAAACATCCTACCTCCTACCATCATTCTGATGTTGTCTGTGAAATCATCATCGGTTTCCTGTTGTTGTTACAACAAATCACCACAAACTTAGTGGCATAAAGCCATATATATGTATTATCTTATAGCTCTGGAGGCCAGATGTCCTGAAATCAAGGTGTCTTCAGGGTTGTGTTGCTTCTGGAAGCTTTAGGAGAGAATCTGTTTCGTTGCCCTTGCCAGCTTCTAAAGGCTACTTGCAGTCCTTGGCTCATGGCCCCTACCTGTATCTTTAAGCCAGCAAAGTAACATCTTCAAATCTCAATCTCTGTCTCTCTATCTTACACACACACACACACACACACACGCTTCCATCATGACATCTTCTTCTCTGACTCTCACTCCATTATCTCCCCCGCTTTCACTTATAAGGATCTTTGTGATTGCATCAGGCCCACTCACATCACCCGGGATAGTCTTCTCATCTCAAGAGCCTTAGCTTGATCATATCTGTAAAATTCTCTTGCCATGGAAGGTGACACAGACACAGCTTTCAGGGATTAGGACATGGACACCTTTGAGTGGGGAAGGGGGATCGATATTCAGCCTTCCACAGACATGAGGCAGGCTGGGTTTCTTCAGACTGTATCATGACAGAAAGCAAATATTGATGTCTCTTCCACGTGAATGAAAATTGTTCCTAGTGTTGACCATTACAGCCATAGTCTTTTGCAACTGGGCTGCAAAGAAACGCATTTGCCAAATCCATGGCCACTTACCAGAAACTGGAGAACAAATTGTTTACTAATTTGTTCCAGCAAAAAGACCTTATCTTACTATCTGTCATTTATAGCTATCCTCCAGGATCCATTGACTTTCTTTGGGGTCTATTTGGTGAACTGAATGGAGATACAATGAGGACCACCAACTCCTCATCCACTGTATCCTTAAGGGTGGCTCTAATCTCTCCATGCCTCCTAGGATGCAATGTTATTTTTACTTACAATCTTGTCTAGGGATTGAGAGAGAGTTTCAGAGGCTACTACTTGAATAGGATAGATATAACTCAGATCAAGGAACCAGTATGAGGGCACAGTTGAAGGAAAGAAGACAGGAATGTGTGGGTGTTATTAGACTTCTCCCTGTAAAGAGAAAAATAAAATATAGAATCTTTGTGATGAAAGACTGTTTATAGTAAATACAGAAGTCTCACATGTGAAAAGAAATAATCTCAATAGAGCTATTTTCTTAACACTAGAAAGGACAGCTCATGTCTAAAAAAATTGAACATCAATAATTTCAGGGAAAAAAATAAGCGAGTTTAAAGTTTATTATAACAAAGAAAACTGCAGCTATTTTACTTTAGGTAAGTTTAAAGTTTATAAGAGCACAAAAAGGCATAGCTACTTTACCTAAATGCAACTATGGGGGGAAAAAAAGGTGGGGAAAACATGCAAGTGTAAGGGTATAGGAAGATGGAAAATTACCTGACTTTTTCTGTACTTTTATTTGCCATGCTTTTGTTTTCACAGGACTCAAATCATGAATTTATAAAGACTCTCACATATTCGGTACCCATCATAGTATAACAGCTAAGATGATTAGTATGCTCAACTCCAGCGTCCAGTCATATTGCACCACAGAAAGCTCTATAGTGGATCAATTGCTTCCATGAAGTCCCTAATACTTGGTGTCTATTGAAGTTTATTAATAAAGCTGGCACACTCTTTATTTTTTTTTATTTTTTATTTCCATAGGTTTTTGGGGAACGGGTGGTGTTTGGTTGCATGAGTAACTTCCTTAATGGTGATTTCTGGATTTTGGTGCACCTATCACCCAAGCAGTATACACTGAATCCAATTTGTAGTTTTTTATCCCTCAACCCCTTCCCACCCTTTCCTCCTGAGTCCCCAAAGTCCATTGTATCATTCTTATGCCTTTGCATCCTCACAGCTTAGCTCCCATTTATGAGCGGGAATATACGATGTTTGGTTTTCCATTCCTGAGTTACTTCACTTAGAATAATGGTCTCAAATCCCATCTAGGTTGCTGCAAATGCCATTAATTCATTCATTTTCATGGCTGAGTAGTATTAATATAGATATATCGATATAGATATATATCTACGTGTGTGTATATATGTGTCTATATATATGTATGTATGTACATATATATATGTATATATCAGTTTATTTATCCACTCATTGACTGATGGGCATTTGGGCTGGTTCCACATTTTTGCAACTGCATATCTGCTCTTTGTTATTATCCAGATTATATAAAGCACTTGGATTGTTATTGTCTAAAGTGAAACAGTTACCTTGAATCTCTCCTGTTTATGAATAGTAGCACCCTCTGATTTCATTCAGCACTGTGGTGTGTGCCAGTGTTTAGCACTTCTTTACTGCCTGGTGGCAGGAATCATTTTTATATCATTATTATTGCTTTGAATCTTCTACCCCAGTTAGCCCAGTGTCTTGCATACAGAGGTGTTGAATAAACAGTTTTTAGTTGGCAAGTTTACAATTTGTAATCTAGGGGTATTTTACAATCTATGTGTCCCGCAGGTGACTCATTGACAATGTTGATAGAGAAACACGTATAGTTTTGCTTCTATCACAAACAAAAAACATTGGGCTGTTTTTAAATTGCGTATCACTTTTCTGAGCACACTCTAACCTGAGTGAATTGCATGAGTGTGTAAGGGGATACACAAGAGTGGGTAAACATGTGTGAGGGTGAATTTAGATGTGAGAGAACATTAATGACTGAAAATCACTCGGGGTAGGCCTCAAGGTCACTGCCGCTAGTCAAGATCAGATACTTTATAAGATTTCGCAATTCCTCTTTCTCACACCCATCACAGTATACTGTGTTGCTCATTTCCATGTCTTCCTCCCAAAGCCATCTAGGATGATGGGATGTCTGGTCACTTTTCTACTCCTAAAACCTTATTCAGGGTATTTGCTCAATACATGTTAAATGAGTGAATACATGTTAAGCCAATGAGTGAGTGAATGGTTGAAACAGTGGTGGGGATGCACAGTAGTCACATGATTTGGAATAAGAAACCATTGTAAGAACTCTAAGGGAGACCCAGTATTAGAGTGAATGTAGACTTTGAAACTGTACAGACCAAGCTGTTCATGTAATGTCAGATTTGAGGAAAGTGCCTTGATTTCTCTGAGGCTCAGTTTCCTCCTCTGTTATATAAATATTGAAGAAAAAAGGGCTGTTTGAGATATAAAATAGGTATACAAAGAAACAAGAGGCACTGGCCAGAATGAAAGTGATTTCCCACACATTGTTCATTGCCATTATTCTTTAGACAATCTGGGCATTTTATTAAGTTCAAGACTATTGTTAGAAATGTGTGAAAGGTTTACTTGGAACACACACACAGAAAAAAGCCAAATTACTTCTCTATATAATATTTATAGGGCAACTTTTTTTTTTTTTTTGATCTTTTGAGATGGAGCCTCACACTCAGTTGCCTGGGCTGGAGTGCAGTGGTGCGATCTCGGCTGAGTGCAACCTCCGCCTCCCAGGTTCAAGTGAACCTGCCTCAGCCTCCTGAGTAGCTGGGACTATAGGCTTATGCCACCATGCCCAGCTTCTTTTTGTATTTTTAGTGGAGATAAGGTTTCACCATGTTGGCTAGGGTGGTCTCAAACTCCTGACCTCAAGTGATCTGCCAGCCTTGGCCTCCCAAAGTGTGGGAATTACAGGCGTGAGCCACTACGCTTGGCCTACATAATATTTATATATACAGGGTTTTAGGAGGTGGGAGTAATAATTGTTTTGTTTTTTGTTTTTAGACAGAGTCTCACACTGTTGCCCAGGCTGGAGTGCAGTGGTGCAATCTTGGCTCACTGCAAGATCCGCCTCCTGGGTTCACGCCATTTTCCTGCCTTAGCCTCCTGAGTAGCTGGGACTACAGGCACCTGCCACCACACCTGGCTAATTTTTTGTATTTGTAGTAGAGACGACATTCACCATGTTAGCCAGGATGGTCTCGATCTCTTGACCTGGTGATCTGCTCTCCTCTGCCTCCCAAAGTGCTGGGATTACAGACGTGAACCACCGCACCTGGCCTGTTCTTAAAGGTCTTCTAAGGCCAGTGTGCCTGATCCCCTTGTAAATACTGTTAAAAATATCCTGAAAGGAAACTGGGCTTAGTCTCTATATGCTTGGATTTTCTGGCTCTGAGAAAATCTTAAAAGAAAAACAACCTCAAAAATGTATTGTTCTCATTTTAAATATTCAAACAGTTTTTCCAGACAATGTTATCTTTTTTCATCAAAATATCCAGCTTTAGTCATAAAAAGTCATGACTGGCAGATTCAATTTAAAAGGCAAAATTGTAACTCCAGGTACCCGCCTCCAGGAAAATGGCTAGAGAGAGAAGCTATTCTATCAAAACTGGATATTGGACTTGATCCCAGTGGTAGATTCAGAGCCTTTAATTCAGTAGCCATCACCACAGGGGGGACAACTCCCCTTCCCTCCAGTCATCCACATCAAAAGGCCCTACGATTCTAATGGGCCCAGAGAAACCTCTGCCAATACCAGAAAAATTCCCCACACCCTTTAACCCTATAATTACAGGTCTAGGAATTTATCCTGAGGCGGCAATCAGAGCTATGCAAAAGCAAAAAAAAAAAAATGTGCAAAGATACTCATTGTGGTGTTATTTTACAAGAACAAAAATGTAGCCTTCCTGCCCAAAAATTTGGGGGTATGATTTTAAAGTTTTTGGAGAATATTTCATGAATATGTGGAAATACATGGAAATGTTCACATGACATATTAAACTGAAATGGTACAAAGTAAAGCATGTAACACTTTTATTTTAAAAAACACAACTAATGTCTGTGAGTATAGATGCACAAAGGATAAAAAGATCGAATCCCCGAAGTGCTCATCTCTGAAAGGCAGAATTATGAATAAATTATTTTCTTCTTCACCCTTTATCTCCCAGATTTTCCATAGCAAACTTTATAATTGGGGGAAATGTTACTGATTTCACAGAAAAACAACTCAGAGCTACTGATGTGCTGATAGAGTAAATTGGTGGCATCATCTTCATGTGTGAATAGCTACAGAGGTCACACACTCCAGGGACTCTCAATTTTGGCTCGGCTGCTTCTCTCCAGATTCTAGCATCAACCTTCTCTCAGTGAAAAAAAAAAAAAAATAGACACACACACACACACACACACTGTCCTTCTCTCAATAAAAAAAATTATGTATATATAACATTATATTTTATGTTATATATGTATATATATAATATATATGATATTATATATGTATATATATAATATATATGGTATTATATATATAAAATATACATATATATAAAAAATGTTATTGGCCAGGCATCATGGCTCATGCCTGTAATCCCAACACTTTGGGAGGCCAAGGTGGGCAGATCACTTGAGGCCAGGAGTTGGAGACCAGCCTGGGCAACATGGCGAAACCCCATCTCCACCAAAAACACAAAAAATCAGCCAGGCAGGTGGTGCACACCTGTAGTCCCAGCTACTCAGGAGGCTGAGGTAGTAGGATGACTTGAACCTGGGATGCAGAAGCTCCAGTGAGCCAGGATCCCCCCACTGCACTCCAGCCTGGGTCAGCCTGGGTGACAGAAAAAGACTCCATCTCAAAAACAAACCAAAAAATATATATATATAGTGTTATCATATACATATAATATAAATTAAAATATTGGCAATTAACAACATCTGAATAACAGATATAGAGGAAATTGCTTCAGGATATCTGCCTCACTCTGGACAGGTAAAGAAAGAATTCAGTTCCGTGTTCATCAAGTCAGTAAGCAGAGCTTCGCTTCCCACAAGTGTCCCTTTAGCTACACTGTATATAACAACTTTTCAAAAATTCAGTGTCACATGGAGACACCGTGATTCAACTATCTTCTAGTTAAAAGACTTCTCTAAAGTATGACACTAGCACTCAGTTGGAACCTCGACTTGCAATGATAGAGTTCTAAGTTATGTGAGAAACATTTTTTTTAATTTATGGCTGTCACTAAAATATATATGAGGCTGATAATATAGAATTTGTTCTTACTATGTTTATATATATATATATATATATATATTTTTTTTTTTTAAGAAGGGTCTCATTCTGTAGCCCAGGCTGGAATGCAGTGGCATGATCACAGCTCACTGCAGCCTCGACCTCCCAAGCTCAATTGAGCCCCATGCCTCAGCTTCTTGAGTAGCTGGGACCACGGGTACATGCCACCATGCCCAGCTAATATTTGTATTTTTTGTAGAGAGTGAATTTCACCACATTGCCCAGGCCGGTCTCGAACTCCTGGGCTCAAGTGATCCATCCACTTCAGCCCCCACAAAGTGCTAGGGTTACAGATGTGAGCCACTGCACTGGCCTATGTTATTTTCTAATGGGTTTCATATATTGTTATTATTGCCATCTTCTCTCCTCAGATCAACTCATATTTATTAAGTAGAAGACAGTGGAATGAACCGAATTCCAGGTCATAGCAGTGCCTCCACCTGGCTAGGCCTCAAATTTCTCACCTGTGAAAGAGGGATGTGGACTGCTACAACTGAGGGACTTCTCATCACTGACATTCTGTAAGTCTATAACTGTTGCTACAAGCTTGTTATCTATTTTAGCAGAAAAGACAGACATAAGAATAAATATGAAGCTGTATGTCTAGAACCTAAAAGAGATCAGGATGCGCTCGCATGAAACTTGGCTACGAACCTACAGAAATCCCCTTAGTAGATCAGTGGGAAGTCTCAATGGGTTTCTATGTTGGTTTAATGGGTTTACCATTGGGAATTTCTCCGTGATGTCAGTGAAGTGAGGGATGACTTTCCACAGACAGTTGGTTCTCCTTATTAACAGCAGTTATGTTCTGTAAAGCCACTGTGAACACTGAATTAGTGAATACTGAACCATCACCTTAGGGGAAACACAGGGTTTCCCCACAGGATCCTGTGAGCCTCTGGTATCTTTTCATCAACTGATCCATAGAGAAGCTTGTTGTATGTGTGCTTCTGCTTAAAAATACTTTATTTAATATATATTGGGATTCATTAATATAAAACTCACTGACAACAGCATTGTAACTCACGTCTGAAAGAAGCTTATCAAACACTTGTATTTTCTCCAGCAGGTATGTCACAGCCCTCTTGCACTTAGAAGCACTAGATAGCCCTTCATCCCTATGGTTGGGGCCATTTTAAAGGGCAAAATCACCAACAAAAAGCAGAAAAATGCAAACAAAAAAAAATGTAGTACTAAGACTGTGAGAACAACACTTGTTTGCAACATGAGAGCTGAGACAAGATTGCCAAGAGTAGATTTTGTGTTTTCATGACAAAAAAATAAGTATACAAGGCAATGCATATATTAATTAGTTTGATTTAGCCATTCTACAATGAACACATATCAAAACATGTTGTGCACCATAAATATATACATTTTGTATCTGTTAATTTTAAAAAGTTTTTGTTTGTTTTGGAGACAGAGTTCCGCTCTGTCGCCCAGGCTGGAGTGCAATGGCACGATCTCAGCTCACTGCAACCTCTGCTTCCTGGGTTCAAGTGATTCTCCTGCCTCAGCCTCCTGAGTAGCTGGGATTACAGGTGCCCGCCACCATGCCCGGCTAATTTTTATATTTTTAGCAAGGACGAGGTTTCACCATGTTGGCCAGGCTGGTCTTGAACGCCTGATCTCAGGTGATGCACCCACCTTGGCCTCCCAAAGTGCTGGTCTTACAGGTGTGAGCCTGTGCCTGGCCAATTTTTAAAAGTTGTGAAAAGAAAACCTATACTGGGCGACAGAGGAAGACTCCGTCTCAAAAAAAAAAAAAAGAAAGAAAAGAAAAGAAAGAAAGAAAACCTATTCATCAAAAACTAAAAATCATTGATGAAAACCTAAATATGTGGATTTGTAAACAAAAAAAAAAAGAAAAAGAATGCAGAGGGCAGAGCATCAATTTTAGGAAGACTCAAAGTTTTCACGACTCTGCATGCATCCACAAATGACTATGAAAGTGCAACAAGTATTGATTTGGGGGATTCAAATAAATTTTAGTGAGTAGGTGAATTCACAATTACAAAATCCACCAACAACGAGGATCAACTGCATTTCTCATCTCATCATCAACAGAAACATAAATGACAAAGATGATGGGAGGCTGGGGACTAGAGTATTTATGAACTTTAACATTTTTGAAAAGTAGATGCAGAGTGATCATTCAATATATGTCTCTTCAGTATCTCCAGGAGTTGGCACTTGTCATTTCTTTCTCTTTTTTTGAGATGGAGTCTCACTCTGTCACCCAGGCTGGAGTGTGATGGTGTGATCTCGGCTCATGGCAACCTCTGCCTCCTAGGTTCAAGCGATTCTCCTGCCTCAGCCTCTGGACTAGCTGGGATTACAGGTACCCACCACTACGCCCAGCTAATTTTTGCATTTTGAGTAGAGATGGGTTTCACCACATTGGCCAAGCTGGTCTCGAACTCCTGACTTCAGGTGATCCACCCGCCTTGGCCTCACACAGTGCTGGGATTACAGGTGTGAGCCATCGCGTCCAGCTGGCACTTGTTATTTCTGATAGGATCCCTGTACTAACTCCAAAGGTCACTATATTTATTTTATATGATGCATGAAATAATTTGACAAAATCCCAGCCCCAGAGCATTTCTTTTTTTTTTTCTCTGTCTTCTTCCTTTGGTCTCCTTCACATGTGTCCTTCAATTTTTCCCCAAATAACTATTAACATAGTAATAGTGCTCAATTAAGCTTCATAACATCAGTTTTTGATGCTGACAGGTTAACGGAACAGAGTTGAATATGTATTTGAAGTGGCAGATGTAAGTCCAAAGCACAGAGTCCCAGCCACTGTCTCAGCAGCTCTTTGCTCTCCTCCCAGCACCTGGTAATGAGCCTTGTGCAACATGGTGCCACAAAACACATCCTTTTCATCAACAATTATGACTGAAGGGAGCCCACTACAGAACGTTCTTAAGGAGATTTTGTACATCTGGGTCAAAGCTTTGCAAAATTATTCCGCTATTAGTACAAGTGGTTAGTACAACCACTTGAAATAACCTTGGCACTTTTTACTAAATATAAACCTATCTATGACCGAGCAATTCTATGCCTAGTACATCTCCAAGAGAAGTAAGTGCATGTGTCCATAAAAAGCCTTGTGTAAGAATGTTCAAAGAGCATTATTAGTAATAGACAAAGCTAGAAACAGAGAAATAGAGCAAACAAATAAATTGTGATATATCCATACAATGGAATACCATATAGCAATAAAAATGATGTTGATAGATTAATTTCAAAAACATTATGTGAAAAGAAAGAAGCCAGATACAAAAGAGCATATGGTATGACTCTATTTATAAGAAGATCGGGTAAAGGCGAAACTGATCTATGAAGACAGAAGTCAGAATAGTGGTTATCTCTAGTGGGTGATATTGACTGGGAAAAGGTATAACAGAACTTTCTAGGGTGGTTAAAATGTTTTACACTATATAAGTCGGATTGCATTGCTATAAAGGAATACCTAAGACTGGGTAATGAATTTTAAAAAGAGGTTTATTTTGGCTCCTCTTTCTACAGGCTGTACGAGCATGGCACCAACATCTCTTTGGTTTCTGGTGAGAGCCTCAGGAAGCTTCCATTCATAGCAGAAGGCAAAAGGAGAGCCAGGGTATGACATGGAGAGGGAAGAACAAAAGAGCAAGGAGGAAGTGCCAGGCCCCTTTAAACAACCAGCTCTCGTGTAGACTCAGGGTGAGAACTAACTCATTACTGTCAGGAGGGTACCAAGCTATTCATGAGGGATCTGTCCCTCTCACCCAAAAGATTTATTTCGCTGTTGTACTGGGTTTCTATTGCTGCCAGAACAAATCACCACAAACTTAGCAGCTTAAAACAATACAAATGTACTATCTTACTGTTCTATGAGGCCAAAAATCCAACAAAGGCTTCCTTTGGTGAAAATCAAAGTTTTGGCAGGGTTGTGTTCTTTTCTAAAGATAGTGGAGTTTTGGGAAGCTGAGGTGGGCTGATTGCTTGAGTCTAGTAGTTCAAGACCAGCCTGGGCAACATGGCAAAACTTCTTCACTACAAAAAAGTACAAAAAATTAGCTGGGTGTGGTGGTGTGCGTCTGTGGTCCCAGCTACTCGGGAGACTGAGGTGGGAGTATTGCCTGAGCCTGGGAGGCAAAGTTTGCAGTGAGCCAAGATTATGCCACTACACTCCAACCTAGGAAACAGACGAAGATTCTGTCTCAAAAAATAATAATAATAAAATAAAGACTGGCTGGGTGTGGTGGCTCACACCTGTAATCCCAGTACTTTGGGAGACTGAGGTGCGTGCCATCAACTGAGGTCAGGAGTTCAAGACCAGCCTAGCCAACATAGTGAAACCCTGTCTCTACTAAAAATACAAAAAATTAGCTGGGTGTGGTGGCAGACGTCTGTAATCTCAGCTACTTGGGAGCTGAGGCACAAGAATGGCTTGAACCAGGGAGGCTGCAGTGAGCCAAGATGGTGCCACTGCACTCCAGCCTAGGGGAACAGAGTGAGACTCTGTCTCAAGATAAAAAATAAAATAAATAGGCCGGGCGCGGTGGCTCAAGCCTGTAATCCCAGCACTTTGGGAGGCCGAGACGGGCGGATCACGAGGTCAGGAGATCGAGACCATCCTGGCTAATACGGTGAAACCCTGTCTCTACTTAAAAATACAAAAAACTAGCCGGGCGACGAGGCGGGCGCCTGTAGTCCCAGCTACTCGGGAGGCTGAGGCAGGAGAATGGCGTAAACCCGGGAGGCGGAGCTTGCAGTGAGCTGAGATCCGGCCACTGCACTCCAGCCTGGGTGGCAGAGCAAGACTCCGTCTCAAAAAATAAAATAAAATAAAATAAAATAAAATAAAATAAAATAAAATAAAATAAAATAAAATAAAGACTGTGGAGAATTCATTGTCTTGCTTTTTCCTGCTTCTAGAAGTCATCCACACTCCTTAACTCATAGCCTCCTTCCTCTATCTTCAAAGTCAGTAATGGGTGGAGGTCTTACATTACATAATTCTGATCTCCCTTTTGCCTCTCTCTCCTGCTTTTAAGAACCTTTGTGATTACACTGAGTCCACATAAATAATCCAGAATAATCTCTCTATCTCAAGGAGATTTAAGCACATCTTCAAATTTCCTTTTGTCATATGAAGTCACATATTCATAGGTTACAGGAATTCAGATGTGGAAATCTTTGGTAGTACATTATTCCGCCTAGCACAGTGCTTAAGATATATGCATTTTACTGTGCGTAAATTATACCTCAACAAAAAAATAAAGTTTTTCACAGAGAAAAGAAAAATGCCAGGCAGAAATCTTGATAAAAACCCCAAGAATGTCAAGCTTTATGAAGCAATTCATCAAAACAGAAGCCAAACAGAATCCAAACTACTAAAAGTTAATTCATAGCTCACTCAGCACTGTAACATAAAAAACCAGTCCCTTTAGGAGTAAATCAATTTCCCCAATTTACGTTTTGATTGAGTTGAAGGACATATGCAGAAATCTACATAAAGTATAATTCCGTATGTAAAAATGTTACGATGCCTAAGAACCAACTAATCTGTGATTGTCTCATGTCCCTTCTCATATCTCATTCCAGAGACCATTAACTGTTATTTGATGATGTGGATCATTTAATTTGTACCTCACTTTGACTTTTAACTGGATAAATGAGCCAAGACAGAAATCATTATCTCAGTCTTGCAGGTTTATATTTTGAGATTTCAGCTGAAAATTGCAATTGAAAAGTTTGTTAGATTTAAATGTTTTTAAAATGCAAAAATATTAGATGGTGGTAAAATAAATGAAAATAGATGCAAAAAAATGGTGTCAACCTTATTTTTTAAAGGTAGTTTAGCTATTGCTTTGTTCACATTAAAATATATTCACAACAGATACTATGTATAACAGATTAGCAGTATTTGCCTAATAAGAAAATAAATACACCACCATATGGTCTCAAGTTACATTTGCACTATTTTGCCAACATTATCACATTCCCTTGAGGAGAAATAACTCTGTGGATTAAGCTCAGAAAATAATATAAAATGAAAAGTTGTGCCTATAGTCCTATTCCAGAGTAATCCTGCTTACCTGAATGTGCACCTGCTGTCCTGCTAGAGATCTGAACCATCTTGATTGTAGCATACCCCGGGGCTGGATATTGTGCCAAATATCTTTCACCAGAGGCAATTTTGCTTCTTTGATGACTATAAGCAATGCTAAACCAGAACATAGGAGTTTTCCAGGTAAGGAGACTATCCATGTACACTGTTTGCCAGGCAACTTCTCACCACTTCTGAGCAACAGCAATGCATTTTGGTCTTAGAAATTTGGGTAGGAAGGGACTTTTATGGGCAGGGAATTTAGCCCCAGGAAATAAAAATCCACACACCAATATTGGTAGACGATTCTCAGATAGAAGTCAATATCTCAATTCATTTAAGTTGTTATAACAAAATGCCATAAACAGGGTAGCATACGAACAACAGAATTTATTTCTCTCCATTCTGGAGGCTGGAAAGTCCAAGATCCAGGCACATTCAATGTCTGGTGAGGGCCCACTTCTGGCTCATAGATGGCACTTTCTTGCTGTGGCCTCACATGGAAGAAGAGACCAAGGTCTCTCTGGGGTCTCTTTAAGGGCACAATAAGGGCACAATTCTATTAATGAGAGCTCCATTTTCATGCTCTAGTCACCTTCTAAAGGCCCCACTCTATAGTTTGAATGTCTCCTCCCAAACTCATGTTGAAATGTAATTACCATTCTAACAGTATTATGAAGTGAGACTTTTAAGAGGTAATGAGGCCATGAGGGTCTATTTTCATGAATGGATTAATGCCATTATTAGGGTATGGCTTTGTTGTCATGGGAGGTGGTTCCTTAAAAAAGAATGAGTTTGGCCTCTTTTGTCTCTCTCTCTCTTGCTATCTTGGCCCTTACACCTTCTACTGTGGGATGATGCAGCAAGAAGACCCTTGCTGGAGACCAAGCCCTGGATCTTGGACTTCCAGCCTTGAAAACTGTAAGAAATTAATTTCTGTTCATTATCAATTAACCAGTCGGAGGTATTATCTTGTAGCAGCAGAAATGGACTACCTCCTAATATCCCACTTCCTAATACCATCACTTTGGGGGTTAGGATTTCAACATACGAATTTGGAGGAGGCCAGACATGGTGGCTCGTGCCTGTAATCCCAGCACTTTGGGAGGCCGAGGCAGGTGGATCATCTGAGGTCAGGAGTTCGAGACCAGCCTGGCCAACATGGGGAAACCTCGTGTCTACTAAAAATACAAAAATTTGCTGGGCGTGGTGGCGGGCAGTCCCAGCTACTCGGTAGGCTGAGGCAAGAGAACTGCTTGAACCCAGGAGGTGGAGGTTACAGTGAGCCTAGATTGTGCCATTGCATTCCAGCACTCCAGCCTGGGCAACAAGAGTGAGACTCCGTCTAAAAAAAAAAGAGAATTTAGAGGGAGACACAAACATTCTGATCACAGAAATCACTTCCCCAAAGTCATATTGACACTAAGTAATACAGACAGGGTCTGAATTCAGGCAGTCTGACTCCCGTGGAATTAGCCACTATGTGATGCTGCCTCCCAAGTCACAAAAATCATAGCCATACATATATCCATCTTAAAATAATTCTTCCTCCATTCTCCACATATTGGTCTGGACAAGGAGGAGAGAACACAGGGCTCTCTGGGCTTGATGATATCCTGAAATGCTGTAGAAGGTCTAATTGCAGACTGACTCTAGGTTGGAGGATCCCCAAGAATTGCATGTGTCCCCTAGAATTTCCAGGCCAGTGAGAAAGCTCTAGAGGCATCTCAAGTTCACTTCTATTCAGAAAATAAAAACAAAATTTAACAAACATAAATAAAAAAATAAAACAAAAATAAAAAACATAAATAAAAAATAAAAATAAAAACAAAAATAAAATCCCAGGAAATAGAAACAAAATTCAACTGAAGTGGACCACTAAGTTTCCCCAAGATGAACCCACTCAGGAAAACATCCCAGATTTTGAACACATTGGAAGAACCTACACTTTTGGGACTAGATAGATTTTAAGAAGGATTCAATGAGAGGACTAAGGTGTGTTATCCTCCACAACTTCTTTTGCTTACCAAACTGAGGGGCCATATACAGATAGCTGAAAGTACCAAGAATACTCAAAACTGTTGACATAATAGAAACATTGCTTTTGAAAGCCCAAATGTATGTTACAGCCTTATTTATTCATTCATTCATTCATTTTTGAGACAGAGTCTTGCTCTGTCACCCAGGCTGGAGTGCAACGGCGCAATCTCAGCTCACTGCAACCTCTGCCTCCTGGGTTCAAGCAATGATCCCGCCTCAGCCTCCTGAGTAGCTAGGATTACAGGCACCCGCCATCATGCCCAGCTATTTTCTGTATTTTTGTAGAGACGGGGTTTCACCATGTTGGCCAGGCTGGTCTTGAACTCCCAGCCTCAGGTGATCCACACACCTCAGCCTCCCAAAGTGCTGGGATGACAGAAGTGAGCCACCACGCCTAGCCTACAGCCTTATTTTAAAAGCAATTTGCCTGTACTAGAGTCAGACATTCAGGGACATATGGTTATCACCTACCATTTTCAGAAAGGCCATTTCATTTATTCAGGATATCTTTTATCTTTTCTTTTCTTTTTTTTTTTTTCAAGGCAGGGTCTTGCTCTGCCACTCAAGCTGGTGCGCAGTGGAGTTACCATAGCTAACTGCAGCCTCAAACTCCTAGGCTCAAAAGATCCACCCACATCAGCCTCCCAAGTAGCTGGGACTACAGGTGTGCACCATCACACCCAGCTAATTTTTTTGTAGAGAAGGGGTCTAACTTTGTTGCCCAAGCTGGTCTTGAACTCCTGGACTCAAGTGATCCTCCCACCGTGGCCTTCCAAAATGCTAGAATTACACACGTGAGTCACTGTGCCTGACCCCAGGAAATCTTAACTTAGTACTCACTATGGGTGAAGTGCTGGAGCCACACAGGGATTACTGCAGTGAACTGGACAGACTGGTCCCTGGCTGGCTGGATTTTAGAGTATAGCTGGGGACACAAAGAGATTTCCTAACCAAGCAAGAGATTTAAAAGCAAACAAAAAATACAAAACAAAATACATAAATCCTGGGCACGGTGGCTCATGCCTGCAATCCCAGCACTTTGGGAGGCTGAGGTGGGTGGATTGCTTGAGGCCAGGAGTTCGAGAGCAGCCTGGGCAACATGGTGAAACCCCATCTCTATTGAAAATACAAAAACACTAGCCAGGTGTTTTAGCACATGCCTGTAATCCCAGCTACTTGGGAGGCTGAGGCACGAGAATCGCTTGAGGCCCGAGAATCACTTGAACCTGGAAGGCAGAGTTGCCAGTGAGCCAAGAGTGCACCACTGCACTCCATCCTGGGTGACAGAGTGAGACACTGTCTATAAACACACACACACACACTCACACATAAATACCACTGTAGTAAGTTTTGAGGAAAAAAATCCATCAAGTGCTAAGTGGAGAAAAATTAGGTCCAGTTTTAGGAAAGGTTGAAGGGTGAGATGGAGGCAGCTTTCAAAGAACTGAGAGCAGAGTCTGCAGGGAAATGGAAGAATAATTTATATTCCAGATGCAGGTAGTCATCCCATCCCCAAACCCACAGAAGCCATTTTCCTACTACCAGGGCCCCTTGATCTTTCACGACGGAGAATAAATAGTAGGCAGAATCACCCCGGAATAATTTTAGCTTACCTTTTTAAGATCTCAGACCACAGCCTTCATCTACACATCCTGACGTCATAAGAAAGTTGAGTATAGGGTGAAGAACTGAACCTTCCCAATACCAAGGCTCTAGCCCCAACCCTGTCCCTTCTCAGGGTGTGCCCTGGTTAACTGTGTCTCTGTTCACTTAACAAGGCGGGGTCTCTATAAACTGCAGGCGTTGGATTATAAAATCTCTTTCATCACTCATGCAGCTAGTGATTAACTGACAATTGCAAGCTTGTACAACCCCTTAATCTTTTTTATTGCATCACATAAGCCATGCTACATTATATAGTTTCTCTTTCATATTATTGGCTTTTAAGAGTTTACCCCTGTGGTTTTTGAAAATGGATAAAAGACGGAACAACTCCAAATGGTTCCTCACTTCCCAAACGTCACAAGTACACAAGTGATCTTTCCATAAATGTCTTACCTTGCAATTACAGTTTGTCCTTGGTAGTGAGTTAACCTCTCATTTTCCCACATTATTAATTCCATGTGGCATTTTTTTCCCAATTCTGTTCATGCATTCTCGAGATGTCTCCTTCAAAATTTCATTTTTACCTCATTTTCATTTACTTTCCAGGCTGACTGTACCACCTGTCACTGGGAAATCCAGGGACATTTATTCCAAGCTCGGCCCTATAGTACACTGGGTGGGTACAGTGGTTTCTTCTCAGCATTTAGAGGCAATTTCCACCAGGTTGTTCTGATTCCCACTGAATGGCCCATGTGTTCCAAAACAGGACACAATTTTTTTTTTCCCTGAGACGGAGTCTCGCTCTGTCGCCCAGCCTGGAGTGCAGTGGCATGATCTCGGCTCACTGCAAGCTCCACCTCACAGGTTCACACCATTCTCCTGCCTCAGCCTCCCTAGTAGCTGGAACTGCAGACGCCCGCCACCACGCCCAGCTAATTTTTTGTATTTATTTTTTAGTAGAGATGGGGTTTCACCGTGTTAGCCAGGATGGTCTCAACCTCCTGACCTCGTGATCCACCCACCTCAGCCTCCGAAAGTGCTGGGATTACAGGTGTGAGCCATCACTCCCGGCCAGAACACACTTTTGTTTTAAAAAAAAAAAAAAAAAAAAAAAGGCAAGTTTTGGGCTGGGCACAGTGGTTCACGCCTGTAATCCCAGCACTTTGGGAGGCTGAGGCAGGGAGATCACAAGGTCAGGTGGTCGAGACCATTCTGGCTAACACGGTGAAACCCTGTCTAGTAAAAAAAAAAAAAAAAAAACACAAAAAAAATTAGCCGGGCATGGTGGCAGGCAGGCACCTGTAGTCCCAGCAACTCAGGAGGCTGGAGCAGGAGAATGGCAGGAATCCGGGAGGCGGAGCTTGCAGTAAGCTGAGATTGTGCCACTGCACTCCAGCCTGGGCGACAGAGAGAGACTCCATCTCAAAAAAAAAAAAAAAAAGGCAAATTTTATCTTTTCGTTTACAGTAAGTCAAAAACAGACAAACTCTGCTACAGTTTTATAAGTCAAGAGAGTGATTACCTGTGAGCAGGAGGGAGGGTGAGTGACTAGGAGGGGCATGGCATGGGCTGCCGGGCTCTATAATGTTCTATTGCTTGACCAGAGCAGTACTCATGAATTTGTCCACTTTGATAAGTCATCAATCTGTCCACTCGTGATTTTTACACCTTCTTTTTTTTTTTTTCTTTTTTGAAACAGAGTCTCGCCCCATCACCCAGGCTGGAGTGCAGTGGCGCCATCTCGGCTAACTGCAACCTCTGCCTCCTGAGCTCAAGAGATTCTCGTGCCTCAGCCTCCCAAGCAGCTGGGATTACACACATGTGCCACCATGCCTGGCTAATTTTTGTATTTTTTAGTAGAGATGGGGTTTCACCATGTTGGCCAGGATGGGCTCGAACTCCTGGGCTCAAGTGATCCGCCTGCCTCAGCCTCCCAAAGGGCTGGGATTACAGGCGTGAGCCACTGTGCCCAGCCTTTTACACTTTATTCTTTACATGTTGTCTTTTCATTTAAAAAAAAATCCATTAGAAAGTCAAAACTGTTCACTACACTTTATTTAGTAACACAACCAACATAGGTAATTTAGTGGTTAACAGTGTGGCCTCTGGAGTGAGACTTCCTGGAGCCTAACTCAGTTTCTCCTTTTTATTGCAACATAGCTTTTCTCTTCTGTAAAATGGTAATGATAGTAACATCTACCTCAGAGGGTTGTTCTAAGGTAGAGTTACTGTTTATTAAGCCCTTAAACAATGCTAGGCTCATTGAGGGCAGCATTTAAATATTCTTTCTCATATAAAAAGGAATGAAACTTTAGTTGTACTCCTAAAGTCTGGAATCCTTATCAGACTTCAGTCCTGCCTCTGCTACTCACTAGCTATGTTAACCTGTGATGAGTGTCTTAGCCTCTTTGTTCCTCAGTTTAGTTAACTGTAAAATAGGGGGTAGAGGTTATAACACACATAGGACTTAACAGGCCACAGACTATGAAAAAAATTGGGCTTTTGTTCCCCTCAAAGTATAATGGGAAGCCTTTCAAAGGATTTTTTTAAAAATCATTTGTTTTATATTTTCGAAGATTGTTTTTTTGCTACTATATAGAAAGGAATGGGAAAAAGTAAGTCTGAAGGCAGGTAGACCAGGTAGGAAGGAGTCCAGGTAAGAGGCGAAGGTAGATTTGAACACAGAATTGACCATACCTGCTGATAGCTAGATGGGCATCCACAAGGACTCTTAGGTTTCTGGCTTTAACAACTATATGAATGATGATGACATTTACCTGGTTTGGGGATCATGGTGCCTTTAGGGATCTTGGGGCCAGATAGGCTGGGTCTATGTCCAGAAACAACTCCAGAACCAACACGCTTCCTCCCACGCTGAATACTCCAAGTTTGTTCTTGCCTTAGTTTTCATACAAGCTTTTCCCTCTGCTGGGAACTCTCCTCCTCCACTTTTCAGGTAGCTAATTAATATGGTTTAGCTGTGTCCCCACCAAATCTCATCTTGAACTGCAGCTCCCATAATCTCCACCTGTCATGGGAGGGACCCAGTGGGAAACTGAATCATGGGGACTGTTACCTCCATGCTGTTCTCATGCTAGTGAGTTCTCACGAGATCTAATTATTTTATAAGGGGCTTACCCCCTACCCCTACCCCATTCACTCTGTACTTCTTGCTGCCGCCACGTGAAGAAGCATATGTTTGCTTCCCCTTCCGCCATGATCCTAAGTTTCCTGAGGCCTCCCCAGCCATGCTGAACTGTGTGTCAATTAAACCCCTTTCCTTTACAAATTACCCAGTTTCAGGGGATGTTCTTATCAGCAGTGTGAGAATGGACTAATACACTATTTATTCCTACCCTTTAGATCTCAGCTGAAATGCCACTTTGTCAGGCAAGTTGGCCCCAGGCAACCTATATGAAGTGAGCACCTCCCACCATTTTTCTTATTTACTTTGTAACTCTTTTCCTAATTCATAATCATTTGATCTGCTCACTTGTTTTTCTCCATCTTCACCAGTAGTACCTAAGCTTCATGAGGGCAGGCACTGTGTCCATCCTGTTCTCCACTCCTTCCCTGTTTCCTGGAACCTAATAGCTCTACATGGATGAAGGATGCATGATTTCCAAACGAGACGATCGTTATTATCTAACAGGAGGGAGGATTAACCCAGTATTTGTCCTATTCTTTTTAATATACTTCGACTTATTAATAGGAAAAGTTCTATTATGCTGTGAGTGAATTTGTTCATTCTTATGTCAATTTTATAATCTTTCAAACATGCATTCCTTAAAAATACTAAACAAAACATAGTTACGTGTTCTTTTTCTTCTTTTTTCAGAAATAGGGTCTTACTCTGTTGTCCAGGCTGGAGTGCAGAGGTGTGATCATAGCTCACTGCAGCATCCAACTCCTGAATGCAAGCAATACGCCTACCTCAGCCTCCCAAGTAGCTGGGACTACAGGTACACAACACCATACCTGGCTAATTTTTGGGGGGTTGGTAGAGCTGGGATGTCACTATGTTGCCCAGGCTGGTCTCAAACTCCTAGCCTCAAGTGATCCTCCCACTTCAGCCTCCCAAGGCACTGAAATTACAGATGTGAGCCACTGAGCTCAGCCCTGAAACTTACATTCTAATGATGAGTCAGACAATGGGTATCAGACAAAATAAAGGAGTAATAGAGCACGTTAAAAAGTGGTAGGTGGGCTGGGCGTGGTGACTCATGCCTGTAACCCCAGCATTTTGGGAGGGCAAGGCAGGATAATCGCTTGAAGCCAAGAGTTTGAGACCAGCCTGGGCAATATGGTGAGACCCTATCTCTACAAAAAATTTAAAAATTAAATAAAAATTGTTAAGTGATAAGTGCTGTGGAAAAAGAAGAAACAGTAGGTGTAGTTCACTGCTACACTGGTAGCCCCCAAGGATCCTTACCTAACGGTGTTCATGCCTTTCTGTAGTTTGTCCCTTCCATATCACACCTCCAGCCTTGGTGATATGACTTGCTTTATCCAATGGGAAATTATCAAGCATGATGCAAACAGAGTTTGATAAGTGATTGGACACTGGGGCTTGACTGCTTGGAAAGCTCCTCCTTGGAAGCTATCTACCATGCTACAAAGAAGCCTGGGCTACACTTGAATCATAAGATACCACATGGAAAGGGGCCCTGGAGTTGGAGAGCACATCTTGGACACTGCAGGCCCAGCTGAGATCCCAGATGAATGCAGTTACAATCAGACCACAAAGCTGGGCCAACCCTTTCCCTGTTCTTTCATCTTTTTGGAATATTATTTAGTCTTTAAAAGGAAGCATGTTGTTACATGCTACAATACAGATGAACCTTGAACACACTATGGTAAGTGAAATAAGCTACTCACAAAAGAACACTGTATGATTCTAGTTATATGAGGTATCTAAAGTAGTCAAATTCATAGACATAGAAAGGCGAATGTTGGTTACCAGCGGCTGGGAGGAGAAGGCAAAGGGGAGTTATTCTTTAACAAGTAGAGAGTTTTAATTCTGCAAGATGAAAATGTTCTGGAGATCTGTTTCACAACAACGTAAATATACTTATGACTATTGAAATATACACTTAAAAATGGTTAAGACAGTACATTTTATGATAGGTGTTTTTTACTACACTATTTATTTATTTATTTATTTATTTATTTATTTATTTATTTATTTATTTTTTGAGATGGAGTCTCACTCTGTCACCCAGGCTGGAGTGCAGTGGCACGATCTCGGCTCACTGCAACCTCCGCCTCCTGGGTTCAAGTGATTCTCCTGCCTCAGCCCCCCTAGTAGCTGGGATTACAGGCGCCCACCACCACACTCAGCTAATTTTTTGTATTTTTAGTAGAGACAGAGTTTCGCTATGATGGCCAGGTTAGTCTCAAACTCCTGACCTCACATGATCCATCCGCCTCGGCCTCCCAAAGTCCTGGGATTACAGGTGTGAGCCACTGCTCCCAGCCTACATTAAGGAAAAAAAAAAAAAGTGTGGCAGTTACCTACTGCTGCATAACAAACCATCCCAAAGCATGTGGCTTAAAATAGCAGTCATGTATTATTTCTCCCAATGCTGAGATGGCTGGATGGTTCTCCTGAGGTTTTGCCTGGGCCTGTTCATCCTCTATACTCGGCTGAAAAGCTGGCTGGGCTAGAAGATCCTAGATGACCTCACACACATCTCTGGTGGTGAGCATGGCTGCTTGCTGGGCCACTACTTTACTTCTATGACCTCTCCCTCTCCAAAAGAGTAGAACTACTTCCCTACAGAGCAGTCTCAGAAGAGTGTTCCAAGAATGTAAGGATTCCGGGTCAAGGCCTCTGGAGGTTTAGGCATCAGAACTCTCACAATGTCACTTCCACTACATTTTATTGGCATAAAGCAAGTCTCAAGGCCCAACCAGAATCAAGGAAGGATGACATGGGCTCCACCTCTTGATAGGAAAAACTACAACATCTTGAGACAGGGTTTTATAATTTACCAAAGCCCTCTGCTTTGTTAAAATCAAAAATTATTTTCAAACCCTATTAGTTTGCTGAAGGGAAATTAACTCTACACTACCTGGTATAATTCTCAACAATTCCAAGGTTGAGTAAAAATAGCCTACAAATTTTTGGACAATCAGTGAAAAATTACAAGATCATGCTATGTTTGGGGATGAAATTTATTATCAACATCACAGGAACTTGCAATGATTTCTAGGAAAGTTAGTATAAATCTGAGAAAACTCCCTGATTTTAATAATGGAGATACTCATCCCTTGATTACTGAAAATTGAATGCTGAATGGTGAATTTTCTGATAAAATTCACCATTACCATTAAAGCTATTTATAATCATTCATCTTTGTAAAAATGACTTTTCTAAGAACATCATTGGCAGGGCTGGGCATGGTGGCTCATGCCTGTAATCCCAGCACTTTGGGAGGCAGAGGCGGCTGGATCACCTAAGGTCAGGAGTTCAAGACCAGCGTGACCAACATGGTGAAACCCTCTCTCTACTAAAAATACAAAACTTAGCAGGGCATGGTGGCACGCGCCTGTAATCCCAGCTACTTGGGAGGCTGAGGCAGGAGAATCGCTTGAACCCAGGAAGCAGAGGTTGCAGTGAGCCAAGATCGTGCTACTGCACTCCAGTCTGGGTGACAGAGTGAGACTCTGTTTCAAAAAAAAAAAAAAAAAAAGAACGTCACTGGTAATGTGTGATGAATCTCTCCTAATAAGTGAACTCTTCATTACCTAAAAAGAAAAAATACACAGAGACTCTAGATAATAATACCATGTTTATTTTTATGAGTAAGCCTAAATCCTTTCCTTTAGAAAATTAATACAAACAGCTGCCTGCCGTAAAGTTCCTTTCAAAAGCATAATGCTATTTGGTTGGGCTTTGCCAGGTTATATTTATTTTGCCTTTGAAAAGAAAGAGCTCTCCATATGTTCATAAAGCTCATACTCCTGGCTGTTTTTAAGCCATCCTCTTGGAATAATCCTGTGGGACGTCCCTGATCCCAAATCAGTACAAACACTGTATCATCTCTGATTATTGGTTTCTTAAATATATGGAAGAAATATGAATATAATAAAAACAACTACCAGTAATTTATTTGAATTCAAACCTCTTGAAAAACTGACTACACCATTTTGTTAAACAAATTCAACTTTATCAATGATTGGATTTACTCTAAATGTATGAAGAAGGGAAGAGATTTGGGGAAAGTATCTCTAATCTCGTACTTTTATCTAATGAGGAGGGATGTCTGATCTGAAACAGTACTCAAATTTTAGTACATGTAAGAATTACTTGGGAAATTTTTTTAAAATACAGATTCTGGGCCCCACCCCCACAGATTCTAATTCAGTATGTCTTGGATGGAGCCTGAAAATTTTATTTCTAACAATCTGTAAGGTGATGCTGATGCTGCTCGTCCCTGGACCACAAAATAAGGCTGTCTTAATCTACATTTTATACAAAAAGAGATTGCATAAAAGAGTACACCTTTTATGTTTTACCTTTGTTAAAAGATAATATGCAGGCACTACACAACATATCCTTCAAACGCAATAACCTGTGAGTCCCCCTTTTATTTGCTCTATGAGGTAGCTTAACTGGTTATTGCTGAAAGTAGATTCTATTGAGATTTGGACTTTTCATTTGTTTGTTCCAAGTAAGCCTTTCACACAGCTCTAGCAATGGTCTTTGGTATTTGGTAAAGAATAATGCAACCTACCATATCGTCATTGTGGTAGACTGTTTAAAAGCCAGAAATTCTTCCCATCTCACATTGCACTCCTTTGCAGTGTGACATTGCTGATTCTCCCATCCAAAATTAAGAGTCTATTCGTCAACCTGCCTGAATCTCAGCTGGGTCTGTAACTTGCTTGAATCAATAAAATGTGCTGGAATTGATGTGATGCAAGTCTCAGCCCCTCAGTCTCAAGAGACTTTGCAGCTTCCACATTTGCCTTTTGGAAAACTGTCCTGTAAGAGCCAAGTGAGACAGCTGGTCTAGCTTAGTGAACGACGCCAGACCATGAAAGAGAACCGAGGCACCTCAGCCAGCACCAACTGCCCAGATGTGTGAGGGAGGCCATCCTGGAGTTTAAGCCCTGGGGACCTCCAGCTGAAGGGCATTACATGAATAGACTTATGCAAACACAGTGAAGAACCTGCCAAGTCAATCCTTAAAAACCTGAGAAACAATAAGCCATTTTTTTGGTTTTTTGGTTTTTGTGGGGTTTTTTTTTTTTGTTTTGTTTTGTTTTCTGAGATGGAGTCTGGCTCTGTCACCCAGGCTGGAGTGCAGTGGCTGGATCTCAGCTCACTGCAAGCTCCACCTCCCAGGTTCATGCCATTCTCCTGCCTCAGCCTCCAGAGTACCTGGGACAACAGGTGCCTGCCACCACGCCTGGCTAATTTTGCTATTTTTAGTAGAAACAGGGTTTCACCATGTTAGCCAGGATGGTCTCGATCTCCTGACCTTGTGATCTGTCTGCCTCAGCCTCCCAAAGTGCTGGGATTACAGGCGTGAGCCACTGCGCCCGGTCATAAGAAGTCATTGTTTTTAAGCCACTACATTTTCGGTGCTTTGTTCAGTAGCAATAATTAAGTTATACAGCCATGTGCATGCTTCAATTAATCTTGATAAGGAAGGACTCTGAGTTCTATAACAGGACACAACTAATAATGTAACAGTACCTCACAGTCAGCAGCGCCTGTAATAATACAGCACAGCTCACATCATTGAGTAACAGTGCAATGCATTAGCTCGTCCTTACTCTTCTCTAGTAAGAGAAAGTGGACACATATTATATATATGTATATAATATATAATTTTGTATATTGTTATATATACAGTATTTCATATATACATTATTTTATATATTATATACATTATGTGTTATTTTTATATATTACATGTACATTACATATATGAATATATAATGATGATATAAATTGTGTTTATATTTATATATTTTTGTATGTATATATAAATATAGTAGTGATATAAATAATATATATGTATACACCATTAATTATTCTCCATCTGGGGTCAACAATGACATAATCAAGAAAATGAACCCTCTGCATTATCAAGTTCTCCTTACACTTGGAAAATATGAGCAAAGCTTGCATACAAGTACAATACATGATCATGTAAGAGAAGATGATTCAACAGAGAAGAGGATGTTAGGAATTGCCCCACCACACAGGCAGAGCATTAGTTGTGGTAAAAAACAAAGCAAAGCTTTCCAGAATAAAACCACTGATAACTCAGTGGTTACTTTTTCCAGAGAAATGGGTAGGAATTACATTGAAGTAGTATCTTCCTCCATAGTCTGTTAATTAGATGATCTGAATAAAGATAGCTTATAACATTCCCTTGCATTTCTAAAACCTTTATAAGTTTTAACTTTCATTTTCAAAAGATTTAATTTGATTCTGGAAGATAAAATAGGATATATTTTATTATCCTCACGGGAGAAAAAAAAGCAAAATTTGAAGTCCAGACAAAAATTTGCCCAAAATCTAACTGATGAACACACAGATATTTCTCATTTAGTGCTAGAATCACCTCAATTTCAATAGACCATAGTGAAGGGGTTGAGGGACTCTAATTCAGAAGCAAAGTAAGTATTAAGGGTGTTCATCTAGAGTTGTTTCTTTTTTAGAATTCAGTATCTTGCCACCTTTTCCCAGTTTCATATTCAATGGATCTGAGTTGAATCCCAGAACCTGCTTTTTTTTTCTTTTTTCTTTTTTTTTTTCTAAGATGAAGTCTTGCTCTGTTGCCCAGACTGGAGTGCAGTGGTGTGATCCTGGGCCACTGTAACCTCCGCCTCCGGGGTTCAAGCGATTCTTCTGCTTCAGTTTCCCTTGCAGCTGGGATTACAGGTATGTGTCACCACGTCCGGCTAATTTTTGTATTTTTAGTAGAGACGGAGTTTCACCATGTTGGCCAGGCTGGCTCGAACTCCTGACCTTAGGTGATCCACCCATCTCTGCCTCCCAAAGTGCTGGGATTACAGGCATGAGCCATCACACCCAGCCTGAATCTGCATTTTTAATAAGAATCCCAGGTGATTTTTATGCAAGAGGTCCTTGGATCAGTTTTTGGAAAACGATGCAGAGGTTTAAAACACAATCTTTGGAGTGGCCTGAGTCCAGCCCCAGCTCTGCCCCTTGCCGGCTGCTTGACTTCAGACAAGTTTATCTTCATGGGCCTCAGAATCTTGACCTATAAAATGAGGACCATAATTACTTTGTCCAGGCTGCCATAACAAAGTACCACAAACGAAATTTATTATCTCACAATTCTAGAACTACAAGTCTGAGATCAAGAGGTTGCCAGGGTTGCTTCTTGCTAGAGGCTGTGAGGGATAATCTGTTCCATGCCTCTCTCCGAGCTTTTGGTGGTTTGCTAGCAGCCTTTGACACTCCTTGGTTTTGTAGATTTCTGCCTTCATCTTCACACGGTGTTCTCCCTATGAGACTGTCTGTGTCCAAGTTCCCCCTTTTATAAGTACAACAGTCATGTTGGATTAGAGGCCTACCCTACTTTAGTATGACCTCATCTTAACTGATTACTATTATATCTTAACAATGACATCTTAACTAGTTATATTCCATTATCTCCTGAAACACTGGGAGTGTGAGCCTCCTTTCTACCTTTACTATAGATTATGACATATAACTATCATTTAAACAAGATAATTGGCCCTTTTAAAATGTTTCTTGTATACTAGAAAGATAAATGATCTGTTTTCTGTATTTTACAATATAAGAAAATATAGCAATTATGAAAATCTTACTAATACACTCAGGGTCTGAAAGCTTCTGGGAAACAAACCAATCACCTTGGTGCTTTCTTCTGCTTTATAAAACAACTTATTTTTTAAAATCCTGCTTTTAATTATATTACTCAGGCCCCAGGGTACTAAGTCTTTTCTAGTCGGTTGCCTTTTGTGTAAGAGGTTTTTGATTGTTTTAAGGTTTTATTTACTTATGTATAATTCAGCTACTAGAATTGTTAAATCTCTTAGAAATTAAGGTAGCTTGCCGGGCACAATGGCTCATGCCTATAATCCCAGCACTTTGGGAGGCCGAGGTGGGTGGATCACCTGAGGTCAGGAGTTCGAGACTAGCCTGGCGAGACCCCATCTCTACTAAAAATATAAAAATTAGCCAGGTGGGGTGGCTTATGCCTGTAATCCCAGCTCCTCAGGAGGCTGAGGCGCAAGAATTGCTTGAACCTGGGAGGCGGAGGCTGCACTGAGTCAATATTGTGCCACTGCACTCCAGCCTGGATGACAGAGTGAGTTCATCTAAAAAAAAGAAAAAACCGAAATTAAGGTAGCTTAAAGGGTTTATTGTTTAACTTAATGATTAAATTCCCCATGTTGTCCCCAAATATGGCACTCCTTACAAAGAAAAGAGACGCCATTAAAAAGTAAGTACAATTGTGTAAGAGCAATTTTTACAGTAACTATCTATTCTCATCCCCCAGCAAATTAGCCACTTCACAGATTATTTGCTGAAAACGTAAACTATTATCAAAGAGAGGATGTGAAAGCTAAGGTACTTGCACTACCGTTAACCCTCTAGTGACTCTGCAAGTCTGAAAACTCTCAAAATATGTCATTTCCTGGCTGGCTGATCAACCAAATATGACAAAGACAGGTGTTATGGTTAATTTTATGTATCAACTTGATTGGCCATGGGGTGCCCAGATTAGACATTGTTTTTGAGTGTATCTGGGAGGGTATTTCCAGATGTGACATCATTTGAATCAGTGGACTCAGTGAAGTAGACTGCCCTCCCCATGTCCATGGGCGTCATCTGATCTATTGGAGCCTAAATGAAAGAAAAAGTGGAGAAAGGAGAAATTTGCCTCTCTCTGCTGAGCTCGGACACCTCATTTCAGCTTCTTTGGCCCTCGGAATAGGATTTACATAATTATTTCTCCTGTTTTCAGTCCTTCTGACTGAATTATACCACTGGCTTTCCTGGGTCTCCAATTTACAGATGGCAGGTTGTGGGACTTCTCAGCCTCCATAATTGTATGAACCAATTTCTCATAATAAATTTCCACATAGGCTGGCCACAGTGGTTCAGGCCCGTAATCCCAGCACTTTGGGAGGCCAAAGCAGGTGGATCACTTGAGGTCAGAAGTTTGCGATTAGCCTGGCCAACATGGTAAAACCCTGTCTCTACTAAAATACAAAATTAGCCGGGTATTTTAAAGATTTAAAATATTTAAAATTTTAAAGATTAAAGGTGGTAGGCTCCTTAATCCCAGCTACTCAGGAGGCTGAGGTAGGAGAGTCACTTGAACCCAGGAGATGAAAGTTGCAATGATCCGAGATTGCAGCACTGCACTCTAGCCTAGATGACAAAGCGAGACTCCGTCTCAAAAAAAAAAAAAAAAAAAAAAACCCGTATGTATATTACCGGGTGCTGTTTCTCCAGAGAACTCTGACTAATGCAGATAAGGAACTATGTAATGCATGCAAGTTTTCCATAAAGTTGTAGAAATTTCTAGTTAGGATCATCAGCATATGATCAGTGTCTGACCTTTTGCAAAACTCAAAGAAATGTTCTCTAAACTTCTTCAAAATTACATTGGGGTCAATATATGGTAAGATAAACAAAATTGGGTATGCTTTACACTTTAATAATGTCTTTTTTTTTTTTTTTTTTGAGACAAAGTCTCCCTCTACCACCTAGGCTACAGTGCAGTGGCACGATCTCAGGTCATTGCAACTCTCACTTCCTGGGTTCAAGCGACTCTCCTACCTCAGCTTCCTGAGTAGCTGGGATTAAAGTCACCTGCCACCACGCCCAGCAATTTTTGTATTTTTAGTGGAGATGGGGTTTCACCATGTTAACCAGAATGGTCTCGATCTCCTGACCTCATGATCCGCCCGCCTCAGCCTCCCAAAGTGTTGGGATTACAGGTGTGAGCCACCATGCCTGGCCCTAGTAATGTCTTTCTATATATTCCTTTAGTTAAATTACCTCTGAGAGGTAACATATTACCTTGCCTTTGTAAAATCCTTTATAATTTTTAGGATTCATTTGAAGGATTGAATTTGATCCTGTGAAGTAAAGTAAGGCGCATTTTAGTGTCCCCACTTTTAAAGGCAGACTCTAAAACCCATTAGATTTTGCAGTCTTGTAGGAGATAACTATTGTTTTGGCCTGGCCAACATCCAGCCACCCTCTAGAAGTCAGTGCCTGGTCTTCTTTCAAGGAACTACCCCTTTCCCAACACTTAGGTTACATGATTAGATGAGTCGACCTCATACCCACAAACCTCCTGGCTCTAAAGAGAAGTATGTGATTCAAATTAGCCAAAAGGTGCATTCCATTTCCCTGGGCACAACGACTGATTGAGGATGTGGCACATGACCCATGATGTTTCAAAAAGAATTGACTCTGGTCCTTTTATTTTAACTGTCATGAAAGATGAGCCTTTCCAGAAGGTGCTAACCTTGCATGATGCCTTCTTTGTCACCACAAGGGAGACCTTGCCCAAAAATGAAGCCAACATGAAGAGAAACAGAATCAGGAACTGAGAGGGACATATTATTGGTGATGTTGGGCCCCTAGAAAAAGCTGTGTCTGCAACACTACTGCTTGACTTTCCAGATAAGTGGGCAATATATATATTTCTCTTTTCTCCAGAAAAGAGAAATATTCTTTTTTCGTCGAGTTTAAGTACTATTTCTGTGACTTGATAATAAAATAGTCCTTACTGAATACAGTTAAAAATTCTAGGCCAGGCACAGTGGCTCATGCCTATAACCACAGTAGTTTGGGAGGGCAAGGCAAAAGTATCCTGAACACCTGACTGGAAACTGCAATAAGCAGACACAAAAGAACATCAAGATGTGGTGGCATCTGCTCAACCTTTTAAGTTAGCACGGACATACCAATGTGTGTTGGAGGATTACTGGAGCCCAGGAGTTCAAGACTACTCACACACAGTGTTTCTCAGAGGTGACATTCTGGATCAAATAAGTGTAAGTAATGGTTTAGGCTTTCTAAAATCCATCTCAGTGAAGCACATGTAATGGTTTCTGGCCTTGTCTTTGAGACGGTGTGGGTCTCACTCCAGGTGGGAAAGGATAGGCAAGCTTGGTGAGGCTTTTATGATTGCTGGAAATCAAGTCTCCATTACCTGGGAACCACAGAAACAGTACTGTCTTCGGTTTCAAACAAGAAGGGCTGCAAAACTGAATCTCACATGTTAGAGGAACCCACTCTGGCCTTCATCTGGCTACCAGCTCTCCCCACAGACCAAGGAGTCTATAAGCCCAGTGAACATACGCCCCTGGATCCCACACTTTCCTCTTCTGAACCATGATCCACATACACAGAATCTCAGAATCTTCTGCCCAAAGAGCCCCATGCCTGATTCCAGAGCCTGAGCTCTTCCCAGACTCCTCATACTGAGACTAGAGTGACCAAAAGCACTTATGTATGTGAGATGTGGAGAGAACCATTGCACAAGGCTTCTTGCAGGGCAAGATGGAGCTCGGATGGGAAAAGGAAAGTCACGGATGCATAGAGACAGGGAAGTCCAAGCAGTCCAATAATTCTAAAACTGAAACCAGGGCTGCATGCAGTGGCTCATGCCTATAATCCTAGCACTTTGAGAGGCCAAGGTGAGAGGATTACTTGAGCCCAGGAGTTCAAGACCACCCTGGGCAACACAGTGAGACACAACTCTAAAAAAGACTTAAATAATTTTTAATTAGCCAAGAGTGGTGGCATGCTTCTGTATTCCCAGCTACTCTGGAGGCTGAGATAGGAGGATCACTTGAGCCCAGGAGATGGAAACAAGCCTTCTCATCATTGTGAAGATGAGGACATAATATGTCTTATATAACAGTTTGGTGACTTGATTTATAACTTTTACATATTTGCACATGTGACATGATGGTCTCCAAATTTTGGACTCCTGCCCCAGACCTCACAGTATTCAGAGCAGGCGCACAGAAGAAGCAACAATTAAAGGTCCAGAGAAAGAAAAAGAGGACTCTGTTCTGGAAAACAGCTCCCTCTGGTATGATGTGGGTGTGTCCCCATTCAAATCTCAACTTGAATTGTATCTCACAGAATTCCTATGTGTTGTGGGAGGGACCCGGGGGAGGTAATTGAATCATGGGGGCCAGCCTTTCCCATGATATTCTCATGATAATGAGTAAGTCTCAAGAGACCTGATAGGTTTATCAGGGGTTTCCACTTTTGCTTCTTCCTCATTTTCTCTTGCTGACACCATGTAAAAAGTGTCTTTTGCCTCCTGCCATGATTCTGAGGCCTCCCAGCCATGTGGAACTGTAAGTCCAATTAAATCTCTTTTTCTTCCCAGTCTTGGGTATGTCCTTTATCAGCAACCTGAAAATGAACTAACCAGTAAATTAGTACCAGGAGTGGGGTGTTGCTGAAAAGATACCCAAAAAATGTGAAAGCAACTTTGGAACTGGGTAACAGGCAGAGGTTGGCACAGTTTGGAGGGCTCAGAAGAAGACAGGAAAATGTGAAAAAGTTTGGAACTTCCCAGAGATTTGCTGAATGACTTTGATGAAAATGCTGATATAGTGATGTGAAAAATAAGGTCCAGACTGAGGTGGTCTCAGATGGAGATGAGGAACTTGTTGGGAACTGAAGTGAAAGTGACTCTTTTTATGTTTTAGCAAAGATACTGGCAGCATTTTGCCCCTACCCTAGAGATCTGTGGAACTTTGAACTTGAGAGACATGATTTAGGTATCTGGCACAAGAAATTTCTAAGCAGAAAACCATGCAAGAGGTGAGTTGGGTACTATTAAAAGCATTCCATTTTAAAAGGGAAACAGATCACAAAAGTTTGGAAAATTTGCAGCCTGATGATGCAGTTAAAAGAAAAACTCTTTTTTTTTGAGGAGAAATTCAAGCCAGCTGCAGAAATTTGCGTAAGTAGCAAGGAGTCTAATGTTAATCCCCAAGACCAAGGGAAAAATGTCTCCAGGGTATGTCAGAGACCTTCACAGCAGCCCCTACCATCACAGGCCCAGAGGCCCAGGAGGAAAAAGTGGTTTTGTGGGCCAGGCCCAGGGTCCTCATGCTGTGTGTAGCCTAGGGACTTGGTGCCCTGTGTCCCAGCCACTCCCACCATGGCTGAAAGGGGCCAGTGTACAGTTCAGGCTGTGGCTTCAGAGGATGGAAGCCCCAAGTCTTGGCAGCTTCCATGTGGTTAAGCCTCCGGGTGCACAGAAGTCAAGAATTGGGGTTTGGGAACCTCCACCTAGATTGCAGAAGATGCATGGAAATTCCTGGATGCCCAGGCAAAAGTTTGCTGCAGGGGTGGGGCCCTCATGGAGAACCCCTGCTAGGGTAGTGCAGAAGGAAAATGTGGGGTCAGAGCCACCCCCCCCCCCGAGTACCTACTGGGGCACTGCCTAGTGGAGCTTTGAGAAGAGGGTCATCATCCTCCAGACCCCAGAATGGTAGATCCACCGACAGCTTGCTCCGTGCACCTGGAAAAGCCACAGGCTCTCAACGCCAGCCAATGAAAAAAAAATTTTTTTTTTTTTGTTAAAGACAGGGTCTTGATTTCTTGCCCAGGCTGGTCTCCATCTCCTAGCTTCAAATAATCTCCTCACCTCAGCCTCCCAAAGGGCTAAGATTACAGGTATGAGCCACCATGCCCACCCATCATTTCTTTTTATTGTAGAATAATATTTCATTGTATGGTATTTATATAGCTATAAGTTTTTGTGGCTACAATTTGTGTTGGCTAGAGTTTGTGCCTGTTGTAGAAAAGGACAGTCCTGGTAGGTGGGAGGGAGGAGCCAGAAGGGAGGCAGTGCCTTGCAAAGTCATAGGGGCAGAACTGCCCAAGACCATAAGAACCCACATTTTGCATCAGCGTGACCTGGATGTGAGACCTGGAGTCAAAGGAGATCATTTTGGAGCTTTAAAATTGGACTTCCCCGCTGGATTTTGGACTTGCATAAGCCCTGTAACCACTTTGTTTTGGCCAATTTCTCCCATTTGGAATGGCTGTATTTACCCAATGCTTGTACCCCCATTCTATCTAGGAAGTAACTAGCTTGCTTTTGATTTTACAGGCTCATAGGTGGAAGGGACTTGCCTTGTCTCACATGAGACTTTGGATTATGGACTTCTGGGTTAATGCTGAAATGAGTTAAGACTTTGGCAGACTGTTGGGAAGGCAAGATTGGTTTTGAAATGTGAGGACATGAGATTTGGAGGGGCCAGGAGTGGCATGATATGGTTTGGCTGTGTCCCCATTCAAATCTCAACTTGAATTGTAGCTCCCAGAATTCCCACGTGTTATGGGAGGAACCCAGGGGGAGATAACTGAATCATGGTGGTTGGTCTTTCCCATGCTATTCTCATGATAATAAGTTTCACAGTATCAAATGGGTTTATCAAGGGTTTCCGCTTTTGCTTCTTCCTCATTTTCTCTTGCTGCCTCCATGTAAGAAGTGCCTTTCATGGCCAGGCACAGTGGCTCACACCTGTAATCCCAGCACTTTGGGAGGCTGAGGCAGGCAGATCACGAGGTCAAGAGCTCGAGATCATCCTGGCCAACGTGGTGAAATCCCGTCTCTACTAAAAATACAAAAATTAGCCAGGCGTGGTCACAGGCACCTGCAATCGGGAGGCTGAGGCAGGAGAATCAATTGAACCCAGAAGGCAGAGGTTGCAGTGAGCCAAGATCACACCACTGCACTCTAAGCTGGTGAAAGAACGAGACTCCTTCTAAAAAAAAAAAAAAAAAAAAAAACTTACTTTTGCCTCCGGTTTTGATTCTGAGGCCTCCCCAGTCATGTGGAACTGTAAGTCCAATTAAACCTCTTTTCCTTCCCAGTCTCAGGTATGTCTTTATCAGCAGCATGAAAATGGACTAATACACCATCTCTCTAGGAAGGGCTTATTCTACACATTCCACCTACCAGGACTGTCCTTTTCTACAACAGGGACAAACTCTACCCAGCACAAATTGTAGCCACAAAAATTTACAGCTATATAAATACCACACTATGAAGTATTATTCTGCAATAAAAAGAAATGATGGGTGGGCATGATGGCTCTTACCTATCATCTCAGCATTTTGGAAGGCTGAGATGAGATTATTTGAAGCTAGGAGTTGCAGACCAGCCTAGGGAAGAAATCAAGACACTATCACCACAAAAAAAAAAAAAAAAAAAAAAAAATTATTAGCCAGGCATGGTGGTGACAGGTGACAACCTGCTAGCAGCCCTCGCTCGCTCTCAGCGCCTCCTCGGCCTTGGCGACCACTCTGGCCATAATTGAGGAGCCCTTCAGCCTGCCGCTGCACTATCAAGGCCCTTCCCCCTGGCTGGCCAAGGCAGGAGTTGGCTCCCTCTGCTCCCGGGGTGGTGTGGAGGGAGAGGCGCAGGCGGGAGCTGGGGCTGTGCACTCATGGGCTGGGGCGGGTTCTGGGTGGGCGCGGGCTCACGAGCCCCGCACTCAGTGCCGCAGGCCGGTGCCTGCTGGGCTTGATCAGGGGACGAACTCCCTCTAGGCTGCCAGAGTGCCCAGGCTGGGTGCCGCAAAGTCCCGCAGCGAGTGCCAGTGAGAGGTGAAGCCGGCTGGGTTTCTGGGAAGGGTAGGGACTTGGAGAACTTTTCTGTCTAGCTAAAGGATTGTAAACGCACCAATAAGCACTCACCAATAAGCACTCTGTGTCTAGCTAAAGGTTGTAAATGCACCAATCAACTCTGTCAAAACGGACCAATCAGCTCTCTGCAAAATGGACCAATCAGCAGGATGTGGGTGGGGCCAGATAAGGGAAAAAAGCACACCACCCCAGCCAGCAGCGGCAACCTACTGGGGTCCCCTTCCACACTGTGGAAGCTTTGTTCTTTCACTTGTCACAATAAACCTTGCTGCTGCTCACTCTGGGTCTGGGCCGCCTTTATGAGCTGTAACACTCGCCGCAAAGGTCTGCAGCTTCACACCTGAAGTCAGCGAGACCACGAACCCACCAGAGGAATAAACTCCAGACACATCTGAACATCTGAAAGAACAAACTCCAGACACACCATCTTTAAGAACTGTAACACTCACCACAAGGTTCATGGTTTCATTCTTGATGTGAGTGAGACCAAGAACCCACCAATTCCAGACACAGTGGCATGTACCTGTAGTTCAGTTACTTGAGAGGCTGAGAAGGAAGGACTGCTCAAGCACAGGAGTTGGAGGCTCCAGTGAGCTATGATCATACCATGGCACTCCAGCCTGAGCAACAGAGCAAAACCCTATCTCAAAAAAATAAAACAAAGGGTGGTGGGGGGACCGGGCATGGTGGCTCACGCCTGTAATCCCAGCACTTTGGGAGGCCAAGGTGGGTGGATCATGAGGTCGAGAGATCAAGATCATCCTGGCTAACACAGTGAAACCTGTCTCTACTAAAAATACAAAACATTAGCCAGGCCTGGTGGTGTGCACCTGTAATTCCAGCTACTCAGGAGGCTAAGGCAGGAGAATGGCGTGAACCCGGGAGGCAGAGCTTGCAGTGAGCCGAGATGGCGCCATAGCACTCCAGCCTGGGTGACAGAGCGAGAATCCCTCTCAAGAAAAAAAAAGAAATGATATACTGATTATACTGATACATGCTACAATGTAGATGAACCTTGAAAACATTACACTAAGTGAAAGAGGCTACATGTTGTATGATTCTGTTACCAGTGGAGGGTGTCCAGGATCTTGGCATCTTGAACAAAGAATTGGACAAAACATACAAACAAAGCAAGGAAAGAATGAAGCAACAAAAGCAGAGATTTATTGAAAACTGAAGTACGCGCCACAGGGTGGGAGCGGCCGGAGCACAGGGGCTCAAGAGCCTGGTTACAGAATTTTCTAGGGTTTAAATACCCTCTAGAGGTTTCCATTGGTTACTTGGAGTATGTGCTATGTAAATGAAGACACTAAAGAGAAGTTACAAAGTCATTCACTCAATGTATGCCCTATGTAAATGAAAAGGATATTTCCTGTCATCGCTGAAGTGTTTGTTTGATTTAGTTCTAGGGAGTCCTTGGGTTCCCTGCCTCCAGCCCCTATTCTCCTGCCTCAATTCCATGTATATAAAATGTCCAGAATGGGAGAACCCACAGGGACAGAAAGTTGACTAGTGGTTGCCTGGGGCTGGGGGAATGGAGGTGGGAGGTGGGCAGAGGAGGACACATAGGGGAATGACAGCTGTGTTAATCAGTTCAGGCTACCATAACAAAATACTACATACTAGGTAACTTAAATGCAATAAATTCATTTTCTCACAATTCAAGAGGCTGGAAGTCTAACATCAAGGTACCAGTAGGGTCTGTCTGCGGTGGAAGCTTTCTTCTATGGTGAGAGAAGAGAAAACAAGCAAGTTCTCTGGGGTCTCTTCTTATAAAGGCCCTAATCCTATCATGAGGGTCCCAATCTCCTGACCTCATCTAAACCTATTATCTTCCAAAGGCCCCATCTCCAAATACCATTACATTGGGGATTAGGGCTTCAACATATAAATTATGGGGAGGGGGATATAGAATTCTGTCCATAGCAACAACTAAGGGGCACAGGGCTTCCTTATGGGGAGAGGAAAATGTTTCAAAACTTATTATGGTGATAGTTGCACAACTCTATGAATATACAAAACCCATTGAATTGCACACTTTACATGGAGAAGTTGTATAGTTATATGAATTATATTCTCCATAAGGATATTAAGGCCTTCAAACTGAGAATGGCTTTTTTACATTGTTCGTTTTTGTTGAGGTGAAATTCACATAACTTGAAACTCACAGAATGCATTTTAAAGCAACACTGTTTAAATAGAACAATTCCATTTAGTACATTCACAATGTTGGGTAACCTTCACATCTGTCTAGTTGCAAAACATTCACACACACACATACACACACACACACAAATTGGCCTTTGTTGTAATCAGAGACCCAAATTAGAAAAATGCTCAAATGCAATAAACTCTCATGCAGCCCATGAATTGGCCTCGGCTTATTGTCTGCATCCTGAGGAAGTAAAACAAGGAAAGGACTAAGCTCCATGAGGGTGGCAAAATGTCTGCCTTGCCCACTGCTGTAACTAGGGCATATGTCCTCCTGGGTAATGCTCTGTGGAATTAATAAATGTGATTAACATAAAATTCATGCCCCAGAGAACTTATCATTATAAACTCCTTACTTCTGACAAAAGAAATTAGCCCTTCCTTTAGTCTGAGAGTCCACAAATGATGACCCTGCAGCCAAGTTCATCCTCTAGCCTGTTTTTCAAGGCTTTTGAGCTAAGAATGTTCTTTAAGGTATTTGTTTGTTTTCCTTGAGGTGAAATTCACATAACAGAAATTGAACCATTTTAAATTGAAATTCACGTAACAGAAATTCACTTCACAGAAACAGAACCATTTTAAATTTAACAATGCCATGTTTTAAGTGAAATAATTCCATTTAGTACATTTACAATGTTGTGCAGCCTCACCTATCCAGTTCCAAAACATTTCAACACCCCAGAAAGAACAATCAAGCACATTAAACAGTCGCTTCCTTCCTCCTCCCCTAACTTCTGACAACCGCCAATCTGCTGTCTCCATGGACTTACCTATTCTGGACATTTCATATAAATTGAATCATACAATATGTGACCTTTTGTGTATGGTATCTTTCACTTAGCATAATGTTTTTGAAGTTCATCCAAGTTTTAAAGGGTTGTAAAAAATAACAACAAAAAAACAAAAAATAACAACAAAAAACAAAAAATATGTGACAGAGACCGTCTGTAGCCAGCAAAGCCTAAAATGTTTGCTATTTGGCCTTATAATGAAAAACTCTGCCAAGTTAGCCTGAACCCTAACCTGGCCCCAGGTTATCCAGAACAGTGTAGTTAATGCTAACATGTGTATGTGGACACACTCATGTGTATCCAAACTGAGTTCATTTGCCCTCGCTCAATGGACAGCCAAACACCAAAACACGGGTTTGTGCAGAGAGAAAGGTTTGTTATGACTGTACTGACAAGGTGATAAGAGGAAATGCTCCCAGAGCTGAGGGCTGGGTTGAGTTTTATAAGCATGAGGTAATGAAGTGTGATCTGATGGATCCAGCCATGAGGTGATGCTGGAGCCTGGTCTGACTGGATCCTGGATCCTGTCATGTACTTTTGTTTTTTTGGGTTTTTGGGTTTTTTTTTTTTTTTTTTTTTTTTTTTTTGAGACAGGGTCTCATTCTGTAGCCCAGGCTGCAGTGCAGTGGCGCAATCATGTCTCACTGCAGCGTTGACCTTCTGCGCTCAGGTGATCCTCCTGTCTTAGCCCCCTGAATATCTGGGACTACAGGCATGCACCACCAGAACTGGCTTATTTTTGTATTTTTTGTAGAGATGGGGTTTCACCATGTTGCCCAGACTGGTCTCGAACTCCTGGGGTCAAGCAATCCACCTGCCTCGGCTTCCCAAAGTGTTGGGATTACAGGCATGATCCACCATGCCTGGCCCTCACCTCTCTCAAGGCATAACATTTAAAGATTGGCTGGATCACTGATTTTTCCAAAAACTTTTCTGACCTCAACATATGTTCCCACCACTGAAATAACATTTAAAAGATTTTTCACCTTCTTTAAACTTATGTTACAGAGCCTAGGAATTATTTTACTAAGTTATAAACCTCTGAAAACATGAGAGCTGATGAAACTACTAACAGATTTCTAGAGCTTCTCTGACCATGTCAAAGACCATTTTCCTCTCTCTTGCCCAAGAACACATCCTTTCTGCCTGAGTTAAAAGCCACCTTTCAAGCATCATATTCTACTGCAGAAAGAGCCAGATACAGCCATGGGAGTTGGGATGAGGAAAGGAAATACATGATTTCGCTTTTTTTTTTTTTTTAATCTCTTTTTTTTTTTAGATGGAGTTTCACTCTTGTTGCCCAGGCTGGAGTGCAATGACGCGACCTTGGCTCACTGCAACCTCCACCTCACAGGTTCAAGCGATTCTCCTACCTCAGCCTCCGGAGTAGCTGGGATTACAGGTGTGCGCCACCATGCCCAGCTAATTTTTTGTATTTTTAGTAGACACGGGGTTTCACCATGTTGGTCACGCTGGTCTCGAGGTGATCCACCCACCTTGGCCTCCCGCAAAGTGCTGGGATTACAGGCGTGAGCCACCATGCCCAACTTGAAATTCATGACTTCTTTCAAAAAGCTTTTCTCTAAATAAATCTGGTTTGAAGGAAGAGAGACAAGTAGGCATGGGTGATCTCTGTGAGAAGCAGAGACAGGAAAGACATTGCAGGGGTAAGAAGTAAGACATCAAATTAGAGCTCTTCAAGCACAAGGCTGTTAGTTTGCTCTTGTAAATGTCCTTTAGTTTTTTCTTTTAATTAAAAATATTTTTTTAAATCACAGAGGACTCACTCTGTCACACAGACTGGAGTGCAGTGGCACCATCACAGTTCACTGCATCCTTTATCTCCTGGGTTCAAGTGATCCTCCTGACTCAGCTTCTGGAGTAGCTGGGGCTACAAGTGTGAGCCACCATGCCCTGCTAACCTTTGTTTTGTTTTGTTTTGTTTTGTTTTGTTTTGTTTTGTTTTAAGAGACAGGATCTTACTATGCTGCCCAGGCTAGTCTCAAACTCCTGGTCTCAAGCAATCCCCCTGGCTGGCCTCCCTAAATGCTGGGATTACAGACGTGAGACATTACACCTACCTGTGAATGTCTTTTAAAACCAGATCCACAAGAAAATAATTTTCCAGCCAAATTTTGGCAGAATACAAACCTCAGGGAAAAATGCAACTTGATGACCATTGGGTTTAATGCCAGCAACAGGAAAATCACACTGCATCAAACTTCAGGTCTGACTATAGTCTGCCCTGTGAGAACAAGGTCTTTGCAACATTAAGTATCCAGGATTGAGGCAAATGCTGCTATCCATTATGGTAGAGTATTACTTTAATCATAAGAATGTTCCTACTTTTTATTGATTTCAGAACCTTATGGTTCCTCCAAAGGTGGACCTTATAAAATAAAGTAAAAGATAAAAAGTTTGGAGGATGCACATTTATGACATTATGCATTTTTACCTTAAGCCATTTTTTGCTTGGCCAATTTCACACATGCTACTGAGATTAGTTTAGTTAGTTTTAGAGAAAATATGTGCAGTATGGGTAGTGTGTGTGTGTGTGTGCACGCGTGCGCGCGCACATGTGTATATTTGCTTCTTAGGCTCCATTTATCACAAAATGTGTCCCAGACCTTTTGTAAATATTACATGCATAAACTAAATCTGTAATTACTATCCTTTCTTTTTTAAAAGTAACTACATTGCTGGGCGCGGTGGTTCACACCTGTAATCCCAGCACTTTGGGAGGCCGAGGCAGGCAGATCACGAGGTCAGGAGATCAAGGCCATCCTGGCTAACATGGTAAAACCCTGTCTCTACTAAAAATACAAAAAAAAAAAATTAGCCAGGCGTGGTGGCAAGCACCTGCAGTCCCAACTACTCAGGAGACTGAGGCAGGAGAATGGTGTGAACCCGGAAGGCAGAGCTTGCAGTAAGCCAAGATCATACCACTGCACTTGAGCCTGGGTGACACTGCAAGACTCCATCTCAAAAAAAAAAAACTACATCAAACAAAACTCATCATATTGTCTATAATTTCAAATGCTTACCAAAAGCTACATGAATTTATTACCAAAAATATAATATATACAAATTTCAGGTTAATAATCATTTCATCCAACATTCTTTGGTATCAACAGAGACAATTTCAGGATATTGTTGAGTGATACTATCCTTCATTTACATGGCCTATTAAGGAATGTAAAGGAGAAAAAATGTTTGACAACACGCTATTAATCAAATCTTGTTCCCTAAAAGTATATGCAGGTCTAAATCCCTGATGTAAAAAATACTCCTCTATGTATCCTGTTAAATTCAAGTCAGTGGTCCACCATTTCTTTGCTTAGCCAAAGAAGACTCTTTTCCTCCTGGTTATGTATATCTGTGTCCTGAGTTTCAAGTGCCACATTTTTCAAGTCAATTTCACATCCTGCCTTTAGGCTCTCAGACTTGTACTTCACAGATGCTATAACTCTTGTTTACTGATTTTATGCCTTACTCCTAAAATTTGTGATCTTGTATAAGACTTGCCAGTTAAGATCCAATCAGCTTTCAGCTCACTTTCTGTCAGGAACCAAAAACCATTCAGAAATATGCTATCTTGGCTAGTGAGGTGGCTCATGCCTGTAATCCCAGCACTTTGGGAGGCCAAAGCAGGTGTATGACTTGAGGTCAGGAGTTCGAGACCAGCCTGACCAACATGGTGAAACCGCATCTCTAAAAATACAAAATTAGCCCGGCATGGTGGCACACGCCTATAATCCCAGCTACTTGGGAGGCTGAGGCAGGAGAATCGCTTGAACCCGGGAGGTGGAGGTTGCAGTGAACCGGATCACGCCATTGCACTCCAGCCTGGGCAACAAGAGCGAAACTGTGTCTCAGAAAAAAAAGAAAAGAAATATGCTATCTTAAAAGAAGGGTGGTTTTTTTTCTCCTCTTGAATGCAGTTTTCTAAACATGCTGATGGTAAACAGTAGAAACTTAAGTGACAGTGACTACAAAGCTCCATTACTTATCTATTACCAAGTATTTGCATAGATATAAAGATTCAATACGTGAAACATTTGCTTTCCAGCTTGTTTACAAAATATAAATCACATTTCTCTGAAAATTAGTTTACTGTACCGAAAAATTGTTAATATTGAAGTGAATGCATTAGATTTTCAGTGATCCAAGTGAACTAATACAAATACCTTCAGTGCATGCCATTTTCATAATGAAGTAAATTTTGATTTAAAATATCCTGCTTAAATTTAGATGCCAGTTTTAACCCTGTTCAGGCATTCAGAAATATGTTTTATTAATTACTGCTATAATTACATTTTCAAAAATATTTCTCCTGTCCTTTGTCCAAGTTCCCAGAACTTGGGCCTTGCCTTTCTTACCCTTAACTACATGCATTTCTGTAACTGACTTCAGGACTTTCTTTTTTTTTTTTTTTTTTTTTTTTTTTTTTGAGACGGAGTCTCGCTCTGTCACCCAGGCTAGAGTGCTGTGGCCGGATCTCAGCTCACTGCAAGCTCCGCCTCCCGGGTTCTCGCCATTCTCCTGTCTCAGCCTCCCGAGTGGCTGGGACTACAGGCGCCGCCACGTCGCCCGGCTAGTTTTTTGTAGTTTTTAGTAGAGACGGGGTTTCACCGTGTTAGCCAGGATGGTCTCGATCTCCTGACCTCGTGATCCGCCCATCTCGGCCTCCCAAAGTGCTGGGATTACAGGCTTGAGCCACCGCGCCCGGCCGACTTCAGGACTTTCATAAACAGACAGCAAAATTTAGTGAAACTAGCATTTCAATACACTCTGTCCAGTCTTGACGAATTAATCAAACTATAGTAAAGTTAAAGCAATCAGTCTTGCAGCAGTGATAGGAGTAGATAAACAGAAATACCCCCAACTGCTGATTAATTATTGCTTCTTTCATTTATTGCTCTTGAATCTCCTGCTTATGAAAAAGGTTGACAAATTAAAGATTTGCTGCTGTATTTAGTGTGATGGGGAAGCCTGAGAGGGTAAGCTGGGCTGTCAAATTACTTGAATTACACTAATTATTTCTACGTGATAAAGTCCCTTCCCCTCTGCAAAACTTTAAATTCGTCTCTGAAATTAAGAGTTTTCTTTAGCTCCAAAAATCCTCATGAAGGGAAACCTCATCTGCCCAAATCTAGTCCATTTTGTAGGTATCCGCTCTTTATTTTGACCTCTAGAGGGCGATCCTTCCTAATTTTAACAGGATCTGATTCTACAGGGAATGAGCTGAGACTAACCAAAACCCAAACTACAAAGCAATCTCTTAGGAAAACCGCCAGGAGGGAAAATTACCACTACTGTTTCCAAGTTCCCTGTGACATACCAACCACCTGGTCTTCGTTTTTCACACTATGCCTTTTTCTTTTTCATTCCTTCATCCATAAAAGGAAAGTGTCAAGAAAAATTAGGTAATCCCTCAAAGCCCCTTCCAAGTGTGTAAATCATACCATCATCTTCCTTGTGTGACTTTGTTTCTTGGTACCAAAATAGCAAATGCTATTTCCTGTATATCAAAATATTAACTCAATAAGTATCCGGTCTCTAGCTTACTCTTCCTGAGTTTTGTTTTGCTTAATCTTGCTTTTAAGAACAGAGGTAATATAGAAGTGTTTTACTACATGTAACCAAAAAAATATGTATCACTAGTGATGTATCAGGGCAAGTGAGCCCCAAAACTTGGGCTCAGCCTGGGAAGGTTTTTTGGTTTTGCTCAGGAAAGAATTCAAGAACGAGCTGGTGATAGAAGAAAATGGCTTTTTGAGGCGGCAATGTTAACAACTCAGTGACCGCTTCCACAGAGCAGGGCTACCCTGTAGGCAGTTACATTGAGAGTAGCACCTCAGAGGCAGCTCTGCAGATATATTTATACCCACTTTTAGTTATATGCAAATTAAAGGGCACATTATTCATAAATTTCTAGAAAAGGAGTGATAACTTCTGGGTCATTGCCATGGCAAGGGGTGGTAACAACTTCCATGTGTTGTCATGGCAACGGTAAACTGTCATGGCACTGGTAGGCATGTCTTATGGAGAGATGCTTTTGGTGATTCTTCCATGTTTAACTAGTCTTTAATCTGGTCCAGAGTCAAGTCCCACCTCTTATATGTGAGACATATACAACATAACAGATTATAAAGATAACCATATTTACATAATTATAGAGTCATACATTACATAGTAAATAACGTACAAATAAAAATTTCCTTTGTACATTTTTTTTTGAGACAGGGTCTCACGCTGTCACCCAGATCTCACACTGTCATCACAGCTCACTACAGCCTGCACTTCCTGGACTCAAGGGATCCTCCCACGTCAGCCTCCCAAGTAGCTGGGACCACAGATGCATGCCACCACACCCAGCTAATTTTTGTATTTTGGGTAGAGATGGGGTTTTGCCATGTTGCACAGGTTAATCTCAAACTCCTTGAGCTCAAGAAATCCACCTGCCTTGGCCTCCCATAAGTGCTGGGATTACAGGCATGAACCATCACACCCAGCCTCCTTTGTAAATTATATTAAATTCATTATGAATTAAAATTTCCAAAGTGCCAAACCATTTTCCATTTTCCAAGGGTCACCTTATTTCAGATTGGCAGAAACAGAATTTAGTTTCACAGTTTCAAAATGTTTATCTGAGATTTGCTTGCTAATCCACCCCCATCCTATAATTCCACCATGAAGCTCCCTGCAAAACAACAAGAACTATCCTCTACTGAGCCCTTTCTTTGTACCAGGCACTGTGTTAGGCACTTGACTTGAATTATATCACTTAATCCTTACAACTCAAAGATGTGTTGTTATCCACTTTATGAATGACGAACCTGAGGCTCGGGGACACTAAGTGACTTGCTCAACATCACTCTGCTAGTAGATTTAACTAGAAATCAAGTCACTTCCGTCTAACACAAAGTGAATAAATTTCCTTGTCCACTGCCATCTTGCCACTCTGCAAAGACTGCCCCCAAAGTGTCTCCAAACCCGTAAACTTTTGAGTATGGTAAGTTCTTACTTAACCGCGTCAATAGGTTCTTGGAAACTACAACTTTAAGCGAAATGATGAACTGCAGGTCTTCAAATAACATCATTTTGTTATAATATTAATGAGAACAAAATGGTTTTGTTATACATCATTTTGCTAACAGCTGCAGTTTCCAAGAACCTATTGACGATGCCAAGTGAGGACTTACTGTAGTCCATTCTCATCCACTACAGTCCTCCACTCTATTAGCTGAGCTATCAAAGGCATCACGTGTACTCCTTCCTTCACTTGTACTCCTTTCTTTCAAAGGCAGTGAGGATAATTCACTGGAAATAATTCAAGGAAATCTCAGGAAAAACAAGAAATCAATTTTCTCAAAATTCCCCCGACAAAACTGACTCGTGGCTTAGAAAAATTCTAGATCCTGATTTCAGACTGTACAATACGTCACAAATTCTAGGGCTAAATTGCCTAGCTTGAAGTTTGACTCCTCCCTTACTAGCTAAAGTCCTTTAAACAAATTATTTATGTTCTCTGGGCCTCAGTTTCCTCATTCGGAAATTGGTTAATAAAATATATTTCATAGATGAGGCTTAAATTAGCTATGGGTAAAGTGCTTACAACAACATCTGGTAAGTGCTCAGGAAATACCAACCCTTCCTATTTTTGTTTGAAATCAAAAGAGAGAAAGAGGTTTAATAATGGGAACTATGAAAGAGGATCACCAACTTGGGAAAAAAAAATAAGGATATGTCCGGTTAAGTTTAACAATTAAGACTTTTTAAAGACCCCATGTTGGCCGGGCGCAGTGGCTCACACCTGTAATTCCAGCACTTTGAGAGGCCAAGGCCAGCAGATCACTTGAGGCCAGGAGTTCGAGACCAGTCTGGTCAGCATGGCAAAACCCCATCTCTACTAAAAACAAGAAACAAACAAAACAGAAATTAGCCAGGCGTGGTGATGCACACCTGTAATCCTAGCAACTGGGGAGGCTGAGGCATGAGAATTGTTTGAACCCGGGAGGTGGACGTTGCAGTGAGCCGCAATCACACCACTGCACTCCAGCCTGGGTGACAGAGCAAGACTCTGTTTTAAAAAAAAAAAAAAAAAAAAAAGCCGGGTGCAGTGGCTCACGCCTGTAATTCTGGCACTTTGGGAGGCCGAGGCAGGTGGATCACGAGGTCAGGAGTTCGAGACCAGTCTGGACAACATGGTGAAACCCCATCTCTACTAAAAATACAAAAATTAGCCAGGCGTGGTGGCACATGCCTGTAACCCCAGCTACTCAGCAGTCTGAGGCAGGAGAATCACTTGAACTTGGGAAGCAGAGGTCGCAGTAAGCCGAGATCACACCATTGTACTCCCCTCCAGCCTGGGTGACAGCAAGACTCTGTCTCAAGACAAATAAAAAACAAAAAACAAACAAACAAAAAAACCCCCCGTGTAAATATTCCAGTTTGGGTTTTGGTTTCTGTTGGATTCTTTTGGGTGATACGACTTCCCTGGCTACATAATGAGACTGTTTACAGGAAAGCGGGAAAACCTACCTTAATAGGTTGTGTGCAGATTTCATTTAAAAACCAGGCCCCACACTCCTGCCCCTTTGCAGTAAAATCAAAATGCCTTAGTGCAGTGGTTCATTTCTGTAATCTCAGCCCTTTGGGGGTTGAGGTGGGAGGATCACTTGTGCCCAGGGATTCAAGACCAGCCTGAGCAACAAAGGGGAACCCCGTATCCACAAAAGAAAAAATATTTTAATTAGCTGGGGGTGGTGGCACGTGTCTGTAGTCCCAACTACTTGGGAGGCTGAGGTGGAAGGATAGTTTGAGCCTAGGATGCAGAGGCTGCAGTGATAGCACCACTTGCTTCTTTTCTATCAGATGCTTCATGAAATTCAGCATTTTATCTCAATATCCCAAACTTTTCAGCTCTTTTATGTTATCCTCTGTCCTTTACAGCTCAAGACTATACTTCAGGGTAGAACTCCCCTTTAGGAAATAACGGCCTGCATCTTCAGTGGAGAGTTATCTCAACTGAGTAAACATTGTACTTGACAGATAATTTATCCACAGCACACTCTATTGCATGAAAGCCTCGGCCTCTGTTTACCTCTTTAAACTGGTTTTATATTTAAAGCATCTGTTAGTAAAGCAAGATGTCAAAGGAGATAAACACTACCACATACTGGGAGCAATGGGTGGAATGACACAACTGGTGAGTCCATTCGGAAGGATCAAGGACCCTAGGTTTTGCTCTTCAAGTTTTTTCTATTCGTATGATTTTTGCCCTGCATATCATCAGCACATTCATCTTTTGGGGGGCTTCCACGTGCAGTGTTAAGCATCTCCTTAATAGTGAAAATGGTTTTCTTGTTATCTGAGGAGGTAGGTTGCTTCCTACATATATAATTGATTTGATTAATTCAGCTAAGAGTTCATGAAGAGATAGCAATGTGCTGTAATCAGTCACACATATGCACGCCTTTAACCCTTTAATTTACGTGCATATGCATGGCAGCCTTGCATTTATGCCCCTAAATTTCCAAATTAAAAAAATTTAATTTACGTCCCTAAATCATTTCTAAAGTTATACGCAGATGAATTTTTTTCTTTCTTTTTTTTCTTTCATTTCTAAAGTTACACGCAGATGCATATTTCAAACTATTTTGACCTTGTCTCTGTTGACATGTTGGGCCTGATCATTGGAGGGGGCTGTCCTGTGCATTGTAGGATGTTCTGAAACATCCCTAGTCTCTATCACTAGATGCCAGTAGCAATCATTACCCTCAGTTGTGACAACCAAAAATGTCTCCAAACATTGCTAATGTCCCCTGGTGGTGGTAAAATTGCCCCCGTTAAGAATTACTCATCAACTGCTATTGTCCTATAACTTTTAAGTAACAATAAATGTTTTATTCTCATTTTGAATATTAGTAATACATATTTAGCCTTCATTTTCCCCCCAATTTTGTACCTTGCTTGTCTCTGCCCATGGATAGAAGACCATTATACAAGTACAGTAAAGTCTTAATTTGAGATTGTTGAGTTATGAAAATGATAACCAAATAGCTGTGTGATAATGCAAGTCATTAAAAGTGAAACTGAGCTATTGCATTGTATGTGCACCTGTGCCATAGTTCACTTTAGTGTGCTGAATTATATTACCTGACTCTAGCAAAGTCTTTCCACTTACACTCCCTCCAGAATGCCTGCATCAGGTAAGGCCCACAGAAACCTCAAGACAAAAGCAAGCCATTGCCTAATTATGGATGATGCCATCGCTATGCACAGCAGGTGCAATTCAGGTCCCGGGAAGCCATAGGAATTGAACAATACTGCCTCTGTGTAACCTGATTGCCAAGGAAGTAAAAACAACCTGTATTCAAATGCAGACACCTGTGGCATTGCGGCCAGCCCTAGATTAGGTTGTGAAGTATGCCCAGGTCACCTTTGGTCATGGGCTTCATCTTTTCAGCATCCTCCTTGCTCCCAAGTCCAGTCTTTCTCCTGCCCCAGAGCAGCTTGAGGATCCACCCACCTGAGCCTGTCACTCCAGTGTTTCCTGGTGCTCAAACCATCCTCCCACGTATATTGACCTTCCTGGATCCTATTTCTGGCTGGTCTCACAAACTAATCAGCAGTAGTCTAGATCAGCATTTCTAAACTGGTGGTCTGTGGGTCAAGGCCACTCCCCTGAAACATACATTTTGTTTTTTAGCCAGCAAGGTGTTTCTAAACTCTTTGGCTAAACTGCTAACATAAATAAACCCAGAAATCTCATCTATTAATAAAAATTTCAGATTCCCAACTTCTCTGAAAGAATCTGCAAGTGACACTGCTGATATTGAAATAGTTGGCCATAGCCTATTTAGACAGATGTGATTCTGACTGTGGGCCCTTCATCCCAGAGCTTGCACCCTCATTTATTTGTGTGACCTGTCTCACCCCCTGTTCCCATCTGAGTGTGTGATCCTCTCATTTAGATACCAGAGATTAGATCTGTGTGATAATGTTGTAATTATTTCTGGAAACAGAATCAGCAAGGATAACGGAGGTTGTAATAAAAAGTTAACACAATAACTTTTTTTTTAGGCTAAATCTCGCTCTGTCACCAGGCTGGAGTATAGTGGCATGATCTTGGCTCACTGCAACCTCTGCCTCCCGGGTTCAAGTGATTCTTGTGCCTCAGCCTCCCAAGTAGCTGAGACTACAGGAGCACACCACCACACCCAGCTGATTTTTGTATTTTTAGTAGAGACAGGGTTTCATCATGTTGGCCAAGATGGTCTTGAACTTCTGACCTTGTGATCTGTCTGCCTCGGCCTCCCAAAGTGCTGGGACTACAGGCATGAGTCACCACGCCCAGCCCCACAATAGTTAACTTTTTAATGCTGTTAAAGTACTTTTCATGGATGTAATTTCTTGAAATAACAGACATCGTCAAGAGCCTCTTTCATCAACAGAATTTTTTTTTTTTTTTTTTTTTTTTTTTTTCTGAGATGGAATCTCGCTCTGTTGCCCAGGCTGGAGTGCAGTGGCACAATCTTGGCTCACTAGCTCCACCTCCTGGGTTCACACCATTCTCCTGCCTCAGCCTCCCAAGTAGCTGGGACTACAGGCGCCCAACACCACGCCCAGCTATTTTTTTTATTTTTACTTTTTGGATTTTTAGTAGAGATGGGGTTTCACCATGTTAGCCAACATGGTCTTGATCTCCTGACCTCATGATCCACCCGCCTCAGCCTTCCAAAGTGCTGAGATTACAGGTGTGAGCCACTGTGCCTGGCCTCAACAGCTATTTTTTAAGTGTTATAATCAAATACCAGTCATAGTTTAAAGCATTTCCCATAAAATATTTCACCCAATTCTCATAAGCATAACAAGTAGGTACCATTATTATCCTCTTACTGGGAATAAGGAAACTGAGGCACAGAGAGAAACTTGTTCCCATAGTCCCACAACCCAAAATTCCAGATGGAAAGGAATTGAAAGTCCTGACTCCACACTCCAAGCCAAGCTTACCTGGGCTGTTTACTGCCTCTGAAATTAAGTCAATTTTCATAAAAACTCTATAGAAGCTGTAATTATTACTACTCTTACAGATGAGGAAATCAGAGCTCAGAGAATTAAAAAACACTTCTGAAAGTACTTGTCAAAGCACTGCAGATGAGAAGCTTTCTACAGTCGACATCAGCTTCCCACAGAGTCAGCCCAAAGCTGCCGGGCTGGGGTTTCAGTACCACCAATCACCCATGGCTGCAGCACCCCTTCCCCAAAGACCCTAAATGAAAAGAGACATGCATAGGGGTCTGCTCTGCTCTAGCCCCCAAACCTTGTTCAGGATCAGCACAGGCAGCCAGGATAACATTTTCTGTTTGTTTACTTCTTGAGACGGAATCTTGCTCTGCCACCCAGGATGGAGCGCAGTAGTGCCACCTTGGCTCACTGCAACCTCCACCTCCAGCGTTCAAGTGATTCTCGTGCCTCAGCCTCCCCAGTAGCTGGGATTACAGATGTGCACTGCCATACCCAGCTAATCTTTGTATTTTTAGTAAAGATGGTGATTCATCATGTTGGCCAGGCTGGTCTTGAACGCCTAACCTCAGGTGATCCGACAGCCTCAGCCTCCCAAAGTGCTGGAATTACTGGTGTCAGCCATTGCGCCGGGCCTAGGATGGCATTTTCTATTCACCAAGCCAAGAAGTCACACCACCTGAAGGCAAGACCCATTGTCCAGGGCCTGTGCCAAGCCAAATGAACTTGCCATGCCCTGGGAGGCTGCTCCTGTTCTACTGAGGTGCAGAGAAAGCAGAAGTGGGAGCCAGGAGTAGAGTAGAAACATGGGAGAGTTGGGGATAACTGAAGCAAAACATACAAAGTAATCCAACAACTGTATCCATAAAGGAAAAATCTTAGAGGATTCAAGAAGTAATCAACCTGTCTTCTCTAATTTCAACAAATGTATTGCCCAGTCTTGCTTCTCAGTGACAATAGCATATACAGGACTGAGTGCATCTTGTACAAGAAATTGCTCCCTTTTAAAACACACAAGGGAACATTAAGAGAGCCCTGAATTTTCAATCAACAAACGCTCAGTCAAAAGCCTGAAATCATCCTTCATTCCTTCTGTTCTTTCGCTCCCATGTTTTATCCATCTAATAGATCCTATCGGCTCCTCTCCTAAACTTATCCCAAATCCATCCTCTTCTCTCCAGCTCAGCTACTAGAAGCCTTGGCCAAACCACAATCACCTCTCACCTGGAGTACCACAATAGCCCTCTCACTCATTTTTTTGCATGCTCCCTTGCCACCTTAACCTCTTCAGTCTACCTTTCAAACAGCCGAATGAATACTCCTTATAAAATATAAATCAAATTACATGATTCCAATATTCAAAAACCTCCCGTCACATTTACAATAAAGTTCAAATTTCTTGACATAATCCTAGAAAACCCGATCTCTTTCTTCATCTCCTCCACAATCACTCTCATTTGTCAAGCACCAGGAACCCTGAGTTTCTTCCTGCTCCTCAAACCACACCAAGTTCACTTCACTTGCACACCCTCTGCCTCCAACTCTGTTTTCCTATATTTCTATTGCTGTTTTCTCTCTTTCCTATTTCTTTTCTGATGTCCCCTCCTTAAAGGTTCATTCCCGGTCACCATTTCTAAGGTAGCCCTTCTTCACTGTCTCCCCTGCCTCATCCCTGATGCCTCTGCCACCTCACACTGCCTTGTTCCTTTCTGTTTCCTTCGCACTGAGAACGGTCTGAAATTCTCTAGTATACATATTTGCTTGTTGTGTTCAGAGCTATGACCTCAGAACCTAGAACCAGGCCTAGCACGCAAGAGTTACTCAATAAACATTTGCTAAACGAAAGAATGAAATTATAAACTTACCATCATGTTCCAAGTGTGTCCGGAATTGGTGGGTTCTTGGTCTTACTGACTTCAAGAATGAAGCCGCAGACCCTCGCGGTGAGTGTTACAGTTCTTGAAAATAGTGTGTCCGGACTTTGTTCCTTCAGACGTTCAGATGTGTCTGGAGCTTCTTCCTTCTGGCGGGTTCGTGGTCTCGCTGTCAGGAGTGAAGCTGCAGACCTTCGTGGTGTTACAGCTCTTAAAGGCAGCGTGTCTGGAGTTGTTCGTTGTTCCCGGTGGGTTCGTGGTCTCCTTGGCTTCAGGAGTAAAGCTCCACACCGTCAAGGTTAGTGTTACAGATAAAGGCAGCGTGGACCCAAAGAGTAAGCAGCAACATTTATTTGTAAAGAGCGAAACAACAAAACACGAGACCGGAGAGAGTTGCTGCGGGCTAGCGCCGGCGGGCGGCTTTTATTCCCTTATCTGGCCCTACCCACATCCCGCTGATTGGTCCATTTCACAGAGAGCTGATTGGTCTATTTTACAGAGAGCTGATTGGTCCGTTTTGACCGAGTGCTGATTGGTGTATTTACAATCCTCTAGCTAGACAGAAAAGTTCTCCAAGTCCCGACTATGTTAGCTAGATACAGAACACCAATCGGTGTACTTACAAACCTTGAGCTAGAGGCAGAGTCCTGATTGCTGTATCTACAAACCCAGAGCTAGACACAGAGTGCTGACTGGTGTGTTTACAATCCTTGAGCTAGACAAGGAGTGCTAGGCAGAAAAGTTCTCCAAGTTCCCACTAAGTTAACTAGATACAGAGTACCAATTGGTGTATTTACAAACCCTGAGCTAGACACAGAGTGCTGATTAGTGTATCTACAATCCCTCAGCCAGACATAAAAGCTCTCCAAGTCCCCGTCAGACTCAGGAGGCCAGCTGGCTTCACCCAGTGGATCCTGCACGGGGGCTGCAGGCAGAGCTGCCCACCAGGCCTGAGCCATGCAACCGTACTCCTCAGCCCCTGGGCAGTCGACTGGACCGTGCACCGCGGAGCAGGGGGCGGGGCTCATAGGGGAGGCTCGGGGCCGCGCGGGAGCCCACCGTGGGGCGCGGAGGGTGGTGGGGTGGAGGGGGGCGGGGGTGGGCGGCGGGCATGACAGGCTGCCCGTCAGGAGCTCTGCCCCATGGGGAGGCAGCTGAGGCCGGGGGAGAACTCTAGCGCAGTGCTGACCCGCCGGCACCCTCTGCAGCTGCTGGCCCGGGTGCTAAGCCCCTCACTGCCCTGGGCCCGCGGTGCCGGCCAGCCGCTCCGTGTGCGGGGGCCCGCCGAGCCCGCGCCTGCGCCTCCGCCCGCCGGAACTCGCGCTGGCCCGCGAGCGCTTTGCGCAGCCGGAGTTCCAGCCTGCGCCTCTTCCTCCACACCTCCCTGCAAGCAGAGGGAGGCGGCTCCGGCCTCAGCCAGCCCAGAGAGGGGTTCCCACGGTGCCGTGGCGGGCTGAAGGGCTCCTCAAACGCCGCCAGAGTGGACGCCGAGGCCGAGGAGGCGCTCAGAGTGAGGGCTGCTAGCACATTGTCACCTCTCACTAGCTTTAGGGAGGTAAGAATAAGAAAACAAAAGGAAATTAGAAAGAGTAAAAAAAAACTTGTCATTTTTTTAAAGTGCCTACAAGGAGCTCAGCACAGTGCCTCAAATTAAGCCCCCAACAAACAGTACCTGTGTTTGTTGATGCTACATGCCCACTGATTTACATGCACAATTGCATTTAATACTCTCATAGATCCTGTGAAGTGGACACTAGTGGTCCCATTTTACAGAAAAGGAAGCTGAGGCTGCGAGTTTAAGTAACACGGGCCAAATAGCTAGAAAGTGACAGAACTGACCCCAAAGCCAGAGTTATTCTTCCTCTCACTGCTCTGTTTGGCTTTGACTGCTGTCTTTGAGATTCACTGTCATGACATTCCATCCTTGCACGTTCTCCTACCAAAAGGTGGAGCTAAAAAGAACTTTTCCCCAGGTCCAGGCATGGGTCTGGCCAACATGGAGAAACTGCGTCTCTACTAAAAATAAAAAAATTAGCCGGGCGTGGTGGCAGGCACCTATAGTCCCAGCTACTCGGGAGGCTGAGGCAGGAGAATTGCAGGAATCCGGGAAACAGAGGCTGCAGTGACCTGAGATCATGTTACTGCACTCCAGCCTGGGAACAGAGAAAAATTCTGTCTCCAAAAAAAAAAAAAGAAAAGGGCTTGCCCTCTCTATCCTAGGAATGTGACCAAGGCAAGAAGATAATGCTAAAAAAATTGTTTCAGCATCTTTGACAACAAAGTGACTCTTGATTATCTCGAATGCCGGAACGAATTGTGTCCACACTGATATAGTGAAGTCCAACAATGGAAGACCTGTTGATGGATGTGCCCATTCCTGCTCATACCCGTACAAGGTAGTTTCTATATTTGCTGGTCTAGTCAGCCAGTGGTCTAGGATCCTAGGTTTCCCCATCAATTAGGATGTGTTGGAAAAGGACCATGATGTGGTCATACATAATGATTATAAACAAATTCACAAATTGGCTTTCCCATGTGAAGAACCGTTATCAAGAAACAAAATAGCACCCTGGGAATGTAAAATGATATGACCACTCTGAAAAACAGCTGGGCAGTTTCTTACAAAAGACTACACATGCACTTATGACATATCCTAGCAATTGCATTTCTCCCAGAGAAATAAAAACGTAAACCCACACAAACTTGTACATGGTTATAGATAGCAACGTGATTTGAAATAGCCAAAATACTATGACACATCCACCCAGTGGAATACTACCCAGCAACAAAAAGAAATGAACTTTTGATACATGCAATAACTTGGAAGGATCTCAAAGGCGTTATGCTAAGTGAGAAAAGCCCGTTCTCGAAAGATCACATACCATATGATTCCATTTATATAACTGTCTCAAAATGACAAGTTTATACAAATGGAAAACAGATCTGTGGTTGCCAGAGTTTAGGGGTTGGGAGTGGGGCAGGTAGCAAGAGGGATGGTGTGGGGAGGTAACAAGAGGGCAATCTTCCTGGTGATAGAATAGCCCTGTATCTTGACAGAGGTAGTTGTTACATGAGTGTGCACATGTGATAAAATGGCATAAAACTAGATACATACATTTTGCCAGTGTCAGTTTCTCAGCTTTGATATTATACTATAGTTATACAAAATATAACCATTGGGAGAACCTGAGTGACTTGTACAAAAGAACTCTCTGTACTATCGTTACAACTGCCTGTGAATTTATACTTTCAAAACAAAAAAAATTTTTTAAAGAATACCATGTTTAAGTCACTTCGGACAACTAGGAAACAGCTGGAATAAAGATAATCACTTATCCTCTAATTAAAATACTAAAATTCATATATATCATAAGGATTTATGATGGATCTCTTCACAAATGACCCGAATTAAGGTTGCCCTAAAGGACTGACTTACAACATTCCTCATTTTTCACAGGTTATCACCCACAGTTAACCAGTTAGGCAAGGGTTAGTACAGCATGGTTCAGCAAGTACTCAGTCCACAGCAGTAGCTCCAAATATTGGCTAAGTGGATGCATGAATATAAAAATGTTAAGAGTAGATATATAAGAATGTAAGAAGGGCTGTGTGCGGTGGCTCACGCCTGTAATCCCAGCACTTTGGGAGGCCGAGGCAGGCAGATCACCTGAGGTCAGGAGTTCGAGACCAGCCTGGCCAACATGGTGAAACCCCATCTCTACTAAAAATACCAAAATTAGCTAGGCGTGGTGTCAAGCACCTATAATCCCAGTTACTTGGGAGGTTGAGACAGGAGAATTGCTTAAACCCAGGAGGCGGAAGTTGCAGTGAGCCGAGATGTCACCACTGCACTCCAGCCTGGGCAACAAAGAGCAAAACTCCATTTCAAAAAAAATAAAAATAAAAATAAAAAATATATATATGAAGAAAAGACAGCCTGCATGGGAAGTGGGAAAGAAATGTAACAAATAAAGCAACTTGTAATGCTAGAGAATAAAGATTGAGGTGAGGGGGAGGGGGGTAGTAGCCACAGTGGCTCACTGTAATCCCAGCACTTTGGGAGGATCATTTGAGGTCAGAAGTTCGAGACCGGTCTGGCCAAAATGAAACCCTGTCTCTAGTAAAAATACAAAAATTGGCCAGGCACGCTGGCTCACGCCTGTAATCCCAGCACTTTGGAAGGCCAAGGCCGGCGGATCACCTGATCAGGAGATAGGGACCATCCTGGCTAACACGGTGAAACCCCGTCTCTACTCAAAATACAAAAAAATTAGCCGGGCATGGTGGCGGGCGCCTGTAGTCCCAGCTACTCGGGAGGCTGAAGCAAGAGAATGGCGTGAACCCGGGAAGCGGAGCTTGCAGTGCGCCGAGATTGCGCCACTGCACTCCAGCCTGGGCAACAGAGCGAGATTCCATCTCCAAAAACAAAAAAAATATACAAATATTAGCCGGGCGGTAGTAGCACGTGCCTGTAATCATGGCTACTCGGGAGGCTGAGGCAGGAGAATCGCTTGAGCCTGGGAGGCAGAGGTTGCAGTGAGCCGAAATCTCGACTGCACTCCAGTCTGGGTGACAGTGAGACCCTGACTTAAAAAAAAAAAAAAGATTGAAGTGGGGAGAAGAAGGTGTTTCTCACTTAGTGATGTAGTGCTTTATGTACATACAGAAAACATTGCTCTTCCTCCAAAACCAGATGATGTATCTCTTCACAAATGACCTGAATTAAGGTTGCCCTAAAGGACTGGCTTACAACGGTCCTCATTTTTCACAGGTGTGAAAATGACATGAACTAAGTTTTTAAGGTAGTCCTAGGAAACTTCTTTTTTTTTTTTTTTTTTGAGACGGAGTCTTGCTCTGTCGCCAGGCTAGAGTGCAGTGGCACAATCTCGGCTCACTTCAACCTCCCCCTTCCAGGTTCAAGCGATTCTCCTGCCTCAGCCTCCTGAGTAGCTGAGACTTCAGATGCCCGCCACCACACCCAGCTAAGTTTTGTATTTTAGTAGAGACGGAGTTTCACCATGTTGGCCAGGATAGTCTCCATCTCCTGACCTCGTGATCCACGTGCCTTGGCCTCCCAAAGTGCTGGGATTACAGGCGTGAGCCACTGCGCCTGGCCCAGTCCAGGAAACTTCTTTGAGCGCCAAGTCAATCCAAAATCACGCTTCTGTATACGTAGGTGTAATGGTAACCACACTTTGAAGGTCCTTCCGAGTTTCATCACAGTTCTGGAAGCAATGATTGAAAATACTAATGGCTATGTTTATTCTAGGAGGGTAAAAAAAAAAAAAAAAAAAAAAGGTATCTGCTTAACTCTGTTCTTTTCCCTACTTAACCTAAATAAACTCAGCCTCAACGTCTATGCACTTCCTTCTGTGGGTTGGTCTGGGGAGGCAAGGTCAACGCCCACAGGAGCTGGGCACATGATGGAAACACATTAGTCAAATAAGAGATAGTGAGACTTACAATGCACAGAAAAAGCATGTCTCAGCTAAAGTCATTCAAATCTAAATACCGTAAAAAGAAAAAACACAGATCGTGCGGGCTCAACCAAACACTGTTAGTTGCCAATGACCCTGGTTAGACCATCAGGGCCTAGACTGGCACAATCACCGTTCACCTCTTGCAGGTGCACAGTAGCTGAGGTGGAGGCCAGGCTTGTTTGTTTTCTTTAGAATCAGAATGAGGAGGCAGCCAAAATGAGGAAGTGCTGAAATTTATTGCTATGAAAGACTAAGGGCTCCTCCCAAAGACACCCACTTGTTGAAGTGTTTACATTGTAAAGCGTTTGGCAGGGACAAGATATCGCCAATGCAAAGAAATAGACTACAACCCTAACAGCAGCAAGAGGCTGGGCAGATTCAGGTCTGAAAGACTGCTACAAAACATTCATTAATATCCTGTTTCCTCCTACTCACAGTAATCCAATCAATGCTGATAATTTGTAACATTTATATTGTCCTGGGTAAATTGTGAAGAAAGGAGAGAAAAAAACTTGCAGTCAGCAGGAAGTAGTTCCTAACTGGTGCCAGTTGCTTTCTGTTGAGTTTCTATTGAGCCTTGTAAGTGCTAAATCGCAATATAATCTTAAAATCTGGAAGAAATGCCTGCAAACTACCAGCCCACAAGTCCATCCCCCCATCTCCAAGCAAAATAATTCTAAATCGATTAATGTAAGCTGAAAATCTGGAACCTTCCATTGTGTGAAATTCAGAAGCTCATTTGATTCAGAATCCAAATTGTTCGTTAAAAAAATGTAGCACTTAACGTGTATTTACTGCTAAATGTTATTTAAATGGTTGACAGCTGGTCTATTATAAAATCCTATGTAATTTGAGTCCTGATTATATTATTGGATATTCCCCTGTACCTTCTAGATAGGATGTTCTTTAAAATGCCTTCCTTTTTTTATTTTTTATTTACTTTTATATTTATTTATTTATTTATTGAGATGGAGTGTTGCTCTGTCGTCCAGGCTGGAGTGCAGTGGCATGATCTCAGCTTACTGCAAGCTCCGCCTCTCAGGTTCACACCATCCTCCTGCCTCAGTCTTCCTCGTAGCTAGGACTACAGGTGCCCGCCACCATGCCTGGCTAATTTTTTGTATTTTGCATAGAGACAGGGTTTCACCATGTTAGCCAGGATGGTCTCCATCTGACCTCGTGATCCGCCCGCCTCGGCCTCCCAAAGTGCTAAGATTACAGGTGTGAGCCACTGCACCTGGCCAAAATGCCTTCCTTTTTAATTTCAGGAAACCAGGGATTATTTGAACTTTTTTTTTTTAACTACAGGACAAATATGGATCAGACTTGGCATTTTTCCAGGTACTCATTTATTAATTATTTTTTCAATGACATTTATTGAATAATTACAATGTACCAGCCACCATGATAGATATGAGAAATAAAAGAATGAGTAAAACATGGTACCCACCTTCAGCAAAATCCTGCAGAAGGAAATAGTAGGGGTGGGCATTACCGATTGCTAATCTAGAAGGCATCCCTCCCTTAGGCCTTCCAGAGCTCTGGTTGAAGGGTAAATCCCTGTCTCTTGTCAGTCACTGGGCAGGTGAAAATTCTTGCCTAGTCATGAGAAGTGTACTGCAGGTTTCCCCCATCCTCTGGGTTAGGGTCCACTAAATCAGAACCCTCAGCTTCTGGAAGGTTTTATTTGTCTGCTTCTGGATGATGTCATTCACAGATTACACATCTGGAATTGGTGTATCCGTTCACCATGGGCCTGAGGATGGAGCTGACCCACGGAGAAGCACAGAGCGAGGTGGAAGAGGTACAGGGAAATGGAGCCAGAGTCAAAAGTGAACATAACTGAAAATCTGTCTTATGTCTGGGCTTCTGGTCATAGGGGCCAATGGATTTCTTTATTATTTAAGGCAGTGGTCCCCAATCTTTTTGGCACCAGGGACCAGTTTCATAGAAGACAGTTTTTCCAAGGACAGGGGGATGGAGGGGGAGAGATGGATTCAGGATGAAACTGTTCCACCTCAGATCATCAGGCATTAGATTCTCATGGGGAGTGCACAACCTACATCCCGCACATGCACACTTCACAATAGGCTTCTCGCTCCTATGACAATCTAATGCTGCAGCGGATGTGACAGGAGGCGGAGCTCGCTGGTAAATGCTCGTTCACCCACCACTCACCTCCTGCTGTGTGGCCTGTTTCCTAACAGGCCACAGATTGGTACTGATCCATGGCCTGGGAGTTGGGGACCCCTAATGTAAGGCAATTTGACTTGGGTTGCCTTGTACTTGCAAACAAAATGAACTGATATGCTTATACCAACAGCTCTTCCCATAAGAAGATCCATGGTTGGCACCAACTTTTTCTCCAAGACGATAGTGCCACAAACATTCCATGGCGTGTGCATGAACTGTGCTTCTGTTTCTCAGTGAAGACACTGGATGCTTTTGGACACTTTCTCCTCTCTCTTTTCCCTTGTATTTGCAGTGTCCCTTCCCCATTCCCACCTAGTTTAACTTAAACTACTGCATGTGAAAGGTAAAGTAGGCATGGGAAAGTTTCTCCAAGTATGAGTGTTTCTGTAGGTCAATTTTCAGTCACAAAACTTTTTTTTTTTTTAGTGGAAATATCTTTAAAGTTAGATTTTGGTTGCATTCATATGACATAGCTTAAGGATAGTGCAGCTGAAGCAAGCGCTTGCAGAATGGCTGCAGATAGACTGGAAGATCTCTCAAGAATGCTTTCCACCCTACTGTACCTGTAGAACCAGCTCAGTCTGATTCAACCTTGTCAATAAGAAAATGTAACAAAATTATAAATCTGATGAGTTGTTTTTCGTTTTTTTTTCTTTTTTTTGTTTTGTTTTGAGATGAAGTTTTGTTCCTGTTGCTGAGGCTGGAGTACAATGGCACGGTCTCAACTCACTGGAAACTCCACCTCCCAGGTTCAAGCAATTCTCCTGCCTCAGCCTCCCAAGTAGCTGGGATTCCAGGCACCCACCACCACACCCAGCTAATTTTTGTATTTTTAGTACATACTGGGTTGTGCCTTGTTGGCCAGGTTGGTCTCAAACTCCTGACCTCAGGTAGTCTTCCTCCCTTGGCCTCCCAAAGTGCCAGGATTACAGGCGTGAGCCACCGCACCCAGCCATCTGATGAGTTGTTTTTCAGTTGTAGAGGACACCCAGGTTGCAAGTCATATAACCTGAGCATGCCCAGATAAATCAAGTGTGCCCAATTCATGACCCTAGAGCCAGCCAGACAGAAAAAGTCAACCACTTATGGAACTTAAGTACCCAGATAGAGGAACGGGGACCAAATTAAGAAGCAAGGGGCCAGGTGTGATGGCTCGCACCACTAATCCCAGCACTTTCGGAGGCCAAAGCAGGAGGGTCCCTGAGGCCAGGAGTTCAAGACCATCCTGGGCAGCACAGAGAGACCTCTGTCTACCAAAAATAAAAAATTAGCCACACATAGTGGTAGACTCCTGCAGTCCCAGCTGCTGGGAGGGCTGAGATGGGAGGATTGCTTGAGCCCAGGAAGTTGAGGCTACAGTGACCCATGACCACAGGATTGAATTCCAGCCTGGATGACAAAATGAGACACTGTCTCAAAAAAAGAAAATCAAAATAATTTTTTTTTTTTTTTCTGAGACAGAGTCTCGCTCTGTCACCCAGGCTAGAATGCAGTGGTGTGATCTCAGCTCACTGCAAGCTCCGCCTTCCGGGTTCACGTCATTCCCCCACCTCAGCTTCCTGAGTAGCTGGGACTACAGGCGCCTGCCACCACACCTAGCTAATTTTTTGTATTTTTAGCAGAGACAGGGTTTCACTGTGTTAACCAGGACGGTCTCCATGGTCTCCATCTCCTGATCTCATGATCGCCTGCCTCAGCCTCCCAAAGTTCTGGGATTATAGGTGTGAACCACTGCGCCCAGCCCAGAATTAAAAATATTTTAAAGCATGTCTGAAATGTTTAACTAAAATGCATTAATTTAAGGATAAAACTTTGTAATGTTTATGATTTCCTTTGAAAAAATCCTTTAATATCAACTTTTTTTTTTTTTTTTTTTGAGATGGAATCTCGCTCCCGTCGCACAGGCTGGAGTGAAGTAGCTCAATCTCGTCTCATTGCAACCTCCACCACCTGGGTTCAAGCGATTCCCCTTCCTTAGCCTCCAGAGTAGCTGGGATTACAGGCATGCGCCACCACGCCCAGCTAATTTTTGTATTTTTAGTAGACATGGGGTTTAACCATGTTGGCCAGGCTGGTCTCGAACCCCTGACCTCAAGTGATCCACCTGCCTCAGTCTCCCAAAATGCTGGGATTACAGACATGAGCCATCTCACCTTGCCAACTTTTTTTTTTTTTTTTTTTTTTTAGAGGGAGTCTCGATCTGTCACCCAGGCTGGAGTCCAGAGGTGTGATCTCTGCTCACTGCAACCTCTGATCTCTGCTCACTGCAACCTCCGCCTCCCAGGTTCAAGCGATTCTCCTGCCTAAGTCTCCCAAGTAGCTGGGATTATAGGCATGTGCCACCACCCCTGGTTAGTTTTTGTATTTTTAGTAGAGATGAGGTTTCACCATGTTGGCCAGGCTGGTCTCGAACTCCTGACCTCAAGTAATCCTCCCTCCTTGGCCTCCCAAAGTGCTGGGATTACAGGCGTGAGCCACCATGCCTGTCCCAATATCAACTTTTAATGTAGGTAAAAATGTTAAAAATTTACTCATTCTTTGCAGTCTCTGTTGCTAACTGAAGCAAACGATGATAATTCTATTTTATTTTGAAATTTTTCTCTTATATTTCTGAGTCTAAGCAGGGATTGCCGTTTTCAAAGAACCACTGCTCGTTCCTCTAGCTACTGATGATGGAGCACATGATCTGCTGAGTATTTTAAAGTATGCTTCTGGGACTTCCATCATATTCATAGACTAACTATAGAAAATAGACAACATTTTCGCTATAATACCACCTTATCTTTCTGTGTTACTTTTTTGTTTACAGTGCTTCTTTGTATACATATCACATTTTATTTTTCATTTACCTATGAGGGAGGCTTCATTATACTGATATTTTAAAAGTGAATAATGAGGTCAGGCGAGGTGGCTCACACCTGTAATCTTAGTACTTTGGGAGGCCAAGGCGGGCAGATTGCCTGAGCTAAGGAGTTCGAGACCAGTCTCGGCAACATGGCGGAACCCTGTCTCTACTAAAAATGCAAAAAATTAGCCGGGTGTGGTGGCTTGGTACACGCCTGTAATCCCAGCTACTTGGGAGGCTGAGGCAGGAGAATCACTTGAACCCAGGAGGTAGAGGTTGCAGTGAGCCGAGATTGTGCCACTGCACTCTAGCCTGGGTGACAAAGCGAGACTCTATCTCAAAAAAAAAAAAAAAGGTAAATAAATGAATAAAATGAAAAGAGAATAATGAGCATGAAAATTCACAATTAGTTAATTAAAAAGTGGGACTTCAACTCAGGTTTTTGAATGGCTAGTTTAATTCCTTTGAAAATGATCGACTGGGCACGGTGGCTCACGCCTGTAATCACAGCACTTTGGGAGGCCGAGGCAGGTGGATCATGAGGTCAGGAGATTGAGACTATCCTGGCTAACATGGTGAAACCCTGTCTCTACTAAAAATACAAAAAATTAGCCAGGTGTGTTGGTACGCACCTGTACTCCCAGCTACTCAGGGGGCTGAGACAGGAGAACTACCTGAACCCAGGAGGCGGAGGTTGCAGTGAGCCGAGATCGTGCCACTGCACTCCAGCCTAGACGACAGATGGAGACTCTGTCTAAAAAAAAAAAAGAAGATATTCTTCTCTATACACTGATACACTGGTAGTCTGAAGAACATCCCTGACAGTGTCCCCTGGGTGGAATTCATCTGAGCAATATCAAAGTGGCACAGACTCTGTTACTTATTAACTTCGGTTGTCATGATTTTAGACTGTGATGAAACGATTGCTTCTATTTTAATAGAATAGCAAATACTTAAAGAGCAATTCCCACATAACTTCTCTTTGTCCCACGTTGCTTCTTCTTTTTTTTTTTTTTTTGAAACGGAGTCTGGCTCTGTCGCCCAGGCTGGAGTGCGGTGGGCGGATCTCAGCTCACTGCAAGCTCCGCCTCCCAGGTTCACGCCATTCTCCTGCCTCCCCCTCCCAAGTAGCTGGGACTACAGGCGCCCGCCTCGTCGCCCGGCTAGTTTTTTGTATTCTTTAGTAGAGACGGGGTTTCCCCGTATTAGCCAGAATGGTCTCGATCTCCTGACCTTGTGATCCGCCCGTCTCGGCCTCCCAAAGTGCTGGGATTACAGGCTTGAGCCACCGCGCCCGGCCCACGTTGCTTCTTAAAACTTTAAATGTATTAGGTTGATGCAAAAGTAATTGCGATTTTTGCAATTACATGGCAATTATTTTTGTACCAACCTAATAATGAGTCTCAAACACCCTAGGCCTCCCATTTCGACACAAACAGGAATAACTACATGGTGCCTGCAAGGAGCAACATCCATCTTCCCTAGAAGTTCTTAAACACATCAACAGGGGCCAGTGGAATGCCTCTTGTCTGGTCTTCCTCTCCTCCAACAAGATCAAAAGAAAGCTTGAAATACCTCTCCTTCTCCGCCCTCCAGCCTGCAAAGTCTCACCACCACTGCCATGAATCTCCCAGGATGAATCTCAAGTCCCATAATATTGTGCATGTCAATCACCCTAATAAGACCCAGATTCTCAGGTCATCTGGAATCTTTCTCACTCGAACCCCCATAGCGCTCTGCACAGCACCTGTCTGGCCCTAAGTTCTATTCCTCCCCAGCTCTTAGAACCTTTTCCACACTGCCCTCTGCAGTTCATGGTCCATCCTTTATAAAATCCCTGTACCCTCAGGCTGGGCGCAGTGGCTCACACCTGTAATCCCAGCACTTTGGGAGGCCGAGGCAGGCAGATCACGAGGTGAGGAGTTCAAGACTAGCCTAGCCAATATGGTGAAACCCCGTCTCTATTAAAATATACAAAAAAATTAGCCGGTCGTGGTGATGTGCACCTGTAGTCACAGCTACTCAGGAGGCTGAGGCAGGAGAATCACTTGAACCCACAAGGTGGAGGTTGCAGTGAGCCAAGATCGTGCCATTGCACTCCAGCACGGGCAACAGTGCTAGACTCCGTCTCAAATAATCATCATCATCATCATCCCTGTACCCTCAAGCTATCTCTAAATATCCCCCCTTTTACTTTTCTATTTTTTTTTTTTTTTTTCAATCTTGTTGCCCAGGCTGCAGTGCAGTGGCGCAATCTCAGCTCACTGTAACCTCTGGCTCCGGGGTTCAAGCGATTCTCCTGCCTCAGCCTCCCGAGTAGCTGGGACTACAGGCACGCACCACAGGCCCGGCTAATTTTTGTATTTTTAGTAGAGAAGGGGTTTCACCATGTTGGCCAGGATGGTCTTGATCTTCTGACCTCGTGATCTGCCCGCCTCGGCCTCCCAAAGTGCTGAGATTACAGGCATGAGCCACCGCACCCGGCCTCTCCCTTTCTATCTCTAAATACACCCCCCGACACACAGTGCTTTGTTTTTCTAGCTTTAACTATAACATGGCTTTCCCCTGAGGACACTGTTTCCCCTGCAGCCTCTCATCCAATGATCCTTTTTCCCCCATAGCCCTTGTATCACTTGGATGTTTAATCAGCATCTCAAAGTTAACATGTCCAAATGGAATCCTGATCTTCCCCCACAAAAAGCCTCCATCACAGACTTCCTTATTTTATAGACGGCAACTCCATCCTTTCCAGTTGCTAAGGTCACAAGCCTTGGAGTCAGGCCGGGCACGGTGGCTCATGCCTGTAATCCCAGCACTTTGAGAGGCCGAGGCATGTGGATCACTTGAGGTCAGGAGTTCGAGACAAGCCTGGTCAACACGGTGAAACCTCGTCTCTACTAAAAATACGAATATTAGCCAGGTGTGGTGGCACATGCCTGTAGTCCCAGCTACTAGGGAGGCTGAGGCAGGAGAATCACTTGAACCCGGGAGGCGGTGGTTGCAGTGAGCCGAGATTTTGAGATTGTGCCACTGCACTCCAGCCTGGGTTGACAGAGTGAAACTCTGTCTCTAAAACAAAATAAAACAAAAACTTGGAGTGATGCTTCATTCCCTTTTCTATCACACTCTGCATTGAATCTGTAAGGAAATTCTGTTGGCTCTACTTTTTTGATATATCCAGACTCCAAGTTCTTCTCACTCCCCACGCTCCTCCCTGCACAGTAATCCATAGGATTCCCTGCCTGGATTACCGCAATGGCATCTCTAAATCTCCCTGCTTCCACCTGGGTCTGTTCTACCTTCCCGGAGTGTATTCTCAACCCAGCAGCCTGAGTAATCCTTTGAATTCATAAATCAGATTGTGTCGTCACTCTGCAGGAAAATTTCCAAAGACTCCCTGTTTAAACAAAAGTAGTACAAGCCACTTACAATGGCCCATCAGGCCCTATATGATCTGGGCCGCTGGCCCCTCGGATCTCTTACTCTCACTGGCTACTGTGTTCTAGCCACTCTGTACTCGCGGATCCTCCCTAGAGGAATTGGCAGGCACTGTCTGTCTTAGGGCAGTTGAGCTGACAATTTCCTCTGCTTGAAACAAGACTTTTTCCAGGTACCTCCCACCCCAGTTCTCCAATCCCTGCACCCTGCTTTTTGTTTTCTCTTAGCTCTCATCTGTTTTAACATTGATATAATTTTCTTATGCATTACACTATTGTCCCCACCATCCATGAGAGTGTAATGTCAGAGGCTTAGATCTTTCCTTATCTTGTTCACTAAGGTGTCCCAATGTCTCTCTAGAGCCTAGTGACTAACTTGTAATCACCTCCCACAAACCTGCCTTACCACAGATTCTCCTGTGTCACTGGATGGCAACTCCATACCTCCAGTGACCCAGGTCAAAAACATTGGAGGCATTCTTGACCTTCTCTATTACACCACATCCAATCAGTCAGGAAATGTTGTTGGCTCCACCTTTAAAATAATTGCTCAGTAATTTTATGTTGAAGGATTGATTGATCCTTGTGAAGTTGGCTAATAACATGGCCCAATCTCAATATCACTAATCCTTTTACATATCCCACACATTGACGCCCCATTGATTATGTGCGTATGCATGGGTAGTCTTCTCAACGTTAATATTGAATCTACATCTGCCGGGCTTGACTTCTACTTTGAATTTACAGACTTCATTCACTTCGTAAGTGCTGGGACCATGTGCAAGATACTTCATACATCTTATAGGTCCAGTTTCGTTCTCCTAGCTGTGAGGGCTTTATAAGTGTTAGTTAATGGTAATGCAGATAGTGATTTCATAATCAGCAGTCAGTCAGAACTCAGTTATTGAGATCCTGAGTCCATCCAAATGAACAAATCTTTTTTTTTTTTTTTTTGGATATAGGGTCTTGCTTTGTCACCCAGGCTGGAGTGCAGTGGCACAATCAGGACTTACTGCAGCCTCAGCCTCCCAGGGCAAGTAATCCTCTTACCTCAGCCTCCAGAGTAGCTGGGACTAGGTTACAGGTGCATGCCACCACACCCAGCTAATTTCTGTATTTTTTATAGAGGTAGATTTTTCACCGTGTTGCCCAGACTGGTCCCAAACTCCTGGGCTCAAGCTATCTGCCCGGCCTCGGCCTCCCTAAGTGCTGGGATTAGAGATGTGAGCCACAGAGCCTGGCTAAAATCAGCAAATCTTTAGCTGGGCATGGTGGTTCATGCCTGTAATCCTAGTACTTTCGAAGGCCAAGGCAGGTGGATCACCTGAGGTCAGGAGTTTGAGACCAGCCTGGCCAACATGGTGAAAACCTGTCTCTACTAAAAATACAAAAAATTAGCTGAGCATGGTGGCACACGCCTGTAATCCCAACTACTCTGGAGGCTGAGGCAGGAGAATCAATTGAACGCAGGAGGTGGAGGTTGCAGGGAGCCAAGATAGGACCACGGAACTCCAGTCCCGACAACAGAGTGAGATTCCGTCTCAAAAAACAAAGAAACCAAAAAAACAACAACAACAAACCAAATCTTTACTGCATGACTATATCAGGAATTCTACTGTATGCTGGAGATTTAACAAAATGTGTTTTAAATCACATCATCTGATAGAGTACCCATATTTAAACAAACAATCTCAATACAGTGTGATAAATAGAATATGAGTATTGATACAAGGTGAGAGTAAATAACTCAGGGTAAGTCAGAGTTCACCAGGAACATGATGTGGGGAAAGATATTCCAAGCAAGGAAAATTGAACAAGATTTTTTTGTTTGTTGTTAGGCTTCTGTCCTTTACTATTAGTGTTCCTGCTTTTGGCCATAAGAATAAGAGAGTAGGTAGCGGGGGGTGGGCATTCAATTCATGAATCAGAATGCATACATTGGGTAAGTATTTGGATTAAACCGTTTCCAAGGTCTCCTGCAAAATTTTTATATATGATGATTCAAATATCAAAAAAGGACTGTATTAATTTAGTCAGGTTTTGACTCAGAATGCTTTTGGCAAGGTTTGCATGAATAATACTATTTCATGTGCCTGATGCCAAAACTGAAATATTAATAGACTGTGTTAAGATTTAAATCTAGTCATAAACATGTCTCTAAGATGCATGATAATTAGGAGAAAAAAAAATAATCTGAAACAGTTTCTTTCTGTGAACCATTAGAACTGCGAACAGCTACAATCTGTCTGCGTTTTCCTTGAAAGTAAAATCACAAAACTACAAAGAATAGAAGTGCCTATTCCTATATAACAGCCTGGGTATAACTCTGTTTTAACTGTGTTTTAGGAAATTCTGACCACTTATTATGGCAACATTTTCTTCTGGATCTGTAACTTACTCTAGACACTGCTTTTCTAATGAGCATGGGTAAATATATTCACATCTTTACAAAACTAAAAATAAGCAACAAGTTTCACCTTTCCCAGAAAATTCTGTGCTTCTTTTGACATTTTTAAGCTATTTTTTAAAAAACAGGACTGGATTAGCGTGCTGACTCTCGCACAAACTAGGCAATTATCTCTGAGAGCCTGTTTCCCTAGCGGCAAAATGGAAATAGGATTTGTCTTGTCTTACAAAGTGTTTGTGAGGCCCAAAGAGACAAGCGACCTTAAAGGATACCATAAATACTAAAACAGCATATGTGAACAAAACCTTGTACACTAATTTCACAGCAGCATTATTCATAATAGTCACAAAATGGAGTTTGAGCGCTGTGGGTCATATCTGGAATCTCAACACTTTGACAGAAAGTTGCTTGAGGCCAGGAGTTCGGGACTCTGTCTCTACAAAAAAATTAAAAATTTAAAATTAAAAAATTATCTAGGTATGGTGGTGTGTTCTGTACTCCTAGCTACTTGGGAGGCAGAGGTGGGAGGATGGCTTGAGCCCAGGAGATCAAGGCTGCTGCACTCCAGCCTGGGTGACAGAGCAAGACCTTATCTCTATTACAAAAAAATTAAAAGTAGAAATAACTCAAAATGTACATCAGTTGATGAATGGATAAAGAAAATGTGTCATACCCATGCAATGGAATATTAATAAGCCATGAAAAGGCATAAAGTACTGATACCTGCTAACCACATGGATGAACCTTGAACACATTTTGCTAAGCAAAAGGAGCGAGACACAAAAAGCCACATTTATATTATTCCACTTATATGAAATGTCCGGCATAGGTAAATTCATAGCTGCAGAAAGTAAATTAGTGGTTGGCAGGGGCTGGGCCTGATGGATACAGGAGTGATGAAAACGTTTTGATATTAGAGATGATGGCCGTACAACTCTATGAATATTTTACAAACCATTGACCTGTACACTTTAAAAGGATGAATTTATGATATGTAAATTATATCTAAGTTTTTAAAATTATTCAAATACAATATCAAATATTTAATTGTTATTGTCATTTAGGATTCTCTTGATTTCCAGGTGAAGAGTCCTTCTCTCAGAATATGACACAGTTCTTTTTTTTCCTTAAAACTTCTCTCTAGGCAACCGGGCGCGGTGGCTCACACCTATAATCCCAGCCCTTTGGGAGGCTGAGGCAGGTTGATCACTTGAGGTCAGGAGTTTGAGACCAGCCTGGCCAACATGGCGAAATCCTGTCTCTACTAAAAATACAAAAGAATTAGCCAGGCGTGGTGGCGGGCACCTGTAATCCCAGCTACTGGGGAGGCTGAGGCAGCAGAATCACTTGAACCCGGCAGGCAGAGGTAGCAGTGAGCCAAGATCATGCAACTGCACTCCAGCCTGGGTGACAGAGCAAACCTCCAACTGAAAACACAAAAACAAAAAACCTTCTTTCTAAAGTACTTAGAGCTGCCCCACCAGGCTTCCGGACGATAACTGAGGAAGCAATTGGTACTTAAAAGAAAGCAGGGGTAGGAGTCGTGGATAGAGTTTATAAACATGACCACATATAATAAGAACTCCTTCCTCTGTCAGACGAACATCATGAAGCAGTAGAATTTCCTTTTATTAACACAATGCCTTCAGGGACTAGATGTGTGGTCATATCATTTTTTACTCAAAGTTGCACTTACTGTTTATTTTGAGCCAATTTCACCTGGGTAAAAACTTGTGTGTGTGTCTGTGTGTTGGCGGGTAGGTCTTTGTGTCTTTGTGGGGGAGTGGATGGGTGTGTGTGTCTGTGTGTGTTGGGGGTATGTATGTGTGGGTGGGTGTGTGTCTGTGTGGGGTATGTGAGTGTGTGTGCCTGTGTGTGTCTGTGTGTGTGGAGGTGGGTTTGTGTGTCTTTGTTGGGGGGTGGATGGGTGTGTCTGTGTGTATTGTGGGTATGTATGTGTGGGTGGGTATGTTTGTGTGGGGTATGTGTGTGTGCCTGTGTATGTGTCTGCGTGTGGGGAGGTGGGTTTGTGTGTCTGTGTTGGGGGTGGATGGATGTGTGTGTCTGTGTGTGTTGGGAGTATGTATGTCTGTGTGGGTGTGTGTCTGTCTGTGTGTGTGTGTGTGTGTGTGTGCTTGCATATAAGGGAAAAATGTGGAGACAGAACACAATTTGGCCACTGCTCCTGTCTCCATACCACTAAAGGTCACCAGATTCTTACCATATCAGATGTTTTAGAAGAATTTTTCCTTCATTTCTAGACATTCTGAATAACTGGTTTAAAAAATAATCTGTCAGCAGAAGATAAAGGATCAAACCATGTTATATGAAAACTTTCACTGAACTGCATAATGTGATAATCCCTAATGTAACACAACATTTATTTCCTAGTTACAAACTATTTCAAACAATAGGGAACGTAATTTTATTTACTTTGGTCATTTTGTAAGTATTATACAAAGAAGAAATATAGATCAGACCAAAAAATACTTCTGGTAACATGAGAACATGAGTTTCAAAAAGAATTAATTTGTTGTGCTGAGTATTACAATTTTTCACCCACAGGAGTAGCATGGAGCAGTAGATTAATTTAAAAAGAAATTTTAAATGATTTATTGAAGAGTTTAAGTATGGGTATAAAAGTGAAAACTGGTTAAAAAGCAGCATACAAGGCCAGGCACAGTGGCTCACGCCTGTAATCCCAGCACTTTGGGAGGCTGGGGCGGGTGGATCACCTGAGGTCAGAAGTTCAAGACCAGTCTGGTCAACATGGTGAAGCCCCATCTGTACTAAATATACAAAAATTAGCCAGCCAGTCATGGTGGTGGGCGCCTGTAATCCCAGCTACTCCGAAGGCTGAGGCAGGAGAATTGCTTGAACCCGGGAGGCGGAGGTTGCAGTGAGCCGAGATCACACCATTGCCCTCCAACCTGGGCAACAAGAGCAAAACTTGGTCTCAAAAAAAAAAAAAGTTAACTGGGCATGGTGGTGCATTCCTATAATCCCAGCTACTCGGGAGGCTGAAGCAGGAGAATTGCTTGAACCGGGACCTGGGAGGTAGAGGTTGCAGTGAGCTGAGATCTTACCACTGCACTCCAGCCTGGGCTACAGAGTGAGACTCCGTCTCAAAAAAAAAAAAAAAAAAGCGGGTCGGGCGCGGTGGCTCAAGCCTGTAATCCCAGCACTTTGGGAGGCTGAGACGGGCCGATCACAAGGTCAGGAGATCGAGACCATCCTGGCGAACACAGTGAAACCCCGTCTCTACTAAAAATACAAAAAACTAGCCGGGCGAGGTGGCGGGTGCCTGTAGTCCCAGCTACTTGGGAGGCTGAGACAGGAGAATGGCGGGAACCCGGGAGGCGGAGCTTGCAGTGAGCTGAGATCCGGCCGCTGCACTCCAGCCTGGGCGACAGAGCAAGACTCCGCCTCAAAAAAAAAAAAAAAAAAAAAGCGGTATACAAAAAATGCTCCCATTTCTGTTGTCTTCAGTGTGTAAACATGCAAAGAAGGGGATGTGGATGGCTGTTAACAGCAGCCATCTCCAAAAGGGTGGATGGTGGGTGGTCTTGACTTCTTTACATTTATCTGTATTTTCTTACTTCTCTGTAATAAAGAAGTAATAAAAGATGGAGTCTTCTTATAAGAGAAAAGTTGATTGCAAATAAAAGCACTGTCATTGTTTTAATTCACTTTATAAAAGATGCACCCCCATCCCCATCTCAAGTAAGTCTAGTTTCACTATGATTTTAGGAAAGCTGATATAAATTCAGAGCAAAACAGCCAGGTGCAGTGGCTCACGCCTGTAATCCCAAAACTTTGGGAGGCCGAGGCGGGTGGATCACAAGGTCAGGAGTTCGAGACCAGCCTGGCCAACGTGGTGAAACCCCGTCTCCACTGAAAAACAAAAAAAGAAAAAAAAAAATTAGCTGGGCATGGTGGCATGTGCCTGTAATCTCAGCTACTCGGGAGGCTGAGGTAGAAGAATTGCTTGAACCTGGGGGACAGAGGTTGCAGTGAGCCAAGATCATGCCACTGCACTTCAGCCTGGGCAACAGAGCAAGACTCCATCTCAAAAAAAAAAAAAAATTAGAGTAAAACAAGGACAATTTGGTCAGATTAAGCAAGATATATGCAAAACGAGTCCTTTCAAAACATAGACATTTGTTGAGTCATTTATACTATTTGACTAAGTTTTTTGTTTTTCAGCTTTTTGGTAGTCATTGAGGACTCAGCCCAAATTTAAGATGCATTTAGAGAAATGCTCTTTTACCACATTACAATGAGATTTTAAGAATAACCTGTAATTAGGACGTTATATGCAAACAGCAAATGACGTTAAGTTTATTCTTAAGTAGGTAGAGTATTACTGTTTACACAATTATCTGCATTAGTAAAACATTTTTGTAGAAAGCACAAAAGTAAATTTGTCTATAATATGTGCAAATATAGCAATTTCACTTGATTCTTACATATTCATTAAACATAAAGAAGACCAACCATCCAATACACTTAAGACTTATCTCTTCCCTGACACCACCTGGCTGCCCAAAACTGATCTTTCAAAATATTAGGACATGTCTCACCCCTATAATAAATTCCCATTTATTTAGCATCAGATAAAGAAAAACTCAAAAGACCAGAAATTTTTAGCAGATAAATTGCCACTACACAAAACTGATATCAAGAATTTATTCAGGAACTTATCCTACTTACATATTCACACAAGTACATAAATTTATATTTACAATTGTGTTAATTGAAGCACTGTTGGAAATAGCAAGTAACTGGACACAGCCAATATGTCCATCAATTCTCAGCTGGTTATGTTAAATTAGGGTAGATCCAAATGATAGACTATTGTGAGTTCATTAAAAAAAATCAGGGAGATCTCCAATATATGTTAAGTGAAAAATATAAGGTATAAAGCAATAATTATTATAGGATCTATATGTGTCAGACAATAATATACATACAGGTATATATATGCATTAAAAATATCTGGCAGGACTCTTAAGAAAATATAATTACTGGCCAGGCGCGGTGGCTCACGCCTGTAATCCCAGCACTTTGGGAGGCCAAGGCAGGCAGATCACCTGAGGTCAGGAGTTTGAGACCAGCCTAGCCAATATGGTGAAACCCTGTCTCTACTAAAAATAGAAAAAATTAACCGGGTGTGATGGTGGGCGCCTGTAATCCCAGCTACTCAGGAGGCTGAAGGAAGAGAATCACTTGAAGCCAGGAGGCAGAGGTTGCAGTGAACTGAGATGGCACCACTGCATTCCAGCCTGGGCGACAACAGCAAGACTCCGTCTCAAAAAAAAAAAAAAAAAAAAAAAAAAGTAGGGCTGGTACTGAAATAGTCTTGTCCAAGAAAAGAAAAAAAAAAGACAGTAGCAGGCTGGAAGACAGGGTTATTTAAGATCAAATTTTGTGTTTTAGTTTATCCCTTTCAATTATGTTTAAGTTATATGTTTATGCATTTTTAATACTAAGATTTTTAGAAAATGCCACACACTTTGTAAATATTTAGTCTAATTTTCTACAACTCTTATACATGATAAATTTTAAAATTAAATTTTATTTATGATGATGTCTTAGAAGGATTGCAAGTCACTTAAGTGCTTTCTAAATCATTAAAGAAAAGGTAAATTAAGTTCAATATGGTTTTATGTCAAGCATATTTTTCATATTGTATTTCTTTATTTTCTTTTCTTTTTTTTGAGACAGAGTTTCGTTCTTGTTGCCCAGGCTGGAGTGCAGTGGCACAATCTCAGCTCATTGCAACCTCCACCTCCCAGGTTCAAGCGATTCTCCTGCCTCAGCCTCCTGAGTAGCTGAGATTACAGGCATGTACCACCATGCCCGACTAATTTTGTATGTTTTAACAGAGATAGGGTTTCTCAATGTTGGTCAGGCTGGTCTCAAACTCCCGACCTCAGGTGATCCTCCTGCCTCGGCCTCCCAAAATGCTAGGTTTTTTTGTTGTATTTCTATGGAAATGTATTATATATAACATATATATTTTTATATACAGACATATATAATATATAAAGAGTTGGTTACCATTCTTATGTATATATCAATTAACCAGAATACTCACTTCTCAAACATTTTGAATAAATATACATATTCAAAATGAGAAGGTTAATGTGGCTTTATTTGAAAGGCATATTTAAATATACAGTGTTTTGTTGATATTCATTTATACTGTTACTTTTTGGTGATGTTATGTCATCTCTGCCTGCATTATGTTTTATGTCTATTATCTGCAATTGCATTGCAAATCTTTAAGGGAAGCACTTGCTTCACAAATACTACAGCACCTAGTATATATCAGGCACTCAGGATCTGCTGAATGTGTGAACTGATTAATAACAAAACTGTTACCATGTATTCGAGAGTATACACACACACACACACACACACACACACACACACACACACGCACATATATATATATTTTTTGAGACGGAGTCTCCCTCTGTCGCCCAGGCTGAAGTGCAGTGGCGTGATCTCTCAGCTCACTGCAGGCTCCGCCTCCCATGTTCATGCCAGTCTCCTGCCTCTGCCTCCTGAGTAGCTGGGATTATGGGCGCCTGCTACCATGCCTGGCTAATTTTTCTGTATTTTTAGTAGAGAGGGAGTTTCACTGTGTTAGCCATGATGGTCTCGATCTCCTGACCTCATGATCCACCCGCCTCAGCCTCCCAAAGTGCTGGGATTACAGGCGTGAGCCATCATGCGCGGCCGAGAGTATATATATTCTTGATGCAGATCCACTGAGAGTAAGAAAGATGTGGGGACTTTAAAAATTCAGAACTCTCAATTTCACACCATGTGATTGATGTTTAGTTTTATATAGCAACTTGACTGGGCCACAAGGTGCCCAGATATTTGGTCAAACATTATTCTGAGTGTGTCAATGGAGGAGTTTCTGGGTGACATTAACATTTAAGCAGGTAGACTGAATAAAGCAGATTGCCCTTTCTAATGTGAGTAGGCCTCATTCAATCAGTAGAAGGTCTAAATATTAAATAGAACAAAAAAGGCTGACCCTCCCCCAGGTAAGAGAGAATTCCTCCTGCTTGTCTTTGAACTGTCACATTTTATTTTTTATATGTTTGTTTTTATTTTATTGAGATGAAGTCTCACTCTGTCACCCAGGCTGGAGTGCAGAGGCATGATTTTGGCTCACTGCAACCTCCATCTCCTGAGTTCAGGCAATTCTCCTGCCTCAGCCTCTCTGAGTAGCTGGGATTACAGGCGCCAGCCACCATGCTCGGCTAATTTTTGTATTTTTAGTAGAGACAGGATTTCACCATGTTGGCCGGGCTGATCTTGAACTCCTGACTTCAGGTGATCTGCCTGCCTTGGCATCCCAAAGTGCTGAGATTACAGGTGTGAGCCACTGCACCTGACCATGTTTATTTTTGAGACAGAGTCTTGCTCTATCTCCAGGCTGGAGTACAGTGGCACGATTACAGCTCACTGCAGCCTTGGCCTCCCAGCAACACACCACCTTCCATCCATGTCTCTTACACGTTCTGCTTTCCTTGGCTATTCTTCTCATTGTGTTCACTGTCTTCTATACATTTCCAAGACAACAGTCATTGTGCTTTTCTCAATAAAAGTGAATTGTTATGTAACTCATAGGGTAGATATTTCTCTCTTACTGAGAGATAGCCATTGCTTGCAGAGTGATTCTTCTGGCTCCCAGTGGCCCATGGTGAGGGTTCCATATAACCAGAGAGGACATAGAGAGCTGTGTCTCTGCCTCTTACGGACACTACCTCTCAGACCTTTGGCTAAAGCACCCATGCATGGTACTGCCTGAAGAGTGAAGCCAAAGCTTGCCTCAAGTGAGCCTCTCATCTCAGCCTCCTGAGTAGCTGGGACCACAGGCCCATGGCATCATACCCAGTTAATTTTTCATTTTTTATAGAGACGGGGTCTCACTATGTTGCCCAGGCTGGTCTCGAACTCCTGGGCTCAGGCAATCCTCCTGCCTCAAGCTCTCAAAGTGCTGGAATTACAGATGTGAGCCACTACACTCATCCTGACCTGTCACATTTTATAGATAAAAACAAGTCACAGGTCTGGTGCGGTGGCTCACGCCTGTAATCCCAACACTTTGGGAGGCTGAGGTGGGTGGATCACCTGAGGTCAGGAGTTTGAGACCAGCCTGACCAACATGGAGAAACCCCGTCTCTGCTAAAAATACAAAAATTAGCTGGGCGTGGTGGCAGGTGCCTGTAATCCCAGCTACTCGGGAGGCTGAGGCAGGAGAATCTCTCAAACCCGGGAGGCAGAGGTTGCAGTGAGCCAAAATTGTGCCATTGCACTCCAGCCTGGGTGATAAGAGCAAGACTCTCTCTTAAAAAACAAGCAAACAAACAAACAAACAAACAAAACCAAGTCACAGGGATAGTCCAGATTTAAGTACAGTCATGTGCCGTGTAACAGTGTTTCAGTCAATGATGGACCACCTATATGACAGTCCCATAAGATTATAGTAACATGTTTTTCCTGCATCTTTTCAATGTTTAGATCCAGAAATACTAGTGGGGCATGGTAGCATGTGTCTGTAGTCCCAGCTGCTCTGGAGGCTGAGGCAGGAGGATCACCTGAGCCCAGGAGCTCAATGTTGCAGTGAGCTGTGATGGAGTCACTGCACTCCAACCTGGGCAACAGAATGAGACCCCTGTCGCAGGAAAAAAAAAAAAAAAAAAAGGAATTTATTTCATCTTTTTTGAGAAAAACCAAAGCCATCTGAAAATATCTGGGAAACAGGTGATTTTTGAGGAGGAGATCATTAGGTGAACCTAAACTTTCAGAACAAAGAACAATTTGATGATAAGGTCTAAAGGGAGCATATGCAGACAGTGTATCCAATACATACGCAAATAAACAGAGAGTGAAATCTTTTAAAAATCACGATACTTTTCTATCGTATAGTGGCCTCATTTGACATGTGCAACATCTCCATACAGTGATAGTAATGGTCTTATTTTATAGATGAGAAATGTGAGGCTTAGAGGCTTTAGTAATTTTAGAATACGAGACTCCATACCACGGCAACACACCACCTTCCATCCATGTCTCTTACACGTTCTGCTTTCCTTGGCTATTCTCATTGTGTTCACTGTCTTCTATACAGTTCCAAGAAACAGTCATTGTGCTTTTCTCAATAAAAGTGAATTGTTATGTAACCCATAGGGTAGACTTTTTCTCTCCATCTCTCTGAGAGATACCCATTGCTTGCGGAGTGATTCTTCTGGCCCCCAGTGGCCCATAGTGAGGGTTTTATGTAACCAGAGAGGACATAGAGAGCTGTGTCTCTCCTCTTACGGACACTCCCGCTCAGACCTTTGGCTAAAGCACCCACGTATGCTACTGCCTGAAGAGTGAAGCCAAAGTTTGCAAACAAAACCAAAGACATGCAAGCAATCATTGGTATGGAGGGTATGTTTTGTAATTTGAATCTGAAGGCCTTTAGGTGATGCACACTTGACTGCCTCTGACATTTGAAATACTTCTGTGGTCCCTGAAGGTATCTGAATTTGCAGCTCCAGAAGCAGGTCTTTACCTCTAGCGCTCTGGGTTTATTCCCAAGCTGCGAAGAACAGAGGGAGTAGGGAGATGAGGGGAAGAATCAAACACTACAACCCTCATCTTGCTGTTCAATTCTCTTAAACTTCACTGTGGCTAGGATTCCATGTGTCACTTCCTGGGAGAAGGGAACAGCCTTATGAGGACAATCTCCAGCTTTCGGAGGGAGCTCTGCCTACATCTCTCTTGTTTCCTGTCTCCTTTCTCTCTCTCTCTCTCTCTCTCTCTCTCTTTTTAACCCTTTCCCCTTCACTGTTCCATTCCCTAATTTTTTCCCAGGAATTTCACCCTTCCCTAAAGAAATCATCAAGTAAATTCAATTCCATAATCCCAGGCATGGAATGCTAATAGCAATAACAATAGTTAACATGGATGGGGTTTATACTACATGCCAGGGGCTATGTGCTCAATGCTTTAGTATGTTATATGATGCTCAAGGGAATTATTATTATTATTATTATTTTGAGATGGAGTCTTTCTCTGTTGCCCAGGCTGGAGTGCAGTGGCGTGATCTCGGCTCACTGCAACCTCCATCGCCTGGGTTCAAGCAATTCTCCTGCCTCAGGCTCTCGAGTAGCTAGGACTACAGGCACGTGCCACCAAGCCTGGCTAATTTTTTATATTTTCAGTAGAGATGGGATTTCACCATGTTAGCCAGGATGGTCTCGATCTTCTGACCTTGTGATCTGCCCGCCTCTGCCTCCGAGTGCTGGGATTACAGGTGTAAGCCACCGTGCCTGACTGGGAATTATTAATTCTATTTTACGTTTGAAGAAGCTAAAGCTCCAGATAAAAAGGATGACATTCCTGGTGCCATAAGCCTATAAGATTCTGATCCAGACCTCCTGTCCTGGGCTTGCAGCCACCATATCACCTCTTCTTTCTCCCCTAGCCATCCAGAGCCATCATCTGCTCTGAAGAACAGAGAGCTGGGGTCTGACTCAGGCTGCGAAGGCCTATCCCAGGGAAGGAAGGATTAGGGATGGGGAGAAGTAGAGGAGAGAGGAGGTGAGAGTCTTTCTCCCAGGGTGCAACTCCTCCACCTACCTTCCCCTAACACCTCCTCTGCAAAACCAAACACATCCTGCAACACACAGACTCATCTCCTTCTGAAACTTCATCTGGGGGTAGAAGAGGAATAGAAATTAATGTTCTTCCCATTAACGTAACTTTGACTTTATTTCTTACAAATGAATATCCTCATCTTATTAGGCCTAGAAAGCATTGCCCTGACTTTTTCCTAGATCACATCATGAAGTATCCCATAAATGAAGCCCAAATCATCTTTCCCGAGAGGGGAGATGGGGAAAGAAAGGGAGAATGGAGAAGAGTCTCTGTGTTTCCTTTCATAGTATAAATGTATGATCCATTTTGATTAAACGTTGATGTCTTTTTAATATTGTCTTTAGAACTCTACGTGAAATAGGGAAAATAGCCCCCAGAAAATGAATCCTGATGTACAGTCCTAGGAATCCAGGAATACCCAGAGATATCAAATGTATGGGGATGGGTCAGGCGCAGTGGCTCATGTCTGTAATCACAGCACTTTGGGAGGCCGAGGCAGGCAGATCACTTGAGGTCAGGAGTTCGAGACCAGTCTGGCCAACATGATGAAACCCTGTTTCTACTAAAAATACAAAAATTAGCTGGACATGGTGGCGTGCTCCTGTAGTCCCAGCTACTTGGTAGGCTGAGGCAGGAGAATTGTTCTAACCAGAGAGGTGGAGGTTGCACTGAGCTGAGATTGTGCCACTGCACTCCAGCCAGGGTGACAGAGTGAGACTTCGTCTCAAAACAAACAAATGAAAACAGCAACAAATGTACGGGGATGGATGGCTCCATCTACAAGAGGCTAACTTCTGTTCATGGAGACAGGGCCCGTGTAGGCCTGCTAAGTGACCCAGCCTCCCGCTCCCTGGAAATCATCCATGCGATAGTAACCACAGTGGCTTACAAAAGTTAAATAAAATAATAAGAAAAATAAGCAAGGCAAACATATATTCATACATTTATAATGTATTCAGAGCAAAAAAATCCATTCAAAGCTAATTGCTAAGCAAATTAACAGACTAACTGAATTGTCTGGAAATGGTTGTTTAGTTACAGGTAACATAAGGCAGTGTGTTAAATACAAACTATTGCTGACCCCAGAGGAACTTTTATTTAAGAAGGGGGAGAAATTATGCTTTAAAGCACTTTGTAAGTGCTCTGCCATTTGTTTGGGTGAAAGACTATATAAAGGCCAGTAATTACCATTATCACTAATTATCTGTCACTAGAAATCTTTTTCAGTTTACCATTAGCATTAAATTTAAAGCAAGAAGCAGACTTATCAAATCCTAGAGTAGATTTGTATTCTCTATAGAGACGTGCAGTTTACAAAACACTTTGATATTCTAATGTGGACTTTAAGGCCCAACATATAGTATGCAAGTCAGCTGTACCTCTGTACATGAAACTGCCTGTCCAGTCTTCAGAACCATAGGGTTATATAATCTGGAATCTGTTAGGTTCTAGGTAAATGGCCAATTACCAGACAGACTCTGGTAACTGTTAGAGGATTGACAGATATTTCTAAAGGAGACTCTGCCCCTGGCATGGAGGTCACAGTCCTTTACAACTCTTAAGATTCAGTGATCCTGGGCCATGAAAGAAAAAGATTATATGTGTTTAACAGATGAATAAAACACTCATTCACCTACCTTATACCATTCACACAAATGCTTAAAACATTAGTGGGCACATAGAAGAAACCTTATAAACGCTGCTGCTGCTGTTGTTGTTGTCATTGTCATCTGTATTTGTTGTGGAATGGCTATTGGCTTCTTGGCTTGGATTTTTAATTAGGTCATTTGTAGAGATCTACTAGCTTTATTTTGAAACTGTTGAGATAACAGATAATCTATTTTTTTTTTTTTTTTTACTAACTTACTAAGTAGACTCTTAATCTAAGTAGCCTTCTTTCTACATTATTTCAATTTGTGGCTTGATTTCTCTTTCAATGCACTGTAAAATGAAATTAACCTGCTACTTCACTGGATCCTAGGGTTTACCCAGGAACCAAAGAATATTTTCTAGAAAAACTTGGCAGCTTCCCTCCATGGTGTATCCTCAGACACTAGAGACACCCTAAAAAATCTAAATGCCTCAGTCTGGCATTTAAATGCCCTTGACAATCTGATACTAGAATGTATCTCCAGCCTCATTACCTCATTGTCCTCTATGTATATCTTGGGCTACAATAAATCCAGATTATGTAAAGATCCTTGAACATCAGTCTAATTAATCTAGAAAATTTACTGAATATGTATATATATAAAATATCTTTGTTTTGTGCTTTTGTTGGTGCCATTTCCTCCTACAGAAGTTAATTTCTTCCACATTTTACCCACCCATTAAGGCTGTGGTAGATATGTCTTAAGAAATGTATCTGCCCAAACTCCCTTCCCTGGTATATGCCATCCTTCACCTCAGTCCACTAGAGCTGCTAAAGGAATGGGCAGAGGTGACTATGTGTTGATCATGTGCTCCCTCTCCTACTTTCAGCTGAATTAATCATGTTGAGTGCATAGCTGACCCAAATTCAACCAATCAGATTCTTCTCCTGGGAATCTGGAGAATAACAGAGTCAGTTCAACATAGAAAGCTTTGTGAAAGCTCATCTAGGGTCTGTTCACGGGTCAACATTATGTCAAACCAAAGTCATGGGCAAGACAAAGCTATGGATGACCAGAGACCAAGAGTAAGCAAAGAAAGTCAGTTTGCCAAACAGAAGAGAGCATACTTGCAAAATGATGCATAGAAGAAGGATCATGCAGCCACGTAAAGAAAAAGCAATGATGATCCTCAGCAGCTCTTCAAGGTGCAGCTCCATTCCCAGCTGTGTCTCATTTACGTGAGTGCGCTATATCCTAAAAATAAACCTTTCAGTTGGAATTAATTTGAATGGATTTCCATGCCTTACAACCATTGAATTTTGCTTTTAAAAAAATACCCCTGCTCAGATGACAATTCTTCCATTGCACTTTTCTGAATCGTCCCAGTTCAGATGATTCTTGCCTTGCTCTGCTATCTTGTCATGACCTATCTGCTTTCCTGTTCTCACTGCCTCCCCACCTAGCGGCTTAACCCCCCCATCCTAAGCCCTGGAATAGATGTTTTACCCTCCAAGGACTAGGAGAAGGCCTAGTTCAATCGCCTAGCACTACTCTGATCAAAGTTAAAACAGATAGATTAGTTCCTTCCTATGACAAAACTCCCACCTCCACCCTTACTTTGATAATTTGGTATGTGAGATTCTCCTAAATTGCTCCTACCTTGACCTGACTGGTTATTTTCTGAAACCCCAGTTCTAAGGCTGGGGACTCTGGTGGGCCTCCCTAACCTAGTGAAGCTGCTGGTGTTAGAGCAGTGGTTCTCAACCTGGAACAATTCTGCCCCTAGAGCGCATTTCCACAAAGGTTTTTTGTTTGTTTGTTTGTTTGGTTTTTTTATTATACTTTAAGTTCTAGGGTACGTGTGCACAATGTGCAGGTTTGTTACATATGTATACATGTGCCATGTTGGTGTGCTGCACCCATTAATTCGTCATTTACATGAGGTATATCTCCTAATGCTATCCCTCCCCCCTCCCCCCACCCCATGACAGGCCCCGGCGTGTGATGTTCCCCTTCCTGTGTCCAAGTGTTCTCATTGTTCAACTCCCACCTATGAGTGAGAACATGTGGTGTTTGGTTTTCTGTTCTTGCGACAGTTTGCTGAGAATGATGGTTTCCAGCTTCATCCATGTCCCTACAAAGGACATGAACTCATCCTTTTTTTTTTTTTTTTGTTGAGACGGAGTCTGGCTCTGTTGCCCAGGCTGGAGTGCAGTGGCCGGATCTCAGCTCACTGCAAGCTCCGCCTCCCGGGTTTACGCCATTCTCCTGCCTCAGCCTCCCAAGTAGCTGGGACTACAGGCGCCCACCACCTCACCCGGCTAGTTTTTTTTTTTTTTTTTTTTTTTTGTATTTTTAGTAGAGACGGGGTTTCACCATGTTAGCCAGGATGGTCTCGATCTCCTGACCTCGTGATCCGCCCGTCTCGGCCTCCCAAAGTGCTGGGATTACAGGCTTGAGCCACCGCGCCCGGCCGAACTCATCCTTTTTTATGGCTGTATAGTATTCCGTGGTGTATATGTGCCACATTTTTTTTCTTTTTTTTTTTTATTATTATACTTTAAGTTTTAGGGTACATGTGCATAATGTGCAGGTTTGTTACATATGTATACTTGTGCCATGTTGGTGTGCTGCACCCATCAACTCATCAGCACCCATCAATTCATCATTTATATGAGGTATAACTCCCAATGCAATCCCTCCCCCCACCCATGATAGGCCCTGGTGTGTGATGTTCCCCTTCCCAAGTCCAAGTGATCTCATTGTTCAGTTCCCACCTATGAGTGAGAACACGCGGTGTTTGGTTTTCTGTTCTTGTGATAGTTTGCTAAGAATGATGGTTTCCAGCTGCATCCATGTCCCTACAAAGGATGCAAACTCATCCTTTTTTATGGCTGCATAATATTCCATGGTGTATATGTGCCACATTTTCTTAATCCAGCCTGTCACTGATGGACATTTGGGTTGGTTCCAAATCTTTGCTATTGTGAATAGTGCCGCAATAAACATGCGTGTGCATGTGTCTTTATAGTAGCATGATTTATAATCCTTTGGGTATATACCCAGTAATGGGATGGCTGGGTCAAATGGTATTTCTAGTTCTAGATCCTTGAGGAATCGCCACACTATCTTCCACAATGGTTGAACTAATCCACAAAGTTTTTTATCACAACCTGAAGGGGAGGGGTGCTACCAACATCTAGTGGGTAGAGACCAGGGATGCTGGTAAACATCATACAATGCACAGGGCAGCCCCAACAACAGAGAATTATCCAGCGCCAACAGTCAATAATGCAGAAGTTGAGAAGCCCCACTTTAAAGTAGTGGGCAAATGACTTTGAGCAAGTGATTTAACAATTTTACGTTTCAGAATCTCCCTCCATAAAAATACAGATATATTTCCTGTAAGGATATCATAGGACTGAACACAGTGCCTTTGGAACTTTAAGTATTCTGTCAGAATTATTTTTGCACAATGAAAATAAGCATGTTAAATGCTATACTTATTCATAATCCTTTCCTTATTCTAGCTATACATTGAGGTTGGAAAAACTCTTGGCAAAGATTAATTCCATATTTACTAATCCAACCTTTCAGAATTCTAAAGGCTTTGATCATATACTACTCTTGATTTTTTAAAGTAACATTTTTAAAATAAATTATTTTTACTGGGGTAAAATATACATAATATTAAATGTACTATGTTAATGATTTTTAAGCATACAGTTCAGTGGTATTAAGTATATTTATATTGTTGAGTAAACATCACTCCCATCCATCTCCAGAACTCTTTTCATCTTACAAAACTGAAACCCTATACCCATTAAAGAGCGATCCCCCAGTTCCCCATGTCCTAATCCCTGGCAACCACTATTCTACTTTCTGTCACTGTGATCTTGACTATACACTAAGTGCCTCATATAAATGGAATCATACAGTATTAGTCTTTTTTCGATTGGCTGATTTCCTTTTGTAAACATTTTTAAATTTTTATTTGTTTTAGATGGAGTTTCACTCTAGCCCAAGCTAGAGTGCAATAGCATGATCTCAGCTCACTGCAACCTCTGCCTCATGGGTTCAAGTGATTCTCCTGCCTCAGCCTCCCGAGTAGCTGGGATTACAGGCACCTGCCACCACGCCCTGCTAATTTTTGTATTTTTTGCAGAGACGGGGTTTCACCATGATGGCCAGGCTTGTCTCAAACTCCTGACCTCAGGTGATCTGCCCACCTCGGCCTCCCAAAGTGTTGGGATTACAGGCATGAGCCACTGCGCCCGGCCTTCTTTCCTTTGGCATAATGTTCTCAAGGTTCATCTGTGTTGCAGCATGTGTCAGGAGTTCATTCCTTTTTGCAGCTAAGTAATACTCCACAAATAAGTAAGTATGTAGATTTTGCTTATTCATTGATCCACAATGGACATTTAGGGTGTATCTACATTTTAGTTATTGTAAATAATGCTTCTGTGAACATAGGTGTACAAATATCTCTTCAAGATCCTGCTTTCAATTCCTTTTGTTATATACCCATAAGTGGAATTGCTGGATCATACAGTAATTCCATTTTTAGCTTCTTAAGAAACTGCCATACTATTTTTTACAATGGCTATACCGTTTTACAATTCCACCAACAGTGCACGAGGGTTCCAATTTGTACACATCCTTTCCAACAGTTGTTATTTTCTGTTTCGCTTGTTATTTGTTTTTTATGGTAGCTGTCCTAATAGGTATGAGGTAGTATCTCGCTGTGGTTTTAATTTGCATTTCCCTGAAGATTAATGTTGAGCATCTTTTCATACGCTTATTGGCCATTTGTATGCCTTTTTTGGAGAACTGTCTATTCAAGTCCTTTGCCCATTTTTGAATCGGGTTGTTTGGTTTTCGTTGTTGTTGAGTTTTAGAAGCTCCCCATATGTTCTAGATATTAATCTTTGATCAGATATATGATTTGCAAGCATTTTCTCCATTCCGTGGGTTACCTTTTACTCTGTTTAGTGTCTTTTGATGCACAGAATGTTTACATTTTCATCAAGTCCGGTTTGTCTATTTTTCCTTTTGTTGCCTGTGCTTTTGGTGTCATATACAACAAATCGTCACCAAATTAAATGTTGTGAAGATCTTGTCCAATGTTTTCTTGTAAGAGTTTTATAGTTCATTCATATTCTCCTCTCAATGTATTTTTAGAGCTTTATTTTTCCAGATAAAGTCTTTAGCCTGGCTGGGCACGGTGGCTCACGCCTGTATTCCCAGCACTTTGGGAGGCCGAGACGGGCGAATCACAAGGTCAAGAGATAGAGACCATCCTGGCCAAGATGGTGAAACCCTGTCTCTACTAAAAATACAAAAGTTAGCTGGGCGTGGTGGCGCGCGCCTGTAGTCCCAGCTACTAGGAAGGCTGAGGCAGGAGAATTGCTTGAACCTGGGAGGTGGAGGTTGCACTGAGCTGAAATTGTGCCACTGCACTCCAGCCTGGTGACAGAGTGAGACTCCGTCTCAAAAAGGAAAAAAAAAAAGAAGTCTTCAGCCTAAACATGTGCTGGGTGCTGGGTAAAATACACACAGATAAATTACCCATTGACAAAACCCAAAGGTAGTTAGTGTGTGCACACACACACACATTTTAGAGTATCACTTGCCACTAGAAATAGAAAAAGCTTTTAACAGCAACACAGAAATAATGCTTCTATGAACATGAGTGTACAAATCTCTCTCTCTATATATATATATTCTCTCCATAAAATATATATGTGTATATACACATACACACACACGATAGAATAGGCTAAACTGCTAAGCAAACAGAAAAATATATATAGCAGTTCAAACCAAAAAAGTTGATTTCTTGCTTAACATCCAAAATAAATATATATATATATTTTTTTTGAGATGGAGTCTCACTCTGTTCCCTAGGCTGAGTGCAGTGCAGTGGCACAATCTTGGCTCACTGCAAGCTCCACCTCCCGGGTTCACACCATTCTCCTGCCTCAGCCCCCCGAGTAGCTGGGACTACAGGCGCCCGCCACCACGTCCGACTAAGTTTTTGTATTTTTAGTAGGGGGGGGGGGGTTTCACAGTGTTAGCCAGGATGGTCTTGATCTCCTGACCTTGTGATCCACCCTCCTCGGCCTCCCAAAGTGCTGGGATTACAGGCATAAGCCACTGTGCCCAGCTCGTATCTGCTTCTTAACCACTTTCTCTTTGGAAGTGACACACATAGCTTCTACTCTTAGGTCTGGTAATAACTAGTCACATGGTCATTCCTAGATGCAAGACAGCAGGGAAATGTAGCCCCTGCTAGCGCAGCTGCTTTCCAGTAACTGTTCTATGTCTGCACTGTCCAACAGGGTAGCTATTATGTGGTTATTGGGCACTTGGAATTCGGTCGTCCAAACTGAGATGCACTGTAAGTGTAAAACGCACACCAGAATTTAATGACTTAGTATAAAAATAAGAATGTAAGCCGGGCGCGGTGGCTCAAGCCTGTAATCCCAGCACTTTGGGAGGCCAAGACGGGCGGATCACGAGGTCAGGAGATCGAGACCATCCTGGCTAACACGGTGAAACCCCGTCTCTAATAAAAATACAAAAAAAAAAAAAACTAGCCGGGCGAGGTGGCGGGCGCCTGTAGTCCCAGCTACTTGGGAGGCTGAGGCAGGAGAATGGCGTAAACCTGGGAGGCGGAGCTTGCAGTGAGCTGAGATCCCGCCACTGCACTCCAGCTCGGGCGACAGAGCAAGACTCCGTCTCAAAAAAAAAAAAAAAAAAAGAATGTAAACATCTCAATAATTTTTATATTGATTACATATTGAATAGCAATATTATATATAGGGTTAAATATATTACTAAAATTGATTTCACTTGTTTTTAAAATATTCTTAATGTAGCTAGTAGAAAATTTTAAATTACACATGTGGCTTGCATTCTATTTCTATTGGATACTGTTACAGAAATTAGCTTTCTCTGTTACACAGATTATCTTACAGAATCAGGATAGAACATACATCTGGGCCACTCACAGAACTACAGTGAGGAATTGGAAAGATCTCTGAAATCAAAATGTGTACTCTCTCTTTTTCCTTTTTCCTCCCTCTCTCACTGGAGCCATGTGGTTACTGGTCTTTGCCCACCTGCTGGCTTTGCCCTTTTTTCCTCTCTCTGCCTCTACATGTGTCTCCCTCTCTTCCTCTGTCTCTTTCATCTCTGTTCCAATCCACTGTGTCCAGGAGGATGGGGTCACGTGGCTTGCTGCGCATTCACCAAAAGTAATGATAACAGGTTCTCAGGAAGAGGGCACAGCTAGGTCAGACAAATTGACTGACATGTTTGCTTAGCATATAAAATGTGTAAACACGATATGGGCTTGGCAGCTGTCAACATTCCCCAGTTTTTACACTTAACAGACTACATTTGCTTTGAGGACTTTTGTAAGTACTCTGTTGAATAGGTGACAAATTTAATCTGAGAGTATATTATTTAATTCGTGTCATCACTAAAGAAAACATGTAACTAATCTTTCTTTCTGGGGCTTGTACCAGTGCCCAGAAATAGTCAGCATCACTGATGAGCCTCAAATTTCCAACAGTGTACCTTGAACTCAATGCCTATTCATATAATAACAGACTTTGCCCATAAGACCAGGCTCACCATATGCATCAATTATATGAAGCTATCAAGTTAATAAATGGGTGACCTACCCCCAGATAGAACTTTCTTATAGATCTGGAACTGTCAAATTTAGTTCCTGAGGGTGTTTTGGGCTGGTCTCAATAAATGGATGACCTTCCATAAATGAGTTGATAAAGAGCAAAGAGACATAATTCAATCAATTATTATTGGATTACTTTATAACCACATCATTTTCTGTAATTTAAGAAATGTATCCAAGTGGCCCCTGTTAGAACATATACATGTGACCTAGAGATATTATTAGATTACCAGATGCTTTTATATCTTCAGCAAGTATTTTTGTGCCAGACGTTATCCTAAATCCATTCTCATCATTAACAATTTATCAGAAATAGATTTTTTGAATATTATCTTTCCCGAGGAAAAAAATGGGGCCCATAAAAAACGGAATAAAGAGTAGCAACTTTTGTTGAAAGATAGGATTTGGTTCACTTTAGAATATACCCATGAAAAATGAGCTTTAGTGGGATGCTGCAGAGGAACCCCAAATAGCTCGGATATGGACTAGGACCCTGGGCACTTGGGAGGGAAGGGAGGTAGGAGATAGTGCAGAAAGAGGAGGCAGTGGTGGCCCCAAAACACTTTCTGCCTACTTTATCATTCTGATGGAACTTGAGCTTTGACAATGATACTCTTCTTTGCTGCTCCATCTCACAGCCCAGCTTTGGGGCTATGGTCTTCAAAGTCGGTAGGAGTATTCTAAGTTCCTAAGGGTCTTTTGGGCTGGTCTCAACAAACGGATGACTTTCCATAAATGAGCTGATGAAGAGCAAAGAGATATAATTCAATCAATTATTATTGGATTATTTTATAACCACATATATGCACTAAAAGACTACTTAAAACATTTAAAAACATTAAAACACTTCTTAACCTCCATAAATCTGTAATACAATTTGAACTTATTTTTTAAACTTGGGTTTAGCATTTAGCTGAATTTCATTAATTTCTCCTCCCTAATAGCCTGAATATTCTGTTTAAGATAACATTTGGTTCATATTATCTATAGCAATATATATTTCTTTCATATATATTAATATATTTTATTAAGCTGGTATTGAGCAGGAAGGAAAATGGCTAGGAAAACTCAAGAAATAAAAATAGTGTCACAGTGTATATGGATTAAATTGATAGGAAATTTTATTCTACCTTTTACTTAGAAAAAAATTTTAGGTCAATAAGACATCAAAAGCTTTTTAAAAGTTGACTAATGGGGCCGGGCGCGGTGGCTCAAGCCTGTAATCCCAGCACTTTGGGAGGCCGAGACGGGCGGATCACGAGGTCAGGAGATCGAGACCATCCTGGCTAACACGGTGAAACCCCGTCTCTACTAAAAATACAAAAACTAGCCGGGCGAAGTGGCGGGCGCCTGTAGTCCCAGCTACTCGGGAGGCTGAGGCAGGAGAATGGCGTAAACTCGGGAGGCGGAGCTTGCAGTGAGCTGAGATCTGGCCACTGCACTCCAGTCCGGGCGACAGAGCGAGACTCCGCCTCAAAAAAAAAAAAAAAAAAAAAAAAAAAAAAAAGTTGACTAATGGATTAAAAGAAAGTTTATAGGTATTTACAGCTCTTTGTGGTTCATAGCAAAAATTAAACACCATTTAGTAGAGTTTAAATTTAAGATGTTTAAGGTGGAAAAAAAAACAGTAACTAGAAAAAAAATTTAAAATTTTCATTGCAAAAAATTATGACTAATGCAGAAAATTAATGCAGAATATTATGACTAATTTTATTTTGGCCTAAACATCGATAAAATATTTATAGAAAAATTATAACTTTCTTAACTCTTAACAATATTCACATATATATTGTGTTAACATAGCCTTAGACAAAAAAAGAATACCTATATGAGCAACTGCAAAAATGAAAGAAGGGTTTGGGGAAATTTCTTTAGCCAATTTCCTTAATATAAGGACTTGGATAATCTGTAAAAGTGACTGGAATCTTTAAATAAGAGGTCAAGAGTGAAGACAGGGTAAGCCGGGTGGGTGCAGTGGTTCACGTCTATAATCCCAGCACTTTGGGAGGCCAAGGCAGGCGGATCATGAGGTCAGGAGATTGAGACCACCCTGGCTAATATGGTGAAACCCCATCTCTACTAAAAAATACAAAAAATTAACCGGGCGTGGTGGCACACACCTGTAATCCCAGCTACTCGGGAGGCTGAGGCAGGAGAATCACTCGAACCCAGGAGGTGGAGGTTGCAGTGAGCCGAGATCGCGCCACTACACTGCAGCCTGGGCAACAGAGCGAGATTCTGTCTCAAAAAAAAAAAAAAAAAAAAAAAGACCGAGTAAGCCAAGAGGACTGTTGGCTTACTAAAATAAAAGAAAAGGGAGAATAAAAAGAAATGTTACTAAGGTAGGAAACAGACAAATCTATAGACCTCTGAGGAGTTGGTTTCCATAAATATGGGCCTCTTTCCCAGTAAATTGTCACTTCCTACATGCACTGTTTAGCTTAATAGTAGAATTTTACCATAATCGAAAGTTAAGTAGGCTTACTAAAATTCTTGCGTGTTTTGTTTTGGCAAATTCCATAGTTACTATGCCAATTCGCAGGAGTCTGACATAAATGATACATAATGCTAGAAAATTGAGTTTAAAATACACTTCTATTTTATATTCTCATTCCCATAATAGAGGAACAGAAAACTGAGTCTAATGCTGCTGTGTTATTGACACTTCAAAAAAGATTTAATTAGTTTCTCTGACAAAGCAGTAAATCTTTAAATTAAAGAGTTCAGGAGTGCTGAGCCCCATACACTCTCTAAGGAAGTTTAAATAGGAATAAGTTCTCAACACATCTTTCTGGTGCTTCCCATGAGGCAGCCAGTGCTGCCCCTGGACAAATGTGAAACATAAATATGCCTCGAATTTAGAAGACTCAATTACAGGCATGTAGTATTAATAAAATAAAATTTCACGATGTTAAGAAATTAGAAGTCAATCTCCAAAATGCTGGAGAATGAGACAGATAAAAATGTCAATAAATACAAAAGGTCACGTTCTTCTATAACAATAAACAACGTTTCATAAGTGCTTATGAAATACTATGGCTTACTTTAAGTGTTGTACATGGACTGAGTTTTTAATTTTTTCATCAACCCTATGTGATTGATGCTATTATTCCCATTGTACAGACGAGGAAACGGGGGCATAAACAGATTGAGTAACTTCATAAGACTATACTGCTGGAGGGTATCTATAGCAAAAGCTGTGGCTGTGCCAACTACATTCCCTTGGGCGATGCACACCCAAATCTCACATCTACCTGCCAGGGCAGGTCTATTTTGTGTTGTGCAAGGCAGACCAAAAAAATCCAGGACTAGAATCAGTACCTACCCTCTTCCAGGACCCCTCAACCAAGGACTCGTGCAATTTAGTGTATAACATCCAGCTCCCTCACCTCTCAAGTAGGAAAATCGGAGGCCCATGTTCTGTATTGGCTACCAAGAGCTCCCAAATAAGATTAAACTCTAGCTATCCACAGTCATAACTCACTTGAAAATTCATCATTTATTGTCTGCCTTCCCTCTCTGTTCCAACTTTCTCAGTTCCTATCATAGATTCCTAAGATCACCTTCCAAATAAACTAATCTCACTCACATCCATGTCTCAGGGTCTGTTTCTGGGAACCCAAACTAAAAGGGACCACTATTCAGGATTAGAACCCAAACAGCCTGGCTGCAGAGTCTATAAGATTAATCACTACAATATACTGCCCACTCTCAAAAAGTTGACACATATTTTGTAAAAATTGTCTCAAGTCATGATAGAAGGAAAAACCATTCCCCATTTTACATTCCAACTTCCTGTCAAGAATTGTGAAGGGCCTGAGATTTTATTTTTTGCCAGCTAACAAGTTAGCCTGCCACGGAGTATGATAAAGATTGTTAGAAGACACAAGACTCGTGGGGCAGAGACAAGAGACTTTATTACTCACAGCAAGAGAAGTAGACAGAGTATCAGCCTTTTCACCAGTACCCCAAGGCCCAGTTCCCACAGGGCAACAGGGACAAGCCCAGATAGACAGCTGCACATACAACTGATTGTGTTATGGTAGAGAAACACTAAAGTTAGGGAACCCTAATCTTTTAGACTGAATAGTAAGCATGCCTGCTATTTGCTCCACAAAGAGACATTATCTGTCTTTCAAGGCTGTTCTATAAAAATCATTGAAAAAATAGTCTGTAATAAAGGAAATCAGTGCCTTACTTGCAACATGTGCAGATATGCAAGAGATCAACGGAAAATTGTCTTCCAGCACTTCCATATTCTGAAATCAAGAAAGATGTTTATAGTTTCATCATACACTAAAAACATACAATTATGCCTGATAGAAAATGGCAAAAACAAAGGGTAATTTTTTAAAAATGTTGATCACATTGTTCTTTTCTGCCTTTGCTTTTTTGTTTTCAAAGCATAAATACATTCTGATTTGATACGCACAATAATCCTGTCAGGTTAGTATTTTATAGCTGATGGAAAACTGACTCAGAAGGCAAGGTGTTTCACTGACACTCATCTAGTGAGTGATGGGGCTGAAACTTAAACCCAAGACTTCTAACTTCAAAGCTGCCAAACACTTGACTAATTGTACTAGAATCAACGGACAACTGTCTAGAACTTAAAACCTAAGAGGAGATTGAGTGGCTCTCTTCGTTTCTTCAATGCTGCCACACATCCACATCAGGATTTCAAAAATAATACTGAAGACAAATCTGGGGGAAAAGGGATAGATTGTAAGTGGAGGAAACGACATAAATGTTCTTTTTATTTTTTAATGTTCAACTCCCCTTTCCTCTGTTCATGTGTTTTTAGGGTGGTTTGTAACATGGAAATCAGACAAAAAAAAAAAAAAAAAAAAAAAAAAAAAAAGCCCAGGAAAGCTATGGGTTTAGAATTGAGCTGTGAAACAATTTCCAGAATTATCAGAATTACGGCATTTTCACCCAAATGGCTGCAATATATATGTATTAAATACTTCAGAATTTCATGCCTTTTTCCCATCAGGGAAATCTGAGAATATGAGTTCATTCAGAAGCTCAAGCTAATGTTACACTTTCGGACATACTGTTTGTGCCCCTGTTTACTGCATATATGATGCCTGAAAAAAAAAAGTGTATCGATCAAATTCTACTACATCAAATTAGAACTAAAGTGCATTATGGAAATTTTTTACTTAAAGGAATCCTATAGCGAATCCATTTCGTAAAAAACAGCTGTACTTAGCGACACGCAGTGACTAGTGGGAAAGCCTTGACCAAAGAGTAGAAACTCTGGGATTCTAGTGCTGCTGAACATTTGTGTCATTTGTAACAAGGGGTGGGGACATTGAATTAGATAATCTCTAAAGGTTTCCAGTTCAGTTTTGCCTTTCCTGGAGTGCAGTGGCTAACAGCATTGGCTGTAGACCCAGACAGATAAGAGTTTCTGTATCTGCTGCTTACTGGATGTGTACGCTCTGAATGTTATATAACCTTCTTACTCTTGTTTCCTAACTTGTAAAATAAGAATAATTCCCCATAGTTCAAAACACACTTATATTAAATTAGATAACATTTATTTATTTATTTATTTATTTATTTATTTATTTATTTGTTTGTTTGTTTATTTGAGATGGAGTCTCATTCTGTCGCCCAGGGTGGAGTGCAGTGGTGCGATCTCGGCTCACTGTAACCTCCACCTTCTGGGTTCACGCCGTTCTCCTGCCTCAGCCTCCCGAGTAGCTGGGACTACAGGCGCCACCACCACGCCCAGCTAATTTTTTGTATTTTTAGTACAGATGGGGTTTCATCGTGTTAGCCAGGATGGTTTCAATCTCCTGACTTCATGATCCGCCCGCCTCGGCCTCCTAAAGTGCTGGGATTACAGGCATGAGCCACTGTGCCTGGCCTAAATTAAATATTTATTAAGTGCTTTGTGCAGTTCTTGGCACTTACTGGGCACTTGATAAATTGCAACCAAAGTCATTTTTAATTCTATGTTTTCATAATCAAGTTCGCTTAACGTGAGATTTTCTATAATAACAAACATTTTCTGGACTCTTTTAAATAATGTCTGACTACAAGTAATTTAATCCATGCATTCATGTTTTTCCCAACATTTTATTGAAAATTTCCAAGCCTGTTGTAAAGTTGAAAGAACTGTGCAGTGGTATTCTCACTTATTTTTCTACTCGTCCCTATATCCATCCAAAATCCTTATTATTTTGATGCACGTCAAATCAAGTTGGAAACATCAGTATACATCACACCCAAACATGTCAGCCTGCATACTGTTAAACAGAGTTTAGGATAAAGAGTTGTTTGTGGTTCTTTTTCTTCCTTTTGAGCTAAAATTTCACATATAATAAAAGTATGTATTTATTTTTATATTTTAAGGTGATTCAGATATTCAGAATTGAATCACCAGTTATATTTGCTGTAACACAATCCATTAGAATGGCTTTAAAATCTGGTGTTGAAGGAAAACCTCACCTCATAGGCCAGCTGAAACACACCAAGTTCTTTAGTTGACTGATCTATTTGGGCACAGGCAACTTAACACACAGTACACCCAAATCCAGAAAATGATCAACTGCGATAGAAGAAGTTCTACTGTGGTTACTAAAAAAGAAAAAAAAAATATCTTCACCATAGCTGGGACATTTAAATAAACATAAATTTTCTGGTGAACTGAGAAAATTTTTTTGCTTCAAAACGTGTTGAAACTTTAGCTCCTTTCTCTAACATAGAGAGAACACTTAGCAAAACTAAATCTTTTCTCGAAGATGGTGGTCATGTGTAAAGATCATAGTAACACACAGAAATAGAGAAGTTGCAGATGGCTGGAAATGGACTGACTCTGTGGGAACCCATGCCCACCCCAAACCAAGAATGAGGGTGTTTGTTTGCTGTATTGGTTTGTTGGTTTGGTTTTGCACATATATATATATTTTTTCTTTTTTTTTTTTTTTTTTTTACCTGTTTATTTTGATGGCATTTATTTCACCAGAGCAGAGACAACAAAGCCTGATTCTTAGGTCCTGGTTACTTAAGGTTTTTCTATATACTGTCCTAAATTCACTTTGAACACACTGGGAGCTTTTTCAAAGCAAGGGGACAATTCAGCAGGGCAGTCAGGAACATGGGTCAGGAATGTAGCCACGTACACTTCCCCCCGGAGTCCTGCCACCTGCTGGCTTTATGACCTCAGGCAAACCTCTTCACCTTGCTAAGGTATGAGTTTTTTGTTTTGTTTTGTTTTGTTTTGTTTTGAGACAGAGTCTTGCTCTGTCACCACACTGGAGGACAGTGGCCTGATCTTGGCTCACTGCAACCTCCGCCTCCCAGGCTCAACGGATTTTCCTGCCTCAGCCTCCCGAGTAGCTGGGATTACAGGCACGCGCCACCACGCCCAGCTAATTTTTGTATTTTTAGTAGAGACAGGGTTTCACCATGTTGGCCAGGATGGTTTTGATCTCTTGACCTCATGATCCACCCACCTCAGCCACCCAAAGTCCTGGGATTACAGGCATGAGCCACCGCGCCCAGCCGGTGTGAGTATTATTACATTTTCAGTCTATTACTGAAAACTGCAACATGGTAGTTTATCAAGGTCTTAAGCATAGATTCGCCATTTTTCAGTCATGCAGCAACATCCGCTTAATGCCTCCTAAGTGCAGAACACTCAGAATAATAACAAAAAATATTTATTTTAAATTTCCAACTTTTAGGAGCTTCATCCCATTATCTTGTGTAATTGGAATAAAGTGTTTGAAATAAACTATTCAACAGAAAGATGACATAGTTGTGAAATATCTGACTCTAGAATTGGACAAACCTGAAATTAGACAAAAGGGTTTGAATTCCTCTCTCATGACTTACTTATGTGGTGACCTTAAGCAAGTGACTTAACATGTCTCTGATATGACAAGTTACTTAATCTCTTGGAGATAAGACTTTCTTATCTGTAAAATGAGGAAAACAACAAAACACAAGCAGGCATTTACTAAGTGCTTATTATTTGCGAGGTGCTGAGTGAAGCACACTCCAACATTCCCTAGCTCATTTAATTCTCATGGCCATCTCGTGAGGCAGACACTGTTACTATCCCCTCCCTTATGTTTTTAAAAAGGAGCACCCAGGGGCATTTGGCTAGTTAGTACAGAGCCCAGGGTTGACCGCAGTGCTCTCTGTCACAATACTACTATAATAATGGTCACACAGGACTGTGTGAGCATGAGATAAGCAATGCAGTCATGACACAGGCACACAGGCGGTGTTTTATCAGTGGTAGCCCTCCATTCTGTTGCGAAAGTATGCCCCCGTGAAAATGCCAGAAATTGTACCTTAGATATTTCCTTACTTTAGGAAGTCAGACCAGGTGCGGTTGCTCATGCCTGTAATCCCAACACTTTGGGAGACCAAGGCGGGCAGATCACCTGAGGTCAGGAGTTCAAGACCAGCCTGGCCAACATGATGAAACCCCATCTCTACTAAAAATACAAAAATTAGCTGGGTGTGGTGGTGTACACCTGTGATCCCAGCTGCTCGCAGGGCTAAGGCAGGAGAATCAGTTCAACGTGGGAGGTGGAGGTTGCAGTGAGCCAAGATTGTACCATTTGCACTCCATCCTGGGTGACACAGCAAGACTCCATCTCAAGAAAAAAAAAAGGCCGGGCGTGGTGGCTCATGCCTGTAGTCCCAGCACTTTGGGAGACCTAGGCGCGCAGATCATGACGTCAGGAGATTGAGACCATCCTGGCTAACACATGGAAACCCTGTCTCTACTAAAAATACAAAAAATTAGCCAGGAGTGGTGGCACACACCTGTAGTCCCAGCTACTTGGGAGGCTGAGGCAGAAGAATCACTTGAACCTGGGAGGCAGAGGTTGCAATGAGCTGATACCGCGCCACTGCACTCCAGCCTGGGTGACAGAGCATGACTCTGTCTCAATTAAAAAAAAAAAAAGGAGGTTAGTAAATGTTTCCCAAAAAGGAAGAAATTAATTACAAATAAATCTGACCTGAAATACTAACTTCTATTCCCAAAGGGAAGTTTCCTTGTTATGCCAGCTGTTCACATCTCAGGGAGACACATGCACTTTTGCTACCAAACAGTAAAGACAGGGTCAAGCGCTTGAGGGGTTCCACAATGACTGATAAAACATTTTTGCATCAGTCAAGTATGAACATTTCTGCACTAAACATCCCAATACCAAATTCTCACATACCCCCTCACTCTTCTTAGAAGGGTCCAAAATGAACCCAAGATCACACTTTATTCTTTGGAGATGTCTTGATTAATTTGTAATGTAATGAGCCAGTTTCTTACCAACAAGCAGGAAATGAAGAACTGAATCCCAGCATCCTTCTCAGGAGGCAGATTACAAGAAGATGAGCTCCCAGAAGGCCACACGGGCCCCTTTCCTGGGAGTCTTATATTTGTGGTTTCTTACCGATATATTGGCTCAAGTAGGACACATACTTGAATCTGTCACATTATTTTCTCATGTGTTTTATATAGATGTGTCTGTCTTACTAGAAATTTTGCCAAAATGATAAAGCAGTTTCTTTTTCTTTTCTTGAGATAGGGTCTCACTCTATAGTCCAGGCTGAGGTGCAGTGGTGCTATCACAGCTCACTGCAGCTCAACCTCCTGGGCTCAGGTGATCCTCCCACTTCAGCTTCCTGAATAGCTGGGACTATAAGCACACACCACTACATCTGGCTAACTTGAAAAAAAATTTTTTTTCTGTAGGCTGGGTGTGGTGGCTCACACCTGTAATCTAAGCACTTTGGGAGGTCGAGGCTGGAGGATCACCCGAGGTCAGGAGTTTGAGATCAGCCGGGCCAACATGGTGTAACCCTGTCTCTACTAAAAATACCCTGACTCTATTTGGGAGGCTGAGGCAAGAGAATGGCTTGAACCTGGGAGGTGGAGGCTGTACTGATCCAAGATGGCGCCACTTTACTCCAGCCTGGGTGACAGAGCAAGACTCCATCTAAAAAAATATATAATTTTTTTTTTTTTTTGAGACGGAGTCTCGCTCTGTCACCCAAGCTGGAGTGCACTGGCCAGATATCAGCTCACTGCAAGTTCCGCCTCCCGGGTTCACGCCATTCTCCTGCCTCAGCCTCCCGAGTAGCTGGGACTACAGGTGCCCGCCACCTCGCCCGGCTAGTTTTTTTTTTTTTATTTTTTAGTAGAGACGGGGTTTCACCATGTTAGCCAGGATGGTCTTGATCTCCTGATCTTGTGATCCGCCCGCCTCGGCCTCCCAAAGTGCTGGGATTACAGGCTTGAGCCACCGCGCCCAGCCAAATTTTTTTTTTTTTTTTTTTTTGTAGAGATGAGGCTTCATCATGTAGCCCAGGTTGGTCCCATAGTTATTTATTGAGTCTACCTGAGCATGAAGCTAATTTGGTTTCTGTGATTTTGTGCATTTGGTTTGCTTTATTTTTGGAGGTGAGAGTTTTGGAGGGTAAAGGGCTGCTTCCTCCCCAGGTTGCACTGTGTGGGCAACAACCTTGTTCTCATTTGCCTGTGGCTAGTTTAGTCTATAGATCACATAAAAGCTGGTAACAGGGAATAAGGATTCTCCAAGAGCTTCTGAAAGAGCAGCCCACAACCCCTGACAGGAGAGTGCAGGTGTTTGTGGAAATGTGCATACCCATGGTAACTTTTGCAACAAGCCTCACCTTTCCGTGGGGACCTGGCTATGAGGTACTTTTCTTTGCTCTCATCATCCAAGAACTATTGTGGATAAGAACTATTCTTTCAGTGCAGTTTGAGGCCTGAGATCATGCACCTTCATTAGCCAAACACGATTTTATACACACACACACACACACTTCCTCGACATTTCCCTTCATACTCATTAATCTCCATGTAAATCTCTTCAGAAAGAGATAAACAAACATGCTCTGTACTAATAAGCGGTAGCGGTTGACTCCCAAGATCTATTCCACCTCTATGACTAGTATTAACTATGCCCGTACCCCTTGGCACTGAATGGATTAAAACAGGAATGTAACCTAGTCTTGGCTGATGAGCCATGAGAGAGAGTCTCCTGCCTCTGGGAACAGTTTCCCACCTCATAGTACAGACCCACAAGAAGGAGGCAGTCTCTCTTCTTCCTCTGGTCTGGACTATGTTGTATCTGGGATACCTATAATGACTGCAGCCACCTTGCCACCAGTCAAGTAGGAGGCCAGGGCCAAGAAAACTGTCACAACGTTGGGCTGGAGCCCTGCGATGTAGCATGCCTGGAATCCATCCTGCCTCTGGACTTCGGCTATATGACATATTTGATTATGCCAGCTGGAGTTAGGTTTTCTGTTACTTGCAGTGGAAAGCAATTTAGCTGATTCAGATGCTATTTAGTTGCTATAACAGAATACCTGAGAGTGAGCAATTTATAAAGAAACAAGGTTTATTTAGCTCACAGTTCTGCAGGCTGGAAAGTACAGTAAGCATGGTGCTAGCATCTGCTTGGCCTATGATGAGGGCCATGAGCTAGGTCAAAACATGATGAGGATCAAAGGAAGTGAACATGTGTGCAGAGAGATCAAAGAGGAGGAGGAACCTCACTTTATAACAACCTCCTTTCAGAGGATTTTTTTTTTTTTTTTTGAGACGATGTCTCACTCTGTCACCCAAGCTGGAGTACAGTGGCACGATCATGGCTCACTGCAGCCTTGACTTCTCAGACTCAGGTGATTCTCCCATCTCAGCCTCTCAAGTAGCTGAGACTACAAGCACACATCACCATACCCAGGTAATTGTGCGTGTGTGTGTGTGTGTGTATGTGTGTATTTTTAGCAGAGGCGGGTATTTGCCATGTTGCCCGGGCTGCTCTTGAACTCCTGAGCTCAAGAGATCCGTCCGCCTTGGTCTCTCAAATTGCTGGGATTACAGGCTTGAGTCACCGCACTTAGCCAGGGGAATCTATTCCTGGAGCACTAGTCCAGTCTTATGAGAGTGAGAACTCACTACAGCAAGAATGGCACCAAGTCATTCATGGGGATCTGCCCCCATGATTCAAACACTTCCTAAGAGGCCCCACCTCCAACACCGCCACACTGGGGATCACATTTCAACATGACTTTTGATGGAAACAAAAACACCATATCCAAACCACAGCAGATGCACTATAATTTTCATGGGCAAACTTAATTGTTAGCAGTCCTCTAATGTCATGTATTTCTCCAATTACTCATCTACTCTATTGCTTTGAGTAATTATAATTACTAATATGCTTTGAGTTCAAAGGTATTAGTTGTTGATACGGAGGAGAGTCTGCTGACTTGTTTTAAAAAGCAGTATTTCGCCGGGCGCGGTGGCTCACGCCTGTAATCCCAGCACTTTGGGAGGCCGAGGCGGGTGGATCACAGGGTCAGGAGATCAAGACCATCCTGGCTAACACAGTGAAATCCCGTCTCTACTAAAAATACAAAAACAAAATTAGCTGGGCGTGGTGGTGGGCACCTGTAGTCCCAGCTACTCAGGAGGCTGAGTCAGGAGAATGGCATGAACCTGGGAGGCGCAGCTTGCAGTAAGCCGAGATCACGCCCATGTACTCCAACCTGGGTAATAGAGTGAGACTGTCTCAAAAAATAAAAAAATTAAAAATAATAATAACATAAAAAGCAATATTGCTTGTATTCAACTAATTTGTAATCCTTCCCTATCCCTCCCACAGTCGCTCATTAGCATGTAGCACCGGTTAGTGTAACACTGGGAGTAGCCATGAATATTCATCAAAAACCAATGGGCCAGGCATGGTGGCTCACGCCTGTAATCCCAGCACTTTGGGAGGCCAAGGTGGGTGGATCACGAGGTCACAAGATCGAGACCATCCTGGCTAACACTGTGAAACCCCATCTCTACTAAAAACACAAAAAGTTAGCTGGGTGTGGTGGTGGGCACCTGTAATCCCAGCTACTCAGGAGGCTGAGGCAGGAGAATGGCCTGAACCCAGGAGGTGGAGCTTGCAGTGAGCCGAGATCCTGCCACTGCACTGCAGCCTGGGTGACAGAGCGAGATTCCATCTCAAAAAAAAAAAAAAAAAAAAACCCTTCTTTACTAAAAATACAAAAAATTTGCTGGGCGTGGTGGCCCACGCCTATAGTCCCAACTATTCAGGAGGCTGAGGCATGAGAACTGCTTGGATCCAGAAAGTGGAGGTTACAGTAAGCAGAGATCACACCACTGCACTCCAGCTTGGGAGACAGGGCAAGACTCTCTCCACAAAAAAAAAAAAAAAAAAAAAAGGCAGAAACTATTAAACACGCATGTATCATTTACCAAACCTAGACTGAGAAAACAAAGATGAGATTAGAAATTAATCATAAAATAACTTCTAATATTCTTTGAGTTCAAAGTATGTGTGGGGTGTTGTGTTAAATACTTTATCTACATTATTTGATTTAATTCTCAAACCAGTCTTATGAGTTGGTACTATTATTAGCCTAATTTTACTAACAAGAATAAATGGGGCTCACTTCACACACTGCAGAATTTGGATTAGAACTTAGATAGTCTGACTCCAGGACTGGCACTTTTAACCGTGGTGCTCTATTTAGTTTTACACTTTAAAGTATGAGTTAACATGGCAATGCACAGAGCCACTGCTAATCTACATGGTGGCTTTGTGCAAAACAGAAAAAAACAAAAGTCCCTGCCCACCTCCAGAACAAATGCAGCTCCACAGCTTCAAAGCTTAGAGTGTAGGTGGCATCTCTGACCAAGCAAACAGGTGCTACGTCCTCCAGGTGATAACAGCCCTTGCAGGGCACAGGCCTTGGAAACTAATCTCCATTTGCCTCCTCAGCTAGATACCTCCCTACAGTGCACAGACTCTGTAACTCTATGAGGGGCTTTACCATAACTTATATTAATGTATGCTTTTTACTGTTACCACTCTAAGGGCTTGTTTACAAGCTCTCCACACGAACATCCCTTGTTAGCCTCTCCAGATCTAATGTCCACCTTTCTCCACCCTAGACAGTTGTACCCTTGTGACTTTTATGGACTCCATCAATGGCTCCCTTGAGCTCTGGCTTCCAGTTAGGTTCATACAATGGGAGGCACCAGTCAGAAATCCCACGGAAGGAGGAAAGTGAGGCGGGTGTTTTGTCTGTTGGCAGCCTACTCACTGTGCCAGAAAGCATCAGTAGCTTTGGTTCCCCGCGAACGCCTCAGTTTGTCAGGCAGCTCTCTCCCACAGTAACAGCAAGAATCTCTGGTGGCCACTTCTCCCCTTTTGCCCTTCAAGTCTGGAAGCCGTGCAAGGTCCCCCGCTGTTGCTAGTCCTAAGATGCTTCATCATCCCTTGATCACGCTCTATCTCTACCCATACTCTATGAAAGTCCCATAGTTAAACTTCTCAATTTTCCTGTTGGAGTGAGCCATCTGTTTCCTGCCAGGACATTGAGTGACACATGGGGGAAACAAACTTTCACTATTTTAAGCAAAAATGGAATTTGGGGAAGGCATGTTTGGAGTCACAGAAACTAGGGGAGGTAGGAGGACCAGGGTTGGAGAAGAAGCAGGAACCAGAGGATAGCTGGAATGTCAAGGAGCAGGAATTGCAACTAAAGTCATTCTGTGGCAAGAGCCCAGGCCACCCACTGCCACTGCTTGAGTGCCCACCAACCATCCTGTGTCCTTCAGTCACCTGCTCAACAGTCAGAGCTTCTAGGAGAGGGTCTGATTGCCTGTGTCTCCCACTCAAGAGCCAGAGCTTCTAGGAGAGGGTCTGACTGCCAGTGTCTCCCTATACCTCCACTCCCAGGCTGAACTGGGCAGAGGACAGGAAAGATCAGGCCCCTCTGACTACCGTGGTAGGAAGTGGAAGCCAATATCCACCAAGACCACACCCAGTGGGTGATTCCTTTAAAACAAGAGACCAGGGTACTAATAGGAAATACTTCCTCCCCTCCCCAAGAAAGGACAAACATCACTATCCTAATTAACAGAAGAATATGAAACCGCCTTTACAACAGGCATCTAAAGTAGATTTTTCCTCAAGAAAACCCAAAGATTCATATAGAGATAGCCACTTCTCAATGAGAATTTCAGTAACAGAGAAGTTCCAGACCATTTTAACCAACGTCCCAAAAATGAAAATTCTTTAAAAGGTTTTCAACTAGATTTGATGTAAAGTTGCTGGTTTTATCCTAACAAAGTGTCCACTTGTCACACCATTGCAGAATTGCCCATTAAAGGGATTTTTTGGCCCAATATCCAGCCATGCAAAAATTAGAGAACTCAGAGACCGATAATTTAAAAATCAATTTACTCTAGGAATTCATGTCATCTATTTCAGGCTAGAAATAGGGCCCCAACAATTTTTTTTTTTTTTTTTTTTTTTTTTTTTTTTTTTTTTTTTGAGACGGGGTTTTGCTCTTGGCATTCAGGTTGGAGTGCAGTGGCACGATTTTGGCTCACTGCGACCTCCGCCTCCCAAGTTTCAAGTGATTCTCCCACCTCAGCCTCCAGAGTAGCTGGGATTACAGGTGCCCGCCACTGCACCCGGCTAATTTTTTTCTGTATTTTTAGTAGAGACGGGGTTTCACCACTTTGGCCAGGCTGGTCTTGAACTCCTGACCTCAGGTGATCCTCCGACCTCGGCCTCCCAAAGTACTGGGATTACAGGCGTGAGCCACCATGCCTGGCCTGGCCCCAACAATTTTCATATCTTTTAGTCTCTTAAAGGTTCTTTTCTTTATGAGGGCTCCTTCTCTCAGATTCTGATTTCTACCAGCTCTAGATATGAGTTAAGAGTATAGTTTTTTTAGGAACTGAAGACAAATAGCTTATTAAAGAAGTTTAAAGATAATGCCACTGCTGGGCACGGTGGCTTACATCTGTAATCCCAACACTTTGGGAGGCCGAGGTGGGTGGATCACGAGGTCAGGAGTTCGAGACCAGCCTGGCCAGCATGGTGAAACCCCATCTCTACTAAAAATACAAAAAATTAGCCAGGCATGGTGGCGCATACCTGTAGTCCCAGATACTCGGGAGGCTGAGGCAGGAGAATTGCTTGAACCCAGCAGGCAGAGGTTGCAGTGAGCTGAGGTCCTGCCACTGCACTCAAGCCTGGGCAACAGAGCGAGACTCCATTTCAAAAAAAAAAAAGATAATGCTATTCTATTACGTTTGTCCACTGTAGTATTTATAATTCATACAATTACTAAATCTAACATAAAATTTAGACCATTACTTTTGTAGCTCTTTTGGCACGATGCTTTATCTCAACTCCAAAATTAACTTACTTCACCAAGACAGAGCTGATGAGTTACAAACTTCAGCATATACTTTACTTGTCATGAATGGAAGCAATACATACGCATAACTGTCCCCTAGAGATTTCTTGATACCCTTACTGTTACAATGGTATCAATAAGCAATTATTTTTCTTTGAAATAAGATTACATAGATGCCATGCCTATATTTTTAAATTGAGAATCTATATTATGTTAAATTGGGTTGGTTGGTTGTGTAGATATTTTTACTTAGAAAATGTTAATTTATTGGATACATGTGGAACAAACAGACTGTCCAAGCCAACCAGGACGTTTACAGAGCTGCCAGGGTGATGATTTTCTTTTGTATGACCATTTGATGAAAACCTGAGATGGATTTTTATGATATAATCAGACATTTAACATTTTTTAGTTTAAGATGTAACTTGTCTCATATGCTTATGTGTTTCATATGCTTCTTGTGTCAATGACATAAGAAAAATTTTAAGGACACAGTAGAAAAGGTGCATGGAGAAGGACTACAATGTTCACATATTTAAGCATTTGTGGTTATGTTCTCAACGGGGTATTCACTGACAATATGTCATCTTATAATGCACATATACATGCTACTACCCTAAATATACACAACTCCACATCTAATGGCCTATAATACTTATTAGTTGCCTAGTAGAGACAAGAAAGTAGAAGATCTAGCCCTTCCATTCCAGGAGCTGATAATATCTATACACCTTTGCCTTCCAACTTGAAAAACATTTTCTTTCTCTTAACGTAGTCTTGGTCTACTCAAAGCCATTGAACAGGTCTTTCAAATGGAAATGGTAGGCTTTGAGCCGTTCTAATAACCAGTATCTGTACAATAAAATCAGCAGATCTGAAACACTGATTAAAGTGACTTGGTATCCTGAATACCTAGAAACTGATGGTCAATAAGAGGCTATTACTTCCTTTTACCAGCTCCTCACATCTTATACTGCTCTTTTACAGACTGGGATGTAGAAAAGGGGCTGGCCCACCCAAATGCCTGATCTCTCTGAATGCACGTGCTCCATATGCATAAATGGAAAGAATAAATCGAAATGAGGCCACTGTTTTCTTGTTTTCCTGTGTCAGGACACTGTCAGCATGAGTAGGAATATCAATCGCCAGGCATGCAAGATCTAGTGAGTTCCTATTCCAGTGCTGCTTTCTCTGCTAGATCAGGTGGCGGTTTGCAGAAAAGCAACATCCTGAAAGTTTATTTGCTATTTGCAAGTCAGGGAATATGACTGGGCACAGAAAAATAGTCTACTGCTGCTTCAGAAAGTATTTCATAGACATTTTGAGGATGTTGCTTCCATAGGAAAGAAAATATCTGATTTCTGGACTGAAGTATATACAAAGTTGGGGCCAAATCCAACATGGGTCTGTGGTTTACAAACTGTGAGATGTGAAAAAGGATGTGATGGCAGGTCCCATCTGTCTCATTCACCCTAGTTCCTGACATACAGTAGCCATTCAATAATTCAATAATAATTATTGAATAAATGAATAACTGAACAAATAAATGAGCAGATTTCTTAATGACAAATTCATTTTGAAGCATTTTTCTGATCCTTGGTGGTTAAAAGCCTAAGGGAAGATATAATTCACAGTGATTCCTTTAGATGCAGCTAAATTTTGGTTAAGCAACACCAGTATATGAAAATCTGGGTTCACAAAATAAATACATTAGAGTTACTATACTTACTATATGCTTTACAATTAAGTAGAAATATACCTTAATGTAGTGGGTTTCTAAATGCTGGCCCATGAGGTCTCCTTAGGTTCACAGTGAAATAAGAAAAATTAGTGTGACATATTGTTCATCATGAGGCTGTTCAATTCAAGGAACTGTCCTTTATTCAAAAATGAATCTTCCCCCATTTCTGAGGTTAAAATACTTTTTAATAAATGATGCGCATAATCTATGCTAGTTGTTCCTTTTTAATACTCTTGCCAATATAAAGTTGCCAAACCTATATTGACTACCTTGCTTATCAGAAAATATTTTATTAGTCTGAGAGATTCAAATGTCGGGGACTGGCTTAGTTTCAAAATATGACTCATTTTATAAAAGCATACAAGTGTTTTTGTTGTTGTTTTTAGAAATCTATCTACTGAATAAAGGAAGTAGTATAACCTTGGCTTTAATGCCCATGTTAATGACAGCCAACAGGTGGTAAGTTGCTGCTCCATGCCTAGCTCTCAGAGCTTTTTAAAACGTATTCATCCATTTAAATTTCACAGTAGCCCAAGGAGGAAGTATTGTTATTATCTCCGTTTTACAGATGAGGAATTCTAGGGATTGTCAACTCCATGCCCCAAACGATGCACAACACAGCTAGTAAAGTGGCAGAATCGAGATTCAAACAATGGCTCCAAGAACATATATTCTTTTTTAAAATGTACTTTTTTGTTTCTTTTTTTGACTCCTCAGAGATCCCTACTCTGAACATATATTCTTACATTACAAAGAAACTGGGTCATATGAGAGTACAACCAAGAGAAAAACATTGTTTGTTATTATATTATAATGTTATGGAAATGGAGGTTCAATTAGCGTAGAGATTATAAACTCCTCTTCAAGACTGACATTATCTTATACTGAAGTCAGAGCCTCTCCCAATCTTAGTTTATCAACTCAATTCTTGATAACCTATTTTTAGCTTCAGTATTTACAGATACTGTCTTAAGCAACATTGTTGCTTAAGCTCTTGCTTTAATTAGCCAATTCCAAAAAACTCCCACAAAAAAAAAAAACAAAACAAGAAAATATGGTATTTGCAATGGGGTGTTTCAACCAAGAAGGGTCTTTAAGCGCAACACCCAAAAGCTTAGACATCAGGATTAAGTTAATTTAGGGCAAATTCAACCTTACAGTCAACAAATAAGTATTTCACTTTATATTAAGTTTGTTATTTAAAAGTATTAAAACCAGCTTCTAAATGTAGATATCCATTCCCCAAACAGATGCTTCTTTAAAATAGGAAGAACACAAACTTTAGTAGGAACTCACATATTCCCTTGCAGAGTCAGAAACCCAAACATAACAGCAATTGGGCAAGTAGGTAAATGAGGAAGTAAAATTCATAAGAAATGGACAGCGAAATCGATGAGTCAAATTAGACATTTTGACTATAAAGCCACCAAACGCCTCTCCCCCAATACCAAAAGCCAAAACTTTTTCAAATATACAGCAACTGAATCAGACGGTAATTTTGCCTTTAAAAATCTACAATACTCTTGGTAATGGTAGAAATGATTTATCTGGTAGGTTAAAGTTAGGTATCTATCATTCCACTTAACATCATTTACCAAATGCTGCATTTCAGTAATGGAGCTGTCAGTTTATTCTGATGATAATGAAAAACAGGTTTTAACATGGAATAAGCCTTGGGTCCACCAGAAAATAACAGTGAATCCAGAGGTCCTGAGGTTTATGCAGTTTAAAGTAACTCTGTAGATTAAATTTCCACCCTCCAGTCCTGAGAGCTGTGGTGTACACACTCAGTCCGAATACCTTGTTGAGCATACAGGACAGTAATTTCCGACACTGCAGGTAACTCCTGCACAAACTGTTCATTCAAGTTGCTGGCTTCTGCTCAAGTACCCATCCCTAGTCCACATGCCCTAGAAAAACACAGGAACCAGTTCGGGACGTAGTTATCCATCCAGCACCCCTCGCTCCTCCCCAAGACTGTCCTGCCGTTCCAGCTCAGTGGGGCCCAGCCCACTACGATCCAGCTCCCGCTCTCCGAACTTCCCCCGCCCACTCCCCCCTCCACGTGACCAGGACCCGCCCAACCGCCGCTTCGAGTTCCACCAATCAGCAACCACCGCCGCCCAGAATCCGGGACCTGGCGCTCCTCTTTCAAAAAGGCAGCTTAATCCTCCCGCCCTCAGCCGCGCCCCCTTTCCGCTCCCCGCCCCGCCGGTCCCTCCCACTTCCCTCAATTCCCTGTTCCCCTCCTCCCCTCCGGTGGCGCCCTCCCGCTCCCGGGCTTCGCCCCGCCCCACCAGGGGCAGCGCGCTCGCTCTCTTCTCGCGAGATCTGAGCGTCCCCGCCGCGGCCGCCGGGCTCCCCCTCCCGTCCTCCCACCTCCCTCCCCCGGCATCTCTCACTCTCCGGCTCTCCTCCCTCCCTCCTCCCCCCTCCACCCTCTGGGCCGGATCTCGTCTCGCTCAGGCGGAGGAGGAGAAGGAGGAGGAGGAGGACGACGTTCGGCCTGCGCAGTGAGATGTTTGTCCGTCGCCGCCGCCGCCGCCATCGCGGAGGAGCGCGATAAAGGGAGCAGAGCCGGGCGTGAGGGGGACCCTGCGGAGCCACCGCGCCAGCGCAGCCCCCTAGCCGCGTCGGAGCAGCCGGAGCCCGAGCCGCCGCCGCCGCCCCCGCCGCGGCTGCCCAGGGGCCGGCCAGCTCCCCCAGCCCTGCCCGGGGGCCGCGCCGCCCCCAGCGTCGCCCCTCGCCTGCCTGCCCGCCTTAAATGTGACACCGGCGTCGCGGAGCGCGACCTGAAGCCGCCGCCGGGGAGGGGACGAGCACCATGTCGAATCTGAGCAAAGGCACGGGCAGCCGGAAGGACACCAAGATGCGGATCCGGGCCTTTCCGGTGAGTCTCTCCTCGGCGTCCGGGACCCCGGGGCCGGGGGCCGGGCCGAGAGCCGCACGCGAGGCCCGGGCTGAAGTCCCCCAACAGGCCGCAGGCCCGGCCTCCCCTCCCCCACGCTCGCCGGCCGCGGGGCGCGAGCCTTCCCGGCAACCGGGCGGCGCGGGGCCCCGGCGCGGCCGCCCTCCCGGGCCGTTCCCCGCGCCGGGAGTCCGGGCCTGGCCCCGCGCCCCCGTCCGAGAGTTGCTCCTTCAGCCGCTCGACGGGCATCGGCTGCGGCCGGGGCCCCTCGGCCGCCCCACGCCTCCCCACGTTGCCGGGGTTTTAGGCCCAGGCTCCGGAGCTGTTAGCAGCGGCGAAGTCCTCCCTGTGTGGGGCGTGTGTGGAACTTTTCACGTGGGGTTTCGTTACACTTCCAAAAATCACCCAGTCTGGCTTGTAGGGTGATGAAGGGGCTGCCCTCTCACTCTGCCCCCCTCCCCAGGCAGGGCTGTGCCACCAGCCTGCCCCCAAAGCAGTGACAGTGGTTCCACGGAATGCTCAGTGGTCATAAACTAGTAACATTGGGCGTATTTATAGCGTCTTTCATCCTACAAGCCTCCTAAGCACTTTACAAACTGTTGTGCAGGATCGCCTCGCCGCTCGGAGGAAGGCCGGGTGGGAGGAAGCAACAGAGAGCAAACCGGACAATTGGTTCTCCGTTTCTCAGCCTTGGGAGCCCAAAGAATGAGTGTAGTCGCCGTGCAGAGTTGCTTTCTTTCGTCACTTTCAGTGACAGCAAACGTGTTCTGCTCAGAAACCTTTTCTTTTTTGGCATTACGTTGAGTCGTACCCTTGTGGTGGTTAGTATACAGGGTATAACTTTGAGTGTCATATCTGGTTCGTCCACTCTATGGCAAGCAATTAAAATGTATTGTTGTTAACAAACTGGACATACTTGCCTGTGTCGCTACAATAAAAGGCGTACGTCAAGACAGACGAACTAGCAATCGGACAGAAGATTTTAAAAAGCAAAATTAGAGAAAGATCTTGGTCTTCCCTTCTTAGATTCATAAATACTTCGTATGATGTGCAGGCGAAAGAGGGAGGTTTGTTGTCACTTTTTAAAGAGTGCTTTTCCTGGAGTGCAGTTGCGTGAGAAAAGACATATTAATATGATTGCCCCAGTTGAGTCAAGTAATTTATTTAGTCTCAGAGAACATGAGGACCTCTCTGAATTCCTCAAATTTAGAGGGATACAGCTCATGCAGAATTCTGAAATTGCAAGAACATGAATACTAAAATCAGTGTGCGGAACCCTCTGCTTTGTGTAAATGGGTACGATGTATTTAGGAGAATTGTTTTGATAATTAAAGATTTTTGAAATGTTTCAAACTTTTTTCTAAGTAAACGTGAGAAATGTTGACAAGCGAGTACTAATGAAGCTTAGTAGTATGTTTTCCCTTATAATTGGGCACAGAGCTGGGTTATGAATTTGTGATTAATATTAATTTTCCTACTAAATTCTGACCACTTTAGAGTTTAGAATTACTTAGAATTTTATGAAGTTAATAGTTTTATACAACAGATTTTCTTTTTCTTTTTCTTCTTCTTTTTCCTTTTTTTTTTTTGAGACAGTTTCGCTCTTGTTGCCCAGGCTGGAGTGCAATGGCGCGATCTCAGCTCCCGGCAACCTCCGCCTCGTGGATTAAAGCGGTTCTCCTGCCTCAGCCTCCTGAGTAGCTGGGATTACAGGCATGCGCCACCACACCCGGCTAATTTCGTATTTTTAGTAGAGACGAGGTTTCTCCCTGTTGGTCAGGCTGGTCTCGAACTCCCGACCTCAGGTGATCCACCCACTTCGGCCTCCCAAAGTGCTGGGATTACAGGCGTGAGCCACCGCGCCCGGCCTACACGACAGATTTTCTGGGAGTGTTTGCGGCCTTACACTACTCAATTCTTGAAGTCTCAAACGTTCTGAGTAAGATTTTTTGCTAAAATGTGGAGGAACTCAAATTTGACATCAACTCACTCAAGTTAGTGGCATTCTGATTGACCATTTGTACGTTCATCTATGTGTAATCAAAGTCTTTGACCACTTCAGGTTTCCTTGCTCTTGCCTGTTTTGCCATCATTTAATTTGTTCGGTAAATATTGAATATTATGTGCCAGGCACTGTTCTGGGGGTCTGTCAGGATAACTAGAAAGACCGAGATCCCTGCCTTCTGGAGCTAATATTGTTGGGGAGAAGAGGTGGGAGAGAATTTCATTGTTCCTTTAGCTGACCAGTATAATAACGTTGTGTGATGCGTTACCACATAATACTGGAACTTAATTTTTTTTTTTTAAGCTTCGTTATGATTATGAGCTAATTTGGACCCATTCTGTCTATGACTTTTTCAGGTTTTTCTGAAAACCTTACATGAAGTGACTAGTTTTGATATTTAGTAGTAAATAACTGCTGATTTCTGAAAGAATTTTTCATTACTGTTTAATAAATATTAATAACATTCATAAGTAGTTCCCATTGAAAAGAACTATTATAGTTTATGACCCTTTGTTACAAATATATATGTATCTTAGTGGTAGGGTATTTCATAGTTTTATCTTGTTAACCGTGTGCTTATGGACCTTCAGAATTCCTGTCTTCCAGATTAGCAGTCTTGTACATAACTACAGATTGCATGAGTTGCTAGTCAAAAGTAGTTAATGCATAGTATGCCATAAGGAAAAGATATGGCTGGGTGCAGTGGCTCACGCCTGTGATCCCAGCACTTTGGGAGGCGGAGGCAGGTGGATCACCTGAGGTCAGGAGCTTGAGACCAGCCTGGCTGACATGATGAAATCCCATCTCGACTTAAAATACAAAAAAATTAGTGGGGCGTGGTGGTGGATGCCTAGTAATCCCAGCTACTTGGGAGGCTGAGGCTGGAAAATCGCTTAAACCTGTGAGGCCAAGGTTGCAGTGAGCTGAGATCGCGCCATTGCACTCCAGCCTAGGCAACAAAAGCGAAACTGTCTCAAAAAAAAAATTGTTTATGGTTATACATATGTACATCCTTAATTGTTTATGGATCCACATATGTACATATTTTAAAATTACTGTATTTTACATCTGTTGTTTGGATATATAGTTACTATAATTTAAGGGAAACCATAGTTTCACCAAAAGTCTCAAGCACTCGGCTGGAGAAGGTGGTTCACACCTTCACACCTGTAATCCTAGCATTTTGGGAGAGGCAAGCCGGGCGGATCACCTGAGGTTAAGAGGTGGAGACCAGCCTTGCCAACATGCAAACCCCTGTCTCTACTAAAAATAAAAAAATTTGCCAGGTGTGGTGATAACACACCTATAATTCCAGCTACTCGGGAGGCAAAGGCATAAGAATCATTTGAACCTGGGAGGCAGAGGTTGCAGTGAGCCGAGATCATGCCGTTGTACTCCAGCCTGGACAACAGAGTGAGACTCTGTCTCATAAAAAAAAAAGAAAAATTGTGTTTAAGGTAGACAACATGATGTGTTGATATATGTATACATTCTGACATGATTACTACCATCAAGCTAACGCAAAATCACCTTTTTTTTTTTTTTTTTTTTTGAGGTGGAGACTCGCTCTGTAGGTCAGGCTGAGGTGCAGCGGCACGATTTCAGCTCACTGCAACCTCTGCCTCCTGGGTTCGAGCGATTCTTCTGCCTCAGCCTCCCGAGTAGCTGGGATTACAAGCATGCGCCACCACACCTGGCTAGTTTTTGTATTTTTAGTAGAGACAGAGTTTCACCATTTTGGTCAGGCTGGTCTTAACTCCTGACCTCCTGATCCGCCCGCCTTGGCTTCTCAAAGTACTGGGATTACAGGTGTGAGCTACCGCGCCTGGCCAATAGTTCTGGTTTTTTTTTGTCTGTGTGATGAGAACAATTAAGATCTACTTCCTTAGCAAATTTAAAGTATATAATATAGTAGTATTAACTATTCTTACTGTGCTGCACATTTAATCTCCACGATTTATTCATCTTACAACATGTACCCTTTGATCAAAATCTACCCCCCCATTTCTTTCATTCCCCAGCCTGGGCCACAGAGCAAGACTCTGTTTTAAAAAAAATAAAAATAAAAAGTCTCAAGCACTCTTCTCAGATTGTTTTACGAAATTAACTCGTGGAAAAGTATAGAATTATGTTTTGAGATTGTTTTGTTTTCATTCCCAATAGAGTGGTAATTGAACTTACTGGATATTTTATAGATACTACTCCAGATAAATTTCCATCAATAATATCAGATTCTTTTTAGTGTTTCGAGTGCATTTTTTTTTTTCAGGCTAGAGTGCAGTGGCATGATCTCGGCTCACTGCAGCCTCCACCTCCTGGGTTCAACCGATTCTTGCGTCTCAGCCTCCCGAGTAGCTGGGACTACAGGTTTGCGCCACCACATCTGGCTAATTTTTGTATTTTAAGTAGTGATGAGGTTTCGCCATGTTGGCCAGGCTGGTCTTGAACTCCTGATCTCAGGTGATCCGCCCACCTCTGTTTCCCAAAGTGCTGGGATTATAGGTGTGGGCCACCGCACGCAGCCTTAGTGCATATTTTAAGTATACCTTCATCATTGTCTGTATAAGTTATAATACACAGTTTAATGCACAATTTGCATTTTTAAGTAGACCTTTTCCTAGAAATTCTTTTTAAGATGGAAGACAATAAAGGAAGTTTCTGTTTTTGTAAGCTGTTGACAAAGGAAAAGTTTATTCCAGTTTATGAGCTTTCTTGCACAAAGTGTATCATTTCACATCTTTTTCATAATGTTTAAACTTTTATTTGTATGCAAAGGAACAACAAGGACCACAAAACTTTTTAAAGAAAGGAGGCCGTAATTGTGAAACTCCTGGAAATAATGTGGGTCTGGATCAAATAATTCTGCCCTAGGGAGTCTCTTTTTACTCCTGGGCTTTGTTCCACCATGTAGGATTAGTTGCTGTCAGGTAAATCTTTTATTATCTTTATCTTTGAAAAGTGATTTCTTACCATTTTTACTGTATGGGGTTTTGTCCACATGGGTTTGATGAGCTTGATTAGAATTGGAGGGGTTACATTTGAATGAAAATGCTGCCCTCTCCTCTTGTCAAACAGTAATGAAGCCTTTCTTGGCCTAGCCTTCAGAGTTTGGGAAACTGTTATGAAGATGAGTGTCTCCAGAATGTAATCAGGCTCTTAAGATCTCTACCTTGGGGTCGTGGAAGTAGCTTCAGTTAGTTTATAAAAAGCTTGCTAACTCACCATGAGAAAGAGTGTTATGATGAAATGCCCACTCCCTAATGCTAGATGAACTCCACCTGTGTAGCATGGACAGCAGCTGTTTGGAAGTGATTATTGGCTGGAACATACAGAGAGACTCACATTAGGGAAAGAGTTTTATGTTCATTTGTAGTATACTTAACAGGAAAGAGTCTAAGGACAGATGGGTACAGTTAATCTTTTTTTTTTTTTTCTTCGAGCTACAGAAATGTTTGCTAGATTTGAGGGAACAGCTTCTATCTTCATAGTAGATTTCTCTTTCTTAGGGAAGGTAGTTGTTGCGTAGTACTACCTGGACTGGTACATAGAGGAAGGCTGGATGGTAGTCTTGCAGATCACACAGAGTAGAGAATTCATTATAAATTCGTTTTTCATTTTTCATGTTATGAAACAAGGTAAAACAGATTCATTAAAGTGTTACACTTAAACTGATACTGTTTATAGTTTTGGGACAGCCAGTATTGTCATAACTGTTAGTACCCCTCTGACTTTAGAAGTTAGAAAAATAAAAACATACAGTTGTTACTAACAAAGTATTTATTTTGCCTTGTCTTTCTAGATAGCAATTCAGAGGAACCTGGAAAATTATTAGTTCCAATATTGAATAAGACACTAATATGAAATATAATGTAAAAATTTGGCTTTTTAAGTAATACATAAATCACAAACTTGATTCAGACAAATTAGAGAATGCTTCGTTTGTTTGTACATCATTCATTCGTTGAAGTTAAGGAATGAAGCATTTGTCCAGTTCAGGAAGATTACATGATTAAGGCTAGAAAAAGTGGTATGCCTTTTCGTTGTTATACATTGGGAGACTTCAGAGGTAATTTTTTGTTATTTTCATTCCAGAGTACATGGATGCTCTTAAGTAGTTTTGTTAGGTTTATATAAAAGTTACTAGACAATTTGTAGTTTTAAATAATGCAACTTTTTAAAAAAGTACTTCTTGTTAGCCCATTGTAAGGTCAACAAAATGTGAAGGTATTACTAGTAAGAACAAATCACTGAGTTAACACATGAATTACAATTAGTTATTAGTCTATCACTGTTTTGTGAAAACTATTCAACCATAGTCTGTTAAAGCAATAAATTTATTTTAGCAACCTTTCTATTTATAACAATGATGTATATTCCTGGTAGAAAAATTGATAATTACCTAAATATATAAATAGGGAAATAAAAAAAATCACCTGTAATCCTAGCCCTTGGAAACAACATTAACATTTTCATGTGTTTTTGGAATTTTGATTTCATACTCTTGGCTGAACACACAGTAAAATTAAGATAATCATTGTATATGCTGCTGTTAAAAAATTTCTTACTGTAATTTTTGAAAACATAGTTTTTCATGACTGTCATACTTTACTTCAGTTTGCTTAGCTGTTTCCCTATTGCCAAATATTTTGGTTGATTCCAGGGAGTCCATATTTTTTCTATTAAAGAAGATTGCAACTGTGACTATTTAGACACATAAATATTTGAGCCCATCTCTGATTATGGAATTAGTGAGCTGAACATAACTGAAATACATTACCTAATTGACCTCCATAAAGGTAATAATAATAGCTAACACTTTCTAAATGCTTATCATGTACTCTGCATGTCTAAACTTACTCATTTGAGCAACTCTATAGAATACTACTATTATGTGTTCTACAGATGAGGCTTTGCAAGGCTAACTAATTTGCTTAAGATATTCTTCCAAGTGGCAGAACTAGGATTCTGACCCAAGCAATCTGACTCTGAAGTGAGCACTCTTAAGAATTAATTGTATTTCCCAAGGTTGTATCAGTTTAACTTCTGTGTAGCAGTGTCTTACCCAACATAATGTATGTTTAATTTTATAGGTGAAAAAATAGTACTTTAATGCTTTAATTTGCATTTCTTTGACTACTTAGGAGAACAAAACTGTGAATAGTCTAGAGAATTTTCATGTACTTTTGCACTGGAGTATTCAACATATGAATACAGGGTTGTGACTAAAAAGTAAAGAGACTGAAAGCATAGTAGTTAAGAGTGTGGACTTGAATACCAGCTCCATGTCTTTCTAGCTGCATCACCTTTTTTTTTTTTGGAGACAGTCTTGCCCTGTCACCCAGGCTGGAGCACAGTGGCGCAATCTCGGCTCACTGCAACCTCCGCCTCCCAGGTTCACGCCATTCTCCTGCCTCAACCTCTTGAGTAACTGGGACTACAGGTATCTGCCACCACGCCCGGCTAATTTTTTGTATTTTTAGTAGAGACAGGGTTTCACCGTGTTAGCCAGGATGGTCTTGATCTCCTGACCTCGTGATCTGTCTGCCTCTGCCTCCCACAGTGCTGGGATTACAGGCGTGAGCCACCGCGCCAGCCTCTAGCTGCATAACCTTTAACAAGTTACTTAACTTCTTGTAGTGTCAGTTTTCCCCTGTGTAAAATGAGACTGCTAATAAGACCCACCTTACAGGTTTGTTGTGTGGTAAATAAAGCTTTAAAATAGAACTTAGCACATAGTTAACTATTGTTATACCAATATTTAGTTGTGATTAGGCCAGTATTAAAAATTGGATGTTATTTTTGCAAGCAGTTACATTGAATGCCATACACTTATTTGAGCAGTCCTGGCATATTATTGTACAACTTCTAGAACTTAAGTTTTGAAAAGCCTGCAGAGTCAGTTTGTGAATCGTGCTAAGAAAGCATTCTCAAAGGATATGGGTTTAGTACCACTGGGACACTTAAAGAATCCTGTTGGCTCTTGAGGGGTGGCTTCAAAAACAGAAGTTCCTATATGATTCACACATAATCCTTGGAATAAGTGTGTAACCTCTCGTAACTTTATTGAAGGAGTAAACACTCATTTGGTTTGCATGTTCTATAATATGTACGTTAAATGTTCATCTAAAAACACATCTAGTTTTTCTTTTTTCCTTCCTTTCCTCCCTTTCTCCTCCTTCTCCTCCCCCTCCCCCCCTTTTTTTCCCCCACCCCTGAACTAGGTTGTGGTCCCTGTCCAAATCTTATACTAGACACCCTTTTGTACCCACACAGCATTTAGCATAGTATGGGTGGTTAGTGAATGATTGATTAAATGAGAAACTAGTCCTCTAAGCCAAACCATAGTAATTGATAAATTCAGTAAGTCAGTGCAAATGGTGCTCTGAAATGTTTGAAATTTTTTAGCTCTAAGTGAAGTCTTAAGGTGTAGTAGTGTGTCATTAAAGATCTTGTGGCACTTTCTGTATGTAGCAGGGTAGTCAGCCTAGTCTCCTGGAAAAATGAGTTGCAATTGTCAGTGACCCTGAATTGGGAGTCTGAAGGCTTGGTCTGTGGTCCAGTCTTTCTGTTTACTAGCTGTGCTCTACATTTCACTTCCTCCACCATGACTCCATCCCTTCACATCTCATCCCTTTCTGTCACACTGTTAAATTGTACACTCTGGTCCCCTATTTCTCTTGCAGATTAATTTCCCTGTATCTTCAGCCTATTCCTAAAATTCTCTTGATTTATTTCCACCTGAAACATGGCTTTGCCCTGAGGATGCAGGTTTATCTTTTTGAATTGAGGCTTTTATTTTTCTTATAGTCCTTGAATCATCTTTTTTGGCTTGAGAATTACTCTGCTGCTCTCTCCCTGTGACCATCTGACTTCCTGAACTCATGCTTCCTCAGTCATTGAGGAGTTTAATACCTTCCTCACGGATACTATGTTAATATATTCCTCACAGATATGTCTGGCCTCTATCTTAATTTTGTTCATTGCCTGTGGAAGTCATTTATTTATTCAATTTAAAATACATTTATTGTGTGTTGCTGCTGTGGGTCAGGTACTGGATCTACAGTGGCAATCAGACAGGCTTGTATTGCAGGGATCTTCACGCTGTCTTAGAGCTTGTCATCCTACTGCTTTAAAAATCTTCCAACTCCAGTATTGCATTCTATCCTAGCTCTTCTGTTTGTTAGATGTAGGACTTTGAGCAAATCACTTAGTGTCTGTTTCTCTTTTTTGTAAAAAGGAAAAAATGATACCTACCTCATAAAATTGTTTTAAAGATAGAGTTAATACATAAAAAGCTCTTTAGAATAGTGCTTGGCACATACTGAGCATTATAAATAAATTCAAGCTATTATTATTTAATTATTCTATCTTGTTGCTTGGTTCCTTCTCGCATTAATGTGCCCTTTGATCTCAGGAAGACCCTTTCATTCTCCCAAGCCATGGTGCTTTCACTTCCACCTATGTTACCAGTTGCCCCTTTCTTACTACCTCCCCAAAACAAGGCCAGAAATAGCAGCAGAAAGTATCTTGGATCTTTCCACCTGTTTGTCCCCACTGAACTTATTTTCTAGCTGCTCCTGGAAAAATTGCAAGATAGTGGTCTCTAATTTAGCTGGACTCTCATTGCCTCTGAGCAGTTTCTTCTGTGTCCCCGGTCAACTTCCTCTCCCCTTTCTTGCCTGAGCTATTCCAAACTTTAATCGTTGTCCTTAAGCTCTCTATTGAGAATTCTCTTACTGCTCAAGAAACCTAACTACTACATCACTGTGAAAAGGAATGTAATTAGGTGAAAGTTCAAAGTTCTTTCAGCATTCTTCCCTTTCAATTATGTTATTTAATCTGCATCTTTATTCATTCTCAACTCCTTCCCTCTGGTCTCAGTGAAGGAAGATGTCTTTTCCCTGTCTTCTGCATTGTAGTAACTACCTCCTTTCACAGCCAAGATTCTTGAGAGAGGAGTCTGTGTTTCCTTTTTTAGAGCATAATTTTCTTGAGGCCTCAGTCTTTTTTATGACTTTGATCAGTACGGCAGTATGCACCCAGCATATAGTACACAATGTTGAATAAAGGAACTAACAGACTCTTTAAGTTTGTTTCCTCCTCGTTAAGATGAGAACTTACAGTGGTCTTTCACAAATTGTGAGGATTAAATGAAATCATATCAGAAAATGCTTTCTAATAGTGATATCACTAAGACATATAAAAGAATTTCCCAATGATAAAATCAAAATTTTCAACTATAATTCTGTTTCGTGTAGGGCAGTTATTTTCAAACGTTTACAGGGAGCCTGGAGGGTGTCTAGGACCCAGGAGGCCTAGGAAGTGGTAAAGAAATCTTCCAAATCTCCCTCTGTGGTCCTTAAGAGCAGCTCCTGTGTTACCATTTGTATGTGGGGTTCTGTAAAAGATTTCATTTTAAGAAATTCTGTTAACCATTGCTTTAAAATCACTAGTTATTAATGAATCTTTTTTAAAGATGAGGAGAATACTATTTGCTCAATTTGATTACGGTTAATAGGAAATTGAGAACTGATCCTGTAGTTGCCTTAACTCCTAATCCAGGTCTGTTGCTACTAGACAGTATTGTGTTTTTTTAAAATTCGGTTTTAAAGTTGGAAGTGTAACTAAGCAAAACTTCCTAATTTGACCTCCATTTAGTACTTGTAATCATTGAGAAAGGAATGGACCCAGATTTACTCTTTAAATGAGAAATGTTACTGCTGAGCAGATGAATAAAACGACTTCAAAGGGGAATTTTTACCTACTTTAAGAAAATACAAGATTTCTTAGCAATACTTTTTTTTATAAAAGCAAGCCATCACCGCTAAGAGGAATTCTTTGACATATGTGTTTTTAAGTCATTCTTACCTAGAACAGCTCTTAACTGAGAAACTCTTAGCCTCTTCTGTTTGCCCTGTCCTCTCCAAAGTAATGGTGAAAAATTCCTTTTTCTTTTTCATCTCCAATTCCTTTCCATTTCCACTAGAGGTTGCCTTATAAGATTAGTAACAACTTGTTGGATGTCTGACTTGTGGAAGGCTGTTTTAGATACTTTGAACTAATTATCTGAAATCCCCAAAACAATTTTAAGTATGATGTTGTTACTCTTGTTTTTAAATCTATTTGGGTCTCAGGGAGGACTAGTAAAATATTTATGATATTACATGTACAGCTAGAGAAGGGCAGAGTTGGGATTCAAATTCCAGGTATGTCTGACTGAAAAGTTCATGTTGTTTTCATTATACAGAAAATTAATTCTGAGGTTACCTTTTTAATTATTAGCTAGGGGCAGATCTGGGGACCCTGAAGCTTATACAGTGCACTACTCTACAAAAAGAATCTAACTTTAGGTTCCAGGTGTTGGAAGGAGACTTCGTAAGCTTCCTTTGTAAGCTTAAGTAATGGCTTTAAGTAAATGGACCATTTATAAAAGGAAAAACCTTGGAAATGTGCATTGTTCAGTAACATTTGAATATATAACTTGTTTAAGGGGACCGTAGTGTGTATTGACTTGAATAAAGCAGTCAAAAGCATAACCTGTAAGAAAGGCTTCTTATTACTAGTTGACCTATTTATGAGTTAACACTTTGCTACTCTAAATTGTAAGGCTGACTACACACATTAAAAAAAATTGGTTGTCTCAAAAAAAAAAAAAATTGGTTAATAGAAATCTAAGTGTATACTTAGCAAAAAGTGATTCCTTGAAGTTAATAATGTTTAAAATACTTCGATTTTTAATTTTTTGTCTCTAAGAGTATACTAAAGTGATAGATTAAACAGTAAAATGTATTGGAAATATAAGGATTAAATTCCCTAGTAATAATTTGCTACTTTTGGTGTATGCAAATGAGACATGAAAGCAATATGCTTTTTTGATGAATGCTCTCACTAGCCAAATAATAATTTGTGTGCTCTTATTTACGTTAGTATTTTAATTTTTAAGCACTGAAAGTGACTCCTGTAATCTTTTTGTGGTGCTATAACAAAATCCTGCAGACTGAGTAATTTATAAAGAACAGAAATGTATTTTCTCACACTTGTGGAGGCTGGGAAGTTCAAGGTCAAGGTGCTGCAGGTTCTGCTGTCTCATGAGGGCTGCTGTCTGCTTCCAACGTCTTGATGCAGTTTCCTCTCCGAATCCTTTGGTGGGGAGGAATCCTGTATCTGCACATGGCAGAGGTAGAAAGGCAAAAAAGTAAGCTCTGTCAGCCTCTTTTATAAGGCCACCTAATCCCATTCACAAGGGTTCTACCGTTATGAGTTAATCACCTCCTGAAGACCCTACCTTTTTTTTTTTTCTGACTCTCACCCAGGCTGAATTGCAGTGGCTTGATCTTGGCTCACTGTAGCCACACCCTCCAGGGCTTAATGGATTCTTTCACCTCAGCCTTCTGGGTAGCTGGGACAACAGGTGCAGGTCAGCAGCTATTTTTTTCTTTTTCTTTTTGTAGAGACAGGGTTTCACTATGTTGCCCAGGCTAGTCTGGAACTACTGGGCTCAAACGATTCCACGCACTTTGGCTTCCAAAAGTGCTAGGATTACAGGCGTGAGCTATTGCACCTGAATTACCGTACCTTTTAATACTGCTAAATTGACGATTAAATTTCAACATGAATTTTGGAGGAGACACAGACATTCAAAACATGGCAGAGACTTTTGAGAGAATCTGTTCTTTCTTGCACAGATGAGGAACAGAGGTCTAGAGAAAGTGGTTTACCAAGGGATACACTCCTGACTTGAATTTATGGAAGAACCATGACCAGAAGCTTGATTTCTGGTTAAAAGCTCTTTCTCTTCAGCAGACTGAAACAAACATGTAGCCATAGTAACTCAGTGTTAACACTGGCCTATTTAATTACAAAACGGTTTCTCAGTATTGAGCACTCTGATGATTTGAGTTGACATGGTACTCTGGAGGAACACTCAGCTTAGGACCCTTGGACTCCTTCGTTGCGCCATGTGATCTTGGATAAGCTCCGTAGCCTCAGTTTCTTCATTGTAAAATGAGGAGGTTTTACCTTGGGATTACCTTAGGCTCATTCTAGCTCCAGAAATTTCAGTAAAAGACAGTTGTGTTTATACATAAATCTAGGCACCAACTACTAGTGTTTTCCTGTGGCCTTTGAAATATTTTGTGTGATGTTGCAAGAATTAGCTACTTTTTTAGTCTTATATTTTTCTTTAAACTACGAATGGTATATTTCAGTGATGATGGTTAAGTTCCAATGTGAAGCAGTGGGAAAGTTAGCTGTGTTCTTGTGTGCATTTTTTTGGTGAGTTGACAGTTGCAGGAAAGTTTTAAACAGACTTATAGCAGATTTTTGTAACAATTTTATGTCATAGATCTTTTGCTGTTATATCTTATTTGATTACAGTTAGAATCATTCAAAGACGGCAAACTATGGCAGTTCAGTATTTTGTATGTTTTTTTCCTTTCCCTTTGGGTTATGTGTAATTGATTTAGGTACAGTCAATTTGTCATTGTCTTACAGTTTATAGAGTTTTTATACATTGTCATAGAAGAATGTGTAAAGAGTAATTTTATATACATGTGACCCATGTATAAATAGTAGTGTTAAATAGTATAAATAGTAGTGTTTTGGATTTCATAGTATATTGGGAAATACAACAAATTTTATAGTGTTGATTTTAGATATAATCACGCATTTTCTTAATACAGAGGGTCTGTAAGTATGATGTCTGAATTCTAGTTATGATGACTGCTGTGTTTTTTGGATAAAATGTGTTTAACGGAGTCCTGTAACATCTCTTTTTTTATGGGTAAAAATAGCACCAATCATAGAACAGTGACAAGCTTTTTACCTCAATGAGAGTGCTTACATTATTGTATCTTACTTGTTGTGATCATCATCACATTTTGAAATGTTATACATACTTTTTTTTTTCCATATATGCGAAAGTCATTCACAGATATAGTTGAAAGAGTTGTTAGTACTTTTAGCTCAATTGCTCTGTGACTTAAATGCACTTAAACAGGCTAATCTGGAAGCTTGACCTTGTGTCTTTGAAAAAATTGTTTCAAATTTCCCAGATTCTCAAATTGAGTTTTGGATAGCCTACTCATGTTGAGGACTGAAATGCAAATCATAATTGAACCTTCTATTGAGGATTTAACTTTCTCATTATGAATGTTACTGTTCTGTAATTTAATGATATTAGAGCCCAATTGAATTTTGATCAGGTTGTGATTTCATGGAATTGTCCCATGCTGCTGTGCTTTTCTAATTGATAATCTTTTTTTTTTCTTTTTCCTTGACATCAGCTCTTTTTTTGGCAGCACTCCTCCACTCCCATCTGTTCTCCACTGTAACCAGAGAAACCAGTTAACCAAACATCAGTAGTTTTTACATTCAGTTTTAAGTCACTAATCAAGGCTATATGTCTCTTCTGCATGGGCAGGGAAGAAACAAACCAACATATTTATTGAGCAAGTGCTGTGTGCCAGATGCTTTCGCAGACTTTCTTAATTACCCCACAGCTCACCGTCTCACATTTCTCTGGCCAGGAGCAAATGAGGAAAGTGAGCTTTGAAAGGTTAATTTGTTCAAAGTCTGTTTGAATGTGTCCCACTGGTCTGTTTTTCTCAAAGCTTGGATCTTTGGCTGTGTTTTTGATGGTTGATGTTGCTTAAGGAATAACTGATGGATAAATGGTATTATTGCAGATGTCATAAGTAATTGTATACTGGTTGGTCATCAGATAAGACTCCTTATCGTTAACTGCAAATGGACTGTATTCAGATCATATTTTTTGAATATTATCTATACATTGTGCTGTGCATTGTAAGGGATACACTAACATAAAGGAAGAGAGACCTTATCTACTCTGAGGTGCTTATAGTTTGGGAGGGAGCTTCCTTATCTGATTTAAAAAATACTGCCATTCCCATTCCTCAGATACTTGTACCAAAGCTTTTTTTTTTTTTTTTTTTTTTTGAGGCTGGAGCTTGAAATTAAGATCAAGTATTTTCCCTTGTTTATTTTTTTTTTCTAGCTGTGTCATTCTGAATTGCCTGGAATTTCAAATTCTCACCCTTTCCCCCACCCACCCTGTTCTAAATTTTTTCTTGTAGAAAATTATTCACAGAGGACTAAAGACTTCTTGTCCTTTGTATGTAGTAGATGTTAAGAATTCACTTCTTTTCATTTTAGTTTTAATTTGTCTCATGATGTAGTTTTCTCTCAGTAATCACAGAACCTTCAAGATGTGTAAGTATATAATAGACTGACATGCTTTCAAATTCAGGCATTTCGAAGGTTACAAATCAGAAGTAAGGTAAATGAACAGATTTTGCTTTAAAGAAAACAAAGACCGTTACAGACTTATTTTTGTTACTGATACTTTACTGATGAGGAAATTGTAATCCTGGATTGGAGGGAGGTAAGGAGGCAAAGATCACTTTTAAAAATTAAATTATTGACTTGGTTTTTAGAAGTCTCACTAAACTATATGCATTTAATAATCCTTAATTATATCTTTCCTTTAAAAAAGTTTTTGTTTCTTTTTCTGCTGAATGAATTTACTTTGCTTGCTGATCATTTTGTAACTTGGCCTTCTTGGGGAAGGGTCCTGTATACATCTAATAATTAGATAGCAAATATTATATGTTTGTATATATAGATGATAAATGTGTGTGCAGTTTATTGTTTTGCTGAAGCATAGGTTGCTAGATCCCTTAGTGTATTTGCAGTTATTGCAACTTGATCAGTTTTATCAATGGTATTAAAGCCCTGCTAAAATAATTTAGAATGTTACTTTGAAAGAATGTTACTACTCTTTAAAAAAACACATTAATACATAAAGTTAGAGCCTTTAAATTTTGTTGTTCCTGGAATGAAGTATAGCCTAAAGTTTTTATTAACATACTGATGAGGTGAGAGTTGAGAGTTGAACATTTAGTCATTTAAAAAACTTTTCAGTAGCAGTTAGTGTTGCTTCTGTGTCAGGGATGGGCAAGTGGAAAGATTAAAGTTCATTAGTAACATCATTATTTTGCCAAGGCTGTTGACGTGTATTTGATGCCAAGACCCCATCATGTGTATGTATTAATCTGCACTTGAAGTCCATTTCATTTGATATGTAGTTTTTGGACTTGTTTGTTTTAGGGAAAGATTATGTAGCTTATTGATCCGCTTCTGAAGGGCCTATTTCGTCTGCCATTTTTTTCCCAGTTAAAAATTAAGCAGCCTTCTGAGTAAGGCCTTTAGTTAGGTGAATGGGAAAAATCTGAAAATATTGCTTGATGTAAAATTTAAAAGTATGTTACTTGTGCACTACTTCTGTTAGAAAAATACTTGATTATTTAAAAATTAGATTAATTGCTGAGGGTAAACACATTCAACCATTTTCCCGTATCATTGTGACTTATAAGTAAAATGTTTGTGTTGTCAAAATTACATTGGTATAACATGAGTAAAGTGTATTTATTCAACAGACATTTGTTTACAACCTTCAATGTGGCATTGAAGAAAAATGCATAATCACTTAAGAAGCTCATAGTCCACTGGAAGAAGATGCATAAACAGATAATTAAGCTATATGGGAGTGTAGTGGTGGTTACAAACTGTTACTAGTAGTTACAGACTATCACCACATTCCCATATAAACAAAAATACACTACAGTTTATTTAGTGTATAGTTAGGTAAGTGTAGTTTACACTATAAAATATCATGGAAGATACTGAGAAGAGTTGTTAACTTTGCTTGAGGAGTTCAGCGAAGGATTCCTGGCGGTTATGACACCTGAGCTGTGTTCAGAAGATATGTAAAGAATCAGATAAAGAAAAGGCAAAGCAAAGGAGGACCAAAAGCAGGGGGAAAAAAAAGATACGGGAACTGAAATAAGTGGGGAGGGGCTGTGACAGTGATGGAAATATAGTGAGAAACAGCAAGTTGTATAAGAATTCCCATTGGTGTAGTGTTGTTAGGAAATACATGTCAGACAGGTGTGGAGAAGTGAGCCTAAACTAGATCTATGCCTACTATGCTACAATAGAAGGGTTTTGAATAGGGTCATGGTATGCCTCTGTTTATTTTGATTGTGATTTTGAAGGAGGTAGATTCCATGATGTTGGAGTTCATAGTGTTTGGAAGGCTTTTGCAATGAAGTGTGAAAGTTTCTGGTTTTTTTTTTTTTTTTTTGAGACGGAGTCTCACTCTGTTGCCCAGGCTGGAGTGCGGTGGTGCGATCTCTGCTCACTGCAAGCTCCACCTCTCCGGTTCACACCATTGTCCTACCTCAGCCTCCCAAGTAGCGAGGACTACAAGGCCCCCATCACCACACCCAGCTAATTTTTTTTTGTATTTTTTAATGGAGATGGGATTTCACCGTCTTTGCCAGGATGATCTTGAACTCCTGACCTCATGATCCGCCCACCTCTGCCTCCCAAGGTGCTGGGATTACAGGTGTAAGCTACTGCGCCCGGCCCAGGTGAAAGTTTTAAGACAGTAGTAAAGTTGACCCTTGAAAAACATGGGTTTGAACCGCGCCCGGCCCAGGTAAAAGTTTTAAGACAGTAGTAAAGTTTGAACCTCATGGATTCACTTACTACTGCATGGGTTTTTTCCAATGAATATATTGGAAAACTTTATGGAGATTTGAAAATACAGATGAAATGTGTAGCCTCAAAATAACAACAAAAAACTGTTACGAACGCATACAATGTATGTAGATGCTAGTCTGTGTATCATTTACGACCGTAAAATATACACAAATCTATTACAAAAAGCTAAAATTTATTAAAACTTAGGCACACACTTACAGATTGTATGTGGTGCCATTTGCAGTCAAGAGAAATGTAAACAAGTGTAAAGATGCAGTATTAAACTGTAACTGCATAAAATTAACTGTAGTAAATATTGTACTGTTGTAATACATTTTATAGCCACCTCTTACTGCTAACAGGGTAAGCTCAAATGTTGCAAGTATGCACTTAAAATGCCTTGTGGCTAGGTGCAGTGGCTCACACCTGTAATTGGAGCAGCTGGGGGGCCGAGGCAGAAGGATTGCTTGAGCCTAGGAGATTTATTTATTTATTTATTTATTTATTTATTTATTTATTTTTGAGACAGAGTCTTGCTCTGTCGCCCAGGCTGGAGGGCAGTGGTGCGATCTCGGCTCACTGCAACCTCCACCTCCTGTGTTCACGCCATTCTTCTGCCTCCGCCTCCCGAGTAGCTGGGACTGCAGGCGCCCATCCCCACACCCGGCTAATTTTTTTGTATTTTTAGTAGAGACAGGGTTTCACTGTGTTGGCCAGGATGGTCTCGATCTCCTGACCTCGTGATCCGCCCACCTCGTCCTCCCAAAGTGCTGGGATTACAGGCGTGAGTCACCATGCCCAGCCCAAGCCTAGGAGTTTTAAGACCACCCTGGGCAACAAAGCAAGACCCCCAGCTCCACCAAAAAAATTTAAAAAATTAGCCACGCATGGTGGCACACACTGGTAGTCCCAGCTGCTCAGGAGGCTGAGGCGGAATGATCCCTTGAACCTGGGAGTTTGAGGCTGCAGTGAGCTATGATTGCACTACTGCACTCCAGCCTTGGTGATAAGAGGAAGACCCTGTCTAAAACAGAAAAACATCTTGTGACTAATCATCTTCGTTGAGCAGTTTCTCTTTGTAGTGCAGTAAAAAGTTTTCTTTTGCGGTTTTCACATATTTTTCATTATGTTTAGTGGAATACTGTAAACCTGGAGTAACCCGATGGAACCCATTCGACGTGCCCCTATGAACTTGGAAGTGCTCCTACAAAGCAGAGAAAAGTCATGACATTACAAGAAATTGTTGGATTGCTTGATGTGCACTAGATTAAGTTCTGCAGCTGTGGTTACCTGCCATTTCTAGGTAAATGAAGCCAGGACCATTGTTAAAAGGAAGTTTGTGAAGCCATCACTACACCTATGCCAGCCGTTGCAAAAACCTTGTGCTTTTTGCAAAATACTTTCGTTTTTTTTTTTTGAGACAGAGTCTCGCTCTGTTGCCCGGGCTGGAGTGCAGTGGCGTGATCTCAGCTCACTGCAAGCTCCGCCTTCTGGATTCACTCCATTCTCTCGCCTCAGTCTCTGGAGTAGCTGGGACTACAGGTGTCCGCCACCATGCCCAGCTAATGTTTTTGTATTTCTAGTAGAGACGGGGTTTCACTGTGTTAGCCAGGATGGTCTCGAGCTCCTGACTTCGTGATCTGCCCGCCTCGGCCTCCCAAAGTGCTGGGATTACAGGCGTGAACCACCGCGCCTGGCCTGCAAAATACTTTTTTATCTCATATTGAATATGCAGTTTGTATGTGGGTGCAGGATTGCTGTAAGGAAAGTATACCTAGTGATTCTAATATGAATTGAGGAAAATGAAGTCATTACATGACAAAGTCAAAGGAAGGTGAAGGATCTAAACCTGGAGAATGTAATGCCAGCAAAGGATGGTTTGATAATTTTAGAAAAGTTTGGCTTAAAAAATATCAAGGTAACAGGAGAAGCAGCTTCTGCCGATGAAGCGGCAGCAGACAAGTTCCCAGACACCATCAAGAAAATCATTGAAAAGTTACCTGCCTTAACAGGTTTTTGGTGTAGACAAAAGGGCCCTATTCTGGAAAAAAGTGCCACAAAGGACATTGACTAGTAAGGAAGAGAAGCACATACTAGGGTGTACAAGGCAGGAAGGGATAAGCTAACTCTGCTGTTTTGTGCAAGTGCAGTCGGGTTTATGATCAGGGCTGACTTTATCTATAAATCTGCTAACCTCTGAGCTGTGAAGAGAAAAGATAAATACTAGCTGCCAGTCTTTTGGTTGTACAAGAAGGCCTGGACTTCTTTTTCTGGATTGGTTCCATCAGTGCTTTGTCCCTGACGTCAGTAAGTACCTTGTCAGTAAGGGACTGCCTTTTAAGTATTTTTTCTATTGGACAATGCACCTAGCCACGCAGAACCTCATGAGTTCTACATCACTGAAGGTATTGTATCCTTGACCTTAAATAAAGTGTTTTAAATTCAGCCTGTAGATGGGGAAGGTGGGGGGTTAATACGTACCTTTAAGGCTCATTAAACACAGTAGTAGTAATCTATGGAAAAGATTGTCATTGCTATGGAAGAGAACCTCAATAGAGGGAACATGATGAAAGTCTGGAAGGGTTACACCATTGAAGATGCCATCATTGTTAAAAAGCCATGAAAGCCATCTAGCCCGAAATGATACATTCTTGCTAGAGAAAAATGTGTCCAGATGTTGTACATGACTTCGCAAGATTTATGACAGAGCCAGTCAGAATCCTGAAAGACAGTGTGGCTGTGGTAAAGTGGGGAGTGGAGGGTTTCAGGATATGGATCTTGAAAAAATTCAAGAGCTAATGGACATCACACCAGGAGAATCAACAGAAGATGTCTTGATGGAGATGAGTGCTTCTGAAACAGTGACAGATGATGAGGAAAATGTAGAAGAAACAGTGCCAAAAACCAAATTGACATTAGAGAATCTGGCAGGAGGTTTCTGATACTCAAGAATGCTTTGACTTTTATGACATGAACCCTTCTGTGATGGTGGGCACTGAAATTTAAAAAGTGGCACAAGGATTGGGACCAGATAGAAACATTTTTAGAGGAATGAAAAAGCAGAAAAGTTAGACAAATTACAATGCGTTTTTGTAAAGTTACAGAGCATGGCTGCCTCTCCTGCCTCCCCTTCTACCTCTACTCCTCTATCTCTTGTGCCTCTGCCACTCTTAAGACAGCAAGACCAACTACTTCTCTTCCTCCTACACCTCAGCTTACTGAATGTGAAGACCTGAAGGATGGGGACCTTTATGGCAATCCATTTCCGCTTATTGAATACCAAGTACATTTTCTTTTTCTTAAAATGTTCTTAATTTTCTCTCTGTTACAATGTTATTAATATTTTTTCTTTTTCTTTATTCTTAGAATACAGTGTGTAATATATATAACATACAAAACAGGTGTTAATAGACTGTTTATATTATTGGTAAAGCTTTGGGTCGACAGTAGGCTATTAGTAATTGGGGGACTTAAAAGTTACACACAGTATTTTGACTGCACAGGAGTTCAGTTTTTCCTAACCCCCACATGGTTCAGTGGTCAGCTGTATTCGGGATGAAAAAATGGGAACATATTTGAGAAATATCTTGGGCTTAATGTCAGTAGTACTTGATGATTGAATAAGAAGGAGATGAGAGATAAGAAAAAATATAAGACTTCTGCTTCTAGCTTGTATAATTAGATAGTTTGTATTGCCACAACTGAATTACAGATTACAGGAAAAAGGTTTGGGCAGGTTTGAATGATGAGTTCACCAGGGATTTTTGATGTGTTGAGTTTGATCTGTGTCTGGAGCATTTGGTTGGAGATGTGTAGCAGGTGGTTGAAACAAGAGTGTTAGACGTTGGAGGGAAGATCTGGGCAGGCAGTATAGATTTGGGAGTCATTAATGTAAATGCCAGTACAGAAGTCCCCCCCATCCACAGGGAATCTGTTTATTGCAAGATCCCCAGTGGATACCTGAAACCATATAGCCCTGAGCCCTGTATGTACTGTTTTTCCCTATGACATTTTAATTTACAATTTAGAAATAATAAGAGATTAGCAACAACAATAAAGTAGAACAATTATAACTATATTGTAAAAAACAACATGAATGCCGTCTCTCAAAATATCTTGTACTGTACTTAACCCTTGTGATGGTATGAGATGATACACTGTCTGTGTGATGAGATGAAGTAAGGTGAATGATTGTGGCCATACTTTTGTAGTTTTGAGTTGCGACAGCAAAACTAGTGCAAATTAATTTTGCTTCTCCACAGTTTCATGGATAGAAGATGTGTTCTTTTTTTTTCTCCCTGAGACAGAGTCTTGCTCTGTTGCCCAGGCTGGAGTACAGCGCCACAATGTCAGCTCAGTTCAACCTCCACCTCCTGTGTTCAAGTGATTCTTGTGCCCTAGCCTCCCAGGTAGCTGGGATTACAGGTGTGTGCCACCGAACCCATCTGATTTTTGCATTTTTAGTATAGATGGAGTTTCATCGTGTTGGCCAGGCTGGTCTTAAACTTGTGGCCTCAAGTGAACTGTCCGCCTGGGCCTCCCATAGTGCTGGGATTACAGGCGTGAGCCACCATCCTGGCCAGAAGATTTGTTCTTAACATAGATCTTAGCAATCTCAGCTTACCTTTTTTTTCCCCTTATTAAGTAGAGAACTTCTACCTTTTCATTTAGAGGAAGCACTTTATTGCTTCTCTTTGGCATTTCTGAATTGTCAGCATCCCTACTCTTGTGGTTTGGGGACAGTACTAAGTAAGATAAACATTGCCTATACATAAGCATTGTGATTTTGATCTGATAAACCAGATGGCTGTTAAGTTACAAGTTTTTAACGGGTGTGTAACATAGTGTAGAAATGCTGGACAAAGATATAATTCAGGATTCACATCCTGAGTGAGATGGCACGAGATTTCATGATCCTACATAAAACGGCATGCAATTTAAAGTTTATGAATTGATATTTCTGGAATTTTTCATTTAATATTTTCAGGCAGTGGTTGATTGCAAGTAACTTAAACCAAGGAAGGTGAAACTGTAGATAAGAGGACTATTGTAGTTTATCTTCTTTAAGATACGGACAAACTTGGGAAATCTGATAAAAATTAGGGACCTACTCTCTAGAAAAGTGAACTCACAGTATACTTGGAAAGTTTTGTTTGTTGTTTTAGGAACCTCTGGAATCCCTTGCAGTCAATCTGGAGTCTCTTAAGTTTTAGAACCCTTCATGTACGGCTAATAGATGTAACCATGACAACGAATGAAAATACATAGGGACCCAGTAGAGAGTGAAAAGAGCCAAGGACAGAGTTCTGAGGATGAAAGTGATTTAAATGGCTCTGGAAAAGTAGTATATAAGAGATGTAGGGGAATAATGTTTTCTAAAAGAAAGCTACATTATACTGAAGTGCATTTATCATAGTGGTACTTTTAAAGTGCCTTTGTTTTAGTGCATATCTGTATATTTGCTAAGCTTGAAAAAGCTGTATTTCTTTCTGACATTTATTTGATGACTGTTGATGAGAGTTCAAGAGATTCTGTCATTGGGCACTTTCCTTAATTGATGTATGAGGGATTATACTGTGCCCTGGCTGCATTAAATCTACTGACATTCTCATTTAATCTTCATGACAGCCCTTTGAGATACATACTGTTATTGAACCCAGGACTTAATTTTCTCAAGGTCACATGGCTTGTGAGTAACAAAGCTGTGGCACAAACCTAAGCCTGACAGCAAAACCTATGTTCTCTACCAATATACTATGTTTACCAAGACAATCAGTGACTCATACTGTGATGTTACTTTACCATATTAGCACAATGGAATGTGACGTTAGTCCACTGATACGGACTAGGTTTGGGGATATATAAGCTCTAATCCCAGCTCTGTGATTTTAGGTAAGTCATTTAATCTCTCTGGGTCTATTTTCGTTGTCTTTTTTTTTTTTTTTTTTTCCTGTTTTTGAGACAAAGCCTTGCTCTGTTGCCCAGGCTAGAGTGGCCTGGCACGATCTCGGCTTACTTCAGCCTCCACCTCCCGGGTTCAACCAATTTTCCTGCCTTAGCTTCCTCTGTAGCTGGGATTACAGGCACGCACCACCACATCCGGCTGTTTGTATTTTTAGTAGGGATAGAGTTTCACCATGTTGGCTATGCTGGTATCGAGCTCTCAACCTCAAGTAATCTGTCCACCTTGGCCTCCCAAAGTGCTGGGATTACAGGCGGGAGCCACTGTGCCTGGCTCTTCTTCTCATTTGTTAGAAAAATTTTTAACCTTAGCTATCACCAGAAGAACATTTTTTCCTGTAGCCCCATCTCATCTATCAATAAGGCATAAATTAAAAAAAAAAAAAAACTTCATACAACCTTGTGTAGTAAAACAACTCTTGATGTATATATGTGAAAATAGTTATAATAATGTGAGAGTACTTGTACAATGTTTGAGGCCTCTTGGCTTATAGTTTTACAATTCTTCAGCTTCTAGTGGAAAAATTGAGTAATTTACTCTGGGTAGAGACCTTTTCATACTTTTTCTGGCTTTCAGGGGATTTTAGGTTATAGAGCCTGAAAAGATCATTTGATGTTTTGCTCAGCTATTAGCAGTGTAGGTATCTTTGAGGCTTATAGTTGACATTAACTTTGCTCTTTTTTGAAATTGTTCTGAGTATTTTGTTTTATCTATTTGTTACTCAATGTCAAGGGGTAGTGTCTTAGTTTGCTTTATTAGAACCTCAGCATATGCAGTCAACAAACTAAAACCACATTGCACATATGTAGCTATGGTATTTGAGGCCATCATTACTACATGGCTTTGAATCTTCTGTTTGTGAATAGCCACATCTGTGCATGTTAATATGGATGACATCCTGTCTGTCAGGATATCTGATTAAAAATAGGTAGCAGTATAGGTGTAGGGGTAAATTCTTTTACAGTCATGTGACATAAGTCTGTGACAGACTTAGGTCTTGCATAGGATTTTGGTAAAAGAAAAGAAATTGTTCTGTTAAATTTCCTTCTTAAGCTCTCCAGAAAAGATTAGAATAACGACTCAGTTTGAGTCATTTGCTTAAGGATCCTCTGGATTGAGAGTTGAGCTGGTATTTTACTGCCAGGGTGACTAAAATAACTATTTGCCTACTCCTTCCTCTTTTCACATTCATACACATCAGACATGACTTGGAGAGTATTCCACTAACTCAGTAATTTTTATCCAGTTCAGATCAGAAGTATGTGTGAAGCTGATCAATGTTGCTTAGGTTGTAAATGGAGAACTTGGAGATTTTATGTGGCATTTACAGAGGGGTCGTTAGTCAGATATTAGCAGAAAATCAGTCACCAAGTATGAACACTTGTTATGTGCCAGATACTGTTTCAGAGGCTGAGGAATTTGGCAGTGAAAAAAAGATCCCTGCCTTCGTGAAGCTGACATTTGGTTGTAGAGAGGGAGACTAGGAAAATAATGAAGAATATGGGTTGGAGTTGGGGATCAGTAGTGAGATGAGGCTGTTACTGTAAAGAAGGTGGGCATTTAAAACTTCACTGTAAGATGACAGTTGAGTAGAGGTTTGAGTCATGCAGGAATCTGAGGGAAGAACATTTCAGACAGAAAGAATAGCAAATACAAAGACACTGAAATGAGCTTGTTTGATGTGTGCCAGGGAGTGCATGGAGCAGAGCGAGCAAAGGGGAAAAATGGATGAAGTTGAGAGATTATCAGATCGAATAAAGCTTATAGAACATTGTAAGGACTTTGACTTTAACTCCAAGGGAAATGAGAAATCATTTGAGGATATTTTGAGCAAATGAATGACATAATTTGATTTATGCTTATAGAAGGTCACCCTGGTTTGCCTGATGATAGCAGGCCAAGAGTGGAGATGGAGACCAATTGGAAGTGATGGTGGTTTGACCAGGATAGTAGCAGTGGAAGTGGTGAGAAAGAGTTGAATTCTGGGGATACATTTTGAAGTTAGAGACAACAGAATTTTCTGTTGGGTTAGTAGTGGGATCAGAGAGTAGTTGATGATGATCACAAGCTTTTTGGCTGGAGCAGCTGCAAGGATGGAGTAGACGTTTGTTCAGTTGGAAAACACTTCAGGGGAAACCAACTGAAGGAAAAGATTAGGAGTTCTGTTTCAGACTTGGTAAGTTTGAGATGCCTACTAGGCATTCAGATGGAAACGTTGAGTAGGTAGCTGGATATATGACTCTGGCATGTGACAGAAGGGGCTAAACAGAATGTATCAATTTTGAGATTGATTTAAAACCATGAGAATAGATGACATGAACTCCACCTAGAAACTGAGTGTGGCTAAAAAGGAAAAAAAAAAAAAGAAACTGAGTGTGGCTAGATAAGGAATCGAGAACTTGAGCTTTAGGATTGGAGATTTAGGTGATAATTAAGAGCCAGTAAAACAGACAAACAAATAGGAGGCAGAAATAGAAGAAACACAAGAGATTGTAGTGCTTGGAAGGAAGTGAGGAATTTGTTTCCTTTTTTCCTTTTTCTTTTTTGATACAGGGTCTTGCTCTGTCATCCAGGTCATCCAGGCTGGTGTGTAGTGGCGCAATCTCCACTCACTGCAGCCTCAACCTCCCGGGCTCAAGCAATCCTCCTGCCTCAGCCCCACTAAGGAGCTGGCACTACAGGTGCACGCCACCATGCCCGACTAATTTTTGTACTTTTAGTAGAGACGGGGTTTTGCCATATTGCCCAACCTGATCTTGAACCCCTGGTTTCAAGTTCTCCCGCTTCGACTTCCCAAAGTGCTGAGGTTACAGGTGTGAGGCACCTTGCCTTGCCAAATTTGTTTCAAGTATTAGAAGTGATCAGCTCTTTCAAATGCTGCTGGGTAGGTCAAGTAAGAGGAGAACTGAGACTTTGACCATTAGATTTTAGCAATATAGAAGTCACTGGTGGCCTTCTCAAGAGTAGTTTCAGTGAAATGGTAGGGATGAAAGCCCTATTGGAGTAGATTCAAGATAAAATGGAAAGATGGAACTTGAAGACAGTGTATGTAGAATCTCCCCTGCTCCTTGCCTGTGGTTTTGCCATAAATGGAAAGAGAGATTAGATGGTGCTGAAGGAATATTTGGGTTTGTGCGGATTTGTTTTTGACATAGGAAACTGACCATTTTTTTTATCTTTTTTTTTTTTTGAGACGCGATCTTGCTCTGTCACCCAGGCTGGAGTGCAGTGGTGTGATCTTGGATCCCTGCAACCTCTGCCTCCAGGCTCAAGTGATTCTCCTACCTCAGCTTTCTAGGTAGCTAGGACTATAGGCATGTGCCACCACACTCAGCTAATACTTAAAATTTTTTTTTGTAGAGACAGGGTCTCACTATATTGCCCAGGCTGGTCTCAAACTCCTAAGCTCAAGTGATCCTTCCACCTCAGTCTCCCAGAATACTAGAATTACAGGCATGAGCCAGTCCACGTGGTAAAACTGACAGTTTTCAGTATGAATGGAAATTGTCTACCAGAGGAAAAATTTTGATGGTGCTGAGATGAGTGATTACTAAAGGGAGACCTTTTTAATAGGTGGTTTGGCATAGAACTAGAGATTTACTTGTCAAATTTCATTCTGTGTAATATTGCCTTGGGTTCTTGTTAAAATGTAGAGTCTATTTCTGTAGGTCTGGAGTAAGGCCTGAAATTCTGCAATTCTTACAAGTTCCTACGTGTTGCTTATGTGTCTGGTCCTTACGCTATATTTCGAGTACAATAACTTGGCACTTTGAGCTCAAGAACCTAGCAGGTTTTATTGGCATAAAATCAGATTGGTTGGTGTGTGAATATGATTGGAATTTGTATAGTGTCTTATCAGGTTTTTACTTTCTCAGTGGAATAGAAAGCAGTCATAATCATAGAGTGAGGATGGAGGATGTGGTATAAAATCATCTAGAAGAGTAGAGTCAGTAGACTGACTAGTGGAATTGTGAGGTTGCATGAAGGCTGCACTTATAATGTTAGTGGTTATGAATTTAAACTCACATGGACCAAAAATATGGGCATATGTTATTCTTCATTTTCTTTCAGCTATACGGATATATGTCAGTAGTATGTGGGCTGTTGGGATTTAACTTGGCAAGTATTTTGGTGGGAGAGAGAGAAGGGATAAGTGACTTACAGGTATATAAATCATTATGATTTTATTTAAAGTGAAGAGTTCTGCTCCAGGTAAGATTGGAGGGAGGTCTTAAAAGATTTGAAATTGCTTCTGACAGATCTAGAAACTATTTTTAAATGTACCCCCTTTTTCCCCCCTGTTAAAACAGGTTGTTAATGTTCTTATGTGTCATACATTTATAATCATATCTGTATAATAAAATATTTACTATATATGGACAAATATAGAAAGACTTTCAACCATTGGTTTTTTTTTTTTTTTTTTTTTTTTTTTTTGTCTCTTCTCTCTCTTGGATATTACAGATGACCATGGATGAAAAATATGTAAACAGCATTTGGGACCTTCTGAAAAATGCAATTCAAGAAATCCAGCGTAAGAATAACAGTGGTCTTAGTTTTGAGGAGCTCTATAGAAATGCATATACAATGGTTTTGCATAAACATGGAGAAAAGCTCTACACTGGACTAAGAGAAGTTGTTACCGAACATCTCATAAATAAGGTATCAAACTTTAAAGGATTATTGCTAATACTATATTGAATGTAGAAAATCCTTTATACCATATTGCACTTTGACTGGAAGTATTCTTTTTAAAGGCACCAGAAGCCTATAGAAATTACTAATTCGTGACTATTATAAGCACTCATGAAAAATTTATAAATCAGCTAAATCGAAAATTTTGATAATTGAGAAATGAAGTTTGTGAGCTATAATAAATGCGTTCTATAAATCATAATGAAGCAAACTCAGTAATTCACAAATGTTTATTAATATGTTAATTACAAGGAATTTTTTTCCTTAAAATGATTTAATCAGCCCATTTTTACTTTCTCGTTTTTCTGTATATTTGAACACAATAAAACTACGTTGTTTAAAAGCATTTCTAAGACAGTTCACTAACTAAAATTGACTTTATTTTAACTGAGTTCTGTGGTACATGTGAATTTTTTTTTAAAGATAAATTATTGGTGGGCTGTTCACATTATTACAAATGGTTCTCTGATTTCAGAATGATGTATTTTTTTTTAGAACAAATGTTTTTATAGAGCGAACTCTTCCATTGCATGTAAAATGTTTTCATTTAGAAAATAACTTCTGTTACAATGCCTTGCTTTAAGATTGTCAAATAAAATGTAAAATTACCACACAGACTGATAAAAACTTCTCATAGTCTTTATGTGGTATTGGGGTATTTATTTTTTTAATTTTATTTTGAAAAAAAGTATTATGAATAGCACAATGTGAACTCTTGTGTACCCTTCACCTAGATTCACCAGTTGTTTACATTTTGCTACAGTTTTTTTTGCCAGTTTTTCTATTGATATGTGTTATGATTACTGTTATCATTATTATTATTGCTGAACCATTAGAGAATAAGTTTTAGATTTCATCTACCCTAAAAGACTTTGCAACATTTAAGAATAAGGAAATTATCTTACTTAACCAAAGAACAATGATCAAAATCAGGCAGTTTAACAATATAATACTGTTGCCTAATACATTCCTTATTCAGATTTCACCAATTGTCCTGTATAGCAGTGATTTCCTTTATAGCAATTTGTTTTCTGATCCAGGATCCAGTCCAGGATCTCATGTTCAATTCCTCAGCCTTTCTTTGTCTTTCAGCACATTGACATATTTGAAGAGTATAGGTCAGTTGTTTTGTAGATTATCCCTCAGTTTTTGGTGTGTCTGATTGTTTCCTCATGACTAGTTTCAGGTTATGCATTTTTGGCAGGAATAATACGTAAGTGATGTTGTGTCCTCAGTGCATCACATCAGGAGGCACTTGATGTCAGTTTATCCCATTATTGGTGATGTTAACTTTGATCATTGGTGTCCGCCAGATTTCTCCACTGTGAAGGTACCTTTTTTCCCTTTGTAATTCATAAGTAATCTGTTCAGATATATTTTGACACTGTATGAATATCCTGTTCCCTAGAAACTTTCATGTGATGGTTTTGGCGTCCATTGATGATTCTTGCATGAATCATTATTACTATGGTGGTTCCAAAACAGTAATTTTCTATTTCTACTCTTTCTTCTGTAATTTCTTTCTCTTAAAGGGAATTACATGAGCCATGCAGTTAGTATCTTATGAAGCAAGGTGATTGCTCTTCACACAATCAGCAGTTTTTTATTAAGTGCCTGTTAATAAGCACAGCTTTCAGTGATAATATAGTGGATGCAAAGAGATACGATACTGTCCTTTCCTGGGGTTTTTATTGTGATGTGAGAGATGGATGATACACACATTTAGATAACCGTGTGAGGCATTATATAATTAAGTGGCACGTGAGTTGCATAGGCAATAAATGGCTTAAGAATTCAAAGGAGAGGTTGCCCTGGGCTGTAAGATTTTATGGGGAAGGATGAAATTGAGTTGAGCCTTGAAAAATATTTGGGATATACATGAACAGTGTGGTGGAAGGCATTCCAGGATGGCAGATGTTGTGAAATTATATAGAGATGAACTGGTTGGTTAAACTTAGGTGTTAAGTAGAGTTTGACTGAGGCATATAATAATTATGGGGATTAGTAGATTGTAGTGTTACAAAGATGGTTTGGGAACAGATTGTAGAAAAATTTGGGTGCCAGGCTAAAGAATGTGGACTAAACTGTAGACAGTTATTGGAGGTTTTTAAGTGGGTGATAATGTGACAGAATATTTGAAGATGTGATTTTAAGTAGGTGATTATGTGGCAGAATATTATGAGGATGCTTTAAATGTAAAATTGAGAGGAGGTTTATAAAATCAGGAGAAGACCTGGAAAGATCTGGGTAAAGTGATAGGCTAGAAATGAATGGATGATGTCAGAAATTCTAAACTAAGTCTAGACGAAGCTTGCTTAGTCGGAGAATTACAGTGCCACCAAGAGAATTATAATGCCACCGGTAGCAAATACTATGAAGCAATAGTGGGAAACTGACTTGAAATGGATAGAGAATATGATAAGTTTTGTTTAGATTACATTGAAAATATATTCTCACTTGGAAGATACCTTATAAATCATTTTGCATGTGAGGAAAATTGAGTGTGAGATCATAGTAAGATGCCCAAGTAGAGATATCATATGTTTGGAGACACATAGATTTAGAGCTTGGGCAGGAACTCAAAATTAGATGTGGAGATTTGGCATTTGGTAACATATACTGAGGAACAAGTGTTGGAGTTCAGAAAACAAAGAGCCCAGAGCCAAAGGATGAATCTTAGGAGCAAACTATAGTAAGTAGGTGTGGGAAATGGAAAAAAAAAATTTAAGAAATTTGGCATCCAAAGAAGGACAAGTGGAAGAGTTCTGTTTAAAGCTGCTGAAGGAGAGAAGATTGGAACAGCCCAGTTATTGGATATAGAGAGTATGGGATTAAGAACAATGGAAAAGAAGTAAACTTAGAAGAGGGGCATGTTCTCATTTGCCGGAGGTTCTATAGGGAATGACAATGAACACAATTAACTTTTATTTAGCATTTACTGTGTGCTAGGCCCAGTTCTAGTGCTTCTACATGTTTTAGCTAACAGTCACAGCCCAGTGTTGCAGATACTACTATTATGTCTGAAAACAAATGAAGAAACTGAGGCATAGATAATTGGTCATTTGTCCAGATCCATGTAACTATTAAGCGACCTAGTGGAACTAAATTCAGGCAATGTGGCTTTAGTCTGAGCCCTTGAATTCTCTGTAGATCTGCTCCTAAGGTAGAATGATCAAGTTGGAGTATGCTGAAATTCAGTGAAAGGGGCTTCAAGTTAACTGACTTACTGTCTGTAAAGCTCTAGTCTTTAAATTCTAGGAATCCTTTAAATTTACTTAAATGTACAATAATGGAGTTGGAAATAATATCCCTGAGATTCTTTATTTCTAAAATTACTTTGAATCTAGTAAACCATCCATTTTCTGAAAATGAGACGAAGAAACTTGGAGTAGCCTTTGTAAGGGATATACTAAGGAATTGACAAGTGAAGAAAAAGATAGCTTAGTAGGAGTTGGCCTGTGTGCACTGTTAGTTTTTTTAAAGCTTGGGCATAGATGCAGACGAAAACATCAGTAGTTGTGTGTTAGGGTTGAGAATTGGCTCATCCAGAAAGTGAGGAGAAGAGAGAAGGCCAGAGGGTGAGATCAGTGTTAAGGTGACCTAGTTTTGGGCTCAAATATGGTCAGTTGGATGTTGAAGATACAGTCCAGTAGATATTGAAGTTATGTTAGCAGTCACTCCATGAGAACTCTGAGTTTTAGTGTATTTATAAGTTGCTTAAAGTGGTCCCATATTTAAGGTTAACTGTTGTCTTCATCATCTTAAGCTACTATAACAAATACTATAAACTGGGTGCCTTAAACCAATATTTCTCACCATTCTGGCAGAGATTAAGGTGCTTGCAGGTTCATTTTTCTGGTGAGAATCCCCTTCCTGGTCTGTAGACAACCACCTCCTTGCTGTGTCTTCACAGGGCAGGGAGGAGGAGAGGTCATGTCTCTCATGTATCTCATAATGGTACCATCCTCTTAATGAGGGTACCATTCTCAAGATTTAATTGCCTCCAAAAGGCCCCACCACTAAATACTATCACATTTGGGATTAGGGCTTCTTAATATGAATTTGGAGAACACAAATATTCAGTCCATAACAATTATCATTTCAGAATAGAGGCAATTTTTATAATGTATTACCCAAAATGTACATTCAAGTTGATTGTACTAAATACATTTTAAAATATACAGTATATGCTAAATTCTTAAATTTACTTTCCTTATACATAGTCATTAATGATCATTGCCAGCATCTGAAAATGTTCTTTTATTTTTTCTTTTCTTTTACACTCATTTGACTAGTCAGTTTTTGACTAGGAAATGTACCAGTTTCAGCATGTTTGTTCATTGATTATTTAAAGTGAATTAGGTTTTGAAGCCTCTGCTAGTTTCTGTGCTTTTGTTTTCATGTTTACTCCTATTTTATGAGACAGTTTTAATAATCATATAAACGCAGTACTACTGTATTGAATGGGACACTACCAAAAGAGAACTATTAACTGATAGGTAGGACCATCTGACATGTTTGTCTCCTAAGGTAGTAAGTCTCAGTTTGTTCTACTAAATGGGACTTAGGGATGTTACTGGTACAGTATGCAAAAGCGTAGTTTGCATGAAAATCAGTATTGCCTATCTGTGCATTGCATGTTTTGACTAGAAGGTGAGATATTGTTTCAGGGTTCTGTGTTAATACCTATCTTTAATCTCACAGAATATATCTTTTTTTGTTGCTCTGAAAGCATTACTGTTTGGTCTGCTCATCAGTTTTTAATTCACAGTGCTTTTGGCAGTTAGCTGAACTGCCTGACAAACCATATATTTATTTATTTTAAAGCAGAGTGCTTTTAGTGCTATGGTGTACATAGCCAAGACCCATCTTTTCACGTTGAAGAATTCCAAGGAAATACAATTTTTACGTGAACTGAGGGCTGGTTTGTTATATAATTTGTTGGTACTTTGATTTCAAGGTGAAGATAGTGAACATAGTCAAACATTTTGGTAAAGTAGCACAACACAAACTCCCAGACAGCAGATAACGGGAGGCTTCAGAGAGTACATCTCTTTGGGATGAAAGTAGCTGATTGTTGGCTTTCAAAATAAGTTCACAAAATTGAAGGAGGCATAGAAAATATAAATATTGTTTCTCTAATGAAAGCACTTCTGGTAGGATATTATTTTTCTTGTCTCTGAAAGAATGTTTCCTTTGAGGAAACTGACATCCAAAGGAATTTAGTTCATTTCTCAAGACCACAAGGCTAGCTTTAGGGTGTAATGTGGCCTTTATACCTCACCATAAAAAAAAATCTTGATTTAGAAAATGAAAACATTTCAACTTACCCAGGAATTTGTTTTTTAACTTTTTTTCTAAAGTAAAAAAGCATAGTAATGGAGGAAAAAAGTTCTGCTTTTCAGATTTAAAGACGTTTAGAATATATATCATTTTGTCAAAGTGTCAAAGGTATCCTGTAAGACTTTTCCTATCCCAGAATTCAGCATTCAAAACTGTTTGCCAGGCTCTGTGCTAGATGTGAGGAATATATTGGTAAATAGAACACATCTGGTTCCTGCATTTATGAAACAGATAGTAAACAGGTAAACAAGTACTTAGTTATATAATCAAGAAAACGGGATACAGTGATAGAGGAAAAAATGATAGACAACTACATAGGTTAAGAAAGGGCTGTTTGAGGAAGTGGTAGTGTTTAAGCTGGGATTGCAAGAATGAGAGAGCGCTCACAAGAACAGTGTGTTGAAGAGTATTCTAGGCAAAGTAAATGGCTATACAATACTTTTTTCTGTAAAGGACCAGATAGTATTTTTGTTTTTCTGAGCCATACATTCTCAGGCACAGCTCCTCAGAGTCTGTTTTTGTAGCACAAAAGCAGCAACAGACCAAATGTAAATGAATGAGCATGGCAGTATTCCAATAAAACTTTAAAAAGGCAGCAGGCTGAGTGCAATGGCTAACACCTATAATCCTAGCACTTTGGAGGCTGAGGTGGGAGGAGCACCTGAGGCCAGCAGTTTTGAGACCAGCTCAAGCAACATAGTGAGACCTTGTCTTTACAAAAAAAAAAAAAAAAATGGCTGGGCGTCGTGGCTCACGCTTGTAATCCCGGCACTTTGGGAGGCTGAAGTGGGCAGATCACGAGGTCAGGAGATGGAGACCATCCTGGCTGACACGGTGAAACCCCATCTCTCCTAAAAATACAAAAAATTAGCCGGACACCTGTAGTCCCAGCTACTCAGGAGGCTGAGGCAGGAGAATGGTGTCAACCCAGGAGGCAGAGCTTGCAGTGAGCCGTGATCGCACAACTGCACTGCAGCCTGGGCGACAGAGCAAGATACTGTCTCAAAAAAATAAAATTAGCTGGCCTTGGTGGCACACACCTTTAGTCACAGTTGCTCGGGAGTTTGAGGCTGCAGTGAGCTGTTACTGAACTACTGCACTGCAGCCTGGGCAACAGAGTGAGTTAAAAAAAAAAAGAAAAGAAAAGAAAACGGGAGGCTATTCTTTGCCACTTCCTAAAGTTATTGAATAAAATCCTGTCATAAGTGGGGAGCGAAGAGTTGGTAATGGATAGGAATGGGACAAGGTGGGATTGCAGAGAGAAGCAGAAGCCAGATCATGCCAGGCCTTGAAGCCATGGCGGAAGGCTTTGCAATTAATTATATGTACATTAGGAAGCCATTTAAGGATTTTAAGCAAGATCAATAAGTTAAAGGGCTTAAGAGTTGAAATAAGGGGAGTAATCCAGTAATTCAGGTGAATAACAGCGATGATTTACACTAGTGTAGTGACAGTTATGATTGAGAAAATTTTAAAATATATTTTGGATATAGAATGAAAGTTACCTGCTAGCAGATTGATTGTAGGGAATAAGAATCAGTGACAAATCTAAGATCAGTTTTAGGTTTTTGGCTCTTGGCTAACTGGCTAGGTGATTTAATTTTCTGATACAGATTTGGGGCAGACAAAGGAGCTCTATTTTGAAAAGGTTAGTTTTAAGATACCTATAAAATTTGATATGCAAATCAAATTATCTGAGAAGTTTGAACTGAAAATGTGTATTTGGTAATTGTGAACATATAAATGGTACAGGTTAAACATCCCTAATCCAGAAACTCAGAATGCCCCAAAATCCACAACCTTTGGAGCGCCAACGTGATGCCACAGTGGAAAATTCCACAGCTTATCTCATGTGACAGAGTCACAGTCAAAGCATAGCCAAAACTTTATTTCACAGACAAAATTACTAAAATATCACAACATTACCCTCAGGCTATGTGTGTAAGGTGTATATGAAACAAATAAATTTCATGTTTACACTTGGATTCCATCCCCAAGATCTCTCATTATGTATGTGCAGACACTCAAATCTGAAAACTGAAACCCTTCGGGTCCCCATACATTTAGGGTGAGGGGTAACCAACCTGTATTTAAAGCCCTGGAAGTAAATGAAGTCACAGAGACAAGAGAAAAGAGGGCCCAGGATTGCACCCTGATTAATTTAAACACTTAGTGTTCAGATACATTGAGGATTGCAGTGGAGACTGAAAAGTTGCCAGTTAGTGGTACTTAAGACTTAGCTCTAACCTTACGTTATAAGATGATAATATTTGACAGGTATTTAGCAGAGTTACAGTTTTTCACAGCCTTTGTGTGTGTGTGTGTGTGTGTGTGCGTGTGTGCGTGCGCGCACTTATATGTGTATATGTATGTATTTCAGATACTAAAGCACGTTTTTAAATTTAGGAATAGTAATAATTAGTTTTGCTACTTGTGGGCACGTTAAGGGTGGAGCCATCTTCTTTCATTCTCCTTTCATAAGGTTCCTGTTTGGGATTCAAACTTGACAGTCTTTAAGCTTGTTGTAGAGTAGCAAAGGACTTGCCTTTTCTTCTAACTCCTGTTGAGCACTTTAATAGTAAGAAGTAACCTAAATGCAGCTGCAGTGGGAAAAGTACTAGGTAGAAAATAGAACTGAGCATTGGGACTAATTCTCTCACTAATAATCTTGAACAAATTACTAAACCTTTCTGGAATTTAAAGTATTAATCTATAAAATGAGTTTGGGGTTGGTTTTTTTAGCCCAAAGAACTTTAAAAATTATGATTTGTGTCTTGATAAGCTTAGGTTATTAAGACTTAGGAAGATAATAGTCTCTAAGGCTGTTTATTCCTGTGCCATGTGTTTGAAATAAAAACATACTCAATTTTTTTTCTTTTCTTTTTTTTCCCCTGAGACAAGGTCTTACTGTCGCCCAGGCTGGAGTGCAGCGGCGCCATCTTGTCTCACTGCAATCAACCACGTAGGTTCAAACAAATCACCTGCCTCAGCCTTCCAAGTAACTGGGATTACAGGCGTGTGCCACCATGCTTGGCTAATTTTTGTATTTTTAGTAAATACAGTGTTTTGCCAAGTTGTCCATGCTGGTTTTGAACTCCTAGCATCAGTGATCAACCTGCCTTGGCCTCACAATGTGTTGGGATTACAGGTGTGAGCCACAGTGTCCAGCTTTTTTGTTGTTGTTTTTGTTTTTTGGAGACAAGGCCTTTGTGTTTCCCAGGCTGGAGTACATTGGCGCAATCTCGGTTCACTACACTCTCTGCCTCCCAGGCTGTAGTGATTCTCTCACCTCAGCCTCCTACATAGCTGGACTATCGGCACGTGACACCATGTCTGGCTAAATTTTTTTGTGTTTTTTTTTTGTAGAAACAGGGTTTCCACCATATTACCCAGGCTGGTCTCGAACTCCTGGGCTCAAGTGATCCATCTGCCTCCCAAAGTGTTGGGACTACAGGCATGAGCCATTGTGCCTGGCCTCAATTTTTAATTTTCTTGAAGTCAGGGGAGAAACTTTAGTTTTAATGTGGGAAGAGCTTTATTATCTCAATTTTGTAATGCTTAACAGTTTTCTTAGATTTACCTTATGCTTAATTTCTTCATTTTTAATACTCCATAGTAATAATCAGATAACATGGTTACCTCATAAATGAACCTATAAAAATTATTGAACTTTGAAAGTTGGTTTCTTAGAAAAATAGCTGAACAAAAAAAAGTTAACATTTAAAATTAACTTGTCTTTTTAGTTATTATTGGAAAGAACATTTATTCTAGTGGTTTTCAAAGTTTTTCTATCTGTATATCCTATTCTTCAAATAGTGTCTTACTTCCATCGAATGGGAGGAAGCCAGAATAAGAGGAGCTTCATCCTGCTCACTTCTCATTTATTCAGAAAACTGCCTGTTGAGCAAGGCACTGGTGTAAGCATTTGTACTATATCAAGCAAAGATTCCTGCCTTTGTGGAAGTTATGTTTTAGACTTACATACTTGGATCTGTGCCTTGTAGTCTTAATCTGTTCTAAGCACTTCTGTTTTACCGGTAGGGAAATTGCAACCTTAAAGGGGACATAGTTTCAAGTTTTAAGTGACTTTCTTTTTTGAATTCCTTTGTAAAGTGCAATGTCTTTTCATAGAATAAATAATACCTCACCATTTATCTTCTGTACCGAGGGTTTTATTTGCTGAAAATGCTGTCTCTGTGTAAACTACTTTTTCAGTATATTTTTCTCCCTATTTCTAGAGGGGGAAGAAGAACCAGTGTTAAGTTTTATATTTGTAAGTAAGTTATTTATGTGGAAATGAAGTTGGTAACTTTAAGGTAAACTGTGAACTTTTCTGTATGTCAGTTTCTTAAACAGACTTACTTTTATAATAAAGCTTTTGGAGTGCTTTTCCCTTTCTAGGCAAATATTAATTTAATGGAAAACATTAAAATTAATGTTTTTTTTTGTTGTTGTTTTGTTTTTTTTTTTTTTGAGACGGAGTCTCGCTGTGTCGCCCAGGCTGGAGTGCAGTGGCACGATCTCGGCTCACTGCAAGCTCCGCCTCCCGGGTTCCCGCCATTCTCCCGCCTCAGCCTCTGAGTAGCTGGGACTACAGGCGCCCGCCACCGTGCCCGGCTAGTTTTTTTTGTATTTTTAGTAGAGACGGGGTTTCACTGTGTTAGCCAGGAGGGTCTCGATCTCCTGACCTCGTGATCCGCCCGCCTCGGCCTCCCAAAGTGCTGGGATTACATAAAATTAATGTTTTTAATGGCATTTACATACAATATGTAATGACTGCAGTGAGTTAAGGATATTGATAGAAACACTTGGGAATAAAATTTTCCTTAGCAAAGAGAGATTGATTTCAGAGACCCACAGAGATTGAGTTTCTCCTATGTTTCAGCCACCCAAAAATAAATAAGACATGATTCTTGCCAGCAAGAATCCCATAATTTTAGTGAGGTAATCAGATTGGGGGGGGGTATTATTTTGCCTGAGGAATTCAGGGCAAGGTAGAAAGAGGCTGTCACTTTCGATTATACTTAAAGCATTACTCAAGATTCATCATGTGAACAAGGCCAAAATATTATCCCAGTCGATAACAAGGAGAGAAAGTTGAATGAGAAAAATGGCAGGTAGGTATGAGCATAGTGAGATAGATCGGTGTAGATGGAAGGTGAACATGCTGTTCTTAGTAAAGATGAACAAAAGCATCTTTGAATGTTTTTGTAGGAAATGAGGATAGTAAAGTGGGTTGGTCTAGATTTGGAAAACCATTGTAGGGGATTTGAGTTTTATTCTGTTGGTGCTGGGAGCCATTGCTTTATAATCCTTAGAAAGGCTGACTGCAGTGGAGAAGATGTAGTCAGGTATTTAGGATGAGTGCCATTTTCAGTGCCTTGTTGCTGCTTGCTCATCTTTAGTTCTCATGCTGTCTTGTCTTGATGTTTAACTTAAAAGTTGTTGGAAGGTACTCAACCCATTATGTTCTTTTGGGATGGTGGTGACAGGAGTGAGAAGAGACTGTGAGCCAGGTATAAAAACTGTTAATGGGTATGATACGGAGATAGTGACCTAAATATAAATAGTGTAATCCCAGAAGAGACAGAGACTGTTGGGGATAGCATATGGAAAAGGGATTATTAGAGAGTCAGAAAAACAGCAACCGTGGGATATGAAGGACTCTGGAAATTGAATGGCTTCTACTTTGAAAGGGATGGAAGAGAAATGATGTTGGGGGAGAGTAAGGCTTAAAAGTGTTGTTTTGACAAGTTTGCCCATGTTAAGTATCAGCTATTCTGCTTAAGTTGTTAGGTAGACTGTAAGTACTTTGAGGGCAAGTACCCCGCCCCCATCCTGTTTCTGTTGTATTTTTTAGTGATATTCTTCTACTGTTACTGAGTAAGTGAATAGATGAACTAGGACCTGTTCATTTATCTTTGTGTCTCCTGCTCTTTGCATGTGGTTGGCACTCAGTTGTCTGTTGAAATGAATCTTTGAGAATACTACCAGCAGTCAAAATGGAAACCACCATGGTTCGTAGCCAAAAATAGCTGAGATCTATTTTTTTTTCTCTCTCTCTCTGTTGGGTAATACCTCTCCCTACTCAAGTTAATTACTAAATCTAACCACCATTTAGAAGCACAGGTGATTATCAGGCTATATGCTTCGGTTTTTTTGAGATTGAAGTCTGTCAGTCGGCTTAGAACCAGATGATGTAATCTTGAGAAACCGTGGTTCTTTTTTCTATCATACTCAAGAGAACAAAAGACTAGTTGCTGTGTTGTCATGCTTTGTGTATGTTTTCCTGATTAATTCTGTCAGTGTGCCTGTTACTAAGTTTAACCATGATACTAATGCTATAATAATTGCTTTTAATGTATATCTTAACCATTGGGAATAGGATACTTCACAAATAGTAAGTCATAGTGGTGTTTTTCTGTGGTGTACTGTCATTTTTCTATCTGCATTCCTTTCCAACCAGGAAGTAAAAAGCTATCATTTTTCATGGTAGTATTTTGTACTGATTGAGAAATCATGATTTTTCTAAGTCATACTATTTTAAGAGCACTTTAAAAGCATATTTGAACTAAGAATGCCTTTAAAAAAATGTCAAATTTCATGTGATTTTAAAAATAGTATTTGCTTCAACATGTAGCAAATTATCTTTATGTATGAAATTGTGAAAGTTTATTGTCCTAACACCTGTTCTGTGTTCCTTCTTTAAACTTTGTAACTTTTTTGTAGTGCTATTTATTGTATTCTACTTTGTATTGAGGTCATTTGAATGCTAATATTAGGCTCCCCCTTCTCCCCTCTCCCTCAGAGATTGTAAAGTGGCTGAAAGTGTCTTGTATTCCTCATAGTGCCTAGCACCCTGCTTTGCCTGCTGGAAGCAAACATAAATACATGAATTGTCAGTCTGGGGAAATATTTTGTATACTTTTGAATGGGTGGTTGATGTCTGATAATAGGACCTCATTTCTTTAAGAGCTTCATTTTGGACACTTGAAGCAAAGAGTAAGAATGGGGAGTATTTCCACTAAGAATGAATTTGATTTTGAAATTGAGAATAGTGTGTTTTTTGTGAAATGCTGTAAGTTACATTACTGTGTATATTAGAAAGTTACTTAATGAAGAATCTTCTGGCAGCAGTGGAGAAAATGTTTTCCCTACAGTGGCTATCTTACTGTTTTTTTTAAGGATACTGGTATGATTTTTCTGATCACTATTGCCATCTTAATTCTTAAAGTTAATTAGAAATAATGAGAATAACACAGTCTACTGTATGAAAAGGACAGTGAATTTTATGTCATTCAGGAATCTCATCATTAGTTAATTCTTGGAAAGTTTAAAATATCTACAAAACTTTAAATTAATTATCTTGGCCTTAGTAGAAGCTTGTTTGAGATACAGAAACCTTAAGATTGCTTATGTATTCTGAGAGTAACATCTGTTAACCAAATTTATATTAATTGTACAAATAATTGGAGTTTGGCTGCATTAAGAATTCCTCAAAGTATGAGATAAAAGAGTTCCTTCCAGTTATTCAGAAATTTCTGTCCTTTACAGGAAAAGAAAGCAAGCGTCCCTGTTCCTGACCTGCCCCTATTTATTATGTATGACTTCTGTAAAAATAGCAAAACATTGCAATGTTTCTTTTTAACCTTTTAGATCAGGAATTCTCAGGGTGAGGGAAAGAGCCATGAAGCTTTTTTTCCAAACAGTTGTGTCAGCTGTCCTCTATACCTTATGACTTGACTCCCATTGTGATTCACTTTCTGTAGTAAGCCACTTTCATTGATAGGTTTGTGTCATATCGCTGTGGTGTGATAAAGTGGAAGAATTTTGAAATCTTCAAGCATTATTTAATGGCATTCCTTGGGAGAATAAAATTTATATAACTGGCAAAATTTATAAAGTGACAAACCCCCAGACCACATGTGATTAATGCAGGACTGAAAAAAGTATGTTTTAGGTGGAAATTTAAATGCTATTTTTATTTTTTTTTAACTTTTTTTATATGTGTAAGAATGTTTTTGTAACATTATTTATAATGGTAAACTAAAAGCAACTTATCCATCGTTAATAAAGTGATTGAAGAAATTATGGCATTAAGTGCTGTTTTTGTAGGTCATAGTAAATGTTGCATGTTTTTATATTGCGCTGTCTTTAACAGATAAAACAGGCAACATGTTTTGGAATTTAGAGCCAGAAAGATAGCAGGCATCCAGTGGCTGTCAGTCATTTTAAAATAGAAGCCCTAATTTTAAAAATCATACAAAACTATTATAAATCATATTTAATCAGGGGAAATGAAGTCTTTTCGGCACTGGTACCAAGTAAGGCATTTCAGTGGAACATGATGTCATTGATCTAATCAACCATAGTCACATCACAGGTAAAGAGGTGCTACAGACTAGATAGGTTAGGTGACTTGGTCAAAGTCCTTAGTTAGTGACTTCCTGGGCAGTTGTCTGCAGAGAGGTTGAGTATCCCTAATCCAAAAATCCAAAATCTGAAACTTTTTTTTGTTTTGTTTTGTTTTTGAGATGGGAGGGTCTCACTCTGTCACCATAGCTGGAGTGTAGTGGCATGATCTTGGCTCACTGCAGCTTCCACCTCCTGGGCTTAAGTGATCCTCCCACCTCAGCCTGCTGAGTAGCTGGGACTACAGGCACGCACCATCACGCCCAGCTAATTGTTTGTATTTTTGGTGGAGGCAAGGTTTCGCCATGTTGTCCAGGCTGGTCTCAAATTCCTGAGCTCAAGTCATCTGTCCACCTCAGCCTCCCAGAGTGCTGGGATTACAGGCTTTGAGCCACCACACCTGGCCAAAATCCGAAACTTTTTGAGTGCTGAGATGATGCTTTAAGGAAATGCTCATTGGAGCATCTCAGATTTTGGATTTTCCGATTAAGGATGCTCACCTGGTAAGTATTATATTCAAAAATCTGAAAAAAAAAAACAAAAATCTGAAAAAGTCAAAAATCTGAAACACGAGTGGCCTCCAAGCATTTTGGATAAGTGATACTCAACCTTAGATGATTTTGATTATCTTAGCTTCTGGGTGAATGTTAAAATACTATAGATTTATAGAACGACATACCTTTGAGTTATTGTACTTCTGTGATGCTTTTTAATGTCCTGGTATAATTAGGATGTGCTCCACGTTATTATGTCTCATTTTATGTTTTTATAACATGGTAAGTATTTTTTCGATGGACAGTAATGCCAAGTACAAATTTCTGTACTTTGGGAATTTGTCTATATTTGGACCTAATGTTGTCCTGAATTTGGAGACTTGTTTACCAAGTAAGTCCTCAATTTTCAATATTCCATATCATCATTGATTATGTGACTCTGTTTTAGTTTCAGTGAACTTTAGAATTAAAGTTCTTAATTTGTTTTAGCTGATGATTTCTTTGTTTTACCTAGATGTTTAAATAGGATTGGCTGGCTGGATTTTGCCCCAGGCATTGAAATTTAGAGTGTGAAAAATTTTAATTAATGATTAAAAACAATTATGCGCGTTGTGGGGTATGGGAGTACTGTGCACATTATGTCCTTTAGCTCTTCAGCTAGCCCAAGAGCTGCTGTATCTTTGCCCAGTATCAGCTTCCTCGCCAGTCCACGGAGATCCTTGAGAATGAAAACTCAAGGGCAAAGTTTGGGAGCCTGTAGCTCCTGGTCATGCCAATGCCTGCTGTTCTCTCCTGTCGTCTTCCTTTCCAACTCCTTTTGTTTCTCTTTACCAGTAATTTGACTGACTTGAGGATGCAAGTGATCCTCCCACCTCAGCCTGCTGAGTAGCTGGGACTACAGGCACGCACCATATATTGCAGCTTGGACATTAATTTATCATTAAGCAGGTTTTATTATACAGTTGAAAATAGGCCGGACACGGTGACTCATGCGTATAATTCCAACACTTTGGGAGGCCAACGTGGAAGGATCATTTTGAGGCCGGGACTTTGAGACCAGCTTGAGCAAAACAGACCCCTTACCTACATACACGCATGCAAGCACGCACACATGCACGCGCGCGCGCGAGCCCCAGAAGTGCTGGTGTGTGCTGCTGAAGTCCTAGCTACTTGGGAGGCTGAGGTGGGAGCATAACTTGTGCTCAGGAGCTTGAGGCTGCAGTGAGCTATAATTGTGTCACTGTACTCCAGTCTGGGTGAAAGAGTGACACCCTGTTTCTTAAAAAAAGAAAAAGTTTCCTTTTGACAGTAATTCCACTTTAATCTTTGCTAAGGATTTAATTTTTAAAAATGCAAGAAAAGCTATATCCACAGAAACAAAGAATAGGCAAATTTGAATTGTTGCAGAGTGGTTCATAAGGTTGATACACTCAAATTGTTTAACAATTCTTTCATTGTTTGGAATTTAAATTGCTTTTATGAATAAAGCTTGTGGCATCATAGCTTATGTTTATGATAAGATCATAAAACAGGACCCAATTTTCAAATAATAATTACTTCAAATTTTTAAAAATTAGTATATAATAAAATTGGCCTTTATTTTCATATATCTCTGTGAATTTCAGCACACATATAGATTCATGTATCCACTGTCACAGTTGATATAGAACAGTCGATTGACCCCAGTAAACTCCCTGTTACCCTTTATAGTTCTCTTAATCCCTAGTTCCTGACAACCACTGATTTGCTGTCTAACACTATAGTTTTTGATTTTTTTTTTTCAAGAGTGTCATATAATTGGAATTATAGTTTGAAATCTTTTGAGACTGGTTTCTTTCATTCAGCATAATTATTTTGAGATTGATCCAAACTATTGTATCAATAATTTGTTCCCTTTTATGGCTGATATTCTGTTGTATGAATGTACCACAGTTTGCTTATTCCTTTACCTATAAACTTGTTGAAAGACGTTTTGTGATTGCAAGTAGAGCTCGTATGAACATTTGTGTGTGATTTTTGTGTGAATGTAAGTTTTCATTTCTCTAGTAAATATATAGAAGTAGGGTTGCTGGGTCATGTGATGTTATTTAACTTCCTAAGACCTGCCAACTGTTTTCCGGTAAGGCTGTACCATTTTGTGTATGGTAGTTCTAGTTGTTGCAAATCTTCGTCGGCAGTCGATACTGTCAGCATATTTTATTTTAGCCATTCTGATGGGTGTGTAGTGGTATCTCATGGTTTTAATTAGCTTTTCCCTAATGACTTAATGTGGTTGAACATCTATTCATGAACAAAATTGCCATCTGTATATCCTCTTTTGTGAAGTGTCTGTTCAAGTCTTTTGCCCTTTTTTAATTTATTTGCTGTCATTGCTAAGTTGTAAGAGTTTTTTTTTTTTTTTTTTAATATGTTCTGGATACAAGTCATTTGGTTTTTCTCCTAGTGTTTAGCTTCTCTTTGTTACTGTGTCTGCAGAACAAAAGTTTTTAGTTTCGGTAGAGTCCAGTTTAGCATTTTTTCTTTTATAAATTATGCTTTTGGTATCATTTGCTTAAAATTATCAGATGACATCATCTTCTTACATTTTATTGTAATACAGCCTTTTTCTTTGGACTACTATGGTGCATTGGAAATGATATGATACAGCTAGGTATTTTCTCCTAAGCCAAAAGTTAATATTAAATGTTAATCAGTGGCATTAAAAACTCAGGACTCTTCTCACTCACAAGTAGGAGTTGAACATTGAGAACACGTGGACACAGAGAGGAAAACAACACACACCAGGGCCTGTTGGGGGCTGGGAGGTGAGGGGAGGGAACTTAGAGGATGAGTCAATAGGTGCAGCAAACCACTATGGCACACATAAACCTGTGTAACAAACCTGCACATTCTGCACATGGATCCTGTGTGTGTTTTTTTGTTTGTTTTTTAGAAGAAAAAAGCAGGACTCAGAATTGCGTGCTATTATTACAACAATATAAAAACATGTTCATGTTGAAGAAGTTCTGCAAAGGGAAGAAACAGAAATGGCTAGCGTGGGAGCCAGTGGTTTCCTAGTCCTGGATGGTGTATCAGAATCACCTGGGTAGATACTTTAAAATTAGGGTTGTCTTTTGATCTTGGGTGGCCCCCCAAGTGTTTCTTTTTCTTTCTTTTTTCTTTCTTCCTCCTCCTTCCTCTCCCTTTTTTTTAAATATAAACTTTATAATATATATAAGTATATATAAAAATATAAAGTTTATATTTATAAAAAATATAAACTTTGGTTTTTAGAGCAATTTTAGATTGACACCAAAATTGAGTGGAGAAACTGGACACAGTGTAATCCCAGCCCCCTGGGAGACCAAGGCGGGTGGATCACTTGAGGTCAGGAGTTCAGGACCAGCCTGGCTAACAAGGTGAAACTGTGTCTCTGCTAAAAATACAAAAATTAACCAGGTGTGGTGGCGCATATCTGTAATCCCATCTACTAGTGAGGCTGAGCCAGGAGAATGGCTTGAACCTGGGAAGCAGAGGGTGCAGTGAGCCGAGATTGCGCCACTGGACTCCAGCCTGGGCAACAGAGCGAGACTCCGCCTGAAAAAAAAAAAAAAAAAAAAGGTGATGGACGGAAGATACTAAGATTTCCCATATACACCCCTACCCCAACATATGCACAGCCTCCCCCCATTGTGCACATCCCACATTTATTACAGTTGATGAACCTACGTTGACAGGTCATCATCACTCCATAAAGTCCATAGTTTAGATGAGGGCTCACTTTTGTAATGAACTCAGTCTATGCGATTGGACATACATTCACTAGTATAGTATTATACAGAATAGTTTCACTGCCCTGCGAATCCTGTGCTCTGCCTACTTATATACCTATTTTTTTTTGCTGTCTCCTTAGTTTTGCCTTTTCCAGAATGTCATATAGTTGGATCATACAGTATACACCCTTTTCAGGTTAGCTTCTTTAACTTTGTAATAGCATTTAAGTTACCTCCATGTCTCTTCATGGCTTAATAGCTCATTTCTTTTTAGTGCTGAGTAATATTCCATTTTCTAAATACAGTAAAATTTATTAATCCATTCATCTGCAGAGGAACATCTTGGTTTCTTCCAAGTTTTGGCAATTATGAATAAAGTTGCTTTAAACACTTGTGTGCGGGTTTTTGTGTGGACATAAGTTTTCACCTCATTTAAGCAAATACTCAGGAGTGTGATTGCCAGATTATATGGTAAGAGTATGTCTAGTTTTGTTAGAAACTGCCAAACTGCCTTCCACAGTGACTGTACCATTTTGCATTCCCACTGGCAGTGCATGAGATATTCTGCTGCTGTACGTCCTTGCTAGCATTTGGTGTTGTCAGTGTTTTGGCCATTCTCAAAGGTATGTAATGGTATCAGATTGATGTTTTAATTTGCAGTATCCTAGTGACATACGATCTTCTCAAATGCTTACTTGCCATCTGTATATCTTCTTTGGTTTTAAAAATTGAGTTACTTTCTAAGTTTTAAGAATTCTTTATATATTTTGGATAATAGTTCTTTATTAGATTTGTCTTTTGCAAATACTTTCTCCCAGTCTGTGGCTTGTTTTCTCATTCTCTTCTCTGAAGTCTTACTTATTTTTAGAGATAGGGTCTTGCTGTGTTGCCCAGGCTTGCCTCAAACTCCTGGGATCAAACAATCCTACCCCCTCAGCCTCGTGAGTAACTGAGACCACAGATGCACTACTGCATCATACTTAAATCTGTTTGTAAAAGCTCTTGGGTGACTCTAATTTTCTGCCTGATTTGTGATCCGCTGTTTTGAGCTTTCTCTTTCTTCCTTTGCAAAGCTAGTGCCAGGCACAGCCATCAGTTCTCCATCACTCATACTTCGTTTCATCTTTTTTGTCACAGCTGGTCCCATCCTGCTCTCAATTTCTCTAGTGTTGCTACTTGTTCTTCCATGTCTCTCCCTTCAAATTTCAACTCTATCTGTGTGATTTCATTATAGGTTTTCTTTAATTATCTGTTCATACTTAATCCATAGGCCCTTTTGGTTCTGGTACCACCTGTATAGCAGGGTTCCCTCCCATTTGCCTTGCTGGTGCAGAAAGTAGGTAATTGTGTTAGGCCATGAGATTAACAGTGTTACTCTGGGAGGGGTATTTCCACCATATTTCCCATGCTTGCTTGCTTTTTCAATTTTTTATAAGATGTTAATAATTTGTGAAATAAAGATCTTTTTTTCACTTAATGTGTAGTTTATGTGCCAACTTAACCATCTTTTTAAAAGCTTATTTTAATCTTCATAATCTTTGTCTCATTCCTACCATTTTATTGTGTATGTTTGAATAAATATCTGTTCACTTTCAACTAATTTTCTACAGAAATGTTAGAGGAAAAATTTTTTGTTCATAGTGTAATCTGAATAAGAAGACCTTGTAGTAGTATATCTAAGGCATTCATTTTATTTCTTTTAGTCATGAGTTTGTGTGTGTGTGTGTATAATTGAAAAATAAACATAAAATTAGCTCTTAATTGCAGCTATTTTCTGCTAGTAAAATTCACTGTTATTGGTTGGTCAGGATAATTTTTTGAGGTATGATGCAAATAAGGCAGTTATTTATGACACAGTGTACTACTAGATCACATTTTATTTTGCTGAAAGGCAGGTATAAATATAAATGACAAATACGTAAATACTTGATATATTTTATCATAAAATGTACGAATCAGTGATTTTAAAGAACATGCCTTATTTTATAACGTTAACTTTTTATTTGGTCAGTTTTTCATTCATTCAACAAATATGCAGGCACATTTATGTGTTCCAAATTCAGGGTGATTTTAATGTAGTTAACATTTAACTTAATTTTATAATGTAGCAGTATGTAGAAGTTCATGTAAGTCCTTTAAGAATAATTAATGGACTTGATAATCTGATGTTTCAAATATGTTTTTTTTTGTATGTAGTATAGATTGCTCTTGCATTGTCATGATTTTAATTTAATTGCTACTCTTCAGTAAAGGAATACAAAGCTTGGTGTAAAATTTTGAAAATAAGCACGTTTTCAACTTGCTGGGTTTTTGTGGGGGAGATTTGCATCTGACAAGTGCTAGATTTAATGAGTTGAAACAAGTGATACATTATTCATTTTGTATAAGTATTTCTATTAACTAACGATATAGTTAAAATTTTCAGAATAATTTCTGGATGATGTAACTTGAAGTCATGGAGCTTAGTCTTGTGAACAAAAGATTAAATATATGATACAATTCTAAATTATGTGGTATAGGCCTAGTGATTTTTATACTGTACATTTAGTAGACTGGATGTATTGTCTCATCATTAAATCTAATAACCTCATTTTCCTCAATATGTAGGAAAAGATTCTGTTTTCTTAGTTTGAACTTATTCTTCCATAGTGTGTTGTGTGTATTTTCTTTGGCACTTTTAGCCACTTGTTCATATTAGATCTGATAACAGAATGGTGTTTTATTTTTGTGTATTTATAATTGTTTCAGAGGTGTCTTTGTATCTCAACATACATTAAGTAGTTGATGTTTCTCGGAAAGCACCATAACTTCAGCTTTTTCCTAATCTGAAAAAGTGTAACCACTATTAGAAATTCTCTATGGTAAAGGATATTTGGAGATAAAATAGTTTTGTTTAGGCTAGAGTTATTGAGAGTTTTTTGAGCTGGATTATGGAAGGTTGGTTGGATTTGAATAACTGTAGAAGTTGGCAGTATAGTCCCAAAGTGTTACAGGAACTTAGAGACAAACACACGACGACTTTGTGATAAAACGAGAACCAGAGTCTGGATTCTGTTTCTGAGTGAAATGGTCTTTCTCCTGGGCAGCTAGCATAACAGGAAGGAGTAGTGGTCAATAACATTTTATCAGGATGGTACTAAGCTTGTGGACTGTGGAAAGGAATTCTTGAAGTCTTGAGTAGTCTTTATCAGGGTTGGATTAGAAAGACATTTCAGACTCAAGGGAACTTTATGTGCAAAAGCAGATATCCTGAAAGTGCTTACGTTGGAGGTGAATCATGGCATTGGAGGGCAGGGATATGAAATAAATGGTATTACATATACCAAGCACTATTCTAGGTGTGGGATATACACATGGAAAAGACAGAAATCCTGCCACCATGGAGACATTTACATTTTAGTGGAAGAAACAATAAACAAATTGTAATATTGTAGGTAATGATGAATACTATGACAGGAAACAAATTGTATAGTGAAGAAGTAGAGCTAGGGGTTCTTTGAAGTAATTGGTTGGGAAAGACCTTTCCAGAGATGAAATTTGAGCAAAATAAAGTGAGTGGGACGAGCCATGTGAATTGAGGCAGAAGGAATGGCAGAGCACAGTTGCTGTATTTAGTAAAGAGGCCATTGTAGCTGAAGTGTGCTAAGTAGTTTATTATAGAGTGTTTACTGAGTACTAAGCACTGTTTTAAGTGTATTACTAGTGTTAATTCAATTCTTACAACAATCCTACAAGAAGAATGCTATTTCACATATAAGGAAACAGGCACAGAGATTAATTCATCCCAGGTCACCCAGTTTGTTAGGGAGCTGGGATTGGAGCCCAGGTAATTGACTCCAAAATCAGTGTTCTTAACCATTATTCAAAGTTGGGGAAGGGAAGGTGTAGCAGGAAATTTAGCAGTAGCATGGAGCCAGTCTTACAGGCCCTTATAACTTACTATAAAAATATAGGATTTTACTCTGACAATGATGTTAAGTCATTGGAGGGTTGAGAAATACCTAGGAAGTTGATTTATGTTCTGGAGATCAGAAGAGAAGTCTGTACTATACATACACATTTGATATTCATCTGTGTATATAAGTTATAGCTTAAAATATTTCTACTAGCCTATAACATTTCTTTGATTTAAAATTAAGGATTCCACTTCATTATTTTATTAAACAGATATGTGCATGCCTATATATATGAGTGTGTGGATGTGTGTGTGCAAACTAATGAACTCTTCTGTTACTAGGTGCGAGAAGATGTACTAAATTCATTGAATAACAACTTTCTTCAAACGCTAAATCAAGCTTGGAATGATCATCAAACAGCTATGGTGATGATTAGAGACATACTAATGTACATGGTAAGTAGAGCTTTTTTAATGTTTTCTTCCTTTAAGCAGTTAAGCATTTGAAGGCTGGGCCTGTAATCCCAGCACTTTGGGAGGCCAAGGTAGGCAGATCATTTAAGGTCAGGAGATTGAGACCAGCCCGGCCAGCCTGGCAAAACCGTGTCTCTACTAAAAATACAAAAATTAGGTGCGGTGGTGGGCACTTGTAATCCCAGCTACTTGGGAGGCTGAGGCAGGAGAGTCACTTGAACCGGGGAGGTGGAGGTTGCAGTGAGGTGAGATCGTGCCACTGCACTCCCACCTGGGCAACAGAGGAAAAAAAGGAAGTTAAACATTTCAAAACACAATGACTTTCTGCCTAACCTATAGTACGTCTCAGTGTGGAAGGTGGTTTTTGTTTTTTAAATAGACAGTACTTTCTTTGTAAGGGCCAGCCTAAGTCCATGTGAATAAAAATCTTAATTGTTCATATAGTTAGTGAATGCTTAGAATGTGAAACTGAAAGGGAATGATTTAATTTTTTTCTTAGTATTTAGCACTTGTCAATGAAAAATATGGAAAAAACCGTATTAACATCTCTTCTTAAGAGTTGTTAAATGACAGTACGAGAAACAAAAGCTGAATATTCTCTTACAAGTTTTTACATCCTAAATTCTTTTTTTTTTTTTTTTTGAGATAGAGCTCACTCTGTTACCCAGGCCGGAGGTGCAGTGGCGCTATCTCTGCTCACTGCAAGCTCTGCCTGCCGGGTTCACACCATTCTCCTGCCTCCGCCTCCCGAGTAGCTGGGACTACAGGCACCCACCACCATGCCCAGCTAATTTTTTTTGTATTTTTTAGTAGAGACAGGGTTTCACCGTGTTAGCCAGGATGGTCTTGATCTCCTGATCTCGTGATCTGCCCACTTCAGCCTCCCAAAGTGCTGGGATTCAGGTGTGAGCCATCGCACCCAGCCCAAATCCTAAATTCTTACATCTTCAGTGAGAGAGGATATCATAATAATACAAGTATTTTTCCTGATAATCATACTCTCATAGCTGCCATCTATTTCTCTTAATAGTAAATTATTGCAGTGCGCTATTGCAGCTAGTCTTGTTTAAGGATATTAGCTTCTCCACATGTATATTCCATTTTTCACCGGCTGTTGCTGTATTTTATTTTTATCAGTCAAGAAAAAAAATCCTGTTCAGCAAGACCACTTGGAAAACACTGACTTTGATCTAAGCTGTTTAATAACTTTCAGAGAGATTAAATTATCAGTTAAAAAAAATTTGGTATTATAGAATGACTCTAGATTCATTAAGTTTAATTATTGTGTCACTCCAAAATTAGCAAGTTAATGACTTGTTTTACTTCAGGGTTTATGTTGTGTATTGGATATAATTATTTTTTCCCAAGGTTTTGCCTTTTTATATTTTTATTTCTAGTTTTTTTTAGTTTTAATATAGTGATGAGAGCTTGTCCTAGTTTCTTTTACTTGGTAGTATAAAGCAATGTTTGGAAAGAATTTCCAATGAGAACAAACAACTGTAAAGTTTTTTGTTCTGCCCTGTGATTTCAGTCAGGCCTTTTACCCCTGGTTTTGTAAGGGCTTAGTGGCAAAGGGGGTCAGGGAGAGGTCACTTCACTCTTAAGGGATTTGATAAAAGGTATAACAAATTATTTAGCTTTTCTGAGCATCATTTTTCTCATCCAGTTATAAATTAACCTTGTGTTATCATTTTGAAGTTAAATGAGATGGTATGAGACAACATGTATCATAATATCTGGCATATAAATTTGAAATAAGTTAACTTGTTGCTGTTTTCGAAGTTCTAGATATGGTGAGTCTTTAAATTGCATCCTAACTATCTAACATTAAGATAAAAAACCACTTGTAATCTTACGGTTTATTCTGTTGACAAAAGAAGTATTTTAAAATTTTATACACATGCATACTCTGATGTTATTTTTAAAGAAGTCTGTTTTGTTTTAGTCCTCTGCCTCCCTTTTTTTCTTTTTTCTTCTTCCTCTTTTTTTTTTCTTTTTTTTGCAGTGAAATCTCAAATCTTGAATTCTGGGTCTACACATGGTCAAGAAGTTAATTATTTCATGCCTCAGGTTCCTTGTCTATAAAATGAAAATAATATGGGATAGAGTAGCCATGAGGATTAAGCGGAACTATTCATATAAAGCACCTGTAGGGCTTGGCCCATAGTAACATGCTCATTAGAGATTATCTGGTATTATTCCTTCTCCCTTCATCTTTTCATCAAACCCATTTGGTTGTACCACAGTGCTGCATGAACTGAAAATTCATACAGGGTAGATTGATGCCACTGTTTGTCGCATCAAAGACCTGTGGTCAATCCTTCACACTGCCCACCAGTTTCACTCTTTTTCGTTAGTCAGCTTGCTCCAGCAGTTATTTCTCTTCAGACCTCCAGCTCTGCCTTGGGTTCTCTCCCTTGTAGTAAATGATACTGCCTTCAACTTCTCAGAGAAAAGAGAAAAAGCATCAGGTCGGAACTATGCTTATTTTTTGCCACTAAATCTAGAACTTTACTTGTATTTTCTCCCCTTTTATGTTTTTCTTTTTCCCTCTTTTAGTAGAGGGTGGTGTCCTCTTCTGTCAGAGGCCATGTCTCAACCTGTGCTATGGGTCAGTCCCCTTCTATCTTGTCATGAACCTTAAGTATTTTAGGGTTCTGCCTTTCATATTGGATCTTAACCAACATTAAACATGTTCAAGCCACTCACTCAATCCTCAGAATATAATTCCATTAAATTCTCTGGTGAACCCCTTTGCTGTCTCTCTCATCTGTCATTCATAGCTAAATGTGTCATAAGAAATGTTGACATTTGCCATCTTCCTTTTCTCATCTTTCATACACTTTGAATACATTATAGTTAAGCTTCTACCTCAACTATCATGTTTGGTTTTGCCCTTACTAGTATCACCGTGGTATCTGTGCATCTCAGAATACAAAGAGACTGCTAATCCCCATTCTCCTTGATTTTTTTTTTAAAGCAGCATTTGCCATAGTTGGTCATTCCTTCCTTCTTCTAACATGTTTCCTTGATTTCTGTAACAAAGAACTCTCTTTGTATGCCTCTTACCTGCCTTTTTACTGTTTCTTAGCCTCTCCTCCTCCAACTACTACTAACTGCCCCCACCATCCCCCTTAAATAGAGGCATTCTTGGGATTTAGTCCTAGATGTTCTTCTCATGGTACGCGCGCTCTTTACCTTCGGGAGCTTCATGTGCTTCTGTGCGGATGATTCCCAAATTATGTTTCTAGCTTCATTTTCTGAGATTCAGATTCATATATTCATTTGTCTGGTTAATGGAGCCTTCATTCTCTGAAGTACTTCAAACTTGGCACGTCCAAATGAGCTCATAATCACTATCATTCAGTTGTTCATACTGAAACCTGAGAATTATTCTTTTTTTTGTTATTATTTTTTGAGACAGAGTCTTGCTCTTTCGCCCAGGTTGGAGTGCAGTGCCGCTGTCTCGGCTCACTGCAAGCTTTGCCTCCCGGGTTCACGCCATTCTCCTGCCTCAGCCTCCCAAAGTGCTGGGATTACAGGCGTGAGCCACTGCGCCTGGCCATATTCTTGTAAGTTCCGCCTTTCTCCCTACATTATCTGTTGCTAGACTCTGCAGTTTTCTCTTTATTGTCTATTATTCAACATCAAACCACCTTCATTTCTTTCTTGAAATATTCAGTGTTGCTAGTCTTACAGTGTTCACTGGGCTCTTCTCTGTTTTCCATATTGCTCCCAGGATTACTATTTTAAAGCCTAATCAGATCATGTTACTGCCCTGTTGAAATCCTTACCTCTCATCGTGGAATTCTTTTACATGTTTTCTGTCTGGAAATGTTTCTAGAATTTTTTTTTCTTTCCTTAATGTCACTTGCTCTACTTACTCTTTATGTCTTACCTTATATTTCTGGTAAGCTTTCCCTGACCCACGTACTCCCCGCTGGCTGCAGTTGCTCTCATTCTACCTAGTACTATTCCTTTGCAACATTTATCACAGTCATTAACGACCCAACTGTTCAGTGTGTAGTTTGCCCACTAGACTGTATGAGGATGGAAACAGTGTTTGTGTCACTATTAAGTCTTTAATACCTACCACAGCTCCTTGTACAAACTAGGCACTTACATATGTGTTTAATGAATTGGTGCAGATGTTATATAGTATGTTGTTTTTTTAATAAACTACACTTTTAAAAAATGCTTATTAAAAATAGCTATTTTAGGCCAGGCACAGTGGCTCACACCTGTAATCCCAGCACTTGGGGAGGCCTAGGTGGGTGGATTACTTGAGGCCAGGAGTTTGAGACCAGCCTGTCCAATGTGGTGAAACCTCGTCTCTACTAAAAACACAAAAAATTTGCCAGGTATGGTGGTGCATGCCTATGATCCCAGCTACTCGGAGGCTGAGGCAGGAGAATCGCTTGAACCTGGGAGGCAGAGGTTGCAGGAAGCCAAGATCATGCCACTGCACTCCAGCCTGGGTGACAGAGTAAGACTCTGCTGCTGCTGCTGCTGCTGCAAAAAAAGGCTATTTTAGATTCAAAAAGAAAGTATTGATACCTTCATGTTCTACGAGATAAATTATTAACATTTTTCATATCCTTCATTTACTTATATTGCCTTTTTATGTGTAGTGTTCTAGGGTTAATTAAAATGTACTTAAAAGTACATTTTTATGTTTTTATTTTTTTTGAGACAGGGTCTTGCTGTGTCACCCAGGCTGGAGTCCAGTGGCACAATCTCAGCTCACTGCAACCTCCACCTCCTGGGTTGAAGCGATCCTCCTGCCTCAGCCTCCTGAGTAATTGGGACTACAGGTGTGCACCAGCACATCTGGCCAATTTTTGTATTTTTGGTAGAGATGGGGTTTCGCCATATTGGCCAGGCTGGTCTCAAACTCCTGGGCTCAAGTGATCCACTTGCCTTGGCCTCCCAAAGTGTTAGGATTACAGGCATGAGCCACTGTGCCCAACCAAAAGTACATTTTAAAATTAAGGTAAAATTTAATATATGTTGAAATGAATTAAACTGATATATGTTGAAATGAATTAAACTGTACAGAATGATTTTTGACAAACATATGCACCTAACCAGTACCTCATTTAAGATAAAATATGTTTTTAATTTTTCAAAAATCAAAGTTTTCTGTGAACATCTCCACTTTTTTTTTCTTTTTTTTTCCATAAGACTTTACCCTCAACCTAGGCTCTTAGGTCGTATTACCAAGTATGCAGGTTTCTTGTGGTTACTGGCTCTAACTATTGGGATTTTAGATCTTAGGCCCAGAGCAGAAAGAGAGAAGAAACTCTGTTGTCTGCCCACCCACTACCTACTCAGCTAGCTATTTTTTTTTTTTTTTTTTGAGATGGAGTCTCACTCTGTCACCCAGGCTGCAGTGCAGTGGCACGATGATCTCGGCTCACAAGCTCCGCCTTCCAGGTTCACGCCATTCTCCTGCCTCAGCCTCCCAAATAGCTGGGACTACAGGCACCCGCCACCACACCTGGCTAATTTTTTGTATTTTTAGTAGAGATGGGGTTTACCGTGTTAGCTAGGATGATCTGCATCTTATGACCTTGTGATCCGTCTGCCTCAGCCTTCCAAAGTGCCGGGATTACAGGTGTGAGCCACCGCACCCGGCTTAGCTGACTTTTACTCTAACAAGGAGGTGTCTGTGTCTAAAATGTTATGCATGATACTGTGGGACACACTCCCTCTTGAGAAGGTAAATAAAGTCACAGGTTACATGGTGGAGATATGCATTGTTCAAAATTTGCCCCACATAACTTTGTTGTTTGGCAGGTTTGGTGTTGCAAAAAGTCAGGTCTACATGTCTCTGGATGGAACATGTGGCCTCTAGTTTCTGCCACTCCACCCCTTCCTAATGTTTGAGACTTGCATTACCTGTTTGGCTCCTGAGTTGTAATCCCTGCTTTACTTATATTTGTTAATTTGATTCATTCTTTTTTTTTTTTTTTTTCCTTTTATTTTTGAGACGAAGTCTCGGAGAGCAGTGACTGGATCTCGGCTCACTGCAAGCTCTGCCTCCCAGATTCATGCCATTCTCCTGCCTCAGCCTCCCAAGTAGCTGGGACTACACGTGCCCGCCACCACGCCCAGCTAATTTTTTTTGTTTTTATTTTTAGTAGAGACGGGGTTTCACCGTGTTAGCCAGGATGGTCTCAATCTCCTCACCTCGTGATCTGCCTGCCTCAGCCTCCCAAAGTGCTGGGATTACAGGCGTGAGCCACCGCGCCCGGCCAATTCATTCTTTTATTAAAGAAGTAACTCCGTGTTTAGCTTATAATATTAAAGAAGTAACTCCGTGTTTAGCTTATAAGATAGTTTGGGACTGGTTAATATGTTTCACTTTCATTTTAATTATTCAAATGATTAATGATTGGGAAAAGATTTGATGTTACAGAAAGTTTGTTATATACATTATGTTACAGCCTGAATTATTGATATAATCCATAAGTATTTATTAATATTTGGTTCATTTTTCTCTTTCAAGCTATGAAAATGAATATAATATTAAGGGAAAATTATAGATAGTATCCCATAGGCTACTCACGCAATTACAATTAATGTCAAAGGGAACAAAATCATTTTCTCTCTTGATCTTCTGTTAAGAAGGCTAATAGAAGAATTGCTGCACAAAACTTTATGGAGAATTTCAAAGGTATTTTTGTGTTTCTTCTTGAATTTGTCTATATTTCCAATCATTTTCACAAACAGCAAAGGTAGAGTAGTATTGCGAATTATTCTGAATGGAGATTAGAGGGAATAAATTCAAAGGAATGGGGAGAGAGTAACCCAAGAAAGGAGGGTCACTGCTTCTTTGAGCTATTTGGAAAGTCTTCAAGGATGGGTAAAGAGATGAAGTGGAGTGTAACAGTAACTTTATGAAAAAGAGAGAAGCTGAGGAACTCTCTTTTGGTATTCTGGTCTCCTTGGTAAGGTAGAAGGTAGGACCATCAGTTTAGGGTGACAGAAGCATGTGAGTTGTTGAGCCCTTAAGGAGTGTGGTAGGCTGCCCCCAGCCCCCTAATCCCAAAATATGTCCATGACTAATCTTTGAAACCTGGGCATGTTAGCTTTATATGCCAAAAGGAACTTTGCACATGTGATTATGTTACGGATTTTTACATGAGATTATCCCAGGCTGTTCCCCTGGGCCTGATGTAATCATACTGGTTCTTACCAGAGAGATGAAAGAGTCAGTCAGAGAAAAAGGGTGATATGATTGTGGAAACAGAGACTGGAGTGATGCACTTTGAAGCCGGAGGAGGGGGCACCAGCCAAAGAAGACAGATGACCACTAGAAAAGCAAGGAAATGGATGCTCCCTGAGAGCCTCCAGAAGGAGCCAGCGCTGCCAACATCTTTGCTTTAGCCCACTGAAACTGATTTCAGTTTTCTAAATTCTAGAATATAAGAGAATAGATAAACCACAAATTCGTGGTAATTTTTACAGCAACAATAAAAAACTAATACAAGGGGAAAAATGGAATGCTCACTGTGCTGTCATCAACTAAGTGTAAATAAATGGATTATCTATAGTTGTGAGGGGCTGATATAGGTGAGTTGGCACAAATTTTGTATAGTGGAGCCAGTTAGAGTTTGTACTTTTTCCAGGGTACTTCGCAGTCTCAGAGAAGAGTGTTCAAATAAGGAAAACTCACTGATAGAATTTTCCCTCTTGGGTGTCGGGGAGAATTCTGAGATAGCGTTTTTGAAATGGTTGCTGTGGGTCCTTGCTGTTAAAGGAAGGACGTGAATCTCGTATGGTCCAGGAAATAGAAGTATTACATATTTGGGATCGGTAGACCTGGAGATCTAGTGAGAATGAGAGGCAGGATCATTCAAGTGTAACAGTAGGAGAGGTGGGAAGAAAAAGATGATCTTCAATGCCAGAGTTATTTGATGTCTTCTAATGATGAGGTTCAAGGTTTGCTTATGTCAACGTGTGGCTGAAGGGAATCTTGATAAAATGGAAGATTAAAATTTAGGCATCTGTAAGGAGTGTGTCAGATTGCTCATTAGTGCAAATGTTATAGTTACCAAAGGTCATAGGTGGCAAGGAGCAGAGTTTAGATGAATACTATAAGCTATTTGCTAAAGCTACCATGGAGAATTTGTGTGCCTTTTTGGAGGCCAGAAGATAGGATGAGAACATAGAGATGATGGAGTCTGTGGGTCTGTGTTTTCTCCTTAGATTTTGATGATTTTGGCTCTTTAAAAAGTTTGTTCACAGTATTCTAGGTTGCACATTTAGAGAATTTTGAAAATAACTGTATTCTGGAAAAGCACAGATAGATTGATTAAGAATTTTCCTGGCACCTTCTCTGCTTTCAGAATGATGTACTAGAAGAAAACAGGATACAGTGACTTTTGGGCTACACCTTTTCAACATTTTGTCTGACTTGACTTTGCTTTTTTAAGAAAGGTCTTTTTAAGACAGGCTTTCCCCATTTGTGCTCTAATTTTTATAGCTATGACTGACCAGTGTCCAGTATCCCGGCATCTTTTTATAGTTATGTCAGAAGCCCAGTACTAGGCCTTATGTCCGGGAAACCAGGGCATCATGAAATACTGTAAAGGTTAATAGTGTGCCTGATAATAAGGGTTTCTTCCTTTCTTAAATTCCTGCTTCTTTTTTCTTTTATGTAATTTTTCTTGCTACTTAAAAATGTTATTTAATATTTTTCAGCTCCTATCTGAAACAGCTTAATAGAAAAATAGAACAGTAAACTTTTTTTTTTTTTTTTTTTTTTGAGACTGAGTCTTGCTCTGTTGCCCAGGCTGTGCCTTGCGAACTGTTTTTCTGAGTGTATGCAGTGATGATTTTAGCAGTCCATGCCATTAAGTTTAGGAAGGCAAGTATTTGGTGTTTATTACTGCCTAACATGAAGTGTAGACCCTGTGGTAAGTAATAGAGCACATTATTTCTTTTCTTTTTTTTAAGATGGAGTCTCCTTCTGTCGCCCAGGCTGGAGTGCAGTGGCGCAATCTCAGCTCACTGCAGCCTCTGCCTCCCTAGTTCAAGCGATTCTCCTGCCTCAGCCTTCCAAATAGCTGGGATTACAGGTACCCACCACCACATCCAGCTAATTTTTTGTATTTTTAGTAGAGACGGGGTTTCACCATGTTGGCCATACTGGTCTCGAACTCTCAACCTCAGGTGATCCACTCGCCTCAGCCTTCCAAAGTGCTGGAATTACAGGTGTGAGCCCCAGCACCCAGCCCAGAAATACGTCACATCTTGATAGAGTAAAGGGAATGAACTTTTGTGCGTAAAGTGGACTCTGACAATGTGCATAGGAAGTTTGGAGTAGTGAGAAAAATGTTTAATGTGAATTAAGAAACTAGTTCCTGCTTTGTCATTAATTTGCTGAAGTTATTTACCCTCTCAAGAGTCTTGTTTCCTTATCTGTAAAATTATTGGACAAGAGCTCTGATTCTTATCTTTTGGGAGAATGGTCATATTTCATAAACTGTCTTCTGGAAGAGGCAGGCATATGTGTATTCATATACCACAGAACACGTACTTGTGCAATTTCAAGGGGTTTTTGGGTGCCTGAAAGCCTGTCTAAGGAATCTGTAAGGATATGTTGATTAGATTATTTTAAATGTTAGAGCCCTTTTAGCTCTAAAGTTTTATACCATCTTAAAACGGAAAGTGAACAGCTAGATGTGGTGCCTGAGAAATTACAATAATGAAGGAAGAAAACAGGAGATGTGGGTAGATTAAGTTGATCACAGTTTCTTTAGGAACTCTTCAAGTGGGTTAATGTAAGCCTTCCTTGGCTATAGTCTCCCCAGTACTGCTACACAAAAGAGCAAATAATACTTTCACCTTTGGTGTGTGCCAGGCACTGTTTAAGCAATTTATGTAGGTTGATTTATTTAATCCTAACAATATTATTTTATCATTATTGTTGTTATTTTTAAGCAGTACTTTGGGAGATCAATAAAACAAAAAAAAAAAAATACTGTGTTTCTTTGAAAGTAAATGTTATTCCGAATACATAACAAATATCATTTATTACATACCGCTATCACTGTGCCACGTTTTAAATACTTGACCTTAAAGTTGAATGTTTTCTCTATTTTTGTGAATGAAAAACTGAGGTTAGAAAGATTAAGAACCGAGGTTAGAGACACTAACCTGTCAGAATCATACATTTACTAAATAACTGGAGTAGAACATTGGGTTTAAGCCTTTGAATTTGCGGTGTTTGATTGTGATTGAAATGTGAATTTAGAATTTGATTCTAAAGCTCATCGTCTTCACTACTGTGCTGTATCAGTTGCCTCAGTGCAAAATAATTACATTAATTGACTCTGTTTAATAGAGTTTATGATAAACCCAGAGTTTTAAGGTATATCACTTGTTCCATATATTGAAGCATTTAGTTTGTTTACATTTAAAATAATTATTGATACTTTTGGGTTTAAATTTACTGTCCTATGTTTTTCTGTCTCATCTGTTCTTCCTTTTCTCAGCTTTTTTTTTTTTTTGCTTTCTTTAGATTAATAAGTGTATTTTATTACCCCCACCCCCATTAGCTTATTATTTACATGTTGTTGTTATTTTAGTAGTTTCCTTAGAGATTATATGCATTATATTAGTTTTTTGTTTTGTTTCTTACCACTTTCTGGTAGGGTAAAGGTCTTAGGTCTTAGAACATTTTGACATCTTGGGGTTTTTTCCCCTTTGGTTTTTATACTTTTGATCCTGGGTTGTTTTTGTTTTGTTTTGTGGGAGAAAGGGGCAAGCATGGTATTTTAAAATTTGAATTCCAGTATTGTGTATGAAAAATTGTGGAGGCACTGGGTGATATCATCCTCCAAAGTAAATTTAATTTTGTTCTGGCAGTCAGGTAAAGCACAGTCAGATCACCATGATCTAGTTGAGGCTAGCTTTTAGGCTTTGTTAGTGTTGGTCTGTTAACAGTTTGCCTTTATTTCCAGGACATACCTATTCACAGAGCATAGTTCCTCTGGGGTCTGAACTGAAAGAAAGCCTGAAGTGTTTGCCAGGTTGCCTTTGGAATTAATGTTCCTAGAATTCTAACAGTTGTCTCTTCAGCACAGATCTTCAGCCTCCCTTTGATACTTTCTGTTTGGATTCTTGGTGTCATCACTCTTGCTTGGGATGCTGTATCAGTAAACATCTCAGTGAAAAATTTCTTGCAGAATTGGTGTCTCTTTGTATTTCTCTCCTCTTCAGAACCTTGACTCTCTTAAGTCCTAGCTGCTTGGTAACCAACCCCACTTTTGTCTTTCCGGTTGGGCTCTTATTTCCAGTCCTCCAAATGCAGCAGATGATGGAAAGGAACCAGTGATGGCTGGTATGGGGCTCCTCTCAGTATGTTTGCCTTTTCTCCGGAATCTTGGCCTTGTAAGTCTAGGTTGTTACTCTTGATGCTTTTAAACACTGGGGATTTTTGGTTTGTTTTTTTAATTGTGGTCAAATACATATAAAATTTACCATCTTACCCTTAAGTGTGCAGTTCAGAGCTGTTAAGTGTATGTTCACATTGTTGTACAGCTATCACCACCATCCTCTCCAGAATTCTTTTCATCTTGCAAAAACTGAAATTCTGTACCCACTAAACAGTAACTTTACATTCCCCCTCCCAAGCCTCTGCCAGCTACCATTCTACCTTTTCTGTTTATGATTTGATCACTCATTACCTCATGTACGTGGAATCATAAGGTGTTTGTCCCTTTGTGACTGGCGTGTTTCTCTTAGCATGTCCTTAAGGTTCATCTGCATTACGGCTTATGTGAGAGTTGACTTTCTTTCTAAGGCTACATAATACAGCATTGCATGTGTAGACCACATTTTGTTTATCTGTTCATCTGTTGATGGACACTTGAGTTGTTTTCACCTTTTGGCTACTGTGAATAATATTGCTATGAACACGGATGTACAAATACCTCTTCAAGACTGTGCTTTCATTTCATTTGGGTGTATACCCAGAAGTGGAATTAGTGGATCCTATGTTAATTGTTTTTTTAATTTTTGAGGAACTAGTATGTTGCTTTCCATAGCATCTTAGGTTCCCACCAACAGTGCACGAGAGCTCTAATTTCTCCACATCCTTGTCAAAACTTGTTATTTTGTGTGTGTGTGTGTGTGGTTTTTTTTTTTTTTTTTTTTTGATATTAACTCTTCTAATGGGTATGAGGTAGTAGCTTTTTATTTTCATCCAACTTTTGCAGTTCTTCCTTCCAGGGGAGTTGGTCTTACAAAAGCTTTTCTTTCAGTGCTAAAGGTGGAACAACATTTTGAGGTAGATGTTATTTTACAGAGGAGGCAACTGAGACAGATGCTAAGGTCACATCTAGTAAATAGCAGAGACAAGACTGAAACAGAGGCTGTCTGATTCTTGAATCAGTGCTCTGAACCGCTGAATTGTATTGCTTCTCTAATACAGGTCTTCTTTCCTAAAAGATAGTCTTATAAATTCATTGCTGTAAGACCTCAAAGTGTGATTAACTTTTTTTTTTCCTCTGACCTCTAGATTATTAAATTTGAAGTAGAGAACAGTGTTTTTATTTTATGATTTATTGCAGTTTACACAACTTTAGAGAAACATGGGTTTGATTTGTCTAATACCTTGGTAGACAATTCTTAAATGGAAAGTATTTTTAAATAGAATTTTTTCACAACTATGTTTTTCTTGTTAAAAATTTTCAGACCCCGGAGAAGGATTTTTTTCTTTCTTTCTTTCTTTTTCTTTTTTCTTTTTGAGACGGAATCTCGCGCTGTCACCCAGGCTGAAGTGCAGTGGCATGATCTTGACTCACTGCAAGTTCCGCCTCCTGGGTTCACATCATTCTCCTGCCTCAGCCTCCCAAGTAGCTGGGACTACAGGCTCCCACCACCACACGCAGCTAATTTTTTTTGTGTTTTTCAGTAGAGACAGGGTTTCACTGTGTTAGCCAGGATAGTCTCTATCCTGACCTCATCATCCACCCGCCTCAGCCTCCCAAGAAAGATTTTAAGAAAATTTTACTGTCATGGAAACTCTGAGCTTTTCAGTAGTGGCTAAGTCTTCACCAGGTTTTTTGACACCGTATCATATGCTTCTCTACCAGATTTATTAGTAATATTTTTATATCTAGAAATATTAATCTGTACAGTTTACTAATTCATAAGTTACTGGTGCTGTTTTAGAAATGTAGTCAGTTACTGGCATCGCAGAAAGTGTTGACACAGTTCTTTAAACTTGGATCTAATTATAGTTAGACTTTTTTTCCCTTACTATGACTCTGCAGTAGAAACGTTTTGCTACTTTTCTGCTCATTTAAAATTTTTCTATTTCTGTCTTCATTGTATTAAACCTTTTTAAATCTGTATTTTTTTCATTATTTGAAAGTGAACTCTGTTTGAAAATGTTTTATTACTTGTTAATAGAGGATTACCCTAGTGATTGCATTTGGTAAGGCAGGTTCTAACATGTTCTGATAGACTTGCTATAGTTATTTGCCTCTTTTTTTTTTTTTAATTTTAAATATGAGTTTAACTTTTCAGGGTTTATTTCTAGCTTACTAGCAGAATAAGTATTTAATATTTATAAAGATTTTTTAACCCTGTTTACATTTGTCTTTTCCTGTCCTCTTTCACAGTAGTAGACAAAAACAGTTACAGATGTTCTTAGTATGAGAATAAGAAACTGAAAGAAGACTTGTTTAAGAGTTTGATTAAGCAGCTTGACAGTTAACTTAAAAAAACAACTTTCACAGCAATTCACACATGTTTAACTCTTTTTTTCCCCCTAAATAAATAGCTACTACTGGCCATATGTGAGACCAGGCAGAGTATAGGTGAATGAGTACTAACAAATAACCATCCTTGGTCTATTAGTAGTAGTTTTAAAAGTACTGAACTACTTTGAGAGGCTGAGGCGGGTGGATCACCTGAGGTCAGGAGTTCGAGACCAGCCTGGCCAACATGGTGAAACCCCGTCTCTACTGAAAATACAAAAATTAGCTGGGCATGGTGGCACGTGCCTGTAATCCCAGCTCCTAGCGGGTCTGAGGTGGGAGGATCACTTGAACCCGGGAGGCGGAGTTGCAGTGAGCCAAGATCGTGCTACTGCACTCCAGCCTGGGCAACAGAGCGAGACTCTGTCTCAAAAAAAAAAAAAGAAAAAAAGAGTACTAAACTACTGGACTTTAAGCAAACATGTTATTAAAAGCTCCCTTAAACTTTGTAATAGAACCAGAGGACTCTTGTATTTATACTAAACTTTCAGAGTTGAATGTGACTAAAGGTTAGTTTTAGAATTTGCTTCTCAAACACCTGTTTACTCATAGTTACAAATGAAGCATTAAGATAGGAATGATAAAATAACAATTCTTAAGTTGTTTCTTTCCTTGGGTGTACCATTGATTTTGCCCAGAACCCATTTATCCTAGCTTGCTTTTCTGTAACATAATGACTATGAAAAATATTTACTAAACTTTTTTTGCGGGTAAATTAAGAGTAATAAGAGTTAAATTGTTTTTTGGACTTCATTTTCAAATTTGTTTTTATTTTAACTTTTATTTTGATTTGTTGGTAATGCCATTCCCTGAGTAATGAAGCTATTTAGTGCACTTGAAGAGACACCCATTGACTTTGTGTAGGTTTAGCTTCAAAAGGAACTGTATTTTTACATCTTGTGTCTTGACACCTTTGAGCATACTTTTATGTGTTGAATTTGATTTCTTATACATCATTTAACTATTTAGGTATGTTGGTAAGGTGAAGAGGAAAAGGCACATCTTTGCCAAGATGGTGGAAGTAGTAATATCTGTGGTCTTGTAGGGCCAAGTATTTTGTTTGTTGGTGTCCTCGTGTCTTCTGGGCATGCAAAGAGTCCTAGGTCTTGAGTAAGCATTTGCAGGAGTTTTCCGTGGAGGTCACCTGGTTGAGCTTTCCTTCTCTTGTGGCTTAGAAAGACTCCATTTCTCTCCACTCCAGCTCCTAGAGACCTGCCTGTCCTAGTTGATGTTTTAAAACAGGTAGTGCTTTTGTATTTTTTATCCAGCCTTTATAGTTCTTGGCAGGGAAGTTGGTCTTAAAAGCTATTTATTTTCAGAACTAGAAGTGGAAATGAGTGGAATAGCATTGTGAGATAGATGTTACAAATGAAGTGCTTATGTTACAAATGAAGTTGGTTTATCAAGCTTACTGTATGGATGAAGTCCGATGCAGAACCAGCTGTGGAAAAGGGGTCATGAGATGTGTCCCCACCATTGGCTCTTGTCTAGCTTGTGAAAGTTTTTGCTCATTGCAGGCCTGCTTGGGCAAGGAATAGCAGCCCTTGAGAGAGAACTGTAAATAGAGGTTTAAAATGTGATTTATCTCTGTGGTGATGAAACTCACATCTCTTTATATAAATATAATGCTTGACTCACATTAGGCTTTCAGACATGTTTTTCAGAACATTTTATATTTAAAATGCCTGTTTTGGCTTTAAAAAGGCAGATAGAAGCAGCCACCAACTTTCTATCTCTGCTAAGCTCTCTTTAGTAGATAAGGACTAATGTCAAACTCATACTACATTTTGGTCAGAGCCTGGGGTTAAGACACTTTAAAGTCAGTCTTTAATTTTTTTTTTCTCTTTTGGAATGATTCTAAAATCTTTTTCATACTTTGAGATTACTAGCTAGAGGTTAACCGGAGCTGGGGCTTTTTAAAAAATCTTAAAAAATAGACACATAAAAATTAAAACCTCACAAGAATTTAAATGATACTAGAATCATATCATGTACGTATCACAAGTTTACTGTGAATATATGTTTACATTTCTGTTTAACATATGCACACATAAATACTCAAGGGTTACGCATCTGTACCCTTAATTGTACTCGATGGTAATTAATCATATGTGTTAGACATTTAATATAAATGGTTATTTAGTATTACTATTAATAGTTTTATAGAGCCACACTTAAGTTTCTGTGTTTCTTCTCCATTTATTAGCTCTTTGTTATCTATAATGAAATTTTAGGGTTATCAAGTCTTTCTTAATATTATGTGTCATTTAATTATAATCACACACATCTTGACTGTCTCAAGTTGAAAGACAAAGGCTTAGCTCTTATAACACAGTATCCTGTGGCTTTAAATATTGTATGTTCTGCCTGCACCTTCCAGCTTCAGGTTGATTTTATCTCATATCCAAAATACTTGTGACCATAAGTGTTTTCAGATTTCTCATTTTGGGGGGATTTTGGAATATTTGCATATACATAATGAGAGATTGTAGGGATGGAACCCATGTGCTAAACATAAAAATCATTTCTGTTTTATATACACCTTATGTACATAGCCCAAAGGTAATTTTATACAATATTTTAAGTAATTTGTACATGAAATAAAGTTTTGGCCGCAACCTGATGCATGAGGTCAGTTGTGGAATTTACTTGTGGCATCATGTTGATGCCCAGAGTTTCAGAGTTTGGAGAATTTTAGATTTCAGATTTTTGGATTGGGGTGCACAAAACTGTATGTGTTCTCATCTCATGCCTTGGCTTCCTTTACTGAAGCATCATTTTCCTCTATACACAGCATACCTGAAGAATTCATCAGTTGTGACTGGTGTCTTTCTGCCTTTTTGCCAGAGGGCTTAAGATAGCAGACATAATAGGCCATAAGGTAATAGATTTACCTCCTTTAGTAGTGATACCATCACTGTGCTTAAAGTTGGGACGGGGGAAATCCAAGCCATGGGAGACCGATAACACATAGAAAGGGAAGAAGTAGTGAAGTGTATTTGTATTTGATCCTGCATGTATGTTATTTTTTGGTGAGAGGATTAAGCTTCATAGGATATATTAATGTTTTAGAGAGTATCTTTACCAGCACTTTGTTTTACTGAGGGCCACAATGAATAAGTGACTTACTTAAGGTCACATAGCCAGTTAACAATAGAGCCAGGATCATATAAAGAATTCCTAACTTCACATCAAATGTTATTATTATTATTAGAGGTTTTGTATTAAAAAATTTACCGTAACTGTTAGATCACCCTTAGAAAAGTTTGATAATTTCCATACAGTCCAGTAATTCCTCTCTTAGAATCCACCCTAGAAAAATGAAAGCTTATGTCCACAAAAATATTGTATCCAAATGTTTATAGCCACATTATTCATAATAGACAAAAAATGGAAATAACCCAAAATATCCGTCAGCTGATAGATAAGCAAAATGTGGTGTATCCATGCAGTGGAGTGCTGTTTAGCCCTAAAAAGAAGGAAATACTGTTATACGTTACAACATTAATAAACCTTACAAACTTTATGCTTAGTGAAGGAAATCAGACACGAAAGATTATATATTACAGGATAATTCTATGAAATGACCAGAAAAGGAAATTTATAGAGACTGAAAGCAGGAGTGAACAAAGGACTTGTCAGAATTGCAGTACTTTCTATTGTAGCTGCAAATACTGATGAAAGGTTCTCTTACTACTGTTAGGCTTTTGATTATATACTGTTAGACTTAAGATTATATCAATAATCTTCCATATTTTTCACTTACCAGTTTAACTTTGTGCTTATTGAAGTTGGTATTTTTCAAACCTGTGTATTTGAATTGTACTTCTTATTATTAATATATAATTTAATATTGTGTAAATTGATAAAATCTTGTGAAAAAAATAAAACTTTTTGTTTGGCAAGCTAGATTGAATGCTTTGTAAAGACTTCATAAAAGCAAATGGCTACATACTGGTTTGAATTAAGTGTAGGTAATTTAAGACATTGGAGTGAAAACAGTAAAAAATCCAGAAGGATTTTACATTGAGATTACTTCATAAATGCCTCTAGTTCATGCTTCACCTTAATGAAACAACTAGGAATGCTATACAATTTATTATGTATGAGTGTTTATAAGTACACTATTTATTTATTTATTCATTTATTTAATTTTATTTTCAAAATGGGGTCTTGCTCTGTCACCCAGGCTGGAGTACAGTGGCACAGTCTCGGCTTACTGCAGCCTCCTCCTCCTGTGTTGAACTGATTCTCCTGCCTCAGCCTCCCGAGTAGCTGGGACTACAGGTGCGCACCACCACGTCCAGCTTTTGGTATTTTTAGTAGAGACATAGTTTTACCGTATTGGCCAGGCTAGTCTCAAACTCCTAACTTCAAGTAATCCAACTGCTTCAGCCTCCCAAAGTGCTGGGATTACAGGTGTTAGCCACCCCACCTGGCCTGTACGTATACAATCTTGAACTGCAGTTACAGGACTTATTTTCAGAGAAAGTCCTGATGTCTGAATGAACATCTACATTTTTAAATTAAAATGTTTAAGATGCAAGTGTTTGTATATGTTATAATAGTTTCACTGTTTTTACTGCCTGTCTTTAACCATTCAGATAGTGGTTTTGATCACATTGGTTAAAAGGTATTCTCCTGTCTCTGGTGCTTTTCTGTACAATATATACTTATATGTAGAACTTAGAAAAATCAAATTTGTAAAATAATTTAAGCAATAATAGTGATTATTTTTATAATAAAAGGGATTCTTGTTGCTTTTTGAGTTATTTATGCTAGTTTTTATTATGTACATATTCTGTGCTGAGAAGTAAAACACAATTACTATGATAGTAGGGAAAGGTTGGGCCTGGAGGTCATATGAGATGAAAGAGGAGATTTACAGGTGGTGGCTCACACCTGTAATCCCAGCACTGTGGGAGGCCGAGACGGATGGATCACGAGGTCAGGAGATCGAGACCATCCTGGCCAACATGGTGAAACCCCGTCTTTACTAAAAATACAAAAATTAGCAGGGCATGGTGGCGGGTGCCTGTAATCCCAGCTACTTGGGAGACTGAGGCAGGAGAATCGCTTGAACCTGGGAGGCAGAGATTGCAGTGAGCTGAGAACACACCACTGCACTCCAGCCTGGCAACAGAGTGAGACTCTGTCGCATAAAAAAAAAAATAGAGTGGTAGCCATCAAAAGAAAGGAAAGAGGCTGGGCTCGCTGACTCATGCCTGTAATCCCAGCAGTTTGGGAGGCCAAGGTGGGTGGATTACAAGGTCAAGAGATCAAAACCATCCTGGCCAACCTGGTGAAACCCTGTCTCTATTAAACATACGAAAATTAGCTGGGCGTGGTGGCAGGCACCTGTAGTCCTACGTACTCAGGAGGCTCAGGCAGGAGGATCGCTTAAAACAGGAGGTGGAGGTCGCAGTGAGCCAAGGTCGCACCACTGCACCCCAACCTGGTGGCAGAGCGAGACCCCGTATCCGGAAAAAAAAAAAAGAGGGATGTGGTCAGAGGGAAACTTTGAATTTAAGATCTTGAGGATGGAAGTGTGAAGTCCAAAAACTTCGAAGTCATCAATGAAAATTTTGAACTCATGAAAATTGATGGTAAGATTTGAAAACTGTGAGCTCATGCTGAGATTATATAGAATGTAGAAATGTGAGCACTAAAGAAGATAATATAAAAAATAGCTTTCCTTGTTGTTAGGTGTATACCATCATACAAGATGAATGAAAGGAGAAGGTTGGAGGAATGATGTCATAGGAAGCAAGGACTGCATGTAGAGAATTTAATTAAAATTGGGGCCGGGCATGGTGGCTCATGCCTGTAATCCCAGCACTTTGGGAGGCCAAGGTGGGCAGATCGCTTGAGGTCAGGACTTTCAAGACCTGCCTGGCCAACTGGGGAAACGCCATCTCCACAAAAAAATAAATTAGCCAGGCATGGTATGCCTGTAATGTCAACTACTCAGAAGGCTGAGGCAGGAGAATTGCTTGAACTCGGGAGGAAGAGGTTGCAGTGAGCCAAGATGGCACCATTGCACTCCAGCCCAGACAGCAGAGTGAATGAGACTCCATCTCAAAGAAAAAAAAGTTTAGAAAGTTGATTAATAATATTCTGGTTACATTGTTAATATGGTATAGCTCTCTTCATGTTCACCTTATCGTTAGCCATAACCTATAGATGCATGTTCAAGAATCTGGTGAAGGTTATGGGCTTTCTTTCCAAAGTACTTAAGCGTGAACAAACATAATAACTTAATAATTTTAGAAGGCTTACAGACCCACCAAAGCTCAGAGATAGCCTTATTGAGATGAGAAGGGAATTAAACAGTAGTTTTATTTCAGTGTGTTTTGCTATCAATATGGATTTTCAGGGAATGCACAAGACCGAACTTTTATAACCAACACTTCTGGATTATCTGTGCTCTATAAACTGAGATATCTACAATCATGTTGGTAAGAACTTGAAAGTATAATCTGTTGGAAGTGACAGTAAGTAGAGGTGTTTTAATTATGTAATACTTAATGCTGCTCTATTATATGCATTCGAGCCTTTTAATATTTATCAGTAACAGTCTAAGTTGTATAAATCCGTACTTTATTCAGCTCTCAATTTTACTTCCAAGAGTATGATCTTCAAGTACAGTATTTAAGAGTGAACCATGTTTGAGTATGCTGTGGCTTTGGGGAGAAGGTGTGCTGCCTGTTTACTTTTTTTACTCGCTTTTTTGTTCCTGACTGTGATGCTTGCTTTTTCCCCTTTTTCTTAAGGTAAATGGGCCACCATTTATACATTGTCAGTTGTAAAAACTTAACTTTATGTAACTTGAGAGGTGCTAGAAAGTTCCACATTACTTAAGATCGTTTGAAATGTTTCTCACCTGAAAAATGATTGCTTTTGGAGTTTTATTTCCTTTATTTGTATTGTAGCACACAATAATTGTTATGTTCACAAGAATTGTACTCATATTTATTTGACTTTAACTGTAGGACCGTGTATATGTACAACAAAATAATGTGGAGAATGTCTACAATTTGGGATTAATTATTTTTCGAGATCAAGTTGTACGTTATGGGTGTATTAGGGATCATCTACGGCAAACTCTGTTGGATATGATTGCAAGAGAGCGGAAAGGAGAAGTTGTAGACAGGTAAAATTTCTCTTTACTCTGGTGGTTTTGGTTTTAGTGATTATATTTTGAGAAAGATTCTCTTAGTTTTATTAAAATAAATAAAAGTTTGAATGTTCAGCACATTGGGAAAATCCTCAGAAACTTTGTATCAGAGTTAACAGTTACCTAGAATTTAATTTGAAAGCACACATCTTTTATATTTTTAGAAGAGACTATCCTAAACTTTTATTTAATATGCTTTTCAGCTAGTCATCACTTTTGGCTTTTCATTTATTTTTCATGCCAGCATTTTGTTTCTTTTTTTCTGTATAATAATTTTTATTTTTTTTTCTTGATCTTTTTCTTTAAGGGCTTTTGTCTGTCCATCATTCCTAACATTTTTGAAGAAAACTGTCGAACATAGTCTAAAATGACTAACTACTGCTGTGCCCCTTTTAAATCAGAGTTCATCCCCCTTCATAACAATGATTGCAGTGTCATTTTGGTGATGCTGCAGCTAGAGTGGCTTGAAATACAAGATTTTTTTCTCTCTTTATCTGTTTTCAGAAGAGCTGTTAGATGAAAATGTGTAAAGTTCTTTTTATTTCAGCTTTGGTGCTTGATCAGGATTGTCCAAAATCCATTTAGTGCAAAAAGTTATATTGCCCAGGAGTAGCTATATATTGGACCCATGTCTGGCAGTACAGCTTAATATGCCTGTCTCCCTCCTTCCTTCTGGATAAACAACCTCTCTATGTTTTCAAATACATAGAAATATTTAGACATTTTAATTTTCTTTAAAAATTTTGTTGTAACAGAGTAAGAACACCTTGAGATAAATAGCCGTGCAGTCAAGATATGCTTTCCAACTTAAAATTAGGCTAAATCCTTTTGTTTTACATGAGTGGCCTGTGGGAGATTGGTCACTTCAATAAAAGTTAAATGTCCTGAAGATACTTTTACCTACTACTTTTGTAATTTAATGTGAATTTTTAATGTAATTTAATTATCAAGTGATACAACTTTTTTCAACAGAGGCGCAATAAGAAATGCTTGCCAGATGTTAATGATTTTAGGTCTCGAAGGAAGATCAGTCTATGAAGAAGATTTTGAGGCTCCTTTTTTGGAAATGTCTGCAGAATTTTTTCAGGTAATCTGTGAAAATGTTAATAATCTTTTAAGATGTTCTTAATGTTATTTAGTTACCAATTTAACTATTTTGACCTTTTTTGACTGAGGCCCATTGAGGGAGGGGAGTATGCAAAAAATGCCCATCAGCACACCTATCTCACATTCTGACCATTCCAGTTAAGCAGCTCATCGATAACAAATTGGAGAGCTTGAACTTACACACATGGTTTTTAAAATGACAGAGATAATCCTTGAACAGTGTGGGGCATAAAGACGCTGACCCCGCTGTGTGGTCGAAAGTCCACATAACACTTTTGACTCCCCAAAAACTTAACTAATAGTGTGCTGTTGAGTGAAAACCTTACAGATAACATAAACAGTTGATTAGCATATATTTTATATATGTATTGCATATTGGATTCTTACTATAAAGCTAGAGAAAAGGAAGTGTTATTAAGACCATTATACAGAAGATAAACTATAATTTACTGTTCACTAAGTGGAAGTGGATCATCAAGGTCTTCATCCTCGTCTTCACATTGAGTAGGCTGAGGAAGAGTAAGAAGGAGGGCTTGGTCTTGCTGTCTCAGAGGTGGCAGGGGAGGAAGAAAATCCACTTCATGGACCTGTGCAGTTCAAACTTGTGTTGTTCAAGGGTCAACTGTGTGTTATAAAACTGTAAACTTAGAAATATCCTTAACATTTTACTATATCTAATATTATGAATTATTTAAGTACCATAAATTCACAGCAGTACATCACCAACAAAGTCTCATCTGCAGGCTTTTAGTCACTTAAATTACTAGTAAAACACACATAAGGATATGAATGATTCTGTAGTGCGTATTTGCCTTAAAGGTTGTTGATTAAAAGGTTACAGGCCAGTGAGTACTATCGATAGAAATTTGCAACAGTGGTCCAAACCAACTAAATTGCTAAAAGTAAAGCTAAACTGGTACTAATTTGTAATGAAATGATGATAACAATAATAACTGAGTACCAGTAAGCATAAGATAGTATTTATAAGGTAACTGTAACCAGGCATTTTTCCTGAAAACCATAACTATCTGAGGATAACATAACATAGCATAACATAACATTCCATAACAGTAGGAATTTTGTAGTGTTGCCAAAACAGATGTATTAGTAAGAAGCTAAAGTGTTGGCTGGGCGCAGTGGCTCACGCCTGTAATCCCAACACTTTGGGAGGCCGAGACGGGCAGATCACAATGTCAGGAGATCAAGACCATCCTGGCTAACACGGTGAAACCCCATCTCTACTAAAAATACAAAACTGTTAGCCGGGCGTGGTGGCGGGCACCTGTAGTCCCAGCTACTCGGGAGGCTGAGGCCGAAGAATGGCGAGGCGGAGCTTGCAGTGAGCCGAGATTGCGCCACTGCACTCCAGCCTGGGTGACAGAGCAAGACTCCTCCATCTCAAAATAAATAAATAAATAAATAAAAAGATTATTAGTTATTTAAAAATTCTTATTCTCAAACGTTAGTGTATATGTTTACTCCTTTGAGACTGGGAGTGGGATGGCAGGAAGACTTTAGTAACCAGCAGTATACCAGCAAAGCGTATAATAAACATGATGAATCTTTCTGGTTATAATTTTGCATTCATACAAATCAAAAAAGAACATCCCACTCTATCTTGGAGTCAGAAGCTTCTATATTTTTGACCCTCACTGGCATATATATTTACTTTTTCGGCTATTTTTTGGAGTACATTGGCACAGTTTGAAAAACATTGTTTACAGGTAATGTTTTAATTTAGTATTATGTAAATACCGAAGGCTTTAAAGGGTATAATTCAGACTATATCAATCTTTGTAATGAGAAATTACACAAAATCCTGTTAGTACTTATTTTACTTAGGCTGATTTATTATAAACACTATAGAAACCCAGCTAAAAGCAAAAACACCTTTTTCTTCTATATTAAAAAATTACATTTTTAAATTGCAGATGGAAAGCCAGAAATTTTTAGCAGAAAATAGTGCTTCAGTATATATAAAGAAAGTAGAAGCTAGAATTAATGAAGAGATAGAACGAGTGATGCACTGCCTTGACAAATCAACGGAAGAACCAATTGTGAAGGTGGTTGAGAGGGAACTCATTTCCAAGCACATGAAGACTATAGTAGAAATGGAGAATTCTGGGCTAGTACATATGTTGAAAAATGGAAAGACAGAAGGTAAGTGTTACCGATTGAAAAATAATTAAATCCTTATTCTGCCTTATCAATATTTTTAAAACTTTCCTACATTTAAAGCAGGTATCAGTTTTCTTTTTTTTTTTTTTTTTTTTTTGAGACGGAGTCTCGCTCTGTCGCCCAGGCTGGAGTGCAGTGGCCGGATCTCAGCTCACTGCAAGCTCCGCCTCCCGGGTTCACGCCATTCTCCTGCCTCAGCCTCCCGAGTAGCTGGGACTACAGGCGCCCGCCAGGTCGCCCGGCTAGTTTTTTGTATTTTTAGTAGAGACGGGGTTTCACCATGTTAGCCAGGATGGTCTCGATCTCCTGACCTCGTGATCCGCCCGTCTCGGCCTCCCAAAGTGCTGGGATTACAGGCTTGAGCCACCGCGCCCGGCCTCAGTTTTCAAGAAGTTGTGTGTTTTTCAAGAAGTTGTGTGCTGTTAACCTGGGTGGGATTTCCAAGCTTGATACTGTCTTACCAATGAAGATTTTAGATATTTCTAATGAATTGAGCATTTCCTGTCTTTAAGTCTCATTTTATGTTTTTCTTAATCCAGAAGATAAAAGGTGTAACAGTATTGGTGAGCCCAATGAGCTCCTCGTTCATTCCTGTACTTGTCATATACCAAAGGATGTGGGCTCTCTTTATTCCTACATACTCTTGGGGTTTTGTGATTCTCTTAAAATCTTAAATTTCCACCTTAGATTTTTGTAGACTTTCCTTTGGGATTTAGTTGTGATAGGGTGCCGAAAATGCAAAAATATTTGTGTCTTCCATATTGATACACTTAGATAAATTAGATTGGTTTGGGGAACACGGAAGTTACAGAATGGAAAAGGAGGAAGGAGGAGTGCATAAAAGTAAAAAACATTATTGAGATAACTAACATTTATTTTTTGTAGCTATTTATCTTTATTTCCCTGGGGTAAAAAAAAAAACTGTGATAAGTATCCTAGAAGAAATTACAAGTTAAAAGAACAATAACCATATCCTCTATTCTTAGTTTCTGAGGCTTTGATTTAAAACTTTGCCTTTATCACTGATATGGTATTAGAAAATTTAAAAAATGGTCCCTTGTTCTCCTGCTTCGTAGATGAAATCTGAGCAATATTTTATCCACTTCTTTTTAGTAAAAGAAATACGTATTGCCTCTTGGGGTCATGAGCTATGTAGGGAATGAAAAAAAGTTTTTTTAACAGAGAATTATGAAGAGGAGGATACAAGAGAAGGGAAAAAGAAAGCTTGGTGGGAAGTTGAGCCACGTTATCTCTAGTGGAATCCTTACCTTGTGTTTTAAAATTGTTAAATTTTTGTATATATGATAAATCCCTGAAAAGCTATATGTAATTAAAAAAAAAAAACTAGAGAGACTTTCTTTTTAAAAAACGATTCTGTTAAACCTTTTTTTGTAAAAGCAAAAAAAAAAAAAAAAAAAAAAAAAACAAGTCATCTAGTATGTTTGCCGTGTTTTCTAAAATTAAGGTCTAAATCAGGGGTTGGCAAGCCTTTTTTGTTCTTGTTGAATAAAATGGCTTGTGAGCCGTGCAGTCATAGTGAGAAAATAGTCATAGACGATAACAAATGAATAAGCCTGTGTTTCTATAAGACTTTATTTATGGGCCCTGAAACTTAAATTTCATATAATTTTTATGTGTCACTAAATAATATCCTTTACAGTTTTTCCTCAGCGATTAAAAATGTGAAAACCATCCTTAGTTCATGAGCTGTATGTACATAAATAGGTGGCAGGCTTATTTGCCCCACGGGTTCTAATTTGATGACCCTTCTCTAAATGGTCTCTGGTAGACTAGGACTTCATGCAAAGCATTTGCCCTGCTTAAACAAAATGAGTATTGATAAATTATGTAATGTACTGTTTAGGTATTGAATGAATGCTTTCTTACCTACCTTAGGGGCATGTAGGGAGGGATGATTAAATGGGCTGGAGATGAGGGGCTAGGAAATGTTTGATGGAGAGGTTGTTGGGCATACCTGAATTACAGCATCTCTGTAACTTGTGTGGAGATACATGTAAAAGGTGTCAGGTGTGCCTATCATGGCAGGCAGTTAACGTGAATGAAGGAATATCATAATAGTACTCACCAGGGTTCTCCTTTATTTAGTACCTTAGGTTTCCAACAACACAGTAGCTATCTGTGATTCTAAATTAAATTTTAAAATCCTGTTTTTGTCTGGGCAGTGTGGCAAACGCCTGTAATCTCAGTACTTTTGGGAGGCTGAAGCGGGTGGATTTCTTCAGCTCAGGAGTTCAAATTGGTGGAACCCTGTCTCTATGAAAAATACAAAAATTAGCTGGGCATGATGGCACATGCCTATAGTTCCAGCCACTTGGGAGGTTGAGGTGAGAGGATCATTTGAATCTGGCCAGGGAGGTCAAGGCTGCAATGAGCCAAGATCATGCCACTGCACTCCAGCCTGGGTTGCAGAGGGAGATGCTGTCTTAAGAAAAAAAAGGGGAAATGTTGTCTTGAATTTTTCTGAGCTTCCACTAGAAACCTAGTGTGGCAAAAGGTCTTAATTGCGGTAGACCCCGCTCTTGGAAAAAAGTTGCTCTTGTTGAGAATATATCAGAGGCAACTTCACCATTATGAAGCCAAATTCTCATAAATCAGAAAACGAAAAACAGTTTTCTCACTGTGAATGGAGGATATAAATTGGATTGTTATTAGATGCAGATGGCACTATGAAATTAAGTTCAAATGGTATCTTTTTTTTTTTTTTTTTTTTTTGAGATGGAGTCTTGCTCTGTCACCCAGGCTGGAGTGCAGTGGCGCGATCTCAGCTCATTGTAAGCTCTGCCTCCCGGGTTCATGCCATTTTCCTGCCTCAGCCTCCCGAGTAGCTGGTACTGCAAGCGCCTGCCACCATGCCCGGCTAATTTTTTGTATTTTTGGTAGAGATGGGGTTTCACCGTGTTAGCCAGGATGCTCTCGATCTCCTGACTTCATGATCCACCCATCTCGGCCTCCCAGAGTACTGGGATTACAGGCGTGAGCCACTGCGCCCAGCTGGTATCTTAACTATTTTATTAAGTGTATATAGAAATAATGATATTTAATTTTTGAATGCCAGATTATCATTTACTCTTTTACATTCCCTTTACCCTGACATTTAAATACAATGAAATTGTAGTAATTTATGTACAACTAAATACACAACATGTAATATCTAATCAAAACTTACAACAAAAAAATGAAATAGACAAGTTGCGAACCATTTTGTTAGAGGTATTTGGTGTGCCACGTTTACTGTAGTATGTGTCTGTACATTGTTGTTGCATTTGTAATACCTGTTTTAAACATGGGAAACTTGGTTGTAATTTATGCTAAGCATGTGAGAAGCTATAAAATTGCCATGTGTAGGTTACTATGGGCATATATTATTAATGGAAACTAATTTGCTGCTGAAAGTCACTGAAATAAATTTTAGTAAAACTTTGTCAAACTTGCTTCGAAATATTTTAAAAATACATACAACTTTAGTTTAAGCTCTAAAAACTGTAGACCAAGGTAGGCAAATTAGGGCCTGTCCACCAAATCTGATGCACTACCAGTTTGGTTTAAAAAAAAAAAAAAAAATCGAGTATTTAATTATGCTTGAAAATTTATATAAATTTTCAATACCCATAAAATTTTATTTGAAACATAGTCACACATTAATATATGTATTGTCTGTGGCTACTTTCTTACTACAGTGTCAGAGTAGTTAGAGATCTATGGCTCACATTTAGAAATGTTTATTATCTGATGCTTTACAGAAAAAACATTGGTCAGCCTCTGATCTAGAAACTCTAACTCCATTTAAAAAAGTTATTGATTGTAAAACTTCTAAAATTATCATTGTAAAGTTCTGACACTGTGTTCTCCCAGTAAGTTGTTATTGCAAAGAAACACTAGACATATGGAAAAACTGTATTTTAAAATCTGTATTTTAGTCTTGTGAAAAATGATACTGAAAAATGGATAGGATCCAGAGTTTTCATTCTAAATTTAAAAAGTGTAGTGAGATAGACCAAATTTTGAAGTACAGATACTGGCTTAGGATGCCACCTGGGAAACATTAGCGATTGCTCTGAAGAAAATATTTAAGAAGTGGTGTTTATATTATACATGCCATAAAAACTTTACCTGAGGTGTAATGAAGTAAATCGTAGTATAGTTCATTTGATTTGTTTTCATGATCATCAGTTAAACCTTTGGAAATACCCACAAGACTTAAATTGGTTTTAAAATTTCTTCCTGATTACAGGGACTACCAATTATATCTTAATTAGTGACCCTTTTTGTAGACATTTTATAGTGTCATTAGGTCTGCATTAGAGTTATGTAGGATAAAGTATTTATGAACTCAAAACTGCAGTTGCCATGTTTTTGTGACATTGTTACGGTTTTTGGCATCTCTTCTTCCATGTAAATTTAAATTTGCTACGACATTTAATTGATACTTTCAAAGCATCTTGTCTAAAAGTTGTGTTTTATAAATTACAATAATAACCATTAACTAGCCTACTTTTTCATGTTTTCATTTTGATACATGTATATTTTTAATAGTCGTGGTCAGCAAATGGGGGTAATGGAGAAATAAGCTTCTCTATGTATTATAGCGTGAACACAGATTCTTGTTTTTTTCTTTAATGTAGCCAATTTGTGTTTTCTGATTTGTAGATCTTGGTTGCATGTACAAGTTATTTAGTCGTGTGCCAAATGGTTTGAAAACAATGTGTGAGTGTATGAGTTCCTATTTGAGGGAGCAAGGTAAAGCTCTTGTTTCTGAAGAAGGAGAAGGAAAGAATCCCGTTGACTATATCCAGGTAAGTAAACCCAGAAGATGCTCTACGTTTATGATAAAGGCATTTTGACAAGTGCTAAAAAGGCCACTTTTACCATGCTGTGTATTGTGTATTTTCAACTTAATTGTCCCAGTAGTAAATTAATAGTTGTAATTATCTTAAGTATTTTAGGATTTTGCAGGGTGTGCATATTTATATCAGGGAGCTAAAATTCAACTGCTACTATTCATTTAACTTCTCTGATGAAGACCTTGTTTAAATAGTCTCAATAGTGAATATGAGGTTCTTTGGTATGCCTTAGTGTTTCTATACTGTAGTATATTGGAATAAACAACAGTTTATTTTTTGTTTGAAAATGTTTTGTTTTCAGGTAGTACTATGAATAAATTATATGCCATGTTTTTGTGTTTTAATATAATCAGCTTTTTTGGTACATTTTTTAAGCTAATTTTTTCCCTGACTAATCCATTCCGTGAAGACAGGAGAATGAGAAGCAGTGAGGAGGTTCTTTGGTTCGTTTGCATTGTGTTAATACATATATGGAAGTTATAATACTTCTCTCATTGACATTTTTAATAGAGGCTTAGATATAGGCTTAAATAATATCAAAGCTGTAAGTTTAAAAATGAATATACATGTTTATTACCAGCAAAGTTAAGATAAACATACATGGTCATACGTGTATTATTTATGGAAAAATTATTATAATGTGTCCTAAATTTTGTTTTTATTTCTAAGGGCTTATTGGATCTGAAGAGTAGGTTCGATCGCTTCCTTCTGGAATCTTTCAACAATGACCGGCTCTTTAAACAAACTATTGCGGGTGACTTTGAGTATTTTCTCAACCTCAACTCCAGGTCTCCTGAATACCTCTCATTATTTATTGATGATAAGCTGAAAAAGGGAGTCAAAGGGGTAAGTAGTAATGCATTTGAAAATAACATTTAGTTTTATTTAAAGATACAAAATTACATGTAAAATTAGGACATTTCACAGATAAAAATTAAGCATGACCCATTGCTGTGCTTAAATATGTGCCATGGTGTATTAAAAATAGTGTGAAATACTTGACATGCTCAAAAGTAGTTAGACATTTCACTTAATGTGTAATTGGCTTCAAAAACAAGCAACTGGATGGGCTTGGTGGCTCATGCCTGTAATCCCAGCATTTGGGGAGGCCAAGACAGGAGGATATCTTGAGGCCAGGAGTTTGAAATTAGCCTTGTTAACATAGTGAGACTCCATCTCTACAAAAAAGAAAAAAATTAGTGGCACATAGTGGTATACACCTGTTGTCTCAGAGGCTGAGGCAGAGGATCACTTGAGCTCAGGAATTGAAGGCTGCAGTGAGGTATGATTGCACTACTGCACTCCACCCTGGGCGACAGAGCAAGACTTTGTCTCAAAAAAACTGAACAGCTGTCCAGGTGTGGTGGCTCATGCCTGTAATCCCAGCACTTTGTGAGGCCGAGGTGAGCAGATCACCTGAGTTTGGGAGTTCGAGACCAGCCTGACCAACTTGGTGAACGTCTCTACTAAAAATACAAAATTAGCTGGGCGTGGTGTTGGATGCCTGTAATCCCAGGCACTCGGGAGGCTGAGGCAGGAGAATCACTTGAACCCAGGAGGCAGAGGTTGCAGCGAGCCGAGATGGCGCCATTGCACTCCAGCCTGGACAATAATAGTGAAACTCCGTCTCAAAAAAAAAAACCTGAACAACTACACAGCTGTAGTTGGTTTTAAACAGTCATTTTTGTGACTGAGAGTTAGTCATGCTGAAGATGAAGAACTAGAAAACTTTCTAGTAGTACAGAGTGTTGTTTGCTCGCATCTGGTTCTGGAGGTTGTATGTCAAACAGTAATTGGATGCCAAGAATGTTAAGGCATAAATAAAGTAGATCTCAGAAAATAGTTAGTGTAGCTTAATTTCGAGACTTTATGATATATGATATCTCTGGAACCTGGGGAGCTCATGACAGCGTGGAAAATCAACTGAAGCATGTTTTGCTCACATCTGAATTGGTCTCTTTTGACTTCATGTTGGAATTTGTGACACCAAAGGGAAAAGCAACATGTCACAGGTTTTACAGGCAGTAGCTGCAGTAAGGAAACAGAATCACTAAGGATGCACAGAATAGAAAAGTCTATTAATTTACTCATTCATTTAGTCTTCCATTTTTCTAAATATATTAATACAACCTGCCACAGAATCCTTTTACCCTTATTTAAAAGTAAGGGCGGCCGGGCGCAGTGACTCACGCTTGTAATCCCAGCACTTTGGGAGGCTGAGGCAGGCAGATCACCTGAGGTTGGGAGTTCGAGACCAGCCTGACCAACATGGAGAAACCCCGTCTCTACTAAAAATACAAAATTAGCTGGGCGTGGTGGTGCTTATCTGTAATCCCAGCTACTCGGGAGGCTGAGGCAGGAGAATAGCTTGAACCCGGAAGGCAGAGTTTGCAGTGAGCCAAGATGGTGCCATTGCACTCCAGCCTGGGCAACAGGCATGAAACTCCCATCTCAAAAAAAAAAAAAAACAAAATAGAAATAAAAAATAAAGTAAGGGCAGTGGCCTTTTTACTGTTTGGATTATAACAAATTATTGCCTTGTGTTTGCACAATTTAGGCTGTGAGCTTAAATGAAAAATTCCATCTTTTGGCTGTGTAAGTTTTTGCCTGCATATGCAAAGCCTTCATAAAATGATCTCTGTGACTAAAATTTCATTTCATCTGTTCTCAGTCATCCCTTAACCCAGCGCTATATTACCTTATGCCTCCAATTCAGTGGTAGCCCTCTATGGAAGAGAATTCACTGCAACCCCTCATTCATGATGCACTAAATGAGAATGTAAGAATGATGCTACTATGTGAAGTAGGCGACACTTCGTCAAACCATGTCCCTTTTTCTGATATATGTCAATCAGATACCTGTGTTTTCAAACAATAGTGTTTTTAAGCTGTAAATGAACTGTAGTACTACTTTTGTAGAACTAAAATTGTGTAATTGTTAAATCGTCTTAATTTTGCAGCTAACAGAGCAAGAAGTAGAAACAATATTGGATAAAGCAATGGTCCTTTTTAGGTTTATGCAAGAAAAAGATGTATTTGAACGTTATTATAAACAACACTTGGCAAGGAGACTTCTCACAAATAAAAGTGTTTCTGATGACTCTGAAAAAAACATGATATCTAAGTTAAAGGTAAGGTATGTTTTAGATGGAATAGAGTGCACCTAACTGATGTTTTTCATGGTTGTGTACTGACAACATGTGACTGGAAATTATTTGGTTGATTATTAAGTGTTTATTTCTAGAAATAAAGGTAGATTGTTTTGGAGAAGAACACAGACTACACTAACATTTGTTCAAGTTCAGGGACATTCATAGTTTGCTAGAATTTCTGTTGATGTGTCAGGATACATTCATGGAGTCCTGGAGGGGAAGATTAGTAAAAGGGAAACAAAGAGGCTTTTGCCATGTAGTTCTTCTTCGCAAAATGTGGTCCATAGAATACTTGCACCTGAATCACCTGAGATGCTAGTTAAAAACAGAGTTCTGGGCCCTACCTTTCAGGGAGTAAATTGGACTCTCTGAAAGAATCTGAGAATTTGCGTTTTAAAAACCTGAAGTTTGCTAACCACAGGCATAGAGCAACTACTGGAAAAATTTGTAAGAAGATTATCAGGGATAGCAATAACATGAAATAGTTTATTTCTTTCAATACTTCCTCACAGAAAAATCTACCATTTATTTGTGTAAATTTGTGTTTTTCCTCTACAGACTGAATGTGGATGTCAGTTCACGTCAAAACTGGAAGGAATGTTTAGGGATATGAGCATCTCAAACACAACGATGGATGAATTCAGGCAACATCTACAGGCAACTGGTGTAAGATTCTGCATTAATTTCTACTTAGATATTCATGTAAAGTCTTTTGTAGTGGGCATTTTCATCCACTTAGCAGATGACAGTTGTTTCTTTAAATGTCATTAGTGACAACATGTGTTTTGTCTGTACTTAAATTATTTTCCTTCACGTTACCTCTTTTTCCATGTTCATGTTAAAATTTTTTATTCTTTGAAAATTTAGTTTCTTCTTCCCACTTGAAGGAATACACTGACAATTTAATAAAGAGAATTATTCTGTTGTTAATAAAGATAATACAAATCTATTATAAATTGTGGAAAGAGTATTGGGCTTACACAAGTTTACTAAGTTTCAGTATTCTTCTTTTCACTTTACCCCAAGATTGTGTCATCTTGGGATAGTCACCTGACCTTCCTATACCTCACTACTGTCATTCTCCTCTGTCAGTTTAGCTTAAATGGGCCTTATCTCCTAAGCGTGTGTAGCAGGTGAACTGAGACTATAAAAACAAAGAAATTAATGTATTATAAATGTGTTTGGTATAACTCCCCAAAGGTGGTGAGCTGGAACTTCTGTGGCTTAGGAGTTTGATGGGCGTTTTGTGAGCATTTAATGAAATTCAGAATTTAGTTTCATTTTTTTACTCTGATTTTCAACTTAATCTTAAGGTAGGGAATATTACAGTTTTTAAATTTTCTAAATCACCACGTACCACTCTATAGTTAAAATGCTTCACAACCATTTAACAGATTTGTGGATCTTTCCTTTGATATCTGAATATGAGATCATCACTTCTACTGGTTTCATAGTCTCACAAACCAGATATGTGAAAATACCTCATTCTGTAGAATAACCATTTATTTCTGTGAAAACATTCTGACTTTAATGTAAATAGTTGTATGATTTGCTTTATAAATATCAGTGTTTACAGTTGAGAAGAGCTGAGAGGAGGAAAGATGCAAGTCTGTGACAAATTTCAGGTAGACAGGAAATGAGTAGTGCAATTATCGTGGATTTTTTTTTTAGATTGTTTAGGAATGTGTAGTTAAATCTAATATATTGATATATTTTCTTGTATTTTTTGTTTGCTATAGTAAGTTTTTAAATTTTTTTCTTCCACTAATCTTACACATTGAAAACTATAGGGATGATTGGGGTAGATCCCATGCATATTGATATGGGATGAATGGACTGACCGCTTTGTTACCCTCCCTTCCCCTAACCAACTTGCAAATGTATAAACAGTTTTCCACTTCCGCCAGTACACCATGTAAGAGTCTCTTCTGTGATCCTGCCTTGTCTGCATCATCTAAGTTTATTTTCAGTTTCCTTAAAATAATAATTTAGTGGATACTTGTGAAGAAATATGAGTGTAGAATGCTTCTTGATATTCATAAACTCTGATTCCTCCCCTTAAAAATTTATATTACTAAATCATTGAGGCAAGATAAAAACGAAATAATGATTTATAACACATTCTGAATATCAATAATAAAGATAATATTTAATCTTTAAGAGTTTTTGTTGTGCTTTGTTGTTTACTTAAAAATTTAATTTGTTTAAAAGAAGAAAATAATTGTGACAGTGATATTAGCTTAGAAGTAGTTATTCATTGTACAGATATTTATAGAGCACCTGCTCTGTAGCACTGGATCTATAGTGTCCTATGCAGAGGTTGTTGGAATGTGAGCTACATGTTAAAACACAAAAGTTTTAGTTACTTTAGTTGAAATAGGTGCTGGAATATTAGAAATATGTGTTAAGATGGCAAAAATATTTTAAAACTGAGATGAAGGATATTATGCTAGAATTTTCTCTAAAATGATATAATTGACCCCCTTGACCTTTTATTTGAAAAGGCCCAAACTTTTCCGTTCTCAGTGATAACAGTAAGACTTGATTCATGTGCCAAAAACTATTCTTTGGTCAGTGTTTTTAAATTAACATCATAAGCAATAATTATAACTATTTGCCATAGTAGTTAAAATTCGGGAAACACTGGGTGGGTCTAACATTTAAGAAAATCTGTTTTTTTGCCGGGCGCGATGGCTCATGCCTGTACTCCCAGCACTTTGGGAGGCCGAGGCGGGCAGATCACCTGAGGTCAGGAGTTCGAGACCAGCCTGACCAACATGGAGAAACCCCGTCTCTACTAAAAATACAAAATTAGCCAGGCGTGGTGGGCATGCCTGTAATCCCAGCTACTCAGGAGGCAGGAGAATCGCTTGAACCTGGGAGGCGGAGGTTGTAGTGAGCCGAGATCGTGCCATTGCACTCTAGCCTGGGCAACGAGCGAGACTCTGTCTCAAAAAAAATAAAAAAGAAAATGGTTTTTTGTTAGATATTAGACATGGAGCTAACTAACTGCTTTGGTAAATCTAACACAATGTCTAAACAGAACAGAAAGCAAATCCTAGTTAATTTTGAGGGGATTATCTCTTTCTGTTTTACATAGGTATCTTTAGGTGGTGTTGATCTTACAGTCCGGGTGCTCACAACAGGATATTGGCCCACTCAGTCAGCCACACCAAAGTGCAACATCCCACCAGCACCAAGACATGCTTTTGAGATATTCAGAAGGTAAATCAAAATCAGACTTTGTATTACTATGTACAAATAAGTGTTCAAAATTAAAATGAATTTGAACATTAATATCCGTAATTGAGGATGAATGTATTCCATTTATTACCTCATGTTCAAAAGGAGCATTTATCCTGGCATGCAGCAATTTCCCCCTCTGTAGGATCTTGATGAATAAAGTAAAGCAGGCATAATTTATCTCTAGAAAGATTGTTTATATGCTGGCATTTGAAATGCCTTTTATTTAGAGCAGTAGTGAAAATGGAAAAAGAGAAAGTAAATGATGATGGAAAACCAGACCCAGAGAATTCCTTGGACTTTCTGAACACTTCAGCCAACTCGCATTGTTGGAAATACGTGGATACCTTATTCCCACTAGTACTCAGAGGCTCTGAGATAGCAGTTTTGATGAGGAAGAGGAGCAAGATGAAAAAAACAAGAGTGATATGCAAGAAAAAAACAAAAAGATCCAAGCAAGTATCTTTTTTGGGCTGCTGAAAATAAATGATTTACCCAGTGTGGAGACTATTTTGTGAAAAGACCACTCGTGTGAACGCTAGGGATGAAGATGAGTATATCACCCCCTTCGTCGAGCAGCCTAAGGTGGACACTTAGACATTGTGAGCTGATTGCACAAGGGGCAGATGTTTTTGCAGTGACTGTGGATAGCTAGATATTCCTGCAAGGTGCTTATAAGTGGAATAATACCAGAGTGGCTTCTTTATTTCTTCAGCATGGTGTAGATCAGTTATCAGTGACCAAACAAAAGGCCTCCTGACCCCCTTGCATCTTGCTGCTGGGATCAGAGACAACAGAGATACTCTAGAACATCTGCTGGTGAGCTATTAACCTCGAACCAGATCTGAAAAAACAACTGGGAAGAAACTGCATTTGATATTGTCAGGAGGACAAGTGTCTTGTCACGACCTCTTTGAAATCATGGAAGGCACTGTACAAATTCTTCACCTTAGTCTTAATGATTCTAGCAATTGTCTTAAGTTTCCAAGTACCACTGCCTTCTTTGTGTGGGATGTAAAATATTCCCATAATAAAAGGTTGACATCACACATCTTACTACAAAAAATTCATTGGTACGCATTAAGATGTTCTTCCAGGTGAATTGCCTGACCTTGATGTCAAAATGTATTTGAAAGTTGTTTGACTATATCTTCGTGAATGATTTCTGTGGAGTTTGTGACTTTCATCAGAAATAATTTCGACTTGCCTATACTTAAAAACTTGACGTAGGTTGTACAGAAACTAAAGATATTTTTGGTGGTGATCCAGGAGATAATATATTTTTAAATAGCGCATATTCTGGATCTTTGAGTATTCAGCATATTGACATGTATCTTTGTAAGGCAAGGTAGCTAAGAATTTAACTTAAAAAGCCTCAAACATTCTGGTGCTATCCTAGCTGTCTTCTCTACATTACCATAGCCAGTTGCTTTCATTTTGAACCAGAAGCACTAGCATATTATTGACTTGTAGCTTCATAAATTAAAAAAATAAAAACTAGATTTGTCTTCTAGAACATGGGCGATTTTCCAGGAAAGCAGCTAGGTGTTTAATCCATGAATCTTGTATACTGTCTCCACCACCACAATTCGCATAATCCTGTGGACAGTCCTGCTTCACCCTGGTCAACTGCATCATCCTTATTGTAATAGTGAATCAGTATAACCCTTTAGACATGCACACAGACACACCCTGTTGCAAGAGTTCATGAAATATCTGCTGTCCAACTAGTTTTACTTGCCTAATCCTACTGGTTTAGGCACTGCTTATAGTCTCTTGAGTTCACAGAAATGTTGGGTTTTTTCCCTCCCCAAAGTCCTCATTTTTTACCAACTGTAGAAGGGCAAAACGACAAGGGAAACGGAATTCTAAGAGTGAAGGGATGATTGTTATACTGGGGCAAGAACCACACAGTGGCTCAGACTTTGAAAAAATATGGTGTGGATAGTGACAAAAAAACATAAATATAAAAATTCAAGAAAAAGTACCAGTTTGAACAACAAAAACAAAGGGAGAGTTTATCCTTTATAATTTTAATATGTAAGAAAAAGTTACATAAACTTTTCTCAGAGGAATATTTTATAAATGCCCTTTGTTCAGCATTAGTGCATTGAGTATTTTTTGTACTGTAGTATAGGAGTATATCTTGTACTGTCGATGTCTACTACTGGCTTAGGACAAATTGATTATTGGGTTACTGTGGAGAAAGGTGGTCTTAAGAATAGCAGGGGCTGAACAGCAGTAGGTTGGGCCAGAGTGTACCGTAGAAATTATTTAGTGTGCTGCCTTCGTCATTTAATACCTAGCTGAGTTACTTAGGGCTCTCTCAAGGTCTCTCCTGTAGAAAGTTGTACCTGAACTTGATTCCTAAGGTTTCCTTAAACTTTTGAAGTCCATATATATACACACACACACACACACACACACACACATATGCTTAAGGGACGTTATCCTGTGGTTTGTAATTTCAAATGTGTAAGTTTGTTTGATTTGCTAAAACCTGGTTTGATTTGCTGAAGGTTCTACTTAGCCAAACACAGTGGTCGACAGCTCACACTCCAGCATCATATGGGTTCTGCAGATCTCAATGCCACATTTTATGGACCAGTTAAAAAGGTAAATATTGATACTTTGAACATATTATGTAACTTAAAGTTAGTCTGTTAGAGCTGATTTGTGATTTATGTTGACCTGGGTAAATTATTTCTCCTGTTTCTCTGCCTGTCTCACATGTTAGAAAGGTTAAAAATCCTAGCTTTGATTTATTATTTATGTTCTCTCAGTTGCTAACTGCAACTTTGAAAATATGAAGACTACACCAGTATAGTCTTCCCTAAGGACTAAACATTAGGAAAATTACATATTTTATTTATAAAATTAGGTTTGAGAAAATATTGCATAAAATAGTAAAATGTAAGTTGATTTCAGAACATACAAAGCTGTGAGCCCCTTTTCAAAATTCTGTTACCTATAATCTTTATTTCTAATAAATCAAGATTGGGAAAATTAACATTCGAGGTTTGTTAAATATACAAATGTTATTAAAGTCATTTAAAAAATTAGTATTGGACCAGTGATTTGCCTTCACTTTTAAAAAGCAATCGCATTTTTATATCTAGATTGAGAGGTTTAGAGTAATAATTTATTTTCATTACTTGATATGAATCAGGATTATTTGCCTTCAAAAAATATTAAGTCTTCTAGAAAAACTGTAGAAATATACCTAAATTGTCATCTAGGCAACAAGTAAGTTTTAGATTTTAATGAGAATTTTACTAGTTTGGTATGATGAATCACTGTTAACATCAGTTTTTAAAGTATTGCTGAAAATGCCTATAAAAACATTCTAATTTTGATATTTAATTGAAATGGGAAGTAGTACTTTATAGTTCATTTAGTTAAATAATATTCGACATATATTTAAGTGTAAGTGGGAAGGACAAGGAAACTAAAGAACTTAGCTTTTAATTACTGCCTGCTTTTGTTTTAAAAGAGAGGGGTTTTTTTCCCTAAATAATCATGTTCTTTTAAAGTTTATTAAGCAGATCAGTAGTTTTAAAACATATGCATATGTTAATTATTGAAGAATTAGAAAGTTCCACTTTGTATCCCTTAAATCATAAAGCAGGAATAGGCTTTGAGAATGGCGCTTCCCCCTTGCTCCCCTGGCCCCCATGCTATGCTGTGCTATTTTTTGATCTCTTACTGTGATCAGGTCACACAGAAAGAAACCTAATCCTGTTACTTTTGGTGGTAGTGTAACAGTAGTGATGTTTTGTAAGTCCATTATTATTATCATCCCATAGTGTACTGTTAAAATAATTTTAGCATTAAATATAGGGAATTGATTAGTTACTTGCTCAGATAACATTAGAATATTCACAGTGGGGGGACAGGAGACAGTCCTAAATACTGTGTGTGTGTGTGTGTGTGGTGTGGTGTTGTGTGGTGTGGTATGGTGTCTGTGTGTGTGTACACACACACATTTTAAAAAGTAGATTTCCGGGCCGGGCGCGATGGCTCACGCCTGTAATCCCAGCACTTTGGGAGGCCGAGACGGGTGGATCACGAGGTCAGGAGATCGAGACTCGCCTGGCTAACACACTAACATGGTGAAACCCCATCTCTACTAAAAATACAAAAAATTAGCCGGGCGTGAGAGGCAGGAGAATGGCATGAACCCAGGAGGCGTAGCTTGCAGTGAGCCAAGATCGCGCCACTGCACTCCAGCCTGGGCAATAGAGCAAGACTCTGTCTGAAAAAAAAAAAAAAGATTTCCTTTATAGAAATAAGTTACATAGTTTTTGTTGAGGGGGGGGATGGAGATTATGGGACCTGTTTCTGAAACATGCTGTTAAAGTTACCAGGAAATTGGTCAGGTGTGGTGGCTCATGCCTGTAATCCCAGCACTTCGTGAGTCCAAGGCGGGCAAATCACTGGAGCCCATTAGTTTGAGACCAGCATGGGCAGCATGGCAAAACCTGGTCTCTACAGCAAATACAAAAATTAGCTGGGCATGGTATTGCACACCCATGGTCCTAGTTACTCTGGAGGCTGAGGCAGGAAGATTGCTTGAGCCCAGGAGGTTGAAGCTGCAGTGAACCATGTTTGCACCACTGAACTGCAGCCTGGATGACAAAGTGAGACCCTGTAACATACGTACATACATATGTACACACATAGGTACATAAATGTTACCAGGAAATGATTGTATCTTTGTTTATATTTTTTAAAAAATGAAACAGGAAGATGGATCTGAAGTTGGTGTTGGAGGTGCACAAGTAACTGGCTCTAATACACGGAAGCACATATTGCAAGTTTCCACTTTCCAGATGACCATATTAATGCTCTTTAATAATAGAGAAAAATACACATTTGAGGTATGGATTGTGGTTATATACATTTTAACTGTGTTGTTTCTAACTCACTTGTTACTTGTTTCTTATTTGAGTAACCCTTAGAGAGTATCTTTAGATACCTTTAGAGAAAACTGTAAAATGGATCATGGAACTATATGAACATCATACATTTATTGAGTTGTGTTTTATTATTTTTAAATTTATAGAAGTATTTTTATATAAAACATACCTTATATAAGTAGACAATTTGATGAGTTTTAAATGAGTGCACCTGTGTAACTACCATCACAAGACTATTGCCCAAAAATATAGAGCATTACCTCCAGAATTGCTTTGTACACCTTACCAGTTCATTCCCTCCTACCACCTCGAGCCCCAGACGGCCAGTGACCTGCTTTATATCACTATAAATTAGTTTTGGTTTTTTAAGACTTTGATGTAAATGGAATCATACATGTTGTCTGTATGCTTTAATCCTTTTGTGAGTTCACCTGTTGATGGGCATTTGGGTTGATACTGGATTTAGGCTGTTACAAGTAGAGCTAAGTGTTTAACATTTTAAGAAACTGCCAAACTGTATTCCAATGCAGCTATACCAGTTCTCATATTTGCCAGCAGTGCAAGATGGTCCAGTCACTCCACATCCTCCACAGTCTTTAGATTTTGAGCCACTTTAGTTGGTGTGTAATTGTGTCTCATTTTGGATTTAAGTTTCTTTTTTTTTTTTTTTATGATGTTGAGCAACTTTTATGTGTTAATATGCCACTGATATATCTTGTTTGGTTAAGTGTTTATCTTTTTTTGGGTTGTTTTCTTACTACATTGTAAAAGTCCTTTATAAATTCTGGATACAAGTCCTTCATCAGATATATGTGCTGTGAGTATTTTTTTCAGTCTGTTGCTTGCCTTTTCATTTTCTTAATAGTGTCTTTTGAAGAGCAGAGTTTTAAAATACTGAAAAAGTCCAGTTCATCACTTTACTTTTTGTAGTTTGTGCTTTAAGTGCTAAGAAATTACTACCTACCCTGAAATTTTAGCAATTTACTTTTATTTTTTCAGTAGTTTATAATTTTAGCTTTTACATTTATGTCTACAATGAATTTTAAGTTAATTTTTTTATATAGTATAAGGTAAGGATTAAGATACATTTACCCTCACGCGGTCAGTTGTTGGTTCCAGCATCATTTGTTGAAGGCACTATTTTCTCCCACTGAATTAGCTTGTCGTCATTATTTAACAATCAATTGATCATATATGGGTGGGTCTATTTTTATGCTATCTGATCTGTTTCATTGATTTCTATGTCTGTCTTTATGCCAGTTTTATGCTGTCTTGATAGTGCAGTCATTTTTCTCTTCGCACCCATATTGTTTCATTAGAGTAACTAACGTTATAATATGCTTTTTGTTTTTTTCTTTTCCTTTTCTCGCAATTAAAATATGATTTGATTACATTAAATCCAATTAGTCATTTCCTGTACATTTAAAGGGTGTTTTGGGGTTAAAATGAAGATCATGTGATTCATACTAAGTTTAAATTTAAGGTAATGAATGAACATTTTGAAAGACTCTTAAAATTAATTCCATATTTGTACTTAATTGAAAACTTTTGAAAATTTTCATATACAGTTGAACACAGGAAAAAAAACAGTATGTTTGAAATTAAGAGCAAGAGTAAGTTCTAGGCCTATTTAATATTCACGTCCATACTCCCATTTATGTGTCCCATTTATGTGAGAGTATGGAAATTAGTGTAATTAACAGAGCAACATTTTTATGTGATATATTTAAAGGGAATGCTTGAAATATAGGTATTTCAGTAGCTCAATTGCTAAATTGAGAGGTTTTTCTCATGTATTTCCATGTGAGTCTTACCTAGGGAATAACTTTGATTTTTTTTTTAACTTTTATTTTTATTTTATTATAACCTTGATTTTCAAGCACAAGTTATATTTGATTGAGTCCCAAGAATATTGATTAAGCAAGCATTGAGTACCTTATTCAAACCTAGGCTTTTCAAACAGGTGGAATTAAATTATCTCTAACAGCTGTTTTTGTGTAATTTTTTAATCTGCAGCTCTTAATGGATAATATATTTTAAACCAAATTAGCTACTTGGTAAATGCAAGAGTTGGTTTTCAGAGTCCTGGCGTATAAAGAACTGGTAAAAATAATGAGATCATCAAAAATACAAATTCATTTTTTAAAGCTGTTGTCGGAATTGTTGGAAATTTTAGTGGTTCAAGCTTTTCCCTTTCCCATCTGACTTGGGATCATTGATGCTAATGAGCAGTTATTAGATGGAAAGTTAAAATTAAGTAGAAAATCTCTCTAAGTTTTCCAACTTTAGCTAAGTCACAAAGCAGAAACGGATTGTCGTGTATATAGAATGCCATGCGTATGGCTCCAAAGCCTTCTGGCTGCTGACACCTCAAATCTGGGGCATTGTGAGAAGGCACAAGAAATGCATCTTTGCTCACATCATGTGTTTCTCTACAGTCCATTGCTTATGTTTTATTAGCCACTTTTTTACAGAAATCACCTCCACAAATTAGTGGAGATAGTTAAAAGTATTTAATTATAATAATTTAAAGGAAAGTGAACTTTTATTTTTGAATATGCTGTATGAGTTCAGTAAGATGGTGTATTATTTAATGCCACATGACAAATCTCAAAAGTTAGTGATTTAAAACAACCACTAACAATGTATTATCTCTCATGGTTTCTGTGGGTTAGGGATTCAGAAGATACTCAGTTGGGTAGTTCTGGCTTGGGGTTCATGAGGTTGCATTTAGATGTTGTCGGGGGTTTTGGTCATCTAACGGTTTGACTGGAGCTGGAGAATACACTTTCAAGGTGGTTCATATGGCTGGCAACTTTGTTCTGGATGTTGTTAAGCGGCCTTAGTTTCTCTCCACATGGGCCTTTTCATGTAGCTCTTTGTCCTCAAATCTTGGTGGCTGGTTTTCCCAAGAGCGAGCAATCCAGAAGACCCAGGCAGAACCTACAGTGCCTTTTTTTATCTTTCCCTGGAAGACATCTAGTGTCACTTCTCATTTTCTTGGTTGCCCAAGTCAGCCCTGATAGAGTGAGAGGACCACACAAGATTAACATATACCAGGATTATTACGTGCTGTCATAGAAGCCGGCTACAACAGGTGGCATTAATTTGTAGTGTCATATTTAATCTGTAGTAGTCAGGCTGCTGCTGAGGTTTTTTCTTTTCATGTTTTTTGAATGGATAAAGGTAAGTTTATTGTGATTTAGAACAGCTAAAAATAGGAAATACATACAGTGGTAGTCTATACCTTGGACTTTAGTAATTAGCAGTGGGTTTTTGAAAGAGGTATGGATAAGAACTATTAATACATATTTTTCCTAATGTTCTTTATTTTTTATTTTATGAGAATGAGTCTGAAATTTAAAAACTATGGACAATAGTACTATTAATGTCAGAATTTAAATAGAAAACTTAACAGTAATATTTGATATTCATCAATAATTTATAGCAATCATTAGTGATACAACTTCACAATATGAAAAGGAAGATGAAAGTACAAGGGAAAGTAGACAACTCTAGAATCATGGAAATCCCTTACAAATTTATTGACTAACCAGACAATTGAAAAGGGGGATATAGAAAATTTGAATAACACAGTTAGCAAGTTAAAATTGAAGGCTGTTTAGCGAACTTTGAACTCAGAAAGCAAAATAGACGTACTGCTCACAGGAAATATCTGAGGCTAGCATAACTTTTTTGCTAAAACTGAGCAAGGAAAATACAAAAGAGAAAGCTGAAGGTTGTTCATCCTTCTGCCTTGCTCCTTAGATCCTAAAATACTGAAAGTATAAATCTCAATATTAGCAAGTCATTTTCAGTAGTGTATTGAAAGAATAATACACTGTGTTCAAAAGGATTTATCCCTAGAATACAAATAAGGGTCAGCATAGGAAAACTTTTGAAAAGATCTTTATTAAGATACTGTAATAATTGTAAAAATAAGCAGTTGCCTAATTGCCAGTCACCATTTTAAGGAGAAAACCATTTGATCTCTACAGATGAACAAAAAGTATTTGATAAAAGTCAGTCCTCATTCCTTATAAAAGTGGGGGACTCATTGCCACCTTAAAATGGAATGCCCTTAATGTCATAAGGTTGTATCTGATGACAAACTTAAGCATTATAATAGTAGGAAAATACTAGACACCTTTCAGTTAGACTTAGGAACAAGATGAAGATGCCTATCTTGACTACTACTGTTATACCTTGCTCTGCAGGTCCTAATATACTAAGAAAAAAAAAAGGAATGAAATGTATAAGTATCGGGAAGACATTGAAAAAATTGTCAAAATCTGTAGACAGTATGATTATCAATTTGGCAATACATGATAATCAGTGAGAAAACATTTCTTTAGAAGAATTTTGTTGGAAAAAATAATACCCTTTCTGTAAACCAGCGTTAATCAGTAAATGACATGAAGAAAAGGATGTTTTATTAAGAATCATAACCTTCCAGGAATCATTTTAACAAGAAATGTGTGGACAGGCCACTTACACCAAGAAGACAGTAAAAGCTAAAGAATATGAAAGGGTAAATGTACCCAAATGGGAGAATTACATGTTATAAGTGTGCTGTTTTTAAAAGTCACCTATAAATTAAGGAAATCTGAATTGAAATTTCCAAAATATATATTGTTTTAAATACAACTCGACAAGCTGATTCTATAATTCATCTGGACAAGAAAATGCACAAGGTTAGGCAAAACTACTTTTGAAAAGGAATGGGGTCTTGGGTAGGAAAGCTCAGTAAAAGGGGAAGGAATTTGTCCTAATAACAAAGCATACCATATCACATTTCTAAAAATTTTTAATTTTTATGGGTACATAGTACATGTATATATTTAGGGATACGTGAGATATTTTGATACAAGCATATAGTGTGTAATAATCACATCAGGGTAAATGGGGTATCCATCATCTTAGCATTAATTATTTCTTTGTGTTATGAAAATTCCAGTTGTATTCTCTGTTATTCAAAAACATACAAGTTAGCGTTATTTTAAAATCATAGACAGATAGCTCATTTGAACAAGAGAGTCCAGAAGCAAACTGTTATATTTGTAGGTGTCTGAAATGTGATAAATCTTTTTTTTTTTTTTTAATTGTACTTTAAGTTCTGGGATGCATGTGCAGAACGTGCAGGTTTGTTACATAGGTATACATGTGCCATGGTGCTCTGCTGCACCCATCACCCATCATCTAGGTTTTAAGCCCTGCATGCATTAGGTATTTGTCCTAATGCTATCCCTCCCCTTACCCCTTACCCCTTACCCTCAAAAGGCCCTGGTGTGTGATGTTCCCCTCCCTGTGTCCATGTGTTCTCATTGGTCAACGGGAACATGCGGTGTTTGGCTTTCTGTTCTCGTGATAGTTTGCTGAGAATGATGGTTTCCTGCTTCATCCATGTCCCTGCAAAGGACAGGAACTCATTCTGTGGCTGCATAGTATTCCATGGTGTATTATGTACCACATTTTCTTTATCCAGTCTGTCATTGATGGGCATATGGGTTGGTTACAAGTCTTTGCTACTGTAAATAGTGCTACAATAAACATACGTGTACATGTGTCTTGTAGAATGATTTATAATCCTTTGGGTATATACCCAGAAATGGGATTGCTGGGTCAAATGGTATTTCTGGTTCTAGATCCTTCAGGAATCGCCTTACTGTCTTCCATGATGGTTGAACTAATTTACACTCCCCGCAACAGTGTAAAAGCGTTCCTATTTCTCCACATCCTCTCCAGCATCTATTGTTTCTGACTTTTTAATGATCACCATTCTAACTGGCATGAGATGGTATCTCATTGTGGTTTTGATTTACATTTCTCTAATGACCAGTGATGATGAGCTTTTTTTCATATGTTTGTTAGCCACACAAGTGTCTTCTTTTGAGAAGTGTCTGTTCATATCCTTTGTTCACTTTTTGATGGAGCTCTTTTTTTCTTATTGTAAATTTGTTTTAAGTTCCTTGTAGATTCTGGATATTAGACCTTTGTCAGACGGATAGATTACAGAAATTTTCTCCCATTCTTTAGGTTGCTTGTTCACTCAGATGATAGTTTCTTTGCTGTGCAGAAGCTCTTTAGTTTAATTAGATTGTATTTGTCAATTTTGGCTTTTGTTGCAGTTGCTTTTGGTGTTTTAGTCATGAAGTCTTTGCCCCTGCCTATGTCCTGAATGGTATTGCATAGGTTTTCTTCTAGGATTTTTATGGTTTTAGGTCTTATGAGTAGTTTTTTCTATGTGAAGAAAATCAATGGTAGCTTGATGGGAATAGCATTGAATCCATAAATTGCTTTGTACACTATGGCCATTTTCATAATATTGATTGTTCCTATCCATGAGCATAGAATGTTTTTCCATTTGTTTGTGTCCTCTCTTATTTCCTTGAGCAGTGGTTTGTAGTTCTCCTTGAAGAGATCCTTTGCGTCCCTTGTAAGTTGTATTCTTAGGTATTTTATTCTCTTTGTAGTAATTGTGAACGGGAGTTCACTCATGATTTAGCTGTTTGTCTGTTATTGGTGTATAGGCATTCCTGTGACTTTTGCACATTGATGTTATATCCTGAGACTTTGCTGAAGTTGCTTATCAGCTTAAGGAGTTTTTGGGCTGAGACAGTGGGGTTTTCCACATACACAATTAAATCTTCTGCAAACAGAGAGAATTTGACTTCCTCTCTTCCTGTTTGAATACCCTTTATTTCTTTCTGTTGCCTGATTGCCCTGGCCAGAACTTCCAATCCTATGTTGAATAGCAGTGGTGAGAGAGGGCATCCTTGTCTTGTGCCAGTTTTCAAAGGGAATGCTTCCAGCTTTTGTTCATTCAGTATGATATTGGCTATGGGTTTGTCATGGATAGCTCTTATATTTTGAGATATGTTCCATCAGTACCTAGTTTATTCAGTGTTTTTAGCAGCTAGGGATGTTGAATTTTATCAAAGGCCTTTTCTGCATCTCTTGAGATAATCGTGGTTTTTCTCATTGGTTCTGTTTATGTGATGGATTACGTTTATTGATTTGCATATGTTGAACCAGCATGGCATCCCAGGGATGAAGCCAACTTGATTATGGTGGATAAACTTTTTGATGTGCTACTGTGTTTGGTTTGCCAGTATTTTATTGAGGATTTTCACATTGATGTTCATCAGGGATATTGGCCTGAAATTTTCTTTTTTTGTTGTGTCTCTGCCACGTTTTGGTATCAGGATGATGCTGGCCTCATAAAATGAGTTAGGGTGAAGTCCCTCTTTTTCTATTGTTTGGAATAGTTTGCGAAGGAGTGGTACCAGCTCCTCTTTGTACCTCTGGTAGAATTCGGCTGTGAATCCTTCTGATCCTGGGCTTTTTTGGGTTGGTAGGCTATTACTGCCTCAGTTTCAGAACTTGTTACTGGTCTCTTCAGGGATTCGACTTCTTCCTGGCTTAGTCTTGGGAGAATGTATGTGTCCGTTAATTTATTCATTTTTTCTAGATTGTCTAGTTTATTTGCATAAAATTGTTTATAGTATTCTCTGATGGTAGTTTGTTTTTCTGTAGGATCAGTGGTGATATCCCCTTTATCATTTTTTATTATGTCTATTTGATTCTTCTGTCTTTTTTATTAGTCTGGCTAGGAGTCTTACCTATTTTGTTAATCTTTGCAAAAAACCAGCACCTGGATTCATTGATTTTTTTTTTTTTTTTTTTGAAGGATTTTTCCGTGTCTCTTATCTCCTTCAGTTCTGCTCTGATGTTGTTTCTTGTCTGCTGCTAGCTTTTGAATTTATTTGCTCTTGCTTATCTAGTTCTTTTAATTGTGATGTTAGGGTATCGATTTTAGATCTTTCCTGCTTTCTCCTGTGGGCAATTAGTGCTATAAATTTCCCTCACACACTGCTTTAGCCGTGTCCCAGAGATTCTGGAACGTTGTGTCTTTGTTCTCATTGGTTTCAAATAACGTATTTATTTATTTATTTATTTATTTATTTATTTATTTTTTTTTTTTTGAGGCGGAGTCTCGCTCTGTCGCCCGGACTGGAGTGCAGTGGCCGGTTCTCAGCTCACTGCAAGCTCCGCCTCCCGGGTTTACGCCATTCTCCTACCTCAGCCTCCCGAGTAGCTGGGACTACAGGCGCCCGCCACCTCGCCCGGCTAGTTTTTGTAGTTTTAGTAGAGACGGGGTTTCACCATGTTAGCCAGGATGGTCTCGATCTCCTGACCTCGTGATCCACCCGTCTCGGCCTCCCAAAGTGCTGGGATTACAGGCTTGAGCCACCGCGCCCGGCCTAACGTATTTATTTCTGCCTTCATTGTGTTATTTACCCAGTAGTCATTCAGGAGCAGGTTGTTCAGTTTCCATATAGTTGTGCGGTTTTGAGTGAGTTTCTTAATCCTGAGTTCTAATTTGATTCCACTGTGGTCTGAAAGACTGTTATGATTTCCGTTTTTTTGCATTTGCTGAGGAGTGTTTTATTTCCCATTAGGTGGTCAATATTAGAATAAGTGTGATGTGCTCAGAAGAATATATATTCTGTTGACTTGGGGTGGAGAGTTCTATAGATGTCTGTTGGTCCAGAACTGAGTTCAAGTCCCTGAATGTCCTTGTTAGTTTTCTGTCTCATTGATCTGTGTAATATTGACAGTGAGGTATTAAAGTCTCTCCCTATTATTGTGTGGGAGTCTGATTCTCTTTGTAGGTCTCTAAGAACTTGCTTTATGAATGTGGGTGCTCCTTTATTGGGTGCATATATATTTAGGGTAGTTAGCTCTTCTTGTTGCATTGATCTCTTTACCATTATGTAATGCCCTTCTTTGTCTTTTTTGATCTTTGTTGGTTTAAAGTCTATTTTATCAGAGACTAGGATTGCAACCCCTGCTTTTTTTTTTTTTTTTTTTTTTTTTTTTTTTTTTTTTGCTATTTGCTTGGTAAATATTCCTCCGTTCCTTTATTTTGAGCCTGTGTGTGTCTTTGCACATGAGAAGGGTCTCCTGAATACAGCACACTGATGGGCCTTGACTCTATCCAGTTTGCCAGTCTGTCTTTTAATTGGAGCATTTAGCCCCTTTACATTTAAGGTTAACATTGTTATGTGTGAATTTGATCCTGTCATTATGATGCTAGCTGGTTATTTTGCCCATTAGTTGTTGAAGTTTCTTCATAGTGTCAATGGTCTTTACATTTTGGTATGATTTTGCAGTGGCTGGTACCAATTTTTCCTTTCCATATTTAGTCCTTCCTTCAGGAGCCCTTGTAAGGCAGGGCTGGTGGTGACAGAATCCCTCAGCATTTGTTTGTCTGTAAAGAATTTTATTTCTCCTTTGCTTATGAAGCTTAGTTTGGCTGAAGGTGATATTCTGGGTTGAACATTCTTGTCTTTAAGATTGTTGAATATTGGCCCCCCACCCTCTTCTGGTTTGTAGGTTTTCTGCAGAGAGATCTGCTGTTAGTCTGATGGGCTTCCCTTTGTGGGTAACGCAACCTTTCTGGCTGCCCTTAACATTTTTTCCTTCATTTCAGCTTTGGTGAATGTGATGATTATGTGTCTTGGGGTTGCTGTTCTGGAGGAATATCTTTGTGGTGGTCTCTGTATTTCATGAATTTGAATGTTGGCCTGTCTTGCTAGGTTGGGGAAGTTGTGGTTAATATCCTGAAGTGTGTTTTCCAACTTGGTTCCATTCTCCCCGTCACTTTCAGGTACACCAATCAAACGTAGGCTTGGTCTTTTCACATAGTCCCATATTTCTTGGAGACTTTGTTCCTTTTCATTGTTTTTTCTCTAATCTTAACGCTTTATTTCATTAAGTTGATCTTCAGTCTTTGATATCCTTTCTTCTTTCTTCTGCTTGATCGATTCAGCTATTGATACTTGTGTATGCTTCACGAAGTTCTCGTGCTATGTTTTTCAGCTCCATCAGGTCATTTATGGTCTTCTCTAAACTGGTTATTCTAGTTAGCAGTTCCTGTAACCTTTTATTCAGGTTCTTAGCTTCTTTGTGTTGGGTTAGAACATGCTCCTTTAGTTGAGAGGAGTTTATTGTTACCCACCTTCTGAAACCTATTTCTGTCAATTTGTCAAACTCATTCTCCATCCAGTTTTGTGCCTTTGGAGGAGAAGAGGCATTCTGGTTTTTGGAATTTTCATCTTTTTTGCCCTGGTTTTTCCTCATCTTCGTGGATTTATCTACCTTTGATCTTTGATGCTGATGACCTGTGGATGGGGTTTTTGCGTAGACATTCTTTTTGTTGATGTTGAATGTTACTGCTTTCTGTTTGTTAGTTTTTCTTCTCACAATCAGGCCTCTCTTCTGCAGGTCTGCTGCAGTTCGCTGGAGATCCACTCTGGACCCTGTTTGCCTAGGTATCACCAGTGGAGGCTGCAGAACAGCAAAGATTGCTGCCTGCTCCTTCCTCTGGAAGCTTTGTCCCAGAGGGGCACCTGCCGGATGCCAGTCAGAGGTCTTCTGTGTGAGGTGTCTGTTGACCCCTGCTGGGAGGTGTCTCTTGTCAGGAGGCATGGGGGTCAGGGACCCACTTGAGGAGGCCGTCTGTCCCTTCGCAGAGGTGGAGTGCCGTGCTGTGAGGTCCACTGCTCTCTTCAGAGCCGGCAGGCAGGAATGTTTAATTCTCCTGAAGCTGGGCCCATAGCTGCCCCTTCCCTCAGGTGCTCTGTCCCAGGGGAGATGGGAGTTTTATTTACAAACCCATGACTCGGGCTGCTGCCTTTCTTTCCGAGATGCCCTGCCCAGTGAGGAGGAATCTAGAGAGGCAGTTTGGCCACAGCAGGTTTGCCACCTGCCCAGTTTGAACTTCCTGGAGACTTTGTTTACACTGTGAGGGAAAAACCGCTTACTCAAGCCTCAGTAATGGTGGACACCCTTCCCCCCACCACGCTTGAGTGTCCCAGGTCGACTTCAGACTGCTGTGCTGGCAGCGAGAATTTCAACCCAGTGGGTCTTAGCTTGCTTGCTGGACTCTGTCGAGGTGGGACCCTCTGAGTAAGACCACTTGGCTCCCTGGCTTCAGCCCCCTTTCCAGGGGAGTGAATGGTTCTGTCTCGCTGGGGTTCCAGGTGCCACTGGGATATGAAAAAAAAACTCCTACAGCTAACTTGGTATCTGCCCAAACAGCCACCCAGTTTTGTGCTAGAAACCCAGGACCCTGGTGGTGTAGGCACACAAGGGAATCTCCTGGTCTGCAGGTTGCAAAAACTGTGGGCAAAGCATAGTAGCTGGGCTGGATAGCACAGTCCCTCAGGGCTTCCCTTGGCTGGGGGAGGGAATTCCCTGGCCCCTTGTGCTTCCCAGGTGAGGTGATGCCCTGCCCTGCTTCTCCTCACACTCTGTGGGCTGCACCCACTATCTAACCAGTCCCATTGAGATGAACCAGGTACCTCAGTTGGAAATGCAGAAATCACCCGCCTTTTGCGTTAGTCTCACTGAGAGCTGCAAACCTGAGCTATTAACTATTCGGCCATTTTGCCAGATCTCAAATTTGTCATTTCTAAAAACTGAATTTAATTTTTTTTTATTTGTGGGAGTGAGAAGATGGTAGTATTAAGACCTCAATTCCATGGATCACATCAAATACAAAATTCCAGATAAGTGTGAAAATCTAAATATAATTGCAAATCTATATAAATAATAAAAGAAAATTTTGAGTATTTTGGTAACCTTAATGTGAGAAATGTCTTTTAAAAATTTATTACAAAAATAACAAAGTAAAAGACTAACAGATGTAACCACATAAGTGATAACATCTATATGATGAGATATATTAAGTTAAAAATAGAGACTAGGAGAAATTATTTATAATGTATAAAAATTGAAAACCATAATCTATAAAAAGCATCAGTTAAATCAGTATGAAGAGAAACAATTGAGTATAAAAACATGCAAGGAATACAGATAGAGAAAGCATAGAAGATTACAGATATCCTGTAAATATAAAAATGTTTTTTCCCATAGTGGTCATGGAGAAGTACAAATTAAAATAATGAGATTTCATTTTTAGCCAAACATGAGCGAAAGAAAATCTGGTATTGAAGAAGGTGTGAGGGAGTGGATATTCATGTACTACTGTTGTGGGGGGTTAAATTGTTAAGCAACTTGAAAGCAGTTCATTAGTATTTATCAAATACCAAAAAAAAAAAAAATTTTGAGACAGGGTCTCATTCTTGCCCATACTGGAGTGTAGTGGTGTTATCATGTCTCACTGCAACCTCGACCTCCCAGGTTCAAGCCATCTTCCCACCTTAGCCTCATGAGTAGCTGAGACTACAGGCTAGTTTTTAAATGTTTGGTAGAGAGCAGATCTTGCTGTGTTAACCAGGCTGATTTTGAATTCTTGGGCTCAAGTGATTTTCCCACCTTGGCCTCCCAAAGTGCTGCGATTACAGGCATGAGCCACCATGCCTGGCACAAATATAAAATATTTATAACTTTGAGGAAGCAAGTACATTTCTAGAAATTTGCTTCTGAAAAACAGGTTTTTGTGCTCAAAGCCGGAAATGCATGTACCAACAGAACATGGGATCCAGTCTCAATCTCCACTTGTGTCATGATAGAACAGTACTGTGAAATTCCTTGTAGCTTTAATCTCTTTTTACAAGCGGAAAAATCTGAAGAAATTAATACAAAAATTCATGTTATGATCTCATTTAACACTAATACTGTTGTATAGGTGAATGTGTTCACGTACATTCATGTATATGCATAGACTTGTATTCATGTGTATATATAATGAATAGGAAAAGGCAGAGTGCAGGTAGAATAGTAATAGTAAAGATAGGCATCCTTATCTTGTTCCTAACTCTAAATAGAAAGATGTCTAGTATACTACTGTTACGCTTAACTCTCTCATTATATGTACAACCTTATGACTTTAGGGGCATTTCATTCTAAGGCAGCTAAGAATTCCCCACTATAAGGTTTGAGGACTGACTTTTGTAAAATACTTTTGATGATAGTTACCTCTGGGAATGATCTGTAATTTTAAAATATCACCTAAGGTATTTCTGGTTCATTGAATATGATTAAGCAATAACTAAAATATGTAAATAAATCACTTTTAGCGTGTATGTAATAATAAACATCTTCATTCTAATAATAGCACCTGTTTTCTGGGATTAACATTTATAGTATTTGAAATGCCTAAAGTAGGTAGATATAACCAGAGATTGTTTGAAGAAAATAAATATGCAGAATCACTGAAAATCACATTTCTCTGAATCCTTGCTTACCTGACAGTTTTTTAGAAGAACAGAACTGTTGCTCAAAGACTTCTCTAGAGAGAATGACTCTCCAGATCAGTTACCCATATAATCTGAATATCTCCATCTTCATGCCCACTCTTTGTAAGCTGCTTCTGAGAAAGAGACAGCTGTATACAGTTCATCAAAGCAATAAATCCTAGTGTCAAGACTTTTAAAACTCAAAATCACGTATCACTATAGACATGTAGAGACTAAATCATATAACTACAGTTTTCTTGCTGTCCCACTGACATAACAGAATAGTGAATTTAAAATTACACAGCATTCTTTACCGAGCTGCTTTTTCTCCCCTAGTATTACATTTTATTCATACCATAATATGCAGAAAAGATTATCACCTGAACTTCAACACAGATTGCTTGTTGATTTTTATGTTTAACATAATTTCCAGGGTTTTTTTTCTTCATTTGGTCATTGAAGCATACATATGGTCAGTTTGGATGGTAAATTTTCGTTGTATGGTAGAAGGCCTGAGCTCAGGCTTATCTTCCTTTGTTCTATGAAAGAAATTACTAAGCAAAAGAGGAGTATGGATAAACTTGGATGAGAGACTATAAAATATTTCTAAAGTTAGCAATTATATGTTGGTTAACACTTTATTTTTACAAAACTAAATGTTAAAGCAGGTTCCTGATAATGTCTGCTGGATAATATTTTTAGATTAACCATTGTATCTCCTGAAACAAAAAAGTTACTTGTCTTTTTAATATTTTATAATTTGAATCACCCTTTCCTCTAGTTTGTTCAGATAAGGAGATTTTAATGATGTGTCATAATACTCAAGATAATTCTTTTTTATGCATTATTTATTTAATGGAATTACCTCTTTTTATCTACTGCTTGGTCAGTTTACTTGCTAATTAACTAACTTTAATCTTTCAAAAAGTCTAATTATGTTAATCTGATGAAATTTCAGGAAATTCAGCAAGAGACAGATATCCCTGAAAGAGAGCTTGTTAGAGCCCTACAGTCCCTCGCCTGTGGTAAACCAACACAGCGGGTTCTAACAAAAGAACCCAAATCAAAGGAAATAGAAAATGGTCATATATTTACAGTTAATGATCAATTCACATCCAAACTACACAGAGTCAAGATTCAAACAGGTATCTGGAATTACATTTTTCCTCTCAAAAAATTATGTATTTTTCTCTTTAGAAAAAAAATCTCATCTGTTGGATTTCTGTCTTCAAAAAATACTTCTTTTCTGGTGCTACATGGTATTTAGGCTTAAGAAAAAAAGCAGCTTTTGTTGATAAGTATTTGTATCAAAATGCATTTGAATCCAACTACAGTAAGGATTTTAAAAAGTAATTTATGGTATGAACAAAGCACTTCTTTCCATGTTTTTTAACAAATAGAATACAATTTATGAACCTATTAGTACTTAACATTGTTTTTAACTGGTTAACTAATAGTCAGTGGAAGTCTTTTTAAAGCTGATTTAGAGGTTTTTCATAATTGGGAGACCTATGTAAAAGTTTGATGTTTGGATGTTGCTATTTATATTTTGATAAATATTTTTTGTTTCAAAATCTTAAAACTCATATCATCTTTAATTTAAAAACAGAAATGATACTCATGTGAATGATTTTTAATAGAGCCATATAAGTTGATAGTGAAAATTCAATTCATTAAGTATTTAACATAATGTAGAATGCTTGTTTTCTGTGTATTTAAAGGGGAAAAAAGGCACGCCACCCTTGCTGATTGATGTTTAATTGCTACTTGGCTTAAAAACTAGTATTAGATAGGCTTCCTAGTCCTAATATATTCATTACAGCCAAATATGTGTGCAATAAAACAGTGTCCTAAGATAAATAAGATGATCTTTTAAATGACTGATTTGCTGATATTAAAGTTATTTATATTGTATATTATGATAGTCTTTTTAAAAGTAATGTTAAATATACAATTGATTATCAGATTACATGGATTCTAGAGCTTTATATGCACACTTAAATTTTTTTTTTTTCATTTTGATCTTTTTGTTTTGTATGTATACTTTGTAGAGCAGAGTAGTGTCTCTGGCAGGGTTTTGCCCCCTTTGTCTTGTAGTTGTAGACTATATCATAGTAATCTGCATGAGCCAAGATTGACCCATGTCTTGACATAAATACATATTAAGAATAAAGCAAACTATACTAGCGAGTGTCATGGAATAAAATTTATTTTTCTTCCAATGCAAGACATAACTATACATTTGGGCAGATACCAGTTTTGGATTTTAGGGCTCATTTGCATCCTAGAATTAGAAGAAAATATGTGGGAATATTTATCTGGATTACCTTACCCTCACCCTACTGTACCCTAAATAAGTTAACAGTCTTTGTTATCCCACATTCTATCATGTCCAGCAATAATAATATCAGATATTAGTATTATGTTTAAAAAAGTCTTCATAGATTTTTAGAATTTCATGTTAAGTGTGCAACCCTTACGTGTGTTTCTGGAGTACATGTATATAGTGTTTTAGCTATGTTCAAAACATATATGATGAAGAATTTCACTAGAGGAGCTTAAAAGTTCTTTTCAGCAATAAAATTCTACGAAGCAGTGTTTTTTTCTTGGGAATGGTTTTTAAATGATTTTGGCTCTTACTCATAGTTTAAGTCAGAATTTTCTCTTTGGTGGTAAACATTGTGACCACATTGGTTTTATTGTCAAAGGCTCACTAACATAAATATTCAAAGACTCAGACCCTACCTATTTATGCTGCTTTTACTGTAGCCATGATAAAAGTTCATGCAAAGAAGTTAAAGGAATTACCAAAATAACACTGCCTTTGAAAAAAATTAGATTAATTTTAATCTGGGGGGTTTCCAGAGTTGACAGTCTTCACCACCTGCCTTTCTGAAATTCCATCCCCCAGCATGCATATAGGTCATGTATAGGCACATGCACAGCAACCCCTTCTGCTGCACTCAAGGGAGGAGTATTGTGTTAGGCTCCAGAGTGAGTCCCTCCCCTCCCATTTAAAAAAAAATACTCATTTTGAATCATCAGCACAATCTGACATCTATGTTTTTCTGCAGGTATTTAAGAAGACGCTTATTTAGGTGACCAAATCCAGATGAGCCAAAGGGATTGTTTAAACGATTACTTTTTTCCCTGCAGCTTTGTATTTTTTTATTTTCAAATCCACAAAGTGAAAAGCACCGTAATGAACATCAGTATGGCTGTGACCTACGTTTACCAGTCATTAGAATTTTGTCTTCCTCCATGCCTTCCTCTGTGTGTATACGAACTCGTGTGTGTTTGCTACAGCGTTTGAAGTTAATTTACAAATATCTCAAGTTTCCCCCTAAAAAACTTTAGCACACATCTCCTATGTCATATCCAAGAAAATTAGTTTCATGTCATCTATTTACACCCATATTGCCTCAGTTGTCTCAAAAATTTCTTTTGCATCTCACTTTTTGAATCCATGATTCCCTCAAGATTTCCATATTACATTTAATTTTTATGTCTTTTTAGTTCCATTTAAACCAGTACCTCTTATCTTTTTTTTTTTTCATGACATCAACTTCTGAGGAGAAGCATCATAAGCATCATTCTTAGTAGATTATTTTCATCAATTTTTCTTTTTTCTTTTTTTTTTTTTTTTACTAAAAGATTGATAATCTTACACTGGGGAAATGACACTGAAAGCAGTATTTTTATCCAAGGATTCCAATTAGAAACAGCTGAATGGATATGCACACCAGAATGATCTTCTAAATTGTACAGTCTGCTGTCTCATGGCTATCTATGCCCATGCCTCCGTCAGCAGTGCCCCATGTGCTGCTTTGCAGTTTTACAATTTCTACTTCCAGAAACTTCACATCTATCTCCTTTTGATGAACAAATAAAACATCAGTTTTCTTTTTCTGCTGTTTCATTTGGAGCAGAGTTGCAGGAGAAGAATAATTCTGTGTTTAATCCCTTAGCAGTTTCTTTGAAGACTGTAGGGAAGAATAGAGTAAGACTTCTAAAGATTGGAATCTGGTATGAATTTGTGATGAGGTTGTGACATAAAAAAGCATAATAAAATATACGGTAAGAAATGGTTAGGTAACAGAACTCTAGGGAGATTTTTGGCAAGGAGATTTTAGGAACTGACATCCTAGTGGTACTTTTAAATTATTTATTTCACTGACTGAATCTTGGCAATACATACTCGTCTCCGCATAAAACCTTAGAGATTACAGCTACATTTTGAGTTAGTAAGACAACAGATACTCACCTATCTGAGATACTTTTGGTGAGTTTTAACTTGGAGCCATGGTAATAAAATAGTTGACCTCTGACAGTCATAAGTAATGAAAATTATTTACTGGTGCCGGGCGCGGTGGCTCAAGCCTGTAATCCCAGCACTTTGGGAGGCGGAGAGGGCGGATCACGAGGTCAGGAGATCGAGACCATCCTGGCTAACACGGCGAAACCTTGTCTCTACTAAAAATACAAAAACTAGCCGGGCGAGGTGGCAGGCGCCTGTAGTCCCAGCTACTCGGGAGGCTGAGGCAGGAGAATGGCGTAAATCTGGGAGGCGGAGCTTGCAGTGAGCTGAGATCCGGCCACTGCACTCCAGCCTGGGCAACAGAGCAAGACTCCGCCTCAAAAAAAAAAAAAAGAAATTATTTACTGGTAATTTTACTACTGAATATTTTCAGCTACTATTTTTCTTCCAGATAAGAAATTATATTCTGCATAAAAACAAAATTGACTTTATTATCTCAAAGTTAAATTCCTCATTTTTAAAAGGATAATTTAGTATTCAAGTAAACATTAAATGAGACACTTTTTGAATGTATACTTATGTTCAGAGGCTGAAATTGGTTTTTGTCTGTGGATTACATTGACTTATATTAAGCTTGCTTATAAACTAAATTTTAAAATTACATTTATGATCAATGTCTTTATTTCTATTTTAGTTGCTGCCAAACAAGGTGAATCAGACCCAGAGAGGAAAGAAACAAGGCAGAAAGTAGACGACGACAGAAAACATGAGATAGAAGCTGCTATAGTGCGGATAATGAAATCTAGAAAGAAGATGCAGCACAATGTTCTAGTAGCAGAGGTGAGGACTCTTCACAACTGGGCTAATATAGAAAAAAGCAACATTATTAACAAAATTATTGTATGCAACTAATTTTTAAAACAATTTTACAATTAAGAAATTCTAGTGATGTAACACTTCTGAAATGTATGGTACTCACTTGGTAATTAAACATAATGATACATCCAACTATGTGCACACTCCCAGAACTAATGTGTTTATAACAAAAATGATAGTAGAATATTGTCACATGAAGTATTAAGAAAAAATTTTCACTGCTATTTAATACCTTTGTGTAAACAAATTCCCTTTATTTCTAAAAATTAATAATGGTTACCATTCATTAAATGCTTTCATTTTACAAATTGGGGAACTAAGGAGGGGAAGGCCCCTTAAGAGGCCATTAAGGTAGGTGGGAGAGGATTAGGACCTGGGTAAAGTGTTGGTAGAGGGTAGAAAGCTGAATCAAGATAATTGGGAAGTAGAATTGACAGGCTTTACTGATTGATAACGGGAAGTGAGAGGGAGAAGTTGAAGACGCCTTTTAGGTTTCTGGCTTGAATGAGTAGATGGAGATTGGTTTCTTTAACCAAAAAGACAAGGGTAATGTGATGTGCCGCTGTGGTCCAGATGTCACTTAATATTCTTTTGTACACGTTGACTTTATTGTATATTGGCACATCCAGGGGCAGGTGGAAGACAATAGACACGAGGGCTAGAAGTTGCATTGGGAATTAGCTATATGAGAATGCAGTTAAAACCACAGGTGTGGATTAAATTGCTCAGTGTTGGCATGTAGAGCAAGAAAGAACTATGGGATAGACCCCTCCCTCATCATTTTAGGAACGGTGAGTGTAACAACTAACAAACTCTTTAGAGCACTGGTTTTCACACTGTGGTTCTTGGAGTAGCTACCTCTGCATCACCTGGGAACTCATGAGAAACACAGATTCTTAGATTCCACCAGAGCCTGAGAATTGAATCAGAAACTCTGGGGATAGGGCCCAACAGTCTGGTTTTTTAACACGAAGTGTAGGTGATTCTGATGTTTTTTCAAATTTGAGAACACTGCTTTAGGAGGAAAAGCAAACAAAATGTCAGTGCCCTATGACAAGGGAAGAGAATTACAAGGAGTGAGTGGTCAGTAATATCAAAAATCATGGAAAAACCAAGTTGAATCAACACTTTAGCAATTATGTGACAGGTTAACTTTCTCAGACATTTTCACTGGACTCGTGAAAGTGTATATCCAGTGGTAGTGCCTTGAGAGGGAAATGGAGGTGGAAACCACCAAGAGTGGCTTATTCCTTCAAGTATTGACTCAAGGGAAAGGGCGGAGAGAGCAGTATTAGAGGATTCAGTGTAGAGTTGAAGGGTTTGGGCTTTTTCCCCCCACAATGGGAGGATACTGAGCATGTTTATATCCTAATAAGGAAGGGATCCTTAAAAACAAATGGAAAGAAATGAGATGAAGTGATCAATACCACATTCTAGAAAAGGAAACGTGAGGATTGTATAGGGAGTATGATGATGGTAGTGTACTGACACAGATGTTACTGAACATACCTCTTCCTGAGAACCCAGGGCAGGCTGCAGGGGTATGTGCTAAGCAAGGTTTGCTGTAAGTATGGATGAATGTACCTGTGTAGGGTGGGAATTTGAAGAACTTCAAATTGAAATGGCTTATTTTCTCTCTGTAAATCCTGATACCAGCTTGGTGTAGGACTGGGTTTGAGGAGTTTAAGGGGATTGTCAAAAATTTGAAATAATACTTGTCGAAGAATGGTGCTCAGGAACTTGCTGAACTTTTGAATACTGTAAATTTGTGTTATCAGTCTACACCAGAGATTGGCAGATGTTTTTGTAAATGGCCAATTGTAGCATGAAAGCAGGTATAGATAATACATAAATGCATGTGACTCACAGTGGCTCATGCCTGTAATCCCAGCACTTTGGGAGGCCGAGGCAGGCGGATCACCTGAGGTCAGGAGTTCAAGACCAGCCTGACCAACATGGCGAAATCCCGTCTCTACTAAAAATACAAAAATCAGCCGGGCATGGTGGTGGGTGCCTGTAATTGCAACTACTTGGGAGACTGAGGTAGGAGAATTGCTTGAACCCGGGAGGCAGAGGTTGCAGTGAGCCGAGATCGTGCCATTGTACTCCAGCCTGGGCGACAGAGTGAGACTCCATCTCAAAAAAAATTAATAAAAATAAATACATATGACTGTGTTTCAGTAAAATTTTACAGAAACAGTGGGGTGCATTTGGCCTGTAACTGCAGTTTACTGATTCCTGGTGTACACAAGTGGTGTAACAACTACATCTTTACTCAGCAAAGAGCTCTGTGGTAGGTTGATAATGATACAGTATATGTAGAATATAGGTTTAATCAAATAGTGTTTATGAGATAGGACCAAAAGAATCAGAAGTAGAAGGTCCTGTTGAGAGTACAGCTGAAGTGATCTTGAATACAGTTTAGGCTCTGTTACAGGGGAGAGAGCAAGTCTATAGGAGCTGTTACTAGGCTGGAAGAAAAGAAAGGCAAAGGGTGGGAGGTCTCAGGTGGTGGGTTGAGAGCAAGTTTGTAGATACTGGAGTGGTAATCCTGGAAGGGTGATAAATTGTAGTTGCAGAGTGAAGTGCTGAATTTTCAGATTTCAAAGAATTATCAATCCATTATGGCTTTGGGAAATGAGCTGATCAACAAGAGTAGAAGCAAAGCTGGCTCACGGATGGATTTGAGCAAAGAACATGGACTTTGAAGCCAGAAAGGTTTAGATTCATCTCTGCTGGCTCTGTTATTTACTACTTGTTGATGTCAGTTTTCTTCTCTGGCATATTTTCCTCATTTGTAAAATGAGACAACTTCGCAGAGTTAAGAACATTAAATAGGCCGGGCACGGTGGCTCACGCCTGTAATCCCAGCACTTTGGGAGGCCGAGGCAGGCAGATCACGAGGTCAGGAGATCAAGACCATCCTGGCTAACACGGTGAAACCCTGTCTCTACTAAAAATACAAAAAATTAGCCGGGCATGATGGTGGGCGCCTGTAGTCCCAGCTACTCAGGAGGCTGAGGCAGGAGAACGGTGGGAACCCAGGAGGCGGAGCTTGCACTGAGCGGAGATCATGCCACTGCACCAGCCTGGGCGACAGAGCAAGACTCCGTCTCAAAAAAAAAAACAAACCATAAACTCATACATGCAAAATGACTGATGAATAGTGCATAGACAGACTGTGACTGCTGCTTTAGTTACTGTTTTATTATTATATGTAGCACAGTACTTAGAATCCTGATAGTACTTGGAACAACAGAAGCACTTATGATTGGGCATTATTATTCTAAGGCATTATGTCTGTTAACACATTGAGTGTACACACCAGTGGGCCAAGGTCCCAGAGCTAGTAGTGGTAGAGCTGAGTTTATCCAGGTACTGTGAGTCCAGAGTTTGTGTTCTTAAATACATAGGCTACCCAAGTTCTGTAAGTTTTGAGTGTAACCCAGAAGTCAGTAGATAACGGCATCAAAACAGTTAAACTACATTAACATAATTCCAACTAATTCATCTATTCAACTGCTATCCTTAGCATTCACATTCTGATTGGAGGAAGTGTGTTGTAACCATACATTACATTTTCAGACAGAATCTTTTTAAAGTTTCTGTGCTTTTAGCTTTGTTAATCCAGTTAGTAAAGTTCAATCTCTCAGTGTTAAAATGACATATCAGTTCTGTTGAAAGATAGGAATTTGTATGTGTTTATATGAAAATGCTATCTACTTTCTTTTTTAGGTAACTCAGCAGTTGAAGGCTCGATTCTTACCAAGTCCAGTTGTTATTAAGAAACGTATTGAAGGACTTATTGAGAGAGAATATTTGGCACGAACACCTGAGGATCGCAAAGTATACACATATGTAGCATAAAATGCGTTCAGAAATTTGATTTATTCTTGGACTGTACTCTTCGCATGGACTGGGAAGTTCTTTTAAATCATTAAATATTAAGACGACCATCTCTTCTATTAAATTACAGTACATGTTCTAGACCATTGAGATCAAGCCTTTACTCCCTTTGAGAGTTTTCAACATCAGTTGATTGAGCTTCAGGCTTTACAACGTTTATCCCTGTAGAGATCATCTTTACAGTTCCTCGGGAAAATGTGAATGTGCTGCGTTTTGTTTTCTTTACTGTATGAAAACAGGAAAATAAAACAAAAATTTAGAAAATACAGCTCATTAAAATAAAATTGTTGGATTTCATTTCCCCAGGTCTTCAGTGTTGATGTAAATGTGTTTTTGTAGTGTTGCTTAGCACTTTGCGCATTGTGTAAGTTGGGTAACAAAAATGGCAAAAGAAATGCAGAATTCCCAGTTATCTTGCTCTGAAGACATTTCTTTAGCTAGTCTTACTTAATTTGAAGGTTTGATAAATATACAAAGACCCAAGCATACAATTTGAGCATGCTGTATTCTACCACTTGCACTTACTAATCTTCTAGCCTTATGACCAGGAACCTTTGTTTTGGGCTCAAGTACACATCCTGATTTGGGTTTTCCCTATTGTAATTTGAGATTTCCCAGATTAAGTCTTAGGATGATTAGGTTTTGTTCTGAGTTATTTCTAGAGAAAGAAAGTATTTTAGTATGTATAAATTGTACAATAATTTTTTTGCTGTTGTACTCACTGCTAATAGTGGATTGTATAGGGTGGTGTTTTTATTTCATTTATTGTAGACAAAAATAAATGAATTTAGTATACACATACCCACTAATTCAAGTATGTCAGAGCACAAAGTTGGCAGCTGGTTATATTTAATTCAGCCCCTCTGAAAAGCACATACAGTCTATACTTTGTTTATAAATATCTTAGGTCCTCCCTGCCCCTAAATATATATTTTGGTGAAGCTGTGGTGCACTATTAATTTTCTGTTTCAAAATGCAATCTAAAGATGCAATAAATATGATGACCTTGGTAGTTTTAATGAAATCTTCAATTCTTGCAGCTAACTGTGTTTTGGAAAGTGATTAAGCAATATTTCTCAAACCTGATGATTCTTGGATATTTAACTATTGTCCTCCAAAGAGTCATCGTTTCACGTTTTCAAAGATGTGCTTTGTGCTGAAGATTCTTGTCAGATATCCTGTGCTTCCAGAGTATTTTTATCTTCAATATTATTTAATTTTGTTTCATTTTGTTTTCATAAGACAATGTTTCAGATATGTAATGGGGCAAACCACTATAGATTTTTGTTGGATAGAAAAATGAAATGTTACTAATAAGTTTAAATTGACCCTTCATTGACTATCAGTACTGTTGATACATTTATTAGAATGTATGTCTCAGAAGATGGTTTCTGTTTAAATTTATGGTCAAGTTAAAACAACTGAATTCTAATACGGATTAAAAACTCCACATAAATATTTTTCCCCATGCGTCTTGGGTTATAATTTTCCTTTTAGACTTGCAAATATGTTTTTATTGCAGTTTTGTCTCCATCTGTACTGTAGAATTATAAGCCTTGTGCTCTTTATCTCTACATTTTACACTTCTACATGATGCAATTAAGATGCCAATGAAAAATATTATGAACATTGTTCTCGGGACACTTTTACCATACTTGAACAGTACTAAGTCAGGTGTAACATGGAAAGCTAAGAGTTTCACCTTCTGATTTTGACATAATTGAAAATATTCTATAATGATAAGGTGTTTATAGGAAAGTAATGGTATTTCAGGTTTGAGAATTTTATTACTGCTTTCATTTCCCAATTAAGTGATACTTAACACCTGGGAAAACAGGACAGCTCAGATTGTCGAGTTAGTAAACATGAACGATGAAAAAACTTCATTTGAAATCTAAGTGAGACATTAAACATTTTAGTGCTAGTTTAAGCCATTAAAAGTTAAGTTTACATCATTGTCTCAAGTGTGGCTGTAAAAATCAGATCTAGAGTTGAGAGACATACTTGTTCATTTCGGAGCACAGGTTTGATGTTTATGCTTCTAAATATATTAAAACATTTATGAATTGCAGTTGAATGGTTGGAGAATGCTGACGATGTGATGCTACACTGAAAAAATTGGTCACAAAACGTTTATATGTTTGACCTCATAAGTATTATTTTAGGTCATAAAGGTTATAACAAAATACACTTTTAACACTGCTTTCTTTTTAGCAAGAGGTCCCAGATGCTATTTTTTTTCTGTTTTTAATGCTTTAATTTGAAAGAAAAATGCATCCTAACCATTCTGTCCTGTTGATACGGAGAAATTTTGGTGATTTATTAAAAGAGTTTTGAGGAGGATGGATACATAGTTTTTCAACTGCAAAAATGATGTCATCTCTTCAGTAATTGTTAAAGTGTAATTCTCTGCCTTCATTATCAAGTGCAGGACAGTGTTTATTTTGAATCGTTACATTATTTAAAGACTGAAAATTCATTGCAATTAGAGAGCACACAACCTCACAAAAAAGTGGTTGTGATTGCAAGATTTAAAAGGGAATGGTGGAAGGGATGCATGCCTTTCTAAAGGCTATGTTAAGTCACCTGTGTAGCATTGTAATTATGTACTATCAAACCCCCCAGATGATGATGATATACCTTCTCGGTAAGAATCCTGCTCATAGTGAAGCGCTGTTGATGTTTGTTCACTGGGTATGTTGGGTAGCAGGAAAGGTTTAGAACTGATTTTAAGATGGCTACGTCTCTAGAAGACTAGTACACTGGCATCATCTTAGGCTTCTAAATAATTATTTAATTCCTCAGTTTGGAAAGCAGTATTAATGTTTACAGTTTAAAATACTCATTTTCAATAAAGGATTTTTATCTTTGTCTACTGTAACAAGACGTGACTTTTATAGCATAATTTTTTATAAAGTATTTGGTATATTGTGTCAATCTCGGAAGGAAAGCTGTTACATATCAATTGTAGGTCATGTATTTTACTATATGTTGCATATTTTGCATTCTATAAATACAAATGTTAAAACATTGCAGGTCAGCAAAATTAGAAGTAATTTCTAGTCCTCAAAGCAGAAATAATTAGAAATGTTAATAACATTTAAGTGCTTATCATATGCCAGATACTATTCTGAGTATTTTATGTATATTCATTTAGTTGTCATATTGGCTTTATGTGAGAGAACCGTCATTATACCAGTGTTGTCCAGCATTGCTAGTAGGAAATGGCAGAGCCACGAGTTGGACCTAGGTTTAATCCTATCCATATTCCATGTTACAAATTGACATGATTTTCCATATTAAAAATTTTTCATTTATTTTGTACCTCATTCTCATGAATAGTAATGTGACAAACTAAAGTTAATACATGAAGCATTGCAATATGGAATTTTGCATAATTTTGTTTGTTAGCTTTATGTTATTTGCTGATACCAACTTTTGGTAGGAAGGAAAACAGGGAAAGCGATGGCTGCCATTCTGGAATGTGTCCATTGAAAAGAAAATAGGCGCTTTATCTCCTGCAATCTTAAGAGAAAGTGTTACATACTTAAGTGGGGACCACAGGTAGGTGTGTACCTTAAATTCAAATCTACAGATTTACAAAATGTTTTCCTTTGTGTGCCTTTCCTATGTCAAATTAGCCAGAGGGAAGAGGAGATGTAAGAATGGCAGATAAATTTAACAGGTAATGATACAGAGATTGGCCATTACACGCTCAGGAGAAAAACAACTAGGGTGTCTTGAAACCCGTGCATTTAATTTTAGAAATGGCAAATTTGTAAGTGTGTCATGTAAGTAAGTTGATCCTAAGTTTTAGGGTCTAAGTTGACCTCGAGTGAGCCATGCAAAAATAGCTTTAAAATTATACATGAGGAGCTCAAAGTATACTTGTGTATTTTTTAGTAACAATGAAATTGTCAAATTTCGAGATTTTAATAACAGGACAGTTCAACTAATAAACTTTATTGCGTACAAGATTTATTGCAATGTGGGAAAATTAAAATTCTCAGTCTCAGAATTCTTTCTGCAGTTGTGATTCTTGAATAAATGCCTCAGCACGATGTCTGGTATGTAGTGGGTGTAGGTACTCAGTAAACCTCAGATGAATGCTAAATGATCAGTAAGTGTCTTCAAAGAAAATCTTAAGATAATTGAACTTCGCAAATTAAAATTTGTACTGCACTATTGGGGCTATGACATAGTGTGATATTTTTATAAAGAGAAGTTACTTGATACTTGAGATAAAACGTGGAAAATACAGACCAGCTCTTGGGTGGTTGCAGATTTGTGTGTGTGTGTGTGTGTGTGTACAGCATCCTGCTCTGTCGCCCAGCCTGGAGTACACTGGCATGATCGTGACTCACTGCACCCTCAACCTGCTGGTCTCAAGCGCCCTCCCACCCTAGCCTCTCACGTAGCCGGGAACACAGGTGCATGCCACCATGAAAGCCTTTTTTTTTTTTTTTTTTTTTTTTTTTTTTGGTCTTTTAAGTAGAGACAAGGTCTTGCTGTGTTGCCTAGGCTGCCATTAAACCGCTAGGCTCAAGCAATCCTCCTGCCTCAGCCTGCCAAAGCGCTAGGATAACAGGCATGAGCCACCATGCCCAGCTGGCATATAGTGTTAAATGCTGACTTCTAAGCCCTCTTGCATAGCATCACTGTGATAAGAACTTTACCAGTATTATATCCTTTGGTCCTATGGAGATCCTACGAAAAAACTCAGGCTTAGTGACATAAAAACTTATGAAATCCCACTGATAGTTAATGAGGTGCAGGAATTTAGACCCAGTTCTCTTAATTCCAAAACCTGTGCTTTTAAAATCGTGTGCCCGCAATTACTGGCTGTTTTGGCAGACTGCACAGAACCTTGTAAATTGAATTTGAATCTGAAGGTAAATTTTCTTGGCACGTATTTTGGTGAAAGTTTGCATTGTTTTATTAGAAAATGTTTTTGGAGAACTTGATCTTGTAAAACTTGATACATCCTTCACAAGAAAAAATTGGTAATACCAGCTATGCATATTGGTATATGGTATAGTTGAAGTATTTCTAATAAGTTTATACAACTGATGTCAGGTATCAATACCTAGAGAATTAACGTTTTTATTTTCTATATAATGCTATCTTCTGTATTTAAAAAATAGAATGATTTTTCTAATGGAATGAAATTGTAGACTGAAAGAGACTGAGGAAACTTACCTAAAGTGAGGAAAAGGACAGAATTTGCATTTGTTCCAGTGCAGCTCTAGCAATAGGCAACCAATGTGTGTATGTAACTATAGAATAGACTGTCACAAATCTATTGCAACTTCTACATCTGATGGGGGAGAGGGTGCTGAGGAGGGTACCCCTCAGAGCAAGAAAGTCTGTATACATACTGTGTTCATTGCATTTTAAAGATTCCCCTCTTAAGCTTGCCTACAGACTCTTAGGCATACTCCTAAGAGTCCTTACTTTTTTTTTCACCAAAATTAGTATTATCCAAGTTTGTAATAAGGCCTCCATATTCTCCAGACTTCCCTTGAGCTAATTAAAAGTGCAAGCCACCAGGTGTGGTGGCTCACGCCTATAATCCCAGCACTTTGGGAGGCCGAGGTGGGCAGATCACTTGAGGTCGGGAGTTTGAGACCAGCCTGACCAACATGGAGAAACTGTGTCTTCTAAAAATACAAAATTAGCCGGGCGTAGTGGCACATGCCTATAATCCCAGCTACTCGGGAGGCTGAGGCAGGAGAATTGCTCAAACCCAGGAGGCAGAGGTTGCGGTGAACCGAGATCGCACCATTGCATTCCAGCCTGGGCAACAAGAGTGAAACTAAAAAAAACGTTAAGCCATTTTCAAAGAAATGAAAGTTTGTAATCATTAAGGCTATACAAGAGTGCTGTAGATTTTTTTTAAAAATTCCAAAAGAAGTGTGGCAAGTGCTTTGGTGTTTTTCAACGTAGCTGCACACCAGATTTTCCTAGAGAAGCTTTACAAAGAAACAAAAAAATAATGTCCCTTGTGGAGATTATTATTTAATAAGCCTGAGGTGATTCTTGCAGGCAGCTAACTTTGAGAACCATCGCTTTAGATTGTACATGTTACAATAAAACATAAACTTCCAATTTCACTGGTTAGATGAGAATGTTGATGTGATTTGCAAGTTGTGGGGTTTTCTTTAACATAATTTATCTGCACTTACAATGCCTCATCTGGTTAAGGCAACATGTTGATCAAATGAGGTCTGATTACAAAATGGACCAGTTAATTTCTAGCTACTCGCGGTCACAGATCATAGTATTAATCACAGCTAACCAACTCTCAGTGGGTCCTAATGGGTAGGGGGAGGAAGAGGGAGAACTGGTAATAGTGTCTTCATAGGCAAAGGGCAACCTGTGATCTTACAATTTTAATTAGGTATTCCCACTGGCAGAAGTCGAATTTAGAAACCAAGTGTTCAAAGCTCAGTGACCTCTATCCCATTTAGATAGCAAAACTGAAAGAGGGATTCTAAGTCTAAGAAAAAAGCAAATGCCTACTGAACAGATGTGGATTCTTTTTTTTCCGCATAGCAACCATTGGTTGTGAAGCAATTTAGTGAGATCTGGGTGACAAAAATTGAGATGTTTGTGCCACCAACTTTGTAAGATCACAAACAAGTATAAACCGTAACCTTGGCTATTTTTATTGCAACCTAGATGGTGAAGTGTTTCTACTGAGATTTAGTCTTTGATGATCGTCAATGTAATCTGACAGGAGGTGACTCCCTTAAGAACCATGGTACTTCCAACTCCTTAATACTCAAATGTAACTTTTGGGGTGTTTTTTGCTTTTTTTTTTTTTTTTTTTTTCCCTGAGACAAAGTCTTGCTCTGTTGCCCAGGCTGGACTGCAGTGGCATGATCTTGTCTCACTGTAACCTCTGCCTCCCGGGTTCAAGCAATTCTCCTCCCAAGTAGTTATGATTACAGGCATGCTGCAGCCACCACACCCAGCTAATTTTTGTATTTTTAGTAGAGACCGGGTTTCACCATATTGGCCAGGCTGGTCTGGAACTCCTGACCTCAGGTGATCCACCCACCTCGGCTTCCCAGAGTGCTGGGATTACAGATGTGGGCCACCATGCTCAGCCCCAAACAACTTTTGGATCATTTCTTGCTAATGAGCTTTCATAGAATGATCCATATTCTCTTGAGCCACAAATCAAGAAAAGTATATATTTGTAAAACTTTTATTTCTTGTAACCAAAATGAGACTCATAAAACTAATTTCATCAAATTGGTATACAGATTAAGGTCTTAAATATGTAAGAAAACCTATGAACTCTTTAGCAAAATCAAACTCCAATTCTCAAGGTTGGTTAAGCAGGAAGGTGCAGGAAAGATGCACCCTCCCTTTGGAGACTCACTAATTATTGCTGTTCTCATGACCCTGGCCACAGTAATTGCTACTTCAGCCTGCATGTGGATACACAGCCTATTAATGTTAACTTCTCCACATAAATTTCCTTTTCCATGGGACTTAACAATACATCCAGTGGCAGTACTGAGTGATGCATGGCTTTGTCACTGCTGTGGGAGACTTTCCCTTCTACCACCTCTCTTAGAAGATTGACGCTTAAATTCCCAAAGGAGCAGCTGGTGGCATGCTGTCACTGTAACAGCTCTTAGCAGGGTATCTGTCACTTAGTGAGTTCTCAATAAATGGTAACTTCATTCTGACCCATTAATGACAACAGCATTCATTTATGAGACAATGGGGAGGGTCCCCCTACTTTTGTAGAGTTAATGGTCTTGCATATGAACCCGAGCTGTTCCATTAGCTTGATTACATCATGCTGCAATCAACTGAGCTTATTGTGTAGAAACTGATTTATAAACGAAGCCAGATCATAGTATTCTCCCCTCTCTTTTGCTAGTGTAACTTCCTGAAATATACAAATTATCTACTAAAAACTTCCTGTAGTCCTTAAAAATCCCATTTTCCTCATTTTTTGCAATCAATATGGCCTAAAAAGAACTAAAACAGCTGTGAAGTCACTACTGAAATCTATTTTTGTGTAAATGTGTTTTGCACTTGTATGCATGTATGCATATGTGTGCACATTAGTGTTCACATTTGTATATGCGTGATGAATGATATTACATCTTAAAACTAGACAGCTGAAGGGCGATTGGTAATTTTTTCTTGTTTTTTAGATTGATAATTTCTGTTATAAAGGACTAGATATAGTTCACCAAATGGCAAAACACATTAGTAATAAAATGAGTCTAAACCCTGATTTTATTTCACTACCTTTTACCTTTGTTAAGAAACAGCATATTATTAAGTAAAATTCTATATTAGGCAAGAAAAATATATACACGAACAAGGCCATATAGATGGAACTTTTCAGGAAATGTGTTTACTAAGAAATAAAATGTTTTTAAGTTAATTTCCCATTGCTAAGTGCATCATTATCAGGTGACATGCTGTGAATACCTCCCTTCCTTGGTTAAAAAAAAATACTAGAAATATATAAAATATAGAAAGAAGTCTACATATATACAAAAATGTTGTTTATCTAACACAGCCAAAGATTTACATGATTTATGCAATGGCTGTGAGTTGCCCCCCTTTTCACTCTGCTAGACTCTCAAAGCCTCCTTGCTTCTCTCGTGCTAGAGACTGGGAAGCAAAATCACTAACATGGCAAAATGGCTAAGCAGGAGTCAATGAGGATGACACAGAAGGGAGCAAGGAAGGACTTGGTGTTGTGAGAGTTCATTTTGATGTGGCAAGACAATTTGGGTTTAGATTCTGAAGTGCAGAGAAAATCTAACCTACAGATTAATGATGTGTAACTGTATAATTTAAAATTACTGGCCGGGTGAGGTGGCTCACGACTGTAATCCCTGCACTTTGGGAAGCCGAGGCGGGCGGATCACTTGAGGTCAGAAATTTGAGACCAGCCTGGCCAACACGGTAAAACCCTGTCTGTATTAAAAATTCAAAAAGTAGCCAGATGTGGTGGTACGCACCTGTAATCTCAGCTACTTGGGAGGCTGAGGCAGAAGAATTGCTTAAATCTGGGAGGTGGAGGTTGCAGTGAGCCAAGATCATGCCACTGCACTCCAGCCTGGGCGACCAAGTGAGACTCCAAGTTTGTGGTATTTTTGTTAGAGCAGCCTGAACAGACTAAGACACATTCTCACCATAGAGAAAAGAACTTGGGACTTGACCACAGTCTAATTGGTACAACTGCCAGATGTAGTCTTCTGGTTGCCAGTCCAGGACACTTGACTCCTTAATTGCATTGAATTCATCCACTATGTAGCGTTTTCTTTTGAAAATTCTGATCTACAAATAGTGATGAACATTTGTATTTTTCTTGATTTAATGGAAGTCCAACCATTATAAATCAACTTCTTGTGGTTAGATATGAGTTGTTTCCTGATGTAGAACCCAAGTGATATGGTTTGTATTTGTGTCCCCACCCAAATCTACTGGCAAATTGTGATTGGATCATGGGGGCAGATTCCTCTCTTGCTGTTCTCATGGTAGTGAGTGAGTTCTCATGAGATCTAGTTGTGTAAAAGCGTGGTAGCTATCAATAATCCACAACATGCAAGGCACCCAACCATCTTAGTCTGTTTTGTGTTACTATAAAATAATACTGACATTGGGTAATTTATAAAGAAAATAGGTTAATTTAGCTCATGGTTCTGCTGGCTGGGAAGTTCAAGATCGGGCAGCTGCCTCTAGTGACTTCTGGTGAGGGCCTCATGCTGAGTAAAAACATGGCAGAGAAATGGAAGGAGAACCAGGCAAGTGCAAAAAAGGAAAAATATGAGGGGCAACCTTGCTTTATAATAAGACTTTCTCAGGAAGTAATCTCTTCCCACAAGAACTAATCTATCCCATGAGAATTAACTCAGTCTCAAGAGAAAAGCATTAATTCATCTTAATCATGCAATGACTACTTACAGGCACCATTTCCCAACACTGCCACATTAGGGACGAAGCCTCAACATGAGTTTTGGTGGGGACAAACCATATTCAAACCATAGCATTAACCAATCACTTTAGAGAATGTACCATTGAATGGGAGAAGCAAGACAAATAACATGAATTTATAGCAATATGGCAAGTTCAAGCACTAAGGAAAGAGGCAATAAATCCAGAAAGACTTTGTATTGTTCCTTGCTCCTTCAATATTTCATTTTCACATACCTACAATTAGGGAAAATTAAAAAATAAGGAGTGAATAGGAAGATACTTTTTTTTAAAAAAATACTTTGTTTTTAAGAGCAATTTTAGATTTAAAGGAAATTTAGCAGAAAGTACAGAGTTCCCAAGTTCCCATATACCCCTTCTCTCTCCTGCTATGGGTTTTGACTAGTGCATAACATCATGTATCCACCATTACAGTATCATACAGAGTAGTTTTACTGCACTAAAAATGCCCCGTGCTCATCTTTTCATTCCTTTTCTCCTCCTCTCAAACATCTACTAATTTTTTTTAGTCTCTATAGTTTTGCCTTTTTCAAGACATCATATAGTTGGAATCATACAGCATGTAGCCTTTCAGACTGGCTTTGTTCACTTAGCAATACACATTTAAAGTTCCTCCATGTCTTTTTATGGCTTGATAGCACATTTCTTTTTTATCATGGAATAGTGTTCCATTGTATGGATGTACCATAGTTTCTTTACCCATTCACTTATTAAAAGACATCTTGGTTGCTTCCAGATTCTTTGTAATTATGGATAAATCTGCTATAAATGTCAGTGTGCAGGTTTTGTGTGGGTGTAAGTTTTCAACTCACTTGGGTAAATACCAAGGAGCAGGATTCCTAGATGATAGCATTTATAAGCTATCTTTAGCTTTATAAGGAACTGCCAAACTGTCTTCCAAACTGGCTGTACAATTTTGCATTCCTCATCAGCAATGAATGAGAGTTCTTGTTGCTTCGTGTACTTACTGGCATTTGTTATAATCAGTTTTGGGATTTTATCTGTTATAATAGGTATGTCATGGTATCTCATTGTTATTTTTAATTTTCAGTTCCCTAATGACATATGATGTTGAGCATCTTTTCATATATATATATATTTTTTTGCCATCAGTAGATCTTCTTGATGAGTTATCTGTTCAGATATTTTACCCACTTTAAAATTGGGTTGTTTTCTTGCTGTTGAGTTTTAAGAGTTCTTTGTACATTTTGGATGTAAGTCCTTTATCAGATACATGTTTTGCAAATATTTCCTCCCAATTGGTGGCTTGTCTTTCATTCTTTTAACAGTGTGTTTTACAGGGAAGTCTGACATTTTAGTAAAGTCCAGCTTTCATTTGTTTCTCATATAGATCACGCTTTTGATGTTGAATCTAAAAACTCATTGTCAAACCCAAGGTCACATAAATTTTCTTCTAAGTAGTTTTCTGAAAGTTTAAGAGTTTTGCATTTTATGTTAAATATACTGTTGATCCTTGAACAACATGGGTTTGAATTTTGAGGCTCCACTTATACGTAGATTTTTTTTCAACCAAATGTGGATGGAAAATCTAAAATACGATATTTGTGAGATGTGAAACCCATGTGTATGGAGGGGTGACTTTTTGTATACACAGGTTCCACAGGGCCAAAGGCAGATGAGCATGCATGGATTTGGGTATACATGGGGTGGGGGTGGGGAGATCCTGGAACCAAACTCCAGTGTTTACTGAGGGACAATTCTATAATCCATTTGAGTTAATTTTTGTAAAAGGTGCAAGGTCTGTGTCTAGGTTCTTTTTTTTTTTTTTTTTTTTTGCATGTGGATGTCCAGTACCATTTATTGCAGGAATTCTCTTTTTCCATTGAATTACTCTTGTTCCTTTGTCAAAAATCAGTTGAGTATGTATTTCTGTGTTCTCTATTTTGTTCCATTGATCTATTGGTCAATTTATTGGCCCATACCCTGCTGTCTTAATTATTATAGCTCTATAATAATTATTGAAGTCAGGTAGTGTCAGGCCTCTAACTAGAATGTTTAGTCTTTGATATGGCTCTTATATGTTTCCATGAAATATGACTGTTTAGAAGTTCTTTCTTGAAAAATTTATTTTTTTCTTTTTTTTTTTTTTTTTGAGACGGAGTCTCGCTCTGTCGCCCAGGCTGGAGTGCAGTGGCCGGACCTCAGCTCACTGCAAGCTCCGCCTCCCGGGTTCACGCCATTCTCCTGCCTCAGCCTCCCGAGTAGCTGGGACTACAGGCGCCCGCCAGGTCGCCCGGCTAGTTGTTTGTATTTTTAGTAGAGACGGGGTTTCACCATGTTAGCCAGGATGGTCTTGATCTCCTGACCTCGTGATCCGCCCGTCTCGGCCTCCCAAAGTGCTGGGATTACAGGCTTGAGCCACCGCGCCCGGCCGAAAAATTTATTTTTTTCTATATAGTAAACACCGTTACGTTACATTTTATTACAGTTCCAAATTCTAGGAAATTTTCTTTCTGACCTCATTTACCTGCAGAAGTATTTGACTGGTATCAATCCTTTCTGAATGGGAAAGGATTATTACCTAGTGAGGGAAAAAGGTAGTCCTCTTTCTGAACTCTGATTGTTTCATAAAATGGATTGTAACCTTGAATGTAGTATGCCTAAGCCGCTGTCACCCCACAATTCTTATTATCAGGCAAATGTGAGCATAATGCAGACTAAGAACATGTCATCTTGATCTCTATCCTTCTCCAAGTTCTTCACCCACGTGTCTCACTGATGTGGAAAGAAAATGCTCTCTCACCACTGAAAACTAGAGATGGGTACCATCCCCAGCCCTGGTGCCACAAATGTCAACTGAGATGATACAAATGAGACTGACATATTTGCCATCAGTTATCTTGCAGGGGAAAACTCACTTACCAAGTAATTTCCTCAGGCCAATGTAAGAAAATAATAATTCCCATGAGCTTCCAAAGCTCAGGGCAGATCACCTCTAAATTATAGGAGATAAAATTGCCCCAACATACTCACTGGCCTAAGGTAAAACCTAAGCTGGGGCCTCCTGCAGTCAGACCACCATGGAAACTGACAGCCCATGTCCCCAACAATATAATACAATTAGGCTCTATGATTGCAGGTGGATGTCCAGTGGGGCCAGCAGCAACCACGCACAGGTCCTGAATAACATCAGCCACTGGAAGACAGGATGCCAAACTGAAGAGCTGATAAATGGCCCCAGTAAGACAGAATTAATGCAGAAAGCAAAAGATAATTTAACAGTATTTAAATGTATGTCTTCAAGGACATTGCAACAATGAATCTTTATGGTCAGGAAAAAGCACCAACCAAAAAATAAATATAAAAAATAAGAAAGACTTCTTAGAAATACACATAATTATCAAAAAATTCCTTACCACATTAGAAGTGCTGAATAGGATGAACATTCCCAACAATGAAAATATTTTTAAGGGTAAAGAACTCTTTCAGAGTGCAGAGCTAAACAACCAAGAAAGAGAATTTAGAAAATAAAAGAAAAGGTGAGACATAAAGAATAGACTAAAGAGGCCCCATATTCATAAAATAGGAGTGTCAGGAAACGAGCAAAGGGATGATAAGCCATAAATAAACACAAAGACAAGCCTGAGCAACATAGGGAGACCTTGTCTCTTTTTAAAAAATTTAAAATTAGTTGGTCATGGTGGCATGCATCTGTGGTCCCAGCTGCTAGGGAGGTTGAGATGGGAGGATTACTTGAGGCCAGGAATTTGAAGCTGCAGTGAGCCATGATCACACCACTGCACTCACTTGGGTGACCAAGTGAGACCCTGTCTCAAACCAAACAATAAAAACAACAACAACAAACCCTCCAAAACAAACAAAAAGAAAATTTCCTGGCTGAGCACAGTGGTCCACGTCCATAATCCCAGTGCTTTGGAAGGTCAAGGAGAGAGGATGGCTTGAGTCCAGGAGTTTAAGACCAGCCTGAGCAGAAAAGCCAGAACCCATCTCTAAAACAATGAAATAAAAACATTAACCAGGCATAGTGGTGTGCGCCTGTAGTGCTATGTACTGGGAGTCTAAGGTGGGAAGATCATTTGGGTCCAGGAGTTAAAGGCTGCAGTGATCTAAGATCAATGTCACTGCACTCCAATGTGAGTGACAGAGCATGACCCTGTCTAAAAAAAAAAAAAAAAGAAAAAAAAAAAACTCCCCAAGTTTAAGAATGGCATGAACTCCAACTCAAAATGCCTCATAAATGTTCAGCATGAATATTTAAAAAGTTGAAACAAGTTGAAAAACATACATTTGATTTCTCAGAATAAAATGTGTTTTCACACATTTTAACAAACTAACACACACAATAAACCGTTTGCCTACAAGGGAGAAAGAAGCTGACTGACATCAGAATTCTTGTCTCCAATACCAAATTCCAAATGCAGTGTGGAGCAAAGTTGGCGATTTCTGAGGAAAACACATTTGCTGAGAGTTCTATACAAGACAAACAATGGGGCATCTCTGAGGGCAAAAGAAAGCTGCTTATGAATCAGCCACAAAACTTTCTAAACAGAGTTATTTTGGAATTCTCCAGCCAAAAGTAAATTTGTATCCAAATTCAAATTTGCACAACGGTTAGCCAGTGAACATGTAACAATGATGAACAAAAAGACTCACTCTCCGACCTAGACCTACTGTATCAGAAACTTCCATTTAATCTGATTCCTAGGAGAGAAGCTCTGCTTAAAGCAATTCTGAATTCCCTTCCAACAGCCATCTGCTGAATGGTAGGACAAATTTTAAATTTTAGTCCAATTTAGTTTTATGCCAATTTAGCTTAAAACAACATTTGATGCACTCTCTAAGCTTAACTTGGTTTATGGGGGCATGACTGTGCAGACCTTGGTTTCGTTGCACCTCCCCTGATCTTTTCTAGCTTGATATCTGGAATATGGGGTGGAGCTGAGAGAATCTTGTGTTGTTTTTGGGTGAAAACAGCCTTCTGATCTTGAGTTGGTCCTTGGGTGTTGATATGGTTTTGCTGTGTCCCCACCCATATGGGGACCCAGTAGGAGATAATTGAATTGGGGGGCAGTTCCCCCATACTGCTCTCATAGTAGTGAATAAGTCTCACGAGATCCAATGGTTTTATCAGGGATTTTGGCTTTCACTGCTTCTTCTCTCTCTTTGACTGCTGCCATCTATGTAAGACATGACTTGCTCTTCCTTGCCTTCTGCCATGATTGTGAGGCCCCTCCCCAGCCATGTGGAACCATGAGTTCATTAAACCTCTTCCTTTTGTAAATTGCCCAGTCTTGGGTATGTCTTTATCAGCAGCGTGAAAACGAACTAACACAGGTCTGCACTGGCTGGAATCTGCCAAGAGGTGGATGGTCCCATCCAACTCCCAGTATCCACTGCATCTGGCTTCTGGAAGGGGTGAACTCATGGTTTATTCATTCTAGGCTCCAAGAGGTTCACTTGCCCCTCCCTACTGCCTCACAGGCCTGCTCTTAATTTTCAGTGAAGTTGCAGTCCCTCACCTACATCCTCCATCCCCACTTTAGCTCATGTGCCCCCATCACAGATTTTGCCCTACCTGCTGCTTGTTAATTCAGTGTTCCCGTCTCTGAAGATGTGAACAAGGGTGGGGGCCTCACACTTAGGTCCCCACTCCTGGCTGCATAACTACACCGCCTATCTTCTTATGTTTGCTAGGACTTCCCTTGTTTGAACTGGGCCATCCTGGCCTTCAGGCTCCTTCCACATCCCAGCTGGGAATAGAGGCCTCATAGTCATTTTAACACGGTTTTCCTCACCAAGCCAAGGCTCCAAGAAGAGGACTTTGAGACACCCGTGTGACTTCCTCCCCCTGTGCCTCAGTCTCCTTTTGCATCTTTGTCTTACCCTTCCAACTACATTCTTAGGACTAGAAGGGACAAATCCCCCATTTACTTCCTCTGTTAATTATCCTCCACCTGTCTGATTGTAGCCTCCTGGTTAAACCCCAATGGCAGACAAGATGATTTTCTATGAACTCTGGGAAAAATTCCACATCTTTCTGATCTACGCCTAGCGTTTGATATACTAAGTGGTAGCAAAGGAGTTTAGGCATTTCTTTGTTCTCTACTGCCTTTCAAGCTTATTCGCCTATTGTCTTACTGCAAAATGCCATTTAAATGTCAGAAACTGAACACTCTTTGTTCATCATTACATTTCTTCTCTATGGAAGAATCTTAATAATTCTCATTTTAAAACATCTCTTGATGGTGAATGAACACCTTAGATTCAAATATGTGACAAATAGAAAAGCATATAAATGTTTTAAAAACATTGTCTGCATTATGCTACTTAAACTATGATTAAGTCTAAATTATTTTCATAGGGGGATTATGAAGTTTTATAGGCTGTAAAAAAGAATTTAAAAAATAAGAGTGGTATAATATAAAAAAGTAAAAAAATAATCAGTAAAATTCTTACAGACCTGCTTTCTCTCAATGGGCAGTGAAGCAAGGTTAGACACTAATAAATAAAAAGATGACAAAATTATCCCATTTGGAAACTTAAGACTGCTCCTCTAAAACACTCCTATCAGGCTGAGTGTGGTGGCTCATGTCTGTAATCCCAGCATGCTGGGAGGCCAAAGCAAGAGGGTCAGTTGAGCCCAGGAACTTGAGGCTGCAGTGAGCTATGATCGCACTACTCCACTCCAGCCTAGGTGACAGAGTGAGAGCCTATCTCTAAAAAATAAAAATAAAAATAAAATAAAATAATAAAACTAAATTAAAATCAAAACACTCCTGTCAGAAAGGAAATAAACATTGAAATTATGATCTCTTTACAACTGAATGACAAGGAGAATATTAGGTGTCAGTAACAACAGAATTTGGTCACAGCCATATACTGAAGAAAATTCAGGGTAAAATGTTTTTATTATTTTTTTATTATTATTATTATTTTTGAAATGGAGTCTCACCCTGTCACCCAGGGTGGAGTACAATGGTGAGATCTCAGGTCACTGCAACCTCTACCTCCCGAGTTCAAGCGATTCTCCTGCCTCAGCCTCCTGGGTAGCTGGGACTACAGGCGTGTGCCACCACGCCCAGCTCATTTTTGCATTTTTTGTAGAGATGGGGGTTCACTATGTTGGCCAGGTTGCTCTCAAACTCCTGACCTCAGATGATCTGCCCGCCTCAGCCTCCCAAAGTGCTGGGTTTGCAGGCATGAGCCACAGTGCCCGGCCAATGCTTTTGTTATTAAATAAGAAAGAGACTAAGCATTCAACTCAAGCATGTAATAAAGCAACCACAAAACAAGGCAGAAGAAAAGAAAATGATACACTAAAATTAAAACTAGAAACAAATGGGTGAACAAACAAAAATAGAAGTGATGGATAAAACCAAAACTTTTGCCTTGGGTGGGAGTGAGTAAGTCAGTGACAGAAAGAAACTGTTTCTCAAGTTCATCTGAAAGTAAATGGAGACTGTTGGTTAAAGAGGTCAGATTGGACACATGCATTTAATCTCTACTCCCTATTGACATTCTACAAAAATGAGAGTAAAGGAGTTTTTAGTTGTTTGTTTGTTTGCTTTTTGCATAATCCTCAAGGACAAAGAAGGCAAGAGAAAGCAGTAAGGAAACTTAGGATCTGCAGAGAAATTCCTAGAAAGCTGACTCATCAATGGGCAGTGGAGAAAATCAAGCAGCAATTGATTGACTCTTACAGAACCTTCCAAACTCTCAGGATTGGACATATCAAGAAGCCATGAAAGTGGATGAAAAGACCAGAGAGGATTATTTGCTAGTCTGTTTAAGAAGTTAGACCTTCAGTATCTTTTCTAGCTCTCCACAGAGCCTTTAACTGGCTCTTTTCCACTTTCAAATTTGGACTGAAGTTGTTGGTTTTCCTGGAGAGAATAAAACGGCAGGCACCAGAACAAGTTGAGGGTGAAGATGTCTTTCTGAAAACAGAGAGGTAAATGAAAGTTGATGTATTAAACCTGAGACTTGAAGCCCACTTCCCCAGCAGAGCTCTCAGAATGCTGGCCACCAGGCAGATGAATCCTCTAGGCAGATGGACTGGGTTTCCCCCAACACAAGAGAAACAGAGATGTTTACATCAGGGGTGCCCTAAAGAAATGGCCCAGCCAGAGCTTTGCAAAGTGAAGGCAATGGTCAACAAACCTCACACTCAGAGCTTCCAATTTGCCTTTTGATGCCTATTCTAACAGCTAACGACAAAGCATGAAATATGAGAGACCAAGACAAGCAGAGAAACTTACTTAGAAGCACGGAAAGACTCTTCAGGGAGAAGGAAAATGCGCAAGGACTACCTTCAGAGGGCTAACAGAAGATATGGTATCAGTGAAGGATACCATCAATGAAGGATACCATCAATGAAGGATGCTCTAAAAATAAAAGATATTTAGAGAGTTAAGAGCTCTTAGAAATTAAAAATATCATCATAGAAATGAAAGACTCAATAGAAGAATTGGGAAATCAAGTTAAGGAAATTTACTGGAGAGCAGGGAGGAAATGCGAGAAAAAAGATTGAGAACCGGCTCAGGATGTTAGATATCTAAATGGAATTCCAGAAAGAGGGAATAGGAAAAAAAAAAAAAAAAAAAAAGAGAGAGGAAAGGCAAAGAAACAGTTTTGTCTTAGGGTTAAATGAGTTTTTCACATGACATGGACCTACCAAGTGCTCGAAGTAGACACAATCCAAAGTCTATCATTATGATAAAAAATTTCATAACACTAGAAACAGAGAAAAGAGTTTACAAATTTTCCGACAGAGAGGGAAAGGTTTCATACAAATATCAAAAGTCAGAATGAATGATATTCTTGACAGTAACATTGGAAGGTAGAACACAATAAAGAAAATAAAGAAGTGCATTTCAAATTTACAGGAGAATGACAGTTTTTCAACAAACATGAAAGAAGCTGCTCGATATCAGTAATAAAAGAGGATAATTAAAACAACAATAACTACATAGAAAAAATAAAAAATATTAATACTGCTCAGTGTTGGCAAAGACACAGGAAAACAGACACAGTGTTCAGTTGTTTGAAACAACTAAAATATACCAGGGTCCACATTACCTGCAGGAGGTACCAAAGGTCATTCTGGTGTCAAATTGTCTTGTTCTGAGTTCGATATTGGAGTTGAGAGCTAGAAAATCCAGGAGCTATTTCAATTCATTCACGATTAATCAAACAAATCTGATTTATTAATTTAATGCTTATTATGTTCTGGAAGTTACGCATAGGTTTGTAATGATAATTAAGATTCAATCTCACCCTCAATGAGATCTTGGGATGCCTGCAAGTTTGGGCTTCACTTATGCAATCTGTAAAATGAAGGCATTGGGCTTAGATGACTTAGATGGTTTCTCCAGTGTCTTACAGCCTTACAAGTTATATTTTTCAATTGCTAAAGCATGTTTTGCAAACTCTGACACCAAACTATGTTTTGCATTCCTACGGCATAAATAAAAACCATATTTATAGTAGCCTTACTCTTTGTCCATTGGGCCTTAGGTGGTATGGTGATGTCCAAGTGACTTGTGACCTCTCACTTCTTCCACTTTTTCAGGTAGAAGATCAGCCTTGCTCAGCCTCCTGGATTAGGAGATGTTTTAAGAAAAGGAGAATTTGCATCAAAGTTCTGACATTAATTGAGGAAAAGAGGTAATTCTCCTAAAAATTCCCCTCTTTGTATGATATGTTCTCTTCAAAATAATGATGTGAGTTGGGCGCAGTGCCTCACACCTGTTATCCTGGCACTTTGGAAGGCCAAGGTGGGCAGATCACTTGAGGTCAGGAGTTCGAGACCAGCCTGGCCAGCATGGTGAAACCCTGTCTCTACTGAAAATACAAAATTAGCTGGATGTGGTGGTGCATGCCTGAGGTTGCAGAGAGCTGAGATGGTGCCACTGCACTCCAGTCTAGGCAACAGAGCGAGAACCTGTCTCAGAAAAAAAAAAGTTATATCCAGTTAAAATCCTAGAATCAGGTCAATGACTGTTTTTGATTATCTATTCTAACTCTAATGGAGACATGCCAAGGAAAGTGAATAATGTAGTAACTTTAAAAAGTAAGTTCAGGGCCGGGCGCCGTGGCTCACGCCTGTAATCCCAGCACTTTGGGAGGCTGAGGTGGGCAGATCACGTGGTCAGGAGATCAAGACCATCCTGGCTAACACAGTGAAACCCCGTCTCTACTAAAAATGCAAAAAATTAGCCAGGCGTGGTGGCGGGCGCCTGTAGTCCCAGCTACTTGGGAGGCTGAGGCAGGAGAATGGCTTTAACCCAGGAGGCAGAGCTTGCAGTGAGCCGAGATTGCGCCACTGCACTCCAGACTGGGCGACTGAGCAAGACTCTGTCTCAAAAAAAAAAAAAAAAGTAAGTTCAGACATGTTCCTTATTGGCATATTTTAAAAAGGGATTCTAACATGCAGCCTCAAATATTTCTGAGAATTAAGTAAACATGTTAAATGAAGGGAAAAATCTCTGAGATATTCTCATAAATGACACAACTGTATCATAAATGAAAACCAATTTAAGAGAATTAAAATTGACTTTTAAAATAAACCAAAACTTCAAACATTATGTTAAAAAATTTTTAAAAGGTTGAGACTGAAGATTTTGAAATTAACATGTTCTATTTCACAATTTTACTTATAGAATAATCTCATCATTCATAAATATAGAAACAGGAAAGGGGCTGCTTTATTTGGGGAAAAAATATTTCTCATGGTAGTGTTTCTCAAAGTGTCATTCATGAGCTACTTTTCTCAAAATTTTCTGTGATGCTTGCTAAAAACATCCTGATGTCTGGACTTCTTCCCATACCACTGAATCAGAATCTCTGAATGGTGGGCCTGGGAATATTTAAATTTAACAATATCCACAAAGTATTCTATTGCACACTAAAACTTGAAAACACTGCCTTAGACAGCTATTAAAATTTGTATGTGAATGTCATGTGTGGAAAGCGTTTGTACATGTTAGAGTTTGTATGCATATGTGATTTTTTTAAATGGTGGTGTATTTGAGTTATTGTCCTATATAATTATTTATTTATTTATTTATTTATTTATTTATTTATTTATGTTTTTTGAGATGGAGGCTCTCTCTGTCTCCCAGGCTGGAGTACAGTGGTGTAATCTTGGCTCACTGCAACTTCCACCTTCCGGGTTCAAGTGATTCTCCTGCCTCAGCCTCCCGAGTAGCTGGGACTACAGGTGCGTGCCACCACCCCTGGCTAATTTTTGTATTTTTAGTAGAGAGGAGGTTTCACCATGTTGGTCAGGCTTGTCTCCAACTCCTGACCTCAAGTGATCTGCCTGCCTTGGCCTCCTAAATTTCTGGGATTACAGGCATGACCCACTGTGCCCCGCCAAGAATTTATGTATTAATATTTTATTTTAAATTTTATAATTGCTCTTAGACAATTATTTCAAGTCATTAAACATATGCAAATATGTGTATATATATAATGTATATGTATTTGTGTGTATATGTATGTGTGTATATATGTACACACACACACAAACACACAAACATACTCCTGAAGTTTCTTTGCTACCATAAAGTTTTGTCAGGAGCTTGAGTGTCTGTGAGAGGAACCAGATAAGAGAGAACAATGGTGTATCAAGGGAAGACAGTGTGAAGGAGAGATGAGAACCAAGAAATCCATCTACTATGACTTTGAAAATGGAATTGGAGATCTGCCTGGGGATGCCACACTCCACTTCTTCACATTCATGTGAGACATGGGGAAGGCCAAGGGTTGAGAACAGGATGCCCTTCCCATGAGAAGAGCAGTCTGATTTTCTTGAGTGGCACAGTTAAGACCCAAAACTACGGTGGTTAAAAGAAATGGGCCAGCCACAGTGGCTCACATCTGTAATCTCAGCACTTTGGGAGCCCGAGGTGGCCGGGTCATGAGGTCAAGAGATCGAGGCAATCCTGGCCAACATGGTAAAACCCTGTCTCTACTAAAAATACAAAAATTAGCTGGATGTGGTGGTGTGCCTGTAGTCCCAGCTACTCGTGAGGCTGAGGCAGGAGAATCGCTTGAACCCCGGAAGCAGAGGTTGCAGTGAGCTGAGATCCCGCCACTGCACCCCAGTCTGGCAACAGAGCGAGACTCTGTCAAAAAGAAAAAAAAAGAAGGAAGGAAGGAAGGAAGGAAGGAAGGAAGGAAGGAAGGAAGGAAGGAAGGAAGGAAGGAAGGGAGAGAGGGAGGGAGGGAGGGAGGGGAAAGAAAGAAGGAAAGAAAGAAGGAAAGAAAGAAAGAAAAAGAAAGAAAGAAGAGAGAGAAACAGAAAGAAAGAAAAGAAAAAGAAAGAAGGAAAGAAAGATAAGAGAGAAAGAAAGAAAAGAAAGAAAGAAAGAAAAGGAAAGAAAGAAAGAGAAAGAAAGAAAGAAAAGAAAGAGAAAGAAAGAAAGTTGGATGGGGACTGGCAGGTGGAAAATTTCAGACTTAACATGATAAGTAATAGGAAGCCACTGTAGCTTCCAAGTGAGGTATCTATCAGACAGATCCTGTAAAACAACTAGAAAAGTAAGTTTAAATCGACCAGGGGAAGAAAAGATTAAATGCCTTTTAACAATCACAATTAAAATTAACTACAATATCCAAAGTAGAAATACAATTTGGATTTTTCCCAACCTCAACAAAATAAAATATTTGATTCTAGAAAACCACTGGTCTTACTACTTTCAGATGATTCATTCTTATTCTAATCATGCTCCCCAGTTAAAAATATAGCGTATCAGGATTTGAATCTGATTTTAAGTTCTTAAACTTTAAGTTAACTGTATAAAAGCTAGAGAAAAAATATTTATTTAGTATAACATTTAATGTTTTATAAAAGAAAATTTTGCTCTACAAGGTCCCAAATAATATGTACCACAAAAGTTTTTACTTAAAACAGAAAATAATACATGAATTCGCTTGAAGAATAATATTCTCACTCAGTGGGTCTTGTCAGCAAATGTCTAATAGTAGTTTATAAAAAAGAGCCCACTATAGCATTGATTAGTTTTTGCTATAGGATTAAGAGTGGATCATGGAAAGAACATTAGTTATTAATTTACAAACCGAGCTTGGGGTGAGACCTCAGGGCAGGGGCACAGCCTTTCTCTGTGTAACTTAAACAAGGTAGTTAGGGCCAGACTGATTGGTCCAATCAAGCTCTCCAATCAAATTTTCACTATGTGTATGTGTTTTGCCAACATTTTTTTTTTTTCACCATTGGTTTTATGTGACTTGGCACATAAACACTTGGTACCATGTGTATGGTCATATACAGGGCATATTTGTCATTACACTGGCACCATGATCTATGGCCATATGGGGTCACCTGACACATTTATATAACCCGCCTAGCCTCTTACAGCATTTGAATCAGGCTACTGGAATAAGACCTACTGCACCTTCAAAAATTGTCATAAACAGGCACTCACTGAATCCACCAGGGGTCAGCACACCAAGTATTATCACTCCAATATTGACAGGAATTGAACAAAGGAAAAAAAATGTAGAAAGCTTAGTAAAGCTAAATACCCTTTGAAATGTGCATTTGCCCGTAATTTTTTTTTTTCCATTCAGGTCAGGCAAGTTGCCATATTTATGTTTGCTTTCTGTTGCTTCTGTCCTTCCCTCTGAGGACCAGGAACTCAGCAGTCATTAACCCTGATTTCATCTGAAGATGACTCCACAGGTTAACCTTTCAACTCATTTCCTTTGCACAAAACCCATGGCAAATACAGATAGCCTATAAAAAAGGAAAAGTGTTATGAGAGGGTCTGGATGAAGAACAAAATAAATTTTTTCATGGACCAGAAATTGATCAGAAATGCAATGCTATACAACAGCCAAAGACACATGAATACCCTCACCAAAATAATTATTGCAGAATATACTTCAGTAGGAAGAAAAAAAAAAAACCTAGAGTAAAAGGTATGGAACGTGGAAGCACAGAAATTGATAAAGTGTAAATGAATGTTTATAAACCATTGACTATAAAAATATTCTCAATTTTTATTTGTTTTGCTCTAAGAAGTACAAAACTAAAACTCTCTAGTTAATAATAAATTGAAGAGGAAATGTGAATGGAAAGTTAACATGTGCTAAGGACTTTTTGCTGTTGTTCAGGACAAAGAAAATAAAATTACTAAACATTTTGTATTATTTAGAAAAATATATGATGAATATGTATGTGAATAAAGGTAAATAGGCAAAAAATGAAAACACTACGAATAACTTCCAAAACAAAAAGGGGTAATATAGCAAACTTCACTAATTCAATAAACTATTTAAAAAGTGAAAGAAAAGAAAGACAAATGAAGGTGAACAGAAAATCAAAACTAGGAGGGTAGAAATCATTTTACATCAATCGATAATGCAAAATTAGAAAATGGAGTAAGCTTGCTATAAAAAAATAAGAGACTGTATGATTAAGTTTTAAAAAACTCTAGGCATAGTATCTTGGTCTGTTCCAGCTGCTGTAACAAAGTACTCGGTATAAACAACAGAAATTTATTTCTGATAGTTCTGGAAGCTGGGAAGTCTGATATCAAGACAACAGCAGACAGGTTTTCTAGTGAACGCTCACTTTATGGTGCATAGATGGAGCCTTCTAGACATGTTCTCACATGGTAGGACAAGGCAGCTCCCTGGAGCCTCTTTTATAAAGACACTAATTTCACTCTCATGACCTAATCACTGACGAAAGAGCCCACCTCCTAACACCATCACATCGGTAATTCAATTTCAATATACACATTTTGGGGGTATAACATTCAGACCATAGCGTACAGAAATAGAGAATCCTTTTTTTTTTTTTTGAGACAGAGTCTCACTCTGTCACTCAGGCTGGAGTGCAGTGGGAAGATCTCAGCTCACTGCAACTTCCGCCTCTCAGGTTCAAGCAATTCTCCTGCCTCAGCCTCCCGAGTAGCTGGGATTACAGGTGTGCGTCACCACCGGCTAATTTTTGTATTTTTAGTAGAGACAGGGTTTTGCCATGTTGGCCAGGCTGATCTCGAACTCCTGACCTTCTGCTCACCTCGGCCTCCCAAAGTGCTGGGATTACAGGCGTGAGCCACCGCACCTGGCCAGCATATAGTATTCTTGTAGAAAATACACACAAAATGAAATCAATGAGATAAATTGAAACTAAAGGGATAGAGAAACTTGTCTCATGCAAACAGTAATAAGATAATAAACCTAAAAAGCTGGAATAGTGATATCTTTTTTAGACAAAATATAATTTATATTATAATATATAAATACATTAAATTTTACATAAAATATTATATAAATAAAAAAGGAAATAACTTAAAAGTAAGAGAAACATATAGTACTCATGAACTTATAGGCACCTGAAAGCTGGACCATACTCATTCTCTGGTCACACTGAAATTAAATAATAAAAAAAGAAGGCTGGGTGCAATGGCTCACACCTCTAATCCCAGCACTTTGGGAGGCCGAGAAGGGCGGATCACCTGAGGTCAGGAGTTCGAGACCAGCCTGCCCAACATGGCAAAACCCTGTCTCTATTAATAATACAAAAAATAAAAATAAAAAAAAAATTAGCCAGGCGTGGTGGTGGGTGCCTGTAATCCCAGCTACTCGGGAGGCTGAGGCAGGAGAATTGCTTGAACATGGGAGGTGGATGTTGCGGTGAGCCAAGATTGAGCCACTGCACTCCAGCCTGGGCGACAAGAGTGAAACTCTGTCTCAAAAAAAAAGAAAGAAAGAAAAAAAAAAGAAACTAAATAAGAATTTAACAATAAAAAATAGCAAAATGAGTAAATAAAAGTACTAATAAAATAAGTAATATACACGCACATTTGGAAACTCTGAAATGTAATCCTGAATAATTTACGGATTAATTTTAAAAAGATAGCACCGTGGAAATGACAGCATGTGTAAGACGAGAATACTATTAAATGTGTTACATACCAACATTTGTGGAATTCAGCAAAAAGTTATTAGAATTTCATTTTGCGGGATTAAATCCCAGTACTTTTGGAGGCCGAGGCAGGAGGATCACTTGAGGTCAAGAGTTTGAAACCAGCCTGGCCAACATGGTGAAACCCTGTCTCTACTAAAAATACAAGAATTAGCCAGGTGTGGTGGCACGTGCCTATAGTCCCAGTTATTCGGGAGTCTGAGGCAGGAGAATTGTTTGAACCCAGGATGCGGAGGCTGGAGTGAGCTGAGGTGCTTTCACTGCACTCTAGTCTGGGTGACAGAGAGAGATTCCATCTCAAAAAAATAAATAAATAAATAAAAGGAACAGGAACAGGAACAGAAAGTAACAAAGTATTAAAAAAAAGGAATGAGAATCAACAAAATCAAAAGCCAGTTTTTTGTCTATAATAAGAAATAAGAAGAGGTTACATCTATTGATTTAGTAAGCGTTTTAAAAACTGCACATGAACATTTAAAACTTACGTAAAATATTTACTTTTCTTAAAAAAACATATGAACTACAGAAACTAATCCAAAATGACAAAGAAATTCTGAATAAACCCATAGCCATGACAGAAATTAAAGTAGCCCTCAAAAGGTTCTCCTAGCATTCTCTCTAGCCCATGAAAACAGATGGTGTCTTCTAGACATGTCTAGAATCCAGGCCAAATGATTTTTTACAGGGAAGGTCTTACCAAACTTTCAAGGATCAATTGTCCTATCGTTTTATCTTTTACTTTTTTTTTAAATTTTTTTTTAGATGGAGTCTTGCTCTGTCACCCAGGCTGAAGTGCAGTGGCGTGATCTCGGCTCACTGCAACCTCCCCCTCCCAGGTTCAAGTGATTCTCCTGCCTCAGCCTCCTGAGTAGCTGGGACTACAGGTGCGTGCCACCACACCTGGCTAATGTTTTGTATTCTTCATAGAGACGGGGTTTCACTGTGTTAGCCAGGATGGTCTTGATCTCTTGACCTTGTGATCCATCCGCCTTGGCATCCCAAAGTGCTAGGATTACAGACGTGAGCCCCCATGCCTGGTCCGTTTGTCTTATCTTAAACCATTTCAGAGAAAAAAATAGGGGAAGTTACCCAGCTAATTTTATGAAACTTATATAACCTTGATACTCAGATAGCACAAGGACAGTAGAAGAACAGAAAGTCATAGGCAAATGCAAATAGAATTCAGCTTTACATATATCTAAGAGGCCAAAGTGGAACTTTTAAGGGATATTTTGACCTGGCCTCAGAAGTCACACCCTGATGTCTTCTCTTGGTCCTGCACACCAGCTCTGACTCAGTGCAGCAGTTGCCCACACCAGCATAACTGTGGGGCACATAGAGACTGACACCCTTTTACAAATTAAAAATCAGGCTGGGCGCGATGGTTCATGCCTGTAATCCTAGCACTTTGGGAGGCTGAGGCGGTGGATCACTTGAGCTCAGGAATTCGAGACCAGCCTGGCCAACATGATGAAACCCTGTCTTGACTAAAAATACAAAAAAATAGCTGGGCATGGTAGTATGCACCTGTAATCCCAGCTTCTTGGGAGGCTGAGGCACGAGAATTGCTTGCACCAGTGAGGTGGAGGCTGCAGTGAGTCGAGATCATGCCACTGCACTCCAGCCTGGGTGACAGAGCGAGACTCCATCTCAAAAAAAAAACACCAAAATCTACATAGGTTATTAACTTTTCTAAGAAGTGCTACTGCAAACTGTTTTATTTTTTAAGTTAAACTTTTTATTTTGTAATAATTATAGATTCATATAAAAACATGGTATGTATATAAACGTATATGTATAATAAGGTAAACAATATAAGATATAATCATGGGCTGGGTGCCATGGCTTATTTTTTGTAAATAAAATAAAAATACATTTGAGAGGCTGTAAGTATTTTGTTTTGTTTTGTTTATTTTGTAAACAAAATAATTTGAGAGGCTGAGGCAGGAGGATCACCGAAGAACAAGAGTTCAAGAACAGCCTGGACAACATAGCCAGATCCCCATCTCTACACAGTAAACATAAAATGTTAGCCAGGGACCGGGCACGATGGGTCAAGCCTGTAATCCCAGCACTTTGGGAGACTGAGGCGGGTAGATCACAAAGTCAGGAGATTGAGACCATCCTGGCTAACACGGTGAAACCCCATCTCTACTAAAAATACAAAAAAAAAAAGAAATTAGCCAGGTGTGGCGGTGGGCGCCTGTAGTCCCAACTACTCCGGAGGCTGAAGCGGGCGAATGGCGTAAACCTGGGAAGCAGAGCTTGCAGTGAGCCGAGATCGGGCCACTGCACTCCAGCCTGGGCGACAGAGCCAGACTCCGTCTCAAAAAAAAAAAAGTTAGCTGGGCATGGTGGCACGCACCTGTAGTTCTAGCTACTCAGAAGGCTGAGATGGGAGGATTGCTTGAGTCCAGGAGTTTTAGGCTTCGTTGACATGTGATCGCTCCTCTGCACTCCAGCCTGGGCGACAGAGTGAGATCCTATCTCAAAAATAAATAAATAAATAAATAAATAAATAAATAAATAAATAAATAAATAAGAGATCCTGTTTACCCTTCATCCAGTTCCTCCAATGGTAACATCATGCAAGACAACAGTGGATTATCACAACCAGATATTAACCTTGATACAGCCAAGATACAGAACCGCTCTAACACTGCAAGCAACCCTCGTGTTCCCTGTTTAATTTTTTTGTAAGTCCCATATTTGTTTAAGCCACATGTGTTTGACCATGGAACCCTTTTATTCACCCAAAACCTACTGAATCCTATAGAGCGCACTTGGGAAAATGCTGTTTTCAGTCTTTAGTTGGTGAGACTATTAAGGAACCCGGTGTTCGTGGCACGTTAGGATCAGGCAACTCTTTGTAAAAACATCTTTTGAACTTTTTGAGTGTTCCATCTGTAAGGCAACATCTGATTTGTTTCTTGAGGTGCAACAGAGGAAGCCCAATCACAGCTGGTCTGGCTTCCCTCTCTTCAGGTGTGGGTGGCTCATCTCTTTTGCAGGCAAGGTTGGACAATACCCTCCAGCCCCCAGGTCTAGGCACAGGTCTTAAGGGAGTGCTGGGGGAAGACTTACTAGGGGCTTCTGGAACTGGGTGGGAGGGAGTCAGAAATTCTTAGTCCCTTTCTACTCCTGAGATTCCATGATTCTGGCTTCGGTTCGTGCCTTTGGGTTCTCACTTCCCACATCTTGCATCTTTCAACATATCACAGCACTTTGAAAGCCAGGCTGGGTGGTCCTGTCTTTACCACATGATGTCACTCTAAGAAAATTAGTAACTCCCACTGAGCATGGCTGTGGCTTTTATATGCTGAAGATATCTAAGACTTGGCCTATAAAACAAGCAACTCATCAAGTTAACTGTCTTCAATTCCGTGCACATTTAACTTAAGATCATCTCATAGGCATGACAGCTACCAGGCTCTGGCTGAGACCCCACCCCTCCTGGGGAAAGACTTTTGGGAGGAGGAGGAGAACACACAAGGATTTTGGCATCTCTGGATCAAACCTTCAGGAGAGCAAATGGAAGGAAGGAAGGAAGGAAGGAAGGGCTAAAAACTGGAACTTCCAAGATGGACTTTTTGAAGCAAGTTTTATTACTTTTTCTTAAATGCTTTTCAGGAGTAATGTTCCTTTTGGAAAACCCTGGCTGGCCTCAACTGCTAAAGGAAAACTGACATCTGTTCTCCCATCTCCTGGGTGGGTGGGAAAAGTGGCAGGAGTCTGGCATGGTGGTATCTGCTGAACAGATCCCAGAGGGAGGAGGATGGGGGTAGGAAACAGAAGAGACCGGCCTGACAAGAACACGTGTTCTTGTCAGGAACATGTGACAGCTCATGGAGCCCGCAGAGCTGTGGCCGAGGCGAATCCCTCCCTTGCTGCTTGAGTGTGAGCCGTGTGCATTTATTTAAGCGTGCAAGCAGCAAAACCCTTGCAACTTCCTGATGCTCAAGGAGGAAGGGAAGAATGAAAAAATGTAAAAACGAAGGCTGGAGGGGCCGGGTGCGGTGGCTCATGTCTGTAATCCCAGCACTTCGGAGGCCAAGGCGGTTGATCACAAGGTCAGGAGATCGAGATCATCCTGGCTAACATGGTGAAACCCCGTCTCTATTAAAAATACACAAAGTTAGCCAGGCGTGGTGGCGGGTGCCTGCATTCCCAGCTACTCAGGAGGCTGAGGCAGGAGAATGGCGTGAACCCGGGAGGCGGAGCTTGCAATGAGCCGCGATCGCGCCACTGCACTCCAGCCTGGGCGACACAGAACGACACTCCGTCTCAAAAAAAAAAAAAAAAAAAAAAAAAAAAAAAAAAAGGCTGGAGCTCTTCAGTGTTCATTTGTGTTTAGTTTTTAAAGTGGGGGAGAGATGCTGTGCACTGCAAAACAGTTCAGGGGAGTGGGTTTGCAGCGACGGGGGGAACGGGCGCCAGGTAGGCCAGCCGCTTCTCCGAGGGTCTCTTCATGCCACTTGCTAGTTGCTGAACCCACCTAGCAGTTCTCCAAGCAGGTGGAAGGAGTGCGAAAGACAAGTTTCAAAGGCAGGAACCCGTGCGGGAGCCGACAGCTTTGGAGTCACTGTGCCGGCTATGAGGAGCCACAGTTGTTAGAGGAGGGGAGAGTCAGCCACAGCGGGGTCGCTTAATGAGATGGTGGAGGGGGTGCTTCCTGAGCTTAGTGAGAGAATAATCACTATGAAAAGGAGAAAAGCCAGCCAAATTTAAACACTAAGCTCCGCCTAGAGGGAGGCCCAGTTTCGTCCTTCGCGCTCCCCTCCTCCAGGAAGCTTTCCGGGGTAGTGCCCTTTCCCTGCGGACCCCATCAGAACCGGATGGACCAGGTCCCCAGGCAGCCTCGGCTCGGCGCGTCCTAGGTCTTGGCCCTCTGGTCCACCGCGAAGGCCCAGGGGTCGTGGTGCCCACAGCCGGGCGGGGATCCTGGCAGTGTCAGGGGGTGACCCCGGCGGGGCGCGGGGGCTGGGGCGCGGCAGAGGTGTCGTGGGCTCGAGTCTTGCGGGGATCGGGCAGGAGCAGCTCGTGGAGCGCAGAGCTGTGGCCGAGAGGCGCATCCAGCCAGCCCTGTGTCCCCGGGATCCCCCCGTGGCGTTACACGTGGCACCGGCCGGCGGGGAGGTGGAGAGGCGCGGCGGGGCAGGGGGCCGGGGCCGGGCCAGGGTCGAGGGGGGAAGCAGCGGGACTTGGCCGCGCTGCCGGCCCGGGGTCCAGGCGATGGGACGCGCGGGTGCCCTCCTGCAGGCGCCCGGAGAGATGGGGCTGGACACCGGCTCTGCGGGGCCTGCGATGTCCCGCGTTGGCGGAGGCGGCGCGGAGAGCTAGGATTCGGCGTCCTTCCTCTCCCTCGCTGGACTCTGGTTTTGTTTCATTGCCCGGTGTTAGTCTGGTTCCTGAATCCTGAGTAAGGCTTCACATTTTGAATTCCCCCCAAATTCATGTCCCCTGAGCTCAAAGCGCCTTGTCCCATCTTTCACAGCACACTGCAGTCACTTTTCACCCTACACAAACAAAAAGTCACGGAAACTATATTTTTTCTTATTCTTTTTCCTTCCTTCCTTCCTTCCTTCCTTCCTTCCTTCCTTCCTTCCTTCCTTCCTTCCTTCCTTCCTTCCTTCCTTCCTTCCTTCCTTCCCTCTCTCCCTGTTTCCCTCCTCTCTCTCTCTCTCTCTCCCCCCTCTCTCTCCCCCACTCTCTCTTTCTTTCCTTTTTATGAGTATCGCTCTGTCGCCCAGGCTGGAGTGCAGTGGTGCGATCTGGGCTCACTGCAACCTTCGCCTCCTGGGCTTCAGCGATTCTCCTGCCTCAACCTCCTGAGTATCTGGGATTACAGGGACGCACCACTAGGCCTGGCTACTTTTTTGTACTTTTTAAAAATAGAGACAGGGATTTCACCATGTTGGTCAGGCTGGTCTTGAACTCCTGACCTCAGTTGATCCACCCGTCCAAGCCTCCCAAAGTGCTGGGATTATAGGTGTGAGCCACCGCACCTGGCCGAAACTGTCTTCTTTTACTCCCTACTGCCCCCAGTCCTTACCCCTCCCCCATGTCCATCATGAAAAGATCCAGTGATGCGTGAGACAGCGAGTTCTCTAAGTGGGCTGTCAAACTGGAACAGTCAGTCCCACAGTCTCCTGAGGCCCCCCGACCAATCTCCTTTGGATGGAGTTTGTGGAAATCCACTCTTCTTCATTCCTACTTTTCCTCTTGTGGTTATGACTGTGTGCTGTCCTGAATACTGAAAAGCTTGTTCCTTCTTTCCTCTTTGCACTAAAAGGTGCCAGCACTATTGTTAGAGGAAGAGTCAAAGAGGTGAAGGTGTGTAGCTGGGATGAAGCCACGGGTTTCTGAATGACAAGCCCGCAAGCCTGCAGAGAGGCAGGGAGCACGGACTACCTGAGCCAGAATAGAACCTGGAAGTTCCAGTAATCTGCGTTATCAAGGATGAAGCTTCATTTTTCCCCTTTCTTACTTGGGTGAATATGGTTTTGCTTCATAAAGGCTACATTGTCACAGGTTGCTTATGTAATGCTCACCCAATGAAAAGAAACATTCAAAGGGTGACTTTGCCATTTGCTTGCAAAATTAACGTCTTAGAGAAAAATGGATAGAGCTAGAAGGGACCTACCCCCCAATAACTCAATAACTGGGGAGTAGAAAGTAAACTGTAGGAGTGAGAAATAGCTTGCCCCTTTGAATCTTGACACTGATCAACAGGGATTCCAGTTCAAGTGAGTGGGTTAAGCAGCTAGAAAACAAATAGAACAGGTCTCCAACAATGCAGAAGAGTCATTACTTCACAGCTTTAAGCTGAGAGTGTTGGGCAAAAAAAAAAAAAAAAAAAAAAAAAAGAAAGAAAGAAAGAAAAAGAAAAAATATGGAGAAATACTTTAAAGCATCGAGTTGAGCTAAGAGGTGAAGGAAAGCAATTATGAGTAAACTCAATTCAAGAAATGTAATTTTAATGGATTAGATGGTTGCTTGCAAGCCGAAGATGGGAAATGTGGCTTTAATGATGAACCATACAAAGTCTTTTGTAGACTGAGGATATTTCATTCCATTACTCTCTTCTTTGGATTATGACTTTGTAGGAGAATATGGAAGTTGTGATCAAAAGAAATCAGTTCAAATCTGAATTTGGGCCTTTCTAAGATGCATGATCCAGTGGGGTTTAGGGGTGGAGGACAGGACATAGGGAGGGAAAGTTACTGGCTTCTTAGAGACTCTGCTTCTTCACCTGCTAAATAGGATTTTTGTTAGAATTAAATGATATTAAGTATCTATGTACTCCTGGTAGCTGCTATTAAAAAATAAAATTGTCATTACTAAAATGGATATTCATAATACTAAACTATTTTTGTAGAAATCATGCCACAGCTTTAATAGGCACTCAATATATACTTTTAAAAAATAAACAAATGACCCCAATTTGTTAGTAATACTGTCTATGTCTTATACATAGTCACATACTTCTTGTTTTATCAGAAAAGCAGTACAGTTGTCCCTGAGTATCCATGGGAGATTGGTTTCAGGATATAAAAACCCAAGGATACTCAAGTCCCTTATATAAAATGATGTAGTATTTGCATATAACCTATGCACATCCTCTTTAAATTATTTCTCTAGATTACTTATAATACCTAATATAATGTAATGCTGTGAAAATAGTTATTTTGTTTAAGGGATAATAAGGAAAAAAGTCTGTATATGTTTAGTAAAGAGGCAAGCATTCATTTCTTTTTTTCAGAATATTTCTGATCCAAAGTTTGTTGTATCTATGGATGCAGAACCCACGGATAAGGAGGGCTGACTATATTACACAAACTAAACTAAATGTTGGCATTTTCTTAGTTATAATTGGTTCTATTTGAGAATAATAGAAAAGTTTACATACTGTGGCACAAAGGAGCTGGTAACAGCTCTGTAATCAAAGTTACAATCAATTAAAACAAAAGAATGAGAAAGGAGACCATAGTCAGGACTACATAGAGGGACAATTTGTCTTTCAAAATCCATTTTGACTTCAGGAAATTCCCAGTTTTTCTTGTCATTCCTAAGGCTAGCCTTCCCAGAGTACAAAGGAGCTTTGGATGTCAGAAAAAGTGGAAGCTATTCTTCCTGCCTCTGGAATTTTTACATTCCAGGGGTGATAGAGAAAAGGGAGAATAATTAAACAGTAAGTAAATTAATAATGTTCTCATTCTGCTTTCAGGGCCATATTATGGGATTCATATGGCAAAGGTTGAGTTCATATTATAAAGAAATCCTTTAGGCATTTTATAACTAAACCTCTCAAGCAAAGGCCTGCGAAGACTTGCCTTGTCTCACTGAATGTTACTCATAAAGTATCCCAATTCTATGTGATGAATTATGTTTGGAGTAAATAAAGGATTTGGTAGGTGGGAGGATGGGGTGGTGGTGGAGAGAAGGCACAGCTGGGTAGAATGTATGAACAAAAGCTTGACATGGGGCCTGTGAAAGTGGAGAGGAGAGCTCTGTGGTCAAGGGTAGAGTGACTTCTATATTGACGTGACCATCCTTATGATGGTGTAAGGTTGGGAGGTGGAAGAACTTGCACTGGGAATAGGAATTAGCTCACAAATCCAGAGGCCAGAGCACTTAGCCATACTGGACAGGGCAGGAGGGAAAAGGAATGGTGGCTATGAATAAGCTTAAAGCCCTGGACAGGAAGTTTTGTGTGATGCCAGGGGCAAATGTGAAAAAAATGACAAGGTTCAAAAGAAAGGCAGTATGTCTTCTGTGGCCATGCTAGAATTTCCAGTGTAGCAGGTAATTTCGGGCAGCCACCTTCTTAGGAATGCCTAAGATTATTTCTCTGGAACTCATCTGCAAGGCAAACATACTGATTTTACTTAGATTGCATATTTATTTAGAGTGGGTGGCTGTTGATTAAGGAGAAAGCAGTGGCTAAAACACTCCTTCTTTCCCCAACTGCCTCTTGTGTTATTTAGATCTTTTAAATTGTAAGAATAAGAGAGAGGAGGAACAGGAGGAAGGGGAAAAGGAAGAGGAGGAGAAGAAAAGGTAACTGCATTAGTCAGGATTCTCCAGAAAATCAGAACCAACAGTATATATAAATAATAAATAGAATGATATTTATTATAAGGAAATGGCTCATGTGATTATGGAGACTGCGAAGTCCCATGACCTTCCATCTGTGAGCTGGAAACCCAGGAAAGCTAATGGTATAAATTCCAATCCAAGTGTGAAGGCCTGAGATCCAGGATCACCAATGGTATAAATCCCAATTCAAGGGCAGGACCAATATCTCAGCTCAAGCAGTCAGACAGAGAGAGAGAGAGAGAGAGAGAGAGAGAGACAGAGAGGAGTCAACATTTGTCCACCTTTTTGTTGTATTCAGGTTAGGTGATATCAACTCACATTGAGGAGGGCCATCTGCTTTATTCAGTTCATAGATTCAAATGCTAATCTCTTTTGGAAACATCCTCACAGACACCCCCCGAAATAATGTTTCACCAGATATCTGGGCATCCCATGGCCCAGTCAAGTTGACAGATAAATTAACCACACAGTAACTGCAAAAAGTGGAGTTTTATTATAAAGATAGTAGGGCAAATTATGGCCCTAGTTACTTCCCATAGAGACCCAGCAGCCCTCACACACACTGTAAAAGAATCATGGTTGGTGGTGCAGAATGCAGGAACCAGGAGCCAGGTTACTGCAGGCATCCTTGATTATCCTCTGTTTTCATGATTTACAGTCTTTGTCGCCATTGTTGCTGCTCACTAAGGCACCAAATCCTCTGCCATTCATCTTCCTTCTGGGATCTCTTTGATATCAACTGCCTGTCTCTGTGTTGCCCATTAATATCACTCTATAAAGAATACCCAACTGGTCCAATTTAGTTACCATGATGTCAAGATAGGTGCCCTACCCTTCATAGGTAGCAAGAGACGGAGGTCACTCCAGAAGTCTGTGGTTTCAGAACTGTCTTGCCTCAGCGGAAGCCTGTAGGAGAGACCTCCACAGAAGGGGCTGAGGCTTCCCCAGGAAATGTATTGATTTCTACTCTGAAAGTGAGCTCAGATCAGGAGCATAAAGGACTGGGAAACATGCTCAAGTTGCCCTGCCTCAGCACCTAGTGAATATGTGGAGAGGAAAAGGAACTTCAGTGGGTATGAGGAACAGTCTCTGTCTGAAACAACAACCCCCGTCTTAGTTTTTTTTCTGTTGCTTATAACAGAATCCCTGAAATTGGGTAGTTTATAAAGGGAAGGGATTCAGTTCTTGCAGTTATGGAGGCTGGGAAATCCAAGGTTGAAGAGTTGCACATAGTGAGAGCCTTCTTGCTGGTGGGGATTCACTGCAGAGTCCGGAGTTGGCACAGGGCATCGCATGGCAATGGGGCTGAGTTTGCTATCATGCTAGCTCTAGTCTCTCTTCCTCTTCTTATAAAGCTATCAGTACCACTCCCACGATAACCCATTAATCCACTAACCCATGAATGGATCAATCCATTTGAGGGCAGAGCCTTCATGATACAGTCACTGCTTTTTAAAGCCCCACTTCTCAATACTGTCACATTAAGGGATTAAGTTTCAATGTGAGTTTTGGAGGAGACATTTAAACCATGGCACTCCCTTTACAACATTACTGGCAGGTCACTCGGGCTCTCTTTGAAAATGACAATAGTAAATAATAACTCACTTTTATGGAGTGTTCATTGCCTGGCAGGTATAGGCACAGTGCTAAGCCTATACCTGCCTGTGTGCTTCTCTGCTCACAGAATCACACATATTCATGGATTCTTATCAATGTGATGAAGTAAGCACTCTTGATATAACTGGCCACATTTGGGATGAATCATCTATTCCTGTGTAATGAACCACCCCACAACTTAGTGGATTTCAAAGAACTGCTCTTTTATTTGTTCTGATCCTGTGGGTCAGGGCTTCAGGTAGGGCTCAGCAGGTCATTAATGGTGGTAGGTCCTCAGCTGAGCTGGCTGGGATGGCTGGGTCGCTCTGCCATGATATTGGCTGGAGTGGGGCTGGAGGATGCAAGAGGGCCCCACTCACAGGTCTGGGCCTTGGTGCTGGCTATAGGCTGAGGGGCTTGGGTTCTCCTGAGTGGTCTCTCTTTCTCTCCCTGGTCTCTCATCCTTCAGTAGTTTAGCCTAATCTTCTTGACATGGTGGCTCTCCTCTAAGAGGGCAGATGTGAAAGCTGCAGGGTCTCTTGAGAAGGAGCCCTGCAAGTCACATTGTGCAGCTCTGAAGCATCCTATTGGGTCAAGCAAGTCACAAGCCCAGATCCAAGGGGAGTGGAGACAGATGCCCCCTCTGGATGGGAGGAACAGTTGGTGGCCATCTCTGCAGACCAACTACTCCAAGGATGCACGCTCACTAAAGACGACAGGTCTACCTCTTTCCTCGTCTGACCCTCAAGTCCTTGCTTGAAAATTGTCCCACATTTCCAGTAACAGCCAAGTCAAAACTGGACATTTGTATTTGTTAGAATTTTTTTTCTGTTTAGTTGAAATCTAATTCCCGTTCCAGGGTGGTGATATGAATTTAGGCAGGCTCTTTAAACCTTCCTATAGTTATGAAATGAACTATTTTCCTTGTCAAGGATTAGGTCACGATGGTTGTGGCAGAAGACTCCAGTATTAAAGGAGATATAAATACACACACACACACACACACACACACACACACCCTTTTCTGCTGTAAAGTGGTTCTGCCCTGGGGGTGGAGGTGGGGTCACAGAACAAGAAAACGTTGCAAAGAAAGCCCTTACAATACTTTGTCTTTACAGCCTTATCTCACATAAAATGGTGATGCTCATAGCTCCAAATGATTATTTTCCTCTTATCTCCTACCCTTTGGAATATGCTTCTTTTTAACTATTTTCTTTTTCTTTTTTTTTTTTTTGGCCTGGATTCAGCTGATGAACTATCAGAGAAAGAAATTGGATAGAATTCCACATTTCTTATTTTTGCAGAGCATAGTACACTGAGAAACACTCTAGGAAAGCCGGAGCCATCAGAATGCTCAGCGATGGGCTCCCAGAGCTTAGATTTTTATGGTAAACTGAATATTTAGCTCTTAGCATTTCAGCTCCTGTTGCAAACATTTTAGAAAATGTACTTATTTAATTTCTTGCCTTTGTAACCATAGTATATGAACATATTTGAATTTTGGTTCGCAAGCAAATGTCTCTCAGTCCAGTGTAAGCATGGTGGTTAACGTCTATAATCCCAGCACTTTAAGAGGCCAAGGCGGGCAGACCACTTGAGGTCAGGAGTTCGAGACTAGCCTGGCCAACATGGTGAAACCCCGTCTCTACTAAAAATACAAAAATTAGCTGAGTATGGTGGTGCATCCCTGTAGTCCCATCTACTTGGGAGGCTGAGGCAGGAGAATCACTTGAACCTGGGAAGCGGAGATTGCAGTGAGCAGAGATCATGCGACAGCACTCCAGCCTGGGCGAGAGAGTGAGACTCTGTCTAAAAAACAAACCAAAACAAACCAAAAGGCGCATCATTTTTTGAGGGAGTTGTAGTGGGACTGTTACCGGTGGAGGGTGTCCAGGACAAAAGGAACAAACAAAGCAAGCAAAGAATGAAGCAACAAAAGCAGAGATGTATTGAAAATGAAAGTATACTCCACAGGATGGGAGCGGCCCAAGCATAGGGGCTCAAGAGCCTGGTTACAGAATTTTTGGGGGTTTAAATACTCTCTAGAGGTTTCTACTGGTTACTTGGTATACACCCTATATAAATGAAGAGGATGAAGTTGAAAGAGATCAAATGAAAAAAACTAAAAGGCAGAAATGAAGTCCACAGGCAAACAGCCCGGGCGGCGCCCTGAGCCTAGTTAAAGATCGACACCGGACCTAACCGATTAGGTTATCTATAGACTCCAGACATTGTAAGGACAAACGTTGTGAAAGCCTCTGTCCTGCTCTAATTACCGGTGTCTGCCACATTTCTTAGTCCTGGGCCCAGTACAAACACAATCCTCTATTTTGTCCCAACTTCCTGAGCCCAACACAAACACATCCCCCTCCTCACACATCTCAGAAACACCACCTAGAGAGCCCCTGATAAGGTCACAACCGTTTGTAGTTTTACTAAATGCGTGGGAACAAATAGAAAACTGTTAATTGTATTAACCAATTACCAGTTGTAATGCTACAACCAAAAGAATTCCTTTGTACCTCTGTAACCTTACATATCCTGTATGCATCGGGCTATAAAAAGCGGGCACATGCATCATTCGGGGTCCTCTTGTATGTTGTAGAACGGAGGGACCAAGTTCGAACTTGCATTAAAGATCCTTGCCGCTTGGCTTTGACTCTGGACTCTGGTGGTCTTCTTCCGGGAACAAACGGTCTGGGCATAACAAAGTAAAGTTACAAAGTCATTGACCCAGTGTACGCCCTATGTAAAGAGAGAGGATATTTCCTGTCATAGCTATTTGATTTAGTTCTAGGAAATCAGCGGAACTGGCCTTATGTTCCCTGCCTCCAGACTCTATTCTCCTGCTTCAGGACCCAGTGCCTGGCCTGAAGATGAAGCACTCAGGAAGTGGTTTTGTTGACAAAGCTGAATAGTATAACTTTCCTTGCTCTGATAAAAATTAAAGGCAGCCACTCCTATCTGAAAATGCGATCTACTTGGAGATTTTACTATACACTTAATATATATATATATATATATATATATATATATATATATATATATTTTTTTTTTTTTTTTTTTTTTTTTTTTTTTTTTTGAGACGGAGTCTCGCTCTGTCGTCCAGGCTAGAGTGCAGTGGCCGGATCTCAGCTCACTGCAAGCTCCGCCTCCCGGGTTTACACCATTCTCCTGCATCAGCCTCCCGAGTAGCTGGGACTAAGGCGCCCGCCACCTCGCCCGGCTAGTTTTTTGTACTTTTTTTTTTTTAGTAGAGACGGGGTTTCACCATGTTAGCCAGGATGGTCTCTATCTCCTGACCTCGTAATCCGCCCGTCTCGGCCTCCCAAAGTGCTGGGATTACAGGCTTGAGCCACCGCGCCCGGCCTACACTTAAATTCTTTATACCAAATGAAGGGAAACTATTTTATCATTATAATCTTGGAGAATCTTACCCTTGTTTTATCTGACTATTAAAGAGGAAAGAAGTGATTAATATGGGATTGGTCTATAAACACGGAATCCCAGTTCTCCCTAAAAGGAAGACTCTGAGCAATAGGGGATGTGAAGTTTTATTGGGCTATTATAGTAAATCAGCAAGTCTGTCTAAACACATTCTTTTATAACTTCCATTTCAGTTGAAACTTTTATCTCTCACACATTTCCCCACTAGATGTTTGATACCCTCTGAAAGAAAGGATTTGTATACATAACTATGTTTTAGGGCTGGCCGCTGTTTGTATTTGACTGGATAAAGTTAACTTTGAACAAGAGTTATCTGGTCATTTTTATTTTAAAAAGGAAACCCTCCTAATATAGTTACATTATTTGTCTAATCAAGTATGGTTTACAGAATAAAAATTTCACATGCATGTTCCAACATACATGTGATCAGGATATGTGACAACTACCAAGGTTCTGGAGTTGTAAAAGTTAGAATCATTTCTGTAGTTAACAAAACCCAATTAATATGGGTATTATACATCAAATCAGTCTCCACAGCTGTCCCGTTGTATTTGCCCTCCACGAGTTTCTTTATCTGTTTCTTCATTTATTTATTCACCAAGCTTTGAAAAACCTAGTATGTGTCAGGCACTGGGAATCTAAAGGTAAATAGAACTGTAGCCCTTCCCCTTTGGAGAAAGATATTCAAGGGTAGTTGTTGCAATATGCTAAGTTCTGTAACATGGATATGAATGTGGTGAGGCCTACAGGCGTCAGAGAAGACTTTTGGAGGGAGCAATGCTTATGCCAATTTCTAAGGAGCAGGAATTCACCAGGTGCCAAGCGGGGATGAGGTTTAGGCACAGACATTTAAGAGGCAATTTACATGTGAAAAGGCAGAAGAATGCAGCTTGTTGGGGAAGCTGCAAGCAATTGGATGCAGCTGGAGATCTGTTCTCTTTGGGAGGTATGCCAGCCAGCCACGGAAGGCCTGTCAGGAATGGGGCTCTGGAACCCCTTGGTGTCAAGCCCAGGAGCTGGGGCTTTATTCTGCAGGGCAGACAGTGGGGAACCCTGAAGGGCTTTACGGCTCTGTAAGTAAAAGTGGTGGTGGTTGTGATAGGGGGTGAAGAGGAAGGTCAAGGTGGGAGAGGGGTGAAGAAGAAACACAGAGGTAAATAACGCTATGGGCAGAGGCTATCCATTGGCTCACCTTAAAAAATAGGGATGATAAGCCTGGCCGAGTGGCTCACGGATGTAATCCCAGGGCTTTGGGAGGCTGAGGCGGGTGGATCACGAGGTCAGGAGATCGCGACCATCCTGGTTAACACAGTGAAACCCCGTCTCTACTGAAAATACAAAAAATTAGCCGGGTGTGGTGGTGGACACCTGTAGTCCCAGTTACTTTGGAGGCTGAGGTAGGAGAATGGCGTGAACCCGGGATGTGGAGCTTGCAGTGAGCCGAGATCGTGCCACTGCACTCCAGCCTAGGTGACAGAACCAGATTCCATCTCAAAAAAAAAAAAAAAAGGGATGATAGGCAGGGCAGAGTGGTTCACGGCTGTAATCCCAGGGCTTTGGGAGGCCAAGGCGGGCAGATTATTTGAGGTCAGGAGTTTGAGACCAGCCTGACCACCGTGGTAAAACCTGTCTCTACTAAAAATACAAAAAAATTAGCTGGTCATGGTGGTGCATTCCTGTAATCTAAGCTACTCGGGAGGCTGAGGCAGGAGCGTTGGTTGAATCCGGGAGGCAGAGGTTGCAGTGAGCCAAGATCATGCCACTGCATTCCAGCTTGGGCAACAGAGGGAGATTCCATCTCAAAAAATAAATAAATAAGTAAATAAAACAAAAAGATGATAAGAATATGGCCTGTCTTATAAAATTGTTGAGATGTTTCAATGATTTAATACATGTAAGACATGACAAAACAGCATCTAGCCCATCACTGCAAACAGTAGCTGTTGTTAATAGAAGCCTGCAATGTGATAGAATATGAACTCAGAAAGCTTGCCCTGGTGGCCCAGCAGAAAAAGGTTTAGGGAAAAGGGCCAAGGAGAAGGTGTTTGAAGTTCACCAGATGAGAAACCATTGAACCAGAAAATTGATTCAAAAGATATTTAAAAGGTAAATTCTTCAGGATTTGGCAGCTGACAGGATGTGAACAGGGAGAGTGATGAATCATGGGTGACACCCCAAGTTGCTGGCTTGGCAGTCTGGGGGAGTGAGGTGTTAATAACAAGGAAAGGAAAAGAGGAAGAAGGGAGGGTTTGGAGCAGGCTGGGGAGGAATGAGCTCAGTTTTTGACATGTTGTATTTGAGGTATCTGTGGGACACCAAAGTGGAGATGCTGGCCTGGATCTATGGATCAGGCATAGGAATTTGGATTTGAGACTCATCACGACATGGGCAGTAGGGGAAGCCAAGGGCATGGTTGAGCTGGTACCATGTAAATGGGGCACAGAGATGTGAGCAGCATCTCCATGGAGGTCTGGATCAGGAGAACACTGGACCCTTTCCTTCTGGAGTGATGATGATGTTAGAATGAGTCCAAAGTTGTTCTACTTGTGTTGGAATGACCCATCAGGAAGCCAGCCCATCCACGGGGGAATGGCTGCTGGAGACAAGAGGGGAAGAAAGAATCTCCAAGTGACTGGAAATGGTGACTAGGGATTATAAGGGAGGAAAATATCTTTTCATCCTAATTTCATGGCCTAAGGGTCCTAAAACAAATGACTGATTAACAAAAGAAAAGCATACAAATGTATTTAACATAAGTTTTACATAAGGAATTGAAGACCTGAAGAAACAGTTAAGCCAGTGTTTGTTTGTTTGTCTGAGACAGGGTCTCACTGTGTTGCTCAGGCTGGAGTACAGTTGCACAGTCATGACACAATCATGTTTCTCTGCAGCCTCAATCTCCCCTGGCTCAGGGCTCGGGTGATCCACCTCAGCCTGCCAAGTAGCTGGGACTACAAGAATGCATCACCATACCCGGCTAATTTTTCTATTTTTTGTGGAGACAGGGATTTGCCATGTTGCTCAGGTTGGTCTCAAAATCTTGGGCTCAAACAATCTGCCTTGACCTCCCAAAGTGCCAGAGTGTTTTCTATAGTAGGTTTGATAAGGAGTGGACAGTCATGGAGAAATAAGAGAAGACAAAGAGTGTGATCTAATGGTAATTAACTGGGGGAAACTAAGTAAGGCCCGCCTGTCCAGATGCTTCTCTGTGCCCCTTCATCTTCAGAGATAAGGGTGTTCCTTTCCTCTGGTACAGGAAAGGCACCCCTCACATGAGAGTTGTATGACTTGCTTCAAGGGAGAAGGGCAGGGGAAGATCAGAAGACCTTCCTTCTTCTGCATTTTCTCATATTCCTTCATTTAAAATATTCTGGAGTAGTGTGTCCTGAACCTCATCATTTGAGGAGCTAGCAGAGTCCCTGTAGAAATGTTCCCAGGCAGGGCCGGGCGCAGTGGCTCACGTCTGTAATCCCAGCACTCTGGGAGGCCGAGGTGGGTGGATCACAAGGTCAGGAGATCGAGACCATCCTGGCTAACACGGTGAAACCCGTCTCTACTAAAAATACAAAAAATTAGCCGGGCGTAGTGGTGGGTGCCTGTAGTCCCAGCTACTGGGGAGGCTGAGGTGTGAACTAACTAACTGCTTATTAGTGTTGGGCAGGTGGTGATGAAGAACAGTGGGTGATGGGGAAAGTGGGAACTAGATGCTCAAGATCACTTGAGACCAGGAGATCAAGACCAGCCTGGGCAATGTACTGAGACCTCACCTCTACTAAAAATAAAAATAGCCGGTGGAGTGATGCATTCCTGTAGTCCCAGGTACTCCAGAGGCTGAGGCAGGAGGATCCCAGGAGGTCAAGGCAGCAGTGAGCTATTGATGCAGGATTTTTCTCAGCCCTTTTGCTGGACTCCCAGCAGGGGCACCCTGTCTACTTAGCCTGCCATGCTCAGCCCCTTGCAGGAAGGAGCACATGAGCAAGCGAGTGTAGGACCCTGCTGGTCACTCTGCTGAAACAGGAACAAGCTCCATGTAGGGCCCAGGGCCAGACCAGGTGTGTCTCCTCAAGCAGAATGCAGCAACACCCAGGCAAGGGTGCTCACGACCCCGAAGCCCCAGAGTAGGTGTTAGTATGCTAATTAGTTATTTTAGTTCTGCCATGCACAGCTCAGTGGATGGTCATTTTAATAATATTATTTCTTCTGATTTATGGATCAGAAAAATTAATGCCAGAATTAATGCATGGAATGTCTTTGCATTTTTTGTGTGTCTTCTTCAATAAGATATTAAGACTTTAGAAAACATTGTTAGAGGTGGCTGATGTCAGTATTGAGAAGAAAATATGAAACATTCTAAATTAACATCTTTTGTTTTGTTTTGAGATAGAGTCTTGCTCTGTCACTCAGACTGGAGTGCAGTGGCATGATCATGGCTCACTGCAGCCTCGACCTCCTGGACTCAAGTGATCCTTTCACTGCAGCCTCCCAAGTAGCTGGGACCACAAATGTGTGGTACCATGCCCAGCTAATTTTTTGGGGGGCGGGGGAATGGAGTCTTCCTCTGTCACCCAGGCTGGAGTACAGTGGCATGATCTTGGCTCACTGTAACCTCCGCCTCCCAGGTTCAAGCGATTCTCATGTCTCAGCCTCTTGAGTAGCTGGGTTTACAGGCATGCACCACCACGCCTGACTAATTTTTGTATTTTTAGTAGAGATGGGTTTTCACCATGTTGGCAAGGCTGGTCTCAAACTCCTGGCCTCAAGTGATCCATCCACCTCAGCCTCCCAAAGTGCTGGGACTATAGGTATGAGCCACTGTGCCCAGCCCCAGCTAATTAAAAAAAATATTTTTTGTAGAGATGGAGTCTTGCTGTATTGCCCAGGCTGGTTTCAAACTCCTAGGTTCAAGGAATCCTCCCACTTTGGCCTCCCAAAGTGCTGGTATGACAGGCATTAGTTACTGTGCCTGGCCTGACCTCTTTTTTGTACAGTCAAATCAATATCAGAAGAGAGGAAAATGTCTAATCTGATTCCATTCACTTCATTATTTTAATACAGGTGGAAGTTGGGAGTAACTCTGTTGAACCAATTAACCAGGGGTCTTCTTCGTTTCTCTAGTGCAATTGGTCATGATTAGCAAATATTTACTGAACAGAAGTGAATTCATTGAGCGTTCCTTATGTGCACAGAACCATGCCAGGCATTGTCAAAAATAGAGCAGGATTATAAGGCAAGATCTCTGCAGCTTGAGGTTTATAGTCTCTCTAAGGAGATTATTGATGCAATGACCAGCAAATGATAGACCAGAAGAGCATGTGTTATTTACGATATTGAGTTGCTCAGCACTCTGCTCTGGCTTGTCTCCTCTCTTTATACTTACCCTGTTGGTGACCTCGCACAAGGCCTTTTATTGGCTTTGAATAGTGTCTTTATGGTGTTGACTCTCAAATGTGTATCTTCCACCCAATGTTCTTTCATCTGCATCTCAAATTTATATGTTCAAGACACCCTCCACCAAACCTTCTCCTTGACCAAGTAGCATCCTCCCAGTAAACATCACCACCCACCTGGCTGTTTAAGCTGTGCAAGCCAGAAACCTGTAGTTTCATGTCTTCCCTTCTCTCATCTCTCACATCAAGTTTACCCCAAGCCTTATGGGCCCCACCTCTTCTATCTCCCAAATAATTCCATTTATTTTCACCATCTCTGCTGCCTCAATGCTAGATTGAACCACTATTGGCCCTCACAGCATTAAAGTAGCAGCCTCTTAACTGGTCTTCTGACACAACCCATTCTTCTCTTAGCAGTTGATGTCAAAAACATTAATTGGATTATATCACTCATTTAGAATTCTTTGCTAGAATCCATATGAGGGATAAAATTGCATAAAACTATATACATGTATACAAATGAATGAATGCATGTAAACATTAGTAAAAGCTGAGGCCGGGCGCAGTGGCTCACACCTGTAATCCCAGCACTTTGGGAGGCCGAGAAGGGCAGATCACAAGGTCAGGATATCGAGACCATCCTGGCTAATGCGGTGAAACCCCTTCTCTACTAAAAATACAAAAACAAAATTAGCCAGGCGTGGTGGCGGGCACCTGTAGTCCCAGCTACTTGGGAGGCTGAGGTGGGAGAATGGCGTGAATCTGGGAGGTGGAGCTTGCAGTGAACTGAGATGGTGCCACTGCATTCCAGCCTGGGGGACAGAGTGAGACTCCGTCTCAAAAAAAAAAAAAAAAACGCTGAATGAGACCTGTATCTAGTTAATAGTATTGCACCAATGTGAATCTCCTGATTTTGATATAAGATACTATATATATAGTATATATCAAATACAATATATACATATATACTATATATATGTGTGTGTGTATATATACTATACATATATATAGTACAATATATGTGTGTGTGTGTATATATATGTGTAAGATGACACCACTGGGGGAAGCTGGATGAAGGGTACACAGAAATCTGTGTACTAACTTGGCAACTTCCTGTGAATCTATATTTAGTTAAAAACAAAATGTTTTTTAAACATTTGCAGTCATCCATTGGCTTCTGCTGCAGCAAATCTAACCCTTTACCACAGCCTGCAGAAGCCATTGCCTGCTGTGACTCCTGCCAACCCCTTTTGTAACCCCACCCACCCCATATCATTCTCCTAGCAGTTACCCTGCCTCAGCTACACTGTATTCCTAGCAGTTTCCAAAACACAGCAAATGCCTTTCTGTCCCAGGACATTGTGTATGCTGCCCCAGCTGCCTAGAATCTATTCCTATGGCTGGTTCTTCCTCATCTTTCAGAGAAGTCTTTACTGACATCTCATGTATACCAGAGCCCCACTTGGTTCTTTTCCTTAACAGAACTGTTGTGAGTTGTAATGAGTACTAGCTTAGTATTCATTGATACTTACATTCTAGTGAGAGCAAGAGCAAATGCAGAGATCATCTCTGCTTTATTTGTTAATGTATTCCTGTTCACTAGTGTAGTGCTTGGCCTATAATCTGTTCAATTCATCGTTATTGATAAAAAGAAAGAAAGAAAAATAAATATGCTTTAGGGTCCCAGAAAGTGGGGATATCAGTTTTGAAGGGAACTTTCAAAAAGTTGCATGCAAGAGCTTGCTAAAATTCAAATTAATGCAGGGTATTGTGTTTGGTGAAATGTTGCTGTTGTGTGTGTGTGTGTGTGTGCATATGTACAGTTAAGATTCTGCTTTTGAAATGTACATGTATATCATGGATATGTACAGTTCTATTTTATGTTTTATTTGCTTTGAAATTTTGCAATCTATTATAAAATGAATGCACAAACTACTGTAAAATCTAAACTTTTTTTTCACAAAAGAACTTTGAATTCATTTGGACTCATTTTACCTGACATTTTTATGCAGGATAAAGGAGGGAGATACTGCAGTTAGGCTACTTTATATTTTTATTTTTAAATTTTTTATACAGATGGGGTTTCACTTCTTACTCAGGCTGGATTCGAAATCCTAGGCTCAAGCAATCCTCCTGCCTCAGCCGCCTAAGTAGCTGGAACTACAGGTGCACACTACCATGCCCAGCTTAGACAACTTTATTTTAAAACAATATTGTTTTATTTTTATAAAAGTTCTAAATGTATATTTCAGATAATTTGGAAAATACAAAAAGATAAAAATGAAAAACATCATAGTTATTCCATTATTCAGAGATTCATGGTTTTTTTTTGTAACTGTTCTTCCTATAGATTTCTATCAAAATTAGAAATATACTATGTATGAAATATTATATTGTTACCTTTTTTTTTTTTTCTGTCACCCAGACTGGAGTGCAGTGGTGCGATCTCGGCTCACTGCAAGCTCTGCCTCCCAGGTTCACGCCATTCTCCTGCCTCAGCCTCCTGTAGCTGGGATTACAAGCACCCGCCACCACACCTGGCTAATTTTTTGTACTTTTAGTAGAGACAGGGTTTCAGTGTGTTAGCCAGGATGGTCTCGATCTCCTGACCTCATGATCCACCTTCCTCATCCTCCCATCATGCCTGGGATTATAGGCATGAGCCACCACGCCCAGCCTATATCCTTACTTTTAAAATTTAACATTAACATAAGCAGTTTTACATCGGTGGGTAGTATTAGAAAGTAGCTTCTAAAATGATAATGTTGGCCATGAGAGGCGACTCACATCTGTAATCCCAGCACTTTGGGAAGCTGAGGCGGGCAGATCACTTGAGGTCAGGAGATCGAGCCCAGCATGCCCAACATGGCAAAATCTTGTCTCTACTAAAAGTAAAAAATTAGCTGGGTGTGGTGGTGCACGCCTGTAAACCCAGCTACTTGGGAGGCTGAGGCAGGAGAATCCCTTGAACCCAGGAGCAGGAGGTTACAGTGAGCAGAGATTGTGCCACTGCACTCCAACCTGGGCGACAGAGTGAGAATCTCTTTCCTGCATCCTCCCTACACAAAAAAAGATAATGCCATAATTTATTTCACTCTTCTCCTAGTGTATGGATACATTCTAACTTATTATTATACTATTTGAAATTTAGGCATTTTTTTCCTACTTTTACAGATTCGCACTGTGACAATATTATCCTAAGCGTCCTGCTCTTTTATTTCCTTACTTTTTTTTGGAGAGAAATGTTAGTATTTGGTTCTGGTTTCCTGAGCTTTAAGTTGGAGAGAAAAGTGGAGGCAGTGGGTTAATTTAAATTTCCAGAGCATTCCTTTGCATCAGTGCAAAGTTAAATTTTTTGAATAGATACCTGTATTTTGGCTGGTCCCATGGTGCCAGAGGAATTTAGGGCATGATCAAAAGAGATGAAAGGAAACAGTGTCAAGACCTAGAAAATCTAGTGTGTTGAGCCTGAAAACAGGATTTCAAGCTTAGTGAATTCTACATTCATGGCTACACATCCGCATCTACGGAAAGTATCAATGGAAAATATCATTGACATTTAAGATACACACACACACACACGTGTGTGTGTGTATATATATATATATACGTTTATTTTTTTTGAGACGGAGTTTTGCTCTTGTTGCCCAGGCTGGAGTGTAATGGCTCTCTCTTGGCTCACTGTGACCTCCGCCTCCCGGGTTCAAGTGATTCTCCTGCCTCAGCCTCCCGAGTAGCTGGGATTACAGGCATGCGCCACCACGCCCGACTAATTTTGTATTTTTAGTAGAGACGCGGTTTCTACATGTTGGCCAGGCTGGTCTCAAACTCCCGACCTCAGGTGATCCACCTGCCTTGGCCTCCCAAAGTGCTGGGATTAGAGGGATGGGCCACTGTGCTCGGCATAAGATATGTATTTTTCAACCTGAAAGCAAATGAACAACTGAAATTACAATAGGATGATAGGTTTTCTGGAAAAGTAGTCATTTTTATTCTTAATGAGGTAGATGATTACTAGTGTGAGTCAGATAAGTATTTTTGGCTTTTCCATCTGTGTCTTAAAAGTATTTAATTTCAAAATTATGTTGACTGAACACAGGGAGGAATTTTTCACAGGTTTCATTGTGGTGAAATACAGTGCATTAATAACAAGGTAAACAATGTCAGAGCCAAGCGTGGTGGCTCATGCCTGTAATCCTTGCACTTTGGGAAGCCGAGGTGGGAAGAGCACTTGAGCCCAGGAGTTCCAGACTAGCCTGGGTAACACAGTGGGACCTCGTCTCTACAAAAGATTTTTTAAAAAATTAGCCTGGTGTGGTGGTGGACTTGAGGCCCCAGTTCTCGGGAGGCTGAGCTGGGAGGATCACTTGGGCCTGAGAGGTCAAAGCTGCAGTGAGCCACGATTGTGCCAGTGTACTCCAGCCTGGGTGAGAGAGTGAGGCCCTATCTCAAAAAAACAAGCAAGCAAACAAACAAACACCAAATTCCTGTGTGTGTGTGTGTGTGTGTGTGTGTGTGTGTGTGTGTGTGTGTATGTTTATAGACAAAAAGCTTTAGTGTAGAATTATATATTCTGGAGATCATGGAATCCAGTATGTCCCTGTAGGTTGAAAGTTTCTTCTTAGACCCCTTAAGAGCCTATGTGGTGACTGGGGACAAGTCAGTAAATCCAGAACAACAAAGCCTGGCATAAATACTCCTATCTTCAAAGCTGCAGTTCCAGTAGAGTTAAATTCCTTTAACATTGTATTTCCTGTTGTTCAGGAGCCTGCATTGATCACAGAGATAGGAATCTCACAATGCTTGTGTCATGCTTCCCTTTGAAGGGTGTTAACTAATTACTAGGCAAATGGACTATTGTTTTTAAGACTTTTTTTAAAGCGTGTTTGTTGATAGTATGATTAGGCTATTTAAGGAAATCTTTTAAAGATGTTTTCTGAGTATCCTTCTGTAAAGTCAGAGATAAAATTAATATAAATGGTAGTGTGGAGAGCAGTGGTGTTAGCTCTTTTGACAAGAATGTGGTGCTAATGAGGGCACCATTCCCTAAAGGCCAGACAAACAATTCTATCCATGCCAAATGGGTAATTCTCCCAACCATCACCAGCTTTTTCAAAACTTGAGGCTGTTTGTCATGAGAGGAGCAGGGTCAAGGGGAGAAAATGGAGCAGCCCAAACTTACCTTCCCCATGGCTCTCCTCCCAGCGATGAGTTTTCATCAGGACCGTTTTGAATATGATGACTTTCTTTTTAGTTAACAGAGTTGAAAATATGCCTCATAAATTAACCCTGGCTTTACCTTGCAAATGCCAGATATCAGCTAATACTTCGGGTGAACACAAAGAGGACACAGTCTGTGCTTACGCAGTGAGGACATGCAAGGGGTTGAGTGCCTGCAGGAAGCCCTGGGGGTGGCAGTTGCAAATACGCCTCCTGTCCAAAAGTCCGTAGCTCGCTTTGTGCATGGCTCTCACTGCATCGCAAACAGTCAGAAAATGTTCATTGATGAGATCAGGAACAATGATGCTTGCCCTTTCAAAACCAGATCTGACTGTCTCTCCACCTTCCAGCCCACCCAGAGGAGAATCCATAGCTGGCATAACCTATGAGTGGAGAAAAGGAAGCTAAGAAATGATTTTCTGATCATGTCTTTAACACTTTAAAAAGTAATTTATTGGGAGAACCTAACTGTGGCTTTTCTTTCCTCTATGCTTTCTCCTATCATGCTTCCTATTACTGCTTTATTGTTTGACACCATCACACACCCAAAACCAAGTGATGTTGGAGACATTTTTTTCTTTTTCTCTTTCTTCCTTCCTTCCTTCCTTCCTTCCTTCCTTCCTTCCTTCCTTCCTTCCTTCCTTCCTTCCTTCCTTCCTTCCTTCCTTCCTCCCTTCCTCCCTCCCTCCCTCCCTTCCTCCTTTCCTTTCCTTTCCTTTCCTTTCCTTTCCTTTCCTTTCCTTTCTTTCTTTTCTTTCTTTTTTTTGAGATGGAGTCTCGCTCTGTCACTTGGGGTCTCAGATCACTGCAACCTTCACCTCCCAGGTTCAAGTGATTCTCCTGCCTCAGCCTCCCAAGTAGCTGGGACTACAGGTGTGCACCACCACACATGGCTAATTTTTGTATTTTTAGTAGAGACAGGGTTTCACCACATTGGCCAGGCTGGTCTTGAACTCCTGACCTTGTGATCTGGCTGCCTTGGCCTCCCAAATTGCTGGGATTACAGGCATGAGCCATCGCGACCATCTGGAGACATTTTAAAAATTAACAACAATGCTATAAAAATATACGTTCATGAAATTAGTAATCTCTGCTTTCAAATGATCCTAATACCCAAATGTAAGGTGCTTCATTTCTTTTAAGAAATATAGCTTCCATGGTACTACAGTTTTACCACTTACTATAAGAGTAAATGGACATGGTAAAGCAATTCAAGGGATGTCAAATAATGCTGCTCTTTTCCTTAATGAAATTTCAAGGTCTGTTTGCTTTGGATGGCCAAAGAGCATAGTAGACTCTAATTAGCTAATTTATTTAATCTACTATTTTTCTTAAAGTTATCATGGATATCATGGTATTTCTTCCCTAAGTACTGACTATGCATCACTGAAAAGTAAGACCATTTTCCTACCCACCTACAATACCATCATCACATCTAACAAAATTAGTAGTAATTCCTTAGTAGCATGTAATACTCATTTTACTTTCAAGTTTCTCCAGTTGTCCCTAAATGTCATTTACAGTTGGCTTATTTGAACCAGATCCAGTCAAGGTCCACACATTGTGTTTGGTTACTATAGCTCTTAAGTCTCCTTTAACCTTGACTAGGCCCTTCCCTCTCTCTCCACATCACTGACTTAACAAGGAAATCTGGCTAGCTATTCTGTAACACTTAGCCTTATTTTATTAATTGTTTTTTTTTTTTTTTTTTTTTTTTTTTTTTTTTTTTTTTTTTTGAGGCGGAGTCTCGCTCTGTCACCCAGGCTGGAGTGCTGTGGCCGGATCTCAGCTCACTGCAAGCTCCGCCTCCCAGATTTACGCCATTCTCCTGCCTCAGCCTCCCGAGTAGCTGGGACTACAGGCGCCCGCCACCTCGCCCGGCTAGTTTTTGTATTTTTAGTAGAGACGGGGTTTCACCGTGTTAGCCAGGATGGTCTCGATCTCCTGACCTCATGATCCGCCCGTCTCGGCCTCCCAAAGTGCTGGGATTACAGGCTTGAGCCACCGCGCCCGGCTATTTTATTAATTGTTAAGCATGAGGGCAACAATGGGCACACTAGCCTTGCCATCTCAATAAAAGTTGGTATCTTTGATTACATAATTAATCATTTTAACCTAGGGTTTGTTGAAACCCAAACCCAAGAACAGAGAAAATGTAAAACAAAATAAAAACCCTGGCCGGGCACAGTGGTTCACGCCTGTAATCCCTGTAGTTTGGGAGGCTGAGGTGGGCAGATCACCTGAGGTCAGGAGTTCGAGACCAGCCTGGATAACATGGCAAAAACCCATTTCTACTAAAAATACAAAAATTAGCCAGGTGTGGTGGTGCGTGCCTGTAGTGTTGGCTACTTGGGAGGCTGAGGCAGGAGAATTGCTTGAACCTGGGGGGCAGAGGTTGCAATGAACCGAGATCACACCAGTGCACTCCAGCCTGGATGACAGAGGGAGACTCCATCTCAAAATAGAATGAATGGATAAATAGATAAATAAAAGCCCTGACCTTGACTTGAGTACAGTTCTACATGTGGTAGTTCCTTGGCAAACTCCCTTTGATTAGTTCCATGAATCTGAGTCAATGGGCACTTTTCACTGATTTGGTGCCCAGTTCCTTCGAATGTCCACTGTGATTTCCTTCTACCTGTTCTTCATTCTCAGTTCCACTTTGCAGACAGCCAGCAATCTTTACACCCTGGTGCTTTTAGGTATGCAATTCCCTCCCAGCTGTATAAGTTATCTCCCTGGTAAGAAGAATGTATTAAGTGGGAAGATGTTTCCTGAATTTACCTTTCAGTAGGTTATATCTGGTCTGCTTCTCTACCCTGTTCTTTTTTTTTTTTTTTTTTCCTTGAGACGGAGTCTCGCTCTGTCACCCAGGCTGGAGTGCTGTGGCCGGATCTCAGCTCACTGCAAGCTCCGCCTCCCGGGTTCACGCCATTCTCCTGTCTCAGCCTCCCGGGTAGCTGGGACTACAGGCGCCGCCACCTCGCCGGGCTAGTTTTTTGTATTTTTTAGTAGAGACGGGGTTTCACCGTGTTAGCCAGGATGGTCTCGATCTCCTGACCTCGTGATCCGCCCGTCTTGGCCTCCCAAAGTGCTGGGATTACAGGCTTGAGCCACTGCGCCCGGCCTCTACCCTGTTCTTATATGGAAAAGAAAGCCCCCATGACAGAATGGCAAATTAATGCTAGTATTCTCTCCAATAACTTTAAATTTTCCAGGGCCATGCACTGGGGATGTGGGACAAGCGTTCTTCATTCATAATGAAAGAAAATTGCTGTTAAAATAATGTGGCGAGGCATGGTGGCTCATGCCTGTAATCCCAGCAATTTGAGAGGCTGAGGTGGAAGGATAGCCAGAGTTCAGGAGTTTGAGACCAGTCTGGGCAACAGAGTAAGACCCGATTTCTACAATACCCGATTTCTAAAAATTAAAAAAAAAATTAGCTGAGCACGGTAGCACCTGCCTGTAGTCCTAGCTACTTGGGAGGAAGAGGCGGGAGGATCACTTGAGTCCAGGAAATCAAAGCTGCAGTTAGCTAAGATTATGCCACTGCACTCAGCCTGGGCAACAGAGCGGGACCCTGTCTTTCTCACTCTATGTATGACTCCTACATGAAATATTTAGAAAATGATACCCACTGGTTAACTAGTATGGGTTAAATTTTTTCCTTTTTTTAATCTTTGGACTAAAGTGCCTCAATTAGACTGCTTTCTAGTTACAGTTAAAACCATATTAAACTCAGGTGAGCTGAGGCAATCTATTTTCCTTTGTCTTACACTCTCAATCTAAAAGGTCAGGAAATTGGACTAGATTTCTTTTTTTGTTTGTTTGTTGTGTTATTTTTGCGGGGTGGTGGGGAGGTTTGTTTTTGTTTTGAGACAGGGTCTTACTCTCTTGCCCAGGCTGGAGTGCAGTGGCACGATCTCAGCTCACTGCAACCTTCGCCTCCCGGGTTCAAGCGATCCCCCCACCTCAGCCTCCTGAGTAGCTGGAATTACAGTTGCGTGCCACCATGCCTGGCTAATTTTTGTAATTTTTGGAGATAGGGTTTCACCATGTTGCCCAGGATGGTCTCCAACTTCTGAGCTTAAGTGATCCACCTACCTTGGCCTCCCAAAGTGCTAGGATTACAGGTATGTGCTACACTGCACCTGGCCCCGGACTAGACTTCTAAGGTCCCATACAGCTGTTGAGCTTGATGACTTAAGACATTAATAGCAACTACAGTTTTTTCATTTTGTCTCTTCCCTCCTCCCATTAGTAGCCTCTTCTGACAAGGTCTTGTCTTTCTGTGTGGAGGGAGCCTCTGTAATGGTTAAGGAGCCATGAGTCAAGAAGTCCCTGCCTGTTCTTTGCTGGGCACGGTGGCTCACGCCTGTATTCCCAGCACTTTGGGAGGCTGAGGTGGGTGAATCACCTGAGGTTAGGAGTTCGAGACGACCAGCCTGGCTAACATAGTGAAACCCCATTTTTTACTAAAAATACAAAAATTAGCCAGGCATGGTGGTGTATACCTGTAATCCCAGCTGCTGGGGAGGCTGAGGCAGGAGAATCGCTTGAACCCAGGAGGCAGAGGTTGTAGTGAGCTGAGATCATGCCACTGAACTCCAGCCTGGGTGACAGAGGGAGACTCCATCCCTCCCATGGCCCCCCCCCCCAAAAATGTCCCCGTTCTTAATCTTCAAGTAGGACTTTGCTGAACAGATAATTTCTATCCTATAGGCTTTAGATTTTCCTTATATAGAAACTACTCAACTTTCTACTTAAGAACAGTAAATCCAAATGCATTTATGTTAAAATGTGTGTTCTCATAAAGTCGCTTAGAACTGGTTGGATTAAAAATATGGAGCAAGCACATATGGTAGTACCAAACGAAATCACTGAAATTCAGTACACACATTGCCTACGCTAAGGAAAGGAAGGCATTATTGGGCATAGACCCTGTGCCAAGGACATGCAAGCTCATTATCTCACTAATCACCACGAGCTGGTTGGCCTGTTTTGGGAATGGGCAAAGCCACTTGGCCTTGTGCATAACACAGCGAGGATTCCAGCTCGGGTCCTCTTCCCACCCAGACCAGTTCTCTTCCCACTGTTCAAACTCAGTTTTTAAAGTGTATTTGTGTATTTGAGCAATATTATTGTTTATATTTAGACTGTGTGTAATTCAAGAGCTGCCCCCATTTTTCTCATATATTATCCCACGGAATAGATACCACAGATAACTTTAGAAAGCTTTTCAAAATGATTCATATTTGGAGGAAAATTCAGCCACAAGATATTTGTACCAGGCAGCCATAGAAACCACAGTCTCAGTTTGCATCTTATAAAAATTCTTTCATGAAGCTGAATAGACCCAAAATTCCTGTTTCAGGCTTTAAAAATGGATTGGTTATTAATGTGAATGGTTATTTCCTCCTATTCTATTTTTGCTGTCTGGTCGGCACAGCCGTGGCCTTTTCAAGCAGCTGGGATATAAATATAAAGTGGGAATGGAGGCCCATTAGGAGTAGAGGAAGAACAGCTGACGGAGCACAGCAAAGCCCCGGGCTCTGCAGGGCCGACCGACCCGTCCAGGCACGCTGGTTTCGGTCGGATTGACTAGTCAGCTTTACGTGGAACAGGCTTTAATGATTTACAGGTTGGCATAAGAAGCCTTGTTTCTTGCCACGAGACTGTCCATCTCTATTTGTAATCTACATGGTAATTAAAGCCAGACTTTTTGACGGAGCATCATCTTTGGCAAATAGTGAGGTGTGGAATTAGCCCCTTTCTAGCTTATTTTTAAAGGTGCACCTTAAGTGTTTAAAAATTGTTTATGGTTCGAAGTCAGTTGGCGTCATCCTTACCAATTTATAGATGTGTCACTTCATAAATGCAAGTCCTGAATTTGGAAAGGCGCTTGTCTAAAAGCAAAGTGAACATTTATAACAACATTTGTAATTTCTCTTGCACACCCTTGGAAGGATTTCTGTTTTTGTTATTTTGTTTGTTTGTTTCAGGAGGGATCATTTCTTAAACTTCTCGTGAGGGAGGATTGCTATTGCTGATTAATGATGGTTGACTTACGAGTCAAATCGTGGACAAAGAGCTAACACTTTTCTATCAGGGGACTAGAGGTCACGTAATGCATCAAGCAGAAAATTCGCCATATATATTCAGCTCCCACCTTACGGTTGCACACATTTGTGAAGTACCCACTAGGTGCTAGGCATTGTGCCAATGGTTGGTTGCACAGATGTGATCTTAGCCCTCCAGGAGCACACAGCTGTTTTCCCCAGTTCAGTGAATCCCATTTTTTGTAAAATTTTTAAAAAGTGTATATTTTTAAAAATATACATTCATTCTTTTTTCTACTACGATAATTAGAGATTCTTTTAGCATTACATATCTAGATGTCATATGATGAAAACTTCTATTCTCCCATTTTTTCCACTTGTTTCTCAGTTTTCTCATCTGTAAAATGGGCATAATGATAGTACTTACCTCATAAGGTTGTGGTGGGGATTAAATTAGTTAGTATGTATCAGTGTTTAAAACAATACCTGGCACAAAGTTAAGTGTTCAATAAGTATTAGCAACTGTTCTTATCGTCTGTCCAGTAATTATCTAGATTCGCTGCTTCTTTGGGTTTCTGGGAGCATTCTGAATCACATGGCATTTTTCCAGAGGCTCCTCCATCAAACACCTTTTTGCCAACACCCTAACCAAACTGGTTCTTGCATAAATTCCTATCTTAGCACATGGTACCACCAGTCACATAAACCAGCCCTTCATTCCACCATGCTCCCATCTGCCACAGGGCCTTTGCATAGGCCAATTTTGGCCCAATTCTCTCAGTTAACTCCTGCTCCTCTTCAAAGAGCACAGCTCAAGCTTCTTCTGCTAAGATGGTCTCTGACCTCCATGAAGAGGTCAAATCTTATGTACTATTTGTTTAGTATTTATTACAGGTGCCATGTTACATTTAATTGTTGAAGTATTTGATTAATGTCTGACTTTCCCACCAGAATGTAAGCACCATGAGAACCAGGGCTGTATCAATTTTTGTTAATCATGATATCTGCTGCATCTAGTCCAGTTTCTGAACTACACAGTAGTCGTTAAGAAACATTAGAATTGGGGTTTGAAGGCTATAGTTCATGTGTTATTCAAATTGGTTCATGTATTATTTATTATTTAATTACACATCTAATACATGGTGTTTATTAGATGTGAAATTTATCTGTGATAAGTTTATCTGTGATAATAATGCAGAAATATAGGAAGTAAGAAATGAACCTGCTCTTAGACCCTGTGAATTTTATCTCCCAGAGGTAGTCACTATTGATATCCTGTGAATACAAGTTTGGCTTATATTCTTCTAGGCTTTTTTTCTATGTTTACCAATCATACACACATATATAGTTCTTATAGGAAAATAGAATCATATACTATATGTGCTTTTGTTTCATTTAACACTGCGATCAAGCCATCTTTTGAGGTCTGTGCATAACGAAGAGGTCTAAAAGATCATATAATGAGTACTTCTGTACTTACTAACCCTCTTAATAAAGAAGTATTATCGATGCACTTGTCTTATTCCCCTACACACACATGAGGCAACCTCGACTTGAATCTGGTGTTTCTCATCCCCAGGTTTTTCTGTATTCTTTGATTATTGAGGTTTATATCTGTAACCATTGGAGGGTTTTTTCATATTTCCAAATTTTATATCAGTGGTATAATTCTGTATGCACTTTCTGCAACTTGCTTATTTCACTCAACATTATGTTTGCAAGTTTCATTCAAACTAAAATGGGGAGCGTTTATTTTCCTTAACATAAATATGTTACTGTAAGAATATAATATAATTGATGATCTATTCTTCTATTGGTGCACATTAATTTTTTAATTTTAATTTTTTTTTTTGAGACAAGATCTCCCTCTGCGGCCCGGGCTTGAGTGCAGTGGCATGATCATAACTCAATGCAGCCTTGATCTCCTGGGCATGGGCTCAGGTGATTCTCCTACCTCAGTCTCCCAGGTAGCTGGGACTATAGGCACGGACTACCACACTCGGCTAGTTTTTTGTATTTTTTTTTGTAGAGGCAGGGTTTTGCCATGTTGTCCAGGCTGGTCTCAAACTCCTGGGCTCAAGTGAGTCACTTGCCCTGATCCACCAAAGTGCTGGGATTACAGATGTGAGCCACTGTGCCTTGTCTAGTATGCCTTTAGAGAGTCCTCTCTCCTCACCCCTGCCTCCTTGGTTTTTATTTTTTTGGTATTTCAATCAATGCAGCTACAAACAGTTTGAATCTGTCTTCTTTTGTGCATTTTCAGAGAATTTGTCCAGAGATTATGCTTGGGAGGGCAAGTGCTGAAGTACAGGTTATGTAAATCTTCAACCTTATTAGCTGTTGCCAAATCTAGTTCTGTTGAGGCTGAGAACACATCACTCCAAAATATGACTTAGGAGACTAGAATATACCACCCCAAAATATACTTCTTTGGCATATTTTGAGCTGGTTATTCTGAGAAACTGCAGACACAGGAGTAGCTCTGAAAAGCTGTCCTATAGAAGAAATTTACATCTATTAAGGAGGTCTCTCTAGGTAAAAGTATCTGTATCAGTGAGAGGGCTGCTCTGAGACAGCTTTTATCACCTGGGAGACTTTTAATTAATTAATTTATTTGAAAAATGGATACATAATAATTGTATGTACTTATGGGGTACACATGATATTTTGATACATGCATAAAATGTGTAATGATCAAATCAGGGTAACTGGGATAGCCATCACCTCAAACATTTATCATTTCTTTGTATTGAGAACATTCCAAATATTCTCTTCCAGCTATTTTGAAATATACAACAAATTATTGTTAATCATAGGGCATAGCAATCTTTATTCACCAGACATTTCCTCCTCTCACCCTCCCATAACTTGTGCCTTCACCACTACCCAGATGCACCAAGCTTCTGTTCCTTTCTGTAGCTCACAATGCTACAGAAGCTTTAATTATCTGAAAGTCTCATACTCTTCTTTGAGCCTCATATTTTGTGGGACTTCCATGTACACGTACATATTTAAATATGGTTTTTCTTTGTTAATCTGTCTCATGTCAATTTAATTTATAGCCTAGCCAAAGAGCCTATAAGGGTAGAGGGAAGTCATTTTTCACTCCCCTACATCTCCAAAGTTTATTTTCTTTCCTTTTTTTAGAGATGGGATCTAATTCTGTTGCCCAGATTGAAGTGCTATGGTACAATCATGGCTCCCGCAGCTTCAGCCTCCTGGGCTCAAGTGATCCTCACACCTCAGTCTCTCGAGTAGCTAAGACCACAGGTGTGTTCCACCATATCTGGCTAATTTAAAATTAAAAAAAAATTTTTTTTGAAGAGACAGGGGTCTCACCATGTTGCCCAGGCTGTTTTTGAGTTCTTGGGCTCAAGCAATCTTCCTGCTTTGGCCTCTCAGCTTTCTGGGATCACAGGCAGGAGCCACCGTGCCCAGCCTCTTTCAGTGGTTTTGTTGTTGTTGTTGTTTTTGAGATGGAGTCTTCCTCTGTCATCCAGGCTGGAGTACAGTGGTGTGATCTTGGCTCACTGCAACCTCTGCCTTTCAGGTTCAAGCAATTCTCCTTTGTCAGCCTCCCATGTAGCTGGGATTACAGGCGCCCACTACCTTGCCCAGCTAATTTTTGCATTTTTAGTAGAGATGGGGTTTCGCCATGTTGGTCAGGCTGGTCTCCAACTCCTGACCTCAGGTGATCTGCCCGCCTTGGCCTCCCAAAGTGCTGGGATTATAGGCGTGAGCCCCTGCGCCTTGCTGCTTTTGTTGTTGTTGTTGTTTTTACAGCTGCATAGTATTTCATTAAAATAATGTACACTACTTTATCTATTCCTTATGGCACTTACTGGATTTTATTTGAGGAGTTAAAACAATGTGAAATGTAAAGTCTTTCATGTTGGGATGTCTACAGTAGTAGAGCACTTGGGAGCTTGGGGTATTTAGCTCCTTTGGTCCTCTCTGTTGAGAAAGTCAGATTACTTACCACCATTGCTACTTGTTGTCTTCAACAAATGATGAAACCACACCCGAGAATTTAGGAATCTCAGGTCCTCGCTGGGTGAGCAGCAGAACCAGGTAGAACGGCCAGCCCTCTGACTCACGGCGTGTTCCACGTGACTTCTCTGCCTTAGCTGAGAACTATAACTGACCAGAGCACGGGAAACAAAGTCACTGCAGAAGACCACAACAAAGAGTGAGGAGGAAACATGCCTTCTTTGTGTGCACCTGTGAAAACACAGGGTATCAGCTCACAGGCTGAGACTGGGCTGCATTGTCCTGGAAAAGGGGGAAACAGATGGCAATTTAAGAGGAACCTGATAGCATTGTTTGGGGCTGGGCAGGAGGCGTCCTCTGGGAAACTAGGAGAGAAGCTTTCAGCTAAGAGCCACAGCAGCATGAAAAAGGCACTTACTGTGGCCACTTCCTCCTTCCCCACCTCTGCCCTAGAAGGAGCCCAGAGCCCGTGGGAGTGCACAGCCCTCCATTGTTTGCCTGGTGCTTTTTCTGCCAAAACTCCCAGGAGAAGCCCAGAGCCCTGACCCAAGGGCCTTTGGTGTGTGTGTGTGTTTGCGTGTGTGTGTGTGTGTGTATGTGTGTGTGTGGTGGGGGAAGGCCTGAGCACAAGGATGGCACTGGCTTAGGATTGCCCATCATAGGGAAGCACACATTAACCAGAAGTGATATGATTTAGCCATGTCCCCACCCAAATCTCATCTTGAATTGTAACTCCCGTAGTCCGCACGTGTTGTGGGAGAGACCCAGTGGGAGGTAACTGAATCACAGGGGTGGGTTTTACCTATGCTGCTCTCTTGATAGTAAATAAGTCTCACGAGATCTGATGGTTTCATAAAGGGCAGTTCCCCTGCACACGCTCTCTTGCCTGCCACCATGTAAGACGTGTCTTTGCTCCTCCTTCACCTTCCACCATGACTGTGAGGCCTCCCCAGCCATGTGGAACTGGGAGTCAATTAAACCTCTTTTTCTTTATAAATTACCCGTCTTAGGTATGTCTTCATAGCTGTATAAAAATGGACTAAGACAAGAGGCATCTAGAGCATGGGAGAGGAATAATGTTAGGGCTCTGAGAATAATCCCTACTCCTTGGATCTTGGTTTTCCTTTTTACGTGTCCTGAGCCTAAATGTCTCTACCTGAATAGTGACATGGTATTGTCCCCTTAGGAGTGGTGAGGGAGCATGGTTTAAACCCCAGAAATCCAGGCTCTGCCAATAACCAATTGTGTGGTGTTGGGAAAGTCTCTCAGCCTCCCTGGGATTCTGATCCCTTAAGAGATGCCAAGATTCCTTCATTCATGACAGATCCATTTAGTTCCTGTGCTGTAGGTTCAGGGTTAGAGGCTGCAGTCAGGGGTTAAAAAAATAAGCACCATGTGGTCCCTTCTCCACACCTTTTCTCCAAGTAGTGCCCCAGGTTCTAGAATGCCTCACCCCTGGTTAGCAAGTGAGCATCACACAAAGAACCAGAGTTAAGGTTGTTTGGGAACAAGGAAAACAGAGGCTTGAATGGCTCTGAGGTTCACTTGGTGACAGCTGCTTCTTTGAGTTTGCCTAATTGAGAGGGGGGAATGAGTCACAAATGTTAGCCTGAAACACTAAATGATGCTGTCTGCCCAGCCAAGGCCACGTTCTGAAGTCCTCATAACACACTCCACTCACCATTTTGCCCTGGGTGCCACTTAAACATTGCTTGTCTCTTAAACTGGGTACTCCTGGAATCCCATCCTCTTCCTTCTTCTGTCCTTGTTGTGTCTTCTCTTTCTGGGTAGTCACATCCTTTCCCATGGCTGCCTGAAGACTAGCGGTTCCCCAATTCCTATTTTCTGGTTTACTGCTCCCTTCAAAGCTGCAGTGAAAAGGCCACTGGGCACCTCAACTCTGGCTGTCCCACGGGCATCCACGCACAACACAACTGCCCTGCACTCCTCATCCTCACTCCCAACTGCCCTCCTTTCTAGTCTTCCTTATTTGGTGACTGACAGCCTCACCCAAACATCTGCAAGTACCACCCTGGAATGCCTCCTGGACTAGCCACTGTGGTTTTCTGCCTGCATCCAACCAGCCAACAAACCTGTCCTTTGACTTTGCATATCTTGCTGGACCTGTGGCTTCCTCAAAGCATCACTTCCCTTTTCATGCTGATGTTTAGGTAGTTCTGGTCAGATTCGGATAAAGTGGCCTGCAAGGCCCTTCCTGATCAGGCCCCTGGCTTCCTTCCACCCTCGTCTTCATTGAACCTCCACTCCAGCCACCTTGAACTGCTTGCAGTTGCACCAGTGGGTGACAGTCCTGGCCCCCTTGTCTAACTCAGTGTCTCCCCATGGGGTCTACATGTGTCCTGCAGCATCCTTTATCATGGCACTGACCACATCATTTAGGGTGCCCCTCCAAAGTGGGGGATGTTGATGATTCTATCTTCTGCTCCTGGTGTAATGCTTGGCTCTTGACATGTCAGGTAAGCATATTTTATAAATTAAAGATGGAAAGAAATTCTTTCTCAGAGTTTTCCTGGGTTGGGGGTGGGTGGGAATCTCGAGGTTATAATGCATCCCATTGTATCTTGTAGAAAGGACAAATCGCTGAGGATTTCTATGGGTTCCAACAGAGCCTGAGATTTTCTAGGTTTGCTTGCGCGACTCATCACCAGCCTCTCCATTTGCTGTAAGGAGTGGACCAACCATCTGCCGTCCAGGAGCTGGTGACTGCAGAAACCTGGACATCATTGCCAAGTTTAAGAAAAATAAGGTAGAGATTTGGAGTGACAGCTATCTGGGTGCTGAGAGTCAAAGCTGATGATTTCCCTTAGTATTTTCGTCTGTGCCTTCAACAGAAGCACCATGCTAAAACAGTGTTGTGGTGCACAGCTGAGAATCTGACATTTGTGGTGGGTGGAAGGCCACGACCGAAGGTGGAGGTGATTTGGGGAAGGTCAGTATTTCACGTGGTTCCTGGGGAAGTAATCACAGAGACAGACAGTCCGAAATGAAGCCGGTCCCCCTCTTCCCTGGCCTCCTGCCCCTGGATTTGTTGGCAGTTTGGCTGCCAACAGATTAATGAAATCTTTTCAATCCTGAAAGAAATGACAACCTCATGGGGAAAAAAGTGTGTTTTCAGCATTAAATGGAAGAGAATATCAAGAAACAAAATCTTTTCCTATGTAAGAGCTTTAACACTTGCCTTGTACAAAATGTTGTGAGTTAATATCATGGTCTCAGGGGAACAATTTTTCTCCTCAAATCTTTAGAGTTATTTCCAGAATTTCAAAGCCTATTTCAAAAACTATAGTTTTGTCTAATGTACAATCAGCTCTGTGAATGGAAGGGTTGCGGAAGGGAGAGTGTTCACGCTGAGAGACGAGAAAGTTATCTGCTTCCAATGCCAATGCATGACATGAATGTCATTGAGTTTTCTTAAAAAAAAAAAAAAAAAAAAAAAAAAAAAAAAAAAAAAAAAAAAAAGCTTGAGATCTGTAATGCCAAAAAAAAAAAAAAAAAAAAACACCTCTAATGATTTTTTGAAAAGTTGAAACAAGATGAATTTAATTACTGAGCTGCTCATGATAACTGGAAAACAATTCCTCTGTTATAAATTGTGTTTATGTATTTTTCCCATGCAAAAAGTATAGGAATTATGAGACACAAATGATTAGAATTGTAGGTTAGATTTAGATAGTGAATCTGAATAGAAATAACTCCTTTTCTTGGATAATAATATTTTACTTTAAATTAGGTTATTACAGTATTAAAGGAATCCAGATATATAAAGTAAAAGTTGTTATATTTTTCATCAGAAAAGTGTTTTTTAAGCTAAAAAATTGTCACACTGTGTTTCATTATAAGGATTCATAAATTGCCTCTTTTATTTTAATTTTTTACAGCCCTTTTTAAAGCACATTTTTTTGCTTTGAGACAGGGTCTTGCTCTGTTGTCCAGGCTGGAGTGCGGTGGTATGAACTTAGGTCAGTGCAGCCTGGAACTCCTGGGCTCAAGCGATTGTCCTGTTTTGGCCTCCCAAAGTGTTGAAATTACAGTTGTGAGCCACTTCGCCTGGTCCAATTGCCTCTTTTAAGAAGAATTGTGTTTAGAAAAAGTGCTTGTTCATACCTGTTGAGGAGCACAGCTATCAGGAGAGCAAATGATTTTTTAAAAATTTATTTATTTATTTATTTTTATTATTTTTTGTTTTCTGAGACGGAGTCTTGCTCTATCACCCAGGCGGGAGTGCAGGAGCGCCATCTGCAACCTCCACTTCCTGGATTCAAGTAATTCTTGTGCCTCAGCCTCCTGAGTAGCTGGGACTACAGGAACGCTCTGCTGTACCTGGCTAATTTTTGTATTTTTAGTAGAGATGGGGTTTTGCCATTGCCCAGGCTGGTCTCAAACCCCTGACGTCAGGTGACCCACCTGCCTCGGCCTCCCAAAGTGCTGGGATTACAGGCATGAGCCACTATGCGTGGCCACAAACAATTTTTAAATCAATATTTAGAACACATTTAGGGTGAGTGTTGTTTAGAGCTTGACAACTTTCTCATTGAAGATTATTCCATTTAAGATTCAACAGCTCAAGAGTCTGCAAATCTAGATCCTTAACCAGAACTTGCTTTTGTATCTTTTCCTTACAAGAGGAAGAAAACCCAGGCTGGGACTTCAAGGCCCCAGAGAGGCAGTGCAGCAGGTTCCTGGGTTCAAATCTTTCCTCAGCTACTTCTTAGCTGTGCAACCTTGGGCAAGTTACTTAGCCTTTCTATGCCCCAGTTTCTTCATCAGTAATCTGGGGCTAGTAATCTCTTCTTCATAGGTTTGTTGCAAGATTAAATTAATTTACATTAAGGGCCAGGTGTGGTGACTCTCACCTGTAATCTCAGCACTTTGGGAGGCCAGCGTGGGCAGATCACCTGAGGTCAGGAGTTCGAGACCAGTCTGACCAACATAGCAAAACCTAGTCTCTACTAAAAATACAAAAAAATTAGCCGGGAGTGATGGGGCACCTGCAGTCCCAGGTACTGGGGAGGCTGAGGCAGGAGGATCTCTTGAACCTGGGAGGTGGAGGTTGCAGTGAGCCTAGATCACACCACTGCACTCCAGCCTGGGCAATGGAGCAAGACTCCATCTCCAAAAAAAAAATTTACTTTAAGAATTAGAACAGTTTATGACTGGTACATAGTAGATCCTCAATAGACACTAAAAATTATAACTATAATTGTTAATTATAATTATTATTATAATTATATGAGCAATTGTTGGAAAGCTCTCACTCTTTCTAAAGAATTTACATGAATAAAGGAAGACTAATTTTCTCAATGTCTTTTTAGTACACTCAGAATTTTCAGTACAGCAAATAATTTTCAGTGAAGTCAAAATTATTTAGATAAAATCTTCTCTTCATGCCCTAGCAGAAAATGTTCAGAAACAAAACGAAATAAAGAGACAAAGGAAAAAAAAAAAACTGGCAAGGGGTCAAGTTTTGAGAATTGTTTTCAAGAAGTCATTGTGTTCAGATTGGTGGAGCAGGCTACTGTAAACCGTAAGTAGGAAATGAGAAACCGTTGTGGGTTGATAACATGGATGTCTTTTCAACTAAACAGATTGCTATCAGCCCAACAGTGCCAACTCATGTTCCTTTTTGCCTGGTCATTTCCTTTACTAAGTGTCTGTAAGAGCCGCCCATTTGGGTGTTTCTCAGGATTATAGGTTTTTAGGTCATACAGAAACCCTGGGGACGCCTGAAAAGGCTAAACACAAGCAGTTACATTATGCACAAGCTGGATGACGTGACCGCACTGCTGCTGTATGGAGCAGAGGCTGATGAACCCGAGGTTGTGTGAGCTTCTCTTGCGGCAAGTCCAGGGGTGGCCAGGAGCACGTGTTAGTCTGGTTAAGAGCTCTGCTCAGAAGTAGCCGCTGCAGCTGAAGGTTTTCGGGTGGGCTGAAGGCTGGGCTGCTCCTTCATTCATTTCAGAAGTTAAACAGTGGGCCTTCTACACACGCTGTCTTTGTTATCCTCAGGCAGTTCCTCCATGGATGAGACACAGGGGCCTCTGGCCATGACTGTCCATCTTCTTGCCAACTCTGGACACGGTTCGCTTCTGCAGAGGACTCTGGACCAGCTCCTGGATTGCATTTGCCCAGAGGTCCGGCTCTTTCAGGTGTCTGAACGGGCTAGTCCTGTGAAATACTGTGAAAAGTCCCATTCCAAGCGGTACCGGTTTCCAGGGATGTCCGTGTTGCTTTTCCTGCAGAAAAGCCTGGGAGAGGATCGGCTATTTCGCGTCCTGGACTCTCTCCAGCATTCGCCATGGCAGTGCTACCCCACCCAGGACACTTGGGGAAGGCTGTGTCCCTACCTTTTTGCCAACCAGGAGTTCTACAGCCTGGACAGCCAGATGCCCATCTGGGGGGTGAGGCAGGTGCACCGTGGCTCCGAGATCCTGAGGGTGACGCTCTACTGCAGTTTTGATAACTATGAAGATGCCATCAGACTCTATGAGATGATCCTGCAGAGAGAAGCCACCTTGCAAAAGAGCAATTTTTGTTTCTTCGTGCTGTATGCCACCAAGAGCTTTGCTCTGCAGCTCTCCCTGAAGCAGCTGCCCCCGGGAATGTCAGTGGACCCTAAAGAGTCTTCGGTGCTGCAGTTTAAGGTTCGAGAGATCGGCCAGTTAGTGCCTCTGCTACCCAATCCATGCATTCCCATCAGCAGCACCAGGTGGCAGACTCAGGATTACGATGGCAACAAGATTCTGCTTCAGGTATTTCTGTTTCATCTTAGATCTTGTAGAGGCTTATGGAGCTGTGTAATTTTACATCGGAATGGACCTAAGCTAGTGGTTCTCAGACTTGGTTGCACATTAGAGTCCGTCAGGGGCTTTTTAAAATTCCCACCCCAGGCCAGTTTGATCCAAATCTCTGGGAGCATCCAGGCCTGGGTAACTTTTTTATAGCTTCTTGGATGACTCTAATCTGTAACAGGGCTGAGAATCACTGATCTCATAAAATCTCGTCTGACAGATAAGAAAGTTCAGATTCCATGAATTTGCAGCTGACACCGGTACTTTATAGTAGAATCAGACAGGATTCTACTATAAAGATCAGAATCTTTACAAAGAATCATCCTCCTTTCTCAGGCTTGCTGTTTAAATGCCTATCAACTATACCCATATCCTTTGCTTACTCTTTGGGCTCAAGAATGTCATAAGCTCTTCTCATCTGACCAAAGGAAGTTGAAGTCATACTTATGTTTACAGACTTTTTTTTTAATTTTTAATTTTTTTATTTTTTAGAGATGGGAGTCTTCCTCTGTTGCCCAGACTGGAGTGCAGTGGTGCTGTCATAGCTCCCTGAGGTCTCCACCTTCTGGGTTCAAATGATCGTCCTGTCTTAGCCTCCTGATTAGCTGGGACTACAGGCACGTGCAGCCATATCTGGCTATTTTATTTTATTTCTAGAGACGGGATCTTACTATGTTGGCCGAGCTTGTTTAAGGATGTTAAGTTTGCAGTGCTATTGACTTAATTTTTATTTTTTATTATTATACTTGAAGTTCTGGGGTAAATGTGCACAACGTGCAGGTTTGTTACATAGGTATACATGTGCCATGTTGGTTTGCTGCACCTATCAACTCGTATTGACTTAATTTTTAAGCATCTTGCATCACTGTCAAATTTTACCACATACCAAGTTAGACAGAAAGCTTTCTTTAAAAAATCTTGAAACTAAAGCCTTCCTTTGTAACCATCCTTGAAAACCTAACATATCATGTGTGTATTTAGTCATGATAGCTGCCGTGCATTGCCTTTCATGGTATGTGAGCCTGGGCACTTAGTAGCTGTATGACTGTGGGCCTCAGTTTCTTCATTAGCACAATAAAGTCACCAGATAATTAGCATCTTCCTCTCTCATTTACAGTAAATGACCTGACACTTATAAAATACATAATTAAGCTAGTGCCAATAACTCAATTTTAGCTATTATTGTTCACATTATGCCCTATACTAAGGATTTGAAATTGATAATTTTATTTAATACTTATAACAACCTACAAAGTTACTATTTTCCCCATTTTGGAGATAAGAAAACTGAACTGTCCAGGGGGTCAGTTATTTGCCCAAGATAGGAAGTATCTATCCACCCTGAAAGTTCATGTGGTCAGCCGCTGCAGTCCAGTGTATGTGTGTAAATGTGCATACAGGGGGATGAATGTGATGTTCACAGCAAAATATCCTGTGGCTTCTGTCCTTAAGAAGTGGTCAGAAGCTCCTTAAGCCCTATTGGACAAGGTAGTAAGAGACGACAAGATGAGATGTCTTTCCATTTGGTTAATTTTGTTGTCATCACGTTGACTTGTTAATAAAATATGAATCATACTGATTCTACATTAAATGATTTCTAAATTATTCACCTTCTTGTTCACATAAGGTAAATAGGCACTGTTTCTGTTAGTTGCCTATGATAAAACCCCATAATTTCCAAGGCACCTAAAATTTCTTGCAGTTTTAGCGACTCTCTAGTACTTAAAATCAACCTCATTGTCAAACAAAAATTTAATGTGTGTGTGTAGCAAGGGACATGATTTTAATCATTACTGTCTTTAAGGCTGACTGACATTTTTGCTTTGGAACCACAGTTTAAACAACTTAGTTACTTTGGAAAGTTGAGTCATATTTGGGGAGGGTAGAAGAGTTTTTTGGATAAAGACAAACTCCATGAGTTGCATGAAGAGAGCCCTCTTGCTCTCTGGATTGTCCCAGGAGCCTGGCCACTTCTCAGGTGTGAGTGGGGCATCAGCCCCTTGCTCTTTTGTTTCTGAGACAGAGTCTCACTGTGTTGCTCAGGCTGGAGTGCAATGGCGTGATCTCAGCTCACTGCAACCTCTGCCTCCTGGATTCAAGCAAATCTTGTGCCTCAGCTTTCCCGAGTGGCTGGGACTACAGGTGCCTGCCAACATGCCCAGCTAATTTTTGTATTTTTAGTAGAGATGGGATTTCACTATGTTGCCCAGGCTGGTCTCAAACATCTGGCCTCAAGTGACCACCTGCCTCAGCCTCCCAAAGTGCTGAGATTACAGGCATGAGCTACGAAGCCCAGCTGCCTCTCACCCTTAATAGCCCCCTTATACATCACCTTTGTCCTGACCTCCAAACCTCAGGCACTTCTGCTTCCTCACTCCAAAACATGCTTTGATCTCCTCTTGTTAAGTCAATGAGTCTAAGCTTTTGCAAACAGAGTGGGAGATTGCCTTCTAGAAAATTCTGCTTCTGGTGTCATATAATAAAAGTGCCTAAGGAAAGGAAAGTGTGCAAAGGCTCGGCCATAATCCAAAGTCAACACATTGTAGCTCCCAGGTAGCTTTTTACTCTTCGAATGGAGTGAATTTTTCAGGATAGTAAATTCCTGGATGTGTTGGCTCTGGCCTGTAATCCCAGCACTTTGGGAGGCTGAGGCGTGTGGATCACTTGAGGCCAGGAGCTTGAGACCAGCCTGGCCAACATGGCAAATCCCACTGTCTACTGAAAATGCAAAAACTAGCTGGGCATGACGGTGTGCACCTGTAGTCCCAGCTACAAGGCAGGGGAATTGCTTGAACCAGGGAGGCAGAGGTTGCAGTGAGCCGAGATTGTGCCAGTGGACTCCAGGCTAGATGACAGAGCAAGACTCTGTGTATTAGTTTGTTTCACACTGCTGAGAAAGACATGCCTGAGACTGGGAAATTTACAAAAGACAGAGGTTTAATTGGACTCACAGTTCCATGTGGCTTGGGAAGCCTCACAATCATGCAGAAGGCAAGGAGGAGCAAGTCACATCTTACACGGATGGTGGCAGACAAAGAGAGAGCTTGTGCAGAAAACTCCCGTTTTTTAAAACCATCAGATATTGGGAGACTCATTTACTATGAGTGAATTCATTTACTCATTCACTCATGCCTTAAATAGCACCCAAGTCACCTCTTGAATGCTTTGCTGCTTAGAAATTTCTTCCGCCAGATACCCTAAAATATCTCCCTCAAGTTCAAAGTTCCACATATCTCCAGGGCAGGGGCAAAATGCTGCCAGTCTCTTTACTAAACCATAACAAGAGTCACCTTTATTCCAGTTCCCAATAAGCTCCTTATCTCCATCTAAGACCACCTCAGCCTGGACCTTATTGTTTGTATCACTATCAGCATTTTTGTCAAAGTCATTGAACAAATCTCTAGGAAGTTCCAAACTTTCCCACATTTTCCTGTCTTCTTCTGAGCCCTCCAAACTGTTCCAGCCTCTGCCTGTTATCCAGTTTCAAAGTCGCTTCCACATTTTCAGGTATCTGTTCAGCAATGCCTCACTCTACTGATACCGATTTACTGTATTAGTTTGTTTTCACGCTGCTGATAAAGACATACCCAAGATTGGGCAATTTACAAAAGAAAGAGGTTTAATGGACTCACAGTTCCACGTGGCTGGGGAGGCCTCAAAATCATGGTGGAAGGCAAGGAGGAGCAAGTCACATCTTACATGGATAGTGGTAGGCAAAGAGAGGGCTTGGGCAGAGAACTCCCGTCTTTAAAACCATCAGATCCCATGAGACTCATTCACTATCATGAGAACAACATAGGAAAGACCTGCCCCCATAATTCAGTCACCTCCCACTGGGTTTCTCCCATGACACATGGGAATTGTGGCAGTTACAATTCAAGATGAAATTTGGGTGAGGACACAGCCAAACCATATCACTCTGTTTCAAAATGAAAAGAAAAGAAGAGAAAAGAAAAGAAAAGAAAAGAAAAGAAAAGAAAATCCAGCCTAAATTTCCTTGGGTCCTGGGGAGAGGGGCTGGGTAGGAAGTCTGACTTCTTTAAGCAAGTAGTCCAGGCCTTACACTGTGTGCTCAGGATCCAGATCCCAGCTCTGCTACCGCTGTCTTGGCCCTATCCTCAGACAGGCATCCCCCAGGGTTGCCAGTTTGCTGCCAGCAGCTCTGAGGGCTACATCCTCCACGTGGGCTCCCAGTGCCTTGCCCCACCATGGCCCAACAAAATGTCTGGACTTCAGTTGGAGCAACTTGGATCAGATTCTCTTCTCTAAATCAATTATTACATGCAGGAAAGTGAGATTATATGGATCCATTTAGCCCTGAGGCAAAGGCTCTGCCTTCTACCCCTAGATGCTGTGTGGTGTTCTGTGGGACTCTTAGGGAAGGTTGTGGGTCTCCAGAGAAGATCAGGGCAGAGGAGACAAATATAGAGTGGCCCCAAATGGCTGATGTTCAGCAAAAGTAAGAAAATAATACCTACTAAAGGAAGAACTATAATCACAAACTAACCTCTCTGCAGACCATCCCTCCACATGGCCAGGATGGAGGCATGTGCGCAGGAGACCTGAGTGTGAGGGGAGCTAGGCCGAGAAGGGGGCGGTGAGAAAGCTTTCCTGAGGAGCGATGCCCAGATCTGCCTGAGCTGGATGGCCCAGGAGGAATTAGCCAGTTGGAGAAAGGAGCAAGGGTGTCCCAAACAGGTGACCGTGGGTGACGGTGTTGGTATGGTGCTGCTTAGCAGGCAATGCTCAGCAAACTTCCTGAGGTTTCATGTGGCTGGAGTGAAGGGAGGGGGAATCAGGGGAAGGGGATGGGCAGGTGGCCTGAGGCTGGATCAGCGGGAACATGGTTAGCCACTGGAAAGTAAGCGCCGAGAGGGGGGGGACCTTTTGGGCTCACTTCTGTGAACCCAGAACCTAAGGTCAGTGTCTGACACATGGTAGGCAAAAACATCCTTCTATGAATGAACCCTGGCTAAGTAGCTTCTATTCTATCCTTGGTGTAATGAGCAGTCACTGATGGATCCTACAAATGGAACTGACATGGATTATTTATGTTATGAGGGTCAAATGAGAGAATGTACATGGAGGTGCTTGGTAAAGTAGAAGCTCCTGGAGACCATGTAACTGTGGTGCAATTGTCATCTGTGCATGTGAGAGGCTGTCGGCTGTCTCTGCCAGCACACCCAGTGAGCAATGCGTTTTCCACATGACCTCTTGCCATTGCAGACCGTCTGATGCCTCTTAGAGTCTAGAATGGATGGTTTTGATGAGAGCGATATGAGGGTATCAAATAGATGCTCAGTAAATGAATGTATGAATACACGAGAAGGCAAGTCCATGTTTACTCATTCCTCAGAACTTTGTTGAGTTCCTGCTCTGGGCCAGACACTGTTTTTCCTTTGGCAGTTTTAATTCTGCTGTCTCAGTTCTTAGTGGGTGCAAAATGATAGTGGGTTCAATCCTCCCTTTATTCGTTCAAACAGTCCCTCTGCTTTTCTCCCTGTGCTTTTGCCTCTCGTGGTAGGGACAGTGTCAGCGTGTTCTGAGGGAAGGTAGCATGGCTGATGATGTCCCGCTCTTTTTAAAAACCTCCTGCAACTTAAACTGTGCCCTCAGTCAAATAAACTATGTTGTCAAATCAACCACATGCAGTATCTCTAGTCAGTTACTGCTGGCTTTCAGCTTTCCACAGCTGAGCCCCATGTCCAAAGTTGCATTTTTTGTACTTTTTATAGATTTTTTTTCAATTTTTCACATTATGGCTCCTCTTCCCTGATTTATCTGCTGAAGCATTCATCTTCTGGCCCCCCTCCCCGGCATGGGCAATCCAAGGGGAGAGCCCATGACTTTGGTGTTGGGCTCTGGCAGACTCTGAATTCCAGGTCACTTGGTTAGCATTGATGATCTTCTCATTCTGTTTGATGTACAGTAGGCAAACTTTATAAATTAAATGATAAACCTCCCTCAAAGCCACTTGAAATGCTGCAGCAAGGTCTATATTTCATGGCCCCGTGGGAGATGTGAAAGCCTTGCCCTTGTTAGCCTTTGGGTGGGTGCTCTGTGTGGGATCCCACTGCCCTGGTGGTCTAATGAGGAGCTGGACCCTCCTGCAAGAGCTTGCAGTACCAGGCAGCCTGCAGGAAATGCACTGTAGAGCTGCAGCCACCCACCTGGTGTGTAGGGAAGGAGAAGGTGAAATTGACCGAGGATGTCAAGTAACATGGAGGACGTGTGACTTGGGGGATGACCGAATGGGCTGTAGCGAAGTGTAGGGCTGGAGAGTTCAAAGGAGTTTAGAAAATTTTTGGTCCACTGAAAATGGGTGCAGGAGGACACAAAATGGTATTTGAAGAAATCCATTTATTATGGTGTTTAGAGAAGGGGCAGACATACTCATACCTATAATACATAATTTAGGACCATAATCCTGTTAGCATCAAATAGGACATGTTGGAAGGGGGCTTGGCTGACCTCTTCAGAGGGGACTTCAATTTTCCAGTCAAAGCCGGTGCAGTTTTGAAATAGGGAACTCATAATAGAAATAGGAGGTTAACTTTCATGGGTAGACTTGACTGAATTTAGCAGTAATTGGACACGGAGGGTGAAGAAGAGGAAGGTGATGATGAGTCTGGACACATTGGGCTTGAAGTGCTTGCAGGTCTTTCAGATGAAGAGAATCCATGGTCAGGTGGTCTCTGAGGGCTGGAACTCAGGAGGGGGCATGGGCTAGGGGCACAGGTGGGGTTGGTGGCTAAAGCCCTGGGAAGGATCGACATGACCAAGGAAGAGAGTGTAGAGGGAGAAGAGGTAAAGACAGTGCCTGGAAAATGTGTGCACTTCCAGAGGAGAGGGAAGAAGAACCAGAGCGAGATGCTGAGAAGAAGCAACCAGAAAGCCAGGAGGGTGAGGAGATTGTGGCATCATGGAAGTCAATGTTGCTTGGTGGCTTGCAGTCCCTAAGATGTGGCTTCTCGGGTGTGCTAGAGCAGGTCCTGCAGGTTCTGTCCTGGTCTCCTCACCGGGCCCCCAGTTGCTTGTGTGTTGCCATTGCCCCTCGAGATATTGGCACCTGCTGCAGGCCCTGTGTCCTCCACCAGTAACTGCTACTGCCATCACTCTGGGCTTATGGAACTGTCCCCCAACACTGCTGAGACCAAGCTGTCATTTCAACAAGATCTTGAGGTGGGGAAAAACCCCCCAAAGAATTCTAGTCCAGAAGAATAGCTTAGAAGCACCTCTAGATGTCGTTATTCTCAGAGCTCCCAGGCAAGCTATGGCCTTGAGGTCCCTCCCAGGTCTCCTCCAAGTCTTCTCTGCCCCCTTCTCCTGGAGGTGCTCCAGACCAAACTCACACGGTGAAGGAGGATGGTTTTCTCTCTTCCTCTCTGAGGTCCTTTCCAGGTCTTCTTTCCTTGATAAGGGTGACTGCTTCCCAAGTTGACTAGATGGGAAAGGTCACACACATCTCGCCTCCCACCCCCATTGTTTGACGTTCAGTAGCAAAACTTTATAAATTAAAAGATAAAACCTCCCTGGAAGCTAGGGAGGTTTTAGAATAGGGTGGTGTCCTATTCTTGCGACCTGGGCAGGACAGATCAGTTAACAGCACAAGAGTACAACATCTGTACAATCTGGGGTGTGCCATCTCGACAACACATGTTGGTTGCTGGCTATCCATTCTGGAAGCTTTTCCCGACTTAATCATATGGATGAGCTGAAACTCATACCTGTGTAGCCTTCTTGCAGTCCTGGGGCCTCACCTCTGGATCCCCTGCAATCAGCACCTCAGCTAGAATCCACACAACTCTCCAAGACAACCATGTGGGAGAAAATCATGTGATTTTGAAAGATTTGGTTTAATACATACGCTCTCAATGGAGACCCATTTCTCAGCTAAGACCCATTTCTCTAGATGAATGCATTGTCCTCTCGGACTTACTGTGATGATGAAAATATTCTATATCCGTGCTATTCAATGTGGTGGCCATTTGCCACATGTGGTTACTGAGCATTAGAAATATGGCTGGTGAGAATGATGAACAGAATTCTTAATTTTATTACATTTTAACAATTTAAATGGCCTTATGTGGTTGGTGACTAGTATATTGGACTGCCCCGGCCTAGGTCATTTCTAAGGTCTCCTGCACCTTGAAGCTTCTGTAACTATACTGTGTATAGCCTTACTGGTGACAAAACTTCATCTCTTATCTCGTCTGTCTTTTTTTTTTTTTTTTTTTTGAGACAGAGTCTTGGTCTGTCGCCCGGACTGAAGTGCAGTAGTGCAATCTCGGCTCATTGCAACCTCCCTCTCCTGGGCTCAAGCTATCCTCCTGCCTCAGTCTCCAGAGTAGCTGGGACTACAGATGTGCACCATCATGCCCAGCTAATTTTTGTATTTTTTGTAGAGACTGGGTTTTGCCATATTGCCCAGGCTGGCCTCAAACTCCTGAGCTCAAGTGATCCACCAGCCTCAGCATCCTAAGTGCTGGGATTACAGGTGTGAGCCACCATGCCTGGCCTATCTCATCTTTTTTCTTTGCTTTTTTAGAGAGAGGGTCCGATCCTTCACCCACATTGGAGAATTAGTGGCATGATCATAGCTCACTGCAGCTTTAAACTCTTGGGTTCCAGTGATCTTCTCATTTCAGTCTCCTGAGTAGCTGGAACTATAGGCATGCATTACTATGCCCGGATAATTTTTTAATGTTTTATAGAGATGGGAGTCTTGCTATGTTGCCCAGGCTGAACTTGAACTCCTGGCCTCAAGCAGTCTTCCTGCCTTGGCCTCAAAGTACTGTGATAACAGGCATGTGAGCCACCGTGCCAGGCCCAAATCCTCATCTCGTAAGGGTAGAATTCAGTTCAATCTTTGGAAACAGCCGAAAGATATTTAGCATTAATTGTATTGAATATGGTACATAGTTGAGATTTTAATATTATATTTTAAGAGTACAACATATGTTACCTCTCTATACTGAGACAATACTAACTCTGAAACTCAGATTGCTAAAAAAAGTTCCAAAAATATTTAACACAATTATCAATCTTTTAAATGCTGTGTATAGCTTTTCATAATCTACCTAAGGACAACAGATAATCTAATAATATGATATTATATATAACACTTAATGAACATTTATATACCAGGCACTGTGTTGTGTTGTTTCATTATAAATATCTCCACTTTAAAGATAGGAAATCGAGGTTTAGAAAGTTTAAACAACTTGCCTATAGTCACCCAGGAAGCAAGGATTTCAAACTCAGGTCTCTCTGTCTCCAAAGTTTAAGCTTTTAACACTTACACAATTTTTGTTTTCTTTTAAAAAGAATAGTTGTTAATATATAGTGTTTTGATTTCCATTACAGTTTTAATGAATACAGCACATAGAATTGATCTTTCAAAACAAGATAATTCAGCCTGTTTTAGATAATCTGCTTCTTTTATTTCTAACATTTTAGCGAAACTTGATACTTTTTCCTCTTACCAAGTTTAATGACAGTTAGTTTCTCTGATGGCACTTTCCATTTCATATTTTAGCAAGATTTTAATAAGAATAACCTACTGGATAAGGTTGCAAACAGCGTTTTTTAAAATTGCAAGATTACTAACAAACGTACCTTCCTTCCTTCCCTCCCTCCCTCCCTTCCTTTCTCTTTCTCTCTCTTTCTATCCTTGTTTCTTTCTTTTTTTTGAGACAGTCTTGCTCTTGTCACCTGGGCTGGAGTGTAGTGGTGTGATCTCGGCTCATTGCAACCTCTGCTTCCCGGGTTCAAGCTATCCTCCTGCCCCGGCCTCCTCCCCAGTAGCTGGGACTACAGGTGTGTGGCACTACGCCTGGCTAATTTTTGTATTTTTAGTAGAGATGGAGTTTCCCCATCTTGGCCAGGCTGGTCTCGAACTCCTGACCTCATGATCCACCCACTTCGGCCTCCCAAAGTGCTAGGGTTACGGGCATGAGCCACCGTACCCTGCCAAGTGTTTCTTTTTCATTAGAGGCTCTTTTCCAGCGTCCAATTAAAAATAAGTTTGTTGACAAGTATCGGGGGAATCTTTCCTCCAACTGATTTAATTGGTAAATGTCTGAGTGGTGTATGTTCATGCCCGCTGGTGGGATTCCTTCCTGTGCGGTTTCTCCTCTTTGTGGACCTTGCTCTCCCGTTTGTTTGCTCACCCAATGAACTCACGGCATTTTCAGTCTCTCTTCTCTGTTACCAGAGGCCCTCGTCATCTCCTTCAAACTCAAACAAGCAGATTTTCCTTGGCTGGATGGCTCAGGTGTCTTGCCTTCTTTCTATGCCTGGCTTCTCAGTTGAGCTGTCTGTTTTTGCCCCCTTCTGCTGCAAACTGATGGTGCTTCTCCCTCTGCCATTCTGCACACTGAGCCTTCCTCTAGCAATTGATGAATCTGCTCTCTGGAGGGCCAGCAGTGCTTGAGGACAAGACATCAGTAGCATTGGTACATGTGGGCCACTCCTGCCTTCTTGAAATCTTCTCCTCTGTGGGCTGCCATAACCCAGTTCTTTTAATTAAGGGGTTTATTTTCTCTGACTATTCCTTTTCTGTGTGTGTGTGTGTGTGTGTGTGTGTGTGTGTGTTCAAAGACTCAATTGTTTCTTCCTCTCTCTAAATCATGTTTTCTCAACCTTGACACTGTTGACATATTTTGGATGAGATAATTCTTTGTTGTGTGGGGTGTCCGGTGCATTGCAGAATGTTTAGTGGCAGCCCTGATCTCTATCAGTTGGATGCAGTAACACTAGCCCACTCACCCCTGAGTTGTGACAACCAAAAATGTTGCTAGACTTTGCCAAATGTCCCTTGGGAGACAGAAATCACCCCAAATGAGGACCACTGCCCTGCACCAAAGATCTCCCCACTGAGGTGATGAAATAAAAATCACCCTGTGGGTTTGGTTATCACTTTCGTTCAGCTTAATCCTGTACTTGAATTTCCTCTGTGTCTTGAGGTTTTAGCCTCTTTCCTACTCCCTATAAGACCATTGAAACATAATGTCTCATCCCCATCCCAAACTCAATCCAGGCAAAACCAAGTCATCATCTGCAGCCCTCCTCTCCCCACCCCCGACTTCTCCAGCTCCGTTCATTCTTCTCCCATTTGTCCAGATTTTGAAACACCATTTGTTTTTAAAGCCTCGTTTTTTCTCAGAACCCCCACATCCAATCAGTCCCCAGCTGTTCTAATTTTCCTTGGGAGTCATTTCTGCTTCCTGCCTTCCTGTTTTAAGCCCACGTTGCTTCAAATGCACATTTTTATTACAGCATTAGCTCTTCGCCCTGGCTCCAGGCATTCTGTTTCATCCTGCACAGCGCTATCAAAAGACACTTTTAAATGACTGCCAAATTTATGTTCCTTCAATAACAAAAGGTGAGAAAATCAAATTAAAACGCCCCCTGCCTGGCTTTAAAGACCTTCACATCAGACCTCTACTAGAATCTCCCTTTGCAGGCCAGTTGTGGTGGCTCACGCCTGTAATCCCAGCACTTTGGGAGGCCGAGGCAGGCGGATCACTTGAGGCCAGCAGTCCGAGACCAGCCTGGCCAACATGGTGAAACCCCATCTCTACCAAAAAATATAAAAATTAGGCTGGGTGTGGTGGCGCCTGCCTGTAATCCCAGCTACATGGGAAGCTGAGGCAGAGAATTCATTGAACTTGGGAGGTGGAGGCTGCAGTAAGCTGAGATTGTGCCATGGCACTCAGGCCTGGGCAACAGAGCGAGACTCTGTCTCAAAAAATAAAATAAAAAAAAGAGATCTGCCTTTGCCGCCTCACTTCTTCACCATCCCAGCCTTCTTACCCTCCTCTTCCCTCCAGAGCTCTGGGCTCACTCCCACACCTTTGCTTTCTATATTTTATGTATTGTGGTAAAATATGTGAGACAAAAACTTACCATTTTCACCTTTTAAAAAAATTTAGGAAGCCTTCTTTTAAAAAATTGTGGTAAAATACACATAACAATACTTTTACCATCTTAACTATTTTTCAAGGGTACAATTCAGTGGCATTAAGCACATTCACAATGTTGTGCGACCATCACTACTATCCATTTCCAGAACTTTCTCGTCATCCCAAACAGAAACTCTGTACCCATTAAATCAAACTCACCGTTCTCCCCCACCCTTGGTAACCTCGATTCTACTTTCTGTCTCTGAGTTTGCCTATTCTTGGTACCTCATATAAATGAAATCATACAATATTCGTCTCTTTGTGTTTGACTTCACTTACCACGATGTTTTCAAGGTTAATCAGTGCTGTAGCTTTTATTACAGTTTCATTTACTTTTATGGCTGAATACTATTCCATGGTATGTATATCTGTATCCGTGCATTACTTGAGCTACTCCTTAGCCAACGATGCCTTTCATTTAATCTTCAGTTATCGAATTTTAAGGCTCTGATCAAACTCCACTTTCTCTTTGAAACCTCCCATGAAGTTCAAGGGCACATTAATTCCCATTCCTAAGTAGAACATTGCATACCTAAATATTTGCAACACATAACTGATTATATATTTTCCCTTTCTTGTATTTTATAATGTGGAACTTTATGACTCTCCTTCTCTTTTCACTATTTTATTACACATGTTTCTTTCCAGTAGAGTACTTGGCAGACAGCTGCTTCTGAAATACTTGTTGATTGACTGACTACTTGTTTTCAGGAAATCAGTTTATCTCTTTAAAGAAGGTATATACAGAAACTGGTTTGGCATAAGCAAGTGTGTGTTTCATTTTGTTTTATCAGCAGATATTTAGCTGTATTTGTTTCTATTTTCTTTGTTAGCCATTTAAAATAAAAGAACATAGTGGCTCTGCAAGTAAGTAATTTATTTTCTTCTTCTCTAGCATTTCTTGAGGGCACTGTGTTTTCATTTCTGAGTCCCTCAGCTGTACACTCTCAGGCTCTGTTAACTCCCTCTTAGTTTCTCTCATTCCCCTCCCATTCTCCAGCCCCACCCACAGCATACCCCCACCCCAAACACACACACTCCCACTTCTACACCCTTGCTCAATACTTTATGTTGCTGTGAAAGAGGCATTGCTCAGGAGGGTCCTGCTATTACAGGAGAGCACGTTGCCATTGGTGGTTTCGGCCAATTGATGAAAATAAGTACCTTTCAAAGGATCAGTTAATTGCAAAAGTCTGGTTTCAACTCTAAAGTGAGCCTGACACTATTTAGAGGTTTCTTATTATCTACCTAAATTGTTTCCATGAAGTTATTTTTTTCCCCAGTGTTGAAGAAATCCTCTCTTGCTATATCTTGTTGGAATCACTTATAAAAGAAACATTATTTTCCCTTCATGATACGAGTCTGCCCCTTAACAGCTTAATCATTTTTCAGTGATGTACTTTCTCTTGTTTTTCAAGAGTTTAGAATTATAAATGAGTGACAATCTTTCTGTTAATCACATAATGCTGATGTTCCTTGAACTTGACGAACCTAGCTCTCAATCTGTAACATTTTACAAATATTTCTTAGAAAGATGATCTCTAAATGATCAGAATTCCTACAAATGCATTTCAATTTGTTTTTTCGGCAAGAGCTTAATTCTCCCTGAAGGGATTCATCTCATTCACTCAGCATTATGTTTCTCCTGGAAATTCTTTTTTTTTTTTTTTTTTTTTTTTTTTTTTGAGGCGGAGTCTCGCTCTGTCGCCCGGACTGGAGTGCAGTGGCCAGATCTCAGCTCACTGCAAGCTCCGCCTCCCGGGTTTACGCCATTCTCCTGCCTCAGCCTCCTGAGTAGCTGGGACTACAGGCGCCCGCCACCTCGCCCGGCTAGTTTTTGTATTTTTAGTAGAGACGGGGTTTCACCGTGTTAGCCAGGATGGTCTCGATCTCCTGACCTCGTGATCCACCCATCTCGGCCTCCCAAAGTGCTGGGATTACAGGCTTGAGCCACCGCGCCCGGCCTCTCCTGGAAATTCTTCATTCCAGTGCCAAACATCTGCATTTCTATGTTAATAACATTACACTCACTTTTGCCCTATGCTTTAAGGATCTTAGACTTCTCTTTAAAAAAAGTGAACATTCTCCTCTCTTAAGAAGATTGCGCAAATGTCTAGCCATAGTAATAAAAATCATTATGAATTTTCTTAAGACTTTATGTCCACCTAATATAGAATAATTTGGGGCCTAGTTTATAGATGCTACATTCTCATTCGTTTCTATGTGCAAAAATTCATATTTTGTTAAGCATTAAGTTTTATTTATTTATTTGTTTATATAACAGATATTTAGTGATAACTTATTGAATGTTAGGCACTGTGGTAGGCACTGGACATATGATAACAAAGAAGGTGTATACGACACTGGACATATGATAACAAAGAAGGTGTATACAACCCTGCTATTCCAGATTGCAAAGTCTATGGGAAGATACACAGGAGTAAATAGCCAAGTACAAAATGGTGGGGCGAGTACTCAAATACGAGAAGTTCAGACTGTGCTGTGAGGGCTAGTAGTAATACTAATGATGATGATAATAACAAATGCACGCATGGCACGGCTATCATTTAATCTTCACAACTCTATGATGTTGGCACTTATTTATCTTCTTTTCCATATAAGGAAATTGAGGGACAGAAATATTAAGTAAGTAGTCTAAAATCCTACTGCTAATAAGTGGCAGAGTGGATATTTAGTGACACCTAAATCATATTTAGTGATATTGAGAAGGCTTCCTTCTCAATGCTGTGTAAGCTTGGAGCTCACAATGAGAGGAAGTTTCAGGAAAAAGGGCTAGAGGAGGCACATCCCACATAGAAGGAATAATATATATAAACCCTGGCATAGAAAAGGGCAAATCATGTTCAATTTCAGCATGTGGAGGCTGAAAGGGAGAAAGTGGTGAATTACCAGTGTGGTGTAAGAAGAGGCAGACAGTAAAGGGTGAGGCAGGCCACATCCAAGGGCTTAGATTTTATCTTCAGAAGAGTAGGGTGTCATTGAAGCAGGATGACCGTGTGATCCAATCCTCTGGTAGGGGAGCTGAGAATGGATTTGTGGGAGGTGACAGCATTTGTGGGGACTTCCACTGGATGGCCACTGCTGTAATTCAGACAAGAGGTGATGACGGCTTGCTCCAGGGTGAATGACAGTGGGAGCAGAGAGAGTGAGTGGAATGTCAGCGATCTATGAGAAAGTGTCCACGGAGATGGGTGGCTGGTTGTACCCGGGATATGGAGAAAGGTGACCGATGCTCTTTCTTGGGTCATGTGGGAGCTAATGGTGCCATCTTTTAAGATAGGGAAAAGAGAAAGCAGAACAGACTTGGTGTGAGAGGGAGATGAGTTCATAGTGCAGATGATTTGGGGCATGTTTTGTTTGAGGGATGGGTGGCTGGAAGGCAGTTGGATAGATAGGTATGAAGCTTAAGAGACAGATGAAGCTTACGGGACAGATCTGAGGTGTAGTTACACTTTTGGGAGCCTTCATCATTTAGATGATAACTGAAGGCCTAGATGCCCATCAGATTGCCCTGATGCCCATGAGATTGCCCTGGGGCAGGTAAAGTGAGAAGAAAAGAGGAACCAGGCCAGTTCTGAAGAACGACAACATTAAATGAACCAACAAGGGAAGAGGCTCCCTTAGTGGAAACGGAGAAGGGACGGAGGGAAAGGCAGGAGAAAATCCAGTGGAATTTGTTGGCAAAGAAGCTGAAGAAAAAGACTTCAGGACGAAGAGTACAGACTTCAATGTCAAGTTCTACCAAGAACTCAAGAAAAATGAAGGACAAGTGGGCTGATTGTAGATGATCTTGGTAAGAGCAATTTCAATGGAGTGGTAGGAGGGAATTACCAGCGTGGTGTAAGAAGAGTCAGACAGTAAAGGGTGAGGCAGGCCACATCCGAGAGCTTGGATTTTATCTTGTCAGTGGCATGAGTAGAGAAAATAAGGGGAGGTTTGTAGAAAAACATGACTGTACACAAATTTCCTATAGAGGTTTGACAGTGAAGGGGCAGAGAGAGAAACCTGGAGGGAAAGAGAGGGTGGAAAGAATGTGTTTTTCAAGACAGGAGACTTGAACAAGTTTAATTGCTGTTGGAAAGGAATAGGCAGAGAGAGAGAGAAAGAGGAGAGGGAGAGAGATTAAACATCCAAGATAAGAAAGTGGGAAAAATGAATAATTGATAGGTCAGGGTCACCAAGAAGGCGGGAGGTGATGGGAATCTTGGCCCAGGGACCGGTCACTTTCACCTAGTGAGAATGGTGAAGCTGCAGGGAAGTTTCGCGGTAGCAACGAGAGTGTTGCAAACTGGTGACAGCGTCTGCTTTCTTGGTAATCTAGATGTGAGACCACCTGATGAGAGAGAGCGGGGGCGATGGTGCCGCTGAAGGTTTCAGGACAGTTCTGAAGGTTTTAACAGCTGCTGGTTGAATGGAGAGAGGTGACGAAAGAAGCAGGCAGACTGGCAGATAGCCTGGGAGGGGCTGGAAACCACGCCATCATGGGGCAACCATTTCACAGACACATGCGTTTCTGTGGCATCCTGAGCACATGTTCAGAAAATGTGGGCAGGTAGATGGATGAAAGGTGGGGAGATTTTGTGGGAGTCTGTGACAGAATGGGAATAGTGAGGGGAGTTGGAGGTATTGGTGAAGAAATGGTTGAAGTGATAGTCTTTGGACTCAGATTGGCTCTGAAAGGCAGTGTGGATGGATGGGGTTGACAGGGAGAAGCTGGGGACTGGGAGTGTTGATGTTGAAGAGCGGATGTGATGGGGAATTGAGTGCTGGAGCCCATGGCCTCACAATGCCCGGCTTAAATAGAATCTTTCAAAGATGGGACATTTGCATATGGAGAAGGCCCAGTGGAGGGGCTGTGGGTCTGAGTAACAGAGGGGAATGGAGAGGTGAGCTGGGCTGGCCCAGGAGGGCGCTTCCTGGCTGCCCTGAGATGTCTCAGCACTGGTTGGGGCTTCAGGACCAATTTCATTGTGATCTGACATTGATTTAGGTGGCAAGGGGGAGATTACTCAGGCTTCTCTCCTTGTTCACAGTTGCTAGAGAATGAAATACAAGCCCCAGAGTCAAAGTCGTTGATTTCTTTCTCCAGATTGGATCATCTAATATCAACCCTGAACCATTTCTGAGTATGGAAATATCCATGCCAGTTTCCATTTCTAGAAGAAAAAGATGTCATTCGGTCAAATAAAAAGGTACATTATGATACAAGGACAGTGTCAAATGATTCTCCAAGAGGCAATGATGGTAGTTGGCCCTTTGAAGGACTGAGGGAGTTGGTTCTCCAGGGGAAGGGAAACCCCAGCTGACATTTCGGAGATAGTATTTTTTTCCTCCTGATTTTGAAAGGATAAGCAAATAGTTTTCATTGGACAGTGAGAATTTGGGGGTGATTTGAGGTTGGGGTGGGGAGAAGGCTTTACTTTTTATTTTACTCATTGGTACAATGAAATTATTTTTATGGTGATAAATTACTACTTTTATAATAAAACTTTTTAAAAAAAAAACACAAACATATGAAAAGGAAAGAAAGGAAAGGAAGAGAAGGAGGAAGGAAGGAGAGAAGGAAGAAAGGAAGGGAGGGAAGGTGGGGGTGTGGAATTAGAGCAAAGGGAAATGTAGAGAGAGAGAGCTAAATGGAATTAGGCAAAGAATTTTTCAGAAATGTGGAGGAGAAGGTCGGGTGTATGTGATAAGAAACAGACTCACAGCGACCGCAAGGTCACTGACTACTCGAAGCCTAGCTTTTCTGGCTCCATGGCAGTAGTTTCCAAACTTTGTTGTACATTAGAATTACCTGGGGAGATTTATCAACTGTGATAGCCAGGTGTACTCTGAACTGATGAAATCAGGAGGTCGTGGGCTGGGAGCAGGTATCATTGTTTTTTAATGATCCCAGGACATTCCCTTGTGCAGCAAAGTTTGGGAACAGAAATTTCTCCTATGGGTTTGCATAAGGTCACGTCCCGCAGTGCAGTGGGCATCCCTTCAACAGTGTCGCCCCCTAGCGAGAGTTTCTGATGCTGGCGGAAGCTCTCTTCAACACACCCTGGGGCACCACACTCAGCTGTGGTTCAGTACAAACACATCTGGGATGGGGGTTTCAGGTGTGTGTGGCTCTCTAGTGAAGTGGCTTGGCCCAGGGGTTGAATTTAGATATTCTAGAATAGTGGTTTTCAAGCTGGTTCTGGGAAGCCCTGGGAAACTAGAGAGGGGGTCCAGTAGGCAGAGGCTACCCTCTGCACTTCAACCAGGGCTGCTCTAATTAGATTGTTTCATATTTTGGACTTCCAGGTAAGACATTGTTTGGAAAAATACTTCTTAAGATAGAGAGATGACTTACTCCTGTAATCCCAGCATTTTGGGAGGCCAAGGCAGGTGGATCACTTGAGGTTGGGAGTTTGAGACTAGCCTGACCAACATGGAGAAACCTCATCTCTACTAAAAATACAAAATGTAGCTGGGCGTGGTGGAGCAAGTCTGTAATCCTGGCTACTCAGGAGGCTGAGGCAGGAGAATCACTTGAACCTGGGAGGCGGAGGTTTCAGTGAGCCAAGATTGTGCCATTGCACTCCAGTGAAACTCTGTCTCAAAAAAAAACGTGTGTGTGTGTGTGTGTGTGTGCGCATATAAAAGAGAGAGATAGAGAGAGACAGAGAATCATTGATCTAGAATAGGGCTTGGTCAACTGTGGCCGGGGAACTAAAAATAGTTTTCTATTTTTACATGATTGGAAAAAAAATTCATGACACATAAAAAGATATGAGATTCAAATTTCAGGGTTCATACATAGAGTTTTACTGAACACAGCCATTCATTTATATATTGTCTATGGCTGCTCTGCGGCAGAGTTGGGTAGTTGGGATAAAGACCATATGGCCGGCAAATCCTCAGATATTTACTGTCTGGCTCCTCGCCGAAAGTATTTGCCAACTTCTATTCTAAAAGAATCAATGGAAGTCCTTGTTTTTTTGTGTTTGTTTTTGCAGTTTGGTAATAGGCATCTCATAATTTCTATCAGAAAATTGAGAGAATGTACATGTGCGTCATCTGTACAACAAATATGCTCTGTGTGTGTGTGTGTGTGTGTGTGTGTGTGTGTGTCTATGAGAGAGAGAGAGGGAGAGAGAGAGAATTTACTCATTTCTAGACCTGTTTTCTCACTGCCCTGATTTCTGCCTTCTTGCCTTGTAAGATAAATATGTATCATTATTTTTTCTCCCTTGAAATAGACTTTTTTTTTTTTTTTATAGCAGTGGTAGGTTCACAGCAGACTTAAGCAGAAAGAACAGAGAGTTCCCATATACCACCTTCCCCACCAAAAGAGCCTCCTTTCCTGTCAGCATCCCTTATCAGAGTGGTACACGTGTTACAACTGAGAAAACTACATCACCGTCACCCAAAGCCCATAGGGTACATTAGGGTTCATTCTCGGTGTCGTACATTCTGTGGGTTTGGACAAATGTATAAGGATGTGCATCCACCATTACAGTATCATGCAGAGTAGTTTCACTGCCCTGAAGCCCACCTACTCAACCCTCCCTCTCCCCACCCCTGGTTGATCTTTTTACTGTCTTCATAGTTTTGCCTTTTCCAAAGTGTCGTATAGTTGACATCATATAGTCTCTCTCTGTCACCCAGGCTGGAGTGCAGTGGTGCAGTCATAACTCAATTTAACCTTGAACTCCTGGGCTCGAGGGATCCTCCTTGTTCTGCCTTCTGAATAGCTGGGACTATAAGTATGCACCACACGTCTGGCTAATGTTTTTATTTTTTGCTAGTTGTCCAAGCTGGTCTTGAATTCCTGGCCTCAAGTAATCCTCTCACCTCAGCTTCCCAAAGGGCTAGGATTCCAGGCATGAGCCCAGATGGGCGTCTTTCAGTTAGTAGTATTTATTTCAAGTTCTTCCGTATCATTCTTCTTGATATTTGATTAAGGGCTGGGCCAGGTAGGGATGGATCCTGGATACCAATTTTCAAGGGCTGTTATTAAAATGGAAAAAATGGACTTTTTCCAGAAATCTTCTTGGGAAGAGTGTTGTGCATGGACTAGGATGCAAGGCTCCCAAGGGTCAAAGTCTTAAGGGGAGGTCAGTGAACTCCATTCTGTGGAGGGAGAATGCAGTCAACTGCAGGGTGAGGGTTTTGCTGAGTGGGGTCTGTAAGTTTGTAAGCAGAGTAGAATTGCTAAGAATTAAAACACCTAAAGTTCCATAAAAGATGTGCCCCCTTTTTGTTTTCTCACACAATACCAGGCCTCTAATCTAAATAAATGGTGCCCCAAGAATTTAAAGAACATTGCTGCCAAATTTTTAGCCTGCCTGGAGTGGTCCTATGTCTTAGAATGGCCCAAGATACATATTTTTATTAGAAGGATCACCAGCTTTGGAAGATTGAATTCTTACTTCAATCCTTATCTTAACTTTAACCACATGTTTTGGTGGCTTTTTAAATTTCTTTTTTTGCATGGTTGCTAATAAATACATCATTTACAACATCCAGTGAGGTCACTAAATGACATCTGTGAATGTTTGCATTGTTTGAACAACTTGCTGTACCAGAAACGTGGTGTTGTCAATTGACCATTTGATTCCCAAAGTCTTATCCTTGTCAAAAACTTAATTTAGGGAGTGTCAGAGAGGGGTATTTGGAACTGGGGCTCATTAGATACCTCATAATTATATTGTACTTATCACTTCTGTTCAATTCAACCAAATTTACTGAAAGTCTGCTATGGACATGGCATGGCAGAGGGTGAATGAGGCATAGTCAGCTCTTGGCACTTAGTTAATGGAAATTATGTTTCCTATGTTCCTCCATTTCTTTTTCCGTAGGTCCAGCTGAATCCAGAACTTGGTGTTAAGAATGGCACCTTGGGAGCTGGCATGCTTCCCCGGGGCTCCGGGCTGACTTCTATCTCTGCAAAGAGGACCTTAGAACCCAGGAGCCAGAGGAACCAGGGCAAGCGGTCCCAGGGGCATTCTCTGGAGCTTCCTGAACCCACTGGGAGCCCCACATCAGAAAGCTGTGGTGGCACTTTGTGGAAAAGCCCTGGCAGGTCATTCCAGGCCAGCAACCCAGCTACGGGTTCCCACCTACACCTGTCTTCTCATCACCTTGAATCCGGAGCCAGAATGAAGGTCCTCAACCGGGAAAACAGCTTTCAGAAGCTTGAGGCCGAGACGAATGTTGACACTGGGTTCACCATCATAAATTCTGAATCCAGGCAGACTTATTTTGGTGGATTTCCAAGGGATTTGCAGACCAGCCAGCCACCATTCTGCTTGCCAGCCTCTTCCTTGGGAGTGGCTACCTCCAAAAACAACAGTGTCCTTAAGGAAAGAGTCTCTCCTTTGCCACTTGCTGGCCAAAGGGACCTTGGTACTAGGAAGATAATTTCAAAATGTCTCTTTCACCTGCAAGTTCAGGGTGAAGAAAAAGAAGAAGACGAAGAAGAATTCTTTATATAGCATAAAATAAATGTGGTTTTCTAAAACACAAGATCAGATAGAATGTTCTAGAAATGGAGTACTGACCCAGAATCAGCCTGTTAGTTGTTCATCTGAGAGAGTCTGAATGCTCCCCATGCACAATCTGTATTGATTTTGTTTCAAATGTTCAAAGTGTAAAGGTGCTGGGAATGATTGTTTATTTGCAATCACAGTCATAAGAGAACACAGCCAACACACAGGGAAAAAACGGAATGCTTTTGTTCCCTGGAGATGCACTAACCCAGCTGGATGTGTTGAATCCAGCACCTATCAGGATAATTGCATTGTATGCAAATGAATCGGTATGTTATACAACACTAATTAGTGTCTGTAATTTGGTTTTAATTTTTACTTAGGTTGCATAGCTCATCCCCCTGGACAATATGGACTGCTATTTATCCTTCAGTGCTTTTTAATTTTCATGTGACCTCTTTTGGTAACTAGGCCTTGTTCACCACATACCCTCTTGTGATTTTGCCTTTGAAGTTGTTTGTATCTGGAATGAGTGAAAATGCAAAGAGTTTTGAAAATTATAAACAGTTAATTTTGTTTTCCTGTTTAATGAGCCAAAATACTGGAAGCCAGAAAATCAGGTTAAAAATGAATGCTAGGCTCTAGGGTTTTCTTGCTCATCTGCTTCTCATTTGTTTCTGCACTATGTCAAAGAGGACAGTGGTTCTTGCTACAAACCAAAGAGGAACGTTGAGCACAGTGGGAAAATTGGACTGGTTAATCTGGTCACTGGAGCAGGACTTGGGTTCTTCTGGCCACATTTTGACTCCCAGATTCCTTTACAAAACACACTCATTCATTCATTTATATATGTTCATCCAATAAACATTTTTTGAATACCTATATTGGAATAAGACATGGTGTATATGGTATATTTACATTCTGGGGCCATGAAACCCAAAAAAGTATTTATGGTTTCACCACTATAATAAATTCATTCTACCAACTCTTAAAAAGATATTGAATTCCAAATACCTTCCTCCAAAAACTTTTTCCACAGTCGAGGCCCACTCTTGCCACATAATGGTGTAATAAGCATTTGCAACCTGCAGATGGAGACTGGGCATATTGTGAATTCAATTATAATTGCAATGGACAAATTCTCAGTTGCCCATATGCAGAATTTTTTGGTTATGTCTGTACACACATTTTTTTTTTCTTTCTTTTTTTTTTTGAGACTGAGTCTCGCTCTGTCACCCAGGCTGGAGTGCTGTGGCCGGATCTCAGCTCACTGCAAGCTCCGCCTCCCAGGTTTACGCCATTCTCCTGCCTCAGCCTCCGGAGTAGCTGGGACTACAGGCGCCGCCACCTCGCCCTGCTAGTTTTTTTTTTTTTTTTTTTGAGGCGGAGTCTCGCTCTGTCGCCCGGACTGGAGTGCAGTGGCCTGATCTCAGCTCACTGCAAGCTCCGCCTCCCGGGTTTACGCCATTCTCCTGCCTCAGCCTCCCGAGGAGCTGGGACTACAGGCGCCCGCCACCTCGCCCGGCTAGTTTTTGTATTTTTTTTAGTAGAGACGGGGTTTCACCGTGTTAGCCAGGATGGTCTCGATCTCCTGACCTCGTGATCCGCCCGTCTCGGCCTCCCAAAGTGCTGGGATTACAGGCTTGAGCCACCGCGCCCGGCCTGTACACACATTTTAAAAAAAACCTGAGGCCTGTGTTTCAGTTCATTTATAAGGTTATTCAATTCCATGAACTTCACTTTCAGAACAGATGTTACATAAGAGTATAAATGTTGATTTAGCTGGATCTTTTGGAGACTTGGAGACTTACTACACCTAACTGGAGACGGAGATGAGTTCAGCCCTAAAGTCAAATCTTACAAAAGTGAGACTAGGCTGATTTTGGGTGCTCTTCTCAGCAAAAGGGATAGAAACGGAGGAGAGTTGTAAATAGACAAAGACAGGACTCCTCAGTTGATATTTTTTGTCCTTAAAACATCAACATATTCTCATTCCCATTTTCTCTCTCTCTCCCCTAGACTACAGTTTGATTTTAGAAAATGGGATGAAGAGTTTAACTTTGGTATGGCTTTCTATAATAAGAGTTAAAAAAAAAAAAAAGGAAGTTGCACTACTCAACTTTGAATAAGCACAGCAGGAAGAAGTTTTGAAATTTACTTCCCACTTTTTTTGATGTTATCTAAATTTTCTTAATATAATACCTGAAAATCATAAAGAATATTGAGAAATGTGAATCAGGCACTTTACAAAATTGACTTGTAAAATAATCTACCCTTAAAATGTCATCTATTCTATCCTACTTGTATTATTCAGGCTTCCCTAGAGGAACACAACTAATAGGATAGATGTATATATGAAAAGGAGTTTATGAAGGAGAATTGACTCATACAATCACAAGGTGAAGTCCCACAATAGGCTGTCTGCAAGCTTAGGAGCAAGGAAGCCAGTCCAAGTCCCAAAACCTCAAAAGTAAGGAAGCCGACAGAGCTTCTGTGGCCTGTGGCCCTTGGTCTGTGGCCAAAGGCCCTAGAACCCCTGGTGAATCACTGGTGTAAGTCTAAGACTCCAAAGCTGAAGAACTTGGAGTCTGATGTTCAAGGGCAGGAAGCATCCAGCACGGGAGAATGATGAAGAACGGAAGACTCAGCCAGTCTAGTCCTTCCACGTTCTTCTGCCTGCTCTATTTTAGCCATGCTGGCAGCTGATTAGACGGTGCCCACCAGACTCAGGGTGGGTCTGCCTCTCCCAGTCCACTGACTCAAATGTTAATTTCCTTTGGTAACACCTTCACAGACACACCCAGGAACAATACTTTGCATCCTTCAATCCAATCAAGTTGATCCTCAATATTAACCATCACACTACCCAATATAGGAATTCAATTTACAACATGATGGGATGGAAATACTAGTGGACTGGGCGGGGGAGGCCCAGATTTTGGTTTCACTTTTTAAATTTACTATTGATGTGACCTTGAGCATGTCAGGCTCCTTGGTCCTCTGTTGCTTTATCAACTGTAACAAAAGATTGTTAGGGGAATCAAGATGATGTATATGAAAGCATATGGATTTCATGAAGCATTATAAATGTGTGAGTTTTTTATGATTATTGTATTATTTTGTATATTATATAATATAGTGTATTATTAATACTATTGGTCCTTCGGACCCACAGTTTAAAAATGTCATGAGAACAAAGGTCTTTTTTTGAAACAAGTTTTAGTGAAATCAATGAGGCAATAAAAATAAATTCACCTTTCTGAGATTTGTACAACGTGTACCATTTACTTTATGTTTCTATAGCTAAGAGGAAAATTATTTATAACAAATAATCAAATGCATCCCACAGTTCAATAGAGATTATATACAACAGGGATAAACTATGAACTAGCTCAATCCAATTTATCAAATTAATTAATCTTAAATTATACAGTATTCCTTAAAAAGGTATAATGTGTCACTTTTTAAATCTGAAAATCTTCTGATGATCAGAATACTTTATTTTTCTATAAATAAAATCCACATCTATTGTGAGTTCAGTCCTAGACTGCTGCAAAAAAGCAAGTCCCATGAATGTTTTAGTTTCCCAGTGCATGTAAAAGTTATGGTTATAATATACAGTAGCCTATTAAGTGTGCAATAGCATTATGTCTGAAAAAAACCAATGTACATACTTTAATTAAAATATTTTATTGCTAAAAATTGCTAATGATCATCTGAGCCTTCAACGAGTCATAATCCTTTTGCTGGTGGAGGGTCTTGCCTTGATGTTGATGGCTTCTGACTGATCAGGGTGGTGGTTGCTGAAGACTGGGGTGGCTGTGGCAATTTCTTAAAATAAGACAACAGTGAAGTTTGCTACGTCAGTCAGGACTCTTCCTTTTGTGAAAGATTTCTCTGCAGCATGTGATGCTGTTTGGTAACCTTTTGCCCACAGTAGAACTTCTCTCAAAATTGAAGTCAATCCTTTTAAACCCTGCTGTTGCTTCATCAACTAAGTTTATGGAATATTCCCAGTCCTTTGTTGTCATTTCAACAATGTACAGTATCTTCATCAAGAGTAATTTCCATCTAAACAAACCACTTTCTTTGCTTATCCACAAAAAGCAACCCCTTATCTGTTCAAGTCTTATTATGACACTGAAGCAATTCGGTCACATCTTCAGGCTCCACTTCTAATTCTAGTTCTCTTGTTCTTCTTCTGCTAATTGACAATGCTCTTGGTCACCCCAGAGCTCTGATGGAGATGTACAAGGAGGTGACTGTTGTTTTCATGCTGCTAACATAACATTCATTTTAGCCCACGGTTCAAAGAGTTAGTTCTACTTTCAAGTCTGCAGTTACTTCCTTCACTGAAGTCTTGAACCCCTCAAGGTCAATCATGAGGGCTGGAATCAGTTTCTTCCAAACTCCTGTTCAAGTTGCTATTTTGACTTCCTCTCATGAATCACAAATGTTCTTAATGGCATCTGGCATAGTGAATCCCTTCCAGAAGGTTTTCAATTTACTTTTCTCAAATCTATCAGAGGAATCACTATCTATGGCAGCTATAGCCTTACAAATTAGATTTTTAAAATCTTGAGACTTGAAAGTAGAAATGACTCCTTGATCCATGGGCTAGAACAGATGTTGTGTTAATAGGCATGAAAACAACATTTATCTCTTTGTACATCTCCATCAGAGCTCTTGAGTGACCAAGTGGATTGTCAATTAACAGTAATATTTTGAAAGGAACTTTTTTTTTTTTTTTTTTTCTGAGCAATGGGTCTCAACAGTGGGCTTAAAATATTCAGTAAATCACACTGCAAACAGATGTGCTGTCATCCAGGCTTTCTTGTTCCATTTATAGAGAACAGACTGTGTAGATTTAGCATACTTCTTCAGGATCCTAGGATTTGCAGAATGGTATGTGGGCATTGGTTTCGACTTTAAGTCACCAGCTGCATTGGCCCCTAACAAGAGAGAGTCAACCTGTCCTTTGAAGCTTTGAAGCCAAGCATTGACTTTTCCTCTATGTAAGTCCTAGATGGCATCTTCTTCCAATGAAAGGCTGCTTCATGTACATTGAAAATATTTTGTTTAGTGTGACCACCTTTATTAACAATCTTAGCTGGATCTTACAGACAATTTGCTGCAGATTGTACATCAGCTCTTGCTGCTTCACCTTGTACTTTTAGGTTATGGACACAGCTTCCTTCTTTCAAACTCACAAGCCAACCACTGTTAGCTTCAAACTTTCCTTCTGCAGCTTCCTCACCTCTCTTAGGCTCCACAGAATTGAAGAGAGTTAGGACCTTGTTCTGGATTAGGTTGGCTTAAGGTGATGTTGTGGCTGGTTTGATCTTTTACTCAGACCATTCAAACTTTCTCCACATAGCAATATGGCTGTCTTGCTTTCTTATCATTCATGTGTTCACAGGAATCACACTTTTTATTTTCTTTAAGAACTTTTTTTTTTTTGCATTCACAACTTGGCTAACTGTGTGGTGCAGGAAACCTTGCTTATTTCAGCTTTTGACATGCCATCTTCACTAAGGTGCACCGTTTCTAGCTATTTATTTATTTGTTTGTTTGTTTACTTTTTGTTTTTGAGACAGAGTCTCTCGCTCTGTCACCCAGGCTGGAGTGCTCACTGGTTCAAGCGATTCTCCTGCCTCAGCCTTCCGAGTAGCTGGGATTACAGGTGCTTACCACCAAGCCTAGCTAATTTTTGTACTTTTTTTTTTTTAGTAGAAAAAGGGTTTTGCCGTGTTGGCTAGGCTGATCTCAAACTCCTGACCTCAGGTGATCCGTCCACCTCAGCCTCCCAAACTGCTGGGATTACAGTCATGAGCCACCGAGCACAGCCTCTAGCTTTTAATTTAAGTGAGAGAGGTGCAACACTTTCTTTCACTTGAACACTTGGGAGCCATTGTAGGGTTATTAATTGGCCTAATTTCAACATTGTTGTGTCTCAAGGAATAGGAAGGGCTGAGGAGAGGGAGAGAGATGGGAATGGCTGTTCAGTGGAGCTGTTACAACACATATGACATTCATGGATATGGGCGCTATTTGTGATGTCTCCAAATAATTACAATAGTAACATCAAAGACCACTGATCACAGATCACCATAACAGATATAATACTAATGAAAAAGTATGGACTATTGTGATAATTACTGAAATGTGACCCAGAGACATGAAGCGACATGCTGTTGGAAAAATGGTGCCAATAGACTCACTTGTTGCAGGGTTGCCACAGACCTTCAATTTGTAAAATTAAAAAAAAAAAAACACCCAGTATCTGCAAAGAACAATGAAGCAAACACAATAAAACAAGGTATGCCTGTAGAGGCATATTAAAAATCGTTGCATTGCAGTTATTTGGCTATTTTTAGCCTTATTAATAATATTTCACACTCTTTGCAGGTATTATTTGTTCATTGCTAAACATTAACAGAGATGGTAACATTTGGAAGCTTGCAAACACATTAGTCTGTTAATGGAAGTAGAGCAAGTGATGTGAGATCTGAGGGTGGAGCAGGAGACGATAGGAAGAGATGGACACACCTTGGTTTACAAAGGCAGGTGAAGCTGGAGCCTCAGCAGCAGCCGCCATGTGCCTTCTGCTTGACGGGAACCTTGTAAGGCAGCCTTGGTCTTTCCATTGTCCCTTCAACAACCTGCTCGGTCACTCCAGCTACGCATGGAAGAGGTGCCGGTGGAAAGGCCCCTTTCTTCCCTCCCAGAGAAAGATGGAGAAAGGGGAAGGGAAACATAAAACAGAAGAATGGAGCCACAAGCACTCACTGCATTTTCTGTTGATTAAAAGCTCCTCAATTACATCTCCATGTTACAAAATGTATTCAGAAGTTCCAGAAAACAACTCACTACTGTGTGACTTCCTGTTATCTTCTCTAAGCCATCATAGATTGGTCTTTCCCTTTCTCTCTGTTCCTTTCTCTTCCCTTTCCTTCCCTTTTAATTTCTTTTCCCTTCCCTCCCTCTTTTTCTCCCTTCTTTTTGGGTTTCAATTTGATCCTCTCTTTATTCTTTGCTCTGTTTTAAAATACCTTTTCTTTGCTGTATCTCCCAGGATTCCCTCAAGGGACTAAGACGCAGCTGCAACTTCTAAATGGGCCTCCTCGGCTAAGCTCAGAGAATGAGAAAGAAGAGGTCTCTGAGGAAATTCTCCCTGGTTTCCAGTTCATTTCCAGGATTCTGCTCTGGGTCAATGAAACCCACATCACTTAGAAACAAACTGATCTCTGCAGCCACAGCTCCCTCGTTTTGCATCTATTAAACCCTTACCTGAGGTTTGAGATGTTTCTTAAACATTTCTCACAATTTGCAGTGTTTAAAATTCACTGTAGCAAGTAAGAGGAAAAGGTGCTTATGGCCCCCAGGTGCTTATGGTCCCCAGGCCACATAATTAGGATGTATGTTATTAAAAACTTGGTTTCATCAAAATTTATTTTCTAATATAATTATTTAAAAAGTCTTGTTATTCCAGAGAACCTAGCTGGGTTATTGGAGACACAAGGTCTCTCTTATTGGAAGAAGAAATTGTATTGTTTTCACAAATCCCAGTTCTGCCAGAGATGTTTCTGAGGTGAGTCTTTTGAGAACAATAATTCTTTTTTTTGTTTTGTACTTTATTACTTATTTTTACCTTTAATTGGTATGATTACATATTCAAAATTTAATAAAAGAAATATTCCTTGTCTATTTCTTTTTTGGACACTATTAGTTTTTATTTGTTTTTAGACATTCACTTCTGAATATTATCATAATTAGTTTCATTGATTATAGCTCAAAATAATTTTGTCATGTATAAAATTTCCTCCCTATGTCAAAAAAGCAACTTAGGCCTTTCTTACATAAACATCTGTATTGTCAAGCAAAAAGCTGCTCTTAACTGAGTTTTTTTTAACTTTTAAGTTTGGGGGTATATGTGCAGGTTTGTTTTATGGGTAAACTTGTGTCGTGGGGGTTGGTTGTATGATTATTTCGTCACACCGGGTATTAAGCCTGGTACTCATTAGTTATTTTTCCTGATCCTCTCCCTTCTCCCACACTTCACCCTCTGATATGCCTCAGTGTCTGTTGTTCCCCTCTATGTGTCCATGTGTTCTCATCACTTAGCTCTCACTTATAGGTGAGAACATGCAGTATTTGGTTTTCTCTTCCTGCATTAGTTTGCTAAGGATAATGACCTTCAGCACCATGCATGTCATTACAAAGGAAAAGATCTCATTCTTTCATATGTGCATAGTATTCCATGGTATATATGTATCACATGTTCTTTATTCAGTCTATCATTGATGGGCATTTAGGTTGAATCCATGTCTTTGCTGTTGAGAATAGTGCTGCAATGAACCTATGTGTGTGTGTGTCTTTGTAATAGAATGATTTATATTCTTTTGAGTATATACCCAGTAATGGGATTGCTGGGTCAAATGGTATTTCTTTCTTTAGGTCTTTGAGGACTTTCCACACCGTCTTCCACAGTGGTTGAACTAATTTACACTCTCACTAACGGTGTATAAACGTTCTTTTTTCTCCACAACCTCGCCAGCATCTGTTATTTTTTAATTTTTTAATGGCAGCCATTCCGACTTGTGTGAGATGGTATCTCATCGCAGTTTTGATTTGCATTTCTCTAATGATCAATGATGTCAAGCTTTTTTTCATATGATTGTTGGCTACATGTATGTTTTCTTTTGAAAAGTGTCTGTTTATGTTGAGGACAATAATTCTAGGGAGAGACAATGAAACTGAATTAGAGTTGACACTGATGACAGAGCTGTCTGGTACTTCCCACATGCGAGGCACTCTCTTGAACATTTTGGTATTCACAGAAGTCCTGTGGGGTAGGTGCTATGATGATCCAAACTTTACAGTTGAGAAAACTGAGGCACAGAGAGAGGTCTAGAGCCTAATCCTGGACTGCATAATGAGTCATGGGCACAGTTAGGATTGGAAGCCAGGCTGTTAGGCTAGAGTCTGTGTCTCTGACCAGGCTGTCTAGCCTAACAGCCTGGCTTCAATCTATTAGGAAGAGGGGTGCAAGAAGAGTGACCTGAGCCTCACACAGTCCACGCTGCCTCCACACCATGCACACACACAACTGGTGCCACGCTGGTTTCCTTTCTGCTCCTCTAGCATGCCCTACTTGTTCCATCTGCCTGGAGCTTTCTGCCCAGACCTGCCTGGTGAACTCCTTGTTGTCATGGAGTTTCAGGCTAAAATCCCTGTTGCAGGGACTTGACCAGCTGACACGTTATTAAAACAACCCTGGCACCTAAGCCCTAGCCCAGTGTCAGGACCAGAGTAGCTGCTTTTACAAATAGTTTGTTCAACAAATGCACAACAAGGACTAGGAATGTGGAAGAGGCTTCCATTCTCTGGAAACCAGAAAGTAAGAGATAGTCTTAATGAGTTTGGGCTGTGTATTAGTCTGTTTTCACACTGCTAGTAAAGACATACCTGAGACTGGGTAATTTATAGAGAAAAGAGGTTTAATGGACTTACAGTTCCACATGGCTGGGAAGATCTCACAATCATAATGGAAGGTGAATGAGGAGCAAAATCACGTCTTACATGGTGGCAGGCAAGAGAGCTTGTGTAGGGGAACTCCCCTTTATAAAACCATCAGATCTCGTGACAGTTATTCAATATTGCATGAACAGCAGTGGAAAGACCCACCCCCGTGATTCAATCACCTCCCTCCAGGACCCTCCCACATGGGAATTATAGGAGCCACAATTCAAGGTAAGATTTGCATAGGGACACAGCCAAACCATTTCAGGCTGCTATCACAGAAAACCATAGACTGGGCAGCAATTTATTTCTTATGGTTCTGGAGGCTGGACATTTGCGTTTAGGCTGCCATTATGGTCCAGTTCTGGTGGGGACTTTCTTCTTGGCCTGTAAATGACCACATTCTCACTGTGTCTTCATGTGGTGGAGGGAGACAGAGGGAGCTAATTCCGTGGTGCCTCTTCTATTAAAGGCACTACTTCCATTATGAGGACCCCCCACTCAAGACCCAATCACCTCCCAAAGGTCCTACCTCCAAATATCATCGTATCATCATACTGGGAGTTAGGCTTCAACATATGAACTCTGGGGTGGGGCGGGGGATGCACAAAAACATTCAGACCGTAGCAGACATGAACTATATAATTCATGTTTGTATCCGAAGTTCTGGGCCCACTCCAGACAGCCCTCTCTGCTTTTCTCAGGTACATACTTTTCCTAGTTTGCCTGTTGGATGCAGAGCTATTACAGCAGCAGTGGCTTCTTTCTCATCTCATCTTTATTAGTGTACAAGCACCACTGCACGTGTCTTTCATGGTTTGTGCTGTTGTGCTCTATCTGAAGCTCACTCCCAAGGTTGGGGCCTCCTCTGTTGGTCCCATAGGCATGTCCTGTGAGCCAGATCCCAGAGCTCGTTCAGGTTTCATGGGGTTCCACCAGCCAGGATCACTGCAGGAGCCCTGGGTGCAGCTGAAATGAGGGGATCTGTGGATGTGGGGGCTTCTAAGGAGCAGGTTTTCTCTTTGGTCAAACGATGCTCAAGGGTCACAGCAGAAATGACGCTGTCACACTCATTGCATAGGGCTGTTTGAGTTCCTGCAGGCACTGACGGTGGTTGATTCAAGCTAACACCCATTAAAAGTCATGGTTCCTTTATGTTCCTCTCACGGGATTGCAGTTGCATTTGGGAATCTTCTCTTGCTTTGTGCAATGATCTAAATCACAGAATTAAGCAGGACTGAATTTCAGGAGGATTATTTATGGAGTGTGTACCTATTTACCTTGCTTTTCACCCTATCAAAAGTCTGTCATTAGAGGACACTGTTGTAACACTATCTAAATTACTGTGGCCGAATCACCAAACCCTTTCTTCCCCCTCCACTTCACCCCAAGAGAAGACATAGTAGATATTTAATAGTTAATTAATGCTTAGAAAGTTCCCCCAGAGGAGTCTTGGTGAGAGGCAGAGCTCACCTGAAAGATGTCCCATCCCCATCTCCCCTGACTTGGACTCATGGCTTATACTTGGCCAGTCAGCTAGTCTTACCTGGAGTTTTGATGCTCACATGCAAGAATGGGGCAGATTTCTTTTGGGTGGGGAGGGGACGTGGTCAGCATTGCTCTGGTCAAAGGAAGAAGTGATATCCAGTCTTTGACTGTGTGGGTGGCAGAGGCTTTGGACCCACCTGATTCTGGGCCTGATTTTGCTTCTGATTCTGCCAAAGTTCTCATGTGTTTTCTGAGCCTGGTTCTCCAGCCTTCTGATAAATTCACTGTCAGCCTGAATCAGCCAGAATCAGTTCTGTTCTTACAGCAAATAACGGAGGCTGATACAGGTGCAGCACTGATTGGGTTATGGCCAAGTACAAAATTGGGGCACAATAATAAGAAATTGAATTTTCAGGGAGATAAAGATCTGAAAAATTGTTTGGGGGTTTCATGTCTCCTGGATGTTCTGATGGCTTTGATTCTTTTACTCTTTTCCTTTTGATTTGCTTCTTTCTCCTTTCCCATGGCTTTGACAGTAAGGGGCCCGGCTCCTACTCCTTTAGCAGGCTAAGAAGGAAACAGGAGGGGACACAAAGATGGAGGCAGGGTCCCTTTGGAGAAGTAGGTCCTCCTGTTAACTTTTGTCCAGGCTACACAAAACAAATCCTGCAGGCCACATGTGGTCTGGCCTAGGTTACCAGGACAGAGCCTCAAATTAGTAGTGTAGGGCTCTTTCATTTATAAACAAGAGTGATTGAGAACGGATTACTTAAACAAAAAGGGAGAGAAGGAAAGTTATTGGTCATGTAGCTAAAAAGACTGTTGTCAGGGGATCACATCCCCAGAGCCACATCCCACCAGCTCAGCCCTGAAGTGGGAAGACTATGTCTTTTCAGAGAGCTCCAGGAGAAAATCCCCAGGGAGAACTCTGATTGGCCTGGCCCGAGTCACACACCCATTCCTGGGCCAATCGGGTGGACTGCATAGCAGGGCTCTCTGATTGGTGGGGCCGTGGCTTTAGGTCCATTTGTTGGAATGAGAGATGGGGGGACCGGAGGAAGGGAGCCAGCCCCACAAAGCAACAGGGAAGGACCCTGAGCAGGAAAGGGACAGACGTGAGAGGATACAGCAAAAGCAGGCATCCACTTCTGGCCAAGACTGTACCTGGCAGTAGGAGAGGAATGCACTTTGCATGTCCCCTGTGAGGGGGTCTGTATTAGTCCATTTTCACACTACAATAAAGAAATACTCGAGACTCGGTAATTTATAAACAAAAGAAGTTTAATTGACTCACAGTTCCACATGGCTGGGGAGGCCTCAGGAAACTTAAAATCATGGCGGAAGGCGAAGGGGAAGCAAGGACCTTCTTTACAGGGTGGCAGGAGAGAGAAGAGAAAACGGGAAATGCTAGACCCTTATAAAACCATCAGCTCTTGTGAGAACTCACTCACTATCAGGAGAACAGCCTGGGGGAACCCCATGATCCAGTCCCCTCCCACTGGGTCCTTCCTTCTACACGTGGGCATTGTAGGGATTACAATTTGAGATGAGATTTGGGTGGGGACACAGCCAAGCCATATTAGGGTCCTTGGATGTGGGCTTTGCTCATGTTTCCATGCTTTTTGACCTTGTGAGATCCCCCAGCATGCAGTGACCCTCAGTCTGTTTTGTTTTCTTTAGAACCTGTATTAGTTTTCTAGGGCTGTTGTAACAAGTGACCATGAACTTCATGGCTTAAAACAGCAGAAAGTTAAAGTTATTCTGTCATAGTTCTGGAGGTCGGAAGTCCAAAACTAAGGTGCTGTCAGGCCCTCCTGCCTTCATGGGACCCAAAGAAAGACTCCCCTGTGTCTTCCAACTTCTGGAGGCTCCAGGCCTTTCCTGGCTTCAGTCTCTGCCCCATCTTCACATCGCCTTCTCTTTGTGTCTTCTCTGTGTCTCTTATAAGGACACTCGTCATTTGGTTTAGGGCTCACTCAGATAATCCAGGATGAACTCATCTCAAGATCCTTAATTTAATAACATCTGCAAAAACTCTTTTTCCAAATAAGATCACATTCACAGGTTCTGGGGGTTAGGGTGTGGACATAACCTTTTGGGGGGCTACCATCAACTTACAACAGAACACTTAGATAATCTTTTCTGGTTCAGTAATTTATTTGTATTATGTGTCACCCTCTCTTTGCCCACTCCCCTGCTTGCTCTCTTTCTTTCTCTCCCCACCCAACTCTCCTCTCTTTTTCACTCCATCAGAGCTAGGATCTGTCCATCATCTCCATAACTGTATCCATAGGACATAAAACAGTGCCTGAACCAGGGAAAGAAGAAATGAAAGACTGGATTTCCTTGGATTGTGGCCCCTCAGCACTTTATCCATAAATTCGGTGCTGCTCTTAACCTATTGTGTCAGTGTTGGGTATGTATGTACATGCATATGGATCCCTGGTTTTAATATGCACTCCCTGAGGCCTGTTTTTCATAATTCTAGGTAATCATTTCTGCCTCATAATTCAGAGCAATAAAATTATGTGCCAAGTATTATGCTACATGCTGACTTGGTTATTAATAAGAGATAAAGACAAGTATAAATATAGCCCACATATTGCATAGGTTTGGTTTTATTTGAATTCCAGCTGTAAATAATTTTGGCTTTCTCCTTTTCCTCCAAATATTTTTCTCATATCAAATTACAGGGTAAGCTACCAAGCATTGAACTCCGTGTGACTGAACCTTTAAGTATGTTTTTACTCTAACTCTTCTTTTTCAAGTCAATCATTTTGCCAAATTTTTAATTTTCTTAAATTAGCCCAGAACAATTGAGGCAGGAAAAGAGGCCTTCATAGGGACAGTAAAGTGGTTCTAATAAATTGAAAAGTAAGAGACTAAAACTTGTTTTTGACTGCCTTCTTCTAGTCGTTCAAAACATCAGAGTTTCCACGTTCTACCACCTGAGCCGCTGCCTCATCAGTCTGAAACACCTACTAGGAAGAAATATTAATGGAATAATTTCTAATGAGACACTTCACAGCCACAAACATAATTAAACGACAGCACTGATGCCCCACCGCTTTGAGGGTTCATGTGTGTCCACCCTGTGTACATGGAAGGTTTCCAGCCAGCCTCCCATGAAGTCTGTCTTGATTGCCTGCTACCAAGTAGCTCACTGAGGAAATATTGGCCTGGTTTGCAATCACAGGGATTTAAATGGATTCTGGGAGCTTTCTGCAAGAGAACAGTTCTCCCATGTTTGAAGAAAGTAGTAGGTGTACTCCAGAGAAACAGGTTTCAATGACATCGTACATTGCTATGCTAAATGAGCAAGCTTTAAAGGGGCCCTGCAGACACCACAAAAATGTTTCCCAAGTGCAAAAGTGTAAAAACATAAGCATCTTTTTTGTAAATGTTGCCCTAAAAAAGCCTGCCATAGGAATGAAAACCTAAGGAACGAAAGCCAGATTGGGATCAGATCCACAAGATACATAATTAGTGAGCATATCACCTCCTTTGATGGTTACTCATCTATTTTGACCACACCGATGTGGGCCAGAGTTTGCTTTCAGTCACACCCATGAAAGTCTGGGCGAGTCTGAATTTAATGCATAATTTGACTTTGTGAATATCTGCAGCTTGCATAGAAAGAAGAGATAGTCCAGTGAGGCAGCTGAAGTCAGTGTCATAAGGAAAATTTTTCCCTTTTGCTGTGAGCATCATTTAAGAAAAAGGCAAAAGTATATCAGTGTCCTGGGCAGTTTTGATGAAGTCTAAAAAGTGCACTCTTTATCAGCACTTGAATTTAATATGATGGGGCACCATTCAGTTACACTACAGACCAGCATGTTTCTATATCGTGGTAACATTAAGATTCTAAGTTCCTGTGCCTGTGTTAGGTTTTGTTGGGTCGCTTCTGCAGAAAGCCTACAGAAGTGGATGAAAATAGAAAGGTACGTGATGAAATAAATTTATACTCTCTATCCTTTCAGCTGTCATATGAGGCTGTGACCAGTTTTCTTGCCCCAAGTGGCGTGGAAAGGAGGGTACCCAGGAAGAGGAGATGAAGGCCACGTTGTAAACATATTAAGAAAGAAGTGCTAGAGCCTCCGTTTTCACACAAAGGCAAAGGCTTTACTTTTTCAATTGATGCTCTGTCATTTCTTTCTCTTTTTCTTTTTTTGAGACGGAGTCTCACTCTGTTGCCCAGCTGGAGTGCAGTGGCGGATCTCACTGCAAGCTCTGCCTCCCGGGTTCACACCATTCTCCTGCCTCAGCCGCCTGAGTAGCTGGGACCACAGGCGCCCGCCACCACACCTGGCTAACTTTTTGTATTTTTAGCAGAGATGGGGTTTCACTGTGTTAGCCAGGATGGTCTCTATCTCCTGACCTCGTGATCTGCCTGCCTCCGCCTCCCAAAGTGCTGGGATTACAGGTGTGAGCCACCGCGCCCTGCCAATAGCTCTGCAGTTTCTGTTTAGTCATCCCTGAGTCAGAGTTGCAGAAAGACGCGGTGAGGTCACCTGCTATCGGAGGGATGACTTGGGAGCTGGCAGTGACTGCGTGGTACAAGTCTGTTCCATGAGAAACACTGAAGGAAAAAAGGAATATGTGTCTCTGGATGGTGATTTTGTGATGCGGAGGAGGGGAGAAGGAAGGCTTGAGCCTAATGGGGGAGAAATCACATCACAGGAGCAAGATGGGGAAAAAGGAATTGGTCCAAGATCTCTCTCTCAGCTGCCAAATGGCCATGGCAACAGGACCTTTTGCTTAGTGTGACAGGAGCTGAACCAAGGTCCCTGGCACTCAGTGAGGGGTTGCCATAGGGAGAATTGGAGGGTTCTGGGCATTTTAAGCACTGGGCTTGGAAAACACAGAGGAGAGCCAGCTCCCATTGGCTGTGGGCCTGGAACCAAGGTAAGAAAAATAAAAAGACAAAATGAGCCTGGGTTGTGTGTGTCTGTGTCTGTCTTTGGGATGTGCAATTCTTTGGTAGAATAATAATGATCATGATGGGCACTCAGTATGTCTGAGGAAACAAGATTTTTTAAAGTGTACAATTCAGATTCTGAGATTTTTGCATTTATTAACTCATTTAATTCTTACAACCCTACAAGGGAGGTAGTATTATAATATTCCTCATTGGTTAAATGAGGAAACTGAAGCAAAGAGAGTGTAAATCATGCACAACTAGTAAGTGGAGCCCAGGCTGTCTGACTCACTGATTCCTGCCTCTTTTTGACGTTGCCATATGTGGCCAGCTGAGCACCGGCACCACAGAAAACCTAGTTCCTAATCCCCGGATCTCTGAATATTACTTTACATGGCAGAAGGTATTTTGCAGATGTGATCAAATTAAAGGTATTGAGATGTGGAGATTATTCTGGATTATCCTGCAGTGTAAATGAATTTACAGAGGGAGGCAGAGGGAGATTTGACTACCAAAGGGGAAGAGGGTGGTGGGATGTGAGGATGGAATCATGAACCAAGGCATGCAGGCGGCTTCTGGAAGGCAGAAAAGCCAAGGAAACACATCTTCTCTAGAGCCTCGAGGAGGAGCTAGGCTGGCCAACATTCTGATTTTAGCCCTGTCAGATCTATGTTGGACTCTGGCCTCCAGAACTGTAAGATAATAAATTGATGTTGTTTTAAGTCACTCAATTTGTAGTAATTTTTTTATAGCAGCTGTGGGAAACTCATACACTGTAATTCTCAAATCTTTTCACATGAACACATGGAGACAATGTTCCCAGGGTGAACTTACGTTCATAGGCACACCCACATGTTGACACCCTTGACTCCAACCCAATTACATAGTGTGTAGTGTTTGTGGATAAGCATGTGTGTGTGTGTGTGTGTGTGTGTGTATTTGGTGAGGGCAAGGCATGATAAACACATGTCGTAAGTATGTGATTCAGTAGTATAAAAGATCTGAAAATTCATTTTTTAAGAGAATGTGAATATTTATCTGATACATCATTTTAAACCTTATTATTTTGACTCCACAAAACATATTAACGAATATACCTATTTGTACCTACCATACCTAATGCCATGGGTTGAATATGGTTTGTTCCCAACAAAACTCAGGTTAAGGCCTAGTCTCCATGTAGCAGTGTTGGCAAGTGGTGCCTTTAACTGGGAGGTGGGTCCTTAAGACGGATTAATGTCTTTCTTGTGAGACTGGGTTAGTTCTCAGGGAATACATTAGTTCCTTCAAGAGTGAGTTGTCATAAAACGAGTTTGCTTCTTGTGTTTTTCTCTATTTTCACATACCCAGTTCCCCTTTATTTCTCCGCCATCTTTTGATACAGCATGAGGCCCTCACCAGAAGCCATCAGATGCTGTCTCCCATTATTGAACTTCTCAGGCTTCAGAACCATGAGCTAAATAAACCTCCTTTCTTTATAAATGACCTAGTCTCAGGTATTCTGTTATAGCAACAGAAAATGAACTAAGACAAGGTAGCATTGAAGAATAAATCCATGTAAATCTTATTTGATTTTTTGTAGTAATATACTTATTATTTACCTTATTAGTTTGATTTGGTGATAATTAACTTCCACTGATGCCCACAGAAATGTTCTCAGCGTGATTTTTCACTCCAAAAAATGTAAAAATGTAAATGTAGATGGTCTACTCTACTTTTTTATCTTTCCATGTCTTTCTTTCCTTTTCTTTCTTTCCCTTTCCTTTCTTTCTTTTTCTTTCTTTTTCTTTCTTTCTTTCTTTCTTTCTTTCTTTCTTTCTTTCTTTCTTTTTCTCTCTCTTTCTTTCTCTTTCTTTCCTTCTCCTTCCTTCCTTCTTTCCTTCCCTCCTTCCATCCTCCTCCTCTTTCTTCCTCTTCTCCTCCTCTTTCTTTCTCCTTCTTTCTTTCTCTCTTTCTCTCTTTCTTTCTTTTTTTTCTTTCTTTCTTTCTTTCTTTCTTTCTTTCTTTCTTTCTTTCTTTCTTTCTTTCTTTCTTTCTTTCTTTTTCTTTCATTTCTTTCTTCTTTAGTTCTTTCTTTCTCCCCTTCCTTCCTTCTCCTTCCTTCTTCCTTCCTTCCTTCCTTCCTTCCTTCCTTCCTTCCTTCCTTCCCTCCTTCCTTCCTTCCTTCCATTTTTGAGGCAGGGTCTCACTTTATGACCCAGGATGGAGTGCAGTGGCACAACCTCTGGGCTCAATTGATCCTCCTGTCTTAGTCCCCTGAATAGCTGGGACTACAGGTGTGCACCACCATGCCTGGCTAATTTTTGTATTAGTAGAGATGTGGTTTTGCCATGTTGGCCAGGCTGGTCTCAAACTCCTGGACTCAAGCAATCCACCCACTTTGGCCACCCAAAGTGCTGGGATTATAGGTGTGAACCAATGCACCTGGCCTCTTAGCCTTTTCTTAATAAAGATGTATCCACAGTTAGAAGGATGAGGAAAAGGGACATAAAAACAAAATTCACAATTCTGTACATCAATCCCAGGTCACCATTAGGGATTGGGGTTCAGGCATGTTTTCATCCTGCCAACATAAACTGTATCTTTTAGCTCTAATTTAGAGCTAAGGTGATCAGAATGCAAGTGATGGGAAGTAGGATTATGATTGGAGTGACCTGGAATATTAATTGATAAAAACTGTAAACTTTGGTTCTGTATTATTAATTATAAAACACAGCCACGGATACAGATATCCAGTATTCATTGGGATAGACAAGAAGGTACATTTCTCTTTTGCACACGCAACCAGGGCCCTATCATATAGTTGTACATGTTGGGTGTGCACACTTGAGGAACTACCTTCATTGTTTTCGCATTTTTGGATTCATGTTAGTTAAGATAATATTTCAGAGGGGGCAGTTGACAGTAGCAAAGGAATGTTTCCTTTTTCCAATTTACGCAAGGATGCCATATAGGCTAACAAGAGGCCATGAGGGCGTTTGCACAGACATGGTGGGAAGGGCCAGTGGTAGAAAACAATGGCCTTATCAAGGCCATTTTTACCCGAAAGAGGTGAAGACAGCAACTGAGAAAAAGCAAGAAAGACACCTGTCATTGCATATGAGCCTCAAGTCCCAGTCTTAGTGGGACTACCTAGAAATCCTTTGTTAAAAATCCCTGCAGTCATTTTTATGTAAGATGACTCATGTACATCACAGGGACATGCTGATGCCTAACTGATGTTAGTGTTAAGTGGATTCTTGTTTGTGTAATATTTATTGATCATAAAAATTATCTTTAAGTGGAAAAGCAATAATCCACAGAAGCAGTCAAACTATATTATAGAAGGATAAAAAATTTCTAAATACTTTTGCTAATTTTCCTTCCTAGTTAAACTTTATGCCAAGCAAACTTGCAACCTACTAGATTGTCACGAGGCCAAGTTAGTTGGCAACAAAATGTAAGTTGCCCACATATATAATTGAGCTCTCCAACTATAACAAGTTCTCGTGTTTCATTTCCCTCTTAGAAGGAATTGTGTTCAGTAAAGATTCATAATTTGTTCTATTGGAGGCTAAAAAGCTTGTCAGGTGGCAATGATTTACTTGAATTAATCAAGAATGTACTCGTTTTTTAAAAAGTGATTTTTAAGTCTTTATAAATCTCCAAATTAACACTGAATAAAGAAATGTAGAACATATAAAAGCAAATAAAAATGTTGGATTCTCCTCCCCTCCTCCTCCTCCTTCTTCTTCTTCTTTTTCCCTCCTCCTTCTCCTTCTCCTTCTCCTTCTCCTTCTCCTTCTCCTTCTCCTTCTCCTTCTCCTTCTCCTTCTCCTTCTCCTTCTCCTTCTCCTTCTCCTTCTCCTTCTCCTTCTTCTTCTTCTTCTTCTTCTTCTTCTTCTTCTTCTTCTTCTTCTTCTTCTTCGAGAGTTTTGCTCTTGTTGCCTGGGCTGGAGTGCAATGGCACCATCTGGGCTCACTGCATCCCCTGCCTCCCAGGTTCAAGCAATTCTTTTACCTTAGCCTCCCAAAGTAGCTGGGATTACAGGTGTGCACCACCATGCCTGGCTAATTTTTGTTTTTTTTAGTAGAGACAGCATTTCACCATGTTGGCTAGGCTGGTCTCGAACTCCTGACCTCAAGTGATCTGCCCTCCTTGGCCTCCCAAAGTTCTGGGATTACAGGTGTGAGCTACTGCACTCAGCCTAAAAATGTTGGATTATATCCACAATGGAAATCTCTTCCTAGAATTAATCTCTCCTTTTCCTACCCTCTCATATTTCCTTGTATCTCTCTAATGGCAATGATCACAGTTTGTCTTATAATCCATGCTATGTTGCACAGGTACCTGATTCCTCTAAGGAGTGATGAGGGGTGATGAAGACTAAAGATTATTTTAAAAATTCTTATATTCTCTAAATTACACAGTAGACTGTTTAGCTCATAACAGATGTTAAATAATAATTCTATGCATGATAGTTGGTAATCATATCTATGGGCATAAATTTATTCTAATCATGTTGAAAATATCAATATTTCAAAATTGTCTTGAACCTTATTAAAATGATGTTTTAAAATGTAGATTTTATTATTCAGTTATGAATATTATTCATAATTATATTAGGATTCACTTATATATAACTTAATTATGGTGAGGCCAACAGATCAGGAGACAACTGCCAGACTGCCATTGTAAAGATGGTTACTGCTCACAGCTCCTGGTGGAGGGGCCATGCCACACCATTTAGGGCCACATGGGGGAGCACCAGGACAAGTCAGGAGGCAGAAGGGGTGAGGGGACTAGTAGGTGAGAACCTTTATCCTGGTTTCCCTGGTGGGGCCGGCTAAGCAGGCTTAGGATTGGTTAGTTTGAATAATTCCAGTGAGCTCTAGGGTGGAGGGACTGTGTCTGGTTGTTTGGTATTTGGCCCTGGGGTGATTAGGGCAGGGGAATAGTGGCCTGAGTCTGAGGGCCCTATGAGAGATACTAAAGGAGGTGGCTGGGTGTGGGCTCTGGGGTGGTTGCTTGGCATCTGAAATATGCACTTGCAGGCGAGTCCTTTACTATTTCTAGAAATTGACTAGCTTGATTCAGGCAGTTTCTCTAGAGTCAGCAAGGTCCTAGATGTCAAAGCATCAGAATAAAAAGACACAATACAAGTGGGGAAACTGCTGCCTGACACATAGAACAATCAGAACAGGAACGGCCAACATGCCCAGGAAACGTGTTTTGTGCCTGGCCTTGTGCCACGTGCTGTGCACCTGTGAACCCAGTTCATCCCACACGACCCTCAGAGTTGTGCTGTTTCAACTTGCCCAGCAGCATTCTGCTGGTAAATTTCTAAATTAGGAGTACCAGCCTAGACAGTCTGTCTCTTGAGAACCAAAAGGAAACATATATATATATTTTTTTCTTTTGAGACGGAATCTGGCTCTGTCACCCAGGCTGGAGTGTAGCGGTGCGATCTTGGCTCACTGCAACCTCTGCCTCTTGGGTTCAAGCAATTCTCCTGCCTCAGCCTCCCGAGTAAGTAGCTGGGACTATAGTAGGTGTGCACCACCACGTCTGGCTAATTTTTTGTGTTTTTATTGTAGAGATGGGGTTTCACCATGTTGGCCAGGCTGGTCTCGACCTCCTGACCTCAGGTGATCCACCCGCCTTGGCCTCCCAAAGTGCTGGGATGACAGGCATGAGCCACTGTACCCGGCCAGAAAACATTTTTGATGCAGGCGGCATGGGGTGGTTAAAAGAACACAGCATCATAGAGAGGATGACCTTAGTGACAGGGTGGGTGCAAAATGGACTATGCATTCATCCGAATGGAGAGAAGAATGAAAGAATATGTTTCTAATGAATGAAATATATGTACACACAAAATTTCATTAAGCTAAAAGAAGTGTATACTCTTAATGATACTCCATTCTGATGTTTATTCTCCATTTGTTCAAATGGACTCAAATTAATTGCCTTACATTAAAATGTACTTTTCATTTATGTATTTATTTTAAATTTAAAAAATTATTTTATTTTTTGAGACAGAGTCTTCCTCTGTCACCCAGGCTGGAGCACAGTGGCACAGTCTCAGCTCACTGCAACTTCCACCTCCAAGGTTCAAGTGATTCTCCTCTCTCAGCCTCCCAAGTAGCTGAGATTACAGACACGCACCACCATGCCTGACTAATTTTTTTGTATTTTTAGTAGAGACGGGGTTTTGCCATATTGACCAGGCTGGTATCAAACATCTGACCTCGTGATCCGCCCACCTCGGCCTCCCAAAGTGTTATGATTACAGGCGTGAGCCACCTCACCTGGCCAAAATGTACTTTTTAAGAAAAATGGAAGGGGACTTGGCTTCAGCAGTGGGTGGGTTTTGCCAGTTTCCTCAGCCAAAAGTCTCAAAGTGTCATGGCCACTTGCAGGTCAGAGAGGATATCTCTTCTGAGGGGTCAGAGTAGGGACAGGATGCGTGGAGGTGATGTGATGGTGGGAGGTCCACTCTAAGCCAGGTCACCTGCAATTCTGCCATCGGGGGCACAAAGATGGAGAAAATGAGGCTGGCACCCAGGCCACTCCAACTGGCCTTAAAGAATCCCTACCTTTTGTGGTAATTTGTCACAAGGAAGCCAATCTTAGACTATCTGCATCTTGGAAAATTCCAAGACCATGTCTTATTGGAGTTATATCCAAGCCAATATAGTCTGAGACCATGCTAGGAACCCACTCGAGTCTATCTTGTTCTAGAAGACTAAAATATGTGTCGAGGTAACCCCGCAAGGTCTATATCAAAACCAAGAATCCTTGGGCTTCCTGTAGCGTAGCATTCAGTAAATATTTACACAATTAATTCCATTTCATTGAAGAAATCTTGACCTGCACAGGGAAAAGGTGTCACACATCCACAACATACACTCTCACTGTTTTAATGAGTATTCGCAAATTCCCAGGGCCTTGGGTGCATTTGTAGTAAATGAGCGGGGTGCTTTCGCCACCTTGTGATGAGAAATGGAAGTACTTTCATTCTGAGAGTTGATTATGCAATGCTTCATTTAAATATGGATTAGTTTCTGTCACTTGCTTTTGATCAGTCCTTTCATTTTCTTGTTTTGTTGCCTTACATATATTTACAAGAATTTGCACTAAATTAAAAAAAAAATCTGCACTAACCTAAAATTGGTAGAAAACACCCTCAAACCTTTAGAAGCAAGGAAGGGGCCGCTGTCGCTGTCTCTATGCGTCCTTAGCCTATGCTTATTCTCAGATGGGCTGAACCTAGCAGATTTGGGGCCAAATACTCGAAATATCAGGACATCTGTTAGATTAATTCCTAAGAACTCCTGACCATTTTAAGCATTCCTTCATAGGTAATTATTACACATTTCTCTGTGTTTGTCAAAGATGATTGGTGCTACCTCCTATATTGATTTTACTCCTTTTTTTTTTTTTTTTTTTTGAGACGGAGTCTTGCTCTGTCGCCAGGCTGATCTTGGCTCACTGCAATCTCCGCCTCCCAGGCTCAAGTGATTCCCCTGCCTCAGCCTCCCGAGTAGCTGGGACTACAGGCGTGTGCCACCATGCCCGGCTAATTTTTTGTATTTTCAGTAGAGACCGGATTTCACCATGTTGGCCAGGATGGTCTCGATCTCCAGACCTCCTGATCATCCACCTCGGCCTCCCAAAGTGCTGGGATTACAGGCGTGAACCACCATACCGGCTTCATTCTTTTTTTTTTTTTAAATGAATGAGAGGATTATGTATTATAAAATCGGGCTACATATTTTGTAAACCTTATGTACAGAGAACATTTCCAACCACTGGAAATTGAAATAAGTAAAATATTACTAACAGGGAAAACTTCACATTGATTCTAAGCTAACATAAACCTTTTTAAAATGTATCAGAAACTAGCTTGTTTTTCCCCCAAAATAGGAAGTACATAAATTTTAAATGTGATCCATCTCCTATGCAATATTCAGTTATTTTATTCTCATGAATTGCTGCACGGACTCTGTAATTTGTCTGCCTCTTGAAGGCTGTCCATGTGGCTGTGACACTATTTTGGAGAGAGGTTGTTGTTCTCATAATATTTCTTCCTGGTCTTTTATTATTCCCATTTCACCCTTCTCATCACCCTCTCACCCCATCATTGCTAGCACCCATAACTTTTAAGTGTTATTTAATATTGAGCAGTTAAATATTCTTTGTTGAACATGGAAAGAGTGTGTATTTGTAGAGGGCAAATACAGGTCTTTTTGCTTTTTGATTGAAAATAAGAATCTAGGTCTTCTTTGTGGCAATAATTTAGATAAACAAACAAAAAAATCAGGATCCTAAAATATGAAAGGTGCCTGATATTTAAAAGGAAGAGTTGCCTAACAATACCTTAAACAGCTCTATAGGCTTAATCTTCTGGGACGAAACACTAAGGGAATCGGTCAAGAAATTATATCCTGAGTCATGTTAAAACTACTCCCTCGTATTCTAATATGGCTCATTGGAACCCGAGTGGAAATAGGACTGGGAAAGAGGGCTCATTTCGCTACTCCAGAACAATACTTGGCTGATGGAGTCCTTTGGGTTTCCTGAGGGTGTGAATCCAGGGCCCTGCTCACCCTGTACATCCCTCTGTCAGAGAGAGCTGGATATCCTGGATATGATTATTGATTTCTGGACCTGTGCAAAGGCAGCATGTCTTAGGCCCTCCTTAGAATCATGTCCTCCTATGCCTTAACCTTATAGCATCCCATTTGGGTTCTAGCTCTGAAAAAGTACAAGCAATTGAGAGGCCAATGAGGGCAGAATTCTCATATCATTAAAAACCCCCAGTACCACCCTGACCTTTGAAGATTTAACCTTTGTGCAGCTCCAGCTGAGTTCTTGTTGGTTAGGAGGTGCTCAGTGGACACGTTTCTCCCAGGCTGTTTAAGGAGGCTCTGAATGTCCTGGTGAGTTAGTTCACAGTTTCCACTGCACACCCACAGGCTCGATGGGTGCTCCTCAACGTTTCATGTGGTTTCTTGTTGAGAAGCTCTTTCATGGGCAGGGAAGTTGTCAAGTCTCTTTGGCTCTCAGGGAAGCTCAAGACATTTGTGGGAACTTAATGCATGGTTGGGACTGATAATCAGAGCATGAAGAATGAGGAGAATGGAGGAGGAGGAAAAAAAGGAGGAGAAGAAGAGGAGGAGGAGGAGGGAAGAAGGAGGAGGATGAGGAGTTATCCAGGGATAGTTCTCAATAAAACCCAGGGCATCAGAAGAGTAAAACAGGGACCCAACGTTCAAAAGCCCTGAACTGAAGCAGAACAATCGCACCTACTGTGATCTTGTCATCTTAGGTTTGGGGTCTTGGATTATCCACCAGCAGACAACAAAAAGTGAGGCAGGATTGTTCGTAGGCTAGGAAAAAAGTCAAGCCAATCCTTCCAAAGCTGGTAATAGAGGAGTTTCTCAGCACCTCCCTCCTGCTCTCCCCCTACCCCACCCTGGGCTCCCACATTCCCGGGAATGATCAGCCCCGGGCGGCCACCTGGAAGAGCCAGGTCAGAGGCTGCTAATAGATTGATAGGCATTGCTGACTGCAGAGTTCAGATTTCCCCCCTTTCCACATTGAGGCATTTTTATTTTACAAGAATATCCCCACAGAATGGTGACCACGCACATCTTAAATTTCTGACATAAAGAAGCCCAGGGGCTGAGAATGTCTGGGAGGCCCTGCATCAGAATGGTGGTGGTTGCACTAGAAATAGCAGCAGCACCAGAGAGCACCATGCCAGCCGAGACAGCCATGGCCTGAGCTCCTCGGCGGAGGCTGCTGCTGCTGCTCCTCTGTTCCTACGTCCAGAGTTTCATCCCCTGATGGAGGCGATCTGCTCCACTGTCTACAGAGGAGGATGAAAATGACCAATGATTTCAACAATAGCTTGACAGTTTCAGCAATGATAGTGGGCAAGTCTGGTAACAGGTAAAAAAACACAATAACCACGGTAGGTGGTGCCAGGTGAGGGATGGTGCCCGCTCTGAGGTTTCGTTGGAGGAGCTCTGGAGGGGATGGGAGAGGAACCAGGGTGTTCTGCAGACAGACCTCTTCCGGGCCAGGTTCTAAGGTGGCCATTTTACATCTTTTTTTTTTTTTTTTTTTAGATCGGGTCTTATTCTGTCACCTAGGCTGGAGGGCAGTGGCACGATCTCGGCTCACTGCAACTTCCACCTCCTGGGCTCAAGTAATCCTCCTGCTTCAGCCTCCCGAGTAGCTGGAACTACAGGCACGCACTACCATGGTGGCTAATTTTTGTACTTTTTTTGGTAGGGATGGGGTTTCACCATCTTGGCTGGGCTGGTCTCGAACTCCTGACCTCAAGTGATCCACCTGCCTCCACCTCTCAAAGTGATGGGATTACAGGAGTGAGCCACCACTCCCGGCCCCATTTTGCATCTTATCACACTAATTTATATTTACTTTTAATGATGAAATCTTTCAAATATGCAAAAGAGTACAGAAAACAAAATCAGAGACTCATGTAACTACACCTACCTAAAACAACTGTTAACATTTTGTCAAATTTCCTCATATCTCTTCTGAGGTCTTTTTCAGCATCTGGGTTTTGAAGAGGTTGCTTTAGGGGCATGTGGTAGAGCCCAGCTGCTATAATTTTAAAAACAAATAAACAAGGAAGCCATAGCCAATATTTGGCTGCTAAGAAGGGCAATCGTGATGTGATTCTTGTATTAATTCATATATTCTGTTAATTCCTTATTTTCAAAAGTGTTTTATAATTTTTTTTTTTTTTTTTTGAGATAGAGTATTGCTCTGTTGTCCAGGCTGGAATGCAGTGGCGAGTTTACGGCTCACTGCAGTCTCGACCTCCAGGACTTAAGTGAGCCTCTTGCAATAGCATTCCGAGTAGCTCTCAAGTAGCATCCCAAGTAGCTCAGCATCCCAGCTACTTGGGTTGCTGGGGCAAGAGGCTCGCTTGAGTCCTTGAGGTCGAGGCTATTTTTATGTGTTTATTTTTTGTAGCGATGGGTTCTCATTATGCTGTCCAAGCTGGTCTGGATCTCCTGGCTCAAGCAATCCTCCTACCTTGGACTCACAAAGTGCTGGGATAATAGGTGTGAGCCACTGTGCTGGACTTGATTTTCTGCTAAAGAAAATTTTACTTGTGTTTCCTCTTCCTTACACGTGCTTCTGCTTCCCTGTGTTCTTGTGCATTTTAATCCTTTTAATGTAGTTGCAACCATGGTTTCCATGTAACTCTGTGTTCTACTTTCCCTCTGCTATGGCCACAGACTATTGTTTCATAAACGTCCATTTCACTACACAGTTAGCATCTATGGTAAATTGTAGTGGCTGTAGGCGATTCTGTTGAGCTTATATGCCCAGATTTCCTTTGGGGGAAATTTAAGTTATTTCTCTTGTTTTTTTTTTTTTTTCTTTCCGTTCCACAGTATGATACTGAAGATTGTTTAGCGGCATTAAACGGAGCTGATTTGTGCTCCTAATTTCATGGCACTTTGTCACCATCATTTTATGCTGTAGCCCCTCTTTCATTTTAATTTTATTTTCCTCTCTTTTCACTCCTGTTTCCCCAATCTCATTCCCCTCCTCATGTCTTGTATATTTACTACGTGCCCTTCCAAGTGACTTTCAACAAGTTTCTTTAGATTTGTGTCCAATGAAAAATAGACAGTGTTGTTTTTGCTTTAAAAAATGTACTGAAATGGTATTGTGCCCTAGATCCAATCTGTTCCTTTTTTTGGAGACAGAGTCTCTGTTGCCCAGGCTGGAGTGCAATGGTGCGATCTCAGCTCACTGCAACCTCCACCTCCTGGGTTCAACTGATTCTCCTGCCTCAACTTCCTGAGTAGCTGGGATTATAGGCGTCTGCCACCATGTCCAGCTAATTTTTGTATTTTTAGTAGAGATGAGGTCTCACCATGTTGGCCAGGCTGGTCTTGAACTCCTGGCCTCAAGTGATCCTCCCACCTCGTCCTCCCAAAGTGCTGGAATTACAGGGTGAGCTTTTTTTTTTTTTTTCAGTGTTACAGTTTGGAGATCCATTCATGTTGCTATATGTGCAGCTAATTCCTTCCTTCCTCTCTCCTTCCTCCTGTACAGCATTGTAGTGTATATGTGGTGAACATTTTACTTATCTGTTTCATTTCGATGAGCATCTTTATTGTCTCCGACTCCTGGAAACCCCAATGCTGTCTTCATCCCACTAGTACCCAGTCTCCTGGGCACCTGTGAGAGAACTTTTCTGGCCTATAGACTCAGGAGTAGGAGAGCTGAGTGTGAGGATGTTGGTGTGCTCAATTTCAGAAAATCCTGCCAGACTGTTCTCCAAATGAACACATAAACTACGGTCCCACTAACAGTGCATAAGTCTTGTTTTTTCACATCTTTGTCAAGAAATGATTTTACCACAATTCTAAATTTTTGGCAATCTGATGGGTGAAAATCGAATCTCAGGGTTGTTTTAACTTACGTTTCTCTGACCCTAGAGAAGGCTCAGTTTCTTCTCTGAGTTGCATTTTAATATTCCTTGTCCAGTTTCCTATTGAGTGTCCTGTTTTGCTTCCTCTCTGATTTGCAGGAGTTCCGCTGATAGAGCAAAAGTGCTGTAAGTTGTCTGATTACTTTCTAGTCACTCTGCAAATGGACTATGAACAATGTATGTCTAAGTAAATTGAGACAATTTGTTGGCCTTTACACGACTTGTCAATTTAAATGCTGGGGGAGAAGATCACAAGGAGGAAGAAGTTCAGTGAGAATACTTTTATTTGCAAGTGAGAAGATCACAACTGAGAATAATTTAGACATAGAGGAGGACTGTATTGGCTCATAGAAGTTTATGGCAGGACAGATTTCAGGTGTGGTGGGATACAGAGGTTTAAAAGAGGCCATCTCTTCATCTCTGGGTTCTGCCTTCTGCAATGGCCTCGCTCCTGGGCAGCCCTCTCCCTATAGCACTAAAGATGGCCCCGGGCTCTCCAGGCTAACAGGTCCTGGATGCTTGTGATTTCCAAGTAAAAGTGAGTGCTTTAGTGTTATCGAGGGAGGAGTTTGTGCTTGAATAAGATTACTCAGGTTCTAATATGTGTATGCCAAAATTTAAAACTTGATTTTATTAAGTAAAAATTTGACTTTATTAAAGTTTATAACTTTGATAAATTGTAAATTTAGAAACCCAATTGTTCCTTAAGCTTTGAAAATTGAATTATGAATATTGTCATCTATTTTAACTCCAGCAAGTTTCAACAATCACTTTTAAGGGTGCTTTTTATAACCTAATAAAATTCCCTTAAACATTTAAGCTGTGTTTATAATTGTAATGTATTTTATTTTCTTTGAAGTACTTTAAAGACCTGCTTAACACACAAACCTTCTCAAATCTTAGACAGTCCGATAAATCATTAAATGCATTGAAACTGTACATATGGAGAATCTTAACTTCTGTTAAATGTTTTTATACTTTTTATGACCTTAGTCAATTTCTCTTATTCCTTTCATCTTAAAGATTCAAGCCTGAATTAATTACTCAAATGCCCTTTTACATTGGAATGACTAGACTAATCTGTTAAGTAAGCAAATTCTCTTAAGCATTAACAGTGTTTATACTACTCAATGTGCACAGATTGTTTTTACTTCTATACTTAATGAGGCTACATAAAACCAGCAATCTTGGTTGGGGTATAGATCTGGAGTAACATAATGGGAGAGTATTTTTCGCCTCATTCACAGGGACAAATGGAACCCTTTTTCATGGCCATTAAGCCAAGAGGGACTTTAAGTCCATGCCTCTCAAATGGAGTGGTCTTAAAGGCCTCTTAAAATTACACATTATCTAATTCTGAAATCAGATTTGATCTCAACCCTTGGTTGGGTTCAACTCAACCAAAAATTAACTCGCTAATTCTAATTCTGAATTCTTTTCATATCCCTCCTATTTGGTAAGACCAGGACTCTAATAATTTTGCAAACAAATTTCATTGGATTCTCTACATCTCTAAAGGCTCGGTCAGGCTTTTCAATCACAAATCCAAAGTCATGCTAAAGACTGATACTCCACAGCATAAAAAGCCACTTTCCAGGCATAGCTCCCAATTCTAGCTGAGAGAACCCACTTGGTTTTATTTGTGTCATGTGCTAATTTCTGAAATAATCTCTTTTTTTTAACTATAAAGTTAACTATAAAGTTTTAACTATATAGTTAACTATAAAGTTTTAACTATAAAGTTTTAACTATATAGTTAACTATAAAGTTTTAACTATATAGTTTTAACTATAAAGTTAAAAAAATGTCCTTGAGTTAGGCTATTTCTCTATCCTCATTCTTATTTTATTTATGTGTACTTTCTACCCTTTTTTCTTGATTAGTTTAAATCAGAGTTCCTCAATCTTGGCAAAACTGACATATTGGGCCAAATCATTCTTTGTTGCGGGGGACTGTCCTGGCATTGTAGGATATCTAGCAGCATCTTTCACTTTTCGCCAGATGTCAGTGGCTACCTCTTCCCCACCCTTGTGACAACCAAAAATGTCTCCAGACACTGCCCAGTGGCCCCTGGGGTGGAGGCTGGGCAAAATCACCCATGTTGAGAGCCAATTGACCAGGTAATGATTTACTTGTGTGTGTGTGTTTTAAATTTTCTTTTTGTTTTCTAAGATCCAGCTCTTGCATTTATTTTTATTTCCATTATTCTTCACTCTCCTGATTTGTTTATTTCTCCTTTTATCTTTATTATTTTTTTCAAGCCTTCTATGGATCCATTTTGTTTGTGTTTGTGTTTGTCTAAATGCCTGGGTTGGAGCCTTATTTATTTATTACCATTCTTCCCTGTCCCCTGTGGTATCAAGAGAGATGCAGGGGTCTTCTGCATCCCTTGACCAAGTTCCTGCATAAAGATCTTTCTGTATCATATAAGAGGTCACTGACTTGTCCCACGAATGTTTCAGCATTTTGCAGGAGCCTGTGGTTTGCCAGCTCTTCCCAAGGTTCCCAGCTCTTTCCATCATAGAATCCATCATAGAGTTCAAAATCCAAATTGTGTAATTTGTTGGGTCTGATTTAGGCCAACTACATTGTTGGCTGGTAATTTTCTTTCTCTTTTTTTATTCTACAGATGGACTCTCACTAAGTTGCTCAGGCTGGTCTCAAACTCCTGGGCTCAAGGGATTCTAACACCTCAGCCCTCCCAGTAGCTCGGACTATAGATGCAAGCCACTGCGCCTAGCTAGTTGGCTGGTAATTTTCAATACATGCACTTTGCAGAAACAGTGACTTGCAGTGTCACTTGCTTAGGTCAGATCACAGATCATCACCCAGTTCTTTATTTTTGCCACTAAATAGTACTACCATTAGTTGTACCATTAGTTGAAATATTATTTCTAATAATACATAAAAAGCAAAGAGCAAATCCTAATTAATGATTTGAAATGATGCTTTTCTTTCCACAGAGGTTATTTCATGACTGATGAGTTCCACTAGCCTGGAGGCCCGTATTTCTAATTGTTGGAGGCAAAAGCACTCCTGAGAAAGCCTGGCTGTCCAGGAGGGTTCCCTGGATGGAGAACGCTAAGAAACTGGGGGCCCTCTGCTTCTTTGTGGAATACAGATTTGACAGAAAAAGCAGGCCAACCATGTACATTTATGAGTTTTTTGTACTCTTTCTCTAAATGAAATAACGCTGACTCTTCACGTTCTTAAACATAATCTCATGTTCGAAGTCTAAACTCGAAAAGACATTTACCCTGTCAGTTTCAAAATTCTCCCCTATTAGCACTGAAAGGACTTGAAATGAATTAAATTTAAACTCTGAAAATAACCCACCACTCAGAGGCAGTAGTGACCATTTTATTAAAAACTGTTTGTCATTGTTAAGTGTAATGTCAAAGTTTTGACTCACAGCAACACAGGAGCAAGAGAGTCTAGTTGTTCAGGATTTTATTCTTCCATTCTGGTATTTTTGTGTATTGCATACTGGGAAAATTTGATTTTTAAAATAACTTACTTATAATTAATATCATTAAATAAAATAAAAACCAATTATAAAGGGCTTCTGAAAGTTGTAAATATATCAAAATTTGGTGCACTGTCTTTAAATCTCATTTTAACAAGAAAGCATGCATTGCTTTTTACAACCTCAAGAATGCTATTAATGTCAGTAAAATGGTATCTTTATTGTATAAGTGACAGTTCTTGGGACAATTTAGCAGTGAAAAACTATTAATAATTTATGTTAATAGTATAGGTCTCTTTGTAGTTTCAAAAAGAATGAGATTTTGGACTTCTAAGTCTCTAACTTTTGAATGATATGGTAATGTCCAGTAATTTCACTAGCTCTACATTTTCCCTTAGAAACTTGGATATGTGTGTGGCTGTGGGTGTTACTGGAATTTTGATAGTCTATAGAAAGTTTCAACATAGATATTCTGTATTATTCTGGAATAAACTTGTGTTGACCAAATTTACAACTTGTATGGATGAGGTCAGAAAAAACAGCTGATCCAAACTGTTCATCTAATGAATCTGAAAAATATCCAAGGGATACAGTAGATGGTTTGGGGTGGAAGTGATCCTGAAACTATTAACAGAATATTAAAATTCCAATAACACACACACACAAATCAAAGTTCCTAAGGAAAAAGGCTGAACTGATGAAATTATTGGACTGTTACCACATCAATAAAAAGTGAGTGACTTAAAATTCCAAAATCACATTCTTTATTTGATGGGAAAATACTTACAAGCCCTGGGATGTTTACAGCACTCTTTCCTTCATTTGCTATAGACAATCCTTTATGTGCCAGGTCCCTTCCTCTCTCATGCCAGCCCTGCCCTCCAATATCCAACGAGGAGAACTTCATGCTATCTGGGAAAGAGAATTACATTGATCCAAATAGAGAAAAAATTCTCGGGAGAGAGGGGGAAAAACATCCTTGAGTTGGGGCCAAGGAACAAGCATAAGGATTTGCCTTCTGCCATGAGTAAAAGCACCCTGAGGCTCCCCAGAAGCAGATGCTGCCAGGCTTCCTGTCCAGTCTGCCAAACTGTAAGCCAATGAAACCTCTTTTTTAAAAAAATAAATTATGCAGTCTTAGGTATTTCTTTGTAGCAATGCAACAACAGCCAGATACAGAAAATTGGTACCGTGAAGTGAGGCATTGCTATAAAAATACCAGGAAATGTGAAAGCAACTTTGGAACTGGGTTATGGGCAGCGGTTGGAAGAATCTGGAGGGCTCAGAAGAAGACAGGAAGATGAAGGAAAGTTTGGAACTTCCTAGAGACTTGTTGAATAGTTTTGACCAAAATACTGACAGTGATATGGACAGTGAAGTCCATGCTGAGGAGGTCTCAGATGGAGATGAATAACTTATTGGAAGCTATAGTAAAGGTCACTTTTGTTATGCCTTAGCACATGACTTGGCTGCATTGAGCTCCCACCCTAGGGATCTGTGGAACTTTGAATTTGAGAGTGATGGTTTAGGGTAACTGATGGAAGAAATTTCTAAGCAGCAAAGTGTTCAACATATGGTCTGGCTGCTTCTAACAGCATATGCTCATATGTGTGAGCAAATAAATGATCGAAAACTGACATATTTAAAAGGGAAGCAGAGCATAAAAGTTTGGAAAAGTGGCACCCTGGCCATGCAACAGAAAAGAAAAGTCCATTTTCAAGGGAGGACTTCAATAAGGTTGCAGAAATTTACATAATTATAAAGGAACCAAGTGCTAATAGCCGAGACAGCAGGAAAAAGGCCTTGATGGCTTTTCAGAGACCTTCATGGCAGGCCCTCCCATCACAGGCCTGGAGGCCTAGGAGGGAAAATTGGTTTCATGGGCCAGGCCCAGGACCCCGACTGTGGGACACTGCTCCCTGCATCCCTGCCACTCCAGCTCCAGCTGTGGCTCAAAGGGGCCAGGTACAGCTTGGGCTGCTTCCGAAGGTGCAAGCCATAAGCCTTGGTGGCTTCCACATGGTTTTAAGCCTGCAGGTGTGCAGAGTGCAAGAGTTAAGGCTCAGAAGCCTCCACCTAGATTTCAGAGGATGTATGGAAAAGCCTGGATGTTCAGGAAAAAGCCTGATGCAGGGTAAGAGCCCTCATGGAGAACTTCTACTAGGGCAGTGCAGAGGGGAAATATGGGGTTGGAGCCCCCATAGAGTCCCCACTGGGCCACTGCCTGGTAAAGCTGTAAGAAGAGGGCTACTGTCCTCCAGACTCCAGATTGGTAAATACACTAACAGCTTGCACCATATGCCTGGAAAAGCTGCAGACAGGCACTCAACACCAGCCCATGAGAGCAGCTGCAGGGGCTGAACTCTACAAAGCCACTGGGGTGGAGCTGCCCAAGGACTTGGGAGCACACCCCTCACACCAGTGTCCCCTGGATGTGGAACATAGAGTCCAAGGAGATTATTTTGGGGCTTTAAGATTTAATGACTGCCTTGCTGGGTTTCAAACTTGCCTGGGGGCCTATAGCCCCTTTCTTTTGGCTGATTTCTCCTTTTGGGACAGGTGTATTTACCCAATGCCTGTACCTCCATTATATCTTGGAAGTAACTAACTTGTTTTTGATTTTACAGGCTTATAGGCAGAAGGGACTTGCTTTGTCTCAGATGAGAGATACTTTGGACTGTGAATTTTTGAGTTAATGCTGGAATGAGTTAAGACTTTGAAGGACTGTTGGAAAAACATGATTGTATTTTGAAATGTGAGAAGGACATGAGATTTGGGAGAGGCCATGGATGGAATGATATGGTTTAGATCTGGGTCCTCCCACAAATCTCATGTCAAATTTTAATTCCCAGTGTTGGAGGTGAGGCCTGGTGGGAGGTGGTGGGATCATAGGGACAGTTTCTCATGAATGGCTTAGCACCATCCCCTTGGTACTGTCCTCATGATAGTGAGTACTTGTGAGATCTGATTGTTTGAAAGTATGTGGTACCTACCCCATCACTCTCTCTTCCTCTTGCTCCTGCTCCTGGTTTGCGAGATTCCTGCCTTCTCTTTGCCTTTGCCATCAATTAAAGCTCCCTGAGGCCTCCCTAGAAGCTGATGCCACCATGCTTTCTGTGCAGCCTGCAGAACCATGAGCCAATTAAACATCTTTTTTAAAAAAATAAATTACCCAGTCTCAGGTATTTCTTTATAGCAATGTGAGGACAGTCTAATACAAGGGGTAAATATAGAAGATTACAAAGACAGAAAGAAATGTTACTCATATTCTGACCTACAGAGATAATTGTTGCTAAAAGCTTCATATACATTTGTTTGCTCTTTTTCTGTGGCTAAATGTATAGATTTTTTTTTTTCCCAAAACAGAGTCTAACTGTGTTTAAAGTTTAGATCCTTTTTTCCCCTAATGACATTGTTGTAAGTTTTTTCCCATAACATTAAATAGCTTTCAAAACCACGGTTTACAAAGATAGCATAGAAAATATATTTTCTTCAACAGATGAGTTACATTCATATAACCATTCCAATTATTATTGGATATTTATGTTCTTTCTTCTTTTTAAAATTGTGAATAACCCTGCAGAGAACATCCTAGTGCGTGAATCTTTCTGTGCGTTTCTGTTTGTTTGTTTGTTTTTAACAACAATAAATTTGCTTCATTTAGAATAAAGTTTGGTTGTAACAAGACCCTAAAGAGCAGATATAATTTTTTTGGTCCTCTCACATAAAAATTCAGAAATAGACAATCCAGGCATGTAGAGACCTCAGGCTGGTTCCAGCATTTTTACAATTATTAGTAGTACCACATTTTTTTTCACATGTTCGTTGGCTATCTGCATTTATTCTTTGTGAATTGTCTTTTTATATCCTTAGCCCATTTTTTTGAGATATGCATTCAGCAGCTTGGAGCATTACACTGCTTGAAATGATTAGGTCTAGCAAGGAGAGGGGAAGGTGAATTGGTTCTTTTGGTGTTGAGGATTAAAAACAGACTTCACACAAATAACACAAACAACAGACTTCCGTAGGATTATAGGAAGCTCCACTGAACAACAGCTCAATGGTAAATTGCTCTTTCGTTCCTTCATACCTTAGGAAACCCAAGCTCGTATTGGCTTAGTCTGTATATTAACAGGCAAATCAGAAAGACCATGAAATACTCGCTACACAATTAACCATGGATTCTCCGAATTCTTGGAAAACAATGAAGCCATGTCAGTTTATTTCTTTTAAGTATGAGCTACCCTTGGAGCGAAACTGATACGTTCGTTACCTCATTTGAGTTTGCACAGATGAAAGAGTGTCTTGTAATAGGGGACCCTCTGGAATTTCTAACCCATGCTAAGGATGGGAAGTCCATATTGAAAATGAGAGTTGAGAAATGATAGTTCCTTCTGCTTTCTCCTGCCTGCATTTAGGTGTCACTGTTAACCAGAATGTTCTTCTGCACATCTTTATTAAAATATTCCAAGTTGGGGAAATAGATCTCAATATGCCTTCCACACTTGCATTTTGGCCTTATCAAGCATATGTCAAGTAGTCTGTCATTCCTCTCTATCTGTTGTCATAAATAAACAGTCTCATAGAGACCTGAGTATTTCTAGCCTCCACTATCTCAGCAGCAGGCAAGACTTGGCCAATCTTGCCAACTTCCAAACCATCATGGCAGAGAAAATGGGACTTAGTGACAACCTGTACGTTGTGTTTGGTGGTTCTTTTGCAGGATCCCTTGCAGTGTGGTTGAGAATAAGATACTCCCAGCCGTTCCCTGCAGTCATGGACAGCAGTGCATCACTCTTAGCAAAAGTCGATTTTTATGGTGAGTACATGTTTAATATAGAAAGATAGTTCTGGAAGGGGATGAATCACTTGATAAGTTCATCGATCACCCTCATGGTCATCCAATAGCACCTATGCCTACCTCCAACCTCATTATGTGATAATAGCTCCACGAGAGACACCCAGGCCACACACTGTTATTTAATGGACAGTTATTTATCCATTTCTAAGAGTAACTGATTGGGTTGCCTTTAAAGCGGGTTAGCTCAGTTGTAACTTGAATAGTGAAGCAAATAATAATCCAGAATTTCCAGGAAAATGAAAGAAAAGTTCTTATTTTTGATAGGTATATTTTTCTAACTTCAGAGTTGTCTTTTAATTCTTCTCCTTTCTATAACCTATAAAAATTAACTATTTTATGGAAAATTATATACAATTAATGTCTTGGGATTTTGGCAGGTGTATCTGACTAAATACCTATCATTTACATTCAAATGGGAAAGGCATAAAACTTTTAATCAGAGAGACATTTCTGAAACGAGTAATTTCAGATGCACTTTAGCTAGCATTTGCTTTAACAGTAAATGTTTCCATGGTGAACAAGCATTAAATGGAACAGAATTTCCAGTTTCTATAGCCTCACTATGAGTTTATTATCTTCTAAGTCTATAAGGCCCCCAAATAAAGCCTTTCTTTTCTTTTCTTTTCTTTTCTTTTCTTTTCTTTTCTTTTCTTTTCTTTCTCTCTCTCTCTCTCTCTCTCTCTCTCTTTCTTTCTTTCTTTCTTTCTTTCTTTCTTTCTTTCTTTCTTTCTTTCTTTCTTTCTTTCTTTCTTTCTTTCTTTCTTTCTTTCTTTCAGACAAGGTCTTGCTTTGTTGTCCAGGCTGGAATGTAGTAGTGTAATCATAGCTCAGTATAACCTTAAACTCCTGGGCTCAAGGGATCCTCCTGCCTCAGCCTTCCGATAGCTGGGACTTCAGGCATGTCCCACCACACCTGACTAAGTAATTTTTTTTCCTTTTTATTGTAGAGACAGGGTCCTGCTCTGTTGCCTAGGCTGGTCTTGAACTCCTGACCTCAAGCAATCCTCCTGCTTTGGCCTCCTAAAGTACTGGGATTACGGGTGTGGGCCACCATGCTGGGCTTCTTTGCTTTCTTGCACATTTTAGAAATCACTATGCCCCAGTTGATGGATGAATTAGGACTTGCAGAACATAGCTTTGCTTCTCTGCTCTCATATTGACTTTTTGTTCCATTCTGAAAAAATAATTAAATTCATCAGTTCCTAGATCTCTATATTAAGAATAGGTCAAAGAAAACTTAAAAGAAATTAAATTGTTCTGGTGCTTGAATTATCAAAATTAAATCATATTAAATGACTGTGTTTAACTTTTTTCCTCTAGTCTATGTTACCTTGAAGTTGTGCAAAATTCTCTGGCTGCACATAATAGTGAATGCCCAGAAATTGTGGCAGGCTTCTGACATCGTGGTGGAGATGCTGAAAAGCTCAGTAAACCATGATGAGCTAACAAAATATTTCAAGTAAGTGAAGGTTTGTGCATGAGAACGCAGAGATTGTGGGCCCCGAAAACCTGACATGGACTTGGATTTTCCATCATTGTTAACATTTCCTTAAGGCCTGCTGCTTTGAGGTAACTTACAGAGGTTTATCACTATGAAATAATTTTGATAGTTCATCATTAACATGTAGTAGATATTGAATAGATATATTTTTTGGTTGGGTGTGGGGTGGAGCTCAGAGAAAGAGATGTTGGATGCCATAGAAGGAAGCTCAAGGGAGGTAGGCAAGAGTAGGTGCTATCAAGGAACACCTTAAAGTCCCCAAGAGAAGAAGGAAGGACCTTGGACCCCAGCCCATGCAATATTCCTCTTAGCTGATAATGTAAGGGTTTTGGATAATGTGAGGACTTTGGGCTATTGAAACCATGACATGTTTAAAGGAGTCTCTTTTATACCAAGCACAAGTATCTTTTACACTTGAGGTAGGTTTTCCTCCAGCACAAGAAGGTCTTGTGTTTGGTTGATTGCTTCGTGTAGTTTAAATGAGAGTAAAGGAGTTTATTACCAGAAAATAGGAGAGTTCTACTGAAGAAAAGAATGTGGGAGATGAAAATAAGATATAATTAAAGGATATAAAACAGTGGTTCTCACTGTCTTCTTGAAGATCAATCAGACACTGTTTTGGGAGATAGTCCCTCAAAGGCCATTCATAGCTGTATATTTTAATGGAGCTTAGGGTAAAGAAAAGAAAAGAAAAGGAGGGGTTAAGAAACAGTTTCTTAATAGGCCAAATGTGAAAAATGGTCAAGAAGACACTTCTGGGACTGTCTGAGGACCTGCTTTGGAAAATGAGAATTTTGTTAGTTATGAAGGGACCTGAGGCATAGAAAACTCACATTCAGACTTTGTCAACCAATAGTCACACTTTTGTCCCTCTCTTGGTTTCCCAATTATTAATTTTGATAATAAAATTCACCAGTGTGGCAGGGAGCAGGGGGAGAGACAAAGGGTGGTCATTTTCTTAAATTACCCTTTATAGATGGTCCAGGTCACCAGGGGGCACATTGGAGGTTCTATATCTTGGCAGAAAAGAGGGTTGTTATTTTTGGGGGAGGCTTATCAAATAACCTGGGTATTGTGATCAGTTAGATTGTACATCAAATTAGAAATCACTTAAAAACACAGAAGATTTAGGTACAGAAAGTCTACAACAGGAAAAAACTAAGCAGAACAAAACTTCAGTGCATTAGCAGCTCATTCTCAAAGTACTTCATGATTGTTCTAAAGAACCACTCCGGTACCTAATACAACAGAATCATTATGGGTAAGTGTTTCTTTTATTTATTTATGTATTTATTTATTTAGATGGAGGTTCGCTCTTGTTGCCCAGGCTGAAGTGTAATGGCGCGATCTCGGCTCACCGCAACCTCTGCCTCCTGGGTTCAAGCGATTCTCCTGCCTCAGCTTTCTGAGTAGCTGAAATTACAGGCATGCGCCACTCTACCCAGCTAATTTTGTGTTTTTAGTAGAGACGGGGTTTCTCCATGTTGGTCAGGCTGGTCTCGAATTCTCGACCTCAGGTGAGCCGCCCGCCTTGGCCTCCCAAAGTGCTGGGATTACAGATGTGAGCCACTGCACCCGTTCAAGCGTTTCTTTTTTTTTTTTTTTTTTTTTTTTTTTTTTGAGACGGAGTCTCGCTCTGTCGCCCAGGCTGGAGTGCAGTGGCCGGATCTCAGCTCACTGCAAGCTCCGCCTCCTGGGTTCACGCCATTCTCCTGCCTCAGCCTCCCAAGTAGCTGGGACTACAGGCGCCCGCCACCACGCCCGGCTAGTTTTTTGTATTTTTTTAGTAGAGACGGGGTTTCACTGTGTTAGCCAGGATGGTCTCGATCTCCTGACCTCGTGATCCGCCCGTCTCGGCCTCCCAAAGTGCTGGGATTACAGGCTTGAGCCACCGCGCCCGGCCTCAAGCGTTTCTTTTAATCAGATGAAGTTAAGTTTTACAATCTCTTTAAAACAGTGTCATAACAAATCAAACCTCTCCAAGTGAAAGCAGTTTTTAACTTGTGCTAGCATTTAAGGCATGGTTTCTGGCTACTTCTTTCGGAATTCCTTAACACCTGACTTGATGTATTGCAAACCCAAGACTCCTACTGATCCTTTTCTTAGAGGCTCTGGTTTATAATGAGATCCAGAATATAGGTTTCATCCCTATATGCTCTGTTTTGTGCCTTAAAGAACCTTTAACCTTGTCAACTATGAAGGGATTTATGAAAATCTAGCAGCTCTTGTAAGAAATCAGCTGAAAATACAGTCAGCCAGTGATGAGTCAACAGCATACCTCAACTAAACACTGTGCAGGATAAAGGGTTTTCGCAGATGCTGTAGTAGGTCTTGCAGGCATGGAGACACTATCTTGAGTCCTGATGGTTGTGCCCTGAAGGTTATAACACCCCCCCACCACCACCTCCCTTGTCTCTTCTGTCCTACCCAGTGGCTATTGTTCCACGGAATTCTAAAAGCTGGACCTCACAGGGGTCTTAGAGAACACATTGGCCAGTTCAGAGCTAAGAAAACTGGAGCCCAGAGATGTTTGATCGTAAGATTTCAAGATGGCTAATTGGGGTTAAGAATGAGGCCGGGAGCGGTGGCTCACGTTTGTAATCCCAGCACTTTGGGAGGCCAAGGCAGGTGGATCGCCTGAGGTCAGGAGTTCAATAACAGCCTGGCCAATATGGTAAAACCCCGTCTCTACTAAAAATACAGAAATTAGCTGGGCATGGTGTTAGGCATCTGTAATCCCAGCTACTCGGCAGGCTGAGGCAGGAGAATGGCTTGAACCCGGGAGGCGGAGGTTGTAGTGAGCCGAGATTGCACCACTGAACTCAAGCCTGGGCGAGAAGAGCGAGACTTTGCCTCAAAATATAAATAAATAAATAAATAATAAGTAAAAAGAAAAAGAATGCAATCTGTGACCAGAGACAGTTTGTTCCCACATGTGAAGGACACAGTATTAAGCCATGACTATGTCGTGAGTGCCCTAACCAAGCTTGTCTATTGCAAATCCACAGGGAATTTAGAAACTCGTGGTAGGGAATCCAGCTTCTAAAAGGTGATGCTGCTTTCTAGGAGTAAATTCTATTCTGGAGAAATCTGGAATCTCCTAGTGTGAAGTATGCCTGAACATGGAATAGGATTTCAGCTTAGAGGGAGGGGTCAGCATCAGGCAGTTCAAACTTTGAACTGTTGAGAAGCTTCAAAGATCCAACACCACCAGTCACTTCCAAACACAAAGTCCATTGGGATAAAGGTGGGATCAGGGTCAGAATGATGAAACCATGTGTTCTAGGCCAGACTGGGTGGGAATCTCAGGGAAGCAGTTGGGGAACAAGACATAGTGGGCACAGGGTTAGAATGGTATAAGGGCTATGGGCAGAAGACAGAGCTTTTCCTTCTTCCCAGTAATCCAGGCATCATTATTACATGATGTTTGGGCTCTATAATATTTGTACACACCTGTGTACACACACATGCAAACAGTAGTGCTTGTGTTTACAGAAAATTCGCATTGTGTTGACCAACGTAATTGGAAAGATAATTATCTTTTAACATTTTGATTGTTTGCATGATTATAAAAAGGTCTAAATTATTGAAACATTAATTTTTTTTTGAGATAGAGTTTCACTTTGTAGCCCAGGCCGGAATGCAGTGGTGCAATCTCAGCTCACTGCAACATCCACCTCCTGGGTTCAAGCGATTCTTCTGCCTCAGGCTCCCAAGTAGCTGGGACTACAAGCACATGCCACCATGCCCAGCGAATTTTGTATTTTTAGTAGAGATGGGTTTCACCATGTTGGCCAGGCTGTTTTCAAATTCTTGACATCAAGTTATCTGCCCACCTTGGCCTCCCAAAGTGCTGGGATTATAGGTGTGAGCCACCAGGCCCGACCTGAAACATTAAAATTTAAGCAAAACTACATTCTTTCGGAAATAAAGATAGATTTCCTCTAATCTCATCCTTGGAGACAATCATTGTTAAGAATCTAGTGTCTATTCTTCTTTCCAGAATTTTTTCTATGCATCTGCTACTATAAAATGAATGTATATACATATAAATGCCACAAATGCACTTATCATTATGTACAGGGATTAGACAAGGGCATAACATTGTTTCAAATGTTCCAAAACACCACAACTGAATGCCTACGCAGAAGTTTATTTTCTTTGGTATGTTTTCTTTTCACATTTCTTTTAATGGAAGCAAAGTAAAATATTAAAGGAAGCTCAGAAATAAAATCTAAAAGCCTAACTCTAGAATAAGCCAAATAAAAAAGTCACATTTCTACAAAACTTTAATGAGGAAGGCAAATGAGTCTTATTGGTAGCAATGATGAAAATAGTTAAGAGGTAACTTATTGAATTTTAATTTTGTGTCACATCCCATTCTGAGCAATCTTCCTGCTTCAGTCCCCCGAATAGCTGGAAATACAGATGCATGCCACCACACTAGGCAGAAATTAATTTAATTAGTGTATTAGTTTGTTTTACCTTGCTAAAAGGGAGACTGGGTAATTTATAAAGAAAAGAGGTTTATTTGGCTCATGGTTCTGCAGGCTGTACAGGCATGGCACCAGCATCTGCTCAGCTTCTAGTGAGGCCTCAGGGAGCTTACAGTCATGGCAGAAGGCAAAGGGGGAGCCAGAGTATCACATGGTGAGGAGGAGTGAGAGAGAGAGGGAGAAGGTATTACACTTTTAATTACATCTGTATTAAACAACCAGATCTTGCCTGAACTCATTACCACTCATTACCATAGGAAGGGCACCAAGACGTTAATGAAGGCTTCAGTCTCAGGGCCAACACCTCCCGCTAGGCCCTACCTCCAACATTGTGTGTCACATTTCAGCATGAGATTTAAGGGGACAAATATCCAAACTACATCAATTAGTGATCAGGAAATCTAAAAAGCAGAGAGCAAACAGACATTTATAGCAATTTGAGATTATTGATAGAGTAAGTAGTTGACAATGTCCCAAAGTCCAAGAAAGATACCATGATAATTGGCAGTAGCAGAACATTTAGAAAAGCATCATTTTAAGGCCAGGTGTCATAAGTTGCATAAACATAATTTGTTCAGTAATAAATATATCACTAAATGAGTGATGGTAGCTTAGATGTGTCATTTAATTCATATTAATCATAAAAACACCAATTTTTTTACCTTCTTATGTTTAGGGTGATGTTATTTACAATGATACAAAAACAGTTTAACAAACAGCATTATTTTTACATAACACTTTACTTAAAAATCACTTTGAAAGCTTCAATGGTACATAAAATGAGTTGAAGTTATATTTACAAATCATTCTCAGTGAAAATTAAAAATGTCGACTAGAACTGATCACTTGACTCGTATAAACCTATTAGAAACAATATAAACTATTCAAAATCCAGTGTTGATTCTTGCATTGGCTCATTTCGTTTCTACATTTGGGATTTCTAGCTTCAGTGGAATGGAAATTATAAGCATGCTTTTCTTTTCCTCTGAGTATGCAAAACTCTCCAAATTAACTCAGAAATGGATCCAGCCTATTTGCTGGAAAGTCTGGCAACCACTTTTATAGAGGCTATTCAGTATAATAAAGACAACTTGTCTTTTTGAGTAAGCAAAGTAGAGAAAGAAAGAAAAGGACTGAGAGAAAGAACAGAAAGAGCAGAAACTAAGTGGGTATTCTCTTCCTGAGAGCTGTCAAAATTAGGAGTAGGGTAAAGAAATCAGACTGAGGCCAGGCATGGTGGCTCACACCTGTAATCCCAGCACTTTGGGAGGCCGAGGCAGGTGGATCACCAGAGGTCAGGAGTTCGAGACCAGCCTGACCAACATGGTGAAACCTTGTCTCTAATAAAAATACAGAAATTAGAGGGGCATGGTGGCAGGTGCCTGTAATCCCAGCTACTTGGGAGACTGAGGCAGAAGAATCACTTGAACCTAGGAGGCAGAGGTTGCAGTGAGCTGAGATGACACCACTACACTCCAGCCTGGCTGACAAGAGCAAAACTCTGTCTCAAAAAACAACAAACAAACAACAACAACAAAGAAATCAGACTGGAGAGTTAACTTTGCGGACTTCTTTTTAGGCACTAAAATGTGCATCTCTAGTCTTGAGGACCAGGAATTGTTCAGGGGGGGTTGGCACAAATTCAATGATGAGCACAACTTTTACCACATTATTTTAAAATTCTACATTTCCATATTTTACTCATCTTTTATATTAAAATATATAGAAGCTATTTCAAAACATAAAATAATGATGACTATATGTCAGAATGTAGCCACTTTTTGTAATCTTTGGTTTAAAAAACTTTAGAGGCTAGGCAGGCTAGCTCATGCCTGTAATCCCAGCACTTTGGGAGGCCAAGATGGGTGGATTCCTTGAGCTCAGGAGTTCAAGACCAGCCTGGGCAACCTAGAGAGACCTCATCTTTAATTTTAAATTTAAAAAATTAAAAAATTTTAGAAAGTGATCTCTTCTATTTGAATGTGAAACCAAAAATTTAACTATATATGTATATTTTAACCCTACCAGCTTCTCTCTTATTCTGTATTTTAAATAACTTCTGTGTTTGGGTTTTTTACAGAAGGAAGTTCATAGTTACAGTTAGACATAGCCAATGGAAAATAATGACCATCCAGAGACTGCTGCTGTGTGGCAGACCCTCTCAACAACTTCTCTCCAAAAGCACCGATTTGGCACGTGCAGTGTCATTTACATATTCTTCACTTAGTTTGCATGTTTGGCATAAATCTTTCTATCACTTTAAGTAACTGAGTTGACTGAATATGCATTTTTATGTTTTTATGGATATGCAAGATCCACATTTTCGCAGCAATGCTTGCCCCTGTAATTTATACAGGGAGGAATTCTTGGCTTCTTTTATCCATGAATCACTGATTTTATGTCCACCTGTCTTGCCTCTGATTAAAGGGAGGGTAGTTGTTTGCTTTATCAGTGGGGACTTAGGTCTCTCATTCCTTGAGCAGGAACTCTCTGCAAAGATGACAATAGGTCCAGGACACACTGGCTGGTCTCCAGTGATCTGAGGTTACTTTCCAATGCTGATAGAATCGTTCTATCTGTAGAAGGCCAAGAGCATACATCCTCTATGTGAGGCCAAGAGCATGCATTTTGATCTTTGCCTTATTTATCAGTCTTGTGAAAACAGCAAATTTGCCCAGAAATGAACACTGAAGCTCTCTGAATAGTTCCATATAGTTAATGAGCAATACTGATAACACCTTCCATAAACCAAGGCTTAGCTGTCCTCAGCCCGATACTAACTAGTCTCTGTTCTTTCTCTTCTATCATCCTTACAACATCCCCATGTTACTTTAATTTTACAGATGAGGAACTGAGACTTAAGCAGTTTCCGTGGCTTGTCCAAAGTGACATGAACTATAGGCCAGGTCGTGATTTGAACTTGCCTGACCCCAGTCCTGGCTTACTTGTCCTGCTGTTACCGACCATGTTCTTATCTGGACATGTGGCCTATCGATCAATTCCACACATCACTGGATTGGAGTAAAAATTCTGTATCAATCCAATGCGTTCATCCTCCTGTCTTTTCCTTAATTAAATGTTCACACTGTCATGGGGATAGTATGGATTTACTGAATACTAATTCTGTGCCAGACACTCTGCTTGGCATTTTCACAAACTTTATGTCATTCCCTTGAAATAATAGCTCTGGAGGTGAGCATTTTTATCTCTATGATTCCAGTTAAGAACACTGAAGCACAGGGAGGTAATTACATGGCTAACTGGGCACAGCAGACTGCTTGCACCCACCCCTACTGGTGCTACACTGAGGTCTTCCTGGAGCTGATGGTGTTATCTGATGAGAGCCAGTGCTCCAATTCACACTCATGCTTTGTTATTAACCATTCCAAACCAGATCCTTTCCTTCAGCTCATGTTGGCTTGGGTTTTTATCAAACCACACCCAATAATTCTGGGTGGAGTTCTATGGAAAGTGACTAAAAGACAGACGTGGAAGAATTTGGCTTTTCTCTCTGATGCCTAATTTTTTTTTTTTTTTTTGACAGAGTCCCACTGTTGCCCAGATTGGAGTACAGTGGTACAATACTGGCTCACTGCAACCTCTGCTTCCTGGGTTCAAGCAAGTCTCCCACCTCAACCTCTTGAGCAGCTGGGACTACAAGAATGTGCCACCACACCCAGCTCATTTTTGTATTTTTAGTAGGATGGGGTTTACTCCTGACCTCAAGTGATCCTCCCGCCTCGGCCTCCCAAAGTGCTGGGATTACAGGTGATCCCTAAATTTTTAAAATGCTAAATATACTTGTTTTTGTTGTTGTTGTGTGTGTGTTTTAATTTTAATTTTATTTTTATATATTTTTTGAAACAAGGTCTCATTCCCGTTGGCCAGGCTGGAGTGCCATGGCATGATCACAGCTCACGGCAGCCTCGACTTCACGGGCTCAGGTTATTCTCCCACTTCAGCCTCCCAAGTAGCTGGGACTATAGGTGCATATCACAATACTTGGCTAATTTTTTGTTTTGTATTTTTTGTAGAGACGGGGTTTCATCATGTTTCCAAGGCTGGTCTCAAACTCCTAGGCTCAAGTGATCTACCAGCCTTGGCCTTCCCAAGTGCTGGGATTACAGGCATGAGCCACCGTGCCTGGTGTGGTGTGGGGTGTGTGTGTGTGTGTGTGTGTGTGTGTGTGTGTGTGTGTTTGAGGGAATTAGGCCAGAGAATTTCAGAACAGCCTTGGATCTGTGTGGGTCTGTAACAGCTAATTTTAAATCTTCTGGCCTGTCATTTAAAAAAATCAATCTTTTATTCTGAGAACACACTAAAATTAAATATGAAGGTTCCTTTTGCATTAAGTGGTAGAACGTAGTCTGAAAATCTTGTGGGTTTCCTTATCCTGATCTGAATGTATAGTTCTACTGTGAAGTTTGACATTGTCCCCAGAAAGAGTCAGAGAAATGAGGAAAAATGTCACTTATTCCATGGCAATACGTTATGCACTCAACAAACAACGTTATTGAAGTCTCTTCCCTTGGTTCAACGAAAAACATTCAATCCATGCTTTATTATAATGCAGCTTCAGACATACTTTGTCAATCAATTCCCTAGAGGCCTCTGGATATGTAGTAACCTACATAGTAAATGTTGTCCTGGCTGAAATTGGGTTTGGCTGCTGAGTCCTCCTGAAAGGAGGGAAGCTGAGCTTTAGGCTTCAGGGTTTGCCAGACCCATCAAAGCCTAGATTTACTGCTTGGCTGAAAACACACTACCCTGCTTTCAAGGTGACAGATGATTCTAGTGCCAGGTCATTTCTGTATTTTCTTCTTTGTACTGTCCTTAGTCGCTGATCATTCCTGCTGCCAGAAGGCACTGTCTTACTGCCTCTGCACAACTTTCCAGATTTGTCTCAATTCCTATCTTCCCCAGAAGCCTCCAGTAACTACTCAAGCCCATATTGCTCCCCTATCTGCAAAGTCCATCAGCAGCTTATTTTCATGTGTTGTTTTGGCTTTCTGTCCTGTCTTTTCATCTAGATTGTCTTCCCCAGGGACAAGCATGCTGCCTTATATGTCTGTTGTGCACAAGCTGTCCTGAGAATACGGCAAATGTACAGGCAAAGTTTTATAACTTTAGGAAGTTGTGAAAATGCAGTATTTACTCACAGGCCAATACCCCCAGGGATTGCTTGCTGTTGCTAAAGTAAATGAGCAGTTGTAAGAAATGTGTCTCACACAAGAGATTTTCAACTGTGTTTTTTTTTTAAGTATACCTGCAACCAGTTCAGTGAGTTGAGCCTTTTTTTTTTTTTTTTTTCCATCTTTTACAAGGAAAAAAATCCAAACTGGCAGAAGCCTTGTGCAATTATCTTCCAGGCTAAGTAACCTGGAGTCTCATCCTGTAGGAATTTATATTTATTTCATCTGTGTCTTCTTTGAATAAAAGCAATCACTTTAGACATTTAAAATAAGTTGCAAATGTAAATTTCATTCAGACTTGAAAGCTAGTTCCATGTATATTCTTTTTTCAAAATTTCTTAAAAATTGAGGCATACTTGACATACAGTGAATTTTACTCTTTTTTTAGTGTATGGTTTTGAGTTAGACAAACATAAGCAGTCAAGCAACCACCATCACAGCTAAGATGTAGAATACTTCCATCACCACCCACCACATTCTTCCAGCCCTTTACAGTCAGTCCCTTCTGCCACCTCCACACACCATGAATCAATAGATATGCAATGGTTTCGCATCTCATGGCTGAGAAGCACAGAGTTCTGTGCCATGACCCGAATTACAAGACATACTTGGAGGAACTGGCTAACTCTTCCTGGGAAGGCCTAGGTGCAGGAAGAGGTAAAGTATTACCTGGTGACTTCTGGAGTATGCATCTGGGGGTTGAGAAATGTGAGCATAGATTACCAGCATTAAACATTCTTGGTACACAAATTACAAAAAAATGAATTTAGCACAGGGAGGAATTACCAAGGAACCAGGAACTAAGGGGGTGCTGGACATCACAAACAACTCTCTTTACATAGGAAAGAGGGCAATTCTCATATGCTCATGGTTTAAAGAAGCAGAATCAAGAAAGATACTAACCAGGGCTTTTCAGAAGCATGCTGTTACCTTTTAACCACCTGAAACAAGGGCTGTCCGTAGCAAGAAAGTGCTCTATCTCCAGTTCCTTCTAGGGTTTCTCATCCTTGGCTGGACCTGAGAATCACCCAAGGGGCTTTTAAACAGCACCAATGCCCTGGCCCCCTGCCTGAGGGTTAGTGTTTATCAGAATTTAACATCTCCCTAGGAGGAGGTATTTATGCTTTCTTCTGTGCTTTTTTATTTTTATTTTTGTTTTTTATTTTTTGCTCAGGGATCCCCGGGGTGAACTAGAGCCCAAATAGACTAGAAGAGTCCTTTGCCTAAAATGCTGCAGCAAAGGTGTGGATAGTGCCTCTTGCTAGCAAGTTTAAAACATTTATTTTTAAGGACAGAGAAAGGGTCTCACTGTTGCCAAGTCTGGAGTGCAGTGGTGTGATCATAGCTCACTGCAGCCTCAAACTCCTGGGCTCAAGCAATCTCCCCACCTCAGCCTCCCGAGACGAGTGGCTGGAACTACAGGCGTGTGCCACCACATTTGGTTAATTTTTAAATTTTTGTAGAGATTGGGTCTGGCTATGTTACTCAGGCTGGTCTTGAACTCCTGGCTTCAAGTGATCCTCTGAGTTGCTGGGATTACAGGCATGAGCCACTGCATCCAGCTCCTCTGTTAGCAAGTTTTAAATTTGCTTTCAGGGGTGCTGTAGGCAGAACCCGAGAGGGTGTTCAGCCAGAGTGTGAAGGCTACAACTGCTGCCAGTTTGCAGAAGGAGTAGGCTTAAGTGCAAGATGTCTCGGAGAGGGTGAAGTTAAAGCTGTGCTATATGTTTGCCTCTTCTACTAGACTGTCAACGATTTGAAGCCAAAGATGACTGTGGCTTGTTCATTTTTGTTTCTCTAGTGTTTGAGATAATGCTTGGGGCTAATAAGGACTCACAAATGTTGGTGGAGTTATGGAAGGATTGATATCCTTGGGAAAAGCATTGCCTCTTAAAATTAAAGTTCAGTATCTGATTATCGATGCAATGATTTGTCCATAACTCATACTTTCAAGGAGTTAGATACACCTGCAGGTGTAATTGTGTGTAATACAGGCATAGTTCCGGTATATATATGCAAAACTCCAGCTGTAGGAGGGGTAATAATCTTCTTTTAAAAACTGCATTATAATAGTCTCATTGCACTTCCCTATCAAATGTACATATGTAAATATAAAAAGATAATTTTGGAGAATGAGATTAATAGGAAAATAAGAGAAACTTTAGTCTTCCTATTATACTTGACACACAGCAAATCTTCCAAATGTCTTGGGTAGGTCAGAGCTAGAAATTTTCTTGAGATTATGACTCCAGAATATGTACTTGGAAAAATTCCAAGTCGATTTCCAAGACTGTTTTTAAGTTTTGGGGCCGAGATTTCGCCAGAATCTAACTCCTCTGGCTCTGCTTCCCAGGCTGCCACCTCCTTTCCATTGGATTATTGGAACAGATTCCTAACCTGTTTCTGTATCTCTGTGCTGGCCTCTACACTTATTCTAATTCAGCAGCTGTAGTGATCCCTAATGAACAAATTGAATCCTTTGCTCAAAATGGTGCAACGATGGCCATTTCCCTTAGAGGAAAGGCCATTGTCCTTACAGTGGCAGGCAGGATCCCATCCAGTCTGATGCCATTCCTACTCCCCTCACCCTGCTTGCTCTGGGACAGCCACACTGGCTCTGCGACGTTCCAGGACATCATCTTCCCCACTCCTTCACTTCCTTAGAATCTTTTTTTTTTTCTAAATCATTTCTTTTTTTTTTTTTAATTTTTTAAATATTATTACACTTTAAGTTCTAGGGTACATGTGCATAACATGCAGGTTTGTTACAGATGTATACTTGTGCCATGTTGGTGTGCTGCACCCACAATCTTTGCTTAAATTCTCAGGGAAACCCACCCTGTTCTCCCCATCTAAAATTGTAAACTGTCCCTCTCCCCACTTCCAACCACTCTGGGTCACTTTTTATTGTATTCTTTCCCTATCTGCTAAGTGCTACAAACTCTTAGGATGGTGCTCAGGTTCTTGATATGACTGCTAGACTTCACATGAATGACATTTCCAAACGGTTACTCATGATTCTAATTCCTGGGGTTAGTTTCCAGCTAGGCACTGTGTTAGATGCTGAGGATTGGACTTTCATAGGAACGTGTGCAAGAAGGTCGGAGAAGCTCTGGAAATGAAACAGGAAGACAGTCTGAAGAAAGGGTAAGGGAAAAATTCAGAAGCAGCAACCTCTGAGTTCAGGCGGCAGGATGGGCAGAAGTTTTCGAATCAGAAGGTAAAGCATGTTGTTTTATGTAGGTAGGAGTAGAAGTAGAAAAGGCACAGAGGGCCGGGCGCGGTGGCTCAAGCCTGTAATCCCAGCACTTTGGGAGGCCGAGACGGGCAGATCACGAGGTCAGGAGATCGAGACCATCCTAGCTAACACGGTGAAACCCCGTCTCTACTAAAAAAAAGTACAAAAAACTAGCCAGGCGAGGTGGCGGGCGCCTGTAGTCCCAGCCACTCTGGAGGCTGTGGCAGGAGAATGGTTGCAGTGAGCTGCCTGGGCGACAGAGCGAGACTCCGTCTCAAAAAAAAAAAAAAAAAAAAAAAAAAAAAAAAAAAAAAAAGGCACAGAGATGTGGAGCAACCTTGGGTCTAGACCACAGAAGTGGGGTATAGCTTGAGAAACGGGTGTGTGGGAGGTGGTGGTGTAGCGGTTGGACCAGTGGGCGGGGCCAGATCAGAAAGAGCTTCACAGCCCATTAAGGAGCCTGAACTTGATCCTACAGTCCATACAAATTAAGAAGGTGGGGGGGGGGGGGGCGGGAAGAGCATGCATGAGGTTTAGAAATATTTTCCCAAAGTCTTGCAGGGTGGACAGGACAGGAGATAACGAGGCAGGGAGCCCAGTTGAGAGTCTTTCGTGACAGTTCACCTATGAAATGATGAAGACCCAGCATTTGACAAGGGCAGTGACTATAGAGACAAGAGCGCTGGGAAATAATGTTGGCAGGGCTCAGTGTGCAAGTGAGAGAGAGATTGGGCTAGAGGAGAGATTTGGGAGTTAATAACTAGGATTTGGTTCCTGGAGAGAGGAGGATGAAGAGAACACCAACATGTAAACAGTGGGCAGAAGAAGGAGCTGAGCCTGGGCGAGGCAGGAGGGAATCTGAGAGGGAGGTGTCCCAGAAGCCAAGTGCGAAGCTCAGAAGGTGTGCTTGGCGGGTAAGGTCAGCTATAGAAGCAGGAGGCGGGTGTAAAGTTTCTTTGTTGCATTTGAGAGGTCACTGGAGACCTGGGGAGGAGGGCATCCTGCCACAGTGTGACTAAGAGTATGGAGAAGAGGATGAACAAATGGACCAAGTGTGCATCACTCATTCCAGAAAGAAACTTTGTTGTGAAACTAGAGATCTTGAGGGGAAGTCAGCTAGGGAGGGATGCAGAGGGCATTGAGCATGATCTAGAAAGCTTGGGAATAGAGGAAGGGGAGTGGACAGACCCCAGATGCTGAGAGGAAGGGAAGGGGCTCCTTAAAGAGCATGTGGGTGCCATGACAGCATGCCTGATCACAGAATACAGTTTCAGCACCTTGGTGTGGTTAAGTTTGGACGTGACTAAAAAACGTTGAGGAAAACTGAGATCCAAATTTTTCTTCTAGGGTGTGACAATGCTGTAAAATGGAATCTTTTAAAATTTTTAGGTCTTTTTCTGGTCACCAGCGAAAGAGTATCATTCTTAAGAAAATTGACGCTTTGCTTTCTAGCCAGGCAACGGTTTTATCAGACTTGCACTGAATTTGTCTTCTAGCAGAGCATGAGTTCGAAGAAGCAGCCCTTCTCTGGATTCCCTGTGAGGTAAGAATTTGAGTTCTGTTTGCCACTAGAATCCACAATTGCAAATTGTTTCTATGTTTAAAGGAATAATTATATTCATCAGATTAGCCATGCCTAAATCAATGAAAAATTAAGGGAGACATTTTCCAGATGGAAGTTTGAGAAGTCACAATAAGATATACAAAATTAAAATTCAGTTTCTCTAACTCACTCTATTTTGATATCAAACTCCACAGAATCAGAAACATTAATGGCTCTCTATGACACAAGAGAGGGTATACACTGGCATTCTCTGTCCTAACGGCTAGAATTACTGAGATACTTCATTTAAAACTTGTTTCCCCAAAATATTTGATGTGTTGATTTAAAAAGTCCAATTTAGGATCATAAGCTACACCCAAGATATAAGTAAAATATACATTCTTATCAAAGAATGCAAGATATCTATATATTTTACCTTTATAGATTAGGCAAGATTTACTGGAGAAATGACACCGGGCCTCTAACTTTCATCTGGTCTGTTCGTGTTCTTTTGTTCTTATTTGTTGGCTTGGTTCAGCCAAGCATAGACCCTGCTTTTGGAAGTTCACATTATAAACTGAGGTTGCTAGACATGGAGAATGATTTCCTATTTCCTCCTCTTACCTTTCCTTTTTTCTTTCTTTCTTTTTGGTATGAGGAGCAGAAGGATTTTGTGTGTGTGTGTGTGTGTGTGTGTGTGTGTGTGTGTGTGGTGCACATGTACATCCATCTTTGTATGTCTGTCTCTCTCTCTGTCTGATTTTGAGGATAAAATAACACAAAATTACCAAATGTCCAAGTGAAGCCCCTAGTTTCTCTTTTCCGGCTCCACAACCCTCTCAGCTCCCCAGTGAGGAGGAATGTAGCCCTGGTTTAGTCAAGCAAAAGATCCACACCAGGCCACATGTTTTGGAGTGGTGCCTTGGTCGAGGCATGAACAGCCTGGACAGGGGCCAATGCCTCTGTGTGTCTCTTCATTCTGGGCCACTGGGTGTGAGGAGCCCAGACCTCTTTTTCTCCTTTTGTTTGATTTGGATTCACCGCCCATCCAGCTCCAGCCAAGGATTCAGGAGGGAAACTTCTCTCCTCCTTCTTTTCCTTCTTCAATTTTTCATTGTTATGACATATTCTTGCAACTAACCGTTGCTATCTTGCTTTTATATATTAATTGCTTTCTTTTAACTTTTTTTCCATCTCTTGTAACCTTTGGGAATTTGACTAAGCTGGACTATCCAAACTCTGGCTAATTGTATCTTAAAAAAAAAAAAGTCAAAGAAGCCAGAGGTTCACTTTTGACTTAGAGGTCTATTGCATAAGATTATTACCTCTCTTCACCCCCCGCTTTTTTTTTTTAAAGGAGGGTCACTGCTACAACTGAATTTAGAAAGAAAGTAGTACTACCTTTTTCCAATAAGAATTTATTCAGTATTAGGGATTTGTCTTGAGTCGTGTATGATTTCTTTGATTAAGAAATGCACACTTTAATATAAGTCTGAAGTCAGCATTTCTTATGTACATAGGAAGTTAAGGTTTAGAGAACAGGATATCAGCACATGCTTTCATCTGAGTAAGAAACGATATCATGTACATAAACATGTATATAAACCTTCTTTATTGAAACTCAATGGAATGCAGAATCTGCCCTCCATTTTCTCACCAAAACACAAAACCTCTGCGAGAATGAAGTTAGAGGAGATGGAAGAACAATACTTTTAGATTTAAATGGTGTGTGTGTGTGTGTGTGTGTGTGTGTTTTATATTTTAAAGAGTTTTTTAAATCAAATTCTTCCTTTGTGATGTTTGGAAGCATTGAACCATTCCAACACTTAGAAATTAATATATTTCATGGAAATACATGCATGGATCAAATGAAAAGCTACCTTGCTGTATCACAGTACCTTTACGTGTTTGGCAAGAGACTAATAATTTAGCATGTGGAAGAAATGTCTCCATGAGAAATAATGAACCTGAGAAGATTGGGTTTTCAATAATTTATTCTTATTATTATCTTTTAGAGACAGGTTCTTGCTCTGTTGCTTAGGCTGAATTGCAGTGGCATGATCATAACTCACTGTAACCTCAAATGCACCACCACGCCTGGCTAATTTTTTCTTTTTAAATAATTTTTTGTAGATATAGGATCTCGTTATGTTGCCCAGGCTGGTCTCGAACTCCTGGCCTCAAGAGATCCCCCCACCTCAGCTTCCCAGAGCACTGACATTACAAACATGAACAACTGCACCCGTCCAATAACTTCTTTTTTTTTTTAATTACAGAAGTTTCTTTAGTAATTTCAGTAAATCCAGATTATCAGAAGAAAACAAAGCACAAAAATTAATCTCCACCATCTTTCTCTTTATACTCTTCTTGAACTCCTTATTCCTGCTTGATCAAAGCTATAATTTTTTTTTGCAGGTTTTTTCTTCAACAATGTTCATATATCTTGGTCCCCGACTTCAATAATGTTTCAGTGGCTCAGGCTGTTCAGGCCACCACTGAGTTCTGTGGTGGCCTGAATATGACACAGGAAGCAAAATTGTCTTTGCCAAAGGTTTCATTGACCCTTGGCATGCTTTGGGAATCATAAAAGATGTCAGTAAAGATTTGCCTGCTGTTTACATTGAAGGTAACGCAGCTGTTAATATTTGTAGGGATACAAAATGAACGACTTTGTTAACTATTGGGCTTAAAGGTTTTCAATAAGTGGTTTACGCAGTTTCAGATAATGTGACGTAAGGTCACATTCTTTCAGGACTCGTTACTCATTAAATTGAGCTATTTTGTCTACATAAATATGATCTGAAGGCAAATGATGTACCCAATGATGTATCTACCTAGCTTTTAGTACAATAAATTCATTAGAGATGCAAGGAACCTGTGACTGAAAATTAAGTTTTCTTTGTTGGAAATTATTGAAGTAAGCTTTAAAATAATCCAAAATAATCTATTTTTAGTATTGAGATGTTCACATGTTATGCCACTTGCAAAATGAACATCTTCAGTTTATTATGTTAATGTATTTGCAAAGCTATCACCTTGATTTCAAGCCCAAAGTCTTCCCAAATCCCTGCAAACCAATCAAAGAAAAGTCAGGTGTAGGTGCATGAAGGAGGCTTCCACATATATATTTCTAGATCACTGTTAAGTCAGGACAGATAAAATACACGTCCCGGTGACCTGGCTTCATCAACACGTGACTTTACAAGTCACGTAAACTATCTGAGCTTCAGTTTTGTTTTGTTTTCTTTAACCTGAAAAAGAAAGGAAACACAAATATTTATTAAACATAGCTTAAAATTCTACAAAACTGTAAATCATGCTTTTGTTCTTATTTTAGTAGCTGTTAAATTTCTACTTGTAACTTCCAGGGAATAAACTCATATCCTGGGAGCTTAACTTACGTCATACTTTTGAGTTGAAGGATGAGATTATTGAAAACATTAATCTCTAAATTGACAAGATTAGGCAATTTCCTATAGTGTTCATTCATTTGTATCACTTGATAATTAATAACAAGCAATAAGTGTTTTAAATAAATATTGGGCCACTTCACTGAGAATTTCTGGGAATTGTCCTGGACATGGGTATTTTCAAAAGTTCTCCAGATGTGTTGATGTGCAACCAGAGTTAAGCGTACTTGCTGTAGAGGTGTTCTGATCATTCCTTTTCACGTTTTGGGTGAAGCTCACTGTGCAAATTTGTATCCAACCCAAACTACTGATTCAGCTGAACTAACTCGTGCAGGAGAAAAAATCTTCTGAGTTTCTGCAAAAGTGGCTAACGAACCCAAGCGATTGATGAGAAAGGAAAGCTCGATGGAATGCGAAATCTGCCCTCCCTTTTCTCACCAAAACACAAGGATGAAGTTAGAGGAGATGGAAGAACAGTACTTTTAGATTTAAATGGTGTGTGTGTGTGTGTGTGTGTGTGTGTGTTTTATATCTTAAAGAGATTTTTTATCAAGTTCTTCCTTGGTGATGTTTAGAAGCATCGAACCATTCCAACACTTAAAAATTAATTGTACTGGAGGATCATGTGCATGCTAATTATTGGTTGCTACAGAAACAGACTGGATTTCCTAGGACTATGTCAGTTTCATGTAATCTTGCTCTTTTCAATAAAGCCCAATTATGAAATGTACATATGTGATTTGATTAAATCATTTTGTAAGCCATCTCTGTGTGTGTGTGTGTGTGTGTGTGTGTGTGAGTGTGTGTGTGTTTGGTTAGGAAAACTATCTGGGCCTAGGTGTCCCTTTATGAATTTTTTATACCAGGGAATTTTGCCATCGACGTCCCGTGCCTACATCAGCCAATCAGAAAGGACCTTGCAAAGCATACTAGAATCCCTAGGAAACATTGGTTCCTAATCCTCTTGGAACTTGGAGTCTGTCATCTACTCACAATAACACCAATGGGAACATTTCATTAAAATTCTGTCCAGACTAGTTTATTTTCAGTTCTGAAAATAGACTCAGTTAACAAAATTTCATGAATTAAAAATTTTTTAAGTTGGATTTTTATAGCACATACTTTTCTACAGAGAACAATTCTGTCATTATTAGTCATATTTATTTAAAATTCAAGATACAAGAGAAAGTCTTCTGAAACAATATGCATAAGCACATTATTGAATTACTCCACAGCTTTCCTTCAAGATACATTTTGTCCAAGTACATTTTTATCCTGCAAATGAACTGCTTTTAACTGCCATTTGAGCTGCAAGAGTCATTCAATGGCTTGCCATTGCTTTCAAGGTGAAGATGGACTTGGTTCATCTGGTTTCCAGGGCTCTGAGTAAGTCATCCCACTACCAGCTTCTCTACCCTTGTTTTAGACCAACTTTTCTCCGTATCTCCCTTCCAGCCACACTGTCTTCTTCAGTCCCTTGTATTCTTCATGCTTTGCTGGCCGCAGGACTTTTGACTATGCCATTTTTTACCACCTGGATGGTTTCTCTTGTCTGTTGTGACCTCATTATCTCCCATTCACTTTTGAGATCTCAGCTCAAACATCTCTTGTTCAGGGAAGGCTTACCCGACTTTCCTTCCAAGATAAAATCTCCTCTCAGATAAGTCAGGATGCTTAATTCTATCATCAGCCTTATCTGTCTTTTGCCATGTAACCTGACATATTCACAGGTTGTAAGAATCTTTGAAGGGACCATTATTCTGCCACAGGTTCCTCGTAAGTATGGGCCTCTGCTCACAGAAACATTGTAAGCAGGGTCTTTTCTCCTCCAGGAGATGTGCCTTCCAGACATCAATTTCTATGTCTTTCACTTTATTGCCAACAATTGACAACAGGACTGCTTACAAACCTGTCTAATTTATTACATGCCAACAGATATTCTGAGAAAAAAACCTTAGAAGGGCAGTGAAAGGGAAGAATGTAACTTTATTTAAGCTAATTGACTCTTTGGGGCCCAGTTCCTTTCTTTCTTTCATCTCTTCCTTCCTTCCCTCCCTTCCCTTCCCTTCCCTTCCCTTCCCTTCCCTTCCCTTCCCTTCCCTTCCCTTCTTTCCTTCCTTCCTTCCTTCCTTCCTTCCTTCCTTCCTTCCTTCCTTCCTTCCTTCCTTCCTTCCTTCCTTCCTTCCTTCCTTCCTTCCTCTCTCTCTCTCACACACTCTCTCTTTCTCTCTCTCTTTCCTTCTTTCTCTTGCTTGCTTGCTTTTTTTTGAGACAAAGTCTCACCCAGGCTGGAGTGCACTGGCACAATCTTGGCTCACTGCAATCTCCGCCTCCCAGGCTCAGGCTATTCTCATGCCTCAGCCTTCTGGGTAGCTGAATTACAGGCACACACCACTAAGCTTTTTTTTTGTACTTTTTTTGTACTTTTAGTAGAGATGGGGTTTCACCATGTTGGCCAGGCCGTTTTTGAACTCCTGACCTCGAGTGATCCACCCACCTTAGCCTCTCAAAGTGTTGGAATTACAAGAGTGAGCCACTGAGCTCAGCCAGGTTTTATTATTTGTAAATGTAAGGATGGAATTAGATATTCTATAAAGTATGTTGAGGTCTAAATCTAGGAATCTTTAAGCATAATGTGAGAATAAGACTTTATAAAGGTTTTGATTTAGTCACTTCGAGAGTTTTAAATTGTATTGTTTCAGAGAACTAGAAACTTAAAAAATGCTAACCATCTTGATGACTTCTGTTTCTCTCTCACCTACTCTGCAAACTGATTCATAGAGAAGTTTGGTAAAATAAATGAGCATAGCTGGAATCTAATTTTTAAAAAATGCTTTGATAAGCTTCTAATTAGCTAAGAAAAAATTTGGAAAACTTGTGATACACAAGATACTGAGTTTTTAAGCATATGATTGTTTGAAGGCTAATATTAACTGATTCTTTGACACAAAAAAACACTGATTCTTGGCTCAGCTCACAGACCCTCCCTCCATTAAACCTCAGATAAAAGGGGTTCTATCCCAGCTAGACTCCCACAGCACTAATTCAGTACCTCTCTTACTATTCATCACATCTCAAGGTTAAGTGCCTTTTGCCCACTGCTAGATTAGATTCCAAAGAACATAGAGGTTTTATTCCTCAATGTTTCTCCTACCGAGCCTTTGAACATAAGAGGTGCTTAAGCAAGATGTGTTGAATGAGCACATTTATTCTAGATGGTATTTTAGGGAAAGCTGGAGGTAATAAAGAGGCACTTAGTATCAATTCATGGTAGTAAATGGAGGTCACAGCTAATGTTCAACACCTCATCAATGCTCTCCAATGGCAAATGGTAATATCCATCAGTAGTTGGTCAAGCCTGTAACTTAGTGGATTAAACATTAAGTTCCTACTTTAAGGTCAAAAGAGAGGAGACATTCCTTCAGTTGATATCATGGGTCATGGTCATTATTTTATAAAACTATTTCTGCACAAATCACTGGTAAACCACTGCTAATCAGGATTTTTCCACCTGGGGCTTTGTTCCTTCTGTCTGAAATACTCCTCCCCACACTGTTTCAGGCTGGCTTCAGATTAGATGTCACCGCAGGTTCAGATCAAATGTGACTTTTTAAGAGACAGTGTTGCCGGGCGCGGTGGCTCACGCCTGTAATCCCAGCACTTTGGGAGGCCGAGACGGGCGGATCACGAGGTCAGGAGATTGAGACCATCCTGGCTAACACGGTGAAACCCCGTCTCTACTAAAAAATACAAAAAAACTAGCCAGGCGAGGTGGCGGGCACCTGTAGTCTCAGCTACTCAGGAGGCTGAGGCAGGAGAATGGCGTAAACCCGGGAGGCGGAGCTTGCAGTGAGCTGAGATCCAGCCACTGCACTTCAGCCTGGGTGACAGAGCGAGACTCCGTCTCAAAAAACAAAAAGAGACAGTGGCCCTTCACCCCCTGTATAGGCAGCTCCAGCTCCCAGCTGAGTACGTGGCACACCGTAATTGTCTTTTTTTTTTTTTTTTTGAGATGGAGTTTTGCTCTTCTCACCCAGGCTAGAGTGCAGAGGCGCCATCTCTGCTCACTGCAAGCTCTGCCTCCCGAGTTCAAGCGATTCTACTGCCTCAGCCTCCTGAGTAGCCAGGATTACAGACACCTGCCACCACACCTGGCTATTTTTTGTATTTTTAATAGGGACAGGGTTTCACCATGTTGGTCAGGCTGGTCTCGAACTCCTGACCTCAAGCAATCCACCTGCCTTGGTCTCCCAAAGTGCTGGGATTACAGGCGTGAATCACTACACTGGCCTGCAGATGGAGTCCTACTGTGTTGCCCCGGCTGGAGTGCAGTGGCGTGATCTCAGCTCACTGCAACCTCCACCTGCCAATTTCAAGTGATTCTCTTGCCTTAGCCTCCTGAGTAAATGGGATTACAGGCGTGTGCCTCCACACCTGCTAACTTTTGTATGTTTAGTAGAGATGAGGTTTCACCATGTTACCCAGATTGGTCTTGACCTCCTGACCTCAGGTGATCCACTCGCCTCTGCCTCCCAAAGTGCTGGGATTACAGGCGTGAGCCACTGTAAGCATATATCATGACATATTCTTCATTGTGGAAGGGAAAATGAAACAGTATATTTAAGGGAAATGTAGATAGTACAAAACTTTTATCTAGACAAAAAATGATACCTGTTTCTATTTTGGTATTTATTTAACTGGACTCCAATTAATGACTTTCCTTTAGATTCATTTCTTGAAGGAAGATGGTGTGAGAGCCTGGAATCAACAGAGGCTTGCTGCGCTGCCCCAGCCTAGGGCATGACTCCGTGAGGAAGGAGGGAGGGAGCAGGCTCAGGAGGAAACTGGAGGCTACAGAGACACATCCAGGGCTGGTACCCAGGAGGATGCAGATGAGTGGAAAGGGGCTGGCAACCCCAACCCAAATCCCTGTGCAGGCACAACCACTATCCCACAGATAGAGCCTCCTAAATCTGAGAGAAGAGGTGCTGAATATTGCACTTGGGTAATATTGCACTTGGGTAATACTGCCTGGGGAAGTGAGTGAACTGAGCCTTGGCCACGTTGAGAACTAGGACAGATGGTATTATCCAATATAAATATAATACAGGGCACACAGGTGGTTTAAAATGTTCTAATATCCACATTTAAAAATGTAATACAAAATGAAATTATTTTTAGTAATGTATTTTATTTAACCCACTGTATCCAAAATAGGATCATTTCAACATACAATCAATATGAGACATTTTTCATTCTTTTTTTTTTCTGCGAAGGCATCCAAATCCAGTGTATTTATAGCATCGCTCTAGCCATATTTCAAGTTCTCAAGAGCTGCCTGTGGCTGGCGGCTACTGCATTGGACAGCGCAGGCTGAGGAATTAGGGGATGGTTTAACCAGCTGGATACGGTATGAGGCCAGACCACTCCCTGGAGAAAACTACAGCGGAAACTTTCCTGACCACACCGTGGTTTGCAATAGTAGCTTGTTGGGAAAAAGAAAGGAACTTTTAGATGACATTCGTCAGAAAAATTCCCAGATCACAACTATTGTGGAACTCCAAGGCACTTCAGCCATGAACCATCCCAGGTGCTTTCTGTAGGTTTAACCTTGTTCTTGAAGGTGTGAGCCTGGGTCAGTTGGGTCAAGGGCAAGTCTGAAAGGACCACATCAAACCGAGCATCACTGAGCCTCCCTTAGACTTCTAACCAGAATGCATTCCATTAACTTGATTACATTGAAAAATGTAAAGCTCAAAGAGAAAAAGGTGTCCTATATGTTTAACACTCTATTCCCACTATAATCAGTACTCTCAACTCAATTTTGTAGTATTTAACCTTAACAAATTCCCTTTGAACTGGGCTCATCCATTTTAAGAGAGAACTGCACCATTATAAGCCAAGGAAAGGTCATTGAATAATACCTGCCTGAAATACATACTATCCTGTCTCCTTAGCTGTCCTTTATTCATTCACTTGTTTTAGTTCTCTGCAAGAATTTACAAGCCTTTAGGTTAAGGACTCAAGGACTTTATTGTCCTTAAGGGGTCAAACAACCAAAGAAACCTTGGGCAGGCCAGACGCGTACAGAAAATAGAGTTCATGGACTACCTGTCCACTTTGCTCCTCTCACAGATCAGGGTTCACCTGCTCACCCCTTGACAGGCCACTTCTGATTTGATAAGTCTCAGGCAAACATTCGAGCCCTCAAGTTGTTAAAAAAAAATCCATTTTAAATTTCGTTAACAAGCACATCTTTCAAATATCCTTTTGGGAAATCACCAGAATTTTATTTGCAGCTTGCTTCTTTCTCTTAAGTAAGAAAACCAAAAACTCAGCATAGCAGTTCTTTTGTGAGTGAGGTTTATGCCAAAGCTCAGCCACTACTTTGCAAAGTTCATCTGAAGTTAACCCTCCCTCACCAGCTGAAAGTGAAATAAACATGCAAATATGCTTTTCACAGGAATAATGTCACCTTAATCCTAAAAGCAGTATAAATGTTTTATATATTGAGGAAAGTATCTGGGCCAGGGATTTATCATAGAACAAAAGACTATATATTATTTTTATGTCTGGGCCCCTATTCAAGGCATGCTGAATTCTTCTTGTCTGTTGCTGACATTGCCACTGACATTGTGATGTGTAAGGCAGAGGTCTCCAACCTTTCTGGCACTGGGGACTGGTTTTGTGGAAGACAATGTTTCCACGGATAGGATAGGGGGATGGTTTCAGGATGAAACTGCTCCACCTCAGATTATCAGGCATTAGATTCTCATAAGGAGCGTGCAACCCACATCCCCGGCATGCGCAGTTCACAATAGGGTCACACTCCTATGAGGATCTAACGCTGCCGCTGATCTGCTAAAAGGCAGAGCTCAGGTTGTAATGCTCCTTTGCCTACCGCACACCTCCTGCTATGCAGCCTGGATCTTTTTTTTTTTTTTTAATTATGCTTTAAGTTCTAGGGTACATGTGCATAACGTGCAGGTTTGTTACATATGTATACTTGTACCATGTTGGTGTGCTGCACCCATCAACTCGTCAGCACCCATCAACTCGTCATTTACATCAGGTATAACTCCCAATGCCATCCCTCCCCACTCTTCCTCCCCATAATAGGCCCCGGTGTGTGATGTTCCCCTTCCCGAGTCCAAGTGATCTCATTGTTCAGTTCCCACCTATGAGTGAGAACATGCGGTGATTGGTTTTCTGTTCTTGTGATAGTTTGCTGAGAATGATGGTTTCCAGCTGCATACATGTCCCTACAAAGGACACAAACTCATCCTTTTTTATGGCAGCCTGGATCTTAACAGGCCACATGGTACTGGTCCATGGCCCGGGTGATCGGGGACTGCTGGTGTAAGGCCTGAGTCACAGTGAACTTTCCTCCGTGGTGGTCACCATTTTTGTGGCAGCAGTTGCTGACTTTATAAGTATTTTTCCTGCTCTTTTTCTTTTTCCGAATTCGACCATTTTTATTATACTTTCCTCTACTTAAATGCACTATAGAAGCATTTAATAGAGGCACAAAAATCGACTAAACATCATAGCTTAGCTTAGCTATAATGTGCTTAAACATGCTCAGAATGCTTAGTTTAGCCTACAGTTGGGCAAAAGCATCTAGCACAAACCTATTTCATAAGAATGTGTGGAATAGCTCATGTAATTTACTGCTGTTTTACCAAGTGCATATTGCTTTCACACCATCATAAAGTTGAAAAACTCTAAGTTGAACCATCGTTAAGTTGGGGATGGAGTGAGTGTAGACTTTGCAATCTGTAACTTTTTTTTTGGTAGTCGATGTTTTGCGATTTGTATATTAACTTTATTGAGCTATAATTTATATTCAATTAAATGCCTACATTTTAAGAAAATTTTTCTATGAGTTTTTAAAAATCAATTTTACAGTGGAATAATTTATGTATAATAAAATAGCCATTTTAAGTGCGCAATTCTGTATGTTTTGACAAATGGTTACAGTTGTGTAACTACCACCATAATCAAGACCTGGAACATTCTCACTAACCCTAAGATTGCTTTACAGCACCCATAACTTTTTAAACAATATCTTCTAGTATTGACAAGAAGTATTATTTGCCAAGTGTGAAAGGGGTAGGTGGGAGACACTGAGTTATTCTATTTTTAATAGTAAAATATCAGATGACAGACTTTTTCAGATATTCTTGGCATTACTGGAAGGGGTTAAAAATTACTGAAAACTGTAACATCATTGCTTATTTTCTAGCATCATTATTATTATTTGAGACAGGGCCTCACTCTGTCAGCCAGGCTGGAGTGGCCATATCACAGCTCCCTGCAGTCCTAACTTCCCAGGCTCAAGCCATCCTCCCATTTCAGACCCCACCTCCTGCCTTGAGTAGCCAGGACTGCAGGCACACACCATCATGCCAGGCTAATTTTTAAATTTTTTTGTAGAGATGGGGTCTCACTGTGTTGGCCAGGCTGCTCTTCAACTCCTGGGTTCAAGCAATTGGCCTCCCAAAGGGCTGAGATTAGAGGCATGGGCCACCATGCCTGGCCCCAGCATTATTACTGGGGGAAAAATAAGAGCTATTTGGTTTTCAGAAGGAAGAATTCCCTGACCAGATGATTGTAAAAGACAGAAATGTTAGGCTGAAGTCTCTTCAAACAGCTATGTAACCTTGAACTTCAGGGGGAAAAAATTTCAAAGACTAGGATGAGATACTTTGCTGAGATCAATTCTCAAATCCTTACTCCCAGCTTCTGTGAATATCTGAGCCTGTGTGGAAACGAGGAAGATGCAAATTATTTCACTGCTCCACAATAAAAGCCAAATAATAGAAGAGCCAGAGTTCCTCAAGGAGAAAGCATTTATTTCTGCTCTTGAGTTACATCTATCTCCAGGGAAGGCTTGCTATCTGAACATATATTTCAGAAGATCTAGATTCACTGCCAAGATAACATGTCTGAAATTTCGAGTATAAGCACTATTCTTCCATGTAAGTAAAATAGTAGCAAACATTATACCATGTAAGACTTATTATGTTCCCAGTGCTGTCTTAAATCCTTTTGCTGTATTAACATTATATATACACATATATATGTGTGTGTGTGTGTGTGTGTATTTATTTATTTTGAGATGAAATCTTGCTCTGTCACCTGTCACCCAGGCTGGAGTGCAGTGGCGCGATCTTGGCTCACTGCTACCTCTGCCTCCTGGGTTCAAGCGATTCTCCTGCCTCAGCATCCTGTGTAGCTGGGATTACAGGCACCTGCCACCACACCCGGCTGATTTTGTATTTTTAATAGAGACAGGGTTTCACCATGTTGGCCAGGCTGATCTCGAAATTCTGACCTCAGGTGATCCACCCACCTCAGACTCCCAAAGTGCTGGGAGTACAGGAGTGAGCCACCACGCCCGGACTTAAACTGTTAGTTTTAATAGATCAACTTTACAACAAAAAGAGAGCTAACCAGACATTTTGGGTCCCTGCCTTGATGCAATAGGAAATCCACAACTTCACTTGTGAAGAATTCTTGCCAAAAAAAAAAAAAAAAAAAAAAAAAAGGCCGGCACAAAACAAAAAGATAGGAGGTCGGCACAAGATACAGGTTATAAAGACTTGGCTGATAAAACAGGGTTGTAGTAAAGAAGCCGGCTAAAACCCACCAAAACCAAGATGGCGATGAGAGTGACCTCTGGTTGTCCTCACTGCCACACTCCCTCTTGCACCATGACAGTTTACAGATGCCATGACAACGTCAGGTAGTTACCCTGTATGGTCTAAAAAGGGGATGTGTGAATAATCCACCCACTGTTTAGCATATAATCAAGAAATAACCATAAAAATGGGCAACTAGTAGCCCTCAGGGCTGTTCTGTCTATGGAGTAGCCACTCTTTTATTCCTTTACTTTCCAAATAAACTTGCTTTCACTTCACTCTGTGGACTCGCCCTGAATTCTTTCTTGCAGGAGATCTGAGAACCCTCTCTTGGTGTCTGGATCAGGACCCCTTTCTGATAACAGTATCTGTTGGAAAAATTTTAAATTAAAAAGCAAAAAATAAATGTGCCCAATGTATACGCATAGTAGCTTGTGCAGTGTCATTGACTGAGGTGGGATCTTGGACCAATAATCTGCAGGACAGTTCTCCAGGTGGCTTTGGACTGACCCGGTTCTCCCCACTTTCTTACTTGAAGTTCTCAAGAATGACTAGAATATGTGGGAAACGTAACATTCTGAGATAGGGAAGGAACTGGCCAGGACAGCCTGAGCTCTGTTCCTCTCCCGCCTAGAGACAGGATGGCCTTCAACCCTTTAGCCCAGTGGGACACATGACTCAGATGCATGCAACCTTTCATAGTTCCTGAGTTGCTGTGCAAAGGAGGCGATGCAAATGAGCAGCTTTCCTGAGTTGGAGGGGCCAGCTCAGAATGACTCCTAGCCTTCTGCTGTCTCTCACTGTCTACCTGTAAGTAAAAAACTGCTTCATGTAACTTGTATGTGTGGGTGTTTTGCCTCGCTGGACTCAGACACATTGGTCTTCAGTGCACAGTGAACCTGCTTCATCCAAATCTTTGCTCTGACAAACCAAATTGTGCTGCCACCCAGTTATCACAAATCACAAACAAATTGCAGGGCATGGCAAATTAATGACCTAAAAGAATGCTTTTCTTTTTACAGAGATATTTCGTTAACAGTGACTTTGTTTTTGAGACAGAGTCTCGCTCTGTTGCCCAGGCTGGAGTGCAGTGGTGTGATCTCGGCTCACTGCAACCTCCACCTCCCGGGTTCAAGAGATTCTCTTGCCTCAGCCTCCTGAGTGGCTGGGATTACAGGTGTGTACCACCACATCCAGCTAATTTTTGTATTTTTAGTAGAGACGAGGTTTTGTCATGTTAGCCAGGCTGGTCTCAAACTCCTGACCTCAAGTAATTCGCCTGCCTTGGCCTCCCAAAGTGTTTCTAATGATTGAAGGGTGACAGCTGCCAGTAGAGACTCGATGTCCTGACTGTCCCCTGTGTTACTTATACCAAAGGAACTAGGGGCCTTCTGCTTACTTCCAGAACACAGATTTAACGGGCACAGCCAACCAGCAGGGCAACCCGAAGGGTTTCCTTTTCCTGACTATTCTTGTTGCTGTTGCTATACTCTCCCTGTCTCTTTTTCACGAACTTTTGATTAATATGCCCCTCTTTCAAAAAGCTGAATATCTGAAAATTCAAATATCACAAAGAAAAACTGTAGGTAGGATGGGCACGGTGGCTTACACCTGTAATCCCAGCACTTTGGGAGGCAGAGGTGGGCGGATCACAAGGTCAGAAGATCGAGACCATCCTGGCTAACATGGTGAAACCCTGTCTCTACCAAAACAAATACAAAAAATTAGCCAGGCGTGGTGGTGGGTACCTGTAGTCCCAGCTACTCGGGAGGCTGAGGCAGGAGAATGGTGTGAACCTGCGAGGCAGAGCTTGCAGTAAGCCAGTGAGCCAAGATCATGCCGCTGCACTCCAGCCTGGGCAACAGAGTGAGGCTCCATCTAAAAAAAAAAAGAAAAGAAAAACTGTAGGTAGAGGATGGGGATGGGGCAACTTTCTTGATGAAAAGATTCACATGAAGTTTCATTTGAATAAAATGTATTCTTTCTGTACAATTCCATGGATTTTCCTGAACATATTTAGCAACATGATATAACTAGTAATAGTTTTTTCCTCCAATGGAATTTTAAATCATGAAAATTGCTCTCGCCAAGGAAGCAGGGGTGACTTTTTGTTAAAGCAATTCATCAACAGTAACCAGATGCCCTACTAAAGTGCAGATTGCAGTGGGAGATTGAGAAGCAAGAAAATGAGGATTATTGTTGCCTTGATAGTTAATTCTTGCTCCCTACATTTTGGCTTTGTCAGTTGAAAGAGGTATACTTAGTTTTATTTTTGTTATTGTTGTTAGTTCATGTTTTTTATCAACTCATACACAATCACTTGTCATCTGGTTTGTTGAGGTGATAAGCCAGACACCCTGTGCCACAAGAATGTGTCAAAGTGGCTGGCCATAAAAACTCTAGGACCTGAAAGGCACTCCCAACAGAGGTGACGACTTTTGCCATTATCATCCATCCTATAGTATTTCAGGACAACCAGCTTCACCTTCTTTCTCTTACGCTTATTGTTCTTGGGAGGGGTGTAAGACTTCTTCCTTTTCTTAGAGCCACTACAAAGTCTCTACATGAGACAAAGAGTAGACTCCTTTTGAATGTTGTAGTTAGACAAAGGATGTCCATTTTATTAGTGCATTTTCATGCTGCTGATAAAGACCTACCTGAGACTGGGTAATTTGTAAAGAAAAAGAGGTTTAATGGACTCACAGTTCCACGTGGCTGGGGAGGCCTCACAATCATGGTGGAAGGCGAAAGGCATGTCTTACATAGTGGCAGACAAGAGAGAACGAGAACCAAGTGAAAGTGGAAACTCCTTATAAAGCCATCAGATCTCGTGAGACTTACTCACTACCATGAGCATAGTATGGGGGAAACCACCCTCATGATTCAATTATCTCCCACCGGGTCCCTCCTACAACAAATGGGAATTATGGGAGCTACAATTCAAGATGAGATTTGGGTGGGGACACAGGGCCAAACCATATCATCCACCTTTCAGTCGCTTGCCAGCAAAGATAAGTCTTTGCTAACCAGGAAGATTTCCTTCCTTATCCTGGATCTTGGCCTTTACATTTTCTATTGTGTCTGAAGGTTCAACCTCCAGAGTGGTGGTCTTCTCTGTAAGAGATTTTATAAAAATCTGCATTTTAATGGTGGTTCCACTGTGGATGGTGAATCGAAAAGCTTGTTTTCTTGTTTATAAACTGTTCATTCCATAAAGTCAAGCAAATCAAATGAAGTTTAAAAAGTACCCCTGAAGGTTATGAAAAATCCAATGTAATGTCAAAGTCTTTTATTCCCATTTAAATAAGAAGTAAGGATTGCTTTTTACAACCCTGAGAATGTGATTAGTGTCAGTGAAGTGATACCTTTATTATATGACTCATAATTCTTGGTACCGTTTATCATGACAGACCAACAATTACTTAAGATTCCACCAACCTCTTTCTAGCTGTGACTCCACAAATGTGATTTTGGATTTGAAGTAATTTAACTTGTGATGGGGAGGTGACATTCTAGTAATGTCATCACGGCTACACTTCTTGACTTGAAACTTAGGTTTGTGTGTGGGTGTTAACAATATTTGATATCCTATAAATAGTTTTAAATTTGGGTTTTCTTTATTAATCTTTCTAAGGAAACAAAATAATTTTCAAATATGGGATAACTTATGTTGAGTGAGATTAAAGCAGTTTGCCATACAAATCATCTTCATGAGGTTGAAAACTCTTGCCAGACTTAACTTCTTGATATCATTATCCTTCAATCAGTTGTTTAGGGAGGGGGAAAAGATGATTAACTTCTGAACGTTCTACATAGCCCGCTTTCCCCCAAAATGCTAGTGGGAATTCTTCATTGGCCTTGCTCCTTTTTCCTGACCCTTTAGAAACCCAGGTGGAAGAGGCTAAAATGATTTACATAATAAAAGGCTGGGGGCAGAAGAAGAAGCCCTTGTGTTTGGGTTGTAGGAGAGAGTCTAGGGTTTGCCTTATGCAAGATTTCCAAACAGGAGCACAAGGGAATGGAAGCAGAGGCTTTTGAGAAGTTTTTAATTTAGGTTATGCTCGAATCGCTTTAATCTTTTTTGAGAGGAGTCAATAAAGAATGAAATTTCTTACCACTGGCTGTTAAATGATGTGTCTGTAAATTTGACTTAGCCACAAGCATGGAGCCTTCAAAATTGTCCCTTATCTCACCATCCCACCACTGATCTATTATAAGTCTTTATTCATTGATCTAGCTTTGCAATCGCGATAGGGTTTTCTATGAGTTATGCTGGTCATTAAGCAAACAGTTTTGTTTTAGAAAAATCAATTTGTTTGGAAAAACAAATTTGACATTATCTATGTCAACGTACTTCAGCAAAAGACTACCAAGAATATACCTGAAGTTAAATAAATAAAATTCATTACTCATTGCAGCCAAGGGAACATACACCATGGGGGTACTGGGGCGTCTCAGTAAAAAGATGTTAGAATCTACAATGAAATTTGTACCTTGATGGAGTAATTTGGGGGGAGTCTAAGGAAGTGTAGAGAATTAGGTATTTCAATAAACCTTATCCACTTGGTGGGGAGACACAGCAGTTACTCATTTTGATCCAAAGGGAGTATGCTTGGTATTTTGTAGGTGACATGATGACCTTGTTTTTCTCTGTGCTTAGACAAAATTAAGAAATTATGAAGTGGCCTTGCTTGGTCCCTTTTATCATGGTTTCAGGGTACCCTTGTCTGAGATTGAATTTCTGTGAGATTATTTAGGAGATTATTTACCCAGGAGAAAACATGGATTAGTTGTGAGTGCCAGGCCAGCTTCTAAATGTCAGAGGCAGTTTTTGTTTGTTTGTTTGTTTTTAATTTCTCCATTCCTCTTTTGGCCAAGGACAGATGAAGTCACAGTATAAGACACTGACCTATGATATCCAGATTTTCATCATTGCCAAGTTTTGTTAATTAACATTAGAACAGTGCTCACTGAAGATAATCTAGTGACCCAGGATTAATCTCCCATTGTGCTGTGGGATGAGTTGTTGACCTGTTGAAGAGACGACGGCTGTATGGTAGCATTTAAGGCTCTGCAGCAGATATATTCGTAAAATGTAACATAGTCAATTTTAGAAAAAAAAATGTTGTTAGTCTTTGTAATAGATCTTGAAACTAAGCCCTACATTATAATAGCAAGGCAAGTAAACATATCCCAGAATCTAGCTGGGCCTGTTTTAGAGAACCAGCTGATTTTTTAAAAAAAGCTCTGTGACAGACTTTTCTATTTGCTCTGTGGTATTGATATAGGTGGAATAATAGTATTTGCTCTAGTGCAAATTCCCCACTGGCCAGCTAAGAGAAAATCAACCACTATATGACGGTCTTTGACAGTTGTGGTTAATTGATTTAGACCAGAGAGTTGGGCTTTCAGAGCAGAAGTGGTGTCATTTTGTGTCTTCTGATAAGATTAGAGACCACTTTCTGGGCCACTTTTTGTAATTGTGTTATACCTACTGTGGGAACTGTAGCTATAGAGTCCTCATGAAGCATGAATCTGTTATCCTTCTTGGAAGTTGCTTCAAATAACCTGCACTTGCTGTATTTTGGAAGCTTCTGGTATTATTTTTAAGGAAACGTGATTTCCTGGAGGGATGGTAGTTTTAAATATCTGAAAATCTCTAACAATGACTACAAAATAGACAGGGTACATTATATGTGGTAGTCAGGTATACGGAGTAATATCTTAGTGGAGCATAGATTGTGTGGGGAGTATAAGTATTATTTATTGCAAGAGATGGGCGCCAATTTTGTGTCCCTTGAGTTGGACAAATCCTAGTATGAGGTTGAACAGTTCCTGCAAGACAGGCTGAGGTGTCTCTGAAGAAAACAAACTGACTATTGCAGTCAGAATAGCCCCCATATTCGTGTTTATTCTTGATTGACTAGGTCTTGCTGATAGGATTGTGTCGATGTCAGCAAAAGCAATTTGTCAATGTGAGTTCAAGGTCTATTATTTTCAAGACTGAAAATTGGGATTGATGATATTGGGGAAATGTATATGCTAGAAAGGCCCTATTAAAGGGAATTTGGTTTCTGAAGTATGTAAAGAATTAGTTACCAAATTTTGTCAGGCATGTCAGGTAAAAGGTGATAGATCCAGCACCTATTTGGCTCAGTGGTTAACTATAGTCGAGGAAAAATGTGTAGGAGAGTTTTATTTTTCCTTAAGTGGTAGGAGACCAGCAGGGGTCAGAAATAAGTGGAAGAAAAATAAGGAAAATCCTACTAGTGTTTCAGAGGGCACCAAAATGGAACAATAGGCTGGAAAAGGTATTGAAGAATCAGAAGTTAATCTTGTTCCACCTTGGGCAGAAGGTGTTCAGTTTTGAGGTTTGCTACTCGTTCTAGTTATCCTGGGCAAAAGCTATCTGCCTCAGAAATCAGCATCTTCTAGAAGATTCCTGAGAATCCTCAGTTTACGATTTCCAGATGGAATGGATGTCAAGTAGTCAAGGGAAAGGTACGTGTCTTTTTTGAGCTGGGAAGCATGAGAGTGAGGAGCAATATTTTGTGGTTTTACTCTTGTGTCAGTTGTTAATGGTCCTTGATAAGGTCGTCTTCATCAGGACCCGAGGGCGGTTGTTCGGTGGTGTCTTTTCTTTTGGAGACTAAATCTCCAAATTGTTGATTACACAGAGACTTTAGGTGGGTAGTTAGAAAAGGTAGTTCATATCTGTTGCTTACAGAGCTGGATGTATCGTATGACTCTCTTGTAGTAATTGATCATATTTCATTGTAATTTGGTAGAATTTAAGTTTGGGGGTGAAATGTCTACATTTCTTGAGATAATCTGCTATTAGTTAATAGGAGTAGAATCTGTGGGGTTGTGAACGGATTGACCTTATAAATACTGAAACTAATGGCAATGCGGTAGGACATGGGAGTTCGAGGATTTCTAAGAATTTTGCTAATTTTGGTTTTGAGTTTCATTAGTTCTGCTTTCCCTCCCCCCCAACTGAAGAGTATAAATGATAAGAAGAGTAAAATTTTTGTAAGAAAAGGCAAACCTTTATCGGGTTCTTAATAAAAGTACCAGTAAGACAAGTGTCTCTGTCACGAAAGAAATAAGTGGGAATTTCTTAGGGTAGAAAAACAAAATCAAGTATTTTTTATTTCTGCAGTAAGGGTTTATAGGCTTAAACCCATACTGAGAATAAGTACACAATAGCCATACATAAACACACACTAGTCATTCTGACCTATTCGAGGCTAGGCTGTTATTAAAAATATTTGTTTACTTTCTTAAAATCTTTTTTAACGTTTAGCAGATGGGTCAAGTAGGTGGCTAGGTGGCTTATAATTTCCTGGGATAAGGGGCTATATTATTGGATAAATCTTTCCTCTGAATGCAGGAGAAAAGATTTAAAAACATCTTAAAAACATCAAAGAGATTAGAAAGTAGTAAGACATTGCAAGGCTAACATTGAAGGGGAAATGGGAAAAGGGGAAGAGAGAAAAGATGGCAACTGCTTTTTCCTTGACGGCACTTTTGGTGCTGAGCAATATGAACTTCTGTTTTGACAGCCTCATGGGCAAGCAAGACAATTCAAAACTCAGGGCTTGCATAAAGATGGAATGTGTAAGGAAAGACTTCCTCACTATAAGCGAGGAAGAATGAATGAATCCCAAGCAAACAAGCTCTTATGTATGTCTGTTTCTTCCAGATAGTTAAGGGAATCTGGAGCTATGGGCTTGTTTAAGGTCATCCTAGATTACTGGTACCTCAGGTAACTGGAAGAGGCAAACACACTCATCTGTATCTGTATCCCAGACTTTAAATTATTTCTACAAATTACTTTTAAAGTAAATGACCACTACACAATTAAAAATAGCAACTCTTGCAAAGTCAAGACCTTGTGAATGAAAATCATCAAAAAACCAAAGAGAAACAGCCACAAAAATTTCATAGGTTGGAATCATCAATGCAGATTATGTATCAGTTATGATTACCATGTTTAAAAACATAAAACTCATCTACGGCCAGGCGCAGTGGCTCACGTCTGTAAACCCAGCACTTTGGGAGGCTGAGGCGGGGGATCACGAGGTCAGGAGATCAAGACCATCCTGGCCAACATGGTGAAACCCCATCTGTACTAAAAATACAAAATTTAGCTGGGCAGGGTGGCACGTGCCTGTAGTCCTAGTTACTTGGGAGGTTGAGGCAGGAGAATCGCTTGAACCCGAGGCAGGAGAATCGCTTGAACCCGGGAGGCGAAGGTTGCAGTGAGCTGACATCGCCACTGCACTTCAGCCTGGTGATAAGAGCAAGACACTGTCTCAAAAAAAAAAAAAAAAAAAAAAAAGGAAAAAAAAAAACACCCACATCTAAAATACCTGTGACTAGAATAGAAAAGTAAAAATAAAAAGTGACAGCATATTTCCATATTTGAATGAGAAATATAATGTTAGAAATAAAATAAATGTAACAAGCAAAATTATAACCCCCATAGAAATAATCCACAATACAACTTGGAAGAAAATAAAAGGAAAATAAATTCTAATGAGAGATTAAAGATATATGTTTCCTATGTTACTTGAGTTTCAGAAGGAGATATAAGAAAATGAGCTCCACACCTAGACATACCGTAAACATCTCTTCAGAAAATCAAAGAAAAAGGGAAAAAGGATAATCTTCAAAGGGCCAATATTTAGACAGTCATAACTAAGTTCCAAATATCAACAATGAAAATCAAAAGAATGTTATCTTGTATATATTTTTAAATGAAATAATTTTAAACAAATGAAAGAGTTTTCTGTAAGTGGACCCTCATTACAAAATTACAGGCTGGGCGCAGTGGCTCACATCTGTAATTCCAACACTTTGGGAGACCGAGGTGGGGGGATTACTTGAGCCCAGGAGACCAGCCTGAGTAACATAGTGAGAACCATCGCTATTAAAAAGAAAAGTAACAGATGATGCATTTCAATCAGGATAAAACCGATTCTATATGGAAGAGGTGAGATGTAACAATAAATGTTATTAAATGTTATTAAATAAATGTTAATAAATTAAAAAGTGAACTAAAATAATTGTGGAATGTAATAATAATAATGAATTATAATGCACCCCATAATAGTACATAAGTTGGAAGGGGATAAGTTGAATTGAAAAGTTTTCTTTAAGGTCCTTATATTTTGGAGAAAATAAAGGTGCTGACTGTAGACATTCATATGTTAATACACAATAACAACAGTGGCATAATGATAGGTGCTTTTTATTTCTTTGTAACACAAAATTCTGCATTTAAACATCCCATAGAACCATGAATGGCATTCTATCTCTGTGGTTGTCTGGGACCCAAGCCACTTCCAGTTTTCTCATCTAACACTAATGGGGTGAGGATCTCATCTTCGCGATCCAAGATGTAGCCTCACCATCCACTTACATTCCAAGTGGTACAAAACAGGAGAAAAGACTTACTGCAGCTGCCTTTTAAAGACATTTCTTGGGAGCTTATACATAATGTTTTCAGTTATGTCCCATTGGCTAGAATTTAATCAGTTTATGTCTGACTGTAAGGATGGCTGGGATATGTAATGTTTATTCTGGGCAGCCACGTGCCCAGCTAAAATTCAGAATTTAATTACCTAAAAATGAAAGAGACAGTGGATATTAGGGGGAAATTAGCAAGTTCAGCTAAGGGTTCTTAGCAGTGGAATTCCTGAGCCAAGCTATAATTTTGCCATTTGAAGCCCTTGTTATATATGAGGACACACTGGTGCCAGAACGTCTCTACTGCTTAATCCTCCTTAAGCTATGCATGAGAGAGTCTGCACACTCATCATGTCCTTGCCAACACCCAATACTATCATCCAAAATAAATCTCTGCCAGTTTGATAGGAGGGAAAAATATCCCGTTTATATTTGCATTACTTTAACAATAAAAAGAGTTGAACTTTTTCATATATTTGCTGGTCATTCATATTTCTTTTTGTGAATATCCTATGTCCTTTGTCTACATTTAAATTAATATTTAGCTAGCTATAGTATTATATGGTTTGAGTGTGTCAGGAGGAAATTTTTCTTTGCAGTAATTAGGATTTTGTAAGATCCTACTTTTATAGGTAACCTTTTCATGGAAAAAACAACCGTTGAAAAGTAACTAAATAGCAAATTTTTATGTAGTTTTCTAACGACTGAGAAAACTCAGACTCAAATATGGCTTTGTCTGATGTCCCAGGCAAACCAGGAAGACGGAAAAATAATATCAAGTACAATTAACTATGAGTTTTCTTAATTCTTTGGAAAGAGTTAATTACTGACATTTTAGCTCTTTCAAAAACAGGCTCTTCTCTGAGTTGGGCTGATCATTTGATGGTCATGGTTCAGTTCAGTGTATGAGAAAAGGACACCCTATGGGTAGGGACAGGCACTTGAATTGCCTTCCCAGTGGTGACAAAAGGAAATGCCATCATCCAAATGAGACTGCAAAAATGCTTGTGATTATTGCTAGCTCCTGCATTTCCGTTTCCCCGTCATCCAGATTATCCAGATAATGAAATTTTCAAGTTGAACCTGGTATAAACATGCTTTTAAAATACACATTTTTATTGGATAGTCAAGTCGATTGCACTGTTTTCATAAACAGAGTTTGTTTATGCTTTACTTCAGGTGATCTGAACATGCCCGCCTTTACTGCCTCAGCACAGGCAGCCTTGGCAGACACTGTCCCCTTCCAAGTGGCAATAGCGAGGATGTGGAGCTCACCACCATATGTGGGTCGTGTTGGTTTTGCAGGATCCCTTGCAGAGTGGTTGAGGATAAAATTTCCCACCTATTTCCTGCAGCCTTGGACAGCAATCACCACTCCATGCAAAAGTTGACATGTATGTTGAGTGTATATGTAATCTACAAAAAGTTTCTGTAAGTGAGTAAATTATCTTAACAAGTGGACCTATAACACACAATTCACCCTACCTGAGCTGGGTTTATGGACCCCTGCTCGCCCCCACCACCATGATACCATTTCATAAGGGAATCCTAAGATGCCCCCCGTTAGTAGCTGTTATCCATATCCGCAGATATTTTGTTAGTAATAGCGCCTTAATGGGTGGAAATGGTAGGGTAAGTCTTAGTTGTTGATTTGATAGTGAAATTAATCCTTGAGTTAGCTATTTTCAAAGAAATGAGGAAAAGCCCTTATTTTTAAGGAATAACATTTCCTGTTTCAAATTTGCCTTTCAATTCTCCTTCCTACTATTTGAATGGATGATAAATCATTTATAATTAATGTCCTTAGGATTTTTCCATGTGGATAAATACTGGTGATTGGCGATTTGGGTCTCTGCATACATGCTCCTGTTAAAATGAGTAAGAGATAAAACTACTAGTCAATTAAGTTTTCTTTGCCAAAAAACACAAACAAACAAACAAACAAACAACCCAAACCACACACATGAGAAAACAACCACAAAAATCCAGAGATACATTCTGGGTAAAATTTGTTTTAATATTTCAACTTTTCAGAGGTGAGCAAGTATTTGGTTATCATACTAGTTCAGGTTTGTATAACTTTCATATAACCTTATCTAGTCTATTGACTCTGAAAGTTGGAAAATTGAAGTACTTCTCTGTCACTTTTAAAGCGTGAAGCCATGTCCCAGTGGATCTATAGATCAAGATTTGCCAAACATGTAAGTCTCTGATTGCTACTAACTTTTCTTGTCATCCTGGCAAAATTGTTTAATTGTGCAGTTTCTTAGATGTGCCATTTTATGACAAAGAGATAACTGCAAATTTAAAAAGAGTTGCATTCTATAAATGAATACAATTAAATCATGTTAAATGCACTGGCTTATTACAATTATTTTTTATAGTCTCAGGATACCTCCAAGTAGTTCAAAGATCTCTGGTCACTCATAACCAACAAACATCCAAAAATAGTGAAAGATACCTCAGATATCATTGTGGAGAGGCTGAAATATCCAGAAAACTTTGCAAAGCTCACACTCCATTTCAAGTAAGTAGACTGGTTTCCGTGTGAGAGGCTCTATGCCAAAATGGTCTAGTGTTTACTTGAGTTTTACAGCATTAACATCCTCCCCTTAAGTAGGTCTTATGTCTACTTACCTGGGAAGGAAGGAAGATTTTGAACAGTTTTATTCTTTTTGGATATTGTTTATGTTACTTTCTTTATATCATACAGGAAGGGGCCTAGTATCACTGTAGATGTTTTAAAATATGATGGGAGTGGATATTAGAGGAAAAAACTGTGGGAACAACATCTTAACAACAGTGAGATGGATGCTCGCAGAGAAAAAAAAAGGGTGAGTGTCACCACTGGGATTTTTAGGCAGCCAAGGGACACCACAAAAGCATTTATTCCTGGAGAAGAAGGGGTAACCAAAGAGCAGGAGCCCTGAAAAGAAAGCGCGCCATTTCCATGAACCAAATCATGTTGATGTTGTCGACAGGGTTTGGACTACTAAGACACGATGTGGCACTGGAGCCCTTCAAGCACTGACTGAAAGTAGATTTACATTTAGATTCCCCCTCATGCTGTTCAATAAGGAAGTCTATGTTATTCTAAGATCTAGACTAGAAATTTCCATGGTAGTGGTGGAAGCTCTTTTTTCCAAAGTAGGAGAGTTCCTTGCAACTGAATTTGGCAAAATAAGATAACCTAAAATGACAGATAAGAAATGACGGTGTTTGTCTTTACCTTGAAGAATGGAAGAAAATATACATTGGGAGACAGGCGTCCAAAGACATTACACAGTTTTATTGTAGTGGTACTTAGGTTAGAGCAAAGAAAAGAGGTGATAAGAGCCTCAGGATTAACAATATATAAAGCCAAATATCAATGAAAGATGAGGTGAAGCTCTGGAACTGGCAGAAGACCTGCTGGCAGGAACCACAATCTTGCCCGAATGTCTCATAGTAGCCATGCTTACCTTTCTTAGCTCTCAGATATCATAATTAAATTCTGATGATGATAAAATTTACCAGCAGGGGGTGCCATCTCCTCAAATTTCCTTACTTGGACAATAAAGGTCATTCTCAAAGGTTTTAATTTCTTTGCGGACAAGCCAAGGCTAATTGTAAGTTCATCAAATAATTGAGGTCTCTCAGTCATGGCATTGTTTAGATTGGGTATTATCCAGATGAGATGGGAGCATAACTGTCATCTTCACTTACCTTAGGCAACTAACTGGCTTCTAAGCATCCACCTTTGGCCACAAGGTGACAGGAGGAGACTGTGTGAATGGGTTAAACACCTTTTGGGAGGCTGAGGAGGGCAGATTACCTGTGGTCAGGAGTTCAAGACCAGTCTGGCCAACACAGTGAAACCACATCTCTCTTAGCTGGGAATCGTGGCAGCCGCCTGTAATCCCAGCTACTCAGGAGGCTGACGTAGGGGAATTGCTTGAACTAGGGAGGTTGAGGTTGCAGTGAGCCGAGATCACACCACTGCACTCCAGCCTGGGCAACAGAGCGAGACTTCATCTAAAACAACGACAACAACAACAACAACAACAACAACAACAACAACAGTTTTCAAGGGAAACTGTCTCAACCTACACTGTCTGCCAATGGAAAGTCAAGGCATGTGTTGCCTTCAGATCAACATCATTTAGATTTTTGTTTGTAGATTTTAAATGCTCTTTGGAGAAGAAGGTCTGCAAACTTTCACTCACAAATCATGTTTTACATTTAGACTGCAGAAGTAAGTTGAGGCACATTATTACATATTTTAATATTAAGCTAACTTTTCCTCCGATAATTTTTTCAAGCTTTTCAGTTCGTTTCACGTTCCCGTTCATGTTCTTCAAGATCTCAGCCATCCCCTGTAGGGATCTCCTGGGACCCTCAGCCAGTTTGCTCCAGGCTAGTCCAGGCAGCAGTCCCTGTGTGAGCTGAGACTTGCAGGGAAGACGCCATCTGCTATGGTCTTGAGGCTTGCGTGATGTGACTGCTCACAGTAGGGGCATGGCAGTTATGACCCCATTTGCTCATGACCCTGCTGGCTGAGCAGATTCTCCTCCCCAAAGCTCTGTGGGTGGTCAGCTGTCACCCCCGCAGCAAGGGTAGAACAGGAGAGACCAGAACTCTTGGGGCTTCCTGAACCCAAGATCACAAATTAGAGCCACTTGCCACTAGTCTTTGCCCTGCTAAGCCCTGGACCTGGAATCTAACTTGAGCTTGGTTTACCCTTCAAAGCCCTCTAGGGTCAAAAGCAATGGATTAGGGTTCAGAAGAGCCCGGCTGTGCTTGCAGGAGTTAAACAAGATGCTGCCCAGGCCTCACTCATGCCAAAGCGCTTTGCTTTTCTAAATTCTACTAGGACTCTAAACGAAACCGTCTTGTCTTTTCTCCTCATTTATTATTTTCCTCCAATACCATTTATGCTCTCTCCTTTTTCTGTCTGTTCTGCCAGCTTTTCCTTTGTTCTGTCTAGAATAAAATATTCCAGAGACCCTTGACGTACTAAGGCAACAATTCTCAGCCCGAGATACGGATTGGACTCTGGGATGCTTTTCAAAAATACAGAGCTCTATACCACTCCTCCCACCACAGACACACTGGATTAGACATCAGTGTTTCTAGAAAGCTCACCAAGGCATGCGAGGGCACAGCTGAGGTTGAGAATTACAGAAAGGTGGAGACAGATTCAAAAGAAATGTAGTCCCTGGAAAAGGAAGGCTTAAATATTAAGTAAATATAGTAAAGGAAAAAGTCATTCCGCCAAGGAAAATAAAAGTTGGTAACAGGATGAATTAAAGCTTTCCTCTCCACTGATAAAAACTGTCATAGCTATATCTTTCTCTTTTATATTCTTACTCTTTGATATTTTTCTTCCTTTCCCCCCTTTTCATTTTCCTCCTGGATGGAGTAAGGAAGGGAATCAATGTCAGGTTGAAGAAGACTGAGCTGGGTTGAGATGGACGGGAGGACTCAGTGGAAATGGAAGGTTGAGTGTTTGCAGGCATAATGACAAATCCTGACATCCCAGCTTGGGCAGTGGCAATCCAGGCTGGCAACAGAGGAGAGATTTTCAGGGGCACAGTATCTGTTCTCAGGGCGTGGGCAATACAGCAAAGTAAAAGTTCTCAGCAACTCTCATTTCTTCTGACATTCCAAAATCCTGAGCTTTTAAAACTCTAGCTTTGCCCAATGTCTCCTGTCTCCAATACTGCCTCTTCCTTCTACTTCCCAAAGGAAAATTCACTGGGATCTCATTACTGCCAAGACATAAGAACCTTGACCTGACAGTTGGTCATTTGTTATCTTCAACATCTAGGAGGTAAGATGTACCATGGTGGTGTGAGCATCAGTGTTCCCAAACTTTAATATCTTAGAGATGTGAATACATTCAACTAGCTTCAAAGGCAGATTTCATATATTTTATTGGTTAAAGTAATCACAATACATACTTATTAATAAATGTTTCATAGAGCTGGATATTTTAAGAGAAGATTCATAATAATCAGTAAATTCACAGAATCCTAGAAGCTACTCAGAGAATCCCCTGGCTATGCCTCTGCTTTTATACATGATGCCAGAAAATGGGGAGTTTGGGTGATTTTGCCCAAAATTACAGACCCAGGAACTAGCTGTGGTCTCTGGTTTTCAATTCAATAATATTTTAATCAAAATCATCTTATCATAGGCATTGAATTATACCAAAGTTAATTCTCAATTAATTGCACTTTTTTGGAACTTCATTATTTAAGTGGACACTGATTAACCATTATTATTCTCGATATTAAGCAGAACCACTTGTTGGAAAAGTATGCTACTTGGAGATGCCTTTTTTTTTTTTTTTTTTTTTACACAGAACTTGCCAATACCCAGTTTCATTTTCCTTCCTTCTTTTTTCTTTCCTTCTCTTTTTGATCCATCTTTTCATCCATTCACCCATCCACCCATCAACCATCCATCCAACCCATCCACCCATCTATCCATCTATCTATCTATCCATCCATCCATCCATCCATACTAGACACCGTGCTAGGCACTGGAGATACAACAGGAAGAAAAAAATGAACATAGTCTCTGGCTGTCATGGAATTGATAGACATGTAAATGGACACAAATAAGACATAAACAATAAGAATTAAAATTGCAATTACAACCTAAGGTAAACCTTCTAATAAAAGAATGAATAAGATTCTATAAAAATTTAGGTAGGGCATGGCGGCTCACCCCTGCAATCCCAGCACTTTGGGAGGGTGAGGCAGAAAGATTGCTTGAACCCAGGAGTTTGAGACCAGCCCAGGTAACATAGTGAGACCTCAGCTCTACCAAAAAAAAAAAAAAAAATTAGCCAGGCGTGGTGGTGCATGCCTGTGGTCCCAGCTACTCAGGAGGCCAAGGCAGGAGGATTGCTTGAGCCCAGGAGGTGGAGACTGCCGTGATCCATGATTGTGCCACTGCACTCCTGCCTGGATGATAGAGTGAGACCCTGTCTCTCTCTCTCTCTCTCTCTCTCTCTCTCTCTCTCTCTCTCTCTATATATATATATATATATATATATATATATATATATATAAAATAAGTTTTGAACAAAGGAAAGAAATTATCTTGGCTTGAGGGCAGGATAGTAGACTTCCCCAAGGATGTGACCCTTGCCCTGCCTTCTAATGTATCTAAAGGCAAAGAAAGGCAAGCAGAGAGTATTAGAGAGAGAGAAGCGAGGACAAATGCCCTGTAATTCGAGGAACTGAATGGAAGCCAGTGGCTGGACAGCAGAAAGCAAGAGGCAGCATTTCTGAGAGGAAGTTGGAAGGTTAGTCGGAGGCAGGCCTCTGCCAAACCTTGCTGAATATGAGATGGGAAGTGGCTGGCTGATTTTAAGTGGGGAGGTTGGGGGTGTCATAATTACATTTTCATTTTGAAAAGACAATTGGCCTGGGCACAGTGGCTCACTTTGGCAGGCCAAGGAGGAAGGAGGGTGGATCACTTGAGGTCAGGAGGTCAAGACCAGCCTGGCCAACATGGTGAAATACCATCTCTACTAAAAATACAAAAAATTAGCCAGGCATGGTGGCGGGCTCCTGTAATCCCAGCTATTTGGGAGGCTGAGGCAGGAGAATTGCTTGAACCCAGGAGGTGTAGGTTGCAGTGAGCTGAGATTGCACCATGGCACTCCAGCCTGGGTGACAGAGCAAGACTCTGTCAGAAAAAAAGAGAAGATTGGCTTCAGGGCTGAAATGGACTGGAGAGGAGTTGATATGGAGAAAGGCAAACCAAGGAACAGACTTCATAGAAATTATGGTGACTTGGACTAGAGTACTGCTCTGGAGATGGCAAGAGATTTGAGAAAGACTTAGGGGATAAATACCAGTGATGAACTGGACATACAGTATGAGAAATAGGTAGATGTCAAGAATAATTCCCGACATTTTGGCTTATATAACTGGAATGAATTTGTCTAAATTTTGGCAAAAAGTGCAATTTAATTACACTTAATTAGTCTTTACTATTCCTAAGCACCACAGCGGTTACAAAGACGAGTGAGACATGACCCAAATCTAGTAAGGTCACCATACCCTCAAAAAAAAAAGCAACATTCAGAACACTACAGTAAGTATTCCCTCTGCATGGACACATTCTAGAAATGAAGCTGCTAATAGAAAAATTCCTATTTTAGAGTTATAAATCAAAAGTGGGTAGAGACAGAGTTGTTTAAGTTTCAGGATATATATAAGACACTTGCATTTGTAATCAAATTCCTACACTGGATGAGCAAATGTTCCAAGCAAAACCAGACTAAATATAAATGCCCAAAGCAAACTTGTCTTATGGGATGGACTGTTCAGTGTTAAGAAAGTTTGGGTTCACACAGATGTACGGAATTGCTGAAGTCCCTTTTTGTACTTTTGGGAGGGCAAAATTTTATGCCCAGTAAATAAGATTTTGCCCAATTTCAACTTGGCTGGGAGAGGTGGTGAAATCACAGATTCATTCTCACAGTGGACTACAGTTGCAGATATCCATGTATCTCAGGTGGATGCCAAGGCCACCCGTTTGTCCACTGAGACTCAACTCCTTTTCTGCAATTTCTGTCTGCTTTATTAGATTTTTGAACTATGCCTATGCTGCCTAATGAAAAAGGTCCACCTTTTAGTAAATATGCAGGCTCAAGTCTTTCCTACTGAGTAGCTTACCTACCTACCACCACAGAGCAATATTTAATTCCTTAAATTGCTTATGCAAAATGAAAGACTAGCTTTTTCTTACCCAAGGCCTTGATATCATAGGCACTATATAGTGACTATGATAACAGGGCACTTAATTCCTTTGGTCTGAGTTTTCTCATCTGTAAAATAAAGGGGTGTTATCTAATATCACTACCCCCAAATTCTGGAATTCTCTCTGCTTTCCTCCTACTGCTCCAAATTCTGTCTCCAGCATGTGCCTCCCTGAATTATTTTTAAAAATGTTTTTATATCAACCTCTAACAATTTATGTTAAAATATGTTTTCATAGAATCCTAGAGTAGCTAGAGTGTTAGAGTGCTATGAATACATAAATAACATCAGTTTATTGGCTCTCTGTAGCCCAAAATTGATAAATACATTCACATGTGATATGTTTTGACATACAGATTCCTGGGTCTCCATAAACCTACTGACTCAGAATCTCTAGGGAAACAGGAGTAGAAACTGCATTCTTTCTCTGGTTACATAGACAAAATATTCATTCTATGAGACTACGTGTCTTCTTAGGGTAAGCTGGTATAAAGCTTGAAAATTTCAGTAACGTTTGTCTCCACACTCTGTCATCATTTCTGCCTCTGGGTTTGTACACATGTTGCTCCATGTTCTGGAATGTTCTTTCCCTTCGTCTTAGCAAAATTCTATCCATCAGTCAGAACTTTGATCAAGTCCTACCTCCTGACTAAATAATAGCTCATAACTATGTGCCAGACACTGTGCTAAGCGTCACTCAGACAAGCCTCATGATAGCCCACAAGGGAGCTGCAGTTCTTTTCTCCATTATACAGCCAAGGGCACAAAGGCTTAGAGAAACCCAAGGTTGGGTTGCTAGCCTAACCATCTCTCAGTGAGTATAGACCGTGGGGTCTGAGCATGCTCTGATTCACCAAGGACCTCTGTCACCCTCTGCATAGACCACCTTCCTTGCTCACTGCACAGTACAGCTCCCAAGCATCTCTCTTGTCTCTTAACTCCCCCAGAACATGCAGTCTGAGCCCAAGTGAGCACCTATTTGCAAGCTTTGCAGTTCTTTCTTTGCATCTTCTGTCTTCCCAACTAGACCACAAATCCAGCAAAGGCAAGGGCAACATGGTAGGCTTGACTAACGTTTCTCAATTGATTACACATGAGAAAAATGTAAATTGTGAGAATGTGCAAGATTGTTATCATGTTTTAACCACAGAAGAGTATCAAGTAGCAAAAGAAAATATCAAGTGCAGCGTCAATCTTTGTTCTAGAAATACATTTTTTTTTTTCTCTACGTAAGTTTAGGAGTTGGGAGGAGATGGAATGATAAAAATCACAATGGAAAGAAATCCATTTCCCAATGGCCATATTTAGCTTCCCGGAGACCTTGGCCACACCTCTAGGACCACTCTACTGTATGGATTGTGCTGACCCAGAAAATATGAGAATTGTGGTCTTGTAAAATCTTTTTTTGCTTAAATCAATTCCATATGAGCAGAGCAATACAAGCTCCCTTGTAGATGTTACACCCTGCAATGCATGCCCCTAATCTCTTAACAGACAATTGGGTAAAAGAATTTGCTGATGGAGTTACAATTTTGAGTTGGGTCACTTTATGAAATGAATGAATTAAAATGTGCTTTCCTTTGTCTTAGGGAAAATAATTTTTTCATATTTATTGGTACTTTCCATATTTGACTTAAGAGTCATGTTGGCTTCAACATTAATAACTAAAGTTAAGTTAAATTTAGAGAAACTTCTGACCTAATGTGAGTTCTATTTGAGGGTCTTTAAATTCTCCCAAGTGGAAATTAAAGATATTTGCCGGAGTAAATGTGTGCAATGCGTTATTGAGAGACTTCTGTTAATGGCAAAATGTAATCACCTATACTGTTCTCTTTTGTCTTCTCCTACTTTAAAATATTTTTCTCAGCCAGGCGCGGTGGCTCAAGCCTGTAATCCCAGCACTTTAGGAGGCCGAGACGGGCAGATCACGAGGTCAGGAGATCAAGACTATCCTGGCTAACACGGTGAAACTCCGTCTCTACTAAAAAATACAAAAAAAACAACTAGCCGGGCAAGGTGGCGGGCGCCTGTAGTCCCAGCTACTCGGGAGGCTGAGGCGGGAGAACGGTGAAAACCCGGGAGGCGGAGCTTACAGTGAACTGAGATCTGGCCACTGCACTCCAGCCCGGGCAACAGAGGGAGACTCCGTCTCAAAAAAAAAAAAAATTTTTTTTTTCTCTAATTCACCTCAGTACACACATAGATTCAAAAAAGAAAAACTTGTAATGTATAGTAGCAGTTTTATTTCCTTAAACTTTTAAGCATCTAAAATCATTCAGGAAACTTTTTGTTCACCTTGTGTATTTTCGAGTATTTCTCAAGTTGGGAAGGCTAGGATACTAAAATAGATTATTTTTTATCATATTTTCAAAAACAACTGGTAGTTCCTTTGAATGTTTATAACGACTTAAGTTAACAAAGTAGTTTTTCTCCCAAGGGTAAAAGTAGATTGTGAGAGATTTGAACATTAATTTAATTGTGAAGAGTTACAATTAGTGGCAGTAAACATGTAGAAAGATAAATATCTAAATTTCTTAAATGTCTATAGAGTTTTTATTTTGGCTTTAGAGGTAATAATAAGTGGCACATTATTCAAGATGTTACTCCAAATATAATTTAGAAAACTTTTCTTGTCTCTTAAGCGTGGAGCTAATATATTTAATTAGGTTCTATTAATTTTTCAAAACAATGTTCAGAAATTAAGTTTTATTTCTTGAAAGCCCTGTTACCATACTCTAGAATTTTCAGCCTCTTGTCACTATTACCAAAGGGTTTCTTTTCGAGACCCTACAATAGTAATTTAAGCTCAAGGACTGGCCTAGTTTTTATTTGCTTCTGTCTTGCTTTATTAGTAGTAATTATCTTTATTCTTTGTGTGCTTGTTGTATGCAGGGCATGGCTCATGATGGAGGCTTTAAAATATTGTGGAATGACGAATTTCACAGAGAATTATAGTAATGGAGAAGGTCTTAGTCTGTTTGTGGTGCCTTAACAAAATACCTGAGGCTGGGTAGCTTACAAACAGTAGAAAGTTGTTTCTCACAGTTCTGGAGGCTGGGAAGTCCAAGATCCAGGTGCCAGTGGACTTGGGTGTTTGGTGAGGGCTTCCTCTCTGCTTCCACAATGGCTCCTTGTTGCTGCATGGCCGTGTGGCAGAAGGGATGGAGAAGGGACAGCCTCACTCCTTCAAGCCCTTTTGGTAAGGGGATTAATCTCATTCATGAGGGTGAACCCTCATAGCTTAATTACCTCCCAAAGGCTCTGCCTCTTAATCCCATCACATTGGGGGTTAGCTTCCAACATATAAATTTTGGAAGGACACATACATTCAAACCATAGCAGAGGGGCCCCCAGTTTTAATTCCACATATATTCAATTTTGTATTTTAGGTGTTAAAAAAGTATCTACATGTGGACACATTGGGGGATCAACACACACTGGGCCCTGTTGTAGGGATGCTGGGGGAAGGGGAGCATCAGGAAGAATAGCTAATGGATGCTGGGCTTCATATCTAGGTGATGAGTTGATCTGTGTAACAAACCACCATGGCACATGTTTACCTATGGAGCAAACCTGCACATTCTGCACATGTATCCTGGAGTTTAAAACAAAAGTTGAAGAAGAAAAAAAGAAAATGAAAAAAATATCTATGTGTCTGTCACCCTAGAGTGTGTACTTGAGTAATCATCCTAGCAGGTGACATACTTACTCTTATAATATTGTCGTTATTCAAAGCACTTACTTTCCTTAGATCTTATTTGGAACTGCTCTAGAGTCAGCTTGCACACTGGAGAATAAAGCTCACCATTTCACGTTTTGGATCAAAGTGGAATTCTACGGCTCAGTTGCCCACTTTAACTCATCTGACTTGGAGCTAAGTGACTTTTCACTGTGTTAAAAAAATCATACTAAGGAAAAATTTTATCACTATTAACGGCAGTGAGCAATGTCTCTAATGGCAATTCAAAAAAGCACTTTCCAAAAATAACTTGTATATGGCCAAGGCACACTTCTGGGATGAGGGAGCCATCTTTCAAGGACACTTCTTTGAAAAGACCATACCCACTTGTTATGTGTGCTTTGAAACTAGACACACTATTTTATATCATACCTCATTCATTTAATTTATCAATCCAGATGCTCTTCTGTTAGGAGCTTTGGGAATGTAGTTTGATTTTTTAAAGCATCATACTGTGCCCATGTTCTGCATTCCGCAATGAGAAACACGGACTTTAGCTCCTACCCTTCTTCAAGAATTGAGTTCTGAAGATAGGTTACAATGCTACAAGTGGAGAATAAGCAATATAAAGGGCTTAGCGAAATATGAACTTGGGAAAGTGAGCTGTTAGTGCCTGAATTATATTTTAATATGTCAAAATTAAATTTTGACAAACCAGACTGGAGACATGTCATAGAATTTAATTAATGCAAGAGCTTTTAGAGATCATCTAGTTACAATCTCATCATCTTTTGGATTTAAAATATTGATGGTTCAAGCTTACATGACTAAGACCAGAGAAGTAATTTTTAGCCCTCAGAACTAATGCATCAACCTTTGAGCAGAATACCATCCTACCATCCAAAGTGACCCAGTACTGTTAGTTCCCCCATGGTACCCATCACTGAAATACTTTTTGAAATTGTGCATTCATGAAGACATCTACATTTCTTTAGCTATTTTTTAATATATGATTTTTTATTATATAAAGAAATTAATATATCTCATATATTAGATTAATTGGTAGGTGCATTGATTTTTATATAATGTATATATTTGACTTTGCATTTTTGGTATTGCCTGTTTTATTAGTGAGCTAAAAGTTGCCCCTTTAAAAATACAGAGTAAGGATTTGTTCACAGGTTTTGTATGTATGCAAGAATTTTGCTTTTTCAATGTCATCTGTTTAAACTAAATGAATTTCTTTTTATCCTTTAAGTCTCATAAGCGTCAGTTTCTTGGGGAAGTCTTCCCTCATTTTTCAAACCTAGTGAGATGCACCTGTGGTTAAAACTTGGCATTGGAAACTCATGCTCCTCCCTTATAACTCTCAACACGTTTGTAGTTAATTGTTCATGGCAGTCTTCCTTGGTAGACTCTGGACTCCACAAAGGCAGGGACCCCATCTGTCTCAGACCCCCATTATCTCTCCAGCATGTAGCATGCACATGGCAAGCATTTCTTCTCGTCAGGACTCTGGGTTGCAAGGTTACAACTCACACCAACTTATGCAGGAAGAAGGAACCAGTGGCTCATGGAGCTAAAACGTGTAGAGATAAAAGTGGGTTGTTTCATCATGGCTGCGTTCCTAGACTCAAGCTTTGTCCTTAGGATGATTTTTCCTCTTGCTGCTTTTACTCTTGGATATATTCTGTCTTTGTAGTGGCCAAGATGACTCCGGTTGTTCCAGGCTTACCTGATCCTTGGTACCCCATGTCTCACAGGGGTATCGATTCAGCAAATATTCCAACGTGGGTTTTCATTGTTCTGCTTGGGTCATGGATTCATCCATGAGCCCCTTGATGGCTGAAGAGTCTGGTGTTCTGACTACCTAAGTCAGGATTGGGAGACATTCCAAAAACTTGGAGCAGAGGTCAACCGCACCTGACCCATATAGAGAGTGATTTCTAAAGGGAGGAAAGGAATTCTCTTATCAGAACAGGGGGAATGAATACTGGGCAAGCAGAAACATTAATAAATGACTTATATTTATGCAGTGATCTATGTGGGTTTTTTTAAGACAGTGTCTTGCTTTGTCACCCAGGCTGGAGTGTAGTGGTGCAATCCTAGCTCATTGCTGCCTTGAGTTCCTGGACTTAAGCAATCCTCCCATCTCAGCCTTCCAAGTGTCTGAGGCTACAGGCATGCACCACCATGCCTGGCTAATTTTCGTACTTTTTGTAGAGATGGGGTCTCACTATGTTGCTCAGGCTAGTCTTATACTCCTGGTGTCAAGCGATCCTCCTCCTTGGCCTTCCAAAGTGCACGGATTAGAGGTGTGAGCCACTGCACCTAGCTTGCATTTACTAATTTAAGATGTGCACTAAAATGCCCAGAAAACTGGTGTTGAGGGAATGAATGAATAATACAAAGTTTTATGATTAAGGCTGGCCTATATTTCATACCTACAGTATATTGGTAATATTATGATTATAATTATGATTGTTACCATTATCGTTTATTGACTGCCAGAAACTTTGCAACTGGATCCCTGTACAGTGATAAGAGATTTTTCTCATCATTTATTAGAAAGCAATCTGAAAGGCCAACATCCCTCTAACTGTTTCTCATCCCATATGTATTTGAAGAACTTTGTACATGTCTTTGTTTGTGGCTTGCAGTTTGCATCTAATTTCTGGCTTTTATTTTTCTCATTTTAGCACAATTGCCTGCTACCTCATTGTGTTCTCTTGGGTAAGCTGACCAAGTTTTTTCTTATAATTTTAATTTGTATTTTGAGTGTTTGCATAATTAATTCGGCTTCTTCCCACTCCTTCTTCTCTTTTTCATATAGGATAGCTTCCCATCTCCCACCCCCAACTCTTGGGATCTTTCTATTGTTCTTTTGAGAAACACTGAGCTTCACCAGATGAGTTTTCTGTTAAAAGTCTGGTCCAAGGAGATTTTGCTATTTTACTAAGCCTATTAATTTTGGCATTCGCTTGTTATTAACTTTTTTCTAACTTCATGTCTCCCATAGTTTTCTTAAGTATTCTAAATTCCACACTAAGACCTTCCTGTTTTTCTACTGAGTTTTAACCTTCTTTGAGGAAATGTAGTGAGGTTCTTTTTGAGGAAATGTAGTGAAGTTCTTTTTTTTTTTTTTTTTTTTTTTTTTTTGAGACGGAGTCTCACTCTGTTTCCCAGGCTGGAGTCCAGTGGTGTGATCTCAGTTCACTGCAAGCTCCGCCTCCCGGGTTCATGCCATTCTCTGCCTCAGCCTCTTGAGTAGCTGGGACTACAGGCGCCCGCCACCACACCCCGCTAATTTTTTTTTTTTTAATTTTTAGTAGAGATGGGGTTTCATCGCGTTAGCCAGGATGGTCTCGATCTCCTGACCTCGTGATCCACCCGCCTCGGCCTCCCAAAATACTGGGATTACAGGCATGAGCCACCGCACCCGGCCATGTAGCGAAGTTCTTAAAGTGGATTCTTGAAATCCCTGAGACTGCAAAAACCTGTGTGGGCATTCCCAGACACAATTTCCAGGGGCAAGGTTGGTATCTCTCATCAGAGTTCAAGTTTATGAAGCATGAATTTTTCAGAGCTGAGGTCCTCTCACCACAATCCCGCTGGTCATTGATGAACTGATCTTCAGCTTCTCGCATCAAGGGTGAGGGCCTGGGCTTTTTGTCATGATTGTGTCTTGACTTTGGCCCTGTTCTCTATGCAGGGAGGGTTTCAAAAGAAGAGGGCTCAGACTGTCAACAAACTTATCTTCTGTCCTGGGTCAGTGACTTCAGAGGGTCAACTTCTCAGTGTGACACGGTCTTTGAAGACTTCTACGACCCTGCTACTTTGTGGCACCCTCTCCAGATGCAGCACTGCCTGCCCCCTATCCAGCCCTGCTTTATCTGCAAAGGTAGCACCCATTCCTTTCCCACGCATGCCTATTTAGGAGATTAGTGACTCATCACGTATGTTGTCTTTCTCTTTCCTGTATTCCTGGAGAGTTCTGGGTCTCCCTTTACTTCTTAGACTTGAATATATGTATATGGAACCTGAATGTACAAAAACCACATCAGGCAGCAACCTCCTATTCTTTCTTCTTTGTGTCCTTATTGATGTCACTGTGGTCTGGTTACTCTGCTCAAGTATAACCATATTCAGTCCCTGCTGCATGTTTTCCAGGCTGCTGGCCCTTAGACTCCTCTCTCCCTCACAATTCACCTACAGAGCTAAGCAGGGCATTCTTTGCCCTGGCCATCACTAGCAGAACAGAGGGATGCAGGGATTGGGTTGAAGCTGAGAGGAAGGACTCCCACAGAAGACTCTGTGCCATAGGAGTAAACCAAGCTAAGGTTCGAAAACAACAGACTACTTGTAAACACCACATTCTCTACATTAGAGGTGAGATGGAGGCCAATGCTGTAAAGTCAAGGGTTCTGAGGCTGCTGCCAAAAAAAGGTGGGGGGTGGTTAAAGAATCTGGAACAGGATATGATGATTTAACTGGATTGAGATGTACAGCTACAGTTAGGCTGGATTAAAATGCAAGAGGTAAAGAAACAAAAGAAAATAATACCTGGGATTCTTCCCTACCATCTAAGATTTCCTCAGCATCATTACTGTAGAGTTAGTGTTCTGCTCATAGACACTGTGTGTGTGCTTGTGTGTGTAGTGATAGAAGAATGAGATGGACATATGCTCATTGTTGACCAGTATGATTGGGAAGGGCATCAAATATCACTTTAGTTTTTATTCACTAAATATTCTGGAAATATACGCATTCCTTAGAGAATGAGTCTCCTGCAATCTCAATCTTCCAGTGGTTACCATCATTAACAGTGTGATGTCTATTCTTCCTATTCATATATTAAAATAAATGCACATGTACCCACACATAGATATTTCATACACCAGTGGGATCATCTATAATCCTGTTCCGTAGCTTGGCTATTCTGCTACCAATGTATTTTAAGTATCACCATTTAAAAAATAAATTTTGAAAACAAAATATATGAATATTTCCTGAAAATTTTACTGAAGAGCATCAGATTCAATTACATCTCTAAAGAAGCACCAAGGAGAAGTTTAAAAGATACTAATGATTAAGTCTGGAACGCTTCTTAGAATCAATGATTACATTTCATAAACTCATTTTTTTAAGTGAAAATCATGCTGGTACAGAATTAGATAATCTCAATGTGAAAACTGCAGCAGCCACCAGCTGACAACTGATGAAACCCAGATGCCACTTTGGAGTGTGTTAGCTATTTAACAGGGTTTGAATCAGATCAGAAATTATGAGAGTCAGATTATGAGTCAGAAATTATGAGAGTCAGAAATTCTAACAAGTTCCATCGTACATGCTTAACATTTTGCTCTCTCTACCCTTGACACCTATTTTTTAAAACTGGCTGTGATTATTAAAGTATCACATTCTGAACTATAGTGTTAACAAGTGATTACATAAGAGCCATCAAGGTCAAAGGCTGAAGTCACATCAGTAGTAGGAATTAATGAACTAAGTAAGACCTTAGCTTCTAGGTTCCAGTCAAGCTTTCTTTTTGATAAAACACTTTCTATTTTGAAAGAATTACAGACTCACAAGAAATTGCAAAAATATTACCAGGAGACACTGCGTACCCATCTTCCAGCTTCTTCCAGTGGTAACTAACATCTTACATAACAATAATACATTATTAAGCCTAGGAAATTGACATTAGAACAGTACAATGAACTAGACTACAGATATTACTTGGATGTCACCTGTTTTTGAATACACTCTTTTTTTTTACATGTTGTGTGCATAGTTCTATAATTTTACCCCACATATAGATTTGTGTAACACCAGAGCTAACAGACACAGAACTCTCTGTTACCACGAAGGAGTTCCTTAGCACTACTCTTTTATGCTCACATCCTTCCCTCCCTCTCTAAGTCCTGGCAACCACTGATCTGTTCTCCATTTCTGTAATTTTGTCTTCTCTGTATTTTTGGCCTTATGACATTCCTTGCTACCTCATAATCAATATTTCTGGTGCAGATCTTCTCTGAAATGTCCATCTGGTCCCGTTCAGTCTTCCATCTTTTGAGGCCCGGAGTTCCTTGATTCAATCAGCCATAAAGGTCACAGATGATCAGTGGTTGATACTGCAGTGAAGAAAGCAAGGTCCGTAGAATCTAACGCCAATGACAATGAGAACTTGACTCAGCCTAATTTCACCAATGTATTTCTGGGGCTATTGTAACAAACTACCGCACGTCGGGTGGCTTAAACAGCAGAAATGTATTGTCTGATGGTTTAGGGGCTGGAAGTCTGTGGTCAGGGTGTTGGTAGGGCCATGCTTTCCCTGAAAGTGCCATGGAAGGATCAGTCTTATTCTTCCCTCTTACCTTCTGGTAGTCCCCTGACTCATGGCAGCACAGCCCATCTTTGTATGATGTTCTTCCTGTGTGCATGCCTTCACGTCGTGCTCTGTCAATACGTCTCTCTCTCTGCCTCTCCGTGTCCACATTTCCTCTCTTATAGGGACACTAGTTGTATCGGATTAGGGCCCTCTCTAATAACCTTATTTTAACTTAATTACCTCTGTAAAGATCCTATCTCCAAATAAGTTCACATTTTAAGGTACTAAGGGCTAGAACTCCAGTACACTATATTTTTGCGGGGGGACACAGTTTCACCCTGTGAACAAGTTCCCTGAAAAGAAATTTAGAAAAAAGAGATTTTATTCCAGTGAAAAGTTGCAAACTACAGAGATGTAGCTTCAGTATAAATTGGAAGTGCATTCCAGATAATAAGAAAAGGGTTTATCTTCTATAGAGAGTGTGCCCACCTAGGTTCCCTCTCAGGTCCTCTTATGTGAATGAAGAATTCAAACTTGCTTAGTTTCGATTGCTTGATCTTTGTTGAGTTGTATTGGTTATACAGGTCACAGCCTATTAGGTGGTTTAGGTGGCATAAATAGGAACAAGGAAAGTCCCAAAGTTAAGCTGACCTGCAGGTTTTCCAAAAACTCAGGGCATGTGTGTGACCTTAAGTCAGCAAATGGCCTAAACTGAACTATTGGAAACTACTGTTTACATGGTGAAATCCAAGAAAGATGGCTGGGTGCAGTGGCTCAGGCCTGTAACCCCAGAACTTTGGGATGCTGAGGCGGGTAGATCACCTGAGGTCAGGAGTTCGAGACCAGCCTGGCCAACATGGTGAAACCCCATCTCTACTGAAAATACAAAACATTAGCTGAACATGGTGAAACCGCATCTCTACTGAAAATACAAAACATTAGCTGGACGTGGTGGCAGACGCTTGTAATCCCAGCTACAGGGGAGGCTGAGGCAGGAGAATTGCTTGAACCCGGGAGGCAGAGGTTGCAGTGAGCTGAGATCACACCACTGCACTCCAGCCTGGGCAACGAGAGTGAAACTTTGTCTCAAAAACAAACAAAAACAAAAGCAAACAAACAAAAAACCCAAGAAAGATCCTTTCTGTGGCTCACGTGGGCTCCGTCTAAGTTCTTGTTTCCCTTTACAAGAGACTCACTTCTTTCCCAGTTAACTTCAGAAATAACCTCATCATCCCAGTGAGTTACCCCCTCTTCTGAAGTGTTCCAAGAAAATGAACATTCTTTAACTCTACAATAAACATAATCTCTAGGCAACGGGGTTTCAATGCCAAAAATAAAAATGGAAGGCTTGGTTTTCTTATAGAGTGACTCAGCTTTTTGTTTGTGTAAGCTAATTTGTTCTGAACTAGAAGAACTGCTGAACTATATAGTTTACATAGCCTGATAGATTGCAGACTAATAATGAGAGGTACAACACATCTTTCCGGCCGTTATTTAGAGGCAGTAGGCAATGAAGGTTGGAGAAGTTCTAAAATGCTTTTTTCTCAAAACCAGTTTTGAACAGGGGGGATTGCTTGTTTTTTTTCTGTTTTCTAGTGTTCTTTATCTTTACGCTTATTCCTTGTGGTAGATTTACAAAGCAAAATATTAAATAATGCCAAAAAATAAAAATTAAAAGTCTCAGTTAAAGAATTTTTAAAATCATGCTTCGAAAAGGCATAAAGCAGAGGTAGCAAATATAACTTAATGATAATAATTATATCTATAATTTATTAAGTACTGATTGTGAGCCAGGCACTCTTCTAAGCATTTTATTTACATACACTTATTTTAGCATATAATTAAGAAACCTTAAAAGGAGATAGTAATTAAGAATTAACAGCATTCTGAGTTTTTAGGAAACATGGATTTTGTGTGGTAAAGTAGGTGGTTGAAATGATCACACAGATGTAAAAAAGAATCAGGGAGGAATAATGACATACAGAAAATTTAAAGAGTAATGTATTATGATCTCTTTAAGACCATAGTATCATAAAACATCAACTTATATAACTTATTCAGTTAAAAAAATAAACTTCAGGGAAAATTCATGAATATTGATCAATGATCAATGGCACTCCGAACTTTTTTACACACTATGCTGTTTGAGTGATAATGTATAAAAATGTTTTTAAATCCTAATATATCTTTTTAAGATTTAAGGATGGTCATATGACATTTGTGGTTAAATGAGTTGGCTTAAATGAAGCATTTGGAAAACAGTAGCGTTATACAAATGCTGAACAGAATTAGATTCATAAGATGTTTAGAAAACTTAAGAGTAGTGACCATAACTCCTTCCACAGTAACAACTTTTTGAAGAAATCTAGAGTCTATTCATTTAGAGCTGTTTTCTACCTTTAGGTTTTGAAGCTCAAGTGACGTGAAGGTTCAGTGTGTTTTCTTTCCTACACGTTATATGCACCTCTTGAAATTAAGAAACAGATGAACCTACTTCCTAGAAAACGTGGCAGGTTTTTTTATTGGAAGTTGTCCCGTATAATAAGGATGACACATTCTCTAAGATAAGAAAATGAAGGAAGAAGGGGGAAAAAGAGATGGTGAAAAGTGGAGAAAGGAAAGCTCTACTAGGTGCTTACTGTATGTCTAGATGCTGTAGATTTATTATGGAGAAAGATACATGGTGTAGCATTTCCTTATAATTAAATAATGTTCAAACGTCCAGTCTTTGAGTAGCACTTGTTTAATGTAGAGTTCTTCCAAACTCAATGATGAAAAATGTCTGTTGCCCACAATTTCCTCTTCTTTCTCATCTTTTATCCTAAATATACTTAGGAGCTATTTCAGAATAATAGATTCACTGTAGGATGGAATTTAACTGTTTCATTATAATCTTTTATTTAAAAAATTTAAAAAAGCTATTTCAATAAGTATGAGTACTTCAAACTCGACCTATTTCATTGTAACAATTATAAGTAAATAGAAAAAAATTGAATTATGTCTTATGTGGACTGAAGAGTAAGACATGGGGAATTTTAATAATTTGAACAATTCTGAGTTGCGGAAATATAAAAGAAAGTTTTAATAGAAAGACAATACATTTTTAAAGCTCTTTTAATGTATTGGGTCATGGAATAAGAAAGGTTTTGAAGTGGAAAACTTGTAAACTTTGATACATCCAGAAAAAAACAGTAACTCTTTTGGGAGATTAAGGCAATGTTTTTGAAGAATATCAGAGATTCATGGGCATGTCACTGAGTCTGAGATTCCTAAGGGAGGCCATCTCACCCGTCAGGTTATCCTGTCCTGCCTTAGTCTGGGAAGCTGCCAAAGAGAGGAAGCAAGAACAAGGACAGCCATCTAATAGAACAAGGCAATGAAAGTGTTTTGCAACTTATGTTGACTTGAAAAACATTTCTTTTTGTTTGGAACTAATTACAAACTCACAAGAAGCTGCCAAAAGTGTGCAGAGAAGTCTCATGTCCCCTGCATCCAACTTTCCTCAATGTTTTACATACATAGCACATTATCAGAACGAGGAAATTGATGTTGACAGAATACAATGAACTGGACAACAGATCCCACTCAGATTTTACTAGTTTTTATATACACTCTTTTTTTTTTTTTTGGATTGACATTTACAAGTTGAGAATATTTAACCCAAGTTCTCAAAGTCCTAGTCAGCATTGTCTCTAATACTTTCCCTCGCTCTATTCCTCCTCCTTCCTTGGTTCACTCACCTGCTCACTCTTTTCCTGCCCGGTTTCCATCCATTCCACAATGGTACTCATGTACCGGGTGATGTGCTATGTGCTGGAAATATTAGTGAAGATAGACAGTGGTGGTGGGGCCCTCACGCACCACCCAGCCATCTCTCCCACTTTCTCTGCCATCCTCATCAGACCCTTAACAAGCCACCTGATGAATCTTCTAGCCTACCATCTCCCCCAATCCACTCCTTCCTTTCACAGCTCTAGGGTAATCTTCCTCAGGCACAGTTCTTGTCACTGCTTTTCTTGATAAAGAGCTTTTAGAAATCTCTTATTCACCAACAGAATTAACTAGTATAACATATGTTTAGTAACTACTCTAGAAAGTCCTATTCTTCCAATGTCCATAACTCATGCTCTGGCCAAAGTCTTCTATTTGTGGTTCAGGAACTCCCCTGCATGTTTTTACCTCTTGTTGCTCTATTCTCTGGAATGTTTCCCATCTCCCCCTCCAACAGATACATTAAGCACAGTTCACGTACCACCACCTTCTCCATGAAATCTCTTCTGATGGCTCCAAGTAGATGCAATTTTCCTTCCTTTAATTGCTCCCCGCCCCCTAGTATTTCATTGGCAGTGTTTATTTTCTGCATCTCATTTGGCATCAGATGGGTCTATTTCCGCTACTAGATCGTGCCTGCCTCTGTAGAGGGCGGAACTCTGCATTATTCTCTCGTAGTTTTTCATTAATGTTTGGAGAAGGAACTTGGGTTTGGAGTCAAGAGAGAGATTTGTAGCTCCCTACTCCTGCAGGTCTCTTAAGGCTCATGTGCCTAAGCCTTGGACATTCAGTAAAATACTGCATGTGGAGTGCCTCCCATAGGGCCTGGCACAGGAAGCATGTATGAAAAAAAGTCTTCAAGCATGGGTGGAAAAAGGTCTTTCCAAGAAAAGAGAAAGCAGGTTTTGTAAATATGGCTATCTTCCAAGGAATTAGAGATTCCTGGACTAGTGAACACTTCAGAATATCTAAAATAAATCTTGAGTTCAGAACCATCTGAAAGCTAGAGTCATTCTGAGAAAGGAGCTGCCATTAACTCTTGACAACATGTGCTGGGAATAACACGGTCTGGCTGGGAGCAGAAACTCCCAAGTCCTCTCCCTAAACACACTTTCCAAGGAGCTGAAAGGGCAGAATCATCCACATCCTTTTTCTCCCCTCCCCCTTCCCCATACACCTGGATATTTTACTTGCATGTTACCAGATGACAGTTATACTTTCCTCCTAATTCTCTTTGGAAATCATTGGTAGAGACAATTCTTGATTGTTTAACTCACAGAAAGCTTGGCTTATGATTTGCGTATGTGTTACCTAATTTGCATATCATTTATAAGTCTTTCTTTTATTAGCCTGAATGATTGAGTTGAATCTATATACATTTTTATCTCTCTAAGGGTATTCAAGGTCCACATTTTATCAGAGTTCAATGGATTCTTAGGGATATAGGCATTCCCCTGTGATTTAAACTGTGAAGATTAAATCACTTTGTTATTTAAAGGGTTAGAAGATTCACTGACTTTGTAACTAGCATGCCCGGTCTACAATTCAGCTGGCAGGAGCTCTCTGCAAAATGACAATCATTCCAAGACCTAGAAGCCAAATATTATGTGGGCAGCCTCCAGTGATCTGGAAAAAGAGTTTAGAGGTTACTTTTGAGACTGATAAAGTTGTTCTGCCAGGAGGCCAAGATCATGTAATTTGATCTTTTGCAAACTTACGGGACCTGCACCAAAATAAGCTTGCAAGGAGAGCAACATTCAAGGACCTCCATCTGTCTCTTATTGTTAATGACAAATAATGACAATAATGAAACAATGATATGAATAAGGACTATCACAGAGCAAGGGCTTATCTTCTCCCAACCTCAGACTAAGTCGTTTATACTCTTTCTCCTAGAAATTCTCAACAGTATATCTATCTTAGTCACATTTTTAAGATGAGAAGCCCAGGCTTAAAGATTTTAAATCCCTTGCCCAAAGCCACAAGGTTACTAAGGGACTGGATCACGATTTAAAACTGAGTTTCTTTGACTAAAAGCTGTGTCTTAACCACTGTGATCTCATATATTACATTTTCTGAACTACTTTAAAAAGAAGACTTTAAGTTTATTAAATTACTTCATCCCCTTTGCTTTCTTTTCTTTTCTTTCTTTCTGAATTAAATGTTCACACCATCATGGGGAAAATATGGGATTTACTAACCATCCACCCTCTTTATCTTGTTTACTCTTAATAACCATACTTGTAGGGCATTATTAGCTTCACATTTAAAGATCTGGAAACCGATGTTCAGAGAGGCCAACTCACCTGCCCGAAGTCACACAGCCCATATGAAGCAGAGCGCAGATGTGAGCCTGTTCTGAACATGATGACACAAAAGTGTCTTCCTGGAGGAACGTTTAAAGGAAACTTATGAGCTCATTAAAATTCATACCTTACTCTTCACACTCCAGATTCTTTTTCATAGCACCTGTTGGCTTGTTGATTTTAATGTATCATCCCCAATAATTTCTTGGGGTGTGCTTTGGAGTTAGGGAGCAGTAGCAAGAGGCATGGTCAAGGATAGGTTTTTCTCATTGATGCCTATTTTTTTTAAGTTTCCAAGGTTGTTGTTATTTATAAGAGATCTTATTATACCTTTTGCTTCATGACTGAAATCTCGTAACATTCTTAGAAATATGTGGGTTGGTAACTATAAATTTAAAATCTTTACAGCATGGAATTTTCTTAGGTAAAAAATCTTTTATTCTGAGAAGAGATCAGAAATAGATTTGTGGGATTTTGATGTGCCCTACAGGAAGGCAGGTGGTTATATAGCTCTAGTTGAAAATTAATGTTTGTCCTTTGAAGAGCCAGGTAGGAGTGAAGAATGTGTATTAATTCCCTGATACCTAATATGATGTCATGTAACACCCAACACTTGACAAATTATGGATTTTTTTGAGGCTTTTTCCCTCACTCAAGCAAATACTCCTAATACGTGCCTTGTCATAATGAGGCCTCAGCTACGCTGAATCTCCTGAAATGCCATGATATAGGCCATGTGCTGGGAGGTGGTCCTGCCTTTCAATACCAGCATCTAAAGTGGTTAAACTCCACCAGAATTTCTCAAAGTGTGGATCAAGGACAATTTGCATCAGCAATACGTGGGATGGGCCTGGCACAGTGGCTCATGCCTGTGATCGCAGCACTTTGGAAGGCAGAGGCAGGTGGATCACTTAAGGTCAAGAGTTCGAGACCAGTCTGGCCAGCACGACAAAATCCCGTCTCTACTAAAAATACAAAAAAAAAAAAAAAAAAAAAAAACAAACTACCTGGGCGTGGTGGTGTACGCCTGTAATCCCAGCCACACAGGAGGCTGAGGCAGGAGAATCATTCGAACCAAGGAGGCGGAGGTTGCAGTGAGCTGAGATCGTGCCACTGCACTCCAGCCTAGGCAACAGAGTGAGACTTGGTCTCAAACAAACAAACAAACAAAAAAAACCCCAAAAAACAAAAACAAAATTACTTGGGACTTATGTTGAAAATGCAAGTTCCTTTCCACCTCAGAGTCTCTGACTGGGATCCAGGAATTGGGTTCCTCAGGCAATACTTCTGCAGAGTGGAGTTTAAGACCCTATCTTCTGTACTAACTACTCCTGTCTATCCTTATCTTGTCTTTAATCCCACAGTAAGAAAGTCTTACTGGATGTAAGAACACAGACTCATAAAGGATGAGTACATTTTCTTTCATCATGTTCTGTTTCTCCAGTAACACTTAATGTATTAGGAGTCAGCTGCAGATTCTCTCTGCAAAGTTACCATTAGGGATGCCCAAGTTCACAGATGATTCAACCAGTAGAATTAAAAAATATACAATTTAGCAAATGCATTTGACCTTCATCCACACTAAAACTTTCAAAGATTTTAATAAGACAGCAAATTTGAAATATTGGGTTTTTGACTCCTTTAAAAACATTTCTACAAAGGCCATTTACTCTTCTTATGCTAATAATAGACAAAAGTGTACACTTTAGGCAGTCAGATGAGACAGGAAAAATGTGAGGATTCTTGGTGTATGTGTGTGTGTGTGTCCTGCCTCCGTGGCTTCTGTCAGGAATATTGCATTGGATATAACTGGGCAGGAACCCAGTCTGCACTCCTCTGTCCAGGATAGTTTTTTTTTTTTTTTTTTCCTATACAAAAGTAGCATAGGAAATTGGTTTAGGGTACTTTGTAATTTCTGAGACTCTTTCCCCTGGAGATAAGAGATGTTGATCTGAGTGCCTTTCTGCTGGATGAATTGAGATGATGGGGGTAGAGAGAATTATTAAGCCGGAAAGTAATACAGAGCCTTTCCCAGCCTCCCTGGGGGTCAGTTCTATTTTTCTGCGTTTGCTGGTGGAAGTAGGGTGGAGTGTGATTGGAAAGCCAAGCTGTACTCTGCAGTTTAGTCTGCAGTTAATATGAAGACTAGCAGCTGACTTCTCCCCAACGTGGGAAGGCTGAGCTTCAGTTGTCAGAGCCGGCCGGGCCCCACAAAGCCCTGATTTACTGCTAAGCTGAAGAGACACTATGCTCCTCCCTCATTAAAACCACGTGGTCTATTTCTGTCATGAAGGTATATTTTACTGTCAAGTCACTTCCTGTCTTTCCCTCCTCAAAAACCAAAACCGAACCAAATCCAAAACAAAAACCCCTCAAAAACTCTAGAAATAGATATCTCAGTATGTCGTAATACTGTAACTTCCTTGCTAAAAGGGCTGTTCAGGGAAGGCACTGTCAGTTCCTAATGAGTATGTTGTTAGCGAATGTATTTTTCTTTCTAAGAATAACTCAGAAGGGACTTTATGACTTTTAACACGTGAGGTAAGAAAAGTCACAGATTTCTGCCCAAATCCCTTTCCGGGTGCGTGATGGCATTGCAGTTGGTGATTCCTTCATGAAAGGGTGACTTTACATCAATGACTTGGTCAGTAACAGAATGCCAGAACATCCCTTTCTGTCCCATAATACAGCCCAAACATACCTCCAGAGCTGATCCTCCTTGACTATTTTATTTCATTAACCTGCCCCTACCCTGTTCAAAAACTTACTATTACTATTCCTTATTATTTCATCTTCTCAAATTTATAACATTCTACCATCTAGCCACATTCTACAGTCAATGATTATTTCCACTTTTTTCATGTAACATTCTACCATCTAGCCACATTCTACAGTCAATGATTATTTCCACTTTTTTCATGGATACTTATCTTGACTAAATAATAATGATAACAGTGATAGTAAGTACAGTAACAATGCTACTTTGTATTGAATGCATTTTGTTCTACACACTATTCTTTTTTTTTTTGAGACAGAGTCCTCCTCTGTATCCCAGGCTGGAGTGCAGTGGCGCGATCTCAGCTCACTGCAACCTCTACTTTCGGGCACAAGCGATTATCCTGCCTCAGCCTCCCAATTAGCTTGGACTACAGGCATGCACCACAATGCCCAGCTAATTTCTTTTGTATTTTTAGTAGCGATGGGGTTTCACCCTGTTGGCCAGGCTGGTCTCGAACTCCTGACCTCAGATGAGCTGCCCGCCTTGGCTTCCCAAAGTGCTGGAATTAAGGCATAAGCCAACATGCTTGGCCCCTGTTCTACACACTGTTCTGAGAGCTGTTCTTACTTAATCCTCACAACAAGCTGATGAGTTACTGTGATTGGCTGATTTTTATTTTTTATTTTTTGAGATGGAGTCTTGCTCTGTCACCCAGGCTGGAATGTGGTGGTGTGATTTGAGCTCACAGCAACCTCTGCCTCCTGGGTTCAAGCGATTTTCCTGCCTCAGCCTCTTGAGTAGCTGGGATTACAGCTACGCACCACCATGCCCAGCTAATTTTTGTATTTTTAATGGAGACGGAGTTTCGCCATGTTGGTCATGCTGGTGTGAAACTCCTGACCTCGTGATCTGCCCACTTCAGCCTCCCAAAGTGCTGGGATTACAGGCGTAAGCCACCGTGCCTGGCCAGCTTGTTCTTATTGTCTCCATCGAACACATGATCAGACAGGCTCAGAGTGGTTATGTAACGAGCTCAGGGTCACACGGAGGCCTGCTTGATCATTCTCATGGGCCCCACACATCCTTGCCACTACTTCTGCAGACACAGGGTTCCTCTGGCCTAAGATGCACTCTTTTTATCTCTATTTTCCTGAATCTTATACAATCTTCTAGACCTACCTCAATTCCTATCTCCTTCAAGAAGCCTTTCCTCATAATTCCTTTTCTCATTAACCTCCTCCCTCTCTTCAGAATTCCCCTAGAAACTCATTACTGTTTTCATTTCATATGTGTTTTGTCGTCTTCAACCGTTGCTTCCCAAAGGGTCGATCTTTTGCACCTCCCAAAGATTCTAGCACTGTGCTGACAGCATAGTAGATGTTCAGTGAAGGCTTTCTTACTTGTAAACCCTTCCAAATCAAACATCTAACTGAATGCCAAAATCTATTGAACAAACTGATGCTTTTGTGAACTCTGTGCCATGTACAAGGGATATTAACTCACTCCAAATAGGCCTTGCAACCCACTTGGATGAGCTGATAGTTTTTATGCATTGATCTCCAGGCAAGTCACCAAAGGATTTGCACTTTACTTTATAACAGCAATCAGTTTAGCCATTTAAATTAAGTTTTTGAGATGAACTTCGTTAGAAATCAGAAGTCATCCTATGTATATTATTTTAACGATAATTGGCATCTTGTTTCTTATACAGAATACTGAGGTCTCAGGTCAACATTGATTTTTGTGCAGTAGTAACCAACACCTCACTGGGTTTGCCACATGAAAGATAAGTAACAGTTATAAATAAAATACTCCAATAGGATAATGTGTCTTGCTTTTCTGTAAATTACCATCAATTCATGGAATCCTCATTTGATCCTTCTGGGACCAGCAAAAATTGGGAGCAGGAAAAGTGCCACTTGGCAAAACTTTGAATTTTCCATTTGTGAAATGCGAATATAGGGCATCAACGATATGCACTAAACACTCTGCAAATTGTGTGGCTGCATTAAGCATGATAAAGCACTGTGAGAGGATCACTAGGTAAGGGTTTTACACAAGAACGGAAAGAGAGAGTGAATGAGTTGAGGAACTTGCCATGTACAAATTAAATCACTTTGATAAAAGGGACAAAAGTATCGAGTTCTCAGGGTTTCAAGAAGCAGAGTCAAGAAAGATGAGCCTTTATACTCTTAAACATCAATCAAGCATTATTGAGGCTAAGAAAACATCTCACCCTACTCAAATTCTGTATAGAGCAGTTCTCAAACCCGGCTGTACCCTAGAATGGTCTAGAGAGATTTAAAAAGTTTTAAAACCATACCATCACCAGCACCTGAAGTCATTTTCAGGTAGGCTGAACTGGAATGTCTGAGAGTGGAACTTGGAGATCTGGAGTTTTGAAACTTTTTCCTGTGATTCTGCTACGTGGTAAATGTTGAAAGCCTCTTTTGTGTAATTATCAGAATTCGGATGCCTTAGGAGGTTGATGCTTAAGGCTTCTTTCCTGCTAACTTCTGACATGTGCTATCACAATATAGCTTTGAGGATTTAGGATTAAGCCCAATTCTACTGGAAAAGCTCACTTAGCTTTTGGGCGTGAAGGAGCCCTCTATAGCCAAAATCTTAAAAGGGGTTTCATGTTAATAGGTTCTTGGAATATTCAATTCAAAGTAATTTTTGAAGGCAGTGAGAGTGTAGTATACCTCAAAAGAGATCTAGCTAGGGAGTTTGGAGTTGACAACCAGTGCCAGTGGAATAAGGGATCGGCATTAATGTTAATACATGGCTTAAGTTAAAAAAGGCTTATTGGAAGAGGTCAGGTTTAGGCCCTGCATTTCTGTTTGTCTTTCTGTATTCTGTAAGCTTATCGAGAGCAGAGATAGTGTTTAGTTTGTCATAAAATCTCGACAATGACTGGCACAGAATAGGCAGTAGATAAATGTTTGGTGAAGAGATTCAGGCCCTGCGAAAAGATGGAGGCTAAAACCTGGATTTCAGACCTCTTTGATGTGACCAGTCAGATACAGCACACGTTTCTACCATGGGAATTTGACAATTCCCAAGACAACAGACACCTGTTATAATGCAACGTGTACTTTTCATAGACTAGGAGCTACTGTGGTTATGGGTTTATGTGTAGTAAATGCGAGGTGTCCCTATGGTCAGACTATAGAAAAGTTTTAGTTCACTAGTGCAGTGACTAAATGTTTTGATTGTACATTTCTATTATGTATTGAAAAGATGAATAGATAGAAAAAAAATTAGGCTAGGAAAACAAAATTTTAGCTTCCTTAATTTATTTGGATCATATGAAATCTTCCAAATTGTCCAGCCTAGGCAAAAGGTAGACTTTTTTTTAGATCATTTCTCAATTCTGTGTGCTCTTAACACCATAATTCTATTCCCAATTATGTTTTTAACTTTTTGGGCCATTACCTTCACATCTACACAATGTCAGAGGGTTAAGGTGATCACTATTGCTTCTCTTAGCTCTACAGCTCACCTACGGCTCTGTAATCTGACTTGTGGCTTCTCTACCAGAGAAGTAATTTTACTATTCAGGAGTAGTTTTGGCCAAAGGAAGTCCCCTAATGTTCCTATCCTAAATGTCCTTGTTATCTTCCACTAGCCTGCTTGAAATTCAATGTAACTAGCACCTTCAAGCTATTTGTGATATGGGTTTGGGCAATAATCCTAAAAAGCAAAAATCCTAAATGCCATAATCCTGAAATCCCCAAAGATCAAAATCCCTAAAGCCTAAAACCCTGAAAATCACAATCCCAAAAGATCAAAATCCTGAAAACATAATTTAAAAAAAAATTTTTTTTAATTTAAAGATCTTATTTACATGTTTAAAAGAGAATTTATTTGAAAAACATAGAAAAGCATGACAGGACACTTCAAAGGCCACTTTCCACAATAAAACAGGCAATAATAACACATAGTTTTACAAGTAGATAACTCAGGCATACTAATGACAGTCACAGTTTTGAGCAGATGAGCTCTATTAATAATGAAATAGCTTATATAATTGTGGTCATCTGAAATATCCTGATGTACAACCCAAGTCTTTTGATGAGATTGATTGAAAACCTTGATGGGTTACCACCGCATATGCAGTTGCTCAAAGAACTGAGATCTTGGAGAAGTTTTACCTTTCCCAAATGCAGATGTATAAAAAAGAAACCTCTTCATTTATTGAGGAAGTTTCAATATTTTTAAATACATGCACAAGGCTTACATACCAAGTCAAAGTTGGATAATGCACATTCATGGAGTCAAATCTGCAAAATAAAAGTGCATAAAAAGAATTAGAGCTCTCTAAAAATTTTTACACAATTTATTTGGAAATGATGTGAAGATGAAACATCTAGCATAGCAAATGGTAAAAAGTAATGCTGACAATTTAAAACAGTGGGGAAAAGAGCTAAAAACAAACAAACCCCAAAATAGACAAACAGAAAAACTAAAATAAAAATTTGACATGTGAAAGTGTATTAAAAGGATAGATTACGGGCAATTGCATAGAGATAGCACAGAAGAGCTGGTCATCTTTCACCATCACTAACCACATTTTGAAGTCTTGCATCACAATGAATAGCTGCTTTTTATCTTTTAGGACATGGCTTTTCTCAAAATACATTCACATTCATTTTCTAGGTGGCACTGCTCTTTTTGAAGTTCTTCTATGATTCAGTATACATTGACATGAACATTTCCTGTTAAATTTTTCCATCTTCTGTGCCATATTTCTATGTTGTTTTGGGTACACGGGACTCCATTCTGCATGCACTCATACACAGACCACAAATTTGGCAAAACAATCCTGGTGATGGAACCCAACACTGTTGTGTAAGTGTCTTCTTATCCTACCATGCTCGTGATTATTTTGGAACAAGACAGTATCTTTGCTGGCTTCTTCAAGAAAATCTGGCTTTAATTCATTAAAAGCTCCTGAAGCTGATGAAATAATCTATACACCAAACACCTGTGACAAGAGTTTAGCTATGTAATAAGCCTGTACATGTACCCCTGAACCTAAAATAAAAGTTAAAAAAAAAAAAGTTCCTGGAATTATGTCAGCTGGAAGAAATGCCAATGCAGACAAATGACACATTTTTAAACTGAAATTTTCGTCATTGCCATATTACGTGGCCAATCCACTCCTCTGGATTTTTCCACTGAATGCATTGGGCTGAATGGAAAAACCCAACTTTATTGGTAACACCTTGAAATTCACTTTCAGAAGCCTTGGGCACACCTAATTTTAAATCTATCATTGTGGCTGGGAAATTCAAGTAGATGTTACAAATTTTAGACTTTAGGGATTTAGATTTTAGGAATCTCAACATTCAGGATTATGGTGTTTGAAGTTGTGTCTTTTGGGATTACTATCGGCACTGTTATGAAACGAATGGTTCTTAAAATTGGTAACTAAATTGCATGATAATGTGTAAACTTTTTGCTATAGCTGATAGACTTTCAATGAACCAAACTTCTAAATTATTATTCATAATTTGATTAATTGATTTAGTCATCCAACCAATATTGGTGACCTCTGGAAGAGAGGTTCTAGTTACAAAGTAACTGAGGGTTTAGCAATGGTGAAGAGCAGAGACACTGAGTTTGTATCCTTCCTACAGGAAGCTTTGCTGTGAAAGACCTGAGAGATCCTGAGAATTTAAATAAAGAAGGGTGCAGAGAGAATGAACATATTCCAGCAGACTGTGAGTAGAGGGGGAAGAAGTGATGGATCCAAGTGCTGACAGGAAGGAGTGGGGGGGTTCCTTCAAGAGCATGTGGTGGCCTTGGCAGTGCCTGATCACAGGACATAGTTTCAGTACTTCTGTGGGGCAATAGTTTGGACATGACTAAAAATAACACTAAGATAACACAGAGATCAAATTTGTTCTAGAAGGGTATGGGTAACATGTAAATTAGAGTACTTAAAAATTGTAAAACATCTTATTCGGTCATCAACAAAAATGTCATTTCCAGCTGTGTTAGCCTGGAGTCTCCAGAGAAAAAGAAACAGAACATCTCTCTCTCTCTCTCAATCTCTCTCTCAGTCTCTCTCTCTATCTCTCTCTCCCTTTCTCTCTCTCTGTCTCTCTCCCTATTTGACTTCTTTCCAAACATGAATTCAAAAAACCATATCTGTGGAGCGAGGGAAAGAGAATTGTTCACTGTAAGCAGAAGCTAATAAATATGAAGAACTTTAAAGGTAGTTTCCTACTCACAATTGGGAGAAGAGGATTATTCATGAGAGAGAAAGGCAAAGAGAGAGAGAGAGAGTGTGTGTGTGTGTGTGTGCATGCGCGCACGCAGGTATATTGTACATAAAGATACAAAGAAGTCTGTCTCTCTCTCTCTCTCTCTATATATATATATATAAAGAGATTTATTATAAGGAACTAACTCATGTGATTACGGAGGCTGAGAAATTTGAAGATTGCAGTTGGCAAGCTGGAGTCCCACCAGAGCTGCTAGTATATTTCCAATCCAAGTCTGAGGACCTGAGAACCAGGAGAGCTGATGGCATAAGTTCCCATCTGAATTCATGTCTGAAGACAGAAGAAGACGGATATTCCAGCTCAAATACAGGCAGAGAGAGAGAGAGAGAGAGAGAGAGAGAGAGAGAGAGAGAGAGAGAGAGAGAGAAAGAGGAGTGAGGGAATTCTCCCTTACTCAGTCTTTGGTTCTATTCAGACCTTCAACAGATTGGATCCGGCCCACCCACAATGGGAAGGCAATCTGTCTTACTGTGTCCACCTATTCAAATGTGAATCTTATCCAGAAACACCCTCACAGACACACCCAGAATAGTGTTTAACCAAATACCTGGGCACCCTGTGCCCTGTCAAGTTGACACACATTAATAACCATCATACTGGCCACATTGGTTGATGTTTTGCTTTATAGCCAGAAAATGGATTTATCAGACTTGCATGGAGTTTGGCTTTTTTCCAAACACGAATTCCAAAAAACAGTCCTTCTCTGGATTCCCTGTGAGGTAAAAGATCTGCCTTGGGTTCTGTTTGCGGCTAGAATTCGTGATTGTAAATTGTTTCCGTTTTTAAGGGGGGATTATAGTCACCTAATTGACCCCCCCTAAACTGGTGAAAAATTAAGGGAAAAATCTTCTGGATGGAAGTTTAAGAATTCAAAATATTCCAATAATATATGTAGAATAAAAACCTTAGATTGCTGAGACTACCTCATTTAGCATCTGCCAGGAAATACTTATTGTTCTAGAGAATGTATAAAAATAAATACACTAGTAGCCTCCTTCTTACATTTTGGCATTACTAGGTTACTTTATTTAATACTTTTTTCCAAAGAAGGTACTTGATATGCTTTTTGAAAAATTTAATTAAGGAATATAGTTGGAAAAATGGACATAGTTGGAAACATGGAAACAAGGAATGTAGCAAAGATAGAAAAAAAAAGAATTTCAGTTGTCCATCTGTTTTGAATTTTAGATTAGCCAAGATTTGCTGGATATATGAAGCAGGACAGATCACCCTGAGTCAACTTCATTCTTATTGGTTCATAATCCTTTGTTCATATTTACCGGGTTGGTAGAGCAATAGATGGTTTCTAACCTCAATGTTCACTGTAAGCAGAAGCTAATAAATTTGAATAACTTTAAAGGTAGTTTCCTACCCAAAACTGGGGGAAGAAGAGTATTCATTTGTGTGTGTGTGTGTGTGTGTGTGTGTGTGTGTGTGTAGGCAGGTATATCATACATGAAGATGCAAAGATATTGTATGTAATATGTAAAAATAACTTTTAGAGTAAAATTGTGGCAAAAATTTAGGTTTAAAGTCCATAGTTTTTCCTCAAAGTCCTTAAACCCCCAAATTTCCTAATGAGAAATGTGGCTATGACTTAGCCAAAGTCTTGGATATTTTTTTAGTTTTAGGTTTTTTAGAGACAGAATCTTGCCGTCACCCAGGCTGGAGTGCAGTGGTGAGGTCACAGCTCAGTGCAACCTTGAACTCCTAGTAGGCTCAAGTGATCCTCCTGCCTTAGTCTCCCAAGTAGCTGGGACTACAGGTGCATGTCACCACACTTGGCTTATTTTTAAATTTTCTGTAGCCTCAGGGTCTCACTATGTCGCCCAGGCTGGTCTCAAACTCCTGACCTCAAGTGATTCTCCTGTCTCAGCCTCCCAAAGTGTTGAGATTACAGGCATGAGCAACCACGCCAGGCCCAAAGTCTAGGATATTAATTGGGCCACATTTTTTTAAGGTGTCTATGATGAAGGCACAGTATTGGGACTAACGCCCACTGTAGTCACACTTCTTTCTGTGTCTCTTCCACCAGAGTTGGGAGAAGGCCAATCTGTTTCTTCCACTCTTCGTTTCCTGTGTCTATATTTTTGCTCCTAGAATACAGGAAGGAGAAATCTTGCTTCTTCCTTAGCTCCCTTCTTCAGTGTTTTATGGGGCTGTCAGATCTTCTGGGTTAGACAAAACCCAGATTCAAATCTACTGGGTAGATTTGAATAGCCCTGAGTGGGCATCTCTGGACACTGGAGGCAGCCTCTCTCATTACTCCCACTACTCTCTTCCTCCTTGTGGAGGCTGGCATGCTCTGCACTGAGGTTTCGTCCTCCCACTGTGTCTACAGGCAAGTTGCAAGTGTGGGCTTGGTAGGAAGGCAAGAATAGGCCTCTCCAGTTTCCTTATTTTGAGGCTATAGGTGGCTTGAGACAAAGGCAACTGACGATTGTCTATTGCCTCTCTCACTAATACTCTGCATTCAGCTTTACGCCCCAGAGTCCACTAGGAAAGACATTTTGCTGCTCCATTCCTCCCTGCTTACCTACTTACCATAGGATCTCATCGGAGGAGTAGCTGGGCTAGGACAAAGTGTGGGTATTCCTGGGACCTCTGCCCAAAGCTCCCCATAATACATCTCTAACAATTTCCAATGCATGGGAGAATCTAAGTTTTAAAAACAGATGAATAACTTTTAGTTAAGCCCAACAGAATGGGATATTATCGGAAATATTGTGGGCAAGAATACATTAGTTTGACACGTATTTACAAACCAAGCCAAAAGTTTTATTTTTCTTGCATGTAAACTTTATTATTCTACTTGAAAACCTACTGCAATACAGCTTGTTATTTTGCCTTGAAAATATTTGGAATTTTACTAGTCTTAAATAATGCAATACTGTTCAAATAGTTGTATTTTTAAGAAAAATATCAAATAAGCTAAAATTACTGTTAATATTGAAAGGCATAATGGGAAAGGTTAGGAAGCCCATTTTAAGTTTTTAAGGAAAGAAGTGAGATAGAGAAAGAGGAAATGGCTGAAATGAGATAGCACGGTGCTTCTTATTCAGCATTAGTGATTCACACATTTGGAAACTAGCATTTTGGATTCAGGAAAGGATTTCTTTCTTCTCTCTGCTTACATTCTATTCAAGATTTTTTACAAACTTATTTTTTAATTGACCAATAATAATTGTATATATTTATAGGATACAATGTGATGTTTTGATCTATTTATGCATTGTAGAGATTCAAACTAAGTAATTTATATCCATCACCTCAGCAACTTATCTTTTTCTGTGGTGAAAACATTAAAAATCTATTCTTTATGCAATTTTGATTATGTTCATTGGAGGCTAGTTCTAGAGAACACGCATTTGTTTAGCAAAGTTAGGAAGTCTATCGTGCACACAGACCAAATGAAGATGCTATTTTGCTGTGTCAGAAAAAATTTAGGTCTATGTCAAGGAACTGATAACTTCAGCAGATCAAATAGATTTGCATGACAATTAATTTCTTAGAAATATGGTATGTGAAGAATAAGTTTTCAATAATTTCCTTGTTAGACTGGAGACATTCTTTTAGCTATTTTAAGAAATTCAGATTCTCAGGGGAAAAGAAAGCAAGTTTAAAGACACCACCAACAATCACAGTATTTCCTTTCTTTTCTTTTTTTTTTCTTTGAGACAGAGTCTTGCTCTGTCGCCTAGGCAGGAGTGCAGTGGCACGATCTTGGCTCACTGCAACCTCCACCTCCCGGGTGTTTTGTTTTTCTAAGACCACCAGAGCGGGTACAAAAGAACCAGCGACTAGGCAAGGGTAGGAGCAAAACTGCAAGTTTATTTTGGTCACCTAGCTTCAAGGGAAGAAGGTGGGTAGGGAGAGGTCTGTTGGCCCCCCGACAAAAGGGGCCCCCAGAGTCACCCGTACAGCTCTCGGACGGAGTTCCCACAGTCCTGACATCCCGACAGGAGTGGAGGACTGAGGAAGGCCGCGCGTGGCGTGCCTCCGGAGCGGCTTTTCTAGGAGTGGGAGGGCAATAGGCGGGGCACGGGCGTGTCAGGGGGCGTTCCACAGGTGCGACCAGGTAAATCTTGGTCTCTTCAGATTGACATCACCTGGCGCATGCCTAGTTGGTCTGCACCTTCCCGGGTCGCCGGCTGGATTTTCGCGTGCGCGGGAAAAGTTGGGGTGATGAAGAACCCGGAAGTGCGCCATCTTGCCTCCGTTCATCCAAACACCGGGTTCAAGTGATTCTCCCGCCTCAGCCTCCTGAGTAGCTGGGATTACAGGTGCCTGCCACCACGCCCGGCTAATTTTTGTATTTTTAGTAGTGATGGGGTTTCACCATGTTGGCCAGGCTGGTCTTGAACTTCTGACCTCAAGGGATCTGCCGCCTCGGCCTCCCTAGATGCTGGGATTACAGGCATGAGCCACTGCACCCTGCCCACAGTCTTTCTTTTAATATGTTTCCTACACTTCTCAATCCTGCTCTCGATCACCTACACTTTTGTCTCATTTTCTTTGTAGTATTTTTCTTCGGCAATGTTCAGATATCTTGGCTCTGAGTTCAATGCCATTTCAGTAGCCCAGGCTGTTCAGGCCACCTGTTTAGTGGCCTGAATGTGACAAGAGGCAAATGCTTCTATTGATCCTTGGCAAGTCTGAGAATCACAAAAAAAAGTTACACATAAGATTTGTCTGCTGTTTTCATTGAAGGTAACACAGTTGTGACCTGTCCAAGACCTACAAGAAAAGAGAAAAACAAACTAATAAATTGCTTTTGATATTGTTATTGACAAGAAACACAAAATACCTCTAAGCAGGTGATAGGTCGGCAATTGCATCTTCACAGTATTTAATCATCAGTGCATTCCCCTAAAAAAGAACACCTAAAAAGGTACTTGTCAGCACAGAAAAAAAAGGGATGCATATAAAATGTACCATTTGTTTTCTGTTGTCATTACTGGTTTTCTTCCAAGAAGTTTATGTTGTTTCAGCTAATCAAGTGAGATGATATTATTTTCTTTTGTGAATTTTTTTATTCATTAAAAAAAACTCTTTTATGTAGGGGGTCCGAATACTAGTCAAATGAGGTGTCCAACAGTACACCAGCTTGGTTCTTAGAGCAGTAAACACCCTTGGAACACAAGATCTTTCCAAAAGATTCATTTTATAAGTTGCGATTACTGAAGTTACTTTCAATATAATCTCAATAATCTATTTTAGTAATGGATGCAATGTATAATCGCACTGCAAAATCAAAATCTGCTGCTTATCATGCTAATGTGATATTTACAAGAGTCATCACCATGGTTTCCAGTCCAAAGTCCCTCAAAGCCTTAAGCCTTGGTCAATGAAAAGTGAGACTCATAACCATGCAACTCTTAATTTTTGAAAGACTTCCTTAGAAAATAAAAGAAAACCCCAAGGAGAAATATTTTTGGCAGTGGAAATGTAGCAAATGTATCACTTGCAGAGAGAGACTCAAACGATAACTATGTTTGATTGCTATATATTTAGTAATTTGATCATTGGTGAGTAATAGAGTGTTTTACATGTAAAAGTATATTCACTTAAAATGTATGATATGTCCTCCATAGTTTATTTTATAACTAACACTAAACAAAGCAAAAACTTCCCACTACTTTCTACCCAGAAATTCTTTCCTTTGTGATAATATTATTGTTCTGTTCTCAAGATTTCTTGTGTTCAGTAATAGTCTAGGCTGTCTAAAGTTTGCAGTCATTTGGGGATCCTATATAGAACAATTGGTTCTGGACAAAATACTGTCCCTGAAAGCAAACGGGTTGAGCCACAGTGCCCAAGTGGAGAAGAGTGGAACTGTAACAAGAGATAATTTACTCCATAGCACAGGCCAGTTAACCAGAGCCCAATAGCTAGCAGTGAGAGGACAGCAAAGACATGGTCTTCATTTCAGTCACCTGACAGTCATTTCAAAGGTGCCTATTAATTTGTTGATTATGCACTATTATCTTAAAATAATCAGTCTCGTTCATACATTGTCAGCAGGGACAGCATCACCTTCAAAGGGACCACAATTTGTCCTTGGGGAATGAAAAATTTTTACTTTTTAAATGTATACAGCACAGATATACAATATATCTGTGGTATAAGAATTTCACGGGAGGGGCAGTGGGTAGGAAAATGTCTAAAAATGTCTCTTTAAATGGGTAATAATGAAAAAAAAACCACAGCTCTAGTTTCATTGAAAGGGATTGATAGACAATATCTGTATTTGTACCTCTCAGGAAGATAACCACAATTGCAAAGTTGTCAATAGTGCTTCAGTGTGGCAACTGCTTCTATTATTGGGTTTCTTTAATTCTCTTTGGTCCCTATTCTGCTAGGTTGGCCTCAACTGCTTAGCATCATGTGATAGATAGCAACAGGTCAAATTAGCTTGCTGTAAACTTACATAATCATGAATTGACTTCAGAGATACTTTAATCACTCAATTTTTAAGGTCAAATATTTGTAACTTTATTTAAACTCATTTTAACAGATAATAAAACATGTAGTATTATAGAAATATATTTAATAAAATTCTCATATTCTCCCTATGCCATCTGGATGTTAGTTAACTAACAGATATTTCTTCGGCAACGATTATATGCAATGTACAGAGGTTCAGCAGTTTCCCCCTTGCCCTCATGGAGAGGTGAAATGAGCTTAAAAGTGCTAATTACAAAATTAGTAATTTAATTACAATTCTTTTTTTTTTTCTTTTGAGACGGAGTCTTGCTCTGTCGCCCAGGCTGGAGTGCAGTGGCATGATCTCGGCTCACTGCAAGCTCTGCCTCTGGGGTTCACACCATTCTCCTACCTTAGCCTCCCGAGTAGCTGGGACTATAGGCACCCGCCACCACGCCTGGCTAAATTTTTTGTATTTTAAGTAGAGACAGCATTTCACTGTGTTAGCCAGGATGGTCTTGATCTCCTGACCTCGTGATCCGACCACCTCGGCCTCCCAAAGAAAATTAGTAATTTAATTACAATTCTTATAATGCTTATAATGATACAAGAGTGAAAACTCAAATACATTATATGGAAGAGCATTGTTAAAGCAAACTAAATATGGCCTAAGAAGGACTCGGTACTTTGAGTCCTTGTGGACAAACTGCCACCTAACTTAATAAGCAGACAAGATTGAAAACCTAATTTAGGAGTATGTGCCTGTAACAATAGCTGAGTCTTGGCCAGTCCTAGTGGCCGTAGTTCAACCATTCATACACTGCTGAGTGTTCAAACTGTGTTCAAATAAGGCATATGCCAAGCTGTAAACAATCCAGCCATTCTGTACCTCACTTCCAATTTCTGTATGTCATTTCCCTTTTTTTTTGTTTAGTCTATATATCTTCTTCCACCACGTCACTACTTTGGAGTCTCTTTGAATCTGCTGTGATTCTGGGGGCTGCCTGATTGGCTAATCTTTCATTGCTCAAATAAACTCCTTTAAATTTAATTCGGCTGAAGTTTTTCTTTTATCAGCATGTATCATTGGGAACCGGCATTGTTGGAGGATAAGGAGAACCTACTTTATGGAGAAAAAATCCTGCTGAGATCTAAAGGCTGCAAAGGCATGGGGAGGAAGACGGGAGGACAGAGGAGGAAACATGAGTGGGGACTCTGAGCAGGAATGAGCTTGACTCTGTGGAGGATCTGAAAGGACTGGTATGATTGGAGAGAGAGGAACTGGGTGTGATGTAGGTGGGAACGAGGCTGGATGATGGCAGGCCAGATAACATAGGATTTTTGTGGGCTGTCCTAAGGATTTGGGGAAATATTCAAACAGAAATAGAAGGTGATTTTAGAGCTTGAAGTAACAGTGAATTAATGTGACGAGCATGCTGAGATGCCTTCTGACTGCATTGTGGAATTTCATTTGGAGGAGAGTGAGTATGGGTGTGGGAAGCAGTAAGAAGGCTTTTGCATGAATCCAGTAGGGTGGTTGCAGTAGAGATGAAATAATAACTAGAAACTGGTGATCGACTAGACAGAGGAGTGAGGAAGAAATAAGTACAAAATAAGAGGCTTGGGTTCCTACTTGTGCAGCCAGCTGGGTGGATGGTGCGGCCATTGTCTTGGGGTGGCGCACACTGGAGGAAAACCAGATTTAGGAAGGCCAAGACCAGGGGTGTGGTGGGGAGCAGGGAAGGGAGAGAGCTTAGGAACCCATTTCTGAATACATTGAGCCCGACGTGCCTGTGAGATATTCCAGTAGAAGAGCTGGGTTGGCAGTCAGATAGATCATTTGCCTAGACTTAGAAGAGAGAAGAGACCTTAGGCGGGGACAAAATTTGAGGTGTCTAATTGGACAATTGCAGCCCCAGGCATGGGTGAGATAGTCTTGGAAATGGTTATCAAAGAAGAAGATAATTGGGCCTAGTAGTGAGCCTTGTATTACTCCAACATTAAAAGTCCAGCATAACAGACTGAGGGTGGGCGGGGAGGTTGCTGGAGAGCCAGGACAGTTCTGTGTCACCAGGAAAGAGAATATTACAAGATGGTGGGAATGGATTGAGTGGAAGCTTACTGGGATGCCAAATGACATGAGAATGGCAAAACCATTCTCATGTCGTCGGATTTGCTGACCCAGTCTTTCTCAGTGAGAATGATTCAGGTGGAGTCAGTGGAAATGTGGTTAAGGACACTGAGATGTAGAAGTTGAGGAAAGAGAAACAGCTTTCATAGACACCTCAACCATGAGGGATAGAGTGGGGAAGGACAACTATTGGAGAAGGAAGTCGGGTTAAGGAGGAAGACCCTGCTGTAGAGGATGTGCCTCCACGTGGGACACCAGAGTCTTCGTGGTTGGAGAGACACATTCCTATTATACAGAAGGGGAGAATGAGGATGAGGATGAGGGAAAATGAAGTAGGTGTATAGACCTGGCCACAGAAATTTGAGAAAGTTTCTAGGTTGGAAATATCATTCTTATAAATATGCAGCCGAAATGCAAAACGCTTTCAAATTCCTGTTACATAGTCCTAAACTTGCCTATATCTTATCTTTGGACAATGCAGAGACATCTAACCAGTATCCCTCACCCACTCTCACCTCTCACTGCACCTGACTCAACAAGTTCTTTCCCTCTCACTGTTATAAAAAGGAAGAAGTCATCTGGGCCCTAATGAAAAGAAAAAGAGGCAGTATCACGCTTGTATCTTCCATAGATGAGGTCCTAAAATAAATTCTTGGTGGGGAAGGTTAAGGCCTTATCCAAAGCTCATAATGGTTTTCCTCCTTTTGGCTCAGGGACTACAAGTCAGTGCCAAGAAAAATCTCATGCCCCTTCTTGTTTTTGCAGAGCACACAACATAAATGTAACCCCAGCAGTAACAAGACTGACACTTAGTTCTCTCGTTTTCTTTCCTCTTCATAGATGCCAAGGATTAGATCACTTCATAATGGAAAATTACAATTCCCTTAGGGATTAATTCAATTGAAATGTCAAAGAGCTGGGTGGGGAGGGTTTTTTCAGCACCTCAACTCAAAAGAGAAGAAACTTTATTTAAATAGGTTCATATTTCATGTCTGGAGGGCAGGGAGCTTTAAGGTTTAAAGGGATTACTGGTGCTTCCTGGAAATTCCAGGCTTGAATAGATTTTCCAGGTGTCTTCTCTCTCTCCAAAAAAGATCCTTGCACTTTTCCCACCAAGATGAATTATATAATGTTTGGATGTGTGTCACACCCTTAGGTTCATACCCTGGTCAGGTGTATTCACTATGGCTGTGACATGGACTCATGTAAGTCCTGCACCTTTGCTGTGACTACCATTTCTCTCTCACTCCAGAAAGATTATCATAGTTCAAGAGCAAGTGATGTGTATTAACATAATAGAAGTCTTGATGTCAGCTCAAAATAGCACACATTATGTATTATAAATTGTATATGTTATTCACAAACTATAGGATTATGTTAAAATGGTGAGTGCACAATACTTAGTAGGAAGCCTGGCACACAGTAAGTGCTCACGAAATGGTGATCCTGAAGAAGGAAAGTCAAACGGCTTGAAGAGCCATCAAGATGAACCAACAACACGATAGAACTTTTCACATCCTGCTTCAGAATCAGTGTCTAACACTCAGTTTTAATGACTGCACATATTTATTTATTTATTTATTTGAGACAGAGTCTCGCTTTGTTGCCCAGGCTGGAGTGCAGTGGCGCGATCTCGGCTCACTGCAAGCTCCACCTCCCGGGCTCACGCCATTCTCCTGCCTCAGCCTCCCGAGTAGCTGGGACTACAGGCGCGCACCACCACGCCCGGCTAATTTTTTGTATTTTTAGTAGAGACGGCGTTTCACCATGTTAGCCAGGATGGTCTCAATCACCTGACCTCGTGATCCGCCCTTGGCCTCCCAAAGTGCTAGGATTACAGGCGTGAGCCACTGCGCCCAGCCGACTGCGCATATTTTTAGATGGAGGTAATTTTGCGTCCAGGCACCATTTATTCCTGCACTACCAATAAAAGTATAATGTGAGTGCTATACATTTGAATGACACATATAATTTAAATTTTTCTGGTAGTCACACAAAACAGATGACACACACAAAGCAGGTGAAGTTAAGTTTAATAATATATTTTCATTGGACCCAATCTATTAAAATTGTCTTCATTTTAACATGTAATTAATATAAAAGGCTTATTAACAAGATATTTATATATTTTTTCATGCTAAGTATCCAAAATCTGGTGTATATTTTACTTACAGCACATCTCACTTTGGAAGAGCCATATTCCAAGTGCTTCATTGCCACTTGGGGCACGTGGTTACCTTATCCAATATGCTGGCTTGTGACTTCATGTGTATAATCTCATTTAATTCTCTGCTCACTCAAGGGTAGTTATACTTTGCCCATTTTACAGATACAGAAAGTGATCATAAATTTAATTCTACTGATCTAAGACTCACCATATAGTAAGTGGTAGCATTAGAACCCAAACCCAGAGAGTCTCACTGGAAGTCCTGTTCTTTAAACACCATGCCGTGTGCTTTCTAGTTGTTTAGAGACATGGATTCTTATACTTTCAAAAAGACCTTGAAAATATGAGAAGGCCATTACAAATCCTTCCTTTTCTTTCTTTCTTTGCCTCTTTCTAGCTTCTGGTTGTTGGAATTCTCAGCCTTCCTTGGCTGGCAGTTACAGCACTCTGTGCTCGGCCTCTGTCCTCACGGGTCCTCGTTCCCTCTGTGTGAGCCTCTGTGTGTCCACTTATAAAGACATCTGCCATACTGGATTTAAGGCTTGCTCTATTCCAGCGTGACCTCATCTTAAATAATTATGTCTGCAAAGACCTCGCTGCTAAATAAATTCACATTCTGAGGTTTCAGGTAGATGTGAATTTTGGGGGGATGCTATTCAACCCAGTACAAGTGTCTACTTGTATCAGATGCTCTTCTGGGCACTAGGGGTGTACAGGTAATGGAGATGTGCATAGTCCCTGCCCTCCAGGAGGAGTCATGTGTGGGGACAGGAGACAGACATTGATCAAATAACTACACAGACACTTTCCTGGGTAATAGAGGTCTAAATAAAATTGAGAAGGAGGGGAGCAGGTTAGCCTCGTCCTTTAGGAAGCAAACTCCTTCATCGCTGGAACCAAATCTTACTCATTGTTGACTCCCTGGTGCCTGGTACATTGTTGATGTTCAGAGACTGAGTACTAAGGAAAAAAATGCCAATGAACTCATTATAGAAACAAAGTTAAAAGAACTTGTCAAGAAGGTCAAAGACTTATTTTGAGATTATTCATGTTGGCTGAAGGTGAAGACGACTTATTTCTACCTAGAGAAAATGTCAAGCCCTCAGTCAATTTTTGTGGATAAATAAGTCGTGTCTACCTCACTTCCATTTCAGCACATCTTTCTTATTCCATTTCTGATTGGTCTTGCATTCACTTAGTTTTTTGATGCTCATTGAGAATACAGTTATTTGACTCATTATATTAGATAATAATAAAATTAGAATAATAAACTTCTTCCTCTCTTATGAGTTTATTGTATATTCTTGGATATTCATAATTGCAGTATATTATTTTGGATGTTTAAACTCACCCATTGGGCCAGTTAGGTGCTATTAGGTGGTGAAGGCAATTCAGTAATTGAGAATCTTAATTTTTGTCTAGGGGCCAAGAGGAACAAAGTGAAGCTTGAGTTGCAATGGTAAAGAAGCCGTAGTTACTCATCAGAGAGAGAAAAATATTTTGTTACTTTTGTGATTGTATGGCTTCCTTGATTCTGTCCATGTTCAGATATGATTACAGAGTGGTCTTATTTGGGCTTGGTTTTATCATAGTCATGGTATGACCTCATGTGATGTTGAAATTCTGTGAAATTGTTTATGTTTATAGGGAACACTGTGGGTTGTTACCAGCTGTCAGTTTTCAGAGCCTTTGATTATCTTAAGTAGACGCCTCCACCCTGTCAGGAGTCATTTTCATTAGGTTCTTGTTTATCTTTCCAGTATTTCTTTTATTTTTTTCCCAAATACAGTCATGTATGTTCTTATTTCTCCCATCATAAACAAAAGGTAGCATACTACATACAGTGTTCTACAACTTGCTTGCTTTTCTTTAGAATATACACTAGAGATCTTTCTGTATCAGTATGCAAAATTCTCTCCCATACTTTTTGTGGGTGCATAGTACTCCATTGTCTGGATGCATCATAGTTATTACAGAATTTTGGCACCTTAACAGCATATACCTTCTGATTCAGGACAGGAAAGCCCCAAAATTGATGCTTAGTTGGAGAGAGTGCTTGGCTTTGCCCAGGAAAGAATTCAAGGGAAAACCTGTTGTGTTTGCAACTTTTATTGAAGTAGCAGTGTATAGCAAGAGCAGAGGTATTGTTCCCTGCAGTGCAGGGCTACCCCATAGGCAGTGTGCCCAGAGGAACAGCTCAGAGGCAGTTCTGCAGTCATATTTATACCCATTTTTAATTATAAGCAAATTAAAGGGTAAATTGTTCAGAAATTTCCAGAAAAAAGTACATTGTAGTAATTTCTGGGTTATCAGGTCGTTGCCATGGAAAGTGGTGGTAACCTCCAGATGTTGCCATGACAACGGTAAACTGACAGGGCACACTTGGTGCACATGTCTTAGGAAGAGGTGCTTTCGCCTCTTCCCTGTTTTAGTTAGTCCTCAATCTGGTCTGGTGTCTGAGGCCTGCCTCTGGAGTTGAGTCCTGCCTCTTACCTCACTTGTACCTCTAAAACAACAGTGTGGATAGATGCTTATGTGTAAAATGCTGAGCTTACATTTGACAAGCATTTGCAATGTAGACCGGAGTCAAGACAGATGTGACACTCTGCAGTGTAGACCAGAGTCAAGACAGATGTGACACTCTAGCAAGCTGGCTTCTATTCTTGGTTCCACCAGCAATTTCCTTGACAAGTCGCTTAAAGTTTCTGAGCCTCAGTTTTATATCTGTAAAAATACGGGGTTGAAAAATATTGGAAGCCTAGTCAAATTTCATCCTTTTGATCTTATTCTCATGGCAGGTAGATGTTTAACAACCGACTTTCCAGAAGCAACAAAGACCTGATCTATAATGTTTGCTGACTTTCACGGTGTAAATACTGTCAGCATGACCAAAATCTCAAGCTACTAACAATTTAATAGTTTTCAAAATTTCCAAAAATTTAACAATTGACATTTGGAGCTGAAAAAATGTCCTAAAATGAGGCTCACTGAGATTCAGCCATTGTAACCTCCTCAGATAGAAGGTATATCCTACACACTTATCACACTTAGAAAAAATAAAAGACAACTAAAGGACATTATCCTCTATATCTACTGTCTTAAACATTCCCTGAAGCTTTCATTAATTTGTAGCACAGGAGTCCTTAGGAACAAAGAGTAATTCACTTTAGTAACTGTAATAAATTACCCAATCTTTATCTACCAAGAAATTTACTCCATTGGGTCAAAGTTTGCTGTATTAGTTAGTATACTATTTAATTAATCCTGATTCTTTACTATTGCTGTACATTTTAATCAGCTTTTGACAATTATGCCAGCCAGGCCCCACCCTAGACTAATACAATAGAATTTCAGAAGAGTGGGTCTCAGACACTGGTTTGTTTTAAAAGTGTTCCAGGTGATTCTAATGTGCCCCCAGGGTTAAGGACAACCAGCCTCTGGATACTAGGTATATAGGTCTTCTGATACTTGCCTTTCTTTCTCTTTTTAAGTGAAGGACACTGTGCAGATACGTGTTCCCATACAGATAACTGATTCAGCTAAACTGATTCATGTGCAAGAAAAAATCTTCAAGATCATAAAAACATGGCTAATGCGATTGATCTCTCTGAAAAATAAATTCAACAGAACTCAAAATCTGACCTCGCATTTTATTCCTCAAATATAAAATCTACTGCAAGAGTAAAATGAGAGGAAATCCAAATGTCTAATTCCTCTCTGTGAGATTTAAGTTTGTTTTGTTTTAAAGAAAGGTCATTTTGTTCCTCCTCTTTTTTTTTTTTTTTTTTTTTTTTGCTGGCCTTGGGAAGCAGGCGACCATCCCAGCATACAAGAAATTAATTACCGTGGAGGGCCAGGTGCAACCAGTTAGTTGGTTGCTATGGGGACAGAAGCTATACATCTTGGACTTTTCAGGATAGTTTCTTATTGCATGAAATCTTATTCTTTTCATAAGGGCCATTCACAAAAATATAAATGTAAGTGTGATTTGATTACTCTTACATATGCATTAGTACATAAACAGGAAAAAATACATTGCCAAATAATAAGCCCTCATATTTGTAAAGAAAACTTAAGACTAGATACAACTTGAGTGAATTAGTTTTTTTTTTTTTCTGTTTTTTTCTTTTGAGACGGAGTCTCGCTCTGCAGCCTAGGCTGGAGTGCAGTGGCGCAATGTCGGCTCACTGCAAGCTCTGGCTCACTGTAAGCTCCGGCTCACTGCAAGTTCCGCCTCCCAGGTTCACGCCATTCTACTGCTTCAGCCTCCTGAGTAGCTAGAACTACAGGCACCCACCATCACACCTGGCTGATTTTTTTGTATTTTTAGTAGAGATGCAGTTTCACAGTGTTAGCCAGGATGGTCTCGATCTCCTGACCTCGTGATCCACCCACCTCCCAAAGTGCTGGGATTACAGGTGTGAGCCACTGTGCCCGGCCTAAGTGAATTAGTTTTTTAAAGATCTAAGACATTTTGAAATTCTGTCAGAAAAACTAGAAAAATAAACTTTTCTGGAGTCTTGTGGCACTTAGAGCACAGGGCTGCTGTGCCCGATACAAGTTAAAGTTAAGCCCAACATGTGAGATGCATCAGCTCTCATCCAAGATTTCATTATAAACTCTGTTCAAGTAGACTGATTTTCAGTTCTCCTGAAGAGACCCAATGTAGGGCTGCATCTCTAAAACATAATTAAAAATGGTAGTGTGTTTTTCTTAAGAAGACATGTTAAAACTCATTATTCAAATAGCGTTTGAGTGATTTCATACAGTTGAACAACATTGGTACTGTTTTTAGGTTTTGACAAATGCACCATGGTTATTAGTGTTAAGATGTTAGCATCAGGAGAAAGTATGTGAGGAGCATATGGGAAATGTCTGTATTGCCTTCGCAATTTTCTGTAAACATAAAATTATTAGGTTGGTGCAAAAGTAATTGAGGTTTTTGCCATTGAAAGTAATGGCAAGAACCACAATTACTTTTGCACCAACCTAATATTCCAAAGTCGAGTCTATTAGTGAGTAAGGTGTGCTCATTAACTTGTAATAGATTAATTTATTATAGTGAATACTGGTAATTGTTATATCGATTATGTTAAATTGGCAATGGAAATAATTTGGTGAAATTTTGGGAATCTGACTTTACCTTGGGATTTCGTGCTGAATTTTAAGCATATTCTAATGAATAATCTAAACCTACAGTTTTTGAACCATTTTTACCCTCTATTTCATCATCTATAACTCAAGAAATGTCATAACTTTCATTTTGAACAAACCACTGTAGAGATTTAAATGACAGCATTAGCTATCTGTGATACACTAAATTTCTTTGAATGTCTGATACACTGATGTTGTACATAATTTACTAGAGGCCAAATATTTTCATATTCTTTTTTTTTTTTTTTGAGATGGAGTTTTGCTCTGTTGCCCAGGCTGGAGTGCAGTGGCTCCATCTTGGCTCACTGCAAGCTCCGCCTGCGGGGTTCGTGCCATTTTCCTGCCTCAGCCCCCAGAGTAGCTGGGACTACAGGCACCCGCCACCGCGCCCAGCTAATTTTTTGTATTTTTAGTAGAGACGGGGGTTTCACCGTGTTAGCCAGGATGGTCTCTATCTCATGACCTCGTGATCCGCCCGCCTCGGCCTCCCAAAGTGCTGGGATTACAGGCGTGAGCTACCGCGCCCAACCTTTCGTATTCTTTTATTAAGTCAATCCAATTTGATATTTGAATGACATGTTTGCAATAAACTCTTATTTGCCCTCATTTGAAAAAAACAATTTTGCTTTGTTTTTCTTCAACTTGTCAGGGCAAAAAACGCTTAAAAAGATATGTGCTTTAATGAATTGAAATATGTTAGTTCTAACTACCTCTTTGCCAAATATTGTAGAGAAACCTAGGAAGTGTCAGTGCTTTCTCTTCTTTTGATGTGTGTTAAGATTTATTTTATAATTCATATTTAATATCAAATGACATTTATTGTGTCTAGAAAAGCCCTTGGCACATAGTAAATGGTAATATATATTTATTATAAGAAGAAATAAATAGTTACATTTAATGTTTTCATATTTAGCTTCTTTCAGATGAAATTTACTTGAAGATACAGACCTAGTTTATTTACAGGAAAGTTTATTCCTCAGTGTATATTTATCAAAGTCCCACAAAGGGCAATCCAATTGAGTATATATCATATCACCATTATATAATTTCCAAATTATAGAACCAATTTAACTTATGTCTAGCTCAGAGTTTGTGACCCTATGACTTTTGTACTTTTTAAATTCTTTTGCTTTTGACCTGGACTTCAGCACTAACTCCATAGAGACTGAGTTAAATATAGCTTCCAATTTTCAATATATAAGAGAGATGAAAGGTTAAGATTCTTAATATATAAAGTAATTCAAAAATCAATAAAAAGGCACTTCTGGTCAAGATGGAGTGACAGAGACTGGATTTACCTTCCAGCCTGAAACAACCAAAATGCCAGAAAAAAATAAATGAAACAAAGTTTTTAAAGACTTTAGACATCAAGCAAGAAAGGACAGTGGTTCTTGAAGAACAGGAAACAAGTGAGGTGAGACCCATGATAACCCCAGCTTATTGCCTAGGTGGAGATTTCAGGAATCAGCACAGGGAGGGGAAACTGAAGGAGCTCAGACTTCTTACCCGGGTCCACCTGAGTTGAGGAATTACAGACAAGGGCCTGGGTAGGTCTTGGCCTGAAATTCCAGGGCAGAGTACCAGAAAAGAGGGAGCAGCACAGGGAGAACACATTAAGCATCTCCAGAAGGTCCCTCTTCAGTTCTTAGCTGAGTACAGAGCAGGGCCTGTATGAGAGGAAATTACCTGAAAACAGGAAAAAAGCCGCCTGACAGGATACAGAGGAAACACTGCCTGTTTTCATATAGCTAGGAATAGTTCATGTTCCAGCGACCCAAAGTGGAAATCTTAAGAATTCATGGAGATTTACATAGAGGACTCAGAAGGCTTTTGCTTCAGTAAAATTACTAAATTACTAAATTAAAATTACTAAAAATAGCCCTCAGCAGTTGAGAACAATTAGACCAAGACTACCGGTTGGAACTTTTTGACAAACCTTAAAAGCAAGATCTGAAATGATTAAAAACTGTTTCCTAGTAATTTAAATATGCTTCAGACAAAAGCTCAAATATATTTATAGGAATACAAAAATATCCAGCACTCAGGAAGTTAAAAATCAAAAAGACTCCTATTTAATTAAGGCATGCTAAAAAGCAGGAAAATACAACCTGTAATGATAAAAGAAATCAATTGACACCAGTCTAGAAATGACACACATGGTAGAATATAGTAGACAAGGACATTAAAAGTTATTATGACTGTATTTCATATGTTCAAGAAACAAGAAAAAAGGTTGCTCCTGAAAGATATAAAGACATCGGATATGAAAAACATAAAAATCAAACTTCTAGAAATGGAAACTATAATATCTCGGGTAAAAAGCCTACTAGATGGGATTCATAGCAGATTAGATATTGCCCAAGAAAAGAGTGCTATGAACTGAATTGTGTCCTTCTACCTCAATTCGTATATTAAAATCCTCACCCCAAATGTAATGGTATTTAGAGATGAGGACTTTGGAAGATAATTAGAGTTAAATGAAGTCATGAGGATTGGGCCTTCATGATGTGATTAATACCCTTATGAGAAGAGGAAGAGAGGGTGATTACTTGCTCTTTGCCATGTGTGGATACAGTGAGAAGATAGCTGTTTGCAAGCCAGGAAGAGGGCCTCCATCAGGAACTCAGTTGACTTTCGAGCCTCCAAAACTGTGAGAAATACATGTCTGTGGTTTAAGCCACCTAGTTTGTGGTATTTTGTATAGCAACTTGGGCTGACTAAAGTAATTAGTAAATTTGAAAACATAGCAAAGAAACTATCCAAATGAAACACAGAGATAAGAAAAAAAATGAAAGAGAGTCTAAGTGAACTATGGGACATATTTAAGTTGTGTGTGTGTGTGTATATACTAATTATATACATATATAAAAGATATACTAATATACTAAATCTATCTATCTATCTATCTATCTATCTATCTATCTATCTATCTATCTACCTATATAAAATTAGAGTCCATGTGGGAGACAGAGGAGCACAGAAAAAATATTTGAAAAGTAATGACTGAAAGCTTTTGGCATTTGATATTTGATGTAAACCGTAAATACATGTATTTGAGAAGCTCAGCAAACCCCAGCAAAATAACTTGAAGAAAAATGTAAGGTATCTCATTACCACATTGCTGAACACTAGTGATAAAGATAAATCTTAACAGCAGCCAGAGGAAAAAAGACACATAACAGAAACAGAAACAAGGTTAAGGATGATGGCAAATTCTCACCAGAAAAAATTCAAACCAGAAGACAGTGCACTTTGTTTAATGTACTAAAAGAAAAAATTATGTCAACTTAGAATTCTATACCCAGTGAAATTATTTTCCAAAAATCAAGGCAAAACAAAAACATCTTAAGACACAAAAACTGGAAGAAGTATTCACCAGCAGACCAACAGTAAAAGAAATGTTTGAGCAATCCTTCAGGCAGAATAAAAGTGATACCAAATGAAAATCTGATCTGAGTTTTAAAAATGTAGACAAACAACACTAAAAATAGTAACAAAAGAACACTAAACCAAATATTTATAAAAATGAAGATGAAAATCATTTTAAAATTATTGAAGATTTTTAAAAAGATAATTGTTGGCTGGGCGCGGTGGCTCATGCTTATAATCCCAGCACTTTGGGAGGCTGAGGCGGGTGGATCAGAAGATCAAGAAATCGAGACCATCCTGACCAACATGGTGAAACCCCGTCTCTACTAAAAATACAAAAATTAGCCGGGCATGGTGGCACCTGCCTGTAATCCCAGCTACTAGGGAGGCTGAGGCAGGAGAATTGCTTGAACCTGGGAGGCAGAGGTTGCAGTGAGCTAAGACGGTACCACTGCACTCCAGCCTGGCGACAGAGCGAGACTCTATCTCAAATAAATAAATAAATAAATAAATAAATAAATAACTGTTTAGAGAAAAAATAATAAAATAATAACAATGTATGTGAAGCTGTTATGCACATAGGAGCAAAATGTATGACAAAGATAGCACAAAGGCCAGGAGAGGAGAAATATTCTAAAGTTCTTATGCAATATGTGAAGTAAAGGATGTACACTATAAATCTTGAAACAATTACTATAACAACACAAGAAAGTTACAGCTAATAAGCCAACAAAGGGGATTAAATAGAATTGTTAGAAATAATGAGTGCAATAGAAGAGAGGAAAAAGAGAAAACATGAGAGAAGGAAAAAATAGAAAACAAAGCAAGATGGTAGATTCAAACCTCAACTATATCAATCATAATATTAAATGTAGATGGTATAGCACCCCAGTGAAGAGGCAGAGATTGTCAGATAGGATTAAAAAGTAAGGCCCAACTTAATCCAACAAGAAGATTTAATGATTCTAAATATATACGCACCCAACATTGGAGCACCCAGATTCATATAACAAGTTCTTAGAAACTTATGAAGAGATTTAGTCAACCACACAATAATACTGCAGGACTTTGACACCACACTGACAGTATTGGACAGATCATTGAGGCAGAAAACTAACAAAGATATTCTGATCTTAAAGTCGACATGACCAATTGAGCCTAATAGACATCAACAGAGCCCTCCACTCCACAACAAAATATACATCCTCCTCATTTGCACACAGCACATACTCTAAGACTGACCACATGTTTGTTTACAAAGCAAGTCTAAACAAATTCAAGAAAACAGAAATCGTATCAGCCACACTCTCGGACCACAGCACAAGAAAAATAGAAATCAATAACAGGAAGATCCATCAACACCATACAATAACATGGAAGTTAAACAACTTGCTCCTGAATGACTTTTCAGAATACAATTAAGGCAGAATTTTAAAACATTCTTTGAATCTAATGAAAACAGACACACAACATACCAGAATCTTTGGGACACAACTTACATGATGCTGAGAGGAAAGTTTATGGTGCTAAACACTCACATCAAGAAGTTAGAAAGATCTCAAATTAACAACCTAACATCACACCTAGAGGAACTAGAAAACCAAGAGCAAACCAATCCCAAAACTAGCAGCAGGAAAAAAAAAAAAAAAAAAATCAGAGCTGAACTGAATAAAACTGAGATGTAAAAATAGATACAAAAGCTCAACAAAACCAAGTTAGTTGTTCAAAAGAGTAAACAAGATTGATAGATCACTAGCAATATTAATGAAGAAAAAAAGAGAGAAGATCTAAATAAACACTATCAGAAATGGCAAAGACAACTTTACAACTGACCCCACAAAAATACAAAAGATCCTGAGAGATTATTATAAACACCCCTATGCACACAAACTAGACCACCTAAAAGAAATGGACAAATTTCTGTAAACACAGTCTCCCAAGATTGAACCAGCAAGAAATTAAAATCCTGAACAGATCAATAATAAATTTTGAAGCTGAATCAATAATTAAAGGCCTACCAAACAAAAAAAGCCCTGAGCCAGATGGATTCAAAACTGAATTCTGCCAGACATACAAGGAGCTAGTACCAATCCTACTAAAACTATTCAAAAAAAATTGAGGGGGAAGAATTTTTGCCTAACTTATTCTATGAAGCCAGCATCATTCTAATACCAAAGCCTGGTAGAGACATAATGAAAAAAGAAACCTTCAGGCCAATATCTTTGATGAACATAGATGCAAAAATATTTAACAAAATACTAGCAAACCAAATCCAGCAGCATAGCAAAAAGTTAATTCACCACAATCAAGTAGGCTTTATCCCTGGGATGCAAGGTTGGTTTGACATACACAAACCAGTAAGAGTGATTTACCATATGAAAAGAATTAAAAACAAAGATCACATGATCATCTCAAAAGATGCAAAAAGGCTTTCAATAAACTTGAACATCCATTTATGTTAAAAACCCTCAACAAATTAGGCATCAGAGGAACATACCTCAAAATAATAAAAGCCATCTATGACAAACCCACAGCCAGCATCATACTCAGAGACTATTATGAGATGTAAAATAATATTGGGGGAATGGGCAAAAGCTGGAAGCATTCCCTTTGAGAACTGGAACAAGACAAGGATGCCCTTTCTCACCACTCTTATTCAACTTGAAAGCCCTAGCCAGAACAGAAAAAAGAAAGAAATGAAAGGCATCTAAGTAGGAAGAGAGGAAGTCAAACTATCTTGGCAGATGATATGATTCTATACCTAGAAAACACTGCAGACTCCACCAGAAAGCTTATAAAACTGATAAACAACTTCAGTAAAATTTCTGGATACACAATCAATATATAAAAATCAGTAGGATTTCTTGTTTATTTATTTATTTATTTTTGAGATGGAGTTTCGCTCTTGTTGCCCAGGCTGGAGTGCAATGCTGCAATCTCAGCTCACTGCAACCTCTGCCTCCTGTGTTCAAGAGATTCTCCTGCCTCATCCTCCCAAGTAGCTGGGATTACAGGCATACACCACCATGCCTGGCTATTTTTTTTTTTTTTTTTTTTTTTTTTTTTTTTTTGTCTTTTTAGTAGAGTCGGGGTTTCTCCATGTTGGTCAGGCTGGTCTCTAACTCCCGACCTCAGGTGATCTGCCCCCTTCAGCCTCCCAAAGTGCTGGGATTACAGGCATGAGCCACTGTGCCCAGCCCAATCAGTAGGATTTCGATACACCAATGACATTCAAGCTCAGAGCAAAATCAAGAATGCTATCTCATTCACAGTAGCCACAAAAATATAAAATACCTAGGAATACAGCTTACCAAGGAGATGACAGAGCTCTACAATGAGAATTATAAAACATACTGAAATAAATCAGGGATGACATGAATAAATTGAAAACATTCCATGTTCATGCATCGAAAAAATCAATATTGTCAAAATGGCCACACTACCCAAAGCAATTTAAAGATTCAATGCTATTCCCATCAAACTACCAATGACATTTTTTCATAGAATTAGAAAAAAACTATTCTAAAATTTTAATGGAACCAAAAAAGCCCAAATATCCAAGGCAATCCTAAGCAAAAAGAAAAAATCTGGAGGCACCACACTACCTGATTTCAAACTATACTACAAGGCTACAATAACCAAAACATCATGGTACTAATATGAAAACAGATCAATAGAACAGGACAGAGAAAACAGAAAGTCACACACCTCCAATCAGCTGATCTTTGACAAAGTCAATAATAACAAGCAACTGGGAAAGGATTCAATAAATGGTGCCAGGATAACTGGCTAGTTGTATACAGAAGATTGAAACTGGAGCCCTTCCCTACACCATATACAAAAATTAACTCAAGATGGATTAAAGACTTAAATGTAAGATGTAAAACAATAAAAACCCTAGAAGAAAACCTAGGAAATACCATTCTGTACATTGACCTTGGTAAATAATTTATGACTAAGTCTCCAAAAGCAATTGCAACAAAAGCAAAAATTGACAAGTGGGACATAATTAAACTAAAGAGCTTCTGCATAGAAAAATGAACTATCAAGAGAGCAGACAGACAACCTACAGAATGGGAGTAAATATTTGCAAACTATACATTCATCAAAGATGTAGTAACCACAATCTAAAAGAACCTTAAACCAGCAAGCAAAAACCAAATGACTCCACAAAATGGGCAAAGAACATAAACAGACATTTCTCAAAGAAGAGATACATGCTGCCAAAAAATATATGAAAAATGCTCATCATCCCTACTTGTTAGAGAAATGCAGGTAAAAACCACAATGGGATGCCATCTCACATCAGTTGAAAGGTTATTATTAAAAATTCAAAAAACAACAAATGCTGGTGAAGCTGCAAAGAAAAGGGAACACATATACACTGCTGGTGGGAACGTAAATGATTTAGCCACTGTGGAAAGCAGTGTGGAGATTTCTCAAAGAACTTGGAACTACCACTTGACCTAGCAATCTCACTATTGGTATATACCCAAAGGAAAATTAATACCAAAAAGACACATGCACTTGCATGTTCATTGAACATGGAATCAACCAAGATGCCCATCAATAGTGGACTGAATAAAGAAAACGTGGTACATAAACACCATGGAATACTATGCAGCCATAAAAAAGAATAAAATCATGTCCTTTGCAGCAACTTGGATGCAGCTGGAGGCCATTATCCTAAGCAAACCAATGCAGGAACAGAAAGCCAAATACTGCAATGTTCTCACTTACAAGTGAGAGGTAAACATTGAATACACACGGTCACAAAGATGGCAATAATAGGCATTGAAGGAATTGGCACAATAGGCATTGGACACAATAGGACCAATAGGCCTTGAAGAAGCCACTGCTGGTGGTTGGAGGGCGGGAAGAAGGCATGAATTTGAAAACTACCTACCAGGTACTATGCTTACTACATTGGTGATGGGATCATTTGTACACCGAGCCTTAGTGGCATGCAATTTACCTATATAACAAATCTGCACATGTACCCCCAAACCTAAAATAAAAGTAGAAAAAAAAGTAAGACCAAACTATATGCTGCATATGTGAAACATACTTTAAATATAAGGACACAAATAGATTAAAAGTAAAGAATGGAAAAAGATATATGGTGTTATATATAATTAACCTAAATAATGTAAATACTTAAAAGTAGCAGATTGTTTAAATAAATTATAGAATATTAATAAAATGGAATATTCTGCAGTTATTAACAATGTTGATGGAGAAGTATATTGAATTTGAAAATAGTTATGATCAATTAAGTCAACTGTATGATATGAGAAATAATTGAGGTAAGTATTCCTCAAAATATTGCAGGATTATCTCTGGATAATATAATTTTGAGTGATTTTATTGACTATGCATTGTGTTACTCATTATTAATAATGAATTTTGAAAATTAGCTGCCAGACTGACAATTTGGCTCTGGCCTTCCCCTGACTATACTCCAAGTTATATATTTAGAAGGTGGATTATGCTTTTAGTGGTGCCCATTGCTCTTTGGAAACCTTTTAGTTTTTTTAAAAATAAACTTTGGGAGGATCAAAATATTTCTCTTTTACCCATCTGGCATCTTCCTGTCCCCACACTTGGAAGATGATTATATCTCCTAATTCAATGTAGACCAATACTTCTCAATCTATTTGTGGTGAAATACTTAAAAGAAGTCCCTTCCATCTTCGGCTGATTATTTTGATCTATTTGTAATTGAATGAAACATTCCTACTTAGAGTGGATGCTTAGATATCATAGCAATATTAAATTGTGATAAAAGTTTCTTGATGCCTAATCTTAGTTTCTTTACTAAGACTTGTAATAAAAGGTTTGCCGACCACAACTTAAGTATAAACAACCATCATGGCACAGTGGATTGTTCCCCTAGTGGTTATAACTGATCTCAAGTAATTTACTGATCAATGACCCCTAAATTCAATGTAAACTGAATTGACAGAGATTAGTAAGTGACACCAAGCTTAAAAACAAATCATAAAGAAGAAACTTGAAGTGGGGTAGACCTGAATCTATAGGAATTATGAGCATATTGTGAAGACCTAGATGCTTGGAAATGCCACATCTTAGGGCATTATTCCCTTTCACAATGGCTTGACATTTCTATAATTTTCCCTTTTGGCGTGTGTATCTTTTGTGTTAATGTGAGTAACATAGCCAATTTAATTTACTTTAAATGTATGCTATAGAAAAGATGTTGCATTCTTGGGTTCAATTTTTATTTCCATCTGGAAGTCATTTTTGTTTTGAAGCAGTAGAATATATTCATTCCATTTTAAGAAGAAAGTCAGTGGGAAAAAGTTTGCTATATAAAACCTTGCTTCACAGTTAACTTCCATATCTGTTCCACATATTGAGGTGCTTTTTTTTGTATTCTTCTTCCAAGCTCTTACTATAGATTTGCAAAATGTTGAGGGTAGAAGAAAAGAAATACACATTCTCTCTGCTGAAGCAATTTAATGTTTCAATTTTCAATTACTTTCATAGGATTTCCATAAAATAGTTCAATAAGAAATATTGTTGCCAATTCTCTTGTCCAATCTTACTAAGTAATATCAACATAGTTGGGCTAAATCTTAGTTTTTTCCAGGACACATAACTAATTCTCATTGCTGTTTCTATTGGCAGATGTTTCCCTTCTTAATCTGACTCTACATTTTATCTTCAAAGAATAAACATTCTTCTCTCTACTAAGAACACCATGAGACAGAAAAGTATTTTTTTAAAAATTTCCTTTCCTTGTAGTCAAAGCTAGAACCTTTCAGACTGCCAAAATGGTTTGCCTCTTTCCCAAGTCAAATTTGTCAAAAAGTAAGACTTGTAGTTTTTCCTAAAAGTTTGGATAGTTAATTTAGGATTTACAAATCAATCAAATATTAAGTGCCAGGAATATTCATATGTAGCTAAAGATGTGCCATACTCTTATAGCTGAAAGTGAGGTCTCTTATAGCTGAAAGTGAGGTCAAAGGAAAGACATTAAAGCTACATAATGGGAAACAAGATACTTCTGAACTTTTGCAAAGCTTCTCCCTCCCCAGTTTCATTAAGGAAAAAGATATCTATAAAATCAAAGTCAAAAGATATTTCAAATTCTGAGGTTCAGACTGACAATGTTAGCATGCTTTGCTATGGCAGACTATTGCAAAGATGTAAGTTACCTAACTAAGATCAAAGATGTAAATGCATCTCTACAGTATCCTGGCAATGGTTTAGACCATCAAGCCTTTTGCAGTTTTCTGTGCCTGATTAATCTGATGCCTAAGCCTTTTGCAATTTGTTCTTTATTGAAAATTACACATCTTCCTCTTATTACAAAAATTGTTATAAATTCTGTGTTAAACTATTTTTCTCATCTTTTTTCCTGTCTTCTAGTCTAACCAATCTAGTGTAAAGCACTCTGCTAAGTATTCCTTTTGCATGCTTTCTGTTGATTAGTATTTTTCTCCAGCAAGATTCCTTCCAAAGGCTAATCATAGAATTGCTGACTAAAGGCATTTTTATAAATAATTTGTAGTGGTATTGGACGATGGTTTGGCTGTGGAGTGCAATCATATAATTTGGAGTTTCCACTAACATTGTCTTCCTTGTATGTTCACTCAAGGGTGTATCCTGATGTTTGAAAAATAGAAAATTACCAGAGCTGGGGAGGAGGAGAAGCTGGAGAAAGAGGAGGAAGTGGAAAAAGTGGTAGGAGCCTTTCTCCCTGGCTATGTCCAGTGAGTTATGGGATCGAGACAAATCTACTCCATTTTCCATCCCCATCTGCCTTCAAGTAACTTTTAGCAACTGAGGACTGACAATAATATATTTAATTAGCTTTCTCTTCTTCATACCCAGAGGCAGTTTACTTCAGGGCCTCGTTATTTTTCTCCTGAATTCCTGTAATAGCCAGCAAACTGCTCTGCTTGCCCTGTGGCCTTGCTGGTCCTGCAATTCATCTCCTACCAGCTGCCAGAAGGATTTTACTCATAGTGAATTTGATCATGCCTATCTTCCTGTTTAAGAATTCTTCAGAGAAGGGCCTCAGGATAAAGAACAACCTATTTTTTATGCCATAGTACCCCAAAATGTGAACACAGTGAAGCTATGACCAAATATTACAAATCCTAAGCACAGAAGCAACTCATTACTTCTGATCACAAGGCAGTGGCTAGAATTTAATCACACGGTTCATTTATTTGCAAAGAAGGCTGGGAAATGTAGTCTATCACTGTGCCCAAATAAGAGGAGAATGTATTTAGGAGGATAGCTAGCCTTCTCTGCCACAGTAGATTGTTTTAAAAAACCCCTTAGCAATCACAATAAATATTCATGAATACGGAATTTTTCTCACTAGCAGAAAAAAGGGAATTGACATTTATTGAATGTCTACCATGTGCTTAGCATAGTTTTTCTAGGAGAAATACTTGGTCTTATTCATCTTTCTACCTCCTGAACTTAGCAGATTGTCTAGCACACAGTAAACACTCCAGAAAAAACTTTGCTAAACTGAACTTTATAAAAATGTGGAATTTTTAAAATATATGAATAACAGCAGGCTTTCAGAATCTTGTTCATTTTTCCTTTTTTTCCTGCATCTCCCCCTGATACTGCATTATTTTTTCTTTTGTTTTTCTTAGTGTAAGCCTTAATTGTTAATGCTTTTCCACTGTCACTAATTAAAACAAGCAGCTGACTTGAAGGTGAGGGTTGCTTACTATTCTTCAACAACTGCCTCAAACTGACTTCTAGTTGATTATTTCCTTACCAGAAAGGTGATTCAGACAAGTTCATGATTTTTAAACATTTGATTGCTGATGACTAAGCATGGTTTTTCTGGGTTACTTCCTAAGGAGAGCATTTAGCAGGAAAGTGGGAATTGATGCCCAAGTCATCACCCCTCTGGGTAAAGGAATTCCTTTCAAATTCCAAAGGAGCATGTGCTGGCTCACTCCTTATTGTAAAAACAAATCACTGTTGAGAGTTGAAATGTGGCTCAAAGGCCTGGTTGATCCTGATCCCTTTTCTGTAGGAAGTGGGTGCGGGGAGGTGGGAGGAACGGCCTCATATCCTAGGAGGTTTAGTAACAGAAGTTGTATCTGTTGGGAACAAAGTGTCAAAGAAGAGAGGCTGCTGGTCTGGGAGGGAAAGAGCCTCGTCTGAGCCAGTCATGTGGGTCAGGTCAGGCCCGATGATCAATGAAGAGACAGCTGCCAGAGCCAGATCAACTTCGCATCCACAGTAGGGTGAGATTCTTCTGATGCACACAATCATGGTCACTTGGCAGCTATAGAGCTAGCCCCAGTTGTACCTAAAATATTGCCAAGATGTCACTCATTGTTCCCCTCCCGAGCTTTTCTTGGGTCTGTGAAATGCTGATGGCATTTATAATCTTACTTGTGTTGTCTAGGTCTGGTCAGGAGAGTACAGATTCCCAGATTTCCCAGGCAGGGTGGTTCCAAAGGTTCCAGCAGCCACTCTCTCACTATCCATGGATAGTGGGGCTTTTCTCCTCCTCTTCATGCTGTTGAGATTGTAACTGGCATCTCCATGGACTGCTGAGGACTCTTGAGTCCAGTGAGTGGGCAGGGCCAGCCAGGGTTTCCTTTGATTACAAAGCTGGGATTTTCAAACCAGGGACACAGACATCAATTACAAGCCACTGTGGCCGAAGGTGCTGGTCTCTACCTCCCGCTCTTTTGATAGAAGCTGCCAATTTTCACAGACCCGAAAAGATTCTCAGGAGACTTGTCTTTCTCAATTGGATTTTATCTATGGCAAATACCATTTCCATAATAAGTTCTGGAACTGTCTCCAACTCCAAACTTCAATATTGAATGTCTATTTCCTTATCCTTTTCTAAGAATGACTTAGCATTGTCTCAAGTGACTCATCAACAAGATGCTAACATTCTCTCTCATTTTCTCTTATCTTTGAGGCAAGAATCTTATAGAAGAGCAAATCTATGTAAAGCTGGATTTAACTTTTTCTGTACCTATACCCCACCTTGGGGAACCTGGGAGCAGGGATTGAGGGGGTATTGCTTCCTCTGGTTAAGAATCATTAAGGAAAAACTGAGACAGGGAAGTAGGAAGTACTGAACTCTGAACTCTATTCAGGAAACCAAATGACAATTTTGGAGATGTCAACTTCTGCAACAATTCTAGGCAGTTTACGGTTAAAAACTCAGGAAGAACTAGTGAGTCAAGTCATTATTTCAAGTTTCCAGTTGTAATTTTCTTAGCTGCTTTATTTATACATGTTCGTCATGACTCCAGAGTCAGTTAATTCTGTCTCTGAGTTATGTAGTAAATGTTCATCCAGCAGACAGATTGCAGGTGACTCCCACTGGCCATGGAATCAAAGCGTTTCTGTCATCACTATTTTGGTTCCCGGAGTGACCCTAACTACCTTGTAAAGCTGGACAAACTGTCTAGATTCGAAGTAATTGGTGATGAAATTGGTCAAAGAATATTTAGGATGATATCACATCCGGAAAATCTCTTGCAAAAGAAAGTACTTTTAGAAGAACCACAAAAAGGAATTTTAAAAATACTATTTGGGTAATACACACTATGGGATTTTTTTTTTTTTTTTTTTTTTTTTTTTTTTTTTTTTTTTTTAGCTAACAGGAAATGCATCTGAAAGTCTTACCCCTAACTGTCTGGGAAGGCCTGTGGGATGAATGAATGAGTCCTGCTGTTCTTCGTAATTACCTTACCACGGATGCTGGCATCACCACCCGAGCAGCGCCCCAGGATATCTGCCTAGATGAGTGGTTGTCACTTTCTTCCCCAAGTCTGCCCTGGACCAAAGCTCTTCCTCAAATTTGTGAACTATGGAGTCACAGCATCACTGGTACTTATCATTCCTGCTGGCTTTTGCCCCTGAGGGTGTGTCTCTGTCTTTAGTTTAACAAAGATCATTCCAGAGCAAGACTAGGAAGAAAAAGTGAGGCCTTCATGTGGCATTAAAGAGGCTTCCTTTCTCTGTCTTTGAGGAAACAAACACACAAAGAACAAAACCAATTCAATAACTTCTAAAATTTTCAAATTACAAAGATTTGAAAGAGGTTATCCAAGATGGTAGTGTTGCAGGACTTTTCCTTAGTTCAGCTAAAGATGGGATCCTTGTCTCATAACCACAAAGTTTAGGCTCGCAGACGGTTTGAAGGGTGAGTAAAGCAGAGTTTTATTGGGTGAAAAGGAAAAAAAGGGGGAACAGGGATTTTCCCCAAGGCCAGAGTTCCTGATAGAGTGCTCCCTGTCTCGCAGTTTGAATCCCAGTTTCCACACAGGAAGAGGAGGGGTCAGACTCCTCCCTACTGCAAATGGCGCAAACGTCTATGACTCCACCCCAATGCGCATTCCCAGTGCACAGGCTGCCTGGAGTTTTTCCAGGGATCCCCCTCCCACCTGGCTGTCTCAGTAGTTGTCTGTTACAGTGGAATAATTGCAGTCAGAAAAAGGAAAAATGGATAACAGGAGATTAGGGTTGAATTGGTGTCTTCAGATCTAACTAGTGGTGGGAATTGAGGCAAGCCAGTTGTCCTCTCTGAGCCTCTGCTTCCTCACCTGTAAAATCAGGGACTAGTAGTGCCTATCCCACAATATTATGGTGGAGATTAAATGACATAATGTGCCCTTCACAGGGCCTCACATATGAAATGTTACATCCAATCAACATAGTTCTGCGTCCCTTCCTTCTAGATTCTGAAATTTACTTTGCATGACTATTCCTAAAATGATGGAAGTCCTTTTTCTCCCCAACATTCATCTGGAGTTGTAGATAAAGAGAAGTAAACATCTGACTAGGGTAATGACATCTAGTTTAAAATGAAGGGATACACTTCTTTAGTATATTCTCTTTTAACTGTGAGATGTGATCTCCCGAAAAAAACTACATTTTATGAGCTATAAATCTGACTCATAATTACTGAAGTTTCTTAAACTAGCTTCCAAAATATGATGTATTTTCCTGCTATATATCTAAGCATCACTGACTTACATAATCTTTTTCCTCCACATTTTTGACAATCTTTTCTTTCTCCACATGATTGAAATCTTTGCCCTAGCAGATGCCAAATTGTCACAACTCTAATAAATTTCTCACAAATCTATCTCACTTCTATCCAGGATTCAGCTCAATCTAACACAGCAAATTCGTCAGCAGTCAACCACCAGACTTCAAGGCAGTCATTATTAGAGAAGATCTGCACACCCCCTCCTCCTCCCAACCAGTGTGCATAAGTTGCTAAAATGCGTGTCCAAAGAGGGCTTAAAATCTTCCCACAGCAATACTCTGTCCTGAGTTCCAATGAGATTCCTTGGCCTTCATAAGTAACCAATATGGAAAAAGATAAAATGAACATAGAATTTTGCTCCTAAAATAGATGGCCCAGAGTGCCTACTTTTTGACTGAGAAAACAACCTCAATTCTCTACCCATCCCTGAATCTGTGCCCTTTGCAATGTAATTGTGCTGCTTCTTCCATCAAGAGTATAGTCTGTTTTCCTGTTCCTTCAATCTGGGTTGGCCTTTTGATTTACTTTAGTCAATAGAATGTGGCCTTGCCTCAGAACCAGGCCTTGTGAGGGCTTATAACACCTCTGCTCTCTATTCTCTCCATCATGAGAACAAGCCTGGCCTAGCTGGCTGGAGGATGAGAGACCATGTGGAGCAAAGCCAGTCATCTCAGCCAAGACCCTTCTACATGAACTAAAAGCGAGTGCACGGTCAGACTTATGAGTCCCCCCTAGCCAAGAGAAGAAGAACTGCTTATTTAAGCCCAGCCAAGATCAGCAGAACTGTCCAGCCAAGTCACAGAGTCATGAGCTAAAAAAAAAAAAAAAAGTTTATTGTTTATACCACAGAGGTTTTGTGGTTGCTTATTATGCATCCTAACTGTACACAGACAACTGATAACATTAACTAACAAAGAAATGGTGGGAGCTCCTGGTATATTCAGGGAGATTTGTAGAGCTACTGCCTTGGGATGAGAAAGGAGGAATTCTGTCTTTGTCTGCACTAGAACCTAGACCTTCATGTACTCATAGAATGCCTGGAGCAAGTCCCATGGCCAAGGCTTAATGAGATTATGAGTCAGACTTTCTATCTGAAGGGTCTTACTCCCTGATATTTGAGGACACATAAGCCTCTGAGGTCAAGAGTCTCCAGCTGAGGCACAGATAAGCAGGGAGCTGAGAAGATGATGCCAGAGGTCAGGCAAAGTTCTGTTGTGGGACGTTTCCTTAGTTCAGCTAAAAACGGGGTCCTTGTCACAGGGCTCTGAAAATTTAGGCTTGCAGACAATTTGAAGGGTGAGTAAGGCAGAGTGTTATTGGGTAAAAAGGGAAACAGGGACCATCTGCAAAGCCAGAGTCCCTGCTGGTGCGATTCCCACCTCTAGTCTGAATCTCAGTTTGCACACAGGAAGAGGAGGGGCCAGGCCCTGTGGCTCCATCCCACTGTTCGTTCCTGCCAGTGCGCAGGCCTGTTGGAGTTTTGCCAGGGAGCCCTTCTGACCTTTCTGCCTTGGTTCCATGATAAACGTGATGCCCCTTGTTGGAGCATGAACTTTCTTGAGGGACTTGAGAGACAAAAGTAACATAGGTTTTTTATCAAAAAAAAAAAAAAAAAAAAAAAAAAAAAAAAAAAAAAACAAACAAACAAACCAAAAACTGTTATAGAACCAAATATAGAGTTAAAATATATTTTTATGATAAAATACAATCACACATTTCTCTTTTCTTATTATGGACTAAATTTTGTGTCCCCTTCCCCACATTCACATGTGGAAGCCCTCATGGCCAATGTGATGGTATTTGGAGGTGGGGCTTTGGGGGGGCGCCTAGGTTTAGACAAAGTCTTGGGGAAAGCCCATTTGATGGGGTTAGTGTCTTTATAAGAAGAGGAAGAGGCAGGGTGCTGTGGCTCACGCCTGTAATCCCAGTACTTTGGGAGGCCGAGGCGGGTGGATCACTTGACTAGCCTGGCCAAGATGGTGAAACCCCGTCTCTACTAAAAATACAAAAATTAGCCAGGCATGGTGGTGTGTGCCTGTAATCTCAGCTACTTGAGAGGCTGAGGCAGGAGAATCCCTTGAACTTGGGAGGTGGAGGTTGCAGTGAGCCGAGATCACGCCACTCACTGCATTTCAACCTGGGCGATAGAACAAGACTCTGTCAAATAAAATAAAATAAAATAAAATAAAATAAAATAAAATAAAATAGAGGACGAGTCTGGAGCTTTCTATCTCTCCAGCATGGGAAGAACCAGCAAGAAGTCAGGTAACTGCCACCTGGAAGAGGTCCCTCACCAGGACCTGACTGGGCACTTTGAAATTCGACTTCCAGCTCCATAACAGTGAGAAATAAATATCTGCACCAACCCAGTTGATGGTATTTTGCTATGGCAGCCCAAGCTGACTGAAGCATTCTTCTCTCAGCTAGCATTTGCTCTCCTCTGCCATCAGATTAATATTACTTGAACAATTTTAAAATCACTAGTGTGGATAGTGGTTTCCAAATTTTTCTTTTGTGCTTACTACTCTCCCATTATCAAAAGGCTTATTACACCCTTTGCCATGTCATAAAACCACTTCAAACCCTTTTAACATTGTCTATGGTTGATGATTATCAAACTTTACAGATCGGGGGTCTTTAGAATTAAATTTTGAATGATGTGTTGTACACACTTTCCTAATCTTTCTGCATTCCTTGTGGACTAGTTGACTCCCCATGAGAAAAGAGCAGGTGACTACTCATCCACTGAGAAAATGGATATTTCACATTTGAGACCGAAGGGATGCCAGGTCCAGGTGAGTATCTGACCCTGTGTTCCATTCATTTGTTTCTCGTCCTGACCACTAGTAGAGAGCCCTATTATTCTGTTGTTCTGGGAATCCAATTTGGTTTTTCAGTCCCTCAGCTGTTGGGGACTCCAACTGTCCTTATAAGTGTATCCTCACTTGTTATGAGTTGAATTGTGTCACTTCAAAATGCATGTATTGAAGCCCTAGCCTCCAGTGCCTCCGAATGTGACTACTGTGTATTTGGAATGGGTCTTTAAAGAGGTTATTGAGCTAAGATGAGCTCATTAGGGTAGGCCCTAATCTGATATGGCTGGTGTCCCTATAAGAAGAGGCAATTTGGACACCAAGGACCACCAGGGATGCGTGCACAAAGAGGAAAGACCACGTGAGGAAAGAGAGAGACATCTGCAAGCCAAGGAGACAGGCCTTAGAAGAAAGCAGACCTTCCCACACCTTGATCTTGGACTTCAGTCTCCAGAACCGAGAAAATAAATTTTTGGTGTTTAAATCACTCCATCTGTGAGATTTTATTACGGTGGCCTGAGCCTACTAATACATTACACTAGGAAACCAGCTTTAGTCCTTCAACTGTCTATAACTTTTGGCTTTCTTAAATGCTAAGAAACAGAAAATTGCCTCTTACATTTCTCATTAAAAACTACTGCTTGACTCTCCATCTTTGACCTGTAGTCTCAAGAATGAGCCTTCATTGTCTGCAAGGGTTTGTGATATCTTATTTATTAATGCATGTTGCTATTGTGTAGAGGATCATCTTGTTCTTATAGCTACTACTGATCAGGGAGAGTCACGGTCTAAGTATACACAAGTACACTTAGCAGGTTAGCCCTGGGTGCTTAGGAAACAATGACTAGTGGCCCAATTTCTCTCTCTCTCTTTCTCTTGTCTCTCTCTCTCTCTCTGAGTGTGTGTATGTGTCTGTGAGTGTGTGTGTCCTCACAAAGTTCCAGCAGCATTGCCTTGGGGATAGGAGAACAATCTCAATACTCTGAGATGCTAGCATGTCATGAAGGGAGGACAGAGCCACTAGTCAGAAGCCTAGATAGAGGCTGTACAATGAAGAAGTAAGCAGGGGCTTGTTAAAGATATAGATGGGACTGGGTTCACACCTGTAATTCCAGCACTTTGGGGAAGCGGGCAGATCACTCAAGTTCAGAAAATCGAGACCAGCCTGGCCAACATGGTGAAACTCCGTCTTTACCAAAAATACAAAAAGTAGCCAGCTGTGGTGGCACACACCTGTAGTCCCAGCTACTCGGGAGGCTGAGGCTGGAGAATCGCATGAACCTGGGATGTGGAGGTTGCAGTGAGCTGAGATCGCACCACTGTACTCCAGCCTGGGCAACAGAGAGCGACTCCGTCTAAAAAAAAGAAAAAAGAGAGAGAGATAGATGGGGAAAAAGTCATTGGCCAAAGTCGCAGCCTTACCTTCACTGGAAATTCATGAGTATCAGGCTGGAAGAGTTTACTTGGAGAGTGGGAGGAAAACGGATTGGAAAAACAAGAGAATAACGAACCACGCAAGGATTACTCTCAGGTTGGTCAGTGACTGCAGCATTTTATTTTAGGGGTCCTGGCCTCACAATAAATTGTTCTTAGTATAAGTATGCCCCATGACATATTTGGGACATGCTTATACTAAAATTATTTGTTGTTCATCTGAAATTCAGATTTAACTGAGCATCCTAAGTTTTACATGGCAATCTTACCCAAGAGCCAGTCCTTCATATAGCCAGAGAAATCTTCATGAAATCATGCAACTTTGATGAGCCAAGCCTTTCATTCTCCCTCAAATTCAAGGTCCAAATCTTTGCCATGGTCTACAAGGCTGGTCACGTTCATCTCCCTAACCTATCTCTTACCACTGTCTGCCGTTCCTATTACAGTCTTTGTTCAAAAGTCACCTACTGGATAAGGCCTTTCCTAGTGACCTTCTGTAAAATAGCCAGCCTCACCTGATAAGATCTATGCCTTTATTCATAGCACAAATGACTCACGAAATGTGATGTGCCCATTTTTTACTGGATATTTTCCTTATCAGAATGTAAGCTCTGAAGGCTGAGTCTGTATTTCGCTTTTTTTGCTTCTGTATTCTCAGCATTTGGAGCTCTACCTGACAGATGATACATACTTAACAAAGAGTTGTGGAAAGAATAATTGAACCAGGATATCATAATCAATATGCAGCAAAACTTAGCGCATTGGTGCCAACTATCACTTAGTAAGCTGGAATCTGCCTATGATTTTTAAGTGAATCAATTAAAAATAATTCTAAAGATTATTAATGTTTCTAGCCTCCTTGGAGAATCAACAAAAGCAAGAGTTAAGAAACTTTAGCTGGAAAAACAGAACTACTATTCAACCTGGCAATCCCATTAGTGGGGATATGCCCAAAGAAATAGAAATTGTTCTATCATAAAGACACATGCGTATGTATGTTCATTGCAGCACTATTCACATAGCAAAGATGTGGAATCAACCTAAATGCCCATCAATGACAGATTGAATAAAGAAAATGTGGTGTATACACACCATGGAATACTATGAAGCCACGAAAAAAAGAATGAGATCATGTCCTTTGCAGAAACATGGATGGAGCTGGAAGCCATTATCCTCAGCAAACTAACACATGAACAGAAAACGAAACACTACATGTTCTCACTTACAAGTGGGAGCAAAATGATGAGAACACATGGACCCTAAGAGGGAAAAAACACACACTGGGGCCTACCTGAGGGTAGAGAGTGGGAGGAGGGACAGGATCAGGGAAAATAATGGGTACTACGCTTAGTACCTGGGTGATGAAATAATCTGTACAACAAACCCCCGTGACATGCAGTTTACCTGTATAACAAACCTGCACATGTACTCATGAACTTAAAAGTTTAATTAAAAAAAGAAACTAGCTGGAGAAATGAGTAAGAAGGGCTGAACAGAGCATTACATTGTTGATGTTCAACCACTCTGTTGAATGCATATAAAATTTCTTATTTAAATGTGTTTGCATTTAAAAAAAAACCCTTGCTTGTTTCTTCATTATGTTAATTTGTTCCAACTCTACATTTTATAATAGAGCTTTCTTACATTTCCATAAATAGGGATAAATATAAGAAATATTTCTTATATTTCCATATGGATAGCTCAAAGTGTACTTTTTTTTTTCTTCATCCAGCCCAATTTTTCTGAGCTTATGTGTCTTTTAATGCACTCCTTTCTTCTTCATCTCCTGGGTGGGAAGGCATTTCATTTTAACTTTTATCAGTTAGAAGAAATTCACAAAAATAGCTGTAAGAGTCCAATGGAAAATGGAAATATAAGAAATATTAAAATCTATAATTTGCAAAGTAACCACAACTCTCATCTTTAAATGAAAGGGGGAAATTCAAAGGCCCAGTCAAAGCAAAATTTAACGAGTCTTCTGGGTAATACATTCCGAAGAGCCTGTGGAACTGAAATCAAGATGAACCTTCGAAATGCAGGAAGTCTGGTCCTATCCATTTTGCATTCTTGTCTTGGAGCAATCGACTGTAACCTTCAAAGTATAATGAATGAATTGTGTTGCATCACAGAGAGGGTGGGAGTGGAGGGAGGAGGGAAGATTTAGGGGAAATGTCAGACTTGAGTGGGAGCTAAAAGCCTGTGATTGCATTCATTTGCTTCATACAGCTGAGGATGGCAAGCAAATGGAGCTGGGATACACTGAAAGAGATGGAGAATTACATATTTTTTCTCAATTAAATGCTTCTTGTGTTTTCCTTCCTAGCCTTCGATGGTATTTATTTTTCCCTACCTGTATTAAAGCAGCATGACATTCTCCATGGGGGGAAAATGCAGAGTTTCCTTTGGTTGTATGGAAATATTTACTGGCAGCAGACAAGAATATGTTTCTCCAAAAGGAAGGCTGCATTTGTCAAAGATTTGCTTGGATTCTGCCTTCCTTGCTGGGAATAGTTATTTACTCTTAATTAGCCCTAAATACAGTTGAGTGGAGGAAGGACCTTATTTTAAATGACTGACAGTGATTAAAAGGGCAGTTGATGGGCACGAATCAGAGATCATCATCAATAATAAAATCTGACTATAGGAACAACATGTATTTTATGTTCCCATAAACATAGATTTAGTGAAAGTAAGCCCACATAATAGTACTCGTGGCAGAGGCTGAATTGCTCTGAATTTAATTTAGAACAACATAAAAGATCCAGTATCGGCTGTAGGGCACCAGCTTGGGTTTCAGCTTGGGGGAGGCATCTGTTATGAGAACTAAAAGCCATTTCTGCGTTTTGTACCGCATGCTTTCCATTTAGGAAGAACCTCATACATATCTGGGATTCTCTCAAGGTGAGCTCACCTTTCCAGAGGGTCAGCACAGTCAACTTTCTCAGCTACCCCATAGCTCTCTCTTGACCACCTTATCTGTCACACAGATACACACACTCACAACCTTACGGCTAATTTAATCTCTTTTTATTATTTCCTGTCTGTCAACTTAATCTAAGTGAATTATCCTGGACATTTGTTACCCTTGGGCCACTATCTACTGTGGAGATCAAGAAAGGGAAAGATTTACTTCCAGTAGAGATGGGAGGGACACATTGATGGCTTCCATCTCTCCACCCCTTCCTGACTTCCCTGGATCACATAGGGGTGGGGTGGTGGAGGAAGACTACCTCTCATTGCTACACTCACCTGGGCTTGCTTTCCACCACCTTGGGCCTGGGACTGCATTGTAGTGTTTTACTTACATAACTTTTTGAAATCAACACACCCCCATTATCCCCAGGGCACATCCCCAGTGCGCCCAGAGGTTTCACTGATCACATTTACCTGTCAGAACTGTTCCTACCCCGCCCATGACCTCGTGCCCTGGGATAAAGAGTGTAGGAAGTCCCTCTCCATTTCAGTTCCGAAGGGATGCCCACGTTTCCTGTCCCAGGATGAGTGACAGTTCTTTTAGTGGAAACAACCACCACCACCCCCACCCCCGCCCCCAGCTTTATTATGAATGCAAACCTTACCCTTGCAGTTTCTGGCAATCTTGATCTAGAGACAGCAAATGAATCTGCTATTATATAAATCCGCCATTATTTAAATTAGATCTCTAGTCAGGAAAGCTGATCTCATCCCTTACACTCTGCCTGCCTGGAAGAAGGCAGCAGTGTCCTGCATGCTCTTCCATGCTTTGCCAGCCAGAGCTCCCCCAGAAGCAGCTTTCCTGTGATACCTCCCGGGGCACAAAATTTCTGATGCCACCAGGCTGAGGGTTAGCATTTTGCTAAGCTGAATTTTCATACTCAAACAAGGTGGGAACGGAACACAGCTCATTTGTTTTACTTTAGGAAGAATTAAAAGGTAAGATTTCTTTCTGAGACATTTTGCAAACACTGGCAATTTCCATCGATGATTCTCAGTGGTTTCAGTAGTTGACTTGCAGACCTTAGAGGAAAAACAAGGTGACCAGCTGGGTCACACAGATGTATTCAAGTTAACCAGAAGAACCCAAAATGTTACAGCTCCAATGTGGAAGTTTTTATCACAAGAATTGTTAGAGACCCGCTCTTTGCTATTTGCTGGAATAAATCCCTACCCCCAGGCAGCATGTGTGAAGATTTAAGTCAAACCTGCCACCCAGTGCAAAAATAACCCCAGGCCACACTTCCCCAAGAAAATACAGTGATGACAAATAAAATACAATTGCTATTTTGTAGAACAGCTTCCATAAGTCTCTCTTGGTTCTGGGGAAATGAGCAAGATGTTCTTTGTGAAGTTCACACTGATTAGACCAAATGCAGCCAAAGGAAATCTTAGGTCTCTTCCATCTTTCTACACCCAATCTCTGGTGGATAAGGCAGGGCTGCAGATAGACTAAAATATACAATCACTATAATTTCAGGAAGTGAAATATCTGAAATGACCCCTTGGAGAAATTACAAATAGAAATATGTGACTTAATTAAGTGAGAAGCCAATTCTGTGGAGGAAAGGATTGTTTGGCAGTCACTAATGGAAGAAATTTACAGCACTCACTACCTGGTCTCAGCTCACAGGGTGGTTGGCAGAGTGAGGTCCCAAGGGGCCACATGAGGCTGGTGTAGAGATAGGATTGGCTGCTTGTTCTGGTAAAGTAAATTGGTCTAACTCTACAGCTCTCCAAATTGTCAGACTTGAAATCCAAGATGTTCGGGTTCCCTAATGTTCATGATAATGATGTAAAGGAACATCACCCTGTATTAGGAAAATCAGAGTGCTAAACGGCTAGGCCAAGGTATATGACTTAGGGTGTTACCCATTCTTTCTGATGGAAGAGCCCCCCTGAAATCTGTTTTTTTGTTTGTTTATTTGTTTATTTATTCAACAAATGTTACTTGTGAGCTTACTATCCTCCAGACACTATTCTATGCATTGGAGCTACATCAATGAACTAAAGAAGAAAAGGCTCCTTTTGCCCCCATGAAGCTTGTATTTTAGTTGAAAGAGACATATAGTACTGAAGTAGATGTCCAGCAGATTTTGTGTCAATCACTGTGATGGAGGATAAATAAAGCAGGACAAGGAATACAGAGTGATGGTGGCCCAGTGAACAGAGACATTAATAAAGCAAGGAAAACAGCCGTGGGGAAGAGGGTCTAGAAATGGCCATAAAAATGTCCACTATGTCTGTAGGATATCTCTCATCTCCATGCTGTTGCAACAAAGGGAGGAGCTTAGAAACTCCCTGATGATACCAATAAGAAAGTTATTGAGCCCTGAATATGTACCAAGCACTATGCTATGCCATGTATTTTGTCAATCAATCCATTTATTGACACCATAGTCAGAGAAGCCCAGAGAAGTTAGGTAATTTGCTGGAGGTCACACAGACAAGATGTAAGTGCTGGATTTGGGACCTGAACCTCGACTTTCCAGTGAACTCCAAACTTGATAAGAAACAATAACAGTTTTCATTTATTGGGAAACTGCTACGTCCAGGTATTGCATCTTGTGCTTTGCATATATTGAATAGATGTTGGGGTTCATAAGGGAAACCAATGTCACACATATGCCTACTACACTGGAGGTTTCTTTGTGGCTGATAACACACCCTCTCTACCTCTGGCATGCACCAAAGGTTAGAAAGCAAGAGCACCCCTTCCATTAAAATACTCTCAGCCTTATTACACAGTCTGCTCAATGAACCACCAGTGTCCCGATCTACCTCTCCGGCCTCATCCTTCACTAGCCTCTCCTTGGTCACATTGCTCCAACAGCACTGGCCTCCTTGTGGTTCCTTGAATATGCCAAGCACACATCCGCCTCAGGGTCTTTGGACTTGTTATTCCCTTTGCCTGGAACACTTGTCCTGAGATACCCACATAGCTGCTCCTTCACATCATCCAGTTCTCTGCTCAAACGTCATCTTGAAAGGATGCATTTCCTGACCAACAGATGGAAACCAGTGCACACCCTGTGCTTGTCCTGTCACTTTCCACCTCCCTTACTCTGCTTTATTTTTCTGTACAGCTCTTATCACCTCTTGACACGTTTCACATTTGATTTTTGTTGTCTGCCCTTTCCTTGTTTGAAGCTCTGTTTTGTTTACCCGTTTCCCCAGCAACTAGAGAATAAGGCCTGGCATACAAAAGGCATTCAGTAAGCAATTTTTGATAAATTATTAAATCAAGGGAAATGTACCTAATTAGCAAGATCTGTGTATCTTGAAAAACGTTGTCAGGTTAACCGAGAAAAAGATGTAATACTCTTTTACATTCACCATGCTTTTCTAGGCAAGGTGAATATTTTTTCACTGACAGTACAACATAATTCCATTGAGACAAATGTAATAGGGAGCCATTTCTCTGGACTCCTATCATCAGAGAGGCATTGCAAGGTGGAAGCCAGTGGTGTTCAGAGACAAGGAGCTTTCACCCCAACACAGTCCTGGGTGTTTTATTTAGATGACATTGAGGGAAGACTGATCAAAGGGTATGAAAAACTTTACATGTTCACAAACATGTTCCTGTTGCTTTCTACAAGTTAGGAGGCTACCTTAGTCATCCAGGAAAAAGATGTTGGTGTCTCAGATTAAGGTGATAATGAAAAAAATAAAGAGAATGTATTTGAAGCGTATTTTGTAGATAGAACCCAGGTTTACTGATGAATTGGAGGGAAGGAACAGAGGGAAATAGAAAATACAAAGTCAATTCTCAGGATTTTGGCTTCATCATGGTAGTTCCTGAAACGTATAAGACTAGAGGATGATAGGGGAAATCTACAGTTACCTTTTTTACGTTTGATACGTTTGAAAAACCTGTCAGTTGTAAGTGGAGACATCAAAGCTTAGGGTAAATCTTTGAAACTGGAATAAATTTTGGACTCATTAGGACAAATATAATATTTAAGCCCTATGAATGGCTGCAGCCCCAAAATGGAGCTTTGATATGCAGCCTTCCAAAGCTAGGTCACAAAATGACTTAGCATGAGTTGATCTCAATCCTCTCTCTCTCTCTCTCTTTCTCTCTCTCTCTCTCTCTCTCTCTCTCTCTCTCTCTCTCTGTCTCTTTCTTTGTCAGGGCTCACGCTTGAAACCCTGTCATCACATCTTGAGGAAGCCCAGGTGTATTAGTCTGTTCTCATGCTGCTGCAAAGAACTGCCTGAGGCTGGGTAATTTATAAAGGAAAGAGGTTTAGTTGACTCACAGTTCCACATGGCTGGGGAGGCCTCACGAAACTTACAATCATGGTAATCTTTACATGGCAGCAGGGAAGAGAAATGCCGAACAAAGGGAGAAAGCCCCTATAAAACCATCAGATCTCGTGAGAACTCACTCACTATCATAAGAAGAGCAGCATGAGGGTAACCGTCCCCATGATTCAGTTACCTCCCATCAGTTCCCTCCCACAACAAGTGGGGATTATGGAAACTACAATTCAAGATGAGATTTGGGTGGGGACACATGGAGAGGCTCTCTGTGGATATTCCGACTGAGGTTTTGGCTTACAGTGAGCGTCGACTACTCCAGTTCCCAGTCTTTGAATCTTCCAGAGGAGGCCCCAGACATGGCAAGGAGGTAGGACATCCCTCTTCTGTCCTGTTTGAATTCCTGACTCACAGAATTAGTGGGCATAAGAAATGGTCGTTTTACACCACTGAATTTTAGTTTAATTTTTTACACACATAGTTGCTGGCACTTCTCTTTTGGGGCATGCTCCTTCATTTTCTTGAGCTAACATGTAAAAAGTCTGACTACAGTGAAACTGCCATACTGGACATTTCACATGGAGACCACATAGAGCTATAGAAAGATGCTGGAAGAGCCTCTGCTGTCGGAGTCCGATGTGTTTTGAGCTTCTCAGACTCTACTGCCAGACATGGGAATGGGTGAGCCTTCAGATGATTCTTGTCTACAGCCTCAAGCCACCCAGATGGTTCTACTGAATCCTGTCCAGTGAGAGGATTTGTGAGCTGTTATTGTTTTAAGCCACAAAGTTAGCGTGCTTTGATATGCAGCATTAGATAATTGCAACAGTGAACTTATCAAGGAAATGTAGCAATTAGCATGAGCTGCAGTAGGGGAAGAGTGAGTGAGAGGTGGGCAAATGAAAACAATGTGTAGTCACCTCTTTCAAGAGATTGAGTTGGAAATGGAAATCAATAACTGTGGTGGCAGTACGAGAAAGGAGGACATAATTTTTTTCTAACATGGGAGATACTGAAGCATGTTTGCAGGATGTTGCAAATAATTCTGCGGAGAAGCAGATATTGATTTACAAGAGCAAAAGAATAGATCAAATGAACAAAGTCTTCGAGAAGCTTTAAGACTTCTTGAGAAGCAATAGTCATGAAATTGACCTCCCCTTACACTAGGTGAGAAGGAAAGGAAGATGGGTGTGTGTGGAGGTTTATAGATTTGTTGGTGATAAGGTGATGGTTTCCATCTGTGCTAGTCTTCTTGAGCTGCCGTAACAAAATACTATAGACTTGGTAGCAGAAATAAGAGATATTAATTTTCTCCCAGTTGTGGAGACAGGAAGTCCAAACCAAGATGCCAGTGGCATTGATGTCTGGCAAGGGCTATCTCCTTGGGTTGCAGATGACTGCCTTCTTGCTTTGTCTTCACATGATAGAGTGAACACTCTGGGATCTCTTCCTCTTCTTATAAGAGCACCAGTCCCATTGACTTAGGGTCCCACCCTAATGACCCCATGTAACCTTAACTACTTTCTAAGGGCCCCATCTCCAACTATAGTCACCCTGGAGGTGGGGGTGAGGGTATTCAACATATCAATTTTGGAGGAACACAGTTCAGTCCAGCACCATTCAATAGTTTCTACCTTCTTAATGAAGAATAGGGCAATATTGTTGCTGTTATTTAAGGGGGCTGGAGGGTTGATGTGAGGAGAGATGGGGTGGTTGAAATTATTATCTTAAAATGTAGCAATGTGGCATAAATCCTGGACTATGTTGAGTGTGTTGAGTGCACAGTAGAGGTTGGCCAGCTCAGCCAACCTGCCTTACTAAGAGGCATCATAGAGTCACATGGCAAAGAGTATGGATATATCCTGTGTTACTGGGAGAGAGTGAAGCGTTTGGAACAGTCATACAATCTACCACAAATACTTAGAGCTCCATGGGCTTGGTTAGGGTAATATTTTCTCAGAGAGTGAATTCATCCTTTTCTTCGTTGGTTGATTCTCCTACTTGTTGCAACTTCCTCGGGGGAATCAACTCTCCTTGGTAAGAGCAAAAAGCATCCAGTTGGCAGTGTTAAAAGAAGCAAAAACTGGGCAAAACCAGGTTCAGAGTCTTCCCTGGAAGGTACATCAGAGATGTACATCAGAGACAGGGGCATGGCATCTAAGGGTGTTTAGAAGATAGTAGTTGTAATAATGGACTGTGTAATAGAGACTAAGAAAGGAAGGCAAAATAATAACAAAGTTATGGGGTCCTTGGATTGGTGGTCTTGATGAGGCTCAAAATACATTGCAGTGGAAGTTCTAGAAGGTCTAGAAAAATCTGACCTTCACAGTTTGATAAGATTTAGGCAAAATGTGTTGGAAGGGTGGAAAGTGTTAGCTAAAGAGTGCTGGATACTGTGTAAGATAGCTACTAGGGATGACAGAGTCCAAGGACTGTTGCTGGTGAAGAAAACCTGAGTACTTAGAAATACACTTGTTGGGATCAATGACGAAAGATGACCCAAAAGTTCAGAAAGGAATAGAGACTCTTCAGTCTATTTTAAGAGCAGATTGTATTACCTTAGACATAAAACTTTTCCTATAAGAAAAATGGAACTGAAAAATCCTTTGAAAAGTTCCTCCTGAGAATTTTCATTTCCAAGTACTATAAAAAATGATTGCAGTGTCTCTTATATTAAGGTTAATACTGATGTTAAATGTGAAATATATGAAAACCTGTTGGAAGTCTCTGAAACGGAACTAATACACCTGTAGCTAGCTTACATAATGAGTCTCCCTTTGTTTTGTGGTATTTGGCCTCAGATAAATTGCTGATCTTAGCCCCTGCTCTGTTGCCTTCTACTTGCTGAGTCTTTGCCCATATAGCTTGATGAATCTTGTGGAGACAAACATAATGCCTGCCACTGCTGTAACTGACCTGGGGCTGGGAGTGCTCGTTTCAGCACTGAACACATTTTCTCATTTTTTCTGTTGTTCTTTTTGTCTCTAGTTTTGGAGGTGTTGGAGGTTATGATTACAAACCTTGAAACATTCCCTGCATTGGGAGATGAATTGAAACATGGTTGTTCTGTTGAGATACCCTCTGGAAGAACCATACACACATACCCGTTTATCAGTAAATGTGACTGGTGAACTGTGTGCCCTAGAGTGTTTCTAGAAGAATCAGCAAAATGAATATAACCAACACACCAGGTGGTATTTCATAAAGATAATTTATGTCTAAACCAAAGGTAAAAGGAGATTATAGAGCTCATTTTTTTCTTTTATTCCCTTTCTCCTCTCTCCATCCTATCATCCCAGCACTCACATCATTAAACCACAAAGAATTTACTTCTCCCAGCCTTCAAAATTAATAAAGTACCCCACCTCTAGAATCTAGACATAGCCACTGTCCAGCAGAACTTTGTGATGACAGAAATGGTCCATATCTGTGCTGTCTAATATGGTGGCCTCTAGCCACATGTGGCTATTGAGAACTTGAATTTTTATTTTGTCTGATTGTGAATAATTCAAATTTAAATAGCCAGACGTGATAATGACTACCTTATTGATCAGTGCAACTAATCAGTTCAATTTACTGAGTACCTGCCTTATGCAAAAGAGTGTAAGAGAAAAATGGGAAAGACACAGAGCTTTTCTTCTGAAGAAACATCCTTGATGCTGGTCCATCAGGCAGCATTTCTAAAGCAGACAAACTCCCTGGAACAGAACAAGAAGGATAGCTTACCCCCTAGCCATCCTAGAGGTGAAAAATCTGACTCTCATAGTTTGATGTAGGATTTAGGCAAAATGGGTGTGTAACACAACATAACTAAGCTATAGCAACTTTGCTTGATATATAAGGCACGATTATCAGAAATATCACTGAAAATGTTCCAACAACTGTCTTAATCAAGTTTTTATGGTATAAAAACACAACTCCAATATTTGTGGTTTACAATAACATACATATATTATTCTTACCCATAAGTCTGCAGATTAGCTGGGTAGCTCTGCTTCTGACTACAGGTTGGGCTTAAATCGGTTGCATGTATCTGTCACCCTGGGAAGCTCTCCTGGAATATGGTACAAGAGGGCAAGCCAAACAAAACAAATACACTGAAAGTTCTGTTCATGGTATTTGCACTAACATTTCATTGGCCAAAGCAAGTAACATGGCCAACATGAAAATCAGTGAGGCAGGAAGGTTTTCCCAACCTGCCTTACTAAGAGGCATCATAGAGTCACATGGCAAAGAGTACGGATATATCCTGTGTTACTGGGAGAGAGTGAAGTGTTTGGAACAGTCATACAATCTACCACAAATACTTAGAGCTCCATGGGCTTGGTTAGGGTAATATTTTCTCAGAGAGTGAATTCATCCTTTTCTTCGTTGGTTGATTCTCCTACTTGTTGCAACTTCCTCGGGGGAATCAACTCTCCTTGGTAAGAGCAAAAAGCAGACAGAGCACCGAAGGTATCTAGTTGGCTCAGTAACCCAAGGCAAGTCAGAAGCCATGATACCAGGAGAACACGCCTGGGGAATCCTGGGATCTCCTTCCATGCAACAGTGTCCACTACAGAGAATAGGTGAGTTACTGGGGATTTGCCAGAACTCTCAGTTTATTGGCACTGACTACAACTGCATAAGAAGAAGACATAACAAGTTAGTAGTATACAGGGTGTTTGTAAGTTTGCAGGCTCAATATAATCTTTAAATTTGAAATCCAAGTCCACCCCCTTGTGATCTCTTTCTCTGTCAGTTCCCCAACACTTCCCTAGATCATCTCCCAAGGCAGAACTAGTAGACGGTACATTGCTCTTCTTCTAATGACTGCTTTCTTCATTTGCACGTGGGTTTTTAAATCATTTACCCATTCATCCATTTATCCCTTCAACAAATATTGATTGAGCATTGACTCTGCTGGGAAATGTTTTTTTTTTTTTTTTTTTTTTTTTTTTTTTTTTTTTTTTTTTGAGACGGAGTCTCGCTCTGTCGCCCAGGCTGGAGTGCAGTGGCCGGATCTCCGCTCACTGCAAGCTCCGCCTCCCGGGTTTACGCCATTCTCCTGCCTCAGCCTCCCGAGTAGCTGGGACTACAGGCGCCCGCCACCACGCCCGGCTAGTTTTTTGTATTTTTTAGTAGAGACGGGGTTTCACTGTGTTAGCCAGGTTGTTCTCGATCTCCTGACCTCGTGATCCGCCCGTCTCGGCCTCCCAAAGTGCTGGGATTACAGGCTTGAGCCACCGCGCCCTGCCGGGAAATGTTTTAAGCTCTATGCATACTGCTGTGAACAAAAGAGAAAGATGTGTCTTTCTGATGAGAAATGAAACTAATAGGCAATGGAACAAGTAAATACATAACACAATGTTTTAAAAAGATGAAGTGCTTGAGAATGACTGGGGTGCTGTCTATCTTACACATGGTGGTTGGGGAAGTTAACTCTGAGGATATGACCTTGGCGAAAAGGCCTGAATAAGTGAGGAATGAAGAAAATAATAGCAAAGTGTTCCAGGCAAAGGGAGCATTGATGACCCAGGGATATGCGAAGCATGTTTAAGAAGGAGCATGAAGAACAGTGTGGCTGGAACAGAAGGAGGTGGGGAGAGAGAGCAGGAAGTACTTAGACCAGATAGGGATTGGGGGCTTTGTAGGCTGGGAAGTCACTGGAATATTCTGAGCAGGGGAGCAACATGAACGTAACTTGAGTGAGAAGGCATGCCGTTCTGGAGCATACTGGCATGGTGTCTGCCTACTTCCACGGCAAACCCACTTCTGTTCTGTCAAGCTGTCCTCCAACTGTGCACTTGCTTCGTCTTGACTCATCATTTCTTATGATTCCAAGAACTTAAGCAGTCTGTACTCTCCCCTTCTCCATCTCACATGTCTTCCAGGATCCTCTTTGTATTCACTGTCCCTTGATATTTCTGTTAGCTCAACCTAATACATTTCCCACATCTGACCCATTAAGATGGAAATCTGATCAATCCATTAGGCTTATGTCACTCACTGCAAACATGCTAATTGTACGCTTGCTGTGTGCGAGGTTTTGAACAAGGAAATAAGAAGGCTCAAATGTGAATTGAAATGGATCTGGCAGTTCAGGAATTTCAGTGTAATATGGGGTTTCCCGTATTGTTTTAAGTATAAAGACCTCCATTACCATTAAAAATTCTCCATCTCCTGCCTAATAATACTATATGATCTATAATATTCATTCATTGAAGAACTACATAATGACAAGAAGTTCTTATGCATTTATTTTTAATAAAGTAGAGTTTCACTCTTGTCGCCAAAGCTGGAGTGCAATGGTGTAATCTCGGCTCACCACAACCTCTGCTTCCCAGATTCAAGCGATTCTCCTGCCTCAGTCTCCCAAGTAGCTGGGATTACAGGTGCCCGCCACCATGCCTGGCTAATTTTTGTGTTTTTAGTAGAGATGGGGTTTCACCATGTTGGCCAGGCTGGTCTCAAACTCCTGACCTCAGGTGATCCACCCGCCTCGGCCTCCCAAAGTTCTGGGATTACAGGAGTGAGCCACCGTGCCTGGCCAAGAAGTTCTGATACATTTTCTAACACTCTTTATGCATTTATTTTGTATTAACACAATGGCTTCTCACCTAATAGTAAACACGTTTCTGATACAAGTTACCTATTCAGTACAATGTGAGCTGTGAGTGTGGATTTTCAATACTTTGTGATAATTTCATCTCACATGACACCAGTGGAACTGAAAAGTACCAAACCCGGAACAGAACCCAGCTGGCCCCCAGCTCCTTTACTCTGACAATAGGGGCAAAGCTCAATATGCAGAAATGTTGAGCTCTGGGGATGCCCCAGAATAAATGCATGGCCTCACATGAGTCAGCATGAGAGTGGCCCATGAGCAACTGTGCTCCTGAATCAATTCCAGAAAGCAGGGGCAGGCCTGGCTACATAATTTGCAGGTCCCAGTGCAAAATGAAAATGCCATCCCCTTTCTTCAAATACTTATTAAGGATTTCAAGACAGTGACAACTGAACATGAAAACAAGTTAAAAGAGTCTACGCACAGGGCCCGGGGTGACTGGTGAAACCAGCCCTGCATGGGAGCCTACTATAAACTAACACGTCTGCGCACACTAACGCAACACAAGCCATTTCCATTCAGCAGCAGCAAATAAAATGGCGGCACCTACCATGTGCCAGGCATTTCTCTAAGTGCTTTGTGTGTAATATCACATTTAACTTGTGAAATAAGTACTCTTCTTATTCCCATTTTGCAAATAAGGAAACTAAGGCACAGATAGATTTAGCAAATTGCCGAGATTATATATCTAGTGAAACAGAGAACCAGGATTCGAACCCACAGAGTCTGGCTGCAGAATGTAGACCTGTAACTCCTAATGTGATCCTGTTTCCCTAATGTTGCTTGGCTTGTTTTGAGGATTAAATGAGAAAATATAGGCGAAAGTGTTTGTTACTTTCATGTTAGACATATTGAGCATCTACTATGTATCAGGTATTGTTCTGAACCTATTTTAGCTCATTTAATTTTCCAGTCATATGGATATGTATAATTATTAATGTAGAGGTAATTACGGAATAGAGAGACACTAAGTAAATTGCCCCAAAACACACAGCAAGCGAGATATTGAGCCAGGGTTTGAAATATGAAAGTAAGTAGAAAATAAGTAACAAAAAATGAGAACATTCATTGTTATGCAGTTATAGGTATTATATAGTTACTATGCAATCATAAGAAATGTTGTGTTTTCTTGTAGGAGGGTTCTGAAAGCATTATCTTTAAAAAATTTCCTTTAGGGTGGAAAGAGAATGAAAGAGTATAGTTAGAATCAGAAGACACAATAACAGTAGGCTGTGGTGTCCACATTTGATGGAAAAACAAGGAGCCCTTATATTTTCTGGGTAATTCATGTCTTACTTTTTTTTATGATGTTAAAATTGATTCTCTAGTAGAATGTAAATAAGGAGGCTTTCCTTTTTCTCAATTTTCCTCCATTTTCTTACTAATTAAACTTGTCATAAGGGTAATGATTAATCTTTCTCAACCACCGACTACCCTGCCCCCATCTGTGCTGAGCAGAATTTCCACACCGTTTGAAATGCTTGCTCTCTGGTGCTGTAAAGAAACAGCACTTGAACATAAGTTTAATTTATTTAGTAAGCTACTTTTACTTCCTGCAGAAAGGGTACACTCGCCAGCAGTTTTGCCAGCAGAGTACACCGAACAAAGAAGACAGGGTCGTTTATAACCTGATGCCTCTACCTTACTGCTGTGTCCAGTTTCCATTGGCTGGAACGGGACCTCACATTCTGTATTCGTCCTGATTGGCTGGCAACTTAGAACTTTTTAAAAGCGGCAAAGGTAGAGGAGAACAAAGGAAGGAGGGAATAACTTGTGGAATGCTGAGAAAGATAAAAACACTTTTAAATAAGGAAGAGGAACAGGCTATAACCTAATGCTTTCTTGGACCAGTATAAGCATGCCAGGGCAAATATTTAGGCTAAATTGTGAGAGCTAAGAACCCAAAGTACATTGATTTCTTTATTATGGCTAGCAGATATTTAAGAATATTAGCATAGGTCTTTGAATAAATTTTGCTTTTAAGAGAAGTTACTGTTTATTCCTAATTAGACGGGGAGGAAGGTCTTTGAAGAGGAACCTCTATTTTACATTTTACAACACTGTGCAAAGATTACCCTTCAAAGGAAGAGCCTGGGCCAAAATTGTGCGTGTACAGAGACAGCGAGTTCATGGGTAAAAAGATTGTCTCCTCGTGAAAACTCAGAGTACAAATCTTTTCTGTCTCTTGCCGCAAAGTGTGCACTATTTAATTTACCAAGACACAGACCAGAAATCAAACCCCCAGTGGATGTTTTCACTTTTATTGCCTATTAGTGAGCTTCGGTGAGCTGTTGAACATTAGCCATTACAGATAATGAAATCACCTTTTTCTCGTACCAGGAGTTGATCTCAAGCTAGTCTTTATGTTATTCCCAGCTTCCTGTGAACCTCATCACAGTGATTGTGTGTATTCAGGAAAGAGTGTTTGAAAACCTGTTAGTGCCTTGTGGGAGAAGCAGAGGAATCAAAGCTTCAGGTTTCTGGAAATTTGTGATGGAAAAAAGACGTGTACCCTTGGACACCTGATAAACACCATGGGAAGTACAAGGACGGGGTCTAGGAGAGAAATCCCTTTCACTAGAGGTTTCAAAATGGAGAGAAGGGGCTGTGAGCTGATCCATGCATCCACTAAGAGACCTAATGTCTTACGTGCCTTCTGCACTTTTTGAAATTTTCCCAGATCTTTCTCATTCAATGTAAAGCCCATCTAAGCATTTTCATATCAGATTCCATCCATGCTCAGGAATCGCTTGTAATCGTGAGGTATTTTACCGAACTTTCCCATGATTCAGCTTACAGGAAGAGAAGGAGAAATCAAAGATCACAGAAAGACTTACAATTTTAATTGCCAGGTCTCAGGCACTGTAGCATTTAAACGCTCCTGGTGACTATGGTAGCTTACCTCCAAGCTGGCTGCCATCAATGACTTTCTTCCATGTGACCCATGCAATTCTTCCATTGAGAGGTTGAGTCTGTTTCTCCCCTTCCCTTGAATCTGGGCTGGTGTGACCAATGGAATGTGGCAGAAGTGGTGTTCTGGGAATTTCAAGCCTAGTTCAAAAGAAATCTTGCATCTCTTGCCTAATTCTCCTGGAACACTCTGGGAGCTCTGAGCTACCTACTGTGTAAGAACTCCAGCTACCATGAGGTTGTCATGCTGGAAAAGCCATCTCTAGACACCACAATAATGGTTCAGCTGAGCCCAGTGTCCCAGGCATCCCAAACAAGCCTCTGGACATGGGATTTTATCTCGGTACTTCCAGACCAGTCCATCTGTCAGTTGAATAAGTCAGAGTGAACTTAGACACGATGTGGAGCAGGCCACACACCCCTGTAAGACTCAATTGAATTTTCCATTGATAAAAAGTATGAAATACAATAAAATGGAGGTTGCTTCAACTCACTATGTTTTAAGGTAATTTATTACAAAACAGTGAAGACTGGATCGGTGACCAATCAGATCTCTAAGAAAATATTGGCTTCACTGTATGTTTATAAAACAGAACAGACTTCATGTAATGTCATGTAATGGATCCCCATATTTCACAGATAAGAAAACTGAGGTTTAAAGAGCCAGGCAGTCATCCAGGATTCCCTCTTTCTCTTTCATGACTTTCTTCTTTAATTAACCTTGGCTGTTCTTAGAATAAATTAGAAAAGTTATTAACGCTATTCTTGAATCCATCAATAATGTAAACAAATCTGAAATGGCTGGGAAGAGCAAATATGAAGAAATGGAAAAGATCTACCTAATTTGCCTCGTAGCCCCAGTAGGGCCCAACACAATTTTAGGTACTCAATGAATTATCATTGAATAAACAAACAAAACAGTGAATGAGTAAATAAGTGAAACATCTTTTCTAAGTAAATTGAGAGTTTTGCAACTAAGTAGTTCAGTGTGTGATTCACTGTATCTACTCTATTTTTCACAGTTAATTCATCTGACCCTTGGCCTTTTGACAGATGACCCCCTGGAGTGGCAACTAGTAAACAAATATTTGTCTCAGAATCCATGACTCTGTGGCATGGCTTTCTGAAGACCAGAAGGCCTGTGCCTGCCAGAACTCCATCTCTTACAAAGAAAATGGCTGTTCCTGGAAGCCGCCCTTCTCCATATTATGTACCATATTTGCTTTTCGGTGCTGCCTCTTCCCTGGAGGTCCTGCTGGCCACATGACAATTCAGACAAGCAATGGCTCACTTTTTTCCTGTGAGTAAATTCATTCTTCATGATTGTTTTGTACCACTTTGGAGTACAGTTATTTGGACAGAAGAGCTGAAAGTGACCAATGAGGGAAGCATATGGTATTTGTTTGTGTCATATTTGTGTGTATTCAACACGGAGGCCTGAAAATGACAAGAGTCCTGCTTATGGGGAACTTACATTCCCAGTAAAGAACAAACTACTTTTATATTCTCTGTTTCTCCAAGTCAGTTGGTCCTTTGGAGATTGAACAGCACATATTTAAAAAAAAAGCACACAACATCACTCACTGGTCATTAAGCTAGGAGAGCCCTTCTCCCAAGTCAACATCAAAGCTCATGTTTATTGATATCACAAATCATAATACAGTGAAACTTCAGAATGGCAGTGCCCATAGCCTAGGGCAGGAAGTTGAATTTAGGAACTGGGAGGCAAATAGTTCTTTCGGTAGATTTTGTTGATTGGGGTATCCTGCAGAAAGACACCCTTGACCTTTTGACCTTTGACCCCCTGGGAGCACTGAGTCTGCAGCTGCTGCATCTCCTGGGCTCTCCCCCAAGAAGCAGAACTCTGAAGGTCCCTTGTGAACAGACAATGTGCTCTTATCCAAGAGGGATGGGACTGCCTCTTTTCAGGGAAACAGTCCAGGGCCCCTGTCTTTCAGGGAAATTACTGAATCATAGCCAAACTACAAAAATCAACTGCTAGAATAGCCTCAGAAAAATCTTTTTTTAAAAAAATAAGTAAATGTAATTCAAGAGACATTGGAGTTTTTAGAGCCCAGCTCCCATTTCTGCCAAGACATCCATTGCCAATAGAAGACCTGGGAGGTACCAGTGCTGTTATTCTGAGGTAAGGCAGCTCACCAGCTGGGCCTTTCAGGGGCCAGTTGCACACCAGGCCCCCAGTGCCAACCAGTGAAAACCATTCTTCATCCTTCAGGCAAGTAAATATTCACCAAAAGCAGGACTAGATGCCAGACATTGTGCTATGCGCTGGGGAATAGAGTTTGCATAAAGAAGACACATGGTTCCTGCCCTCATAGTACTTACAGTCAGTCTTTTGGAAGAGAGAAATATTAATCACACAATCCCATAAACAACATATAGTTGTAACTGTGGTAAGTGTTAAAAAGACACTAAATGATCAACTGTAAAAAGGGGATTTGACCAGTCAGTGAGGTCAAGTGAGTCAGCTTGGAGTAAGAGAAGTTTGAGCTGAGCTTTCAGATAAGCTGAATAGTGTTTAACTAAATGATAAGTGGAGGGGTTAGTATTCCAGCCAGACAAACAGCATATGCAAAGGCCCTGCAACAGACAGAACATGGGAGGGATGAAAGTTTGAGGGATAGAAGATGACCAGAAAGGCTGATGTGGAATAGTAGATATGGAGATGACCATGTAGAACCCTCTAAATCACACTAATCAGTCCCGTCTTTATGACTTCAAGTTAGGGGAAGTAGCATACATGACATAGTCAGATTGGGGTTTGAAAAACCAGGTGACTTGCTTACTGAACTCAGTGGAGCAGCTGGTATCAGCTGACCATGAAGAAGTTGAGCCCCATGCTTTGACCACAGGCATCAATTTCCAGCCACAAAGAACCTTGTAGGACTCAAGTACCTACTGTGTCTCCCTTGTCTTCCATTACTTCCTGATCCTTCTCTTTCTTCCCCACTCCCAAACCCTTTTGTCTAAACCAGTATGCTGATCAGCCAGCTCCTTCTAATCCTATCACTTCCCCAAAGGTTCCCTCTGGCTTCTTGCTTGTAAGTGAAGCCTGGGTGTCCTTTGAGGACACAGTTTCCAATGTGACTGCCTCAGGCTGATGTCCTTTTATCTCTTCCAGCCCCACATATCACAAGTGCAGGAAGGGAGGATGGAACTCTTCCTTACCTGCAAATGCTACTACTTCCAGCTGCTTGTTCCCAGTTCCTTCTTGTTCAATCCACTCTTCCTTTGAAATGCAAATAATCTTGCTTAAGCATGTTTTCCCTTCACCAGGGAGTCAACTACCAAGCTCTTAAAGCCAAGAGCAGGTGTCAGATTGTGTCAGCAGCAGACACCCTTTCAATGCCACCCTGTATCATTTCTTAGTGCTTGTTCAAATAGCCCCACTGGGGCCATTCTTTGACCACATTGTGACTGCTAAGCCATTGGTGCCACCTTTCTTTCTCCCTAGGTCTCTGCCTCTGCCAGTCTTCACTGTGCTCTTTATCCAGATTGGATTTCATGATCCATCTCTGTGGGCAGGACATTGAATTAGATGCTTCCAGGGAGGCATCAAGTCATAGTATGAGACAAAAAGAGTGAGACAGACAACATTGTAGGACTCTTCAAGAACTGATTACATGACTTTTAAAGTCCCACATACCCTCCAAGGAAGAACTGAAAATGAGAAGAGAAGATTGTGTAGGGTGGCTTTTTGGAAGGAGCAGTTGCTATGCTGAGTACCCCCACTCTAGACAGGGTGCAGGAATGTTACCTTCATCACCTTAAGCCTAGTGAGGGGTGCTTCTACAATGCCATGAAGAGAACTTGAAGTGTATTTCTTGCCATTGGAAAATATAGAAGATAGTAACTGTATTACTTATAGGAAAACTAAAGGAAGCAAGGAAGAGGGCTGCATTTGGAAAAGAATAGCACTCCCCTTCAATGGCACCATGCTAGGATCAGACTACACTTCTGGAGCATTTTAGCACAAAAGCACTCATCTGGTGAGTTTTCTGTGGGTTGAATATGAGTCATGGAAGTGAAATAGGAGCACCAGAGCCATTTATCACCTGCTGTATTAGTTCATTTTCACACTGTTGATAAAGACATACCTGATACAGTTTAGTTCTGTGTCCCCACCCAAATCTCATCTTGTAGCTCCCATAATTCCCATGTGTCATGAAAGGGACTCAGTGGGAGATGATTGGATCATGGGAGCAGGCCTTTCCCATGCTGTTCTTATGATGGTGAATGGGTCTCATGAGATCTGATGGTTTTAATAATGAGAGTTTCTTTGCACAAGCTCTCTCTTTGCCTGCTGCCATCCATGTAAGACGTGACTTGCTCCTCCTTGCCTTCTGCGATGATTGTGAGGCTTCCCCAGCCACGTGACCTCTACCTCTTTACTGATCCTGTTCACATAGGTGCAAAGGTCTCCCAACCTACAAAAGCAAACTAAGAGAAAAATAGACCCCATGGAGATGTTTCCCTGATTCTTCCAACTCACACTCAAACTTTGCCACAGTGACGTCTATACACTCTTGTCTTCACAAGCTTACTTCCCATTCTCTCCACACCTACTTACAGCCCGGTTTTCAGAGAAACCAAGCCACCCAACTACTCTCTAATGAGTTTAAGGTGAATGAGCCCTATAAACATTGGCCTCTCATTGACTTTTGATATATTGACACTCCTTCCTTTCTTCTTTCATTCAGCAAAGATTTATGGAAGATCTGCTATGTGTATGGCAGTATGCTGGGTGCCAGGGATATAGCTATTGTTCTTAGGGAGCTTAAATTCTTGAAACCTTCTCTTCCTTGATAAAAGTGTCATCACAATCTCCTGGTCTTTATACTATTTCTCTGGCCATTCCTCACATCCCTTGCTGATTAATTCTACTCCTTTCAACCTTCAAATGTTGTGTTGCCTGCAGAGGATCACTGCTGGGCCATCTTCTTTTCACCTTTACATTGTCCTTGGGCATCAACTTATATGCCAGCAAACCTCATTTATATGCCCAGGTCAGACCTCTCTAGCGAGTTCTGGATGTTTGTATTCAACTGCCTACTCTACATGTTGTGGGCTGGTCCATCAGCACATCTTCTCCACACTTTCTAAACTGCTCCTGTCATCTTCCCATAACTCTGCTCCTCCTACAGTGGTTCTTGTTTCAGTAAATGACATCCCCAGTCAATTCTTGTGGTTGCTCCATGACAACCTGTATTACCAAGTGGATGCTGTCATGATGTGCACGCCACAGCTTTCTCCACATGCAGTTACCAAGCCCTGTTTATTTGATTCCTAAAGTCCTTCTACATCTCCACATTTCTGCTGCCATCAGCCTGGTCCAAACCACCATCATTTTTCACCCAACCCATTGCATGGCAGTCAGAGCTCTCTTCCTTTGTCTCACAGTAGGGTGAGGGTAGAAGGGAAAACAATGTCTCTAGCTAAACTTTCAGGAAAGGCGACACTTGGGGCATTAACTTATGGTTCCTCCAGCCAGACATGTCCACAGGGGGACACTTTGCCTATAATATAGCTCCTGACAGAGGTGTGTGTTGTACTTGCCCATGACTGTTTCTTCCTCTATTCTGGACATCACCTTGGCCTTTATTTTAGAGGCAAACACACAGAGGGACCCAGGGTAAGTCTGAGTCATTCTTCACTCAAGGAGTTCAGTGGTAACTCCAAAGATAGCTGACAGTGGGGAAGGCTGGAATGCTGAGTGCTGAGTTATTCTCCTATCCCAGGCACCTCACCCCCTTAGCCCAATCAAAGAGCCAGGGCACTCCCCACCCAGACTTCAGAGTGTTGTCCCAAATATACCCTCTAACATTATTCTTCCTTCTCCATCTGCCTTTCTGCTTTCACCTTTTTCTTTTTTTTCCTGAAATCTCTGCCTCTCCACTTTCCTGGGTACGCTGTCTTCCCTCAGAAGTCAGTGAGTCCCAGGTCTCTGTGTGGGTCTGTTTTTGAAATTTCCAGGGTCTGCAGAAAGTCAAGGCCATTGTCTTTTCTGTTGCTGGGGTAGGGAAAGGTCAGGTTCAGGTCCTTAGAGTTGGGGAGGAAAAACATCTGGATTACATTTTGTAGCTTTCTCCATAAATCTATAAAACAAACAAAAACCCAAAAATAAGCCATAAAGAAAGCATTTTGCCCAATGAAGATTAATGTCATTCCTTAAAACCTTACTGACTTATCTATTTATATTTCTCCTTTGAGTATAAGTTTTTCCTATATTCCCCAAACCCTTCCACTCAGGGTCTGCCTTCTCCTTGGGTGAATCTTCTCCCCTTTCTTCAAGCCTCAGTCTAAAATCTGTTCCTTCCTGTTTCCTAAGGGCCCCCTTGTTGACCAGATTCACAGCACTCTCTCTGCAGTCCTCTTTCACAGCACAAATAAACACTGTAAGGAAATTATCACTGAGTGACTATTTAACACACGTCTCCTCATTTGGATTGTAATCTCCAAGGGCAGAGCCTCTGTCTCCCTCTGCACTGTATATCCACATCTGCACACAGTAGTCTCAGTTAACTATTAAATGCCTACTAGATAACCAGGCATTTTAAATAAACTACAGTCATTCATTCATTCCTCACAACATTTCTGTAAGATGAGTACCTTACAGAGGTAGGAAGAAAAGTGAGGGAAAGAGAAAAGTAATTTGTCCATATGCATAGCCAAGTAATTTGCCCTAATAATGTACAGGGTGGGTACAGGATCTCAATCCAGGAAGTCTGAACAAAAAGTTATAGACTATATATGAAATATACCTATAGATCAGTTTAAAAACTTCAGTTTCTTTAAAAAAATTTAATTGACACAAAATAATTATAAATATTTATGGGGCACATAGTGACATTGCAATACATGTAATGTATAGTGATCATATCAGGGTAATTAGCATATCCATCATCTCAAATGACTCAGTTTCTTGATGACAGAATAAAATTGATATTAGGAAGAACAGAGAGGAAGTCCAGTTATAAAGTTCTTAAATGGGTGGCTGAAATGGGGTATTGTCCCATTTCTGTCTGATTTCTAGATAAATTATAAAATTTTGAAACAAGCTTTCTCTTAAAGTATGGACATCCCCTACCTGACCCCTCACTCATCAGATTTAAGGTTTGGTTTTAATTTTCTGTTGTGTTCTATTACTGTGGAAGAAGCTAACTTAATAATTTGCTAATATAGAAACTTACTTCCATATGGGACAGAGAGGGGCTTTTCTCAGTGATTATATGGGCAATGTTTTAAACTCTTAATTGTAATCAACTTTTGTTATACTTCAGAAATCCTCCAGCAAACATCTCTGTATGATTCTCTAGGATGAGAAGATGGTATGAATTGATGTCCTGGCTATCAGGAAGTTAAGGATTTAGGACACCCTGAGTTAGGCCATCTAGCTTCTGTTAGCTCCAGAGTGAGCAGTGGGAACTCAGAAGCCTTAGCCAGTTATTTACACATTAAATAAGAGATTCTTTAACTCACTTTGATAGAAATAGATGATACGAATCGTGGTGCTGGGCCAGAATGCCAAGAGGATTCAATGTCTTCCATCTTATAAGGCCCCACAGTCCTTTTATGCTAAGAACTGCTTTTAAGTAACAAACAAAATAATTGATCATAGAAGCTCAATGCTACCTCACCACTGTCTTTATTTCCTTCATTGAGTGCAATAAGCCAAAAGTGAGTCTTAAATTCATGCTCAGTGAGTTTTAAGTCTCACAGGGATGTTCAGAGAATCCCTTTGATGTCAAGAGAATGTTGTTCAGAATAATTAGGTAAGAGGGCAGTGCTGGTGTGTCTTGTGGAAATGACAGCTCGGGGGAAGGGTTAGTGAGCCATGGAAACCAGTTTTTATTTGAGGTAAAGAACACATATAAGAGTCAGGAAAGTTGGTGTTTGAAGCAAGGTCATGCATTGTTCTTAGACCAGACTAGGAAAATGAATGAGAAAGATGATGGGCAGATTGAGGGGAGATCAGGACTTACAGAAAGAGGGCTCCGTGAACCTCTTTCAGCATTAGAAAAGAAATGAAAAAATGAATCTGTTGTGGAAAATTAAGCTATTAGCTGCACTCAATAACCCCTAAAGCTATTTTAGGCCAATTTAGCCCACTTGGGATGCCTGTGTCATGGCTCCCCTCCTCATATTCCCTCATCTTCCCACACTAGCATGCCCTGATCAAGTGTGTAGGAGTTAACTCATTATTTTAGAATGGCAAATAAGTGTAATCATAAAGTAATCCATTTTATATTAATATTCTGAATGTTGATCTCATTGTGTGGACTTTATGAAAGAATTAAATGTCTCCCAAAGTTCAGACTCAGATCCCCTGCCTTACCTCATTTAACTGGAGGGAGTTGGCATTTGTTTTGAATGCAGCTTGCCTGGAGCCACCTATGATGTACTGGATTAGAATCCCTGTGCATGCTACCTGGGAATCTGCATTTTCACAGTTTACATTGCTCACGCTATGTTTATGCACACATACTTTTGATATCTGAAAGTATGACAGGTACTGTCCTCAGCTGATAAAATTAGCAGTTTGACTCACACTCATCAAGCCATGGGCTACCCCTTGTTTTTTTATTATAAACACACATTGTCTCCAAAGGTTTACATTTGCTGAAAATGGAATACAGCTCACACTCAAGTACCCTTTGGTCTCTTCACCCCTTTCTCCTAAACATCTGAGGTTCTCAGTCCAAGGCATGGGCTGTGGTCTGAATGTTTATGCCCCTCCTCCAAATTCACAAATGGAAACCTAATCACAAGGTGAAGTGAGGCCTTTGGGGGGGTGATTAGATCATGAAGATAGAGCCTGTATGAAAGAGGCCCTAGAAAGCTGCCTCGCCCCTATACCACATGAGGATGCAGCGAGGAGGTGAGGTCTATGAATTAGTCTGTTCTCGCACTGCTATAAAGAACTACCTGAGCCTGGGTAATTTATAAAGAAAAGAGGTTTAATTGTCTCATGATTCCATAGGCTGTACAGGAACCATGACTGGGGAGGCCTCAGGAGCTTATAGTTATGTTGGATGGCAAAGGGGAGGCAGGAACATATTACATGGCTGGAGCAGAAGGAAGAGAGAGAGGAGGAGATGCTATACACTTTTAAACAACCAGATCTTGCAATAACGCACTCACTATTGCCATGACAACACCAAGGGGGACGGTGTTAAATCATGAAAAACCACCCCTATGATAAATAACCTCCCACCAGGCCCCACCTCCAACACTGGGTATTACAGGTTGACATGAGATTTGGGTAGGGACACAGATCAAACCATATCAGTCTATGAACCAGGAAGCAGACATCAAATCTGCAGGTGCCTTGACCTTGGAATTTCCAGCTTCCAGAACGAAGAGAAATACATTTCTGTTGTTTATAAGCTACCCAGTTTATGGTATTTTATTATAGCAGCCTAAACAATCTAACAAAGCATGCTTGTTCATATGCCCCATGGACTGAAATGCAGTTTACACAGTGCATTTTACATTATTAATGTCGTTTGAATCTCATCAACTGTGAGTTTGAAATCATTAAAATCTCCTCACACTAACTCTCATTATAACTCTGTGGTAGTTTCAACATAATAGGATAATTTTGTTAACTTTAAAAATCATAAAATTTAAAAATTCTTTCTTGGTTTTCCTCAGTGTGTTTGGTATGCTTAGGGATTAAAAATATATGACTTGAATAAAAGATAAGGTCAGAGTAAATTCTAAGCCTCAATGTAGATGGTCATGAGTTTCAAGGAAATACATTTAATAAAAAAGCAGCAGCCTGGGTATTTATAAGTTATTATGGATATAGATTTGGTCTTTTAAAAATTATTACTTGCTTTCATTTCTAGCCCCCTCTGGCCTTCTTCCTTTGCTGGGGAAATTTTCTTTCCTTTCTCACATTTTTGTATGAGATGTGTTGCCTTTCTTTGAACAATCGAAGCAGTCTCTATCACTTGAAAGCAATCTCTCAGCTGGAAATTCCACTTGGTGTTTCAGCAAGGCACTGTTAATTAGCTCACAGAGATTACACATAGTAAAACCAAGCAGGTTTGAGTTTCCAGTCTGGTTTCCTTGGTCAGGGCAGGCAATATTTGAAACGAGGTTGTCATACATTTTTAAAATGTATCTGATGCACCATGTCTATTACCACATTATGCAGATATACTCTGGGAAACAACTAATAATGACAATTGAAGAATAGGAAAGTTAAATATCTGCTGCAGTGGATCATGATCTGAGGAAATGAAAGTGTCACCAACCCTTCAAGACCCATGTTAGCACCCAAGAGAATACTGACAAGCAGACAATATCTTTAAAGAAGTCTCTCAAAGAGACACTAGAAAAAATTCCACTAAGTACACATGAAAAAACGTCTTAACATCATCTCCAATTTTTCTCTCACATCAGAGCAGTAGCCCCTAAAACTCCTCTCTCAAAACTCCCACCACTCCCGTCTCCCAAATCCCAAGCCATGTTGCCTTTTCTCTCTTGCCCCTTCCTCTCACCATCCTGCATAATTTCTAATATAACCCTCTGCCCTTTCAGACAGAACCCCAGGCATGAACATGCTGGTGTGACTTCAGTACAATCAGTAATTTGTATGTAGATTCAAACACCACCATGAATTTTAAGAATGTGGTTAGAATTTTCTTAAATGCAACGTAAGCCAATGTATGGGTTATTGTGAAGTAAGTCCTCGTTTATGAAAGTCTGACCTTTTGGATTCAGAAATAAGAGAATATCTGGTTGTCCCTGGCAAAGGTCAGAAGAGGAACTAGCATGGCCAGCTGTCACTGATACTGTCCTGGTTTTATCACCAAAAGTTTCACATCCTAGGATCTCTTCAGATCTCAGCAGATGGAGACAGTCAGTCACCGAGGAGGAGGCCCTTAGTTATTTCTCTGGCCAGCCTGATGAAATGAAACCCCAAAGAGTAACCTAGAGCATGTAACCCTAAGCATGCTTTGTTAGGCTGTTCAGGCTGCTATAATAAAATACCTAACCAACATGGCAAAATCCTGTCTCTACAATAATGAAATTGGTGCCTCTCCTTTAATTGGACAAGGCAAAGTCATTATTCTTAAGGGATCCATGGGTTACTCAGATAACTCCTTCTCCCCTGCTATAGTTTGAATGTTTGTCCTCTCCAAATCTCATGTTGAAATTTGGAACCCAATGTTGAAGGAGAGGCCTACTACGAAGTGTTTGGGCCATGGAAGCGGCTCCCTCATGAATGAATGAATGCCCTCCTTTGGGGGTGACGGGAGTCACCACTCCATCAGTTCTCCTGAGAACTGGTTGTTATAAAGAGCCTGGCACCTCCCCCTTCTCTCTCTCTTGCTTCCTGTCTGGCCATGTGATCTCTGCATATGTCTGCTCCCCTTTCATTTTCCACTGTGAGTGGAAGCAGCCTGAGGCCCTTACCAGATGCAGATGCCCAATTGTGAGTTTTCCAGCCACCATATATCACAAGCCAAGTAAACCTCTTTTCTTTATAAAGTGCCTAGCTTTAGGTATTTTGTTATATCAACACTAAATGGACTAAGACATTCCCCACTCTAAATCCCTCCCTTGGTTTCAGCATTCACTGCAGCCTGCTTGTGATAGTGGTAGAGAGCATCTAGGGCAACAGAAGCAGTAAAAAAACTTGTTCTTGGCTGGGCTTGGTGGCTCACACTTTAATCCAGCACTTTGTGAGGCAGAGGAGGTTGGATGGCTTGAGCCTAGGAGTTCGAGGCCAGCCTGGACAACATGGCTAAATCCTATCTCTACAAAAAAAATGCAAAAATTAGCTGAGTGTGGTGGTGTATGTCTGTAGCTCCAGTTACTTGGGAGCCTGAGATGGAGGATTGATGAGCCTGGGAGGCAGAGTTGCAGTCAGCTATGACTGTGCTACTATACTCCAGCCTGGGCAACAGAGCAAGACCCTGTCAAAAAAGAAAAACAAACAAACAAACTTGTTCTTGCTTTACTCAGATCTTTCAAGTCTTATTCTTATATTTTCCAACAACTTAGCTTCATTTTCACCTTTAGAACTAGAAAATTAGTCATTAACCAAATTAAAATGATCTCTACCTGGTGACTTCCCTGCATGGGTAAAATGAATAATTTTAGCCTTGAAGTAATTAATTTTAGTCCTGAAGCAATTTAATTGTCCCCATTTTTATGAGAGGATGCCAACACATAAGTAGATACTGTTATTTCTTTTCTTGTGTAGTTCTAATGACATTATAATGATAGCTGTTTTAAATATTAAAAATGACATTTTGGAAAAAGTCACACATGCCATGCCTTTTCAAAAATTCAAACTGAAGCCCAGGCAGGTATGGTAGCTCATGCCTATAATCCCAGCACTTGGGAGACCAATGTGGGAGGATCTTTTGGAAACAGGAGTTCAAGACCAGCCTGGACAATATGGCAAAATCCTATCTCTACAAAAAATACAAAAATTACCCCAGTGTGGTGGCATGCACCTGTAGTCCCAGCTACTGGAGAGGCTCAGGTGGGAGGATCACTTCAGCTCAGGAGGTTGAGCCTGCAGTGAGCTGTGATTGCACCACTGTACTCCAGCCTAGACAACAGAGTGAGACCTTGTCTCAAAAAAAAAAAAAAAAAAAAATCAAACTGACAGCATTTATGAATGGTCAGAATAGTTTCTATTTCATTTTGTCTTGCTTTATGGGCAGACGTGCTGAGGCTCAGCTCCTGTATACCCACTCCCTAGCCCCATAGATTGATTGGAATTGTCTTCATTTTGAGGTCTCATTGCTCACCCCTGTGTGCATGTCCTTACGGCTTCTCACTCATTGGTAACTTGGTATAGTTAATTAGGCCTCCAGTGGGCTTAAGTCATTTATCCTTATAATGGTCAGAGGTTCTTGGCTTAAGCGAGACTGTGCAAAGAGAAGAAGCTAAAGTTTTATAAAAGCAAATCTTATTGTTATTACAAATTCATTTATTAGTTTCAAAAGACAAAAGGCATATGAAGCTAAATCAACAATGAACATCAATTTAATTACATCTTTAATAATTTTAAAAGAAAATATAATAAATGTATCAGGTTTCCTAATAACTATTCTCTTAATACTTTGCTGTAACTTTGCATAATATGTTTAATATACAGCATGAACTAGATAGATCAACATTTAACTGAAACCAATATTTATAGGGTTTATGAAATAATCATTCTATATCTGATACATTGGGAAAACTTCATCATAAGCATAACCAACCTAAATTCTCAGAACAAGTGGTCCATAGACCACATGGCAAAAGAGAAGACTTGCTAAGATAGAAATTCCAAATCCAGGATTTAAAATGGTCTCTGTGACTGTAAAAAGCTTAAGTAGAACAGCCTTGTGAACATTTTATGAAATACAACAATCAACCTAAATCTCCTGTTCTCCTTGGTCATCAGCCCAGGAGGCTGGGGAATGTTGCTTCATGTTGCTTCACTCTTCATTTACATGGGCTTCACCTTCCTGACCCTCTTCTAACAGTCAAGCTGTTTGGGGACATCTTCTGTCTCTCTTGGGTCCTTCCTTTGCCCCTTCACACCAGTTAGGACTCTGACCACAAACCAGTTCAACACCAACTTAAGCAAAAATAGGGCTTATTGCAAGAAAGAAGGGAATAGAAGCTCAAATGCTACGAAGAGCTGAGGACATATGAAATGCTGGGGACCTCAGGGTTTGCATCCAGCATGCACTGCTTTTATTCTGTGTATTCTTCAAGGCTTCATCCTCATCAACCACAGACAGGCCATCTCCATGTGGCAGGGATGTGGCAGCTATCCACCCCAGGCTGACATTGATTCAAGGTTTGAGAGGAGAGCTCACCTCCAGTAGGAAAACCCCAGTGAAACTCTGGGCCATTTGTGTCACAGGCTCCTCCCTGAGCCAGTTACGGAGACCAGTGGGATGGAGGGGACACCAAGGTATCCTGTGGTCTCATCCCCCAACCCTAATCTCTGCTCAGGAAGGCAGAGTCTATTGTCAAGAAAGGGGCCATGTGTGCTGAATGGACACATTACAATGGCTAATAGTTACTATGTCCTTAGTGTGTTCCAGGTGCTGTTACATTTGTTTTTGGTATACTATCTCTTTAATCTTGCAAGGCCAAGATGCAGGTCTGATTATTGTCACCGTTATACACAACAGGAGGAAAAGAGAACAGTTAGATGACTTGTCTGAGGTCACAAACTTGGTGAATATCAGAGGGAGGAGTTGAACCCAGACTAGCTGACCCCAGACCTAGGCACCCCACGACCCACCTACCAAATCCATCAAATTCTCTTTCCCCCTTTTCTCTCCATGCTGTTCCCTTCTCCTCTGTAGGATGACTGACAGATGGGAGGGCTTGGTCAGGGTTAAGAACTACAGTGCAAGGAATTCTATGGAATGATTTTTGTCCTGGCTACACAGGACAAGAAGGGCCCACAGAGCTTCCTCTGGTCTTTCTCAGTCTCTTTTTAGCAGTTTTGGTTGCTATTTTTATTGTGTTCAACTATTATCTCTTTTTTTTTTTTGAGACGGAGTCTCGCTCTGTCGCCCAGGCTGGAGTGCAGTGGCCGGATCTCAGCTCACTGCAAGCTCCGCCTCCCGGGTTTACGCCATTCTCCTGCCTCAGCCTCCCGAGTAGCTGGGACTACAAGCGCCTGCCACCTCGCCCGGCTAGTTTTTTGTATTTTTTAGTAGAGACGGGGTTTCACCGGGTTAGCCAGGATGGTCTCGATCTCCTGACCTTGTGATCCGCCCGTCTCGGCCTCCCAAAGTGCTGGGATTACAGGCTTCAGCCACCGCGCCTGGCCATGTTCAACTATTATCTCCCAACTAGAACCAAGAACTAGATTCAGATTCCTGATTTTTAGACAGAAAGCAGTGGCTGATATTCTTCAGTACGGCAGACAGCACCACTTCTTGTAGGCAAAATGCCCGATGAACATCAGAAAACAATTTTACACTTTGGGAGGCTGAGGCAAGTGATCTCTTGAGCCCAGGAGTTAGAGACAAGCCTGGGCTACATGGCAAAACCCTGTGTCTACAAAACATACCAAAAATATTCTGAGCATGATGGTACATGCCTGTAGTCCCAGCTACGAGGGAGGCTGGAGGCGGGAGCATTGCTTGAGCCTGGGAAGTTGAGGCTGTAGTTAGCCATGATCATGCTACTGCACTCCAGCCTGGGTGACAGAGTGAGATTGTAAAAGAAAATAAAAGAAAAAGAAAACAATTTTACATAAAACCATGTAGGGTTTATTTGTTTTATGTAAACAAAGAAAAATAATATATAGAAATCTATTAAAATGAGGAATCACTCCTGTTTTATCAGATTACTATCCCAACTTAGAGCTAAATACCCACTAAAATATGATTTAGTGCTTGATTATAAACTGTCTTCTGTTTTGTGATTTCACATCTGTGAGGGGCTTTATAGCCCATCCCAAGTGCCATCCCTCTATGTGACCCCCTCACTGTTGGAGTTTTCCTTTCTCTGTCCTTAAAGCTCTTTGTACCTACATATCCTGTACACGTACAACCCCCTGTTCCATCATTACTTGTTCCCATTTGCTTTCCTTCCATGAACAATTATGATTTGCTGAAGAACAGTAACTGTTCGTGGATCTATATTTTTCTATCATCCCTAATAATAACTGGTACAAAGTACAAGTTCAAGAAATATTAATTCACTTTCCCCATTGATCTCCCTTCAGGTCTTCTAGTACACTCTGCATATTCCTGCCTTAGGCCTATGGTCTTATTCTAAATGTTTGAGTGAACATGCTGGACTCTGTGGTGTGCTTTCTGCCAAAATTAACCCTACTCTATCCCTCTGTTGCCTCTTCAAACCCACTGCTCAAAGTCATTCTGAACCACAAGCAAGAAGAAATCTCAGGCAAGTTTTGCAGTTTTCTGTTCATTCTCAGATAATAGATGAATTGTCTGTATTTCAGAGACACGAGGGGGTTACATCACTTGGTCCAAACCACAGAGCTAAGGGAGTGATGGAGTTGGAACATGCATGCAGCTGTGTAGGCTGCAGCCCCATTCTCTTTCCCACTTCCAAAAACATTTGTTGAGAAAAATCCCGTGTCTTAGGAGGGACCATGCCTGAGGCAAGGTGAAGCCCTCTTAAATGGGATTACTGTCTTTATATAAGAGAAGCCAGAGAGCATGCGCTCTGCTTTCTGCTATGTGAGCACACAGTGAGAAGACAGTCATCTGTGAACCAGGAAGAGGGCCCTCAACAGATACCAAATCTGGTGGCACCTTGATCTTGGACTTCCCAACCTCCAGAACTACAAGAAATAAGTGTTTGTTGCTCAAACATCCACTCTGTGATGTTTCGTTATGGCAGCCCAAACTAACTAAGACAAATGATATCTGCTCTTAAGTCTCTTTATGTGTATGTCAGGTTCGTGTCACGCACCATACATGCCCTCTGGATTTTCCCTCCCTCCACCAGAAAGCACACCGGTACCCCTTTATCAGGCTCTGACAATGCCTTTTCCATGGCTCCCCCACACTAAAAGTGTCTAGTCTCAGTAGATGGAAGGTGGCTCCAAGTCAGCTTTTGAGTTTGATGTCAAAATCCTTTTTAACTTTTTTCTGTTACAATGACTTTCCCCCAAGTAGTGGTTTGTAATGGTGATGTCCCCAAATAGGAAAAGAGCAGGAGTAATGGAAAATACCAAAGAAATAAATTTCAAAACTAATTTCAATTTCAAATTTCAAATATTATTGTTTGAAGAACAGTAATAGCGATTGCAGCTAATTACTTCTAAGCTCTTATAATGTGCCAGGAGCTACAATAAGTAATTCATATGTCATGTATAAATTAGTTATCACTACAACCCATGAGGTAAGCAAATTATCATCCCCGTGTGACAAATGAGGCACAGGCAAGTTCGCTGAAGGCCAGAGAGCCAGCAGGTGTGAGAGCCTGGTGGGACTCCAAGCCATCAGGCCCCAGAATCCATTTTTAACCACCATCCCCACTGCCTCCCTACATTGTGTGGCTTGACCTAGACTCAAAGTAGCTGACTACAGTGTAACGTGGTAAATTCATATCACAAACCAGTGCAAAGTAGGCACCCAATAAATATTGGCTGAAAGAAGACAAATGGACAAATGCAAAAACATGGTTAATGAAAGCACACACAGAGGCAGTCCATCAGGGAAGTGATTTGGAGGCTGTTCACCATATTCTCCAGTCAAATAAAAATGTCATAGGTGAGAGATTTCTGCATGTTCTAGAAGAAACAATGACTGTTCTGCACACAGAGCTCTGAATCCTCCTATGTCCAGACACGCTGTGGACCTGGGCAAAAAGCCAACGTGGGTCTGAGAAGACTCCCTAGAATGAATATATTTACATTTCTTCCGTAAACCTGTGTTTCCTTGCCAACCAATAACATCCATCAGCCATGTTACAGGCACTCTCTGAGCTAAGAAAGAGTTCTATTTTTAGCTGGCCTGTGGGTTGGGGCTCCCAGACTTTTATATATTCCATTTTGGTCTTGATATATTTCTTTCTCTTCCCTTTATCTTAGAGTCTGTGCTTACTTCATCAGCAGTTAGAACTGAAAACCTTGAGGGCCTCCAGCAGGGCAAATCAGTTTTGTGTGTTGTTAAAGCTCAGTTCTTGATAGCACTCATGCTGTCTCATCATGAGGAAAATTAAAGTAATAATAAACGTTTTCAAGAGACCTCAAAGTGTGTTTTAACTGCATAAAAATTGGTTTTAAAGAGCAGTAAGCCCTGGAAGCTAAAAGCTGGATGCAATCATGGGATATTTCTAAGTCAATGTTCCTGCTTCAACACGGCTATGATATTCGATGATAACTGTACAATGTCCTATTGATCAGTGCCTACCACTGTGCTAGGTTTTGGGAAGGCAGTGTTTTTAATAAGCTTATGGACTTCTTGAAGGAACAAGATATATATACACATGAATAAAGAGCCAAATAAGGCCGGGCATGGTGGCTCACGCCTGTAATCCCAGCACTCTGGGAGGCCGAGGCAGACAGATCACAAGGTCAGGAGAGCGAGACTATCATGGCCAATGTGGTGAAACCCTGTCTCTACTAAAAACACAAAAATTAGCTGGGCATGGTGGTGCATGCCTGTAATTCCAGCTACTCGGGAGGCTGAGGCAGGAGAATTGCTTGAACCAGGGAGTCAGAGGTTGCAGTGAATTGAGATCAGGGCACTGCACTCCAGCCTGGTGACAGAGTAAGACTCCATCTCAAAAAAAAAAAAAAAAAAAAGCCAAATAAGACAGATATAATTGAGTGATGAATTAATCTCATAAACAGCAGGCACTGTGTGCTTCTAGGAGGATGGAGGCTCCTGCTGTGTGCTGAATTATGCTCCCTCCCCCAAGTCCATATGATATGAAGTCCTAAACTCAGTACCGTAGAATGTGATTATATTTGAAGGTAGGTCTTTAAAGGGGTGATTAACTTAAAACGAGGTCATTAAGGTGGGCCCTCATCCAATATGACTGGTGTCCATTTAAGAAGAAGAGATCAGGATCCAGACATGCACAGAAGGAGGACTGTGTGAAGACAGAGTGAGAAGGCGGCTGTCTGCAAGCCAAGGAGAGAGGCCTCAGAGGAAAACCCTGTGACACCCTGATCTCAGACTTCCAGCCTCCAGAACTGTGAGAAAATAAATTTCCATTGCTGGAGTCAGTCAGAGATACTTTGTTATGGGAGTCCTAGCAACTCCATATATCTCCATTAGCTCCATAAGTGGTCCAGGAAGAACTCGTGGAGGATGGAGAAGTAAAAACCAGGCGAAAGACAGGTAACATCAGTGGATGGGGGCAGGCATTCCTGGCAAAGGGCAGAAGACACCCATTGGAACCAAATTAAATATCTTTGATGTAAAAAACAGAAATTTCATATGGTTCAACAGAATATAAGTAAAGGATCTAGGGTAAGAAGGTGGCTGCCTGTCACACTGCTGAGTAGTGACATATTGCAGTAAAATCTCATGGTTGTAAAGTACCCACTCCACTCAGTGACTGGGGGTCAGTATTCTCTTAGACCCTCAGTTTCCTCTTCTGTGAAGTAAGCACAAAATACTTGTACCTGATTCATAGGATTGGGGAGAGCATTAAAGTAGATGATGCCTGTAAATGCTTAGCACAGGGCCTGGGACATATTTAAGATCTCAGCAAATGTTAGGTTAGCTTTTAAGACTCCCTGGGTTGCAGGTAATAAGACCTAAATCGAAAGAATTCAATAGAAAAAGGAGAATTGAAAGAACAGGGATGTCTTACAGAACACAAACCAAGAACTTAGCTCAGTGGATCTCAACTGGGGGTAATTCTGCCTTCCACGGGACACTGGCAATGTCTGGAGACATTTTTAGTTGTCACAGCCGGGGAGGTGCTATTGGCATCTAGTGGGAAAAGGCCAGGGATGGTGTTCAATACCTTACAATGCTCAGGACAGTCCCCACATCAAAGAATTATCTGGCCCCAAATGTCAAGAGTGTTGCTTGTGGCTAGGGACTGCAGGGTCACCTGGACCCTCAAGGTCACACTTGTCCATGTGTCCTGGCTATTGAACTCTTATCTCTTGGCTCCGAACACACCCTTCTTAACTCTTCTTTGTGATGCTGCAGTTAGATCTCTACAAATCACTTTTTTTACCCCCGGCTAACTGGTTCCATGCCTGGCTTTATAGAGGGGAAGGGATGCTAGAGAGAATCTGCCAAGCTGAAAGAGGGAGAAGGGACTACTTGCTGCCTTGTCCCTAGTTGTCTGGCTGTTGCTGACTGTATCACCTATCACAGGTCTTTGCCCCAGCAGCAGCAGCTGGTTCCTGTTTCCAGCTTTGTCCTGCACACCCATAACCTGCCTCATGGTGACCCTTTGGAGACACCAGCTGCAGCTGGTCAGCACCCTCTTCCTGGGCCTCTGTCTGTGGGGACTTCCTGTGAGTTTCAGAGGCACCAACACCAGCCAGATGGCACTGCTCCTTCAGAGTTCCGAGTCTCAGCTCTTCATGTTCCTTTTCCAAACCTCCAGGTTCTGGTAACTTCCTCCATTTGTTCCCTTAGCCTTAAGAATGTGAGCTGCTTCCTGAAGTTACTATCTCTGTAAAACTTCCATGTTCTCTGTTTGCCACTACAGTCCCCAAAGCCTTTTGACCAAGTTGCATTATTAACTCTTCTGGTAAAATAGCTGGTGTGGTTTCTGTTTTCCTGACTGAACCTGACCAATGTACACAGCACATCGACTCCATTCTTCTTTTTCACAGTGGTTTCACTGCTCAGCTCCCCGTCTCCTGGTTCCAGAGTTCAGATAGTGCAGGTTTAGCCACTTGAAGAGAGTGAATCTCTCTCAGTTCCATTGCAAATTCCTGAGAAAGAAAATCTAATTGGCCCAGCCTGAGTCATGTGTCCACCCTTGTCCAATCAGCTCTGGCAAACTGGGGGGTCCATGTTGTACAAAATGGCAGCCGTTTCTTCAGGTCAAGGGTTTAGCAGGCCATTACTTTCCAGCTTTTTGAAACTCCTAAGCTTGTCCACTTAAAATATTTGTTGTTAGTTGTAGTTGTTTTATCAAAGAGATACCCTCGAAATGGCTCTTAGTAAGTTATCAGTAAATAATAGCCTTTTTGCATTTTCCTATTTTGTCTTAACAGAAAGTTGGGAGGTGGTATGTATCTTTTAGAAAAGAGGATGCAAACTCATATAGCTTGAGAAATATGACATATGAGATTTGCCTTGGAGCCCTCATATTCCTTTTCTGAACCTATATTTAAACTGATCTTTAGACTAATTAAAATGCAGATTTTAAAGAGGACTAAACAAAATATGATTTCTAATAGGCTGATGAGTCCCAAATACTGAGTTTTAAAAATGGTTAGATAAGTGGTGTAAGATTATAGTCCTCAAAAGCTTCCCCTGGCCTTGGGGCTTATAGAAAGGGATCTGGATTGAGAGGCCAATGCCATAGGTTTAAATCCTAACTCCAAAACATATGCCTCAAGCAATCTCTCTGAGCATCAGTTTTCTCAGCCTTTGTGGATTTTATGCTCAACCTCACAGAGCTGGAGTCATGATTAAATAAAATAATACCTGTGGAAGCTTTGAACAGAATGTCTAGAACTAGAGCCTTCATAACTGTGAGTTATATTCCTTCTGTGTCCTGCAGCATGTTTCTGAACAAAAAAGAATGAGCACAGTCAAGACTTTGTAATAACACTAACATAGACCTGTTACTCCAAAGATGCCCAATGCCGCTTGTACATGGCCTTACTTTGTCTCCAATCCTTGCAATTCAAGGTATCATCAGTCCCCATAGACTGTGGCAGCTGGGCAAATAGGGGCCAAGGGGCACAAGTGTCTGGCTAAGAACACAAGCTCTGAAGTCAGAACCACCTGTTTTCAAATCCATGCTGCTAACACTAGCTGTAGGATGTGGGGCAAATTACTTCTGCTTCATCCATCAAATGGGGCTAATAATGACAGTAGCTTTGTCAACACTCTCATTATGAGGAATGAATGAGATTAACCATATAAAAGCACTTAGCTCAGTGAGTGCCTGTCACTTAGGATTTAATAGCAGTGGGTTTCGCTTAGCTCTTATGATTGTCTTCTGTCAGTAAGCCTTTGGGAATTCAATGATTTTGTAAAGTCTAAAGGCAAAAAGGTTCCATTAGATAAAGAAACTAGAAGATTTTAAAGGCATATGGACTTCTTAATTTCAGAGGCATTCAATTTAATGCCTTTCTCTTGTAGCTGGAAAATATTTCTGCATTTCTTGCTGTTACAATATGCTCCAGGACCACTTTTTCAGTGGGGTCCATGGTTGACATTGACTGAGATGTCAGCTTCCTTACTTGGCACCGTGCAGTTCTCTTTTTGTTGAAAGCTCTATTGAAAGAGTTCCTTAGGTTTGGGTGTTGTTAATAAGGAGGTCAGAGCCTATCTGGGGATGTGTGACCATGGGCTATATAGAGTCCCTCTGTGAATTGAGAAGAGCCACGTTGAACACAGTGCATGACACCTATTCCAGGGCTGCGTTAGGTTTGCAGACTTATCTTAAATATAGCCTCCAATGAGAGAGTGGTCTCAGAAAAATATGCAAAAAAAAGATAGTTTACAATTATGGCAAATGCTTAGTGTTAAATGTCTGATGAAAGAAAATTCTCTTCATATTTAGGATACAAATGACTCTTTTATGTCCATCATCAGGGGAATGGATAAACTGTGCCTTTTCAAACAACAGAATTATATACAGCACTAAAAATAAATGAACAATAGTTTATTTTGAATATGGATGACTCACAAACATAATATTGAGTGAAAAAGGAAGTGGCAAAAGAAATCAATTCTTTAAAAAAATGGCATACAATTTTCTAAAGTTTCCAAGCAGACAAAACTGATTAAATAATATATTGCTTCAGGAAGCATGCTTATGCAGTACTTCTATGAAGAAAGTAAAAAGATAACTTTTTCCAATTTGAGAAATTCCTTTTTTTAAAAAAAGAATTTTTTAAGATAGTGTGATATATTCATACAAAGAAAAAAGAACAAATTACCCATGCCTGCAAAAATGTGAATGAATGTCACAGACAGTGTGCTGAGAAAGAAGTGAGACGTAAGAGTCCACACTGTATAATTCCATTTATATAAAGTTCAACAACTTGTAGATCTACTCTATAGGGTTAGAGATTAATATAGTGGTTTTCTCCCTGGGGTGGGGCAAGGGGTGGAGGTGAAGTATTCACTGGAAACAACCTGAGAGTACCTCTGAGGTGATTCTATTTCCTCATCTAGGTTATGGTTACATGAATATTTACATATGTAAAAATTACCCTTAGTCCTTCCTAAATATTATTATTATTATTATTTTTTTTTTTTGAGACGGAGTCTCGCTCTGTCGCCCAGGCTGGAGTGCAGTGGCCGGATCTCAGCTCACTGCAAGCCCCGCCTCCCGGGTTTACACCATTCTCCTGCCTCAGCCTCCCAAGTAGCTGGGACTACAGGCGCCCGCCACCTCGCCCGGCTAGTTTTTTGTATTTTTTAGTAGAGACGGGGTTTCACCGGGTTAGCCAGGATGGTCTCGATCTCCTGACCTCGTGATCCGCCTGTCTCGGCCTTCCAAATTGCTGGGATTACAGGCTTGAGCCACTGCGCCCGGCCCCTAAATTTTAAAAGTAATTAAAATGATAGTAGTGCATGATTTTTGAAAATTCGAAGTCCTTTTGCTAACATGAAAAGTAAACAAGCAGGTGGGGCACGGTGGTTTATAACTGTTATCCCAGCAATTTGGGACGCTGAGGTGGGAGGATCGCTTGAGCCCAGGAGTTTGAGACCAGCCTGGGCAACAAAATGAGACTTTTTCTCTAGAAAAAATTTCCCAGCTGTGGTGGTACATGGGAGGCTGAGGTAGGAGGATCATTTGAGCCCAGGAAGTCGAGGGTGCAGTGAGCCATGATTGCACCACTGCACCCCAGCCTGGGCAACAGAATGAGATCCTGACTAAAAAAAAAAAAGCACTCTCCATAGTCACTACCATTTTATTTTGTTATTCTGTTGGCTCATGATATCACAAATGAACCACTGCTCTAACCTGTTGAATTTTTTGTAGCACCTAATCTATCCTTCCTTATTTATATGACGTCTCTTCTCTATCAGACTATAAAAAACGGGAGAACAGAATCCATATCCCAGGTATCCCAAACTGTACACTGAGGCACCCCAGGGTGCCACAGCAAATTCATCGGGTAAATATGGGATATTTTAAATTTTCTAGAGAAACACAGCATCTGGTCAGATACCACATGAACTCCTGGCTCAAAGGTGTTCAGGTGCAGATTTATATTATGCTACATTCTTTTTCATAATGTCATATTTTTGGCAAAGCTGAATTTAGTGGTCACTATCTTAAAACGCAAGTAAGCATGCAGTGTGGAAGCATCCAATCCGATTCTAAGGTTTGAGAATTTATGCAGTAACCAACATGCATGTAAGTTATTTACAAATAAAATAAAAATACATTTTTCAAAGTATGTTTTTCAATTTTAAATACATTTCAAATTTTAAATACATTTTTTTTCACAGAAAGATTGCAGAGGGTCTGGGGGCTGTACATGGGCAGAGGCCTGGTGAGCTCTGTACATGGGACTGGGAGACCAGGGAGTCTCCACTTGGAAAGGTACTTTTTAATAAAAAAAAAAAAAAAAAAAATATATATATATATATATATATATATATATATATATATATTTATAGGAGCTACAATATATATATATTATGGGAGCTACAATCACCCTCTCCCCACTCTCTGATTTAAAAGACACAAAAATAGATGTCTCTAAGATAAACGGGGATCCTGGGGCTTAAGGGTGTTTAAAGGGCTTCACAGGGGCCAGGGCTTACAGGGGGCGTCCCAGGCGCTGGGGTGGCTCCTGCGTCAGTTGGTAGGACAGTAGGCTTCATTGGATGCCACCTGTTTTTCACTTACGGGGAGACACAAGAGTCATTGTAAACGTGCCAACCAGTCTGGCACTGGCACAGGGCTGTGTAGTGGCCACAGTGGATGCTGCCTGAGTGGTTGCAAAGGGCACACAGCTGGTAGACAGGACTTCCGACTTTGTCACTGGCAAAGACCCCTAGGCTCAGTCACTGCAGTGGGAAGTCGACACCTACAGAACTTTACTTGATGGAGCCTCAGGAGACAGAAAATAGATTCAGATGGAGCATGAAGATGCAGGGGAATCTTTGTATAGTCAAGTTTTGGCACCGCTTGTTTTCTGCCAATGTGGGTCACACACTGGGGCATTCTCTAACTCCAGCTCTTCTTCCTTGGTGAAAAGGCTCAAACAATCCCACAGAGACACCTTGCCCCCAGTGAATCCTTTCTTGGGGATGGTCAGGGAGAGGTCACCAAAAAAAAAAAAACCTTGAAGGTCATGGAGTGGTATCCACAGGCCTAGCACTTGAGACAACTTTTCAACTGGCCCACAAACAGATCCACCATCTTGCTGTCCTCTTGTTCTTCCAGATAATGCTTCCACATTAGGTTGGCCCAGTCATCATCATTTAACTCAGGCTCTTTTAGCAGAGCACCCCTCCTCAGTGGGGTGGAGAGGGAGCCGGACCATGGGCAGGGACTGGTGGAGCCCTGCGACCTCCATGGTTGATTTCAAGGTGTAGCTGCTCCATAAGGAATGTCAGGAACTCTTGGGTATCCTGCTGGCTGTATCCAGAGAAGAATGTTTTTCAAATGTCTACTAAATTGTTAATCCATATGTACTTATTAAGTTGTTTAAGCCTAATTGTTAAAAAAAAAAAAAAAAAAAAAGAACTGTTAGTTATTACTCTCAGACTGGTGGAGCCATAAAAATAGTACTAACAGACTGGAGGTGCCATGACCAAGAAAGTTCAAGAACCCTGCCACGACTCATTGTAAATAACATGTAAACACAAACACATTCACACATGTGCTAGTCACCCAGTGTGGTGTCTGATGTGAAATGACTTCTTACCAAACGTACTGAAGAATTAGTGAATGAATGAGGAAGCAGCGCTCCTTTGGCTTATCTTCTCATGCCTGGATATGTGTTCAAGTTGGCCATCTCAGTGTGCAGCTCTCTCAGTGAATAACTCCCTTCCAGCCTTCCATTGCACAGGCTGGGGACAAGAAAATGGAAGCTAGGTGAGGTCCTGGATCACCGGGGTACCACTCTGGGCACACAGGAAATCTTCACAAAGCAAGTGAGCATGACAGAAATTGAAGGCGTAAGGCTGAGGGAGAAGCTTCCATCCAAGACAGTTGACTGGGAACACACAAGAAAACCTGAGAACAAAAACACAAAGGCAGCTGAGAGGGGCGGAGGGAGAGCCTGAACGAAAGGGCAGGGAGGTGTGAGAGGAGACAAGAACAGGAGGCAAAGGCTGGCAGAGGCGTGAAGTGAGACACGGAAGAACCAGAAGGTCAAGTCATTGAGTTTGAATGTCATTGAGATTTCTTGAATAAAAAGAGTAGGTTGGATGATGTGGTCAGTGTCTTGGGAAAGAAATGTCATTTTAGCACAAATGCTTGCAATGAAGCAACAAGGATACCAAGGTCACTTGGTTAATATGTAGCTTGGAGAGCTCCCAGATGGGCTCTGAGCAGGATTTGAGAAGAATTCAGAAGCATGACGGAGTGTGCAAAATAGGACCCGGGGTAGATTCATCTGAGGGAATCATCCATTATGTTAGAAGGGCTGCAAGTGAAGGAAAACAACACGTTTTCTTTCTAGGCTGAAAATTTCTACACTAAACTCACTCCTTCAAATTAGGCTAGAGAACATAGTCTGATAGGGTTCACCTTTAGATTACCAATGGAGCAACAGGGATGTGGCTCAAATATAAAAACCTGCTCTCACACAGATTATGTCTGCTGAACAATGGCTCCGGATGGCTCGCCAGGCTGGCAGATGGCTCTGCTTGCAAGACTCATACCAAGTTGTGTCTCATTCTGTCGTTAAGAGGGTTCATTCATTTTGCATTGCCGCTCAAATTTTAATGTAGATCATATTTCAGTGTTACCTCTACGTGATCATACCATTTAAAATGAAGTATTTGCATCTGTTTATACTTGGAACATTTTACAACTTCATGTCAGCCCTTTATTCTTAGTTGAACCATTATTCTCTCCATGTATAAGACCTATTTATTCTGAAGTCCCTGTTATCTTTTTACTAGTCCTTTGAAGTTGTATTGTATAATAGTCTTTTTGGTGTCCTGAAAGAGAATGATATCAATGTAGTCAGTATCATCAAGAAATGCTGGGGAGGCAGCTGAGATTAGTGGGAATTCACTAGACGAGGATCAAATCCCAAGTCTATCATACATTAGCTGTGACTTTGGCCCAGTTAGGTTACGTCTCTGAACATCTGCTCCTTCATCCATGAAATGATAAGGCGATAGTGACTGCAGGTAGAGTATGAGCTTGAGTCTCCCACGAGCCTGTGTGTGAACTCTGGGCCTACCATTTACTAACACCCTGAACCCAAGGAAGTGATTCAGCTGAGTCCAAATTTCACCTTGTATCAAATAAGAATAATGAGGTTTTCCTCATGGGGTTCATAAGATAAATGAAGACAATTATAAGTAGAATTGCTAAATGTTTTGTTTTGAACCCCACTGACTAGGATTTCAGTGCTCCCTTTAGGAAAAACATATATATATATATATATTTTAAAGTAGGGCATTATATATGGTATATGCCCTATATATATATATATGCCCTATATATATATATAGGGCATATACCATATATGTGGCATATACTATATATATATATATATATGGTAGGTGTTATAGTTATCTTGTCATGCCATGACTTAGGTGCAATTATTTCTACTTACTCTCTGAGTTTATGCCTTACTACAGTGATTTGCAAATTAGACGTAAAGTATGGGACTTGATTCCACATAAATTCTGATGTGAAAGGCAGACATGGCTGGCTGTATGCAGCAAAGCACACTTCAGAACTGTCAGCACACAGGATGTAATTATGAAATAATGCTCAATACTTTTATTGTATAAACATAAGGGCAGGTCAGTGTTGGGTTTTGTATTAGTCCATTTTCACACTACTATAAAGATACTACCTGAGACTGGGTAATTTATAAAGAGAAGAGGTTTAACTGACTCACAGTTCTGCATGGCTGGGGAGGCCTTAGGAAACTTACAATCATGGTGGAAGGCGAAGGGGAAGAAAGGCACATCTTACACTGTGGCAAGAGAGAGCATGCACAGGGAAAAACTGCCACTTAAAACCATCAGATCTCATGAAAACTCCCTTATTATCATGAGAACAGCATAGGGGAAACCACCCCCATGATCTAGTAACCTCCCACTAGGTACTTCCCTTGACACCTGGGAATTACAATTCAAGATGAGATTTGGGTGGGACACAGAGCCAAACTATATCAGGTCTACTTTCATCTTTTACATTTATTCAACAATTTTGTTTTTGTGATTCTTTATCCTTAAACTTCCTCTTTTATTATCCTTAAACTTCATCTCTTATTATAAAAGTAGTACATACTTATTGAAAAAATTAAGATGATAGTACAGATGATTTTAAAAATCACCTGTGATATCATGGTGAGAAATAACCACTACTAACATTTTGGTGTATAAATTCCAGTGTGTGTAGTAGGAGTGTGTGCACATATAAGTAGATATAAATAATATTTCACTGTAAACACAAGTTTTCAAGCTATAGTTTTTCAGGTAACATTTTTAATTGTGATACAATACACATAAAATTTACTATTTTAACTATTTAAAAGTGTACAATTCAGTGGCATCAAGTACATTCACAATGTTGTCCAACCATTAGCACTATTTTAGTTCTAGAACTTTTTCATCACCCTAAAAAGAAACGCCATACACAATTAGCAGTCACCCCTCATTTCTCACACCCCTAGCCCATAGCAATCATTAATCTGCCTTCTGTTTGTATGGATTTATCTATTCTAGGTGTTTCATACAAATGGAATCATAAATGTGTGATTTTGCATGTGCCTTCTTTCACTTCACTTAGCATAGTGTTTTCAAGGTACATCCATACTGTAGCATGTCTCAATACTTTATTTCATTCATGGATGAATAATATTCCATTGTATGAATATACAATATTTTGTTTATCCATTCATTAACTGATGGGCATTTGGATTCTTTCAACCTTTTGGTTTTTGCAAATAATGCTTTTATGAGCATTTATGTACAAGTTTTTGTTTGACTACCTGTTTTACTCCTATACCTATGAGTGGAATTTCACATAACATTTTATCATGAACATTTTTCTAGGTCATTGAAAATTCTTCTGCAATGTCTTTCCACATAGTTGCAGAAAGTTTCATTGCATGGCTTGACCAAAATTTATTTCACAATCCCCTATTGCTGGATATTTCATTTGCTCCAGAATTTTCAACATGGTAAGTCATGTTTTAGCTCTGTGGGACCCTTGACCGTTATCATTTTTCAGCACTTTCTGTGGATCAGACCTGCCTGGGGGCTGTGTTTCTAATATATTGAAATCTCACAACAATCTGAAAAGATATACAGTGTTATTCTGATTTTACAGGTGAGAAAACTGAAACAAAAAAGACCACATGTGGATGTGATATTAATGCTTGGGTCTGGATCAGAACCCAGGCCTATCTGTTTCCAATACCTGAATACGTTCCATTAAGTTCCATTTACAGGACTATTTTCTTAGGGTAAAGTTCTAGTTAAGGAGTTATAAATCAAAGAACATGCAAAATTTTAAATTATTTGTTGCAGAACTTTAAAAAGACAAGACACTTTCGGTAATTTCATCAACCTTGAATCAAGAATTGTAAAGATTTAATTTGGTTTCAAAGTACCATAAAAAGAAAGATGCTATAATCTCTGGCATGAAGGTCATATACAAATTGCAGAAAAATGAGCTTCTTGTTTATGTAGATCATAAATTTACTGCCACAGCACAAATGTGAATCTAAGAGGTCTCAAACTGTAGAAGGAATGGCTAGAATTCACCATACCGTCCTCTGAATCTTTTGCACTTGTCTAATCGTGATAAATCTTTTGATGAGTAATTCAAATCTGGAGGTTGTCAATGTGAAAAGAAAGGGGCTCCCTCCAAATTTTCTCTGGGAGGAGAGTTGGTATTTTGGACATGATGTTCATATCTCTCAACAGAATGTCATTTTTTGATAAGTGGAAATGTGTTTTCCACAAGGAACCTGCTGCTCTATGTAAGAACTGGTTTTATAATTGCTCTAACTTCTGTATTGAATACCAGACTGAAAAAAAATTTTTGTGCTATGAGTAATCTTGGTTTAATGGCTGTAATAGAACCAGTCCTGAATCAGTAAAAACCAGACTCTGTGGTTTGTTGGAGGTTTTTAAAAAAATTACACTTACTTGGTAATAAAAGGAATGTAAATGCAGATTTCCATCATTAAACGTTCCATGAGATAAACAATCTTTACTTGATAAATTGTTTCCAGCTAGTAATTTTGTTAAAACTATCTGATAACCCTATACCAATGTCTAGCACAATGCCTGTCCTCTTAGTAATTATTAATTTAATTCCCTGCATTGATTTTAAAAAGTAGTGAGATTAAAATTTATTTATTTTGGTAATAAATATGTATTGAGCACCTACTGTCTTAAATTATTAGACACATCGATGAACCAAACAACTCCCTATCCTCATGGAGGTTAATATCTAGACCAGGTATCAGGGATGGGTGGAGGATACAAATTAGACCAAAACAACCCAAAAAAACAAAAAGCTAAAACAAACAAAAAGCAAAATAAGGGACAGAATGTAACAGTGAGGATAACTTTTGACCAAAGACCTGAAGTGAGAGAGTGATGCTCTTTGATGATGGAGAAGGGACCACAGGCTAAGAAATGCAGGTGGCCACCAGCTGCTGGGAAAGGCAGGGAAGTGGATTCTCTCCTGAGAGCCTCTGGAAGGAACCAGTTCTACCAATATTTTGACTTTAACGGGGTGAAGCTGATTTCAGACTTCTGTCCTCCAGACTGTAAAACAACACATTTGTGTTTTTTTAAGTCACTAAATATGTGTAATTTGTTACAGCAGTGATAGGAAAGCAATGCAGGCTCAATAGAACTGAAGAATTGTTGAAGCCGAGATACTAGAGGGAGTGACCTCAATAGTTGGGAGAATGGGGTCAGAAAAGGAGGTGTTTGAAGTTGAGCATATGGGAGAGTGAAATCCGTGGCTATGGCGAGGCTGAGACCATGAGATGCATGGATGAGGAAGGATAAGGACACAATCATTAGAGAGGACCTCAGAGGCCAGGGGTGAGAAAGATCACCTAAGTGGGTGTGAAATCCTCAAGGGTCATGATGAATGTGGCAATGGGGAGAGTGACCCTGAGCCAGGAGCTAACTCTTCTAGAAACAAGAGTACGTGACCTGCGGGTCTATCGATGGCTGGAGTAAGGAGGGTAGCAAGTGGTTTAGTCTGATAGCATGGGCTTCAAAATTGAGGGTGAAAAGGGATCAAAGAGGGTACGAGTATGGTTTGGGAGAAGGACAATAAGGACCAAGGACAACACCTACCCCACCTCTAAGCCCTTGGACTTATGCCATGAAAGCTGTGGGAGATAGAAGAGAGCTGCAGAGAAAGCATTCAGACAGGATAAGAAGGTAAGAAAGTTTGATGGGTGGGGCGGGGAGGATATGGGCGATTTTGCTGATAATGAATCTTGAGTTCCAGTTGGTCCCATGGCAAGGTTTTGCTCTGTGCAGAAGTGGGAGATGGGGCTAGATGGATGTTATACAGGTACTGTATGTAGGTGAGAGACTGGAGATGAGAGAGGACTGGGTGGAGGTGGGGGAATCCTAGCTTCTTAATGGTGACCGAGATTTGTCCCAATAGCGTCCTGGCAGATGGTGGTGAAAAGGTCGTGTAGATTGGGAGAAGGGTGGGAGTCTTGTTATGGACACGCAAGAAGGCTCTACAGGTCCCTCTTCATGCCTGTTTATGGCAGGAATAAAGGAAGGGGTGCTGTGTGTGAACGTGCTTTGAGAAGAATAGGCCATGCTATAAAGGGAAAAGTGTGTGAGTTACAGGATCATGTGATAAAAAGTGATGTATGAGGGGGAAAAAATCCTTTTCCTGCCTTGTTTTCACAATAGCACTCTCAGGCATCCACCCCGGGACTCTACAATGGCTGTCAGGCTTCCAACAACTCCCACTGTAGGCTGGAGCCTGACCTAGTGAGAAATTAGAACACCATCCTTCAAAACCCATGTCTCTGTCTGTTTAACACCAAGGAGGTCCAAGAATAGACTGAGCTCCTTTCTTATGACTGGGAGGTTAAACTTCAACTTCGTAGGCTTGGTGTATTGTGCCCAAAATGCTCCTAAAACAACAGCTTTATAATAAACACAGAATCCCAATCTGAGTGTGAGTCAGGGGAAAATAATTCTATACCTTGTGATTTCTGGAAATGTTTAGATTAAAAATAAAAACCTGTGTGGCAGGACCAACCTTGCAAAGAGTAAACTTCCCAGCAAGTGTGTGTTGGCTGTCAGAGTTGAGTCATAGGGAAAGGGAGTTGCCACAGGGGCTTTGAGCTATTTATTATATGATGTCCAGGTCTCAATAGCCAAGTAGACAAAAGGCTGGATATACAGGGAATGGAGAGCCCAGTGGGGCAAGAATTGAAAGGGCATCTTACAGTTGTCTAGTATTTACAGAGGTCTCACCCAGCGATATATGTGAACATGCGATTCTGGCCATTGTCTTTCTGATATCAGGGTGAGTGTTTTAGTCTGTTTTCGCACTGCTGATAAAGACATATTGGAGACTGGATAATTCGTAAAGGAAAAGAGATTTAATGGACTCATAGTTCCACGTGGCTGGGGAGGCCTAACAATCATGGTGGAAGGCAAAAGGCACATCTTACATGGCAGCAGCAAAGATATAATGAAAGCCAAGCCAAAGGGGTTTCCCCTTATAAAATCATCAGATCTCATGAGACTTATTACTACTATGAGAACAGTATGGGGGAACCACCCCCATGATTCAATTATCTCCCACTGGGTCCCTCCCATACACGTGGGGATTATGGGAGCTACAGTTCAAGATGAGACTTGGGTGGAGACACAGCCAAACCATATCAATGGGTATTCTGGGGGTTTTCAGTTGGGCTTGCTCACCATGTCAAGGGTGTAATACACCATCCTGCAAGTATGGTGTTCATCTATGGTTGTGTATCCTAAACAAAGAATAGTCATCAAAAACAACGGGTCGCTTGGGATCTGAGGACATTTTTTCCATAAATGGAGCACTATCATCTCCTCTTGAGAATACCAGTAGGGTCCTTGACCATCAGTAATTGATTCAATTTTGCTGATTACTGAAGGGTATACAAAGAAGACTGGAGGGCACCCAGTATCTGCTCTTCCCCATTTTTCGAAGGTGTGTAATCTTTCTTTCCATCCCTCAAGACATGGCAATCGTTAGAGCTACTTCTAACTCCTGTGAGCTGGCAGGGGTGCTTAGAGATGGCAAAACAATTTTGCTGTCAGTCAAACAAAAATTCACTTTGGAAAGTCCCTTCTGATGCTAACATTCTGTGATCCTAAAGCAAACCTCCTAATCCCCACAAATCACAGTGTGTATCCTTAAGGCTAATAGAGTTTTGAAGGGCCCATCTCATAGCTGCCTCTCCTGCTGGGAACAGTCAGAAGGGCACTCCATGCATCTTTCTGCTGTCCTTGAATGTTCATGCAATAGCAGACAACTGTCACTTTGCTTGAACAGAGCATAATTTGCTATTACTTTACTCAAAACTACTTCAATGTAATAGATGCAGAGTAACACTGAAAAGCTGGCTTGTTGTTTTAGTCTACACTTTCATCCTTAGTCACTAGTAGCCAGACTTCAAAAATACCAAGCATCCTGTGTTTCAGTCATGTCATCAATTCTTGATTCCTCTCCAGGGAAGTATTGTGTTCCTTAGCATATGGCCTCTTACTAAGATCAGCAACCAATCCTATAAGCAAACAGAGAAGGGTGAAAGCTCAGGAAGTGTAGGGCTCTCCAGGGATGCACGGAGTCACTGGTATCTCAAAGGGCATCCACTTATTAGCTTGCTTTGCAAGCAGCTGCTCTCTTGACCTAAGAGAACAAGAGGATTTGAGGTGAGACTGGGGGCAAAGAAGGTAGAGAGAGGAAGAAGATGCATAGGACCTGTAGGGTCCAAGGCTGGGAAGGGGTGCAGGAGGTATGTCTGCAGCATCAATGGGACTGGATGAGAGCCCTGGAAACCTCTCAGAGGAGGCAGTGATGAAGGAAGATCAAGGCAAAGTTCACCTATTTTTCTATGTTTTCCTAAGTTTCCCATGTTTTCTATGTTTTCCTAAATTGCTTCCCTATTATCCAAGGGAATAAAATGTTTAAGGAAACCCAGGAAGCATTTTATTTCCATGTGACTTGTGAGTATATCAGAGTGATTAAAATTTCATAGAAAGTCGCTAAACAGGAGATGGTGTTTCTCTCAACTCACCTCATTGGTTTTACACAGGGGTGGTGATTTTTGTTTGTTTGTTGTTGTTTTCTTATCACAAAGGACTTCATGCACTAGAGGCCTAAGCATCTAAGAAGGAGATTTCTGAGGCTCTTCCAACTCCAGTCCCTTCCTATCCTCAGCCTGGACGGCAAATCACTATCACCAAAGCCAACAAAATTAGAAGGCTCCTTGACTTGGGACCTGGAATCTATATTTTTAAAATTTCCCTAAGCAGACAGATTTGGAAACTACTGAAAATTCCCAAGAATGACAGAAAAGAGAGTGGAAGAAGTGAGGGACTAGGGACAGAAGTCAGAAGAGGAGGGGCTGAGCTGTCCTTATGTGTCCTTCTGCAGCAGGAGGCTGCACTTCCCGTCCTCTGCTCCTCCCTGTCTTTTCTCTGGCTCTTGGAAAGGGTGAGCAGAAGCCAGGTAGAAAGACCCTTGGATGCCCTACACTAAGGATGTTTGCATTTTGGGGTCAGAGTAAATGGGGTCAGACCACTTGACCATCTGAGGCCTGTGTGAGTTACTCAACTTCACCAAGCTTCAGTTTCCTCATCAATAGCACTTACTAAATGGCTGCCACCATCAGCTCATGGGTCCAAGCCAAGCCATGGTTGGCTGTAGTCCATAGCTTCCAGGCAAGTCCTGACACCACAGCTCTGACAATTTCAGGCACCAGAGATGTGCCAAGGACAGCACTGAGGTGATTTTCAGGGCACACCAACCCCAAATGGAGCGGGAGCCAACTGAAAAGTGGACCAAGTCTTTCCACAGCCCATCCCACAGTCCTCTCCTCCTCACCCTGCAGACCCTTAGCCTTGCTGGGCTCTGAATCGCTAAGCCCAAGGCAAGCCTCTTCTTCGAAATGAACCACCATACTTTTCTCCCTACTTTTGCTCTCTTGCAAACTCTATTCCTTTGAAGCTGACCACTGCTAATACTTGGTCTGATTAAAGCAATTATCAGTAAGGTATAGATGACTGTTGCATTTGCAACTTTACAGGGAGTGTATGTTAATTCAAAAACATCCCCTCAGAGTGGTAAAATAGATTCAGGAAATGGATCTTTATAGATTCAAAGAAAATCTTCACCCCAAAACTGTTCTGTCAACCCCATCATCACTACCCTATTTTTTTCCTGGGTCAGTTTTGCCTGTAGCTCTACACCACACCAGATGAAGTTAGGTACATGGGCACTCCTGAAGGAGAGTGCTGGCTGGCATTAAGACTATATGGCTCCATCAGAAGCCACAAGCACAATCACCAGCATTATCTTTCTTCAGAATGCCAGAGTTTCCCAGGGGTATCCATCTGCCACTGCTATCTATTCCCAAGCTCAGTCTGCCTGTATGGAATCCCCTCTACCACAAGTAAAATCTTGAATGGATACACATGTTACACCTTCAAGTCCAAGAATATAGTTGGGTTATAAGACATTAAGAAGCTCAAAATTCCTGGGAATGTCATACAAACTGCCCATGTTTCTCTAGGATTAGGTTTGTGTACACATGACCCTCCCCTCTGCCAAACAGCTTAAATATATAACTATATTTCCCTCTCGTGTAAAAGTCTGAAATAGGTGGCCCAAGGCCAGCAGGGGTGCTATGGTGTCATTCCCATGATTCTGTCTCATTGCTGTTCCCCAAGAGGGCTACATTCATGGTTAGCTCATGGTCCAAATGGCTGCTCCAGTTCCTGCCAGCATGTCCACATTCCAGCCAGAAGCAGAGAGGAGAAAGGACGAGCACACACTCCACTTAAGGACATTTTATAAAAATTTAACACAATTTCCATTGAGGTTATGCTGAACGGAATTTAGTCACCGGACCACACTTTCCTGCAAGGAAGGCTGTGTGAAATGGAGCCTTTGCCTGAGTGCATCTTCACGTCTAGGTTACTGTGGGCTTTCCTCACCCTTCCTGACTTCCATGTGCTATAGCATCCCTGTGCCTGCCACTGCTCGAAGACACTGCCTCCTGGGGTGGTTTGGCTGTGTCCGAACCCTAATTTCATGTTGAACTGTGATCCTGAGTGTTGGAGGTGAGATCTGGTGGGAGGTGATTGAATCATGGGGGTGGTTTCTAATGTCTTAGTGCCATCACCCTAGCGCTGTTTCATGACAGAGTTCTCAAAAGATCTGGTTCTTTAAAGGTGTCTAGCACCTCCCCTTTTTCTTTCTCTCTATCCTGCCGCCATGTTGAAGACATGCTTGTTTCTTTCCCCTTTGCCCTTCTGCCATGATTGTAAATTTCCTGAGGCCTCCCCAGCCATGCTTCCTGTACAGCCTGTGGAACTGTCTATCAATGAAATGTCTTTTCTCTATAAATTACCCAGCCTCGGGTAGTTCTTTAAGGCAGTGTGAGAACAGACTTATACATGGGGCATAACACTTCTTTCTTGCTTCAGCGGTTATAGCACCTGTGAGGTCATACCCTGTGCAATCCTTGGTGGTGAGCTGGGACCGAGTCTCTGAGAATACTCACTTTTTATTAATTTTCCTAAGGCATGGTGGAGGACATCCTCCATTCTGACATTGCACTAAGAAAGTGGGAAAAAGCCTCCCAAGCAGTTCCTTTCACTAATCTATAAAAGTGTTAATGAGGCTTCTGATATGGCAAGTCCTGGACAAGGTGTTGAGAACACAGCAAACAAAAGGCTCTGTCTCTGCCCTCAAGGAGCTCAGAGGCCGCAGGGGAGACAGGGGTGAGTGCAGTGTCAGAGATCTGTGGAAGGTTATAAGGGGGTTCTGAAGGAGAGTACCTGGATGGTCAAGGCAGATGGAAGTGGCCAGATAAGTCACCTTGAAAGGGGTTAGGCTGAGATGAACTTTAGAGGAAAAGCAGGAGTTGGTCAGGCAAAACAGAAATGTGCATTCAATGAAGGTTTACCATTGCCAGAAGCAAGGAGAAAGAAAAGAGTGTGCAGTGTTCTTGCAAGTATATGCTATTTAGCACAACTGGAAATGCAAGAAGATGAAATTAGAGTATCAGGAAGGAAGGCATGTACCAACTCACAGTCTTGTATACAATGACCAAGAACAAGTAATGAATTTGATGAAATTCTCTCTGGGATCAGAGTGCTGTTTGGGTACCTAAAGTGTGGGGCTGGATACTCTATTATATACTTACAGGATTTCAGCTTATTGCAACCTTAATCTTCAAATAATGGTATGCTTGTGGATCCTGGTCACTGGTCTCCACCCTCTTGTCAGCACCTTTCTGTATGTTGTGCGGTCTCCTGCATGTCTTGTCGACTATTTTCTACAACTATCTCTGTCATCGACTGTCACTTTGTAAAGATGCTTTGTTTTGCTCGTCAAACTGTAATTTTCTCTGCATCCTGTATGGAGGTCTATCCCACCTCTCAGCTCAACAGTCAATGGTTGAGGTCCCAGCTTTCACTTCCCCTGGCCTACTCCTGCCTAATCTGTCATAGCACATCAGTGCTGCAGATAGAAAGGAAATCTAAGCAACGTAGATTAGGGGTGAGGAAAGGTGTGGTAGGTAGTCTCCAAGAAGACGCCCAGTGAGCCTTGCTTCTAATCTTCACACCCTTGTGTAGTTGCCTCCCATATCATACCTAAGTTGGTCTGTGTGATTACAGAATATGGCAGATGTGATGATATGTCACTTTCAAGGCTAGATCATAGAAGACTTTGTGGCTTCTGCCACTCTTTCCTTATCACAGGCTCTGAAGGAAGCCAGCTGCCGGATAGTCAAGGCACTTACATCACCTTATTGAAGGGTCTATGTGGGGAAGAACCAAGGCCTCCTACCAGTGGCCTTCTGCCATCAGGATTCAGTCCTCCTGCCAACAGCCACGTGAATGAGCCTTCTTGGAGGCAGATCCTCCAGCTCCATCAAGCTTTAAATAGCTGCAGCTCTAGCCGACATCTTGACTGCAACCTTAGGGGAGACCCAGAGAAGAACGCTCCAGCTAAGGCCGTTCTGAATTCCTGACCACCGACATTGAGATCATAAATACCCATTGTTTTAAGCCGTTGTGTTTTAGTGTTATTTGCTGTGCAGCAACTGATAACTAACACAATAGACTTCCCACCTTCTTCCTCACTCCCCTGCTAGAAGAGGTAATGCGACCTGATTGGCTAGATTTCAAGACATGGATTGGGTTATGCTCATTGGTGAATAGGTCCCTGGCAACCAGTCAAGGACTTACTGAGTCCCTACCATGAGCTGAGTGCTGTTTTAGGTGTTGGAGATACAGCAACATATAAACCAGTGCCCGTGACATTCTAACGGGAGGAGGAAGGCAATGGGTACACACTCTTTATCAATATGTGCTATCAAAAATATGAAATTAGGATGCTGTTTCTTTTAAAAGCATTTTTAATTAGTTGGGCTCAATGGCATGCCTGTAGTCCCAGCTACAGGAGATTACTTGAGCCCAGGAGTTTGAGACCAGCCTGGGGGATACAGCAAGACCATGTCAAAAAAAATAAAAAGGAATATGAAATAGACTCACACGTGCAAAGAGTCAGGAGGAATACTTTAGCTAGGATAAGCAAGAAAGAGCCCTCAGAGCTGGTGGCATCTGAGTTCTGACATGAAAGTTGAGGAGGAAATGACTATCTTGGGAAGGCCATCACTAAAAAATGCAAAGGCCAGAGAGAGAAAAGAAGTTGGCATGTTGTAAGGATGAAAAGAAGGCCAACAGTGGAAACGCAGGAGAGTGGAGGGAGGTGTATCTCAAAGCCGCGTACCCGCACTTTCTTCTTGCAGCTGGCTGGGTGAGTGGAGGCAGAGCTTGTGTCCTTGAACAAAACCTTGCTATCTCGTCCTCCCACACTTTACTCCTCCCCACACAGGCGCCCTCAGGTCTGGAGTGGAAAGGGGTGGGCTTCCAAGCTTTTCCAAAGTGCTTCACTGTAGGGGAAGTTAGGACTTAGGACAACTTGTCATAAAACAGTAAGTGGATTTTCATTTTTTCTGTTCCCTTGACAACCCCAAGGAGGGAGGCAGGCTTGAGGAGCAGAGAGAACTCAGCTATTCCTAGATTCTTCAAATACTATCAACACTCACCACCTCTGTTCATAGGCGTGACTGTGGAGTGGGCACATGGTGGAGAAAGTGTGTGCATCAAAATTAACATCATGAGTCTAGAACAAAGCGCGTGAAGGGGTAACAGATGAAGAGTATGACCTGATTCCTACCTCAAATGTGTCATGAAGAAACTTTCCACAGGAACATTCCTGGGCTTGCATTACATGCTCATATGTGGGAATTAACTCCCTAACACCTTTACATGTTTATGAATATAAAAGTTTCCAGATCACTCCTTTAAAAAATGTACAGTGGGAGACTATTGATGAAACAGGATATAGCCGTCCTCATTCACAAGTCTTCAGATTTTCATGCAGAAGGTAAAAGCTGGCAAGGGGGTATTAAAGATCCAGTCATCGATCAATTTGCTTTTAGGAGGGAGGGACCCAAATCCTCTGGTTCAGTGAATGGGTAAATATCAGAAGCAAGGTATTCCAAACTGGATGATGTCATGAAGTTCGCAAGGTACAAGCATGACAGGAAATAAGAAGTAAAGAATGTAGGACTAACTGCTGAGCTCTGTTAACCATGTAGCAGATCCTCCTAAGAGCTTTAGTGGTGAAACCAGAGAATTGGTTTTTGGCATTAACCGGATATGACAAAAATAGCACTAAATTCCTGCAAAAGCTCCGAGTGGGTGGCAGAACTACAGGATAAAATGAGATGTGAAGAGGCTTGTGTGATGTCTGCCTACCAAATTGCTTTGAAGGGCAAAAAGTCGGAAAACCTTATAGATTAGAAATAGAATAAGAATTACTTAGGGAGAGTTACGGAAGAAATAGCTGATTCTCAGAAGACTTCTAAGCCAAATGAAAATAAATGGGATTTCTGAAATTCAACAGTGAAAAACAAAAACAAACCTGAAAAATGAATCAACCTCGCCAAATGAGTAGGAATCCACAGCTTAAAGAAAATGAGGGACTCACTTAAGAAAGAGCTCATACACTCTGCGGTGTCCTCCTGTTTTTTTTTTTTTTTTTTAAATAATGCTTTGATTTGCATAAGCATCTGACCTGATAATGGGACTTTGATTCTATTTGGTGCAGGTCAAAAGGTGTATCCCTTTGTCTGCTGATAAGGGAGTTGTTGGGCCTGGGTGAGGGCCAAACAGCAAGGAGGAAGGGAAGTTAAGGAACAGAGTTTGATTCAGGCCCCTACTGCACATTGCAGACATTTCTGTCAGACGGGGTGCAAAGTAATAGTTTGTCATCTAAATATCAAGAATACACAAAAGAGAAAGTCCTAATAATTAAAATCAGTACATAATTTTACTTTTTGTTTTTATTTCAAGCTCTCAACCCCCAACTGTAATCCAAAGTCCTTTTATCTGTCCACCCACAGCTAATGAAGGATGAACCTCATTCTGGACAAGAAGCCCCCAAGGCCCTTCACGGGCACCCAGGGCTGGCCTTTGTCGGGCGGGGAAGTAGTGCTTTTACTGCTGACCAGCACTATAACTGAAGCTCCCTGTGGCAGGCAGAATTCTAAGAATCACCCCCCAGAGACCCTTGCTTTTGTATTGCCCCCTTCCCTATGAGTGTGGGTGGATCCTGGGAGTAATGATGAGATCCCACTCCATGGTTGTTTCATTATAAGGTGAAGAAAGATTGTCTAGCAGGCCTGATGGATCACATAAGCCCTCTAAAAGCAGAGCTGTCTTCAGCTAGTCACAGAAGAGGATGCCAGTGATTGGAAGCACTAATAGAATTCGATGTACCATTGCTGGCTTGAAGATTAAGGCCCCATGGCAAGTAATGGGAGCAGCTTCTAGAAGCAGAGAGCAGCAGCTACCTCACAGCCAGCAAGGAAATGGTGACCTTGGTTCTACAACCCCGAGGAACTCAATCTGGCCAAAAACTTGAGTGAACTTTGAAGCAATTCTTTTTTAGATCCTTCCAATAAAAGCCCAGCCTGGCCAGTACTTTGATTGCAATTTGGCAAAGTCCTGAGCAGAGAATCTAGTCAAGCCTGCCCTGACTTCTGACATCTTGGATTGTGAGATAAGAGATGGCATTACCAAAAAAAAAAAAAAAAAAAAAAAAAAAAAAAAAGAAGAAGAAAACTTCAGGCCAATATCCTCAATGAACATAGATGCAAAAATTCTCAACAAAATATTAGCAAACTGAATCCAGCAGCACATCAAAAAGCTAATCCACCATGATCAAGCAGGCTTTATTCCTAGGAGGCAAGGTTGGTTCAACATACACAAATCAATAAATGTGATTCATCACATAAACAAAACTAAAAACAAAAACCACATGATTATTTCAATAAATGCAGAAAATACTTTCAATAAAATCCAACACACCTTTATGTTAAAAACCCTCAACAAATGAAGCATTGAAGGAACACACTTCAAAATAATAAAAGCCACCTATGACAAACCCACAGCCAACATCATACTGAATGGGCAGAAGTTGAAAGCATTCCTCCTAAAAACTGGAACAAGACAAGGATGCCCTCTTTCACCACTCCTATTTGACATAGTATTGGAAGTCATACCAAGAGGAATCAGGCAAGAGAAAGAAATAAAGGATATCCAAACAGGAAAAGAGGAAGTCAAACTCTCCCTGTTTGCAGAGAATATAATTCTATATCTAGAAAACTCCATATAGTCTTTGCCCTAAATCTCCTTGATCTGATAAAGAACTTCAGCAAAGTCTCAGGATACAAAATAAATGAACAAAAATCAGTAGCATTTCTCTATACCAATAACATCCAAGCTCAGAGCCAAATCAAGAATGCAATTCCATTCACAATAGCCACAATAAGAATAAAATATCTAGGAATACAGCTAGCCATAGATGTGGAAGATCTCTACAATGAGAATTACAAAACACTGCTTAAAGATACCAGAGATGACATAAACAAATGGAAAACATTCCATGCTCATGAACAGAAATAATCAATATTGTTAAAATGGCCATACTGCTCAATGAACTTTACAGATTCAGTGCTATCCGTATCAAACTACTAATGCCATTTATTCACAGAGTGTTCTAAAATTCTTATGGAACCAAAAAGGAGTCTGAAAAGCCAAGGCAATTGTAAGCAAAAAGAACAAAGCTGGAGACATCACATTATCCAGTTTCAAACTATACTACAATGTTACAGTAAGCAAAACAGCATGATATTGGTACAAAAACAGACATATACACCAGTGGAATAGAATAGAGAGCCCAGAAGTAATTCTGCACACCTACAACCATCTGATCTTCAACAAAGTTGACAAAAACAAGCAATGGGGAAGAGACTCCCTATTCAATAAATAGTGCTGAGATAACTGGCTGGCCGTATGCAGAAGATTGAAACTAGACCCTATCCTTGCAATATATACAAAAGTCAACTCAAGATAGATTAAAAACTTAAATGTAAAACCTAAAACTATAAAAACCCGGAAGATAATCTTTGAAATACCATTCTAGACATAGGACCTGGTGAAGATTTCATGACAAAGTTGCCAAAAATAATTGCAACAAAAACAAAAATTGACAAATGGGATCTAATTAAACCAAAGAGCTTCTGCACAGGAAAAGAAACTATCAACATAGTAAACAGACAACCTACAGAATGGGGGGAAATATTTGCAAACTATTTATCCAGCAAAGGTCTAATATCCAGAATCTGTAAGAAACTTAAAGACATTCACAAACAAAAAACAAACGACCCCCCCCAAAAAGTGGGCAAAAACATGAACAGACACTTTACAAATCCATGCAGCCAACAAGCATACAAAAAATACTCAACATCAGTAATCATTAGAGAAATGCAAATCCAAACTACAATGAGATATCATCTCACACCAGTTAGAATGGCTATTATTAAAAACAAAAAATAACAGATGCTGGTGGGGTTGCGGAGAAAAGGGAACACTTATACACTGTTGGTGGGAATGTAAATTAGTCCAGTCATTGTGGAAAGCAGTTTGGCAATTTCACAAATAACTTAAACAAAATCACCATTTGACCCAGCAATCCCATTTATACACCCAAAGGAATATAAATTGTTCTATCATAAAGACACACGCACATGTGTGTTTGTCACAGCACTGTTCACAATAGCAAAGACATGGAATCAACCTAAATGCTCATCGGTGGTAGACTAGACAAAGAAAATGTGGTACATATATACACCATGAATTGTTACTCAGAGATCATTTCTTTTGCAGCAACATGGATGGAGTAATTATCCTAAGTGAACTAACATACAATCAGAAAACGAAATACCGCATGTTCTCACTTATCAGTGGGAGCTAAGCAATGAGTACGCGTGGACACAAAGAAGAGAACAATAGACACTAGGGCCTACTTGAGAGTGGAGGGTGGGAGGAGGATGAGGGCTGAAAAACTACCTATTAGGTACTATGCGTATTTCCTGGGTGATGAAATAATCTGTACACCATGACACTCAATTTACCTATGCAACAAACCTGCACATGTACCCTGGAACCTAAAATAAAATATTAAAGAAAGAAAAGAGAGATGATATTGTTTTAAGTTGCTAAGTATATGGTTATTTGTTATGCAGCAAATGCAGCATATGCAGTAGCAAATGCGTCTACCCCCTTGCCTGAAATTCCCTCCCACGTATCATTTCTGGAAGGCTGCATTAGTTTCTTATTGCTGTTGTAACACATTACCATTACTGCATGGCGTACACAACACAAACTTGCTATCTTACAGTTCTGGAGGCCAGGAATCCCTAACAGGTCACACTGGACTAAAATCAAAGCGTCAGTAGGGCTGAATTCCTTCTGCGGGCTCCAAGTAAGACTTTGCTTCCTGCTTGTTTCCGCCTCTAGAGGCTGCTGCCTTCCTTGGCTCACAGCCCCTTCCCCCAATCACATCGCGATGACCTCTGCATCTGCCGTCACATGTCCGCCTCTGACTCTGACTCTCCTCCCTCCCTCTCTTACTTATAAGGGCTTATGTGATTCCACTGGTCCCCCTCCAATGATGCAGGATAATCTTCTCATAGTGAGCTCCCTAATTACGTCTGCAAAGTTATTTTGCCATGGAAAGTAACAACACAGTCACAGGTTCCAGGGATTGGGAAACGGACATCTTTGGGGGCCATTATTCAGCCTCTTGTAACAGGCTTCCCTAATTTGGTCTGCTTTTAATCTTTCATTTTTTGCTACTTGAAAGTGAGTAATACTTTTTAGAAAGATTTTCTTTCCCAATCTTCCCATTCATTTACTCAGTATTTATTGGATGCCTATTTCACAAGACCATCCTGTTGTATAAATCAATAATTTATATAAATAGCATCCCTTCTGAAGTTGTTCAGTCTACACAAACATACCAGATGACTCTACTCATGCTTGTTAGACGTTGAGCAAGAGATGTAGTGTAAACAAAATGACAAATCCCTGCCTTTATTTATTGAACGACTGCAGGAGGCTAGGGTGGTGTCTGCGCATGTGAATTTTCTAAAACTCCCCAAGTTATTCTGATTTGCACTGAAACATGAGGACCACTGAAGCCCTCAAGCCTGATGCTACCTAGACCTACTGAAGTAGAATCTTCACGGCGGGGGTGGGGGTGTCATAGTCTGTTTGGGCTGCTATAATAAAGTACCACAAACTGAGCGGTTTATAAACAACATAATTTTTTTCTCATAGTTCTGAAGGCTGGAAAGTTGGAGATCAAGGTGATGGCAGATGCAGTGTCTGCTGAGACACCCTTTCTGGTGTCCTTTCATTGTGGAAGGGGCAAGGCAGCTCCCTGGGATAGCTTTTATAAGGGCACCAATCGCGTTGACGAGAGCTCTACCTTTGTGGCCTGATCATCTCCCAAAAGGCTTCATGAGCTCCTCATACCATCACATTGGTGGTTAAGATTTCAACATAAGAATTTTGTAAGGGACACAAACATTCAGACCATGGCAGTGAGGTAGAGACAACTGTTTTTTGAAAAGCTCCCTTATGTAATTATGATGGACACAAAGCCTTGGGTTTGTCTGCTTGAGACACGATGGTCTATCGGTTGGTGCCTAGAGGGCATGAGATATGGGAATTATATTTGATGGAACTGAAGGAAGGAAAGAGTATGGTAAGCAAGTGTCCCTGGGAAGCCCGAGGGAAGGACAACTCCTCCAAGATTAGGGAACAGGAAGAAGGAGTAATACAGGGAGAAAACCCGTAAAGTAAAATCCTCTTCTCCGCTAGGCAATGGTGGTGACGGGGCAACCTGAGAAGGGCTAGATGTTGGGGTATCTGTGTCCATTGTTGCACATGAGAGCCTTAGTATTCTTCATAGTTGAAGGGACCATAAGTGAGGTATCTGAAGGCCAGACAAAATTTGTTTTCAGAAGGTTGAAGAGAGACATGTTGAGGGGACAATTCAGAAGACTTGTTTATACCTGTCGGGGCTGTAAAGAGCTCGGGAAAGATTTTTAGAAAACAACTTTGACAAAAAACAAAATAGGAAAATGGAAAGTCTATTCATCACCATTAAGAGTAGAAGAGCATTTGGGAGGCCGAGGTGGGCGGATCACGAGGTCAGGAGATCAAGACCATCCTGGCTAACATGGTGAAACCCTGTCTATACTAAAAATACAAAAAATTAGCTGGGCCTGGTGGCGGTGGCCTGTAGTCCCAGCTACTAGGGACATTGAGGCAGGAGAATGGCGTGAACCTGAGAGGTGGAGCTTGCAGTGAGCCGAGATTGTGTCACTGTACTCCAGCCTGGGCAACAGAGAGAGACTCCATCAAAAAAAAAAAAAAGTAGAAGAACAGAAAAAATGGCCTCTGAGAAGCACTTTAGGGCACGAGTCAAACTGGGAGAGGAAAGGTAGGACTGTGTATAAAAGTTAAGTTGGAAGGACACTTACTGTGATGGGGAGGCAGCCGGGGCTTAGAGGCCCTGGGCTCAGAGGCCCCGGGCAAATGCAAAACCATCTCAAGGCCGCGAGTAGCAAGAGACTGGAATCCAGGTACCAAGAGGAAGTCAAGGGCCGGAGCTCTGGCCTGGGTAAGGACTGTCTCTGCAAATCCCCTGGGCCGGGGAGGAAAATCTAAGGGTCTGATGAGTGTCTTCTCATTGGCTACGTGGTGAATGCCATGTTGTTTGGTATCAAAACAACTTTCAACAACATTAACAGAATGTTTAAAGAAAATATGCATTTATAACACCATCTACCTAATGTAACGGCAGAATGAAATATTCGAGAACGACCATTTTGAGGACTGACACTCACACATATAGGCATCAAACTCCTATTCTGATTCAGAAAATAATTATTATCTTAAAACATCTTGCTTTCCACATCGAGTTGCATGGAGAAAAATGTGAAATAAAAGTCAAGTCAAATAATGCAAAATAAAAGCCACAATTACACTTGGATAAGTGAAAAAAAAAGAAAGAAAGAAAAGTAACTCTTAATTTCACCCCTGAGAAAGAACATTTTCTGTTTATACATTTATTTACACTTGTATTTCTTAATATCATACTGTACATATAACTTATTTTGTGTACACACACACGCACACACACACCACTTTATATAATTGGATCATCTTTTTATGTCATTACATGTTATTCTCCTGCCACACCAATAATAATGCTTATTTAGTAATATATTGTATGGGTGTGCTGTTTCTCAAGGTTCTCCATAAGCAGGTATGCATTTCAGAGTTTAGCAGCTGGGTCTTCAGTCAATTATCAAGAACTGAGAAGTTCGTTCTCAAGGCTAAATAATAAATGTATTAACATTTATTTAACCAGTAACCTGTTATCTGATATGAAGGTAGTCTAATTGTTTGATATTATTTAAAATGTTGTAGTAGATAACTTTGCGGTCAAATTTATTTCTTTTCATATCTCAGAACATTTTTAAAAATTAAATTCCTGGAAGTATAAAAGTTAGGCCAAAAGTTACACGCATTAAGAATGTATTGAAAATGTGCCCTACCGAGAGAGTGAGCCAATTTATATTCCTGCCAACAGCATGGGAGAGAGCCTGTTTTTCTGCACCCTCACCAGTATTGGCTATGGTCATTTAAAAATTATTGCCATTTTAAAAAGTGAAAAATGCTATCTTATTTTCAATCATGGCCTTTTGATTACTCATTAGATTAATCTTATGTTTTTGTCTATTTATATATTTTTCCTTATGAATTACCTATTCATAATGTCCTATGCTTATTTTTCCTGGCAAAGATGTTAAACATTTATTGATTGATTGATATTTGTTGATTTATAAGATTTATCGATTTCTAAAAAGTATAATATACTCTATATATTAAGTATATTACCCCTGGTCTTAGATGTTGTGAATATTTTTCCCAGCTTGTCATTTACTTTCTGATTCTGCTTAGGGTGAGTTGGGTTTGGTTTGCTTTGTTTTGAAGCCCAGAATCTTTCTTTCTTTTTTTTTTTTTGAGACGGAGTCTCACCCTGTCTTCCAGGCTAGAGTGCAATGGCACAATCCTAGCTCACTGCAACCTCTGCCTCCCAGGTTCAGGTGATTCTCCTGCCTCAGCCTCTCGTGTAGCTGGGATTACAGGCCCACACCACCATTCCTGGCTAATTTTTGTATCGTTAGTAGAGACAGGGTTTCACTGTGTTGGCCAGGCTGGTCTTGAACTCCTTCCCTCGTGATCTGCCTGCCTGGGATTACAGGCGTGAGCCACCGTACCTGGCCCAGCTTTCAATTTTTTAAATATAATCAAGTCTATCCATTTTTGTTTCCCTTCTAGCCTTCTCCTTTTGCTGTTATACTTTAAAAAGCCATCTCTACTACAAAATTATTTAAATATTGGCCTATGTATTTTTCTAAAATTATTTAGGTTCTCAATGTGGTTGAACTTCATTTGGGCATAGAATATAAAGAAAAGATCAAATGTTTATTCCCAAATATCTGGCCAAATGTCACAACACTCTCTATTAAATAAATCATCAAGTTCCCTTGTTTGAAAGCTACTCTTTCCATGCAATGATAATACCTAACCCTTATTGAATGATAACTCTGTCCCAGGAACCATGTGGGGTGCCTTTCTTGCATTAGTCCCCTTCATCCCCACCCCATGAGTTTCTGATATTATCTTCATTTTACTGAGGAGGAGATGGGCACAGAAGGATTCAGTGACTTACGCAAGATCACACGGGAAGTAGAAAGCCAGGAATCAAACCCAATCAGGCTATCTTCAGAACTTAAACTCTTCTAATACTATACTATACTGCCTTCATAATTTTTGATGCATTCTTCAGCTTATTCTGGACTTTATACTCTGTTTATTTATTTTTTCTTTAATTATAGCATCATTACCTTTACAATTGTATAATCTATTTTACTATCTGGTTGGGTGAGTCCCCTACAACTCAGAGCCTATGCCTTGGGTTCCTTAGCTTGCTCTGCACACACAGGATATCATCACCAGAAGCAGGCTGGCCACAGCTCTGGATGCTAGAAGTATAAGTCCCTTCTCTGGGATTATTTTAGACACTTGAAGTTGGAAATATTAGGGTATTCTGTTATCACTTCCATTTACTTCCCAGAAGAGCTATGAAATTCAGATTGTCGATGCTGGCTCCATCAAGTCCTTGCTCTGATCCAGTCATTTCCGTGGTCATTTGGAAGTAAAGGCATTGGCTCAGAAGAGGCTTCAGTTGGAACCCCATTATAATTTTTAAAGTCTAAATATATATTTCAATGCTGCCTCTTTTAAGGGCAGTCCCTTTCAACTTCACCTCCACTAACTCCTCTCTCTGTTCATCCTGGCTATAGCCAATACTCCTTTCCTCTCTCACTTGCTCCCATTGACCTTCCAGAATCATATTCCACCCTATGTCATGAAGGGGAGCAGGGCACAATTACAGCTCCCAGGCACAATGAGTACTTTGAATTAAAGGCCCTTAGAGATTATCAGATACTAGAAGAGACTTTTGCCATATCACATAAAGGCTGGACAGACCCACTAAGGAGAACAATTTTTTTTTTCTCCTTCTCCTCCTGTCTCTTAATTCTCTACCTCCTCTAAACCACAAGCTTAAGTTCTTTTATCTGCCTATACTCTGGATGTACCAGAGAAGAAAACAATGACTTCTGGTTCCTTCTCTGAGTTTTCATTAACTGAAACCATATCACAGGAAGGAAGACTAAATCTGTCAACAAACCTGGACAGACTTTTGTCACGAACCATTGTCCACTCTGCAGGCCAAACAGACTTTGCCCGAAGCCATTGTGTGTTCATCAAGCCCATTGAATTCTTCTGAAAATCATTTACTATCCCCCTAAAAATCAGCCATACTTCCCCATCTCCCTTTCTCCAAAGAAACAGGGTATATGAGCCTATGTACCTCCATGGAATATGGGGCAATCGCCCTGTGACTCTCCCTGCGTGCATAGTGGTCATAAATTTTAAAGCTCTTTCTGTTATTAATCTGCCTTATTTAGAGTTAAATTTTCAGGGATACCTCTGAGGGTGAAGAAGTTGTCTTGGCCCCAAATATCGAGACTTTGACTCACCCATTCCCCATCAGGTCCCTGACCACTCACCCACAGAGCTGTCGTACAGTCTCTGCTAACTTCTGGAAGCCCAAAAGAAAAGAGCAAATTCCAATAAAGAGCAAATGAAGTTCTGACCAAGCCCAGCAATGGGTCACATGCTCTTTAGAACATCCTCCCATGTCTCCAGAACAGGATGTGATTCATTCCCAAAGCGGCGTCCTCCCAGTCACACACACCAATAAAGGAGAGCTTGGGCCAGAAACAACAAAATCACAAACAACTGCACAAAGGGTATATTTTCCCATGGAGTGTGTCCTATGATATTATGGAGCAATGTAGCCTTCTATTTCTGTACTGCTTAAGCCTACAGTAAAATTAGCTTCTATCTCTTGAATTCACAGCAGGTTGCAATGCTGTGGGTTCTTGGACTGGGCTGAGCAGTGATGGAGATGCTGGTCTGAGATTTAAAATATTTGACAACAGGTTTAGTCACCCCACAGGTTGATGATTAAGAAGAAAATTGCCAGAAGACACAATTGTCAGAATTTAGGGGAAGACTTCCCTGGGACTGTCAATTCTTCCAAAAACAAACCAACCAACAGACACCTCCATAGCATTTACCACAGTGCCTGGAACACAATAGGCTGTCATTAAATGTTCCTTTAATATGAAGACAGAATAAGTTTTGTAAATGCAAAGGAAATCATGTAGGTTGTCTAAAGTTAATGGTTAAAGACCTAACATTTCAAGCCTAATACTTTTTGGAAAGAAATTCAAATTAAAATTTCTTTAAAAAATGTTAATGAACCTCACTTGAAATCTTAGGGGCTTTCCTTGGCTTTGTGCTACATTTTAGGGAAGAAATTAGATAAAGACAAAACCTGGCAGTTTATGAAAATTTTCATTTATATAATTACTTTTCAAAAACCATGTCATATCTTGCAAGACCTTCAAGGCTCTGTGCCTGGGTGCAAGTCTGTTTCTTCATACTTGATTTGAAATTATTTTAGATAATACAGGTTGATTGAATGAGGCTCTTTCCCCTGAACCCCACTTTCCCTCGGCATTCCTCTATCATGAAAACATGTGCACACACAGACACACACACCTAAAATACCAAGGGCATTTTCATCAAAATACTTGATTGGATTCAACTGGATCTCCTTTGTTTTACAACTCAGCTTGAGAGTCTAGATACAGACAAGTTCAAATCCAGTCTCGTTTTTATTTTTACCCTATTACATTATTTATTAGATAATAGATTGCTGTCCCTATTGTAATCCTGAGTGAAAATTGGTATCCCTGACAGAGTAAATAAATAAAGGGAAAACCAAAACATTTTTAAGTGAAGCACTACATTTTTCACTGAATGTATAGCTATATTTTGCAGGTTTCCTTTTTTATTTTCATAAATCGATGATCCCCCAGGGAAGCACCTACATAGTCAGCGTCCCATACAGACAGCGTCTCACATGATTTAACCTCTTACTTCAGGTGACTTGTTGGCAAGTGGTCCTCCAAAAAGAGACTTGTTCTATTTCAACTTATTCTGGTTGTAAGAGCCTTGATGTAATGCCTCAAACTTGTTTTTTTCAGTAAAGTGTGTGGATTTTAAGCACTGTTTAATATCAATAGAGTCAGGAACTGGACTTATTTTCTCTTTTTTTTAAACTCTGTGACATTGTACAGGTTTTGGTGATTTCTGGTTTTTCACAGATATTTTTTTTTTAATGTCTACTAAAAAAGCAATTATTAAAAGCCTTGACCCTGAGTCTATCTCACATGCTCAATTTAAATTTACTTCTATGAAGTGGCCTTCTTTTAAGACAGTTAGGAAGCTATTCAGTAACTCTTTGAATTTAACCCCTAAAATATTCATAGCTGGATTCTTACAATGAAGTTTCTTTGTCAGAATCCACTACCTTTAGAATATTTGTTAGGATTTCAATATTTTCAAATTTAGAGGCATAAAATCTCAAAACAATGTTGGCAATATGTTCCAATATGAATAATATGTGGCTCTGGGCACAGTGGCTCATGCCTGCAATTGCAGCACTTTGGGAGCCCAAGGTGAGTGGATTACTTGAGCCCAGGAGTTCGAGACCAGCCCAGGCAAAAGGGCAAAACCTGGTCTCTATAAAAATAAAAATAATAATACAAAATTAGCTGGGCATGGTGGTATGTGTCTATAGTCCAAGCTACTCAGGAAGCTGAGATGGGAGGATTGCTTGAGTCAGGGAGGTGGAGACTACAATGAACCAAGATTGTACCACTGCACTCCAGCCCGACAGCCTGAGTGACAGAGCCAGACCTTGTCTCAAAAAAAAAAAAAGGAAAGAAAGAAAAGTTATAATACCTTACTCAGTAGCATATTCTGAATACATTTCTTAACTGAAACATACATCATCTTCATTGACCCATCTTCATAACACAAGTGCTATCATTCTGGTCTAGTCAGAAGAAGTGATGCTAAGACACCACTGCCTGTTTGGAGGACTTCTTATGTGCTGGGCAGTTCTAGAAGCATTCATGTGAGGCTGTACCTAGAAGAGTTGAAGATGATTTGTGGAGTGGTTTTCTCAATGGCTGCTGATTCCTAGAATTGCTTAAAGAATAAAAGCATAAGGCTATGTTACTAGGCTCTATTTATTAATGAGCTTTTGGCTTTGATTTTGGTTTGATTGATTAAGCTCATTGCCATCCATAATCCCCAAAATTAGTTGTAGAAAGAGTACAAAAGAAGACCCTGTTGAGGAGTACCAAGATGACACTCAGTAAAGTACACATATTTGTGAAAATATTGCTTCTAATATTCATATAATCCAATTTTCTTGATATTTAGAAAGAAATATATTCCTTATCTTCCTCCTGCCACAGAAGAAAAAAAGGTTTACTTGTTGCTTTCAAATGTCTATCAAGATCATTACATTTTTTTCTTTCATTTACACATGTAGCAGACAAGAGGTAAGGGAAAGGGAGTCTTTACATCCCAGAAATGTTTTATCTGACCCAGTAAAACAATTTTGTTTTGATTTTTCTTTCAAAGCCAATATATATTTATTATGGGTTTTGTATTTTTGTTATTTTCCAGATGTTATTTGTCTTTGATTTTCTGTCACCATTTACTGGCCAGAAGAGGGCTCAAAAGTGTTGGAAATTCAACAGACAACTCCTGCTGTTTTCCTTCCCTTGAACTGATTTGTATATATTAACAATTTTTTTTTTGTAAATTGCTTCCTGGGATCTTGGGTGTCACTCTTAGCTGTCATTTTTTCCCCGTTTTTTATACACTTCACAGGATAGCAGTATTTACTTTTATGCAGCTCAGATTTCATGGTTCAGCAACATTTTTTCTAATGACAAATCTCCTGTCTTTTATGCAGTGAGTCAATGACACATTTGGAGTAATCTGATTAATACATTACTTTTTAAATAGTCAACAAAACCCCATATTTCATAGCTTCACTTCAACAGGAAAAAGTTCACATGCTTCAACTATTATGACAACCTTAAGTCATATTTGAAGTATTTTAGAACATTTATCTCCATAGTCAATGCCTACTTTATTACTTCCCTTATTTTGTTTTTCTTGTCAATCTTTTTTCCCCTTCTATTACTTTGGATCGTTTATAAGAGCAGTTTCTACGTCAAATTTAGTACACTGAAGTTCGAGGTTACATTATTCAAGATGACTCATATGAGGAAAAGTAGATCCAGACATAAGCAACCCTGTTGCCCTGGGCAAGTCATTTAATCTTTGTGAAACCCAGAAAAACAGATTGAAGATCTCTAAGGCTGGTTCAAAAGCTTGCTACATCACCGGAGCCCTAACCAGAATCCCTTTGTCAGCCTGCACGCAGGCTGTCACCATTGCATCAGAAGAAATTTTTATTTTTCCTTTCTCTATTAGCCAAACATTATGTACTATATTCTACAATAGGCTAGTTACTGTTATCTAAAGCCCTGTAATTTCCAATAATCTTTCCTGTAGTAATTCAGAGTCTTTAACTGGGCAATATTTTGTACAAGAGTTTTCTCTGAGCTATCCCCACACAGCAACCTTGCTCACTCTGCAGTCACCAGGGGCTGGGCATATTATCCTGTGCTCTCTGAATGACTTGGCCAGGCTGGTATGGCAACCTACTTTTGGTCCCTAGTCATTGAGCTTCCCCTGGAAGTTAGCAGGGAGCCTTCTCCTAGAAGTTAACAGAAGTTCCTTCCAATCTGGCCAATGATTACAGTTTGGAGTAAAAAGTATATGTTTTGAATAATGAGACACCTCTTTGCCTCTAGAGGTTGGTTTTTCTTCAAAAGAGGTTCTGCACATAAAACCTCATTCATCTCACCTTACAAATCAGAGCCCCATTTCCCTTGTACAATAGAGAAGCCAACATATAATATAATAAATACTACTTCTAATTCTATTGTCTTTTTAGCTTTCACATCATTGCTTTCCTACTTTGATGTGCACACGAATTATCTGGAGATCTTGTTAAAATGCAGGTTATTTAGCCTGGGATAGGGTCCAGATTCTGTATTTGTAACAAGGTTCTAGGAGCTGCTTGCTGTTGGTGGTCTGTGACCACTCTCAGAATAGCAAACTAACCAATAGCATGCATTGGGTATTCCTCGCCTGTTCAGGGATGGAAAAGTTACTCAGTTGTTCCAGTAAGGCATGAAGTACATACAGTCAAATCATTTAAGAGTATTCATAAAAATCTCACTCTTGTTTTATCCCCCATTCCAAGTGAAATTGCTTACTTAGCAGTTCCAATACATGGCCCAAGGGCTGATCTCAATTCCCTTAAACCACTCCTGGAGTAGATGAAATCTCATGACCCCTGATGAGTTAACACTAAACTTATTTACTACTTTAAAAAAAAAAATCATTATCTGAAACATCACACCCTAAACGAGCCTGGACGAAGGCAACACGATTATTTTGCATGTCTCTTATAACGTTCTTATGGATATTCTAAAATTTCTTCACTGCTAATTGCATAATCTCCTTAATTTATTCAGAAGAACGCCAGTGCCCTCCTATCAATCCACCTGTGTTTTGAGTGCCCATTATACTGAAGTCACTGGGGGAGGTCAATGATGCAACAAAAAGCAGAAAATACTGTTCTTTTCCTTCAACACAGGTTCACGCTGAATGCTTACAATGTACCAAATATTTTTCTTGACTCTTTTTGTAATTTGACTCTTTGAATTTTTACAAACCCTCTGAAGTAGCTATTACTATTATTTTAATGTTATAGGAACTGGGGACAAGTTGCTTGCTGAAGCTCACACAACTAGCAAATGGTGGATCAGAACTTCAACTCAGAAAGTCAAGCTTAGGGCAGGGCACAGTGGCTCACGCCTGTAATCCCAACACTTTGGGAGGCCAAGGCGGGTGGATCACTTGAGGTCAGGAGTTCAAGACCAGGCTGGCCAATATGGTGAAACCCCGTCTTTACAAAAAAATACCACAAAAAAAAAAAAAAAAATTAGCCAGGTGTTGTGGCACATGCCTGTAGTCCCAGCTACTCAGGAGTCTGAGGCACGAGAATTGCTTGAACCTGGGAGGTGGAGGTTGTAGTGAGTCAATATCATGCCACTGCATTCCAGCCTGGGTGACAGGGTGAGACTCTGTCTCAAAAAAAAAAAAAAAAAAAAAAGACAAGCTTGGGTGCATGGATTTTCAAACAGTATGTTCTACTGTGTGTATATCTCATGAGCACAAATCTAAATCTACCTAAAGCTTGCTAAGAATTTTGACAAGTGGAGCTGAGGGTTAGAGAACTGCTTGCCCTGTAAGCAAAGATACTGCCCTTTCCCCTCTCGGGCAGGAAGGAGGGTGTGGGACTTACTGGGCAACCAGGTCTGGTCCAAGCCCAGGTGTCTGTGCTTCCAGGTTGTGTGACCTTGGGCTGGCTCTTTCATCTCTTTAAGACTTAGTTTCTGCTATGGATGGAATGTTTGTGTTCCCAAAATGTGTGAGTTGAAACCCTAATTCCAATGTGATGGAATTTGGAGGTAGAGCCTTTGAGAGGTAACTAGGTTATGAGGGTGAACCAAATACCTCGTGTTCTCACTTATAAGTGGGAGCTAAACTGGGGCCAACTTGAGGCTGGAGGGTGGGAGGAGGGAGAGGAGCAGAAAAAGTAACTATAGGGTACTGGGCTTTGTGCCTGGGTAATGAAATAATCTATGCAACAAACCCCTGTGACATGCGTTTACCTCTATAACAAACCTTCACATGTACCCTTGAACCTAAAATAAAAGTTAAAACAGACAAACAAAAACAACCAGGCACAGTGGCTCATGCCTGTAATGCCAGCACTTTGGGAGACTGAGGCAGGTGGACACTTGAGGTCAGGAGTTAGAGACCAACTTGACCAATATGATGAAACCTCCGTCTCTACTAAAAATACAAAAATTAGCCTGGCATGGTGGTGCATGCCTGTAATCCCAACTACTCAGGAGGCTGAGGCAGAAGAATCACTTGAACCTGAGAGGCCGAGGCTGCCTTGAGCTGAGATCACGCCACTGCACTCCAACCTGGGTGAGAGCGAGACTGCATCTCAAAAAAACAAAACAAAATAAAACAAAACAACATACACACAGCACGCACACACACACACACAAACAAGCAACCAACAACCAAAAAGAATGGTGCTAATGTCTTTTATTTATTTATTTATTGGGTTTTTTTTTTTTTTTTTTTTTTTTTTTTTGAGATGGAGCTTCGCTCTTGTTGCCCAGGCTGGAGTGCAGTGGCTTGATCTTGGCCCATTGCAACCTCCGCCTTCCTGGTTCAAGCTATTCTCCTTCCTCAGCCTCCCGAGTAACTGGGACTACAGGTGTGGCCACCACTCCTGGCTAATTTTTTGTATTTTTAGTAGAGATGGGGTTTCACCATGTTGGTCAGGCTGGTCTTGAACTCCTGACCTCAGATGATCCACCTGCCTCAGCCTCCCAAAGTGCTGGGATTACAGGTGTGAGCCACTGCAATTGGCCTAGGGCTAATGCCTTTAGAAGAGGCCAGGCAGCTAGCTCCTGTCTCTGCTCTTTGCCATGGAGGATTCTAGAAGTCTGCAGTAGGCATCTTGGAAGAGGGCCCTCAGCAGAATCTGCCCATGCTGTTAGGCTGATCTGATCTGGAACTTCAGCCTCCAGAGCTGTGAGAAATAAATTTCTGTTGTTTGTAAACTACCGAATCCATGGTACTTTGTGATAGCAGCGCAAACAAAGTAAGATAGTTTCCCTTCTGCAAAAGGACATGAAAACAATAGTACCACTCACATATAGGTGTTATTATAGGCAAATAAAAGAATGCAGCTACAGGACAAACCCTCTAAAGCATTAACTGACAAAGAATAAAACAGTGGTTAGCAAGAACAGGAGGGGGGAGAAGGAAGTGGGGAGATGTTGGTGAAAAAAGGATACGAAGTAGCAGACGTGTAGGATGAAACAATATGGGGCTCTAATGTACAACCTAAGGACTAGAGTTAATCACATTTTATTGTATTAAGGATTTTTTGTTAAATAAGTAGGTTTTGGTTGCTCTCGTCACCCCCAAAAAGTAACTATGCGAGGAGATAGGTGATATGATTTGGATTGTGCCCCCACCCAGATCTCATGTTTAATTGTAATTCCCAATGTGAAGTGGGGCCTGATGGGAAGTGATTGGATCATGGGGATGGTTTCTCATGAATAGTTCAATGTCATCCCCTTGGTTCTGTTCTTGTGATATAGATCTGGTTGTTTAAAAGTGTGTGGTGCCTCCCTCCTCACTCTTGTTCCTGCTTCTGCCATGTAAGACTTGCCTGCTCCCGCTTCTGCCATGATTGTAAGTTTCCTGAGGCCTCCTCAGAAGCTTAGCAGATGCCAGCATTAGGCTTCCTGTATAGCCTGCAGAACTATGAGCCAATTAAACCTCTTTTCGTTATAAATTACCCAGTCTCAGGTATTTCTTTATAGCAATGCAAGAACTGACTAGTACAATAGATTAACTTGCTTCGCCACAGTAACTATTTGACTGTCTATATGTATCCCATTGCATTGTGTTGTAAACCTCAAATATACACAATAAAATTTATTTATATAACAAATAAACAAAAACCAAAATGGTGATTGCTAGTTAACAGTAAAGAGGGCTACAATTCAGATGTCAGTGTGGACATGAACAGGAGGAGGCAAAGACCTTGTGCAGGGACAATCCACACACAGCTTGGTGGTTGGAGGTAGAGGGCAAAGAGAAGGAAGAGGGGAAACTCCTGGGGTGAAAGCCTCATGACTAGGGAGAAGGGGGCCATTGATTCAGGCACGGATGTCAGAAAGAAGGATAAGTTATGACAGAAGACACAATTCATTCCATTTAGCATTTACTATGTGCTATTTACTATTCACTCTCTGCTAGATGCTTTATAGCCACTGCCTTACTCAGTCCTCAACACTAGAAGTGAGCACTATTTATCATTATTATTATTACTCCCCCCATTTTACATATGGGAAAAGTAAAACTTAAAGAGGGTAAATATTCTGCCCAAGGTGACCCAGCCATTGGGTCTGAACCCACTAATCTGAATCAAAGTCATGTTCTTTTATTTTTTGTATAAATTTAAAGGGTACAAGTGCAGTTCGGTTACATGGGCACCTTGTGTAGTAGTCAAAGTCATGTTCTTAAGCACTATGCTGACCACAGGTGGGTGACAAAGCAGAAACAAATATGGAGCCAAAGCTGGTTTCTCTCTCCTCTACATCACCATTTCCTCCCTGTATGTTTGGATTCCACCTTGCATTAGGGTGATGTGTTATTTCCTCTTCTAGATTCTAAAGTCTCTAAAGGCAGACTTTGAAACCCTTGAGTTCTCAGTGCCCTAGACTCAGGAGGCAATCTCCTATCTAGGGAAGTTAGGGAAGGAAGGAAGGAAGGAAGGAAGGAAGGAAGGAAGGAAGGAAGGAAGGAAGGAAGGAAGGAAGGAAGGAAGGAAAGAGGGAGGGAAGGAGGGATGGAGGGAAGGAAGGAAGGAAGGCAGGCAGGCAGGCATAAATAACTGGGAAGAGTCATCAGGACTAGACAGAAAGATTTTGATGACATTTGTACAGAGAAAATATTTCACCGATTCATAAAAAGAAAACTAACAATAAGGTGCAAATAGTATTAAAATCATGTAAGGAAAAAAGCCATTCAAACCGGGAGGCTTTCTGTGGACTATGAGCCATCTCTTATTATTTTCCCAGGTTCTTTAACTTTTCACCATTATATGAAATCTCTCTGCGCTTGTCATTGAATCCTTTGAAGATCAAGTATATGGAAAACACCCACCATTTGTCAAGGTACCTCTTATTGCAACCATTCTTTTTCTTTCCCTTTTTGTCTTTTACATCTGCTTTGCCCTCCCATCCAGGAAAGTTAAGTCAATTTTTCTTCTGTGCTATTTGAACCTGTAGATGGATATTGGCAGCATCCCCCTTCATTCATTTACATCAGCCCTCTTCCAAATCAGATTTATAGTTGATGAAAAATTTGAATCCGTTTTTAGTTCAGTCATGATAACTTGGCAACAAAAGAGAGATCATGGCACAGAATGGGAAATTAGGCTTCTTGTTCACACAGTTCTTCAGAGATTTCTTTAGATTCTTTAGAGACATCTCTGTTTAAACATCCTCTTGTGTTTAACACCAGGGGATGGGAAGTAAACCAAGAGAGAAGGTTGTATTCCAGGAGCATTCCTTGATGGGAATGTGACTTGCAGCCTGGCTTGCCTGCTTGCCTGGGGTTGGCCAATCATCTTGGCTAGATCTAGATCAAGCTTCCACCTTGAGTCATAGCAGAGGGGCCTTGTCATCTAGAGAAAAGACCCTGATCCAGAGAATACAAAATAAATATGATCTTTCATAGCACCCAGGCCATTTACTGGAAACTGTCCTTACCTGCAAGAGAGCAGAGGGCCCCAGAAGAACCTGCCTTTCCAAGACACCTCCTCAGAAGCCTGATACAGGGCCATTATCCGCTGACAGGGGACTACCCATAAATCCTACACTGACCACTCTTTTGGACCAGAGGATGAGTACTGTGCCTTTAAAAGTTTACAATACTAACTTATATAAGCCCCCGGAGGGGATGAAGATTCTCCTTTCATTCTTCATTCCACATTCAATACATGAATATTCTCTATCACTGGAGCAGAGGCCGATGAGAATCAGGACCTTGTCTGTACTGTTCATCTGCAGTTCCCAGCACTTACCACAGGACTGTCAGCTGCAGGTCCTCAAGGAATACTGTGAAATCAGTGAATGTGAAACAAACAAAGGAATGAGAATGCACTGACCATCTAGTGTATGCCATCTAGTACCTACCTCTTGTGACTGATGTGAATGACACTGCAAACCTATTTTTACTCCCTGTGAATGCCAGAATCTGACTCTAATAGAGTAAGTTCGGTCCATGCACATCAGATACCCACTTGGGAGCACACCCAAGGGGTTAAGTTGGGATTGATAACAAAAATGGAAAACCATGATGAAGATTGAGAATTACTGAGCCCATGCCGCTAATGTGAATAAAGTTCAGTACTTTAAACATAGTCATATCTGAGAAACTATGAAGGGTAGACAATGGATCTCGTACTGGTTTTCAGTTCTCCCACTTTTTTTAACCTAAAAAGCTGGTATTCGAGTCAACCAGTTTTTTGTGGTGAAGTCCTCTGTATGGCTTCCATCTGTAGTCTTTCTTGAGTTCCACATTGCTTTTGTCTTTCGAGTCCTTCTTCTTGGTCTAGAGTCCTTAGTACATTCACAGAAAATCAGGGGGATACCTTACTGGGGCGCTGGATGATGAGAAGGGTTTGTAAGCCCCTTTATAGAGAGGTAGAGGGGAATCACTGCCTGCTTAGAGTTCACCTGAGCATGCATTTGCCATTTGCTGATGCCATGACATTTCCTGGGCATCACCATTAAACATCTCTCAGATGAGAGCCCCTGACACATTGCTATTGAAGCCTTCTATGCCCAGTAGCCCCTGCCTCTGCTTTCACATACTTCATTTAATCCTGCAAACACCCTGAGACCAACGATCATTATCCCATTTTTTAGAATTTGCTAAAGGCAGACTTTCTCTAATACACCCCTTAAAACATTAGTCACCCAGATATTTCCTTTGAAAAAAATCTTCCACCATCTAACAAGTTTGAAAAAAAATGCACAAATCTCCATGTTGAATATTCCCAGCACATATTAATACCATGGAAAAGAAACATCCAACTTTATTTTCCCATACTTTGATCTCTCTGTTTCTACATAACACCTTTGGAAATGCTGGTCTGGATCACAGAACAACCAAGAGAGAGGGGAGTAATGTGAACCCATGGCCTTTTTGACTTTTACAGTCTACCATAGTAGACTTTCTTCTATGAGACCATTTATATTCATAAGTGTATTATAATATACACAAGCTCATCACATTATACATAAGTTTGCCACACAGTATACAACAGCTACCTTCTATTTTTTTTTGCTAGTTCAATAATGTACATTAAGTTTACCTGATTATATAGATGGAATACTGAAGGGAGAAAATAGGACCCTAAGAAGAAATTATACAGGACGATTTTGGGAGAATAGAGACAGACACACAACCTAGAGGGATTACATCCAAGCTAAGCACCTCAGTAGTGACTTAAAATAAATAGTGGCATGTTGAGGAAGCAGCCCACATTCCAGGATTTAGGTGTCACCATTAATCATACCCATCACATTGACATGACACTCTATAGTTTGCAAAGCACCTGTCAATGTACCATAAAATGTGATTCTCATAGCCAACATGGCTGGCAGGTTCATATGAATGAGCGAAAAGTCCAGGAAAGGACTTGCCCAATGCCCATATAGCTTGTATTATAATTGGGAGTTAAACCCTGGTCTGGTTATTTTAAATCCAGGATTTTTTCCGGGGCAAGGTTGTTATGATGATGAAGGATGAAGCTAAAAATGGGCAAAGAAGAACATTTGGGGACAAATTAAGATGTGAGAAAAAGCTAAAGCTCATTTATTTCACAATTTCACCTTAAACTGGAAATACATTGCAAGCCCGTTGAGGGAGTCCCAGGCAAAGAGCTAGCATTCTGTTCAGACACCCAAAGCACTTGAGCTTTTCTCCTGAGAGGGGTGGAGGCGAGGCTGGTGAGGCATTTGGAAATGTTAAGAATTAAATGAGTTTGGGCCGAGTGTGGTGGCTCACGCCTGTAATCCCAGCACTTTGGGAGGCCGAGGCAGGTGGATCACTTGTGGTCAGGAGTTTGAGACCAGCCTGGTCAACATGGGGAAACCCCATCTCTGCTAAAATACAAAAATTAGCCAGGCATGGTGGCATGTGTCTGTAATCCCAGCTAGTCGGAAGGCTGAGGGAGGAGAATTGTTTGAACCTGGGAGGCGGAGGTTACAGTGAGCAGAGATTGTGCCACTGCATTCCAGCCTGGGTGACAGAGTGACATTTCTTCTCCAATAATAATAATAATAATAATAATTAAATAAAAAGAATTAAATGAGTTTGAAGCAAGAATTTTCAAGGGTTGGGATCTCTTCCCACGGACCTGGCACTGGAGCTGAGGAGAAACCAGAGAAGTTGGTGAGTCCAGACAGGGTCAGGCTTACCTGGCAGCAGTCGCTGCTCGGAAGAGGAATTTGAGCTAATCCTGAGCTGAGAGGAAGAAGGTAGCTTGGCAAGCGGTAACATTAAAAACTGGTAAGTAGAAGGAGCAGAACTGCTTCAAAAGCATGAGAAGCCAGCGCTCAGCATCCCAGAAAAGGAAACTTCATGGAGGTCCTAATTAAATCATGATGATTGAGTCATAACTTCATTCCATGGTAAAATACAATGCATTTCCTTTCTCTCATACATTATTGTCTTAGAATTTCTTTTGTGTGCCATTTCCTAAAACACTAAGCCTTGTGGCAAAGATGAAAGAGTGTCTGGTCCCATTGACAGTTTCGTGAAATGCAGCACAATCACTGACTTCACTCTGAAGAGAAGAGTAGTGACGGCTACCTTTCTAGGCTCCTGTCTCCTACATGCCATCCAAACACCAGAATACATTTTTTTCCCTAGAAAATGAGGGTTGAGTTTCTAAAATCCTGGCTTTTGAAGTAGAGAGAAATTTTTCCTTTATCTGTTGTATCCAGGTTTCTGCCTTCAGCTCTGCAGAGCACGGAGGCAACTGCTCCCTGGTCTCTTCTGGGATTTCCACATCTCCTGGCATCTTGCTTCCAACACCAGCAAATACAGAGAATTTTCTGACCTTCCTCTACTGGCCTGTGATGCAAGTCATGATCTCACCCACCTGAGCATGGAGCACGTCTACTCACACCTCTACCTTACCTAAAATACTTTCAGTGTTTCCCTATCACCTAAAGGATAAGATCAGCATTTTTAGCACTACATCTAAGGCCTTCATGATGGACCCGCATGGCTAGTCTCAACTATCAAATCTCCACTCCCCAACTCACACCTTATACCTTGAACTCACTGAGCTCTTTGCCTTAACCAAACAAGTCAGCCTCATTCTGTCCCCCTTCCAAGATTTGCCTCAACCTGGAATGCTGTCACCACGTGCTCCCACCCCTGAGTTTGTTATTGGGCCACCTCCTCAGACTTTAAGATACAGCTGTGTCATTCATTTAAGTGTCATTTCGGAAGTTTTCCCTTTATCTTATGCATCCCACAACCCAGTTTGCATTAGATGAATGCCAGAGTTCATGCTGTCATCACATCAACTCTTGTAAGCATCTTCTGACCTGTGCCCCTACTCAACATGTATACCCAGTCATTTACAGAGTGCCTGCTAGACATTGAATCTTCAAGGGTGAGCAAAATGAACATCCAGATTATAGTCTAATGGAGAAACTCAACAAATTATTACATGTAAGAAAAGCATTGGCTATGTTCATTACTGTTAGGGAAAACAAAAGGATTCCATGAGTGTATAAACGTGTAGGCTGCGGAAGGATTCTTTGAAGAGGTGGTAACTGGGCTGAAATGTAAAGTGTAAATAGAAGTAAAGTGAAGAGGGGAGTGGGAAATATCCCAAATAGAATGGGAAGTCCCATCTTTATTTATCTCCAAGCCCTGACATGAAACATGCTGATTGGGACATTGAAGGCATGACTGAATGAGGGATTTAATAAATAAATGACACCAAGGTACTGGTTTTCTGAGAATTGCTTCATGCCTCCATGTGACTGGCCAAACAAACTCTGAAAGTCATTGAATCTACCTGGTGATTCTGATGTTGCACCTTCTCTTCCCACTACTCTAGGAGAAGGAAAGCTGTATAGGTCAATCCCAAATGACCATCTGCTACCCCAAAGGATGGCCAATAGGAAGCTGGTAAGAATACAGCCTCTTAGAAGTAGAGACCAAAAGTCTGAGGCCAAATTATCTGAAAAATAATGGCAAGGCCGGGAAGGAGGAGAGGAAGCGAAGATGAAAGAGGAGAGTAGGAATCATAAGAAGGTAGTCCTGGCCATGGAAAAAGCAGCACTTGAATTCTTCTTGGTTGGAAGCCAGGCATAATTATCAAAGGCAAATCCTATTCTAGAAATAGTGGAGGAAACCTGAACCCCTGGACTCTGCATAAGTAAAAGTTTGTTTGTTTTCTCAGCCCAAAGTATGTTTGTTCTGAAGGCGATTTGTCGCTGTGAGATCCCTGGGGGCTGAGGAAGGAGTTTTCATGGAGAATGGGTCTTAGTCCCGGAGTCAAGCTGGGACCAGTTTTATAAGAACAGCCTCCTCCAAGGGAAACTTCAGAAATGTTTGCTTATTTTATTGATAATAAAAAATGGTATTATTGTTATCCTGATCTCATCAAGTCATTTCTCTTTCATTTTTCTTACTGTGCAGGAAGCTTTGTAATTAGTTTTCTTTTTCTCTTAAACCTCTAAAGCAACGCCAGGAAGAGATACATAACCATTCCTCTTAGGAGAGAGGGTTGCCTTCCAATCTGGAAAAGTATGAAGGAGCTGGTTGCTATCGAGTTCTACTCAAAGCCAATGTCAGTGTAATTGTAGGCTGCTGCCCTGTATTATTGAAGGGAGCTGTTCACCCAAAAATCTTTCAAATTGCTCTTTCATGCTGTTCTGGACTTGGTGACAAAACTGAAACCTCCATATCTGAATTTCTAAAAGGATCCTCAATGCCTCCCTGAAACAGGAGTATGTACCCCTCATTGGCTTATGCTCTCTGACTAGAACTCAGCCACCCAAAACTTCAACTTTTTTTGCTGTGTATGATGGAGTCTTGCTCTGTTGCCCAGGTTGGAGTGCAATGGCACCATCTCAACTCACTGCAACCTTTGTCTCTCAGGTTAACCCTCTCCAGTAGCTGGGATTACAGGCATGTGCCACTACGCCTGGCTACTGTTTGTATTTTTACTAGAGACGGGGTTTTACCATGTTGCCCAGGCTGGTCTTGAACTCCTGACTTCAAGTGATCCACCCCCCCTTGGCATCCCAAAGGGCTGGGATTACAGGCGTGAGCCACCACACCTGGTCAAAACCACCAACTTTATAAGGAGGTTTAAAAAAAAGTGATCTCCTCTCTGAAAATGGTAGGAATAAACAAAACAAAATAAAACTGAGAACCAGAAAGTAAAAGTCTGATGAGCAGTTGGGAGCCATAGTATAAGTTTCATTAATGGAATTTTATACACGTAACTTGAAGGAACACATTTCCAGAATATGACAGAAGCTATTTGATTAAAAAAAAAAAGAAGAAGAAGTACAAATTTTAAAGCCAGGCAGACCTCGGTCAAGTCCCATCCCTTCCACAAATCAGCTATGGGAACTTGAGAAAATTTTGGTAAGAGGCTGCTCCTTAGTCCTCATTTTATAGGAACCATAGCTTAAAAGACTGCCAAGATAATTAGAAATCAGAAAATAGGCTCTCAAAGTTAAGTCTGACTTACTATTATTGTTATTATTATTTATTACACTTTAAGTTCTAGGGTACATGTGCACAGCATGCAGGTTTGATACATAGGTATACATGTGCCATGTTGGCTTGCTGTACCCATCAACTCATCATTTACATTAGGTATTTCTCCTACTGCTATCCCTTCCCCAACCTCCCACCCACCAACAGGCCCCGGTGTGCGATGTTCCCCACCCTGTGTCCAAATGATCTCATTGTTCAATTCCCACCTATGAGTGAGAACATGCAGTGTTTGGTTTTCTGTCCTTGTGATAGTTTGCTGAGAATGGTGGTTTCCAGCTTCATCCATGTCCCTGCAAAGGATACGAACTCATCCTTTTTTATGACTGCATAGCATTCCATGGTGTATATGTGCCATATTTTCTTAATCCAGTCTATCATTGATGGACATTTGGGTTGCTTCCAAGTCGTTGCTATTATGAATAGTGCCACAATAAACATACATGTGCATGTGTCTTTATAGTAGCATGATTTATAATCCTTTGGGTATATACCCAGTAATGGGATTGCTGGGTCAAATGGTATTTCTAGTTCTTATTTAGTCTTATTTCTAACACAAATCCTGCAGATTTCCTTCTCTGAATTTCCCAAGTAGAAGAAGAAAGAAGTTCTCCCAGGTGGTGGTGAGAAAGGACCTCTGATCAGCTGATGTTAAAGAAAAAGCTGACACTGACACTGACACTGAAATAGTACATCTTTCTGGAGTCCATTAGCCGAAAAGAGGAGAAAAACAGTCCTACCTTCCTCATTAGGTCCTAAAGGGAATAGAAAAATTAGGCAAAATAAGAGTGGCTCAATATGACAACCCACCAAAAGAATGTTGTAGTTAAGAAGGCAGAAAGTTAGAAAACTTTTGGAAATATTTTCATCCATGATTTTAAAGGATTTATTTATTCAATATCCATGAAATCTTTACTTACCTGTCATATTCTAGACACTCTTCTAGGTAATCGAAATACATCAATAAACAGACAAGAGTCTCTGTCCTCGTGGAGCTGAAGTTTTTGTAGAGATAGGCACCCAGTGAATACAGCAAAGAAATAACGATGTTAGAAGGTGTTAAGTGTGATGAAAGATGGGGGGTAGGGGAAGGGAGGGCAGGGGAAGTGGGAGGGGAGAGGAGCAGTTTGTGGTTTTAAGTAAACTAGCCCAGGAAGTATCTAAAAAGTCTGATACTCAGAAGAAAAACCCAAAAGGAGGATGGTCCTGGGAAAGCTAAGAAATCACAACTCATTTTCTGTGACTTAATTTCTAAATTGAAATTCAACTTTATATCTCACTGCCCAGGTCCACTTAAATTCTTTTGAGAATGAGCCCAGATGTGTCCCCCACAGTGCCTAGGATGTCAACAAACATTTACTTTCTCAAGCTATTTTGATGGATGAATGAATGAATGATGACTATGAAACACTCGCCTCAGAGAAATAATGGCTCAATTCACTCTATTACATTGAGAACCCATCTCCCAAGTGGTGGGTCATTTTTCCCCCGGAACAAGCACATCTCCTGCTCCCTGTTTCTCTCCCTGGTGAATTTGTCATTCACTCTTTCCAAGACAGATGATATGTTTGGGCCAGTATGACACCTTTCACTATAGAACTCTACTCTTACACAGCCTCACACCAAGCTGCCTCATTGTTGAGTTTCCTTATAGTTCCTTTTCGTTGCAACAAAGACCAGAGGTCCAGGCCAGACTGTTGTGGTCAGGGTGACAGGGTCCCTGGCAGTAGGTGGGAAGAAGGCACCACAGTCCAAACTCCCAAGACACATTCCTCAGAAGGAAGCTGCAAGAAAGGCAGGCATATAATAGTTTTTTGTTGTTGTTGTTGTTATTTGAGACGGAGTCTCGCTCTGTTGTCCAGGCTGGAGTGCAGTGGCGCAATCTCGGCTCACCGCAAGTTCCGCCTCCCTGGTTCATGCCATTCTTCCGCCTCAGCCTCCCCAGCAGCTGGGACTACAGGCACACGCTGCCACGCCCGGCTAATTTTTTGTGTTTTTAGTAGAGACGGGGTTTCACTGTGTTAGCCAGGATGGTCTCGATCTCCTGACCTTGTGATCCGCCCAGAAAGGCAGGCATATAACAGTTTTACGAACTAGCAGATATTAGTTTCAAGACGAAAACGAGGAGAGTGAGGTTAAGGTTATTAGATAAGCCCCTGAGTTGCTGTGGGAATCTCTGTGGTTTTAATATTGATTCATTTCACTGCAAGCTGCAGTAATAACTTGGATAGTTTCACATATCTAACAAGATATGCGAACCTGGCCCCTAGCCAGGCAACAACCAAGATACTAGATACTCAAACGCAGAATGCTTTTTATTACATACATTTAACTTACAACAGTGCTTCTCTTATATTAGACTTTTCACTTTCCTATGCCATTCCACACATCTGCAAAATCTCAAAAGTTAAGAGTCAGTAGCATAAATAAGTACTGGAACAAGGGCCATACTTAAGAAGATGTGTCCAAACCAAAAACCAAAACTCCAGTAAGTGAATTTTACAAAAGTGTTCACTGTCTCATGAGGTTGGACCTGAATCAGTTCTCAAATATCTGAATTATATCTACTGTTTAATTCTTTTGCGTGGAGGTTCTTTTGGGTCAAACGTATTTATCTGTTTCCTCTTAATACTTAACTCAGGGTCCCAAGCAAGGCACTGGACAGGGCAGGATTTGATGGAAATGTGCTGAGCTGTGCTTAAGCTGACAAAGAGGAACAGTTAGCAGGGTGGCCTGGTGAAAATCAACCCGGATCATAGGGAAGATAAACACCAAGGGCAGTCGTTCAGGTTTAATTTTTAAGGTGTCGTGGCACTGAAGGGCTATGTGTCTGATGACCAGATGAAGAGATCAACCCAGCTGCTTCACTGGGGAGAACAAGAAAAACACATTATTTGCATTAGGCTTGGCTTTGACATTGAACAACAAACAGACATCAAAACCTTCTTTAATGGCAAGTCTTTCTCAATGCTTCTCCACAGAGGTCTTTTCAGCCATGCTTTCTGCTCAAACATCTGGGACCGTGGCAAACTTCTGGTTCATGGGTAGGACACAGGATGCAGGGACATTTTGCTGGGCCTGTGCTGAGTTTTTAAAAAACATTTAAGATAGTTTCTAGTATTTAAAAACTGAGAGGTTTCATGCAAAAATCCTGATACCCAACTTGTCTTGACAAATCACAAGATCTGGCAATACTGACAAGAAGGGTTAGATTTGGGCAGCCATTGACCATTTCAGCTAGACAAGGATGCATCAACTCACACAAACCTCTGCCTGGTTTTATGCATAGGTGTTACCTGCTTCATATGTGAAACCATTTAAATTGTTGACAAACTGCTCTGACCATTTTGACAACTGGTTCAAAGCAGGGAATTATAGCCATCGTTTATTGAGTGCCATCATGTGGGCAGACAGCATTCTGAGCTCTCTCCGTGTACAAACTCATCCCTCCAACAACTCCATAAACTCTGCAAACTACAAAAGGGAAACTGAAGCAAGAGAAATTCAGTGATTTACAGGGGGGCACGCAAGTAGGAAGTGCTAGAGATACGAGGAGAGCCAAAGAGGCTTGACTGCAGATCCCGATGCCTAATTTCTAATGTACCCTGCCTTCAAGATTAGCTTAACTTTGTGATTCCTCTTAAGGTTGATTACCTGGTCAGTTCTAGCCTCACCAGTATTTCTCATCATATGTACCTTGCACATACAGGTAGATACCTGATATAAGCCATGATATGTATGTATATATCCCGATGATCAGATTAAATATTCATCTGCTCAACATCTGAGGGGCCTAAAGAAACAAGAAAATTAGCTACAGACATTGGCAGCCATTGGGTAGAAATGAGCCGTAGCTTGTTCCACGAGGAGGTGGCTGTGAAGGGTGTGGAGAGGAGATGGATGATGTGGCTGTCAGGAAGACCGCGAGCTCCTGAACCTCACTGGCTTTTTGGACTGGAGCTGTGCTCTGATCCAAACCACACACTGGGCTCAAGCTTTCCTGATTGATCTCAGAGTCTTCTTTCTCTGCTCAGGTTCCTCGTGACTATTTCAGCCCAGTAACTCCCAGACCATCCTCCACAGCCACAGCTTCATCCAAACTTGGATTTCCCCCAAACGGCCTTCCCTGGGGTTCATCGCATCTTTCCTGCTTCCTCTGAGATATCTTTTCTCTTCTCTGAATGCTCTTTTATTAATAAGACCTGAGGGCTGAAATCATCCTTTTTCTTTCTAACAAAATAAACTACTTAGATGTTATTTGTTTTATTTCATTTCGGAATATTCCCACTTTGAGGGTATTTTGTTGTTGTTTTCTGAGGCTTTTTGTTATTGTTTGCATAATGAAGCCCAGGCTGAAGACACTGTGGCGTCCCCAAAGCACTGCCTCTCTGCCCTGGAATTTTCCTTCAGCCTCAGCCAGCCACGCCCTCTGCTTCCTGTGGGCCCTGGCCTGAGAGCCCCTGCAGCTGGAGGGCTGCTTGCCTCACATAACCACCTCCTTGCTGAGGCTCCAGGCTGGGCTTTTCTGGGAACCATAAAGACCCAAATTCCCATGCTTCTCCCCAGACACTCTCAGAACCCCGGTCTCCTTGGAAAGTATTTCCTATCCTTATTTTCCAGGACTTCATAATTTAAATGGATTACGTTTCAGGGGAGGTTCAATTGATATCTTCAGAAATCAAAACCTTCTGGGGGAAAATTTACAAAATGAGGACTCCTATAACGCCACATTTGCCTCACCTTTCCCTTAATTTTTATTTTTTTCTTTGAGTACAAGGTTCTGTCACTGTTATGGACTGAATGTCTGTGTCTCCTCCAAAGCTCATGTGTTGAAGTCTTACCTCAATATGATGATATGGTTTGGCTGTGTTCCCACCCAAATCTCACCTTGAATTATAGCTCCCATAATTCCCATATGTTGTGGGAGGGACATAGGTGGAGATAACTGCATCATGGAGGTGGTTCCCCCCATACTAATCTCATGGTAGTGAATGAGTCTCCCGAGATCTGATGATTTTATAAGGGGTTTCCCCTTTCGCTTGGCTCTCATTCTGTCTTGTCTGCTGCCATGTAAGACGTGCCTCTTGCCTTCTGCCGTGATCGTGAAGCCTCCCCAGCCATGTGGGACTGTGAGTCCATTAAACCTCTTTTTCTTTATAAATTACCCTGCCTTGGGTATGTCTTTATCAGCTGTGTGAAAAAAGACAAATACACAGGAGGTGAGGCCTTTGGGAGGTAGTTAGGTCTTTAGGGTAGAGCTCCCATGATGGTACTAGTGCCCCTATAAGAAGAAAAAGAGACACCAGAGTTTCCTCTCGGCCATGTGAGGGTACAGCAAGAGCAAGAAGGCGGCCATCTGCCACCCAAAGAGAGAGCCCTCACAAGGAACTAAATCTTCCAGACCCTTGATCTTAGACCTACTAGCCTGTAAACTGTGAGTTTAAGCTATGATTTAAGCTGCCTGGTCTATGGCATTTTGTTATAGCAGCCTAAGCTTAAGTTACCAACCCCAAAAACCCTTAGAGGTTAGGAAATCCTTTGAACTTCAATATGCTAGAATTGAGCTCCACAAAAGCAAGGATCTTTGTTTTGTTCACTGATATATCTCAAATGTTTAGCATTTCACAGGCACTCAATAACAACTCAATAACAACTTTCTGAAAAGGAGGTCTCATTATTTAAGAACCATTATATATATAATATATTATATATATTATATATAACATATATATTATATATAATATATAAAATATTATATGTAATATAACATATATTATATATTATATATATTTAGAGATGGGGGTCTCTCTGTGTTGTCTAAGCTGGAGTGCAGTGTCTGTTCACAGGCACAGACATAGCTCACTGCAGCCTTGAACTGGGCTCAAGCAATTACCTCAGCCTCCCAAATAGCTAGAACTACAGGTACCCACCACCATGCCTGGTAAGAACCATTATTATAGACTAGTATATATATGAGAAACTCATTGATATAGCTCAATCACTATAAACATGTAGATGATCTTATCTATACCAACTTCCTTGGCAAGAAATAAAATTTTTCCTTCAACCTGAGTCACATGGTGAATTTAGATTATTTTTAAGATCTATTCTACTCCTCGTTTTACTAAATTTCAAGAAACAAAGAAAGAAAAATATGGGAATACAAAAATTCAGAGTGCTCATTTTGATCCTGAACATTAAGTTCTTTTTATAAAAAAAAATACTTCTATATAACAAAAGTTACCTGAATTTTCAAGATAAAAAACCTTGGTCAATGCTTAGGGCAAATTACATGTAATAAAATATATATTTTGCTTAATATCGCTGATTCCAAGTCATTCCTGAAAGTTTTCTGGTAATAAAGTCCTTTTCTTTCCTCCAGTAAAACCCAGGTTTAAGCAAAAGGCTATATTGACAGAGTCCGGTAGATGATAGATATTTAAAAGATGTTTGTTGAAGGAATGAATTTAGTTAGTTTGTTATAGGGCTAACAGCATCATAGTTTGAGAACCAAATTTGACCAAATTTGGTAACATTGGCACACAAATGCCATGAGCTGCAATCTATCCCCAGAACATGTTATTGCCCCATGTTTCCAAAGGAAAGCTAAAAAGTTCAACCTAGTTGGCCTTGTTTTGCAGAAAATGGGGTTGTGAGAGGTCCTCAATCTCAGAGAGAGAGGGGAGATTGTGGGCAAGATGGAAAAGACTAGACAGTTCCCTTGGTTTCCTGAGAGCACCAATTGCGGGTGGTATTGAATAGAGTTGACAAGCTTATTTGGCCTGAAGAGGGACATTGATATCAGTGGCAGAACCTAGGAATCTGCATTTTAAAACATGCACCCTGAGATAGATGTTTTGTAAATACGGTCAGAATTCTCCACCTTCCCTGTATCCTTGCCACTTGCAATGTGTCATCCCAGCTCCTCTCCTGAAGCTGTGAAGTCTGTTTCCCCACCCTTGAATCTAGGCTGGTCTTGCAACTTGCTCTGACCAACAGAGTGTGGTAGAAGTAACACTGGGCTGGTGCTGCACTAGAACTCAGGAGGGCTTGCTTGCCTCTATTCATGCTCTTGTTTGCTGCCACTGTGTAAGCAGGCACAATCTAGTCTGCTGAATTATTCGAGACATGTGGCCCCTGTCACCCCAGTCAATAGCCAGTCAGCTATCAGACATACGAGTGAGACCATCCAACTGTGCCTGAGAAATGACTGCAGACACACAGCAAGCCCAACCAAGATCAACCAGGCTGAGCTGACTGGCAACTACTCAGCTGGCAGAAGTGCAGTCAGCCTACAGATCTGTAGGCAATAACAGATGGTCATGTTGAGCAACTGAGTTTTGAGGCTAACCAATGCACACCTTAAATGATTTCTGCAATCAGGCAACCTTAAGAAGCATTAGCATAGATGATATCTGCAGCTTTCTTGGAAGAAAGAGATACATTTGAATGCCAAGCTCTATAAATCCCCAGTATTTAGCTATTCTGCCTCATTAATGAAGACAAGTAAAACAGAAATTGAGAAAATTGTAACAAAAATTTAACAGCTTAAAAAATCCACCAAAAGCCATCCAAAAGTCACCAAGAATTATGATCTTCTAGGGAGGCACAGGGTTAGGTTACGAAAATAACCACAAGCCCTTAGGAGTGTGGCCTGTGATTACCATGAACTCTCTAAAATACTCCGTTTAGGTTTCTCCTCCTCACAAATTGAATTGATATGTGAAGCAAACGATGGTTCTTCATTTTGTTCTTCCCAGACTAGCAGGTGATGGTACAGTAATGATTTTCAAGTAGTGTAATTTGAGGAGTCTGGAAATAAATGCTGAATTCTTCATTTTTTAGCTATGGGCACATTTTACACTCCTTCTAGTCCTTTGCCCAGTAATAACACTGTATTTTAGTTGATGTTTCCAGATTAATGGATTGATGACTAGACAGGAAATCCTGTGCCAGTCCACAGGGCAAGTTGCCTTAGCTATTTATTAATCACCTAAAAGTGAACTGCATTAACTCACAGCAGCAACTTAGAGAGGAAATCTTAGTTATATTGATAATTTTTAATTTGCCCCTAGGTCAGCTAGAATGCATAAGGGCAAGTGTTATAGGAACAGTATATCTAGAAAGAATACCAGAAGTCAGGTTGCTTGAGCAATCTCCTTCTTTGGAGACTGATGAATGAGCTACAGTAATGATCCTTATGTTCTGACAACAATGAAAAAGAACTACTTTTTCAATTAGCACATTGATTAGAGGTTTCATAAGTACATTTATTCTCCTTTTATCAGCTAATAGGTTTTCTTATTGGGAAAACAGTTCTGGCATGGTTTTACCTATTATAATGTTTTACTCAGACCCGTGACATCTTGAAATAATAAAAAGAAAATAGCACAATAAAAATGATTCAAAAAGTAACCTTATTTTGAACAAATTTGCTTGACCACTAAAAATATCACATTATGTCTTGTTTAGAATAAAATAGATTTAGAGGGAAGAGAATCTATATTCTTTGATAAACCTACTTTATGAACTAAGTGATGAGATGAAATAACCATATCTCAAATGGGAGAAGACTGAGGGAATAAAAGAAACCTCTGTAGTGTGTAGCTTTTGTGCTTTGTTAAGGCTTTTTGCATGAATATAATAATTTCCTTTATTTCATCTAAGAAGTAAACTGGGCATGTTTTCTTACACCCACGTTATAGACGGAGAAATTGAAGTTTTGTGATATTAACTTGCTGACTACACAGGCTATACATGCCAAAATTAATCATAAAGCACCTTATTTAAAATAAGTGGGTATCTTCCAGTTCAAGGTACCACATTACAGAGACTCATCTATCTCCTCTCTTGCTTGTATCTCCATTACATTTATTTCAAGGGAATAATAATAATAATGTATAAACTCACAACAAAGAAGAGAAAGGGGAGATCATAAATACTCAAGATTTCATTCAACGTTTCAATAGATTTTTAGAAAAATGGAAATCATATGCAGGAGTTGCGAATGATCCAAGTGGAAAAAACAACGGTCAAGAATAGGTAGAGAAAGGTGAGTGTTACAGTTTGGGTGTGATCTGCCCCAAGAAAATGCATGTGGAAATTTGACTCCCAATGTAGCAGTGTTGGGAGGTGTGGACTATTGGGAGATGTTTGGGTCATGGGACAAGATCTACCATGAATAGGTTAATGCCATCTTGTGGGAGTGAGTTCTTACTATGATGGGACTGGATTAGTCACCTAGAAAGCAGATAGTCCCTTCTCCTGTTTGTTCTCTTTACACATGTCCTCTTCCTTCCATGTTTCTGCTGTGATTTGAAGCATCACAAGATCCTCACCAGATGGGCTGCCCAACCTTGGACTTTGAAGCCACCAGATTCACTAGCCAAATACACCTCTTTTCTTTATAAATTACTCAGTCTCAGGTACTCTGGGATAGCGACATTGAACTAAGATGGTGAGCATCTGTGAAGGGAAATGATCTGCCCTAAAGAACCACAGGAAAGCTTGAATTTGAAGATTCTAGGTACAACAGAGGGTCAGGGTGAGTCATGGGAATAAATATGGAACAAGGGCATAATTGAAGTCCATAGACTAACAGATCAAGCTAACCTTCAGCCAGCAGCAGATGCCCAACAGACAGGTGTTTGCTCTTCCAACAAGGAGAGTTGTTTTCTTAAAAACTGAAAGAAAGATTCGAAAGAATTAAGTCTCTGATTGTAGGAGGTCGTATCCCCTAAAAATGATCTTCGCATTCTCATATTAGGGTTTCCAAAATATAAAGATGGATCACCACTCTTTTATTAGGCAATACAAGCTTCATCCTTCTCTTCATAGAGCTGCTTTTCCTAAAAACCCTTCTGGGAAATTTGACGTCTTAACTACACACATTTATTTCTTTAAAATTTTAAGTTGTTTTTATACACTTGGAAATTAAAACTAAAGTAACCTTCTTACTAAATTTTCTACCATCTTGGAGGCCATTTTCTACTCATGTTTATAACATTATATTAATTACAAACTATAACATTAATATTTTTTCTGACTTAAAAATATCATACAGTAACTTTTTAAGGATGTGTATTACTTACTAGATTGATCTTCACAGTGCTAAATATTATAGCAAAAGAAAAAGTGAAAAAAACAGGCAATCTGGGAATGATTAAATAAATCCCTTGCACAAAATGAAATGCTACGCAGCTAGCCAAATTTTGGTATAAAATTTATTATTTAAAAATGTTTATCATATGTTATTCAGTGAAAAGGATCTTAGAAAATATGACAAAAGGCACTATTACAGTTTTTATTTTATACTTAAATATCTAGATATGCATTTAAGAAGTCTGAAAACATATTCAACAAAATTGTAACAGCAACTGGCGCTGGGTGGCAGGATTATGGGTAGTTTGTGTTTTCTTTTTCTCTTTTTTACATACATTAAAATTCTACATAAACATGTAATATTTAAATAATTTTATTTTTTTCTTGAAGCAATCTTACAGTTCTTTTTTGCTTTTACTTTTTTTCATTCTTGTTCTCTTCTATAGACAAGAACAAGAAAAAAAATATATATCTATATATCTATCTATCTAACTACCTATCTATCTAAAGCTATATGGATGGCAGATCTATATAGTGATAGATAGATAGATAGATAGATAGATAGATAGATAGATAGATAGATAGAGATAGATAGATAGATAGATAGATAGATAGATAGATAGATAGATAGACCTAGAAAAATCTCTTCTGGACATTGGCCTAGGCAAAGAATTCATGACTAAAACCCTAAAGGCAAATTGTACCCAATATGTAGTTTCTTTAATCCCTCACCCACCTCCCACCATCCCTCCATCTGAGTCTCCAATGTCCATTAACCACTCTGTATGTCTTTGTGTACCCATAGCTTAGCTCCAATTTATAAGTGAGAACATACAGTATTTGGTTTTCCATTCCTGAGTTACTTGACTTAAAATAATGGCCTTCAGCTCTAAGTATCTGCAAAAGGCATTATTTTTATTTTATGGCTGAGTAGCTGTATTAGTCTGTTCTTATACTGCTGATAAAGACATACCCAAGACTGGGCAATTTACAAAAGAAAAAGGTTTAATGGACTTACAGTTCCACATGACTGAAGAAGCCTCACAATCATGGTGGAAGGCAAGGAGGAGCAAGTAACATCTTACATGGATAGCAGTAGGCAAAGAGAGAGCTTGTGCAGGGAAACTCCCCCTTAGATCTTTTGAGACTCATTCACTATCACAAGAACAGCACAGGAAAGACCTGCTCCCATGATTCAATTACTTCCCACTGGGTCCCTCCCACAACACATGGGAATTCAAGATGAGATTTGGATGGGGACACAGCCAAACCATATCAGTAGTATTCCATTGTGTGTGTGTGTGTGTGTGTGTGTGTATACACACACATTATTTTATCCACTCATTGGTTGATGGACACTTAGATTGGTTCCATATCTTTGCAATTGTGAATTGTGCCATGATAAACATTCACATCCAAGTGTCTTTTTGATACAATGACTTCTTTCCCTTTGGGTAGTTACCCTGTAGTGAGATTGCTGGATTGAATGGTAGATCTACTTTTAGATGGAATGGTAGATCTACTTTCAGTTATTTGAGAAATCGCCATACTGTTTTCCGTAGAAGCTATACTGATCTACATTCTCACCAGAAGTGTATAAGCATTCTCTTTTCCCCACATTCATGTCAACATCTTTTTTTTTTCTTTTTTCTTTTTTACTTTTTAATGACAGTCATTGTGGCTGGGGTAAGCTGGTAACTCATTGTGGTTTTAATTTGCATTTCCCTGCTGATTAGTGCTGTCGAGCATTTTTTCATGTTTGTTGGCCATTTGTATATCTTCTTTGGAAAAGTGTTCATTTAATGTCATTTGCCCACTTTTTGATGGAATTACTTGTTTTTTCTTGCTGATTTGCTTCAGTTCCTTGCAGATTCTAGATACTAGTCCTTTCTTGGATGCATAGTTTGCAAACATTTTCTCCCACTCTGTGCATTGTCTGTTCATGCTGATGGTTATTTCTTTTGCTATCCCGAAGTTTTTTGTTTGATTAGGTCCCATGGATTTATTTTTGTTTTAGTTCCACTTGCTTTTGGGTTCTTAGTCATGAATTCTTTACCTAGACCAACGTTCAGAAGAGATTTTTCTAGATTTTCTTCCATAATTTTTTATGATTTCAGGTCTTAGATTTAAGTCTTTAATCTATCTTGAGTTAATTTGTGTATATGGTGAGAGAAGGGATCCAGTTTCATTCTTCTCTATGTGGTTATCCAGTTTTCCCAGAACCATTTATTGAAAAAGGTGTCCTTTTCCAAATTTATGTTTTCATATACCTTGTCAAAGATAATTTGTTCTAAATATTTGGCTTTATTTCTGGATTTTCTGTTCTGTTCCATTTGTCTGTATATCTATTTTTATACCAGTACCATGCTGTTTTGGTAACTACACTTAGTATATTGTAGTAGAGTTTGAAGTTGGGTTATCGTGATGTCTCCAGATTTGTTCTTTTTGCTTAGAATTGCTTTTTTGATTCCATATGATTTTTAGAATTGTTATTTCTAATTCTGTGAAAAATGATGTTGGTATTTTGATAGAAATTGCACTGAATCTGTAGATTGCTTTGATCATTTTCACAATGCTGATTCTTCCAATCCATGAGCATGGAGGGTATTTTCATTTGTTTGTGTCATCTATGATTTATTTCAACTGTGTTTTATAGTTCTCCTTGTAGATATTTTTCACCTCCTCAGTTGAATATATTCCTAGGGTTTTCTTTTTGTTTTTGTTTTCATAGCTATTGTGAAAGGGATTGAGTTCTTGATTTTATTTTCAGCTTGGCTGTTGTTGGTAGATAGCAGTGCTCTTGATTTGTATATGTTGCTTTTGTAACCTGATTCCTTACTAAATTTATTTATCAAATCTAGGAGTCTTTTGGAGGAGTGTTTAGGGTTTTCTAGTTATACGATCATATCATGAGCAAACAGAAATAGTTTGACTTCATCTTTTCCAATTTGGATGCCCTTTATTTCTTTCTCTTTCCTAATTGCTCTGACTAGGACTTCAAGTACTACAATAAACAGAAGTGATGAAAGTGGGCATCATTGTCTTGTTCTAGTTCATAGGGGGAATGCTTTCAACTTTTCCCCATTCAGTATAATGTTGGCTGTGGGCTGCTTATATATGGCTTTTATTATTTTGAAGTATGTTCTTTCTATGCCTAGTTTGTTGAGAGTTTTTAATCATAAAGGGATGCTGGATTGTATTGAGTATTTTTCCTGTTTCTATTGAGGTGATCATATGGTTTTTGTTTTTAATTCTGTTTATGTAATGAGTCACATTTATTGACTTGTGTATATTGAACCATCCCTGCCTCCCCAGAACAAAACCCATTTGATCATAAATTATCTTTTTGATGTACTGTTGGATTCAGTTTGCTAGATTTTGTTGGGGATTTTCTGCCCTTATGTTCATCAGAGATACTGGTCTATGGTTTTCTTTTTTTGTGATATCCTTTCCTGGATTTGATATCAGAGTGATACTGGCTTCACAGAATGAGTTAAGGAGAATTCTCTCTTTCTCAATCTTTTGGAAAGTTTCAGTAGAATTGGTACAAATTCCTCTTTGAATGTCTGATAGAATTTGGTTGTGAATCCATCTGACCCTGGGATTTTTGTTGTTGGCAATTTTAAAATCACTGATTCAATTTCATTGCTTGTTATTGGTCTGCTAAACATTTCTATTTCTTCCTCATTCAAGCTAGGAGGATTGTATGTTCCAGGAATTTATCCATTTCATCTAGATTTTCTAGACTGTGTGAAAGAGGTGTTCATATTAGTCTTGAATGATCTTTTCTACTTCCATAGTGTTGGTTGTAATGTCTCTATTTTCATTTCTAATTGAGCTTATTTGAATCTTGTCTCTTCACGGTTAATCTAGCTGATAATGCTCTATCAATTTTGTTTATCTTTTTAAAGAACCAATTTTCATTTCATTGATCTTTTGTGTTTTTTGTTTTAAATTGTATTTAGTTCTGCTGTGATCTTTGTAATTCATTTTACCCCTGCTATGTTAGGGTTTGGTTTATTCTTGTTTCTCTAGTTCCTTGAGGTGTGACATTAGATTGGCAATTTGTGGTCTTTCAGAATTTTTGATGTAGACATTTAGCACTATAAACTTTTTTCTTATCACTGCTTTTGTTGTATCTCAGAGATTTAGACACTTGTGTCACTGTTATCACACATTTTGAAGAATTTTTAACCCATTGTTAACCCCAAAATTATTCAGGATTAGATTATTTAACTTCCATGTATTGGTATAGTTTTGAGTGTTCCTTTTGAAGTTGATTTCTAGTTTTATTCCACGGTGGTCTGAGAAGATACTTGATATAGTTTTGATTTTTAAAAATTTATTGAGACTTGTTTTATGATCTAATGTATGGTCTATCTTGGAGAATGTTCCATGTGCTGATTAGAATAACATATATTCTGCAGTTCTTCACTAAAACGTTCTGTAAAATATCTGTTAGCTCTATTTGTTCTAAAGTAGAGTTTAAGTCCAGTATTTCTTAATTGATTTTCTGTCTTGATTATCTGTTTAGTGCTGTCAGTGAAGCGTTGCAGTCCCCCATTATTATTACGTTGTTATCTATCTCTTTTCTTAGTTCTGGTAGGAATTGTTAAATGAATCTGAGAGCTCCAGAGTTAGGTGCATATATATTTAGGATTGAAATAACTTGATCTGATTGATCCTTTTATGATAATATAATGACCTTCTTTGTCTGTTTTACTGTTGTTGCTTTAAAGTCTGTTTTATCTAAGAATACCTACTCTTGCTCACTTTTGGTTTCCATTTGTGTGGAACATCTTTTTCCACCCCTTGACCTTGCATCTATAAGAATCCTTCTGTGTTAGGTGTGTCTCTTGAAGACAGCATGTATTTGGCTTGTGATATTTTTATCCATTCTCTCAATCTGTATCTTTTAAGTGAAATATTTAGACCATTAACATTCAACATTAATATTGAGATGTAAGGTACTGCTTCAATCATCATGTTGATTGGTACATAGATACTTTGTTTTCTTCTTTGTGTTATTGTTTTATAGGCCCTGTGAGTTTTATGCTTTCAAGAGGTTTTATTCTGGTGCATATTACCCATTTGTTTCAAGATTTAGAACTCCTTTAGCATTTTGTGTAGGACTGGTTTGGTAGTGACAAATTCCCTTGGCATATGCTTGTCTGAAAAAGACTATTTCCCCTTCATTTATGAAACTGAGTTTCACTGGACATAAAATTCTTGGCTGACAGTTATTTTGCTTAATAAGGCTAAAAATAGGGTCCGGTATTAGTCCATCCTTACACTGTTATAAAAACATATCTGAGACTGGGTATTTTATGAAGAAAAGAGGTATAATTTACTCATAGTTCTGCAGGCTGCACAGGAAGCATGGCTGGGGTGGCCTTAGGAAACATACAATCATGGCAGAAGGTGCAGGGGAAGTAGGCACAGTCTTCATATGGCCAGAGCAGGAAAGAGAAAGAGCAAAGGGGGAAGTGCTACACACACTTTCAAACAAACAGATCTCATGAGAGCTCACTCACTAACATGTGAACAGCAGGGAGGAAAACTGCCCCCATGATCCAATCACCTCCCACCAGCTCCTTCTCTCAACATTAGGAAATAAAATTCACCATGAGATTTGGGTGGTGTATTAGTCTGTTCTCATTCTGCTATGAAGAAATACCTGAGACTGGGTAATTTATAAAGGGAAGAGGTTTAATTGATTCACAGTTCCGCATGGCTGGGGAGGTCTCAGGAAGGCACCTCTTCACAGGACAGCAGGAGAGAGAATGAGAGAAGTGCAGAGTGAAGGGGGAAAGGCTCGTCACAAAACTATCATATCTCATGAGAGTTCACTCAATATCATGAGAACAGCATCAGGGAATTGCCCCCATGATTCAATTACCTCCCACAAGGTCCCTCCCCCAACACATAAAGATTACAATTTGGATTACAATTCAAGATGAAGTTTCGGTGGGGACACAGCCAGGCCATATCATTCCACACCTGGCCCCTCCCAAGTCTCATGTCCTCACATTTCAAAACACAATCATGCCTTTCCAACAGTTGCCCAACATCTTAACTCATTCCAGTATTAACCTAAAAGTCCAAGTTCGAAGTCTCATCTGAGACAAGGCAAGTCCCTTCCATCTATGAGCCAGTAAAATTAAAAGCAAGTTAGTTACTTCCTAGATACAATGGAGGTATAGTCATTGGGTAAATACTCCCATCCAAAATGGGAGAAATTGGTTAAAACAAAGGGGCTATAAGGCCCACACAAGTCCAAAATCCAATAGGACAGTCATTAAACCTTAAAGTTCCAGAATGGTCTCCTTTGACTTCATGTCTCACATCCAGGTCACAATGTTGCAAGAGGTGGATTCCCATGGCCTTGGGCAGCTCTGCCCCTGTAGTTTTGCAGGGTACAGCTCCTCTCCCAGCTGTTTTCATGTCTGGCGTTGAGTGTCTGTGGTATTTCCAGGCTCACGGTATAAGCTGTTGGTAGATCTATCATTCTGGGGTCTGGAGGATGGTGGCCCTCTTCTCACAGCTCCATTAGGCAGTGCTTCAGTGGGGACTCTGTGTGGGGGCTCCAACCCCACATTTCCTTTCTGCAGTGCTCTAGCAGATGTTCTCCATGTGGACTCTGTCCCTGCAGCAAACTTCTGCCTAGACATTCAGATGTTACCATACATCCTCTGAAATCTAAGCAGAGGTTCCCAAATCTCAATTCTTGACTTTTGTGCACCCACAGGCTCAACACCACGTGGAAGCCACCAAGGCTTGGGGCTTGCACCCTCTGGAGCAATTGTACTTTAGCCCCTTTCAGCCAGGATGGGAGTTGAAGCAGTTGGGATGCAGGCCATCATGTCCTGCGGCTGCACAGAGCAGGGGTCCCTGCTCCTGGCCCATGAAACTGTTTTTCCCTCCTAGACTTCCAGGCCTGTCATGGGAGAGGCTGCTGTGAAAGTCTCTGACATGCCCTGGAGACATTTTCCCCATTGTCTTGGTGATTAACATTTGGCTTCTTGTTACTTATGCAAATTTCTGCAGCCAGCTTGAATTTCTCCCTAGAAAATGGGATTTTCTTTTCTATTGCATTGTCAGGCTACAAAGTATGTAGACTTTTATGTTCTGCTTCCTCTTGAGCACTTTGTTCCTTAGAAATTTCTTCCACCAGATTAGCAGTGGAATCATCTCTCTCAAGTTCAAAGTTCCACAGATCTCTAGGGCATGGGCAAAATGCTGCCAGTCTCTTTGCTAAAGCATAACAAGAGTCACCTTTGCTCCAGTTCCCAAGAAGTTCCTCATCTCCATCTGAGACCATCTCAGCCTGGACTTCATTGTCCCTATCACTATCAGCGTTTTGTTGAATGGTCAAAGCCATTCAACAAGTATCTAGGAAGTTCCAAATTTTCCCTCATCTTCCTGCCTTCTTTTGACCTCCAAATTGGGCCCAGTTCCAAAGTTGCTTCCACATTTTCAGGTATCTTTATAGTAATGCCCCACTTCTCTGGTAGCAATTTTCTGTTTTAGTCATTTCTCATACTGCTATAAAGACATACCTGAGACTGAGTAATTTATGAAGAAAAGAGGTTTAATTGACTCACAGTTCTGCAGGCTGCACATGAAGCATGGCTGCGGAGGCCTTAGGAAACTTAAAACCATGGCAAAAGGTGAAGGAGAAGCAGGCACAGTCTTCACATGGCCAGAGCAGGAGAGAGAGACAGCAAAGAGGGAAGTGCTACACACTTTCATACAACCAGATCTCATGAGAACTCACTCACCATCATGAGAATAGCAAGGGGGAAATCTGCCCCCATGATCCAATCACCTCCCACCAGCTTTCTCCCCCAACATTAGGAATTATAATTCAACATGAGATTTAGGTGGGGGCCAAACCATATCAGATGCTTTTGGCTTTTAAGGTTTCTCTTCTGGCTTTTAAGGTTTCTACTGAGAAGTCTGCTGTTAGTCCAATAGATTTTCCTTTATAGGTTATGTGATGCTTTTTTCTCACTGCTCTTAGAATTCTTTACTTCACGTTGGCTTTAGATAGCCTGACAATTAAATGCCTTGGTGATGTTCTTTTTGAACTGAATTGACCAGGAGTTCTTTGAGCTTTTTGTTTTTGAATCCCTAAATCTCTAGCAAAGCCAGAAAAGTTTTCCTCAAGTATTCACTCAAATAAGTTTTCTAAACTTTTTGATTTCTCTTCTCCCTAAGGAGCACCAATGATTCCTAGGTTTGGTCACTTTATATAATCCCATGTTTAATGGAGACTTTTTTCGTTCATTTTAATACTTTTTCCTTTATTTTTGTCTGATTGTGTTAATTTGAAAAGCTTCAAGCTCTGAAATTCTTTCTTCTACTTGGCCTAGCCTATTTTTAAAACTTTCCACTGCATTTTGTAATTCATTAAATGTGTCTTTCATTTCTAGAAGTTCTGATTTTTTTAAATATCTATCTCTTTAGAATTTTTTTTCGTTCATATCCTAAATTATTTAGTCTATTTATTTATTTGGATTTTCACCTTTCTTTTGTATCTCCTTGAGTAAATTAATAATCAACTTTTTGAATTCTTTATCTGGTATTTCAGATTTCATCTGTGTTTGGATCCACTGCTGGAGAACTAGTGTGATCTTTTAGGAAATGTTTTGTCATGTTGTTAGAATTATTTTTCTGGTTTCTTGCCATTTAGGTAGACTGTTTCTTCTAATGATTTTTGAATTTATTTTTTATTCAACTGTCTTTTAAAATTTCTTTTCCCACCATGTGGATGTAACTTTAATGTCTATAGTTTACTGTAACCTAATTTGGCTCTGCATGCTTTTAGGGTTGAAGACTCTGTATGAATTCTTTGGTTATAGAGAGTCTTTATAATGCTGGTTTTCTCAGATGCTGGTTATGGTAGCAATGTGCTCTGTGTGTGAGCAGGTTCACTGTCTCCTGTGGAGTTGGAATGGCAAAGGCCTCTTGAAATCTAGCTTGAATCTCATTCCCCAATGGTGTGTACTTTTTAAATTTATTAATTTTACTCCCTCATATTTTACTTACTGGTTTGAACAGTTCAGGTTTCAGGCCACTAAGTGTCCATGGGTTAAAACCAGCTGTGGCTAAAGCAGACGGGCGAATGCAATACCCAATGGTGGGCAGGAGTCCCAGCCTTGACAGAGGTGGCTGGAGGAGCTCTCAATGAAATGCATTGAAATGTTTTCATGGGGAAGGGAGGGAACCCCCTCAGCTCCCCTTCCAGGCCAGCAGAAAAGCAATCCACCTCCTAGTCACACTCCTGACTCAGTGTTCTGGCTGTTCAGATCAGACAGGCACCTGTTTTCATCTGCAGGAATGCTGATGTTCCATGTAGAGAGGGATAGTGACTCCACCCCTCATGCAAGCCTTAACCTGGAGGGCACTTCTTCGTGCGGATGCAGTCACCCTGAAGTGTTCCAGAAAGACTGTTTACAGATACATCCATGCCAAGCTCCAGTGGGAGAAGCCCCAGCTATGTCTTCAGCGGTGGGCAAGGAGGAGAAGAAGTCCCCTTTTCTGAGATCCTTCACAAGCACCAGAGCTTCCTGACTGTTGGGGTAGAGCCACAGACTTTCCCCACTGAGCCCAGCATGGCACCCATGCCTCTGCTGAAAGAAATACCACAAGTGAAAAGTTCTGGAAGTCAAGGCCAGCCATCTGGATTCTGTTGTGGAGTAGGAGTCCCTGAGGGCCAGACCACTATGAATGCTGGTGCCCCTCTGGGTCTAGTCACCCAGTGGGACTTCCACACTCCAGGCTGGTGGTGGGGAATGTTTCCAAGGGACCCAGTGGATGTGACCTGTCCTCAAGTCTCCCAGCAGCACAGCGGGTACCAGCACCAGCTCTGATGGGGGTAGCAGGGGAGTGACATCGACTCTGTGAGATTCCTTGGCTATAAACAGCCTTAGTGTGCTGGTTTTCTCAAGTGCCAATTACAGTAGTAGTGAAATGGTCACAAGAACAGACTCAAGACCTCCTGATTAGCCAGGGTGGTGATTAGCCAGTAGGCGATGGTGATAGCTGAGGTCATGCACAAGTTTTCTCCTTCCTGGGTACCATGTTAATTTGCCACAGATGCAGTAATGGATTGTGTCAGCTGGCTTCCGCCAAGAGGTGGTGCTTGTAAAACTGCCAGCTGCAGTGGTAGCAGTGGGATTTGCACTTGCCTTATGTTTGTTACCCAGGGGAAGGATTCTCATGTCTCAGACAACGGGGCAGAGCCATGGAACTCCCAAAAGTTTCTGTCCTTTGTGTTAAGCTACTACAGCAGGTGGAGGGGCAAAGCTAGGTGGGGGCTGGGTCAGGCAAGTCTGCACTCTGGCTCTCCACCTGTGGATGCAAGCAGCGGCCCCAGTGGGTATCTGAGGGCAGTTCTCTGGCCTCTGGGGTAATGTTCCAAGGAAGAGCACAGCTGCCTCTGCTGCACAGAAAGTTCCGCATAGGTAGTAGGGAGTAACAGGTGGTAATACGCCCCACCAGCTCCTACTCACTTGGCAAGGCAGGTTTCACACTGCCAATTCCAGACTGTCTGCGCTTCAGACTCAAAGCTGTCCCAGGCCATAAGCCTTCCCCACCGAGACAGCATGGCTTTCAGGTCCTGCCTCTCCCACTCTGCCCATGAAGAAGGGGCACCCAGCTCCTGCACCTGTGGTTACAATATACTTCCTATTCGTCCCTCTGTTCTGGCCAAGGGGGTTCATCCTCACTCAAGATTATACCGTAAATCTCAGTTAGGAGCTTCTCTCAACCTGTGACTGCCACCTAAGTTAACTGGCAGACTTCCACAGTGTTGCCTGTGATGTAGGATCAGGAGTTGGAGTGTGCACGCACAGCATGTTTCAAAGCTATTCTTTCTCATATACTCCTACTGCTCATTCAATCAGCTCCAGCACTGGGTAGGGTCAAGGCTGTCCCCCATAGCCTGGATTGCTACATTCCCCAGTGGGGGTGTACCTCCCAGAGGCATCTTCTCCCTTTCTCATACTCTGGGGACTTTCTCTCTCTCTCACACTCTGGAGTTTTCTGCGTGGCTCAGAGTTTAGGCGGCAGCGCGCCACTTTGTCCAAAGGATCTGTGGTTTCTTTCAGTTTTCCTGTTAGGTTCCTGCATTGCTTCCTGGAAAAAAGGTCCCAGGGTGAATATCTGCACACTATTTTGTCTTTCCAAGTGGGAGAGGCACGTCAACAATGCCTCCAATCTGCTATTTTGCCATTTCTTTTTCTTTTGTGTGTGTGTGTGTGTGCTTTCACTTAAGGTTATAAGTTAGTAAAAGTTTTCTTTTACAGTAAACACTTGGTAAAAATATTTTGTCTAATGTATTTAGTCTCTTCTTTCTGAAGACTGTATACTATTATATTACATACTATATCATAATTTATCTGAGCATTTCTTTATTGTTGGATGTTTTTGAAATTATAAATGATGCTGAAATAAAAAATCCTTATTCAAATCTGTCTGATTTCTGAGTTCTCAGAGTATATTTTCCTAGATGTGGAATTACTAGACCTAGGAAAGTAAATTTTATTAAGGTTCATGGTATATGTTGTCATATTTTGCCCTTATAAATCTTTCTCCATCTCTGATATTTTTCATAATATTATTTTTTAACTCTAATATTTTCCCCATGGCTGTAAGGCGAGGTTATAATTTCAATTTTACCCCCAGATATTTAGCCAATTTCTCCAATAGTGCTGTTGAAAGCCATTCCTATTCTGTTAGACACAATATTTGCATATGCACATGCACAGTTGATTATAGGACTACTCGTTCTTTTCTGATTATTTCTGTACACAACCTTTGGGTGTTAAAAAATGACACCGTTTTGATGATCCACATTTTAAAGTGAGTTTTAATATCTAGTATAATAAGTCCCTTCTTACCATTTTTCAAAATTTTCTAAGCAGTTCTTAATGTATTAATTTCCTATTGCTACGTAATAAATTCCCACAAACTTAGTGGCTTAAAACAACACACGTTTATTATCTCTGTTTCTGTGGGTCAGGACTTGGTGGATGTCAGATGAGGGCCACGCTCAGTTCCTAGAGGCCACTAGTCATTCTCTACCAATGGAACACAGCTCATCACAGCCTGCAGTCAAGTCAACAGACGCTCTCACTCTTACCTTCTTTTTTTTTTTTTTTTTTTTTTTTGGAGACGGAATCTCACTCTGTCACCAGGCTGCAGTGCAGTGGCGCAATCTCAGCTCACTGCAACCTCCGACTCCCTGGTTCAAGCAATTCTCTTGCCTCAGCCTCCCAAGTAGCTGGGACTAGAGGCACACGCCACCACACCCGGCTAATTTTTGTATTTTAGTAGAGGCAGGGTTTCACCATGTTGGCCAGGATGGTCTTGATCTCTCTTTTTTTTCTTTTTCTTTTTTTTTTTTTTTTTTGGAGACGGAGTCTCGCTCTGTCGCCCAGGCTGGAGTGCAGTGGCCGGATCTCCACTCACTGCAAGCTCCGCCTCCCGGGTTCATGCCATTCTCCTGCCTCAGCCTCCCGTATAGCTGGGACTACAGGCGCCTACCACAACGCCCGGCTAATTTTTGTATTTTTAGTAGAGACGGGGTTTCACCGTGTTAGCCAGGATGGTCTCGATCTCCTGACCTCGTGATCTGCCCGTCTCGGCCTCCCAAAGTGCTGGGATTACAGGCGTGAGCCACCGTGCCTGGCCCGGTCTTGATCTCTTGACCTCATCATCTGCTCACTTCAGCCTCCCAAAGTGCTGGGATTACAGGCGTGAGCCACTGCACCTGGCCTCTTATCTTCTTTTAAAGGCTCCTCTGAGTGTGTCACGTCCACTCAGGATCATCTTCATTTTGTTTAACTCGATGTCAACTGATTCGTGACAGAAACATGTTAGTAATGACAAAGACAGGAGGCAGCCAAGGCTCCCTGCCGACCCCCACCGCCTGAAGGCTAAAAACACTGGACTGCTGGTCCAGGATGAAGCCTGCCCTTTTCCCGATTGATTCTTTCTAAATAATGCCCACTGCGCACTGGGAGGATGGAGCGGAGCCTCAGGAAGTTCACGTGTTTGCAGAGGAAAGGAGCCTGGCCTCTCTTGTTCCTCGGTGGTGACCTGGGCGTTCAATCTGTGAGATGGGGGCCTGTTAACAGGAACCCTTCTTGCTTTGCTGACACTTTTTTTTTCCTTTTCGCCCAATAAACTCCATTCACCCTGACCCTTCAAAGTGTCTGCATGCCTAACTTTTCCTGGTGGTATGACAAGAACCCGATCTTTTTCTACAACAGTGATACCCATTGTATCCACAGGTTTTACCCACACTGAAGGGGAGATGAAGGTATTTATACTGGGGGCAGGGGCAGGAATCTTGGGCCCATCTTCAAATCCTGCCTACTATGATGATAAATTTTATGTGTCAACTTGACTGGACAGTGAGGTGCACAAATATTTGGTCACACATTTTTCTGAATGTGTCTACGACAGTGTTTCTGGATGAGCAGAAATCATGGTCCTTCAATTATTTTCCAGGCTTGAACCAGTTTACAGACCCAGAACCCCTTGAATGAAGGGGAGGCTAGGTCTTTTTTGAGGAAAGACCCAAGTACACTGCTAAAAATTTATCCTGTTGATTTTTTCCTAGCCTTCCCCAAAGGGACCTACAGCCTTTTCACCAGGGTAACTGTCCACTGGGGAAAAGGAAATAATCAGACCTTTCAGGGGCGCTGGACACTGGCTCTTAACTGACACTGATTCCAGGATACCCTAAATATCACTGCGGTCCACCCGCCAGAGTAAGGGCTTACGGAGGTTAGGTAACCAATGCAATTTTAGCTCAAGTTCATCTCACAGTGGATCCAGTGGATCCATAAACTCATCTGGTGTTTATTTTCCCAGTTCCAGAATGCATAATTGGCATAGATACACTCAGCAGCTAGCAGAATTCCCTGTTGGTCACCTGACCCATGGAATGAGGGCTATCCTGGTGGGAAGGCCAAGTGGAACCCACAAGAACTAGCTCTATCTAGGAAAAATGGTAAACCGAAAGCAATACTACATTCCTCAAGGCATTGCAGAGATTAGAACCACCATCAAAAACTTGAAGGATGCAAGGGTGGTGAGTCCCACCACGTTTCCATCCAACTCACCTATTCAGCCTGTGGAGAGGACAGCTGGATTTTGGAGAATGACAGTGAATCATTCTAAGTTCAACCAGATTGTAACTCTAATTGCAGCTGCTGTGCCAGATGTGGCTTCCTTGCTTGAGCAATTTAACACATTCCCTGGTACCTTCCTATCTCAGGGGTAGATCAGCTCTCCAGCCCTATGTCAAAATGTAGTTTATATGAATCTTAATCACTTTTCCCTTCCACAAGATATCACATTGGTCCATTACATTGATGACATCATGTTGATTAAATCTAGTGACCAAGAAGAAACAACTACTTTAGATTTATTGGTAACGCATTTTTGTGTCAGAGGGTTGGAAATAAATCAGACAAAAATTCAGGTCCTTTTACCTTGGTAAAATGTCTACGCGTCCAGTGGTATAGTGCATGTCAGGATATCTTAATGAAGGTGAAGGGTAAGTTGTTGCCTCTGGCCCCTCCTACATCCAAAAAGGAAGTACAATGCCTAGTAGGCCTCTTTGAATTTTGAAGGCAACATATTCCTCATATGGGTGTGTTACTCTGGTCCATTTACTGAGTGCCCTAATAATCTGCTAGTTGGAACTCAGAACAAGAGAAAGCTGGGCAACAGACCCAGACTGCTGCACAAGTTGCTCTGCCATTTGGGTCATATGATCCAGCAGATTCTGTGGTACTTGAGTGTCAGTGACAGATAGGGATGCCGTTGGGAGCCTTTTGTAGGTCCCTATGGGTAGCACAGGCTTTTAGAATTTTAGAATCATCCTTTGTGGATAACTATTCCCCTTTTGAGAAATAGCTCTTGGCCTGCTACTGAACCTTAGTAGATAGTGAATGCTTAACTGTGGGCCACCTAGTTATCATTTGGCCTGGCTGCCCTTCATGAACTGGGTATTATCTGACCCACCAAGCCCTAAAGTTGGGCTTGCACAGCAATACCCCATCATCAAATGGAATGGTACATATGTGATCACGCCTGAACAGGCCCTGAAGGCACAAGTAAGTTATATGAAGATGTCAACTCCACTCATGCTACACTGCCTTCTCTATCCCAGCCTGCACCTATGGCCTCATGGGGAGTTCCTTATAATCATTTGAAAAAGGAAGGAAAACTGGACTGATTTATGGATGGTTCTGCAGGTATCACCTGAAAGTAAGTAGCTGAAGCACTGCAGCCCCTCCTTGGGACATCCCTGCAGAACAGTGGGGAAGGGAAATCTTCCCAGTGGGAAGAACTTAGAGTAGTGTGCCTGGTTGTTCACTATGATTGGAAGGAGAAATGGCCAGATATGTGATTATATACCAATTCATGAACTGTGGCCTTTGGTTTGGCTAGATTGCCCAACAACTTAGAATGAATGTGATTGGAAAATTGGTGGCAAGGAAATTTGGGGAAGAGGTATGTGAACAGATTTCTCTGAATTGTTTTTAAAAAGTGAAGATATTTGTGTTCCTTGTAAACGCCTACCAAAGGATGACCTCAGCAGGGGAAGGTTTCAGTAATCAAGTGGAAAGGATGACCTGTTCTGTGGATACTTGTCTTCCTCTGTTCCCAGCCACTCCTGTCATTGCTCACTGGGCTCATGAACAAAGTGGACACGGATGGAGAGATGGAGAATATGCATGGCTCCAGTATGTGGATTTTCACTCTCCAAGGCCAACCTGGCTATGGCCACTTCTGAGTGCCCTATCTGCTAGCTGCAGAGGCCAACACTGAGCCCTCAATAAGGCACCATTCCCCAGGGTGATCAGCCAATCCCCTGGTGGCAAGTTGATTATATTGGGCCACTTCTATCATGGGAAGTATAGTTTCATTCTTACTGGAACAGACATTTAGTCTGATATGGATTTGCCTTTCCTGCATGCAGTGCTTCTGCCAAATCGCTGTCTGTGGACTTACAGAATGCATTGTCCACTGTCATGGTATTCCGCACAGCATTACTTCTAATCAAGGAACTCACTTCACAAGAAATAAAATGTGGCAATGGCTCATGCTCATGGAATTCACTTACAATGGTCATGATCATCCTAAAGCAGCTGGCTTGATGACATGGTAGAATAGCCTATTGAAGACTCAGTTACAGCACCAAATAAGTGGCAATAACTTGTAGGGCTGGGGCAAAGTTCTCTAGAAGGTGGTAAATGCTCTGAATCCAGGTCCAAAATATGGTGCTGTTTATTCCATAGCCAAGATTCACAGGTCCAGGAATCAAGGGGTGAAAATGAGAGAGGCACCACTCACTATTACCCCTAAGTGACCCACTAGCAAACTCTTTGCTTCCTATTTCCATGACTTTATGTTTTGCTGGCCTAGAGGTTTTGATTCCAGAGGGAGGAATGCTGTGACCAGGAGACAAAACAATGATTCCATTGATCTGGAAGTGAAGACTGTTGCCCACTTTGGGCTCCTCATGTCTCTGAGTCAACAGGCAAAGAAGGGAGTTACTGTGTTCGCTGGAATGATTGATCCTGGCTTTCAAGGTAAGGAAGAAGAGTACGTCTGAAATACAGGGGATCTCTTGTGGAGTGTTTTAGTTCTCCCAAGCCCTGCGATTAAGGTCAATGGAAAACTACAACAACCCAATCCAGGCAGTACTAGTAATGATCCAGACCCTCCAAGAATAAAGGTTTAGGTCACTGTACCAATGAAGATCTGTGACACCCTGAGGTGCTTGCTGAAGGCAAAAGGAATAATACAACAGATAGTGGAACAAGGCAGTTACAAATACCATCTGTGGCCACATGACCAGTTACAGAAAAGAAGACTATAATTGTTATGAAAATTTCTTTCTTATTTTGTTAGGAATATGTGTGTCTATCTGTGTGTTTATGCATGTGTGTGTTAAGCAGACAACTTTTTCTTCCCTCTCTTATTCCCTTATCATGTAATAGAAGACTTACTGACTTCATATCATAGTACTTAAGTACTGTGAATTCTACATTGTATTTATCCCATATTTAAGTTATTAGATATCAAGGAGAAGAGTAACTGTCACTCAAGGACTTTGTATCCTCTGATGGAAAAGTGGTTAGTGCATTTTTATTCGTACACAGGATTGTTGTATCACGTTAGATGGAATTATGACCTTGTTATTAATGTTCTTTATTTGGAGAATAAGTATGATTTAAAGAGATGCATATAAGTGCCAAATTGGCAAGGGGTTGACTTGTGATGCTTTATTTTATGTGTCAACTTGACTGGGTCACAGGGTGCATGGATATTTGGTTAAACATTATTCTGGGTGTGTCTGTGAGGTTGGTTTTGGATGAGATTAACATGTAAATCAATAGACTAAGTAAAGTAGATGGCCCTCCTCAACATAGGTGGGCCTCATCCTCAACTGATGGCCTGAATAAGACACACGAGGCAGTGCAAGGGGAGCTGCTGCCCAACTGCCTTTACGCTGGGGCATCAGTTTTTCCTGCCTCCAAACTCAAACCCAACCATCACCTCTTCCTGGGTCTCAAGCCTGCTGATGTTTGGGCTGGAACTCCCACATGGGCTCTCAATTTGCCGTCTGCAGATCTTGGGACTTGCCAGGCTCCATAATCACTTGGCCAATTACTTATACTCTCTCTTTCTTTGGACAACCACAATATACACATTTACCTTTATAGTTTTAAAAATAAACTCCAGAAGAGTTTTGTCAACTTTCAAAACAAAATCCTATGGAAATGTTTCTTTACTTGTAAGTTATATAAACGTCTTATTGAAGTATAGCATATATACAGAGAAGTACACAAATCACAAGTGTACACTTGAATTCTCACAAAATTAATACCTTCCCAACTAGTTCCCTAATCAAGAACCTCTTCTGCCCTTTCCAGTGTTTATCTCCCAAGGGTACTCACCATCCTAACTAAAGCCTAGATTGGCTTTGCCTGATTTTGAACTTTATGTAAATGGAGGTACACAGTATGTACTCTTTTGTATCTGGCTCATTTTACACCACATTATGTCTGTGAAATTCACCCATGTTGTAACGTGCAGTTGCTGTATAGTATTCCATTGTAAGAATCCACAATTTACTTATATATCCCACTGGATTATTTTCAGTTTTCAGCTACAATGAACTGTGCTGCTATGATCATTCTTGAACATTAGCTTTGGGGAATATATTATATATAGACATATGGTATTAGATATAGATATACGGCTTGTGAATATGCGATTGGAACTTCTAGGAAGGGTGATTATAAAAATGTATAATGGGAATAACGGATGATAAAATATAAATTAATTTCATGGAAATTTTAATAGGAATTTGTATTAACTCTATACATAACTTTGGCAAAAACCGAAGGTTTATCATCTCTGATTTAGGAACATGACAGTTGTCACCATTTATTCAAATTCAAGTTTATTTTCAATAATCCTTCTTGCACACTCACCCAGTTTGATGTACATTGGTCCCGAGGTGGAAAGAGGAGACGGAAAGGAAATAAGAGGAAGGAAACTCTGACATCTCTTTCTCCTGCCAGTGTTGCGCCATCTTGCCAAAACATTGTTCTGGGCCATATTTGCTCATATTCCGGTTCTGAGAGTAAATATGTGTTTGGTTTCCTTCACGTGCATGGGTATTAATTCAGTCCAGTCATTAGCTTTCACAAGACACCTTTTGCTTTCATGTTTAGTTATCTATTGCTCATTTAACTTTATGTGCATGACCTTTAAAGTGTACACTCACTGGAGAGCTCCCTGAGGAACCATTTGGGTTGTTTTAGAGACTTCCTTTTCTGCCTCATGTACTTTGAGAAATGCCCTTCCCTCTTGAGTCATACTCCTGTTTAGAACCTTTTCTTCACATTTAAAAAACATCTGCTTCCGTAAAATCTTGTACATGAGTCTTAAGACATCTAGAATTCCTTCCATGTCTAGGATTGCTATGAAATGGTCATCAAGGCATGCCAAGAATTGACCAGACACCCTGCTTTAGACAAAGCTCCTAGCTGATAGTGAAGTGCTGAGGCCTCCTGTTGTTATTGCATCATACTTCTTCATTGGAAAATCATCTGCTAGACTGTCTGCCAATGGCAGGGCCTTAGTATAAACCATGGGCACGTTTTGGGACACTGAGCTCCTTCCACCACTTTCCAGGTGGAGATAACTCCCTTGTCACTTGGTCAGGACTGCAACTCTTGTGCTTTCCTCGAACCTCTGTGCTCCTTGACCTGTGCAGCCAGAACCCCTGAGGCCCTCTACGGACCACAGGGAGTGCCTATCCTCCCCAGTAAACCAGATTACAGTCCTTATTCATCTTTTCGGCCCGTCTACTCCATTAAGCTTCTCACATCCAGACATTTCCAGGTGAGAAGCAGACAACACTCTTGGTGCTTGCTGATGACCCCAGACACATTTTAAGCTCTTATAGTTACTCCCTTGCCACCCTCCACTCCACTCAGCTATCTGCACAGTGCAAACCTGTTCATTCTGAAGCTTAGTCAATTTTCTCTCCAGGGAGATGATGGACAGCCTCCTCTCAACTAAATCCCAAACCCTAGGAATAATTCTCTGGAAGATCCAGGGTCACATGGCTAAGCAGGATGACGGTGGAGATAGACAAAGTAACCGCCCACCATTACATGGAGCTAGTGGTCCCTGATTCCCTATCTCTCTTTCCCTTTCCCCTTTCCTTCCCAGAAACCCCATCCCTATGCCCTGTCTGCTGAGGATAACAGGACCATCCCTATGCCCTGTCTGCTGAGGATAACAGGACCATCCCTATGCCCTGTCTGAGGATAACAGGGCAAGATATGCAGCCATTTAGTCAGACCCAAGCCAGGGGCCTGGCCTTGATTTTTTAGGGCTAATTTTAGAATTTAGGGGTATATAACAATTTATTTGTCCTCAGTTTTGGTCCTAAGTCAACTATCTAAAAATAATATTAGAAGTCTTAAAACACAAAAGGATACTTATAATACAATAATGTCAGATAGTTATAAATGTCATAAACAAAATGAAATAGGGGCCAGGCACCGTGGCTCATGCCTGTAATCCCAGGCACTTTGGTGGCTGAGGTGGGAGGTTCACTTGAGACCAGGAGTTTGAGACCAGCCTGGCCAACATGACAAAGCCCCATCTCTACTAAAAATACAGAAATTAGCTGGGTATGGTGGTATGCACCTGTAATCCCAGTTACTCAAGAGGTTGAGGCACGAGAATCGCTTGAACCCGGGAAGCAGAAGTTGCAGTGAACCAAGATCATGCCACTGTACTCCAGCCTGGGCAACAGACGGAGACTCTGTATCAAAAAGAAAAAAAAAAAAGAGAAGAAGAAGAAAAGAAAGGAAATGAAATAGGGCAATGGGACTGACCGTGGAGGGGAAGGTCCAAGACAGCCCCTTTGAGGAGGAAGCATCTGAGCACCCACCAGAATGACAAAAGTCACTGAGCCCTTTGGAGATCTGGAGGAAGGACATTTCAGGCAAAGGGAACAGCATGTGCAAAGACTCTGAGGTGGGAGTAAGCATGAAAATTTTGAGAAACAGAGAGAAAGCCAATGTTCCATGCAATATGCATTTTGCTTGGGGATGGACATGATTTCACCCCCATCCTCAAATTCCCACTTAAAGGATACCTTTCATTTATCAATGAAAGTACATTGCAGAGCCTATCCTCACATTGGAGAGAGGGACAGATGATGGTCACTGAAGCCATTAGAAAGAACTATCCACAAGCAAGTTTCACATAGCCACGTAATTCAACCTTGGACCCTTAGACATCATTAACATAAAAATCATTCTTGTCTACTTTTATGTGATATATACACTACTGGAAACGCAACACTGGATTAATTATTCTCTGCAGATTTCTGAACATCCTTTAACAGGAAATAACAAATTAACTTCTTCATAAAGGTCCCTGGCACCCAGAAAGCAGCAGTCTACAATTCTGAGTAATAGAATCAAGAAGGCTTTATACAATCAGTTGAACCAAAGAAAGAAAGACATTTCTTGGTATGCGTATCAGCAGCAGTACAGGAAAATAAGCTTATGAACATGCCATTGGAACTTCTAGGAAGGGTAACTATAAAAACGTTTCTGGGAATGATGGGTGGTAAAATATAAATTAATCTCATTATTCTCATACTTGGCTAAGATTATGAAATGCCATTGATATTTCTTTAAAAAGTAAAACTTCCATTTTCAAAACATCTTTATTCTTTTAGAAGCCATTCCAGCTTCTCTCCCCAGTGCAGAATTATGACAGAACTCTCCCATTCCTCTGCTGTTAGGAGAGCCTGGAGCACTGGTCACTCTTGCTTCTCTTCTGGGGAATGCACTTCCACACTCTAGGCCAATGCTGAAATAGGCACACAAGGGATGTGAAGGGACCTGGAAGGGCAGTGAAGGCTCTCCACAGTCTGTCACTGAACCCTGGAGTGGTACTTAGAGAATCAGTGTCTTACAAATCTTCTCTGAACTCCTCCGCTGTTTTCTGCTTCACACCTGTGAGCTTTTTCTCTACAAGGACCCAGAGTCCATTGACAGTGGTGGGGACTGAAGCAATGGCTAAGCTATTTTGCGGCAGTCTTCCCACACTACCAGACATGAACTGACAAAAACAGAATAAAGCCAAGGCCCTTGTCTTTCCTCCTTCAGTCAAAAAACAAGTCTCAATGCATCTCAGTTCACTCATATCGACTTCTACTCCAGTCTCTGAACTTTGTGCTCTGTATAAACAGCAAGTGTGCCGGGCGCAGTGGCTCATGCCTGTAATCCCAGCACTTTGGGAGGCTGAGGCAGGCATATCACCCGTCAGGAGTTTGAGATCAACCTGGCCAACATGGTGAAACCCCGTTTCTACTAAAAATATGAAATTAGCCAGGTATGGTGGCACATGCTTGTAATCCCAGCTATTCAGGAGGCTGAGGCAGGGGAATCTCTTGAACTCAGGAGGCACAGGTTGCAGTGAGCCGAGATCGTGGCGCCACTGAACTCCAGCATGGGCAACAGAGCAAGACTGTGTCTAAAAACAAAACAAAACAAACAAAAAAGGCTGGGCACGGTGGCTCATGCCTATGATCCCAGCACTTTCGGAGGACGAGGCGGGTGGATCACGAGGTCAAGTGTTTGAGACCAGCCTGATCAACATGGTGAATCCCTGTCTCTACTAAAAATACAAAGATTAGCAGGGCGTGGTGACACATGCCTGTAATCCCAGCTACTTGGGAGGCTGAGGCAGGAGAATCTCTTGAACCTGGGAGGCGGAGGTAGCGGTGAGCCAAGATTACACTACTGTACTCCAGCCTGGGCGACAAAGCGAAACTCCGCCAAAAAGAAAAAAAAAAAAAAGCCAAGTGTTTTGAAATATGAATAATGATCAAGTTATGATCCTGTCTGCCACAATTCTAAGACGATCCCCAACATCCTCTCCCACAACCCCAGTATACACCACTTGCGTAATTCCCAGGATTGTGGATGTGATGGATTTTATTCCCAGGACTAGATTATATTATATGGCGTGGGTGACCTTAAGGTAGGGAGATTATCTAGGTGGGCCTGTCATAATACCATGAGTTCTTTAACGGTTTTCTCATTTAGAAAAAAAACCCCACAAAACACTGCTGCTCACTGTCAGCACTCATTTAATTTTACATAAACACACTATTTGAGGCTGAAGCAAATATGACTGATTTTCACTGTGAAAATAAAATATAAAAACTGTTCTTGGAATTATTATTTTTTGAGAGTTTGTTCTTTTTTTATTATTATACTTTAAGTTCTAGGGTACATGTGCACAACATGCAGGTTTGTTACATATGTATACCTGTGCCATGTTGGTGTGCTGCACCCATTAACTTGTCATTTACATTAGGTATATCTCCTAATGCTATCCCTCTCTCCCCCCTCCCCACAATAGGCCCTGGTGTGTGATGTTTCCCTTCCTGTGTCTTGGATTTATTTCTAAACAGAACTAACATGGGAATCATGTGACTCATCAGAATAATCTATTTCGGAAAAATCAGATTCATCCAATGAATCTTCGGCCAGCAACTGTTCGAGAACGATGTTAACATCACTCGTAGGAATGCTAAGTTTTCTAGGATTTGACATTTTCAGTGACCGAGAATTACTATATTTTGTAAGTGGAAAAACCACTACTAAAAACGAAATGCTATGAATAGAATGATGCCTTTTGTTCCCAAAATTGATACACTACAGCGATGTGAAAATAATAATGAAAGCGATATATTTTGTGACAAAGTTATCTACAAATAAATGCTGTAGCCGCAAGTGCTACCGGTGAGTGTCCTTAAAAGCAGAGTGTTTTCACCAGTTCATTGCAGAAAAAGAAGTCAGAGATTCAGAACTGGGGAAGGATTGGATACACTCTTGCTAGCCTGAAGATGTTGAGAAGGCCATTTGGCAAAGAATGCAGGCAGCTTGTAGGAGCTGAGTGCAGCCCCTGGCTGAAAGCCCACAAGGAAATGAGACTTTAATACTACAACTCTAAGGAACTGACTCCCACCAATAACCCGAATGAACTTGGTAGTTGATTCTTTTCCTGAAGCCCACAGACAAGAACTCAACTTGACTGACACCTTGACTTTGGCCTTTGTGACCCTGAGCAGAAAACCTAGCTACATCGTGCCTAGACTTTTGACCTGCAGAACTGCGACCTGATAAATGGGTATTGGTTGAAGCCACTAAGTTTGTGGTTATTTATTACATATCAATTGAAAACTAATACACAGGTAATGGTTCTTTGGTCAACCAAAGTCAAGGTTTTGAAATAGAAATGGATGTCCTCAGCCTCAGAGTCCTACTCTCTGCTCCAGGGAGGGATGGGACATGCCAGCGCAATCCCCAAGCCTCCAGAAAGTCATACATGTGTACAGTCCCAGGGTGGGATCTAAGATAGCCAGCTTGGTCTCAGACCACGAATTATTAGAAATACATTATTTAATGTTTATAATTTCCCCAGAATCTTTCTTCTTCCATTCACTGATACATGGGAAGGCTCCTCTCTCCCTTCCTCTCTCTCTCTCTGTCTTATTATTTTCCTCACTTATGAAATATTTTCTTAGGCATAAGAATTCAAGCTGTGTTCCTTCTATGTGCACCTAATATAGGTGGATGGAATGAACAGATGATGGTGTACAAGAGAGAAGAGGAAACAAAGATCACAGGAAAAGAGAAAGAAAAAAGAAGGAAGAGAAAGAAAATGAAAAGGAAGGAAAGAAAGAAGGAAGGAAAGAGGGAAAGCAGAATGAGAGAGAGGTGTTTCAGTTATCTATGTAACAAATCACTCTACAACTTGGAAGAGTTTGAGAAACAGCCGGGAGACCAATGAGTCTGGAATGTCCTGAGCTAAGAAGAAAGTTCAAGAGGTTGGACTCAGGAGAGGCTCAAGGGTTGGAGCAGGTTGTATGACACTTTGGAGATCATTGTAAGACCCTGAGTGGGGCACTGACATGATCTAGACTGAGTTTTAGAAGGATACCCCTGGCTTTGTGTCAAGGAGCAAGGGTAGAAGGAGGTAAAACAAGTTATTTTACTTTCTTCTGATTCTGTGGGTTGACTGGCCCAGCTGGATGGTTCTTCAACTCCATATGATATTAGCTGGGGCTACAGCCATTCAGGGATGTCACTTAGTGAAGCCACTTAGTGGTTTTACCTGGTCCAAGATGGCACACTCACATAGCTGAGGCAGTGTCAGCTGCTGTCTGGGAGCTCATGTGGACTGTCAACCACAGTCCCATGGCTCTTCTCCGTGTGGTGTCTCCATGTGCCTTGAGCTTCTCCCAGCACGACAGCTGTATTTCAAAAGGCAGGAAGTGAAAATGTTTCATCTTCTTTAGATTGGGGCTCAGAAGTTCAAGAACATCATTTTCCCTGCATTCCCACGGTTGGAGCCCACCATAACAATAGCCAAGATTCCAGAGGAGGAAATAAGCTCCACCTCATGGTGTGAGAAGCGATGTATGTGTACAAGTTGTCCTAAACCATCTTTGGAGACTCGCTGCCACAGGGTGAGAAAGAGAAGTGCACACCGCCACCCCAACCTCTGCTTCTACCATTGCTCCCTGACATGAAGCCAGGGGGATACTTCTAAAACAGACCAGATCAGGTCACTCCCCCACTCAGGATTTTACAATGATCCCCAAAGTGTCACACAACCTGCTCCAACCCTTGAGCCTCTCCTGAGTCCAATCTCCTGCACTCTCTCTGTCTCACTGCATTCCAGACTCACTGGTCTCTTGGCTGTTTCCCCAACTCCCCAAGCATATTCTTATCTCAGGGACTTTGCCTTTGCTCTTTTTTTAGTGTCTGAAACGTGTTCTCTGGTTATCTACAAGTTTCATTTCCTAGTTTCTTTTAGCTCTCAGATCAAGTGTCAGGGAAGATCATCCTGACCATCCTACATAAAACAGTAACCTCCATCATCCCACTGCTATGGACTGAGTTGCATCCCCCTAAGTTCACATCTTCTTTAGATTGTTTAGATGCTCTTCACATCCATCCCCAGCCCTCCCCACCATGCTAGGACACAGAAAAAGGCAAGGAAGAGAGGAAGAGAGCCCTCAGAAGGAAACAAATTATCCAGCACCCGGATCTTGGACTTTCCAGCCCCCAGAATTGTGAGAAAATAAATTTCTATTGTTTAGCCACCCAGCCTATGGTATTTGCTATGGCAACCCAAGCTGACTAATATATCTACCAACACCCTCTGCCTACCTAGTCTGCCTGTTTTTTTTACAGCCATTATCACCATCTGGATGATCATACATTTATTCGTTATTTGTGTGTTGTTAGTCTCTCTACCACCCCCCAGACTACATGCTCCATGAGGAGAGGTGTTGTCTGTTATAATCACCACCATCTTGTTAATACCTAAAAGAGGCTGCTCAAAGAAGTTGTTGATTAATATTTGATGAAAGATTTGAATGAATGGGAAAATAGGGATATTTTGTAGCATGAATAAAGGGAGGAGGAGCATTGTTTCTTTACCAGCTGAAAGCAGAATATTTCTCCTCTTTCCTAGCAAAGACAGCAGGTGTTTTCAAAAAGTAGCACAGATGAAATGCTGCAGAGATAACCCCTATTTAAACCCTACAACAACAGAGTGGAACAGGAAATAGAAGGGTATGAGAATGGTAGATGATTCTGGACAGTATCAGACAGCCCAGAATCTCTAATGCAGTGAGACTGCTCGATTTTCATATCTGTTTTCTCACCCACAGGGACCTGTTAGTGCAGCATAGGCTAGATAGACCTATCCACGGGGAAAAGGAGGTCCGGTTCTCATTATAGATCCATGATGTGTATTTTGAATCTGCAGCAACACTAAAGGTATATCTCAGAGCATCTTTTAAGAGCTCTGAGAGTTTGTTTCCATGGCAGGCTTGCTGACAGTGCCTACTGAGACGTTGCATCATAAGTCTGTGCCAGAAGAGTTTGATGCCAGAGCATTAACCCTTTATGGGGACTATCACTAACTCTTTAACACCAAAGGATAAGTTTGCAACAACCTCTGAGAGAGGTGAATTGGGAAGCAGCTGTCATGTGCTCCTTAGGCTGAACATATCTCACTTTTTTTTGTTGTTGTTAATGAAGATGATTCTCTCTTTCTGGCCAATGGTTGAATAAAGAAGCTGGTGTTGCAGTCCTGGTTTACCAACCAGGGAACTGATATTGAATAAATTGTTTAAAGTCGGGTCACAAAGGAATTAAAAGGAGAATCAAGATGAAGAGTTGAGAAATTCAAGCTAATGGTCTGACTTTTAGTGTCATTTTCAACAATTCCATAGCAAGAATATAAAAACTACCAACTAAGAGCCCACATTAAGGGACCATTTCTAGCTTCCAAACCAGAATGTCCAGCTCAGTTTCCTCTTATCAAACCATTTCTCTGCAAATGCACCATGAACTCCTAGGAGAAACCTGAGAGATACAGAAGGTGGATCCACAGAAACAAACTTGACAGGCACTCTGCATTAGTTGCTTTGGGTCGCCATAACAAATTGCCATGACTTGGTGGCCTAAGACAACAGAAATGTGTTCTTTCACAGTTCTGGAGGCCAGAAGTCCAAAATCAAGGCATCAACAAGGTTGGTTTCTCCTGGAACTTCTGAGGGATAATTTGTTCTATATCTTTCTCCCAGCTCCTAGTGGCTCTGGCAGTCCTTGGTGTTCCTTGTCTTACGGACACATCACTCCAATATCTGCCTCTGTCTTCACAAGGCTTTGCTCTCTGTATCCATTTGTCTTCTCCTTTTCTATCTCTTACATGGACATTCATCATTTGGATTTAAGTGCCCATCCAGATCCAGGATGATCTCATCTAAGCCCCATACCTTCATTACATCTTCAAAGACCCTAATTCCAAATAAGGTTACATCTTGAGGTTCTAGGGATTAGGACTTGGGCATATTTTTTGGGGGGAAACACTTGAACCCACTATACATTCTTAACCCAAACTCTCAGCAGGACCCCAGTCGCAGCCACAAATATTAGTCATTACTTGATTCTAAAGCACAGACAGAATGGAGAGCATTGAGCCCTCTCTAATCTGTAACACCTCGACTCCTCTCTAAAGTACTATTTAAGTTTTCTTCAAAGCTCTTCTTGACTTATATCTTCCCAAACACAATCCAATAATTTCTACAAATATCAGTCATCCCCTCCTAAAAACCCACTTGTTCTTCAGACATCTCCATTTCCATACATCTGTATGTAGTTACAGAGTATGCTGAAAAGCATATGGGCTTTAGATCCTGGCCCTGTCACATGCAGCACTGTCCCCATCACCATGGGAATGGGGTACCCACCCTCTCTCAGGCTCAGTCTCCTTATCTATGAAATGGGAGTTGCCACAAGAAGTAATGGAATTGCATGTAAAGCACCCAGCTCTGTGCCTTGCTCATAGATAGTAAGAGCTCAATCAATGCTGGCTAGTATTTTGTTCTTCCAGGAAAACATATTTCATCTGTGTGTTACTGAGTGCTTACTCTAGGTATGGCATGGTAACAGGCATTATGGGAGTTTTTCTGAGGCCAAAAAAGAAACATCGTTGCTCTCAGAGAACTCACAAATGGATTTTTTCCATTTTCTGAAATTCTTAGAGGAAGGTTTAGTAATGTTCTCAAATCAGAATGCATGGATCGTGATTCTTTCTGTCTCTACAAAGGCCTTAATGTTCTACCATTACCAATAATGGGCATTTATGCTAATTTAACATCTCTAAAAAACAAATTACCTTTCAAAAACAACCATTTCTCTCCTTAATATCTGTTTTCTGTCACAGCTTCCTGGCTACTCCTGTGAACTAAACAAGCCCATCTCCTAGTTTTCTTTGTGATTACGGATTTTCAACCATTGGGCACTTTTTAGCAATCTTCTGTTGTTTTAAGTTGTGGCATTTTGATTTGGCCAGCAAATTCCACAGGTCTAACCTGACCATGGCAAACTCATTATTAGCACTTGTACTGTTCAACAAGAAATGTCCCACTTTGAGTCTCTCTAGTGTAATGTGACTGTTGGTCAAAATAATGTCAGGCCTCTGAGCCCAACCTAAGCCACCATGTCCCCTGTGACCTGCACGTATACATCCAGATGGCCTGAGGTAACTGAAGAATCACAAAAGAAGTGAAAATGACTGGTCTCTGCCTTAACTGATGACATTACCTTGTGAAATTCCTTCTCCTGGCTCATCCTGGCTCAAAAGCTCCCCCACTGAGCACCTTGTGACCCCCGCCCCTGCCCGCCAGAGAACAACCCCCTTTGACTATAATTTTCTACTACACACCCAAATCTTATAAAAACAGCCCCACCCCTTCACTAACTCTCTTTTCAGACTCAGCCTGCTTGCACCCAGGTGATTAAAAAGCTTTATTGGCTCACACAAAGCCTGCTTGGTGGTCTCTTCACACGGACGCAAGTGAAAAAATAATGCCCCAGAAGCAGGGCTCCTCTAGAGTTCTCTGAACTATCAACCAAATCAATAATGATTAGGCTAGTTTGGATGATAAATATATTTCCTTCTCTGCTAAGTTCATAGGAATGGCAAATCCGCATATTGCTTGTAAGATAAAGCTCATGGATTGTAATCTTGAATCCTAAATCCTGACACTGTTATGCTCTTCCTCTGTTCCCTGATCCTACAAGGTAGCAGAACGGCACCATTTCCTAGGATCACTCTAGCTGCTATTGCTGAAATCATGCCTACACTTTTAAGGCTAACACAGAGCACATAGTCAGCCCATGTAATAATTCAGCTCACAAATGAATCTTACGTGGATGATATAGTGTAATTTCTTTGTTTTGCTTTTAGGGGGTAGGTGGTCCCCAAATTGAAATGGTCCTTTCTACTACTTACTGTGTTTTTCTCAATGTATGCTATTGCCTGGTCCCTGAAGGCATAGGAATTGCATATCCTCTAGTGAAATATAACAATTTCACTAGCAGACGTGTGATAGTATTGGTTAATAGGCCCATTTAGTGTTACTAATAATTCTTTGTCTACTAGGCACACCCATGTAGAGCTGGCTTGGTCATCGTGACTCATGGGTTCACATTTCAAGCTTACTCAGACAGTTAATTGTCAGATTGTTTGATTCCAAAAACCGCATGCTAAATTTCACCGAGTTATGGCACTTTGGTATTTCCTAAGTTATGGCATTTTGGTATTTTGCTGTTAAAATGCTGGAAACAATATACCTGAAATTTTCCCCTAGTAGAATATTTAATTTTTTAATTTAGCATTTTTATAATTTAAGCTGGCCCAATAAACCTCAGAACAGAGTTAAAAAAATGTATCCAGAAGCTTGAGTTTATGAGGCAGAACAAATACCAAACAGACTTACAAGTCTTTCTCACATGGAAAGCTTGACCTACTCATGTTGAGTGAGTGTTCCACAGAATAAACTTTCCTTGGTCGAATATTCTGGGAAAACTCTCTGATAAATATAGGTAAATAATTTTTTTGTTGGTCTTTAGTATGCTCCAAGAAGAGCTACAGTACACATTACTTCCCAAATACATTTGTCTAGTAAAGTCTTTTTGTACAAAATATGAAGTCTTGTACAAAATATAAAGTCTTTTGTACAAAATATCTGTTCACTAGTATTCTAAGGCACATGCTTTGAGAGAGGCTAATGGAAGCTGGTGAGCAGAAGGGGTGACAAACACTTAATAAACACTTAATCTTGGTGCCTGAGCTACCCCTAAACAACCATCAGCCCTTTTGAGCAAGTCTCACAACTGCTATGAGTTACTCTTCCTTCATTTAGAAAGTTAATAGGTTATATTCTCTTCCAGCTCAAATAGTTTCTGACTTGCCTCAGAGATTCATAATATTATATTTGGTCATTTTCACTAAATGATTAACGGAGACAAAGAAAAAGACTACTACTGTATTGAACAGAATTCTAGGACTTTCCAGGCCAACCTGATTTTGCAGAACTACAGTTAGTATTCCAAGGCAATACGGTAATAATTTCCCGAGACTCATGGCATTTTCTCTAAGAGGTGTTTCAAGTCATGAAGTGTTAAGATCACTAAAAATGTCTGCTGTTGGCTGCTTTATTAATCCAAGATTTTTCAATGGAATTATCACCAGAACCCTTAGACAATCTCACTTGTAGTACAGAAACTGAGAGAGCATAAAGAATTTTATTATTCAGTTTCTTAACCTTGGTAGAAGTAGGTCTAAAGTTAGGACCCCCAGGGTTTCCAATTTATCCATATGGTTGGGTTTTCCTTCTTTACTGCAGTGAATGAGGATGGAAAAGGAGGTCACAGGCCCATCTCCTCTCCTTCTGAGTCTTCACTTCCTAGGGTTTAAATCTAATGACTCATCTTCGGTATTAGCTTAAGTGGCCTGGCAACAACCAGAACACTATTTTCAACAGCAGTTTGTCTTTCAATGGCTCAGGAAGTGGGAGCATTTTGTACAAGTCACAAATACAGGCCACCGAGCTCCCCAGTTTATGACTTTTCTTTTTAAATTCAAGATATAGGAAAAAATATTCACTTGTTTATCAACCTAAGGAAAAATAGGTTTTCTTGTTATGAATAAGAACAAAGAGTTGGCTGAAAATACCACTTCTAATTAGGTAATGAAGTTGTAATAAAGTACATTGAAAATGAAAATTAATTTCCATTAAGCAACTCACTCTCAGCACTGTTTGTTCTTATCACAGATACAAACATATGCTTTGACTTTTCTTCTGGATGATAATCTGTGCTTGAAGAATGGAAAGTTTTCTGTTATATATTTGAGTCCAGAAAAACTACCTAACTGTCCTACATGAGAAATGGCCAATGTTTGGTGGTGGATGGAAAGCATACATGAATTGATATCTAATTTTTCCAACAAAGTTTGGTGGAAATGAATATGTGAGTGTGTATGTGTGTGTGTGTGTGTGTGTACACAAGAGATGGAAACAACTCAAATTAGCACTTAAGCAAAAAAAAAAAAAGTAATATATTGGCTGGGAAATCTGAAATGTGTGTCCAGTTTCAGTGTGAGAAGATCTGGGCCCCAGTTTGTGATTACTGTACTCTCTCCTCCCTCTCTCTCCACATACCTCTGCTGTGTTTCAATCTTAGGCTCTCTCTCCGTCTATCAGCAAGATGTCTGCTCATAGCCCCAAGCCCACCTTGTCCTTATAACTCCCAGCCCTCAGAGAAGACAGAGACTCTCTTTCCGCTTTCACAGATCACATCTCAAGGCATGGTTTTGGTGGGCCTGTTTGAGTCATGTGCTAATGTCTGAGCCAATCACCACAGTCAGAGTAATGGGCTACTCTGATTGGCCAGTCTTGGGTCATGTGCCCACCCTAGTGTCAGGGCAAAACAGGGCCCTTAACCTACCAACATGGAGGGAGGGACAACTTTCCAAAGGGAGAGAGGCTGGGAGCCACACACAAGAGACAGCTAGTCCAAAATACACAAACTTTCTGGCAATCACAGCACCAGAATGCTGAATGTAACCTCCAAGCTCAGTTATTCTCTTTCCTACACAAGGTCCTACTGAGGCACACAGCACATTTCCAAACCTCTTCCCCCCACTGACTATTTCCCTTCTCTGAGGTGCTCGCTAATTGGAGATGGAAACCCAGACACTCAAAAATGTAATAGAAACAGAAAGAGTAGTGAGACAGTTTCTAGAATTCAAGAAAAGCAAAAAGCATTCTTTATTGGGAAATTATGTTTTGCTTAGATATCAGGAATTTTCTTTCTTTTTTTTTTTTTCTTTTTTCTTTTCTTGGCCTCTGGTTTGCAATAGTACAAAATAAGGATAAAGAAAAAAATTAAACATAGCATTCTACTATCCTACTCAAATGTTCCCCAGCCTACTAGTCAACTGGTTGGAGAACTATAAAACATAGTTTATAGTCCATAGTTCGTAGGTGGAGAGCTATAAAACAAAGAGATGAATAACTGAGCTTGGAGGTTACATGTTTGTTTATTTGCCACGCACACATATACACACGCACCCTCACATACACCCTCACGTATTCACTTCTACCAAACTTTGCTGGAAAACTTAGATGAGTGAGCACCGACTTCTGGAAAACATTTGCTGAAGACTCAGGTAGAATCTATGATTCATGATTTTTTTCTTTTTCTTTTCTTTTTTTTTTGAGACAGCGTGTCACTCTGTTGCCCAGGCTCTAGTGCAGTGGCACTGATCTCAACTCACTGCAACCTCTGCCTCCTGGGTTCAAGCAGTTCTGTCATTCAATCTCCCGAGTAGCTGGGATTACAGGCACTGGCCACCATGCTCAGATAATTTTTGTATATTTAGTAAAGACAGGGTTTTGCCATGTTGGCCAGGCTGGTCTCGAACTCCTGGCCTCAAGTGATCCCCCCGCCTCAGCCTCCCAAGGTAGTGGGATTACAGGTGTGAGCCACTGCACTCGGACTTTTTATTCATTTTTCTTTAAATTTTGGCTTGCCCTCTGAATCATGGTTTTCCACACTTGCTGGTGGCCCCGTCTGGAACACCTGTTTTCCTGCCCACATGTGGCCTCTTCCATCCTCCATCTTTATGTCCACGGAGAAGCTCTTCTCCCCGGTCTATAATAATGACTCACTCATCGGTTTTACCAATCACAGAACCCCATTTGTTTCCCTCATGGAGAGAATCACAGTTGATTTGCCTATTTATTATTGGTCCTCGATTATAAGCCTCATGAAGGCAGAGTTCTGCTTAATTTGCCAATGCCCGCCAGCAACTAGCATGATGCCTGGCACTCTATAGAGGGCAAAAACTGAAAATAAAGTATACCAGAAGAAAGAGGTAACTTAGGACTTCTTGGTCCTTAGCCAGGCTGGAAAAAAAAAAAAAAAAAAAAAAAAAAAAAAAAAAAAAAAAAGCGGGCAGGCTTAACCTACTAGGCACAGATAGTTTATTCCTGGCAGAAATTGGGAATGTAATGAGATAGAGTCAGTGTTGGGCAAGCGGGGCCAGAGCCTCTGCTTCAGGCACCGTCTGTGATTCTTCCCATCTTCTGTACCCATTTCAGTGTATGCTCCCCATTCTCCATCCTGGCGAACTTGTTCTCAGGAAAGAGCAGATAAAACTCCTTCACTGTGTTGTATGTGACTAAAAACAGCTTAATATGGTAACCCATGCCAGGGCTTCTTGAATTTTCCTACAGACCAAAGCCTTAAAATCTTATCAGTCAATTTCAGCCACAGGACTGGGGAGGATAGGAGATATAAGGGGTGTCCTTAGAGTCTGGAAAAGAAGGCAAATATGCATAAGGTTGTCTATGATATTCTCAATGTGTAAAGTAATGAAGTATTATCTGTGTTTCTATACTTCATGGACTTAATCCTGTATTTCCCATTATGTACATATTTTCTAACATATATACAATATGTAATGTATATGAGAGGAGTGAATGTTTAAAACTCACACTTTTAGAAGGTTCTAGGGCTAAAATGAGAGAAAATGGATTCTTCTTGACCAGACATAAAGAAGGGGCAAGACAAATAGCCTAGCACTCTGGAAAAAATGGTCATAAAATGCTGTGGGGTAAGACACCGGCAGAGAAATGGGAAGACACAAGGGGAGAATGAGAAGGACAGAAGCCTTCTTAATCTTAGACTTCTAAGAGTGAGATTGGAAATAAACATTTTTGCCTGGGCTAGATGGACCAGGATCTAGAGTGTGTTTACTTACACGTAGGAACCTATTTTGTTGTTGTTTTTATCGGGGATTGAAGCTGAAGTCGGAATAAATCCATCCTTAACCACTGTAATTTGGCTGAAAAAACTGTCTAACCAACATTCGTGGAATTCAGGTTTCTAAAGAAAGATGCTTCTTCTGGGACACACCCTGTTGGATTACAGGTTTCTAATCTCTCTTGAAACAAAGAAGTGCATTTAATCTCTCTCTGGATGTGGAGCCAAACTGGTGGGTAAGGCCCCATCATAGTGTCCTGTTAATAAAGGCACTAGGTCACCATGGTCACATAGACAAAGTCTTTGCATAGTGGCCTGACCATATTGTGTAAGAATTCATACTTCCAGACTGTTCATTCTCAGCTAACCAGGTCTTTTGAGTCCTTGCAGATGAGCTCACTTCCAACCTGTTACCTACCCCTGTACCTCAGCTGTTCAGTACTGTGAGTAGTATTTACACTACCATGTCAACAAAATACTTGAATCCAACTTACTTAAGAAAGTGTAAATAATGCTACTAACAATTATAGGTGCTGGGCTTTAAATAACGTAACTTGCTTTTGAGTTTTTCTTTCTGGAAGTCCCCACTAGAGACTTAAGGAGGATGAAATGAATAGTTGGGTACCAGCAAATATCTTAATGCCAGAAAAAACTTTTTGACACCACAGACACCCAGAAAATCAGACCAGATATGACGTGTGGTACATATGAAAATGGCATCGACCTGTACAAAGGGACTGAGCCCAGTGTTCAACTGGTATCTCATGTCTGAGTCATAAGTTTCCTTAAGCCAAGATGACCATTTTTCTGTGGTTTTCTGCTAGGCCTTGGATTAAAGAACAAATCTAATGGTAATTTTATGCCCTTGTCCCTGCCAGTGAGCCTGTCAAGAGGATTTCTCAAGTTTCAATACCTCTGTCCTTAGCATGAAAGAACAAGTTGATACCTCAGTCAATACTGTCATTTCTTCAAGCATTTGTAATATTTTGAATGGACCACAAAAGCTCTGGATTTCTTGTATCACTTGTAACCATTTCAAATGGACCCTAATGCTTAATTTAATTTGTATTGGGGATTTATACACTGACTGATCATATTCTGTCTGTAAAGTGGTTTTGGAAATTGTGAATACTGGAATTTAATTACACAGACATATTTTTCCAATAAGGGCTTGTTCAATTTTGGTCATAGATATGCCTCGGGTCAAAACAAGCTGCTCTGTGAAAAATCAGATACATAAACCAGTTAGAAAGAGAAACTCCCGGCGTGAGGCTACAGCACAGACTAATGCACTCACACAACTCCAGAATGTACTCAGAAAGTTCTAGCTGCATAACCCTGGAATTAGAATGAACTCTTCTCAATTCCCATTTTATAGGCGAGACTAAGAGTTTGAAAGTCTTTTCCAGTCACAGGGTTGGTTAATGGCAGAGTAAGACTGAGCTCTGCACCATGACTTTAAAAATGAAGCATTGCCTTTACCTTATGATCCTTTTTAAGTAAAACCTGTTAATTTTCTCAATCAACAGAAACATAATGAGTCACTGATTACTAGGTTCCAGGTACTAAGAGTTGATTGTGAAATAGTGTAGACTGGGTCCCTGCCCCTGTGGAGCTCACATTCACATGAGTGAGACAGACAAATGCATAAAGTAATAACACGCTGGGATATGTACCATAAAGGAAACACTCAGGGGGCTGAGAGAGAATAATAGGGAGTATCTGCTTTACCTACCTAACAGTAACTCCTGCCTTTTGACAGAAGGGGCATTTAAGCTCAGAAATCTGAAGGATGAAAAAGAGATAGCCATGGAAAAAGTTTGGATGGCATAAGAAGAAGATTCCAGGCATTCAGAGGTGTCTTCAATGATGGTGAACATGAAACCAGTCTAAACTGTCTTCTGAAAAGGGCATGCCTATTGTTTCCAAGGATGGACCAACTGCCTGACCTCCAGATATATTTAATACCTGGTCAATTCCTCCTTCAGTTCAAGACAATGCTTCTTATATCCATAAGAAGGGAGCTCCTCTTGTTATTTAGAATGAGATGCACACACTCTTCCATCTTCTCCCCACCTCTGCTATCTATCTGTAAAGTAAATGCACCTGACAGTGGTAACTTAAGCATAGCCTTCAAATGGCACCTTGTATGGCCGATGCACCTTGTATTAGTCTGTTCTCACACTGCTATAAAGAAATACCTGAAACTGGGTGATTTATAAAGGAAAGAGGTTTAATTGGTTCATGGTTCTGCAGGCTGTACAGGAAGCATGACCGAGGAGGCCTCAGGAAGCTTACAGTCTTGGAGGAAGGTGAAGAGAAAGGAGTCCCATCTTACATGGTCAGAATAGGCGGAAGACAGTGACGGTGGAGGTGCTACACACTTTTAAACAACCAGATCTTGTGAGAGCTCACTCACTGTCATGAGAAAAGCAAGGGTTGAAATCCATCCTCATGATCCAATCACCTCAAACATTGGGGATTACAAATCAACATGAGATTTGGGAAGGAACGCAACCCAAACCATATCACATCTGAATGTGTGTTTTGAGTTAGGGAATTGGGTGCTGGCAATCCAGAGATTTCTTCCTAGTCCACGAAGAATATCTGAGCCCTGGGCCCATCCCATGGAACACGGGCCATCCAGGGGATTGAGGCCCTGAGTCTGGGTTGGATGGAGGTTGCCAGGTGGAGGTGGTAAGGGGAGGGTGTTAAGTGAACTGCGACATAAACTGCATGCTGTTTGCAAGTGGTTGCAGTTCTTCTGCCTAGCCCGTTGCCACACCACTGGGCTATGCAGTAATCTGGTTCAGCCTGCTGCCACTGAACTGTAGGTAAGGTGGATGGATACCTTGTTCAACTTTCTGTCACTGGATTCTCTTGCCTGTATGTAAGCCTCTAATAAAACCTCTTGTTTGCTGGCTCTGGGTCTCCTTTTCTGCCTCTTGAAACTGGGGCCTTCCCTATTGAGGTTAACAGGGGTTTGGCACAACAAGTAATTGATAAGGCAGGCAGGAGGTCAGAGAAAATCCTGAGAGCACCAAGACAATGGGATCAGGGAAGGGGAAATCGGTGGGGGAAATCCCAGGTTGGCCATCCACATCAACGTGGGGCCCAATAGCTGCTATCTTTGATGGATGGGGCCCACCACATGAGTACAGGATGCCCTGAAAATGCTGAAGGATCTTAAAGAATTGTTGCAGGGGGTGGATCCAACTGAGCATGGGTCAGATGCCTGAGCGGTGGCAGCCACGGTTGGCTGGCCACTTCTGACCACTCAGAGGCTGAGCTCCTGGCACAGGCGAGGAAGAGTTCATCTATTACAGAGTGAACTGTGATTACCACGAGGTGCCAGATACCGCCGAGACCCTGGCTTGTTGGTTGGCCCGTTTGAAGGGCCACCACCTTCCCCACACCCTCAGGGAGCAGACCCGCAAGATTTGTCCCTACCTGGAAGACAACAGCACAGCACAGTGCAGGACTGCACCACTGTGGAACTGGTGGAGCTGAGGAATAGGTTCATACAGAAGGGGAGAGTCAGTCATGGGGTGGCTTCTCCATCTATGGGACATGGGGGTGGAGGGTTTTATACTCTCTGAACTAGAGATGAATAAAATGGCACAGTCCACCCCGCCCTCAGGCAGTGCTGCTGTGGCGCTGGTAATGGGGATCAAGCCATCCCCCTCAGCTGGGGGATGCCAGTGGTAAAGCAGCCTGGCTAAATGAGGGAGATGCCCCCACCTCCTTCACAAAAGCAGACTATGGAGGAATTGTGGGAAATCCTCCAGGAATAAAGGATGAAGTATGCTCTCTATGCTGAGCATTACCGAGGTCGTCATGATGAATGTCTCCCTGCTGGCATGAAAGATGCTATTTTGCAGTCTGTACTTGGATAGAGCACCCTTGACATAACTAACTACATTTTAGAAAAAGGCTTCATTTTATATTTCATAGCATACTTTGCCAACAAGATATTTTGCTTAATAAATAAATAAAAACATAAAGTCTGCATCCAACCAATAAAAACACAAACAAGTTCACTCTTCCACCAGTTCTCACCAGAGGACTCCATGACTGTAAAAGAGCAAGCTTTCAGCTCAAAACGGCTGTCTTCACTGACATCATCTTGCAGCCACTCATAAGAGTTAAGCATCTGCTGCCTAGGGCTCTGCCACATCAAAGCCTCTTTCTTGCGAAACAGATAGCCTAGACCAGGACTCTTTTTGCCTTCTTTGCTCCCCTGGACTGGTTCATTAACTCTTTCTCCTATATCTTTTTCCTCTTGATGTTAAAAGTTACTTTGTTATGGAATACTTAATCTGTAACATTTATATTTTACACATACTATTATGTTTGGTTTGCAATATTGACTGACTGGTGGAGTGGCTTGAGCCTGGTGCCCATGGCTCTGACCACTGAGTGAATGGGAAGTACTAAGAATTGCCTCCTTTGGAACTCCATGCGGTTCGTGACTTTTGTGACTGAAATAGCATCAGTAAAGCCTGACATTGTGGAAAGACACAAATATGCACAGACCTGGTTATCTCTAACCTTGCAACACTCATGTCAGTACTCAATCAATGGTTTGGTGCACTAGTGTCTATCCTGAGCCTCCTGGTAGGACAACCATTGTCTCAGGTGGCCTTGGTGGCCACCAAATTAGGAAAAATGAAGAAACTTGTGTGGACGAGGGGTGCGTGTTGCTGGGATGAAAGACAAGGGATCCAAAGGGAAGGAGACAGCCAAGAGGCCTGTCGGAGTGACGTGCAGACAAATGTGATATAACCTGGTAGTAGCAGGGACACCTTTTTATTAAAAGGCTTAAACAGCCTAATGCTGTTCTAGGGGACAATGGCCAAAGCTCAAGCCAGAAAACAGTGCTTCACTAAAGAGCTTCAGGTTCAGCCAACTGCCCCTTGTGCAGAGGGAATGGCAGGTGCCAGCCCCTTTAGACTAGGATGAAGGCCAAGGCTCCAGAATTCCAGTAAGAGAAATGGTGGCCAGGTGTCTGGGGACCAGAAGCCACAGGTAGCACTAACTACATATTGGTTCCCTAAAATTAAACAGACTGTGCTGGATACTGGAACCGAACACACTCTCACATATGTTAACATTCATCAGTTCCAAGGGTCACTAACAGCAATAGATTGGCAGGGCCATGAAGGTCAGACAGGCTGACTAGTGTGACAAGTTGGGAGACTGCCACCAAAACTCTATTTAGTATACGCAGCTCCCATCCCAGAATACATTTTGGGAATGGCTATATTATCATGCCTGACCCTCCAAACAACTGCTGGGGGATTCTGATTGAGAGTTGGGTGGTGAAGCATGTGATTGGGGGAATGAGAAATGGACACCAGGACAGTTGCCAGTCCCAGGGTGAGTAGTAGCCCTGAAGCAGTACCATCTGCCACAGGGCATGATGAGATCACCGGGCTGTTAAGGAGCTAGCCTGGGTAGGCACTGGAAGGCCAGCATTCAGCCCATACGGCAGCCCCATGTGGCCTCTGCAGAAGCATGATGGGATGTGGAGAACGAAAGTAGATGACCAGGAATTAAATAAGATGGTCCCCTCAATGTATGCAGCTGTTCCCAATATCACCTCCTGTATTAGTCCATTCTTGCATTGCCATAAAGAAATACCTGAAAAGGGGTAATTTATAAAGAAAAGAGGTTTAATGGACTCATGGTTCTATAGGCTTGCAGGAAGTGTGCTGACATCTGCCCAGCTTCTGGGGAGGACTGAGGAAGCTTACAATATGGCAGAAGGTGAAGCAGGAGGCACATCACATGGCCAGAGCAGGAGCAACAGAGAGTAGGAAGGGAGGTGCCACACACTTTTAAACAACCGGATCTCATGAAAACTCACTGTCAGAGGATAGTTCCAAGGGGATGGTACTAAACCATGTGTGAGAAATCAGCCCCCATAATCCAATCACCTCCCACCAGGCCCCACCTCCAACAATGGGGATTACATTTCAACATGAAATCTGATATGAACACAGATCGAAACCACAGCACCTCCCTCTTGACAAGGGTAGGAGAGCCCTGGGCACATACGATTTTGTTAACGATTTAGCCAATGCCTTCTTCAGCATCCCCATTTCCGCAGAGAGTCAAGGCCAATGTGCATTCGCCTGGGAAGGAGAATGGACCTTTACCCTCTTATCCTAGGAAACTGACCCAGACGGGATACGTGATTTCCATTACATTGATGATACCATGCTAACTTCAGAATCTTTTTCCAGTTTACAAACTATGCCCCGACCCTGCTGCCTCAATCAGCCAACAGAGGGTGAGCAATTGGCACAAAGTCCAGGATCTAGGCTTGTCAGTCAAATACTTGGATGTCATCTGGTCAGGTGAGATTAAAGTCATTCTGTCTGAGGTTATGGAATGGTGCAGGCCTATCCACATCCCACTGCACCAAAGCAGAGCAAACCTTCCTAGGCCTTCTAGAGTAAGGGCTTCCTTCTATTCCTCATCTGGCCCAATTCCTTAGGCCCCCATACCACTTAGTCAAGAAGAGCACCTGCTAGGAGGGGCCCACGAGAAAGGATGCAGCTTTTGAATGAGCTAAAGCTGCAGTGAAACAAACACAAGCCTGTGTGTTCTAGTGCAGGGACAATCCCTGAGTTAGATGTGGCCAGTTACCCTGAGGGGCCTGAGTGGGGCTTGTGGCAAAGGCAAGGACATAAACATGTACCTTTAGGATTCTGGTCCCAACTCTGGAATGGATTACGACGTCATGGGGCAACAACTCTGTGGCATGTCGTGTCTTGCAACTGGTGGAGGACAGTGTGGAGGATGTCCTCATGCTGATGCACATTCAGGACACCATGGCAGGTTGGCTGGAGGATGCTTTTCAGAGACTGAGGTCTGGGAATACCCAGACACAGACTATGGCCAGTTGGCATGCATGCCTGCAACAGAGGAGCACATTGACTGGTAGCCCCTTGAGTGCCAAGTTCCATTTGGTGCTTGGCCCTGTCATCTTGTGTGACGACTGAAGGACAGTCTTTGACAGAGACCACTGGACTCTACAGTATCCCCCCTTCATACAGGAGGACAGGGCCCAATTCCTGACACACCTTTGCCCCAGCCTGGGCTCAAGGCAACCTCCTGTTGCCCTTATCACATGGCCTGCTCACCAGGGAGCACATCATTAAGTAGCTGCAGAAATAGCAAACCAGCTACTACCAGTTCAGTTTTCTTACCCCATGGTGGAAAGGCGTAGAACAAGTGATATAGGTCACACCTATTTTGTACTCTACTCCCACTCTGGGATGGTGAATCCCCTCATGCAGGAGGCCAATCATCCTCTCATTGTGGAACATGCAGTGTCCCAGTATCTTGCTCTGGCCTTCCACCACGTGTCAAAGAGGGGGAACAATCCATCTGGACAATAAACCAGGCATCAGGCCAGGGGTGATGTTCTCTCGGAAAGACATAATGATATGGTTTGGCTGTGTCCCCACCCAAATCTCGTCTTGAATTGTAATAATCCTCACGTGTCAAGGGTGGGGCCAGGTGGAGATAACTGAATCATGGGGGTGTTTTTCCCCATACTGTTCTCATGGTAGTAAGTCTCACAAGATCTGATGGTTTTATAAATGGGAGTTCCCCTGCACAAGCTCACTCTTGCTTGCTGCCGTGTAAGATGTGCCTTTACTCCTCCTTGCCTTCTGCCATAGTTGTGAGGCTTCCCCAGCCATGTGGAACTGTGAGTCAGTTAAACCTTTTTTCTTTATACCCAGTATTGGATATGTCTTTATTATCAGTGTGAGAACAAACTAATACACACAACTTCTTGTGTCTTGCTAAATGGCCATGTTTCTGGTACCCACTAAACTTCTCACCTTCCACCCATTGATGGTGTGCAGCAAACCTCCTTGCCAACTGGTCACAGATGATGGCCTCTCTTGAGAACAAAACTGAATATTGGGCCTGCAGAGAGCTGCCCCCTCCTCCTCCACAGGCCTGCTATGGCGCATCCAAGATCGACACCCTGGTGCTTGAAGGAGCTTCGTCATTATTGTGTTTGTTGTTCTTTTGTATTTGTAGTTTGCATTGCTGCTGCTGGCACCTGGCTGCAATGCTCCTCAGCATACCTGGCCCGAGGAAAGTTGCAGAAAAATGGCATGATAAGAATGTGAGAGTCATGCAAAGGTATGCTGGATTGGAATGTAGGGTAAACTTCACCTGATGGCAATGACTTGAGCATGGCCTTGGAATGGTGCTGTATGGCTGATCCACCTGAACATGTGTTCCGAGCTGGGGAATCCAGGAGTGGCCAGCCCGAAGATTCCTTCCTTGTCTATGAGAAGTATCTGAGTCCCCAGCCTGTCCTGATGGACAGGGGATGGAGGCCCTGAGTTTTGGGTTGGATGAAGTTTGCTTAGGTTTCCACTACATGCCCTGCGTAAGGAGTCTTGACTCCTTCCTGATTTAATTGAGGACCCATCTTCCTGGCAGGAAAAAATATATATATATATGCAACAAAACATAGGATTTGAGAAATTATTCAAATAGTTTCTGAGTTGAAGAAAATTCCACTTGCCCTCATCAGTTATATTTACAGCACAGTGAGCTCGTTCTCCTTATTTTACAGACTAAACTGACGTGTAACTGAAAAATGATGTTCAGAAAGTACTGTTGCATTGGGCCTGCTGATTTGATGACATGGAAAGTCCTGACCACATCCAGATCCATTGCCCTTCTTCAGATCTGTCTCATTAAAATGTCCTAGGGCCCATGAGGCTCATCTCTATTTAAATATTTTGTTGTTCCTTTGGGACATAAATAGGAAAGGTTTCTCAAAGTTTCAGCTGACCAGCCGGGCGCGGTGGCTCAAGCCTGTGATCCCAGCGCTTTGGGAGGCCAAGGCAGGCGGATCACGAGGTCAGGAGATTGAGACCATCCTGGCTAACGTGGTGAAACCCCGTCTCTACTAAAAATATAAAAAACTTAGCCGGGCGTCGTGGCGGGCACCTATAGTCCCAGCTACTTGGGAGGCTGAGGCAGGAGAATGGCGTGAACCCAGGAAGTGGAGCTCGCAGTGAGCCGAGATCGTGCCACTGCACTCCAGCCTGGGCGACAGAGCAAGACTCTGTCTCAAAAAAAAAAAAAAAAAGTTTCAGCTGACCACACTCAGATCCCCTCATGCCAGACCTCACATACTATGATGTAGTGTTTTGTAGATAACATGGACAGACACCCACCCTGTCTGCCTGATGTAATAAATAACTTTATCCATCCGCTGATCTTGGATTTGACTGCTGATGCCTGCCTGAAGCCTGGGTACTCTCTAGCCAGTTGGTTCAGCTGGGATGATACTAATGAAGCTGTAGCTACAAACTCAGTTCCACTGGGGACTCATTAGCTTTAGCAGAAAAAAAAAATTCCAAATTTTCCTCATAGCCCCAGCCATCTATTTTGGAAGCACACCCACTGGGGAACAAGGGGCATTCTACATCATTCTCCCTCTATGTAATCCCTCTTCTTCCCAATAAAGCTTCTTGCATGAGAGGTTTAGACTCGCCAAGCCACCTTATCTCTCAGTTATTTCTTAACTGTCTGGATTTCTTCCTCTTTCCAACATCATTGAAACAATTCCTACCAAAACCATCAGCAATCGGCTAACTGCCCTGAAATAAGGACTCTTCAGGGCCAACCCATTTCTCCAGAGAGGAAAGAAGAAAAGACAAACATAGTTCCTTCACAGAAGATAAATGAGCCCTAATGGATGCTATGCAGCCAGAGCCCTCCCAGCTGCTGGGACATCTGGGAGCTGAAAGCTGTCAGCTGAGTTGGTCTTTGGCATCTGTGTCAGCTAAGGAATTTGTTGCCGTCTTGCCCAGTTTTTTGCCTTTCTTGGGACAGCCAGCATCCAGTAACTGGTTGTTGTGGCATGGGTATAAAGTCCAGCCCTCTTGCCTTAAATCATGACAACTCTGAAGGGCCATTCTTGCTCCCAAGCTCCCTGTAGGATCAACCGAAAACTTTATCGTTACTGCCCTGATATGACATCATCCCTTGAGGAGACTGGCCATATAGTGACAGTGTGAGTATATTGGTCCCTGTAGGACATGAGTCCTATATAACATCACATTGGATCAAAGAACATTATTATGGTATCTCTGGGTCCCATTACTTACCATACTTTTCGTCAGCTAGAGGCCTGATAGAGCAATAGCATGGACTTTTGAAGGTACAATTAAGGTGTCGACTTGGAGATTATACCCTGCAAAGGTGCCCCCTCCCCCAAGATTCAACATACATTCTAAATCAGTTACGATTCTATAATGTTGGGTCTCCAGTATGCAGAATACACATATCCAGAACCAAGGGATGGAAAGAGAAGTGCTCTGGCCACCCTTGTGCCCAGCAATGTACATAAGTCTAGTCTCTGTGGATTAAAAGGTCCTAGTTCCCAGGGTGGAAACACCTGCACCAAAAGGCGAAGCAAGAGTCCCATTAAACTTTAAGCTACTGGGCTGTACGAAGGCATTTCAGGTTTCTCATGCCAAGAGACAAGAAAGCAAAGCGGGTTGTCCCCATCCTGGGAGGAGTGCTGGATTCTGATCCTCAAGAGGCAGTAAGGCTGCACAGTGGGAAGAAGGAAGAGTATGTTCAGCACCCAGGTGACCCACTAGAGTGTCTCTTCACACTTCCTTGCTCGATTTTGACAGCAAATGGATACATGCAGCAGCCACAGCCTGAGAAGGGCATATTGAGCAGTGTTCAGACCCCTCGGGGTTGAGAGTCTGGATCATTTACTAAGCGAACCACCTAAACCAGCAGAAGAGACAGCTGAGGGTGAGATACACCTAGCATGGGCAGATCAGGTGCTGCTTCAAGACCACCTATAGTGATGAAGCCTGTCATTCATCCCATTCACCTTTTTCTTGTAAGTTTTCTCAGAGAAAAAGATCAACCAGAATTCTGAGGGAGTTGTTCCCACAACTTGTTATATGAAAAAAATCGGATCCCAGCAGCATAGGGGGTGGACTGGAGAGCATGTTTTAATGAAGCACCCAGTTCCTCCCTCTCAGGGTGGCCACCCATTCACTAATTGGAGTGGTGGAAGCTGAAGACTTTCAGTTCAGTTGCCCTCCAGAAATTATCCTATGTTAAGTAGAGCAACCCCACACCAGGGAATGCTGTCTTCTCACTTGCAGTGCATGTCCAATGACTACTTCATCCTAGGAGGGTATAAAGAACCAGTTCCTCTAAGCTGGGCGAGGTTGCTCATGCCTGTAATCCTAGCACTTTAGAAGGCCAAGGCAGGCAGATAACTAAGGCCAGGAGTTTGAAACTAGTCTGGCCAACGTGGTGAAACCCCGTATCTACTAAAAGTGCAAAAATTACCTGGGTGTGATGGTGATTGCCTGTAATCCCAGCCACTCCGGAGGCTGAGGCATGAGAATCACTTGAACTAAGGAGGTAGAGGTTGCAGTGAGCCAAGATTGCACCACTGCACTCCTGCGGGCAGTATCAAAAAGAAACAAAACAACAAGACAAACAGCCCCTTTGCCTCAAGACGTGACAACTCTGAAAGGCCATCCCAGTTTCTGAGCTCCCCATGGAATGGGACAAAGCCTTTGTGACTGTACCACAGTCCAACTCCTCCCTCTGATCAACCCTGCTTTCGTCACTCCCCTGTGAGTATTGATATTGGCCACACTCCCCAAAGAACTTTTTACACACTAATCTCTTAGAGTCTGTTTCCTAGGGAACCTAAGACTGGAGTTTTAATATTGGAAGATGCTACAATATAGTGCTCAGGGGCATTGATTTTGAAGTCTCATAGAGCTAGTTCAAATCCCAGCTTTCTGTTGTTTTAAGCTACCAAGTTTGTGGTAATTTTTATGACACTTTTCCATAAACTACAAATCTGTGAACGCTTAAGCTTAAAGAATGCTTTATTTTCTAAGCTTCTGTTTCTGCATCTATAAAATGACAATAATGTGGGTCTCAAAGGGCTATTGTTAATGAGCAAATTAGATACAATGAATTTCTTAGCACAATGCTTGGCCATAATACTCCAGAAATGGAAGCACATATATTTAAGTGCATCTCCTGTGGCGTTCCCTCTGGAGCATACCCTGTGCCAAGTATTGAGTGCAGGTAGTTTATTGCAGAGGTGATCTCAGGAACCATCCATAGTGGAGAAGGGAAGTGAGATGCAGAAAGAAAGGAAGCCAAGACTGAGTACATTAATGTGAAAGTTACTGCTGTGGGCAGTTAAAGCTCGGTCCCACTAGGGACCTCTGAAAGACTGAATAGAACTTGCTTTTCTCAAGTGGAACCACCAAAGTAAGAATCTAAGGTATTGGCCCCCAACTTCTATTCTACATCTTTTCCCCGTGGCATTAACACTTTGATATTTTTAGTCGAAGTCACCTGCCCCCAGGCCAAACACAATGCAGCAAGCAGAGAAAGCCCTTAAGCAGACAGCGAAAAGTGCATACAGGTAGAAGCCATTGGTGTGCATGAGAGTGGTGAGTGCTGAGGGTATATGGATAGGATGATGACAGCATTTGCTGTGACATGTGTCTGCACATATTATATAATACCAGAAACCTCGTAGCTTTCACTGTATTTATTAACTTTCTTCTTCTCTTGGTTCCTTCACTGTCTTATATTTTGGGGGTGTAGTGAGTTGGATGATGTCTCCCCCAAAAGATATGTTCATGTCCTAACCCCTGGAACCTGTGAATGTGAACTTATTTGGAGAGAGGGTCTTTGCAGATGTCATTAACTTAAGGATCCTGAGATAAAATCATCCAGGTGGACCCTAAATCCAATAACAAATGTCCTTATTAAAAGAGAGAGGCAGTGGGAGTTTTGAGACAGAAGAGGAGACACAGTGTGACCACAGAGGCAGAGTTTGGAGTGATGTGGCCAAAAGCCAAGGAAGTCTTGGAGCTACCGGAAGCTGCAGGGGAGAATATTCTGCTGGAGCCTTCAGAGAGGACCTGCCAAGTCAGACGTCTCACTTCCAGAACTGGGAGAGAATGGATTTCTGTTGTTTTAAGCTACCCAATTTGTGGTAATTTTTATGACAGTCCTGGAAAACTAATACAGGGAGTTTCCGGGAATTTGTTTCTGACCCTTCTTCAGAGTGCCAGCAGCCTTTATAGCAATTGAGCTTTCAGGGAGTGGCTTGCACACAGACTGTCTCTCCAGTCATAACCAAGTTTTTTGCTTGGGGGACCTGCACCGACTGTATTTCCCAGAAGTACTTTAGGAATTGAGATCCCGGAGGTTCTAGACTCTGGGCCCCGGGCTCCGGGCTATAGGCGTAGCCCTTCTGTGAAGTTCACTGGACATTTCAGAGAAGCCAGAGGACACAAGGTATCTTCTATACTAAGAAAGCTTGAAAAAAATGAGTTAAATTAAAGCTAATCAATGAAGCTGATTATTCAAAAACACTCAAAATTTTCTTCAAAATGATGCACAAATTGGATACTTATTCTACAAACACTTATCCGCTTCTGCAGAATGCCAAGACTTCTGCTGGGTGCTAATATCTCACAGGCAGGAATCCCCAAGGAAAAGTAATCATGAGTTTATTAAATACACAGGTACTGAGGCTCATATTTCTACTCCAGGCAAAGGCTATGCCTGTGGTACGTCAGGGTGGAGAAGGTCTACTGTGGCTCTCTTCAGAGCGTTCCAGCTGTCTGGCCCTTTACTTGGTGTTCCTGATGTTCCTGAAATCCATCTGGTTCTGGTTGGGCTGTCTGAGATGTACTGGGAAAGCACTGTCTCCAGGCGACATTGGATGCAGAGGCCACAATGCCCCCAGAGCCCCACTCACATTTTAGAGGATGGCATCTCCATACTTGAAATAGAAGAAAAATATGACCCTTCTCACCTGTCCTTCCTGGACCGTCTAGTACAGCCTCCTCCAAAATGCTTCCCAGACTTTTTGGACCCAGTTAATCCATCCACCTGTGGTACTCTGAGCTGAACTATCAATGCTGAACATTTAGATTGTTGCCTAACTGCTTTGTTAACTGTTATCCGCCCAAGACAGTTGATGAGCACCTGGAAAGCAAGAACATTGTCCTAGCTCACTTGAATACTAATAGTTATCCAATAATTTGTTTGAATGAGTATTGAATGAAATTCACTCAACAGTTGAAAAAAAATGAATGAATCTTGACACTTCTCTGATCTAAGCCTCCCACTGTTTCCCTTCACACCCACAGGAAAAGCCAAGGTCAAGGTCATTACAGCTGCCCACAGGGCCCGCTGTGACCCAGCCACCCGCTCCCGTCAGGACCTCACCTCCTATCAGTCTTCCCCTTGCTCATTCTCTGGCCTTCTTGCTGTTCCTTGAACACACCAAGCACACCCTTTCCTGAAGACCTGGTGAGGGTTGCTAGATACAGCAAACCAAAATACAGCACTCCTGGTTCAAGCAGAATTTTAGATAAACTGACTTAATGTATATCTTATGCAACATTTGTGATATACTTACACTAAAAAATACTTGCTTTTTATTTGAGATTCAACTTGAACCAGCATCTTGCATTTTATCTGGCAGCCCTATTTTCTGGTTCCTCTGCAGGGAACGCTCTTTTACTAGATGACCACGTGGCTCAGTCCCTAACTTCCTTCTGATACCACCTTAGTGCAGAGACCCACCCTTTGCAGCATGTCTAAAAGGGCACAACACCATCACCAGCTCTATCCCTCTTCATCCCTGTTTCCAGACTCAGTCTTCTTAGCACTATGAAAACTGGACAGTATATTTCTATAGGCTCTTGTCTGTTTTGCTTCACTCTCAAGTCAACCCCATATGAGCAGGGACATGTGTCATTTACTGATGTATTCAGTAAACACCTGGGACAGTCTGGTACAGTGAGCCCTTAGTGACTACCTATTGAATGGCTTTAAATTTGAATGGCTTTTAATTTTCTTTAAAAAGTTAATTCCTTGGTTATTAAAAAGTCAGATAGTGGCAAGGTGGCAGAGAAAAGAAAACTTATTTCATTTTATTTTACTTTAAGTTCCAAGATACTTGTGCAGGATGTGCAGGTTTGTTACATAGGTAAACATGTGCCATGGTGGTTTGCTGCACCTATCAACCCATCACCTAGGTATTAAGCCCAGCATGCATTAGTTATTTGTCCTGATCCCCTCCCTCCCCACGCCCAACAGGCCCCAGTGTGTGTCATTCCCCTCCCTGTGTCCTTGTGTTCTCATTGTTCAGCTCCCACTTATGAGTGAGAACATGTGGTGTTTGGTTTTCTCTTCCTGCATTAGTTTGGTGAGGATGATGGCTTCCAGTTTCATCCATGTTCCTGCAAAGGACATGATCTCATTTCTTGAGAAAAGGAAATATTTATGCACTGCCAGTGGGAGTGTATATTAGTTTAGTCATTGTGGGAAGCAGTGTGGTGATTCTTCAAAGAACTTAAAACGGAATTACCATTCAACCCAGCAATGCCATTATTGGGTATACACCCAAAGGAATAGAAATCATTCTACCACAAGGACACATGAATGCAATTGTTCACTGAAGCACTGTTCACAATAGCAAAGACATGGAATCAACCTAAATGCCCATCGACAGTTGACTGGATAAAGAAAATGTGGGACATTTACACCATGGAATTTTATGCAGCCATAAAAATGAATGAGATCAGGTCCTTTGAAGCAACATGGATGGAGCTGGAGGCCATTATCCTTAGCAAACTAACACAGGAACAGAAAACCAAATACTTCATATTCTCATTTATAAGTGGGAGCTAAACAACAAGAACACATAGACATTAAGAGGGGAACAGCACACACTGGGTCCTACTTGAGGGTGGAGCAGGGAGGAGAGAGAGGATCAGAGAAAATATCTATTGGGTACTATGCTTATTATTTGAGTGATGAAATAACCTGTACAACGAACCCCTGCGACACGCAATTTACCTATATAACAAACCTACGCATGTACCCTCAAACCTAAAATAAAAGTTAAAAACTAAAAAGTAAACCAAAAACATGTTAATTCTTATAGAGACTTTTGGCAGGTAAATTTCCAAGTTTAAAATGTTAGTATGATTCCCCCTTTAGGAGAATGGTTCCCTCTCAGTCTCCCCTTCATCCAGCCTGACAGACCTTCTCAATAAGAAAACATCTCAAGTGAAAATGGAATGGGCCTTGCCTCTTGGGCTTCTTCTGTGCAGTCTTTTCCCTCCTTTGTTCTATGCTGAACTCCAGCTTGGAAACATAGATATTGCTTATTTAGAAGTCACAGGAAAACATTTAAGTTCTCATCCTTTAGTTGGCAGAAAAGTCCACCAATACTTAAATCAGAAGACGTGTTGGACCTTGAGTTTTCCCTGCGATGTTGTGTGAGCCAATCTATCTGTAATTGACCATTTGAAGAAGGCAATGATGAACATTAGTGATTGAGGGGATGACCGTGCTATTCCATCCCCCATGTCCCACTTTTCTACTTGGCCCTTGCCCACAGATACGAAGAGAAACTCTTCTCTGTTTCATTATAGAGTTCAGCTTTAAAGGAAATTTTAGCTATTATAACAAGCTGCCAGATGAGGCACACTATTCTCATTTCTGTCTCTTAAACATTTGAAGGATGAGGCATTGCTTGTAAGCATCTAACAGGCAATACTCTGGCTTTGGAGAAGTTGACAATAAGGAGAGGCAATCTCAGCTCACCCTGCCAGTATCCAACAGAGGACCTTTTGCCTTCTGAATCTTTGCCCAAAGCATATGCATGAGCCAGAATTGTGTTGGCTCAATCTGGACAAAATGGGCTTAGAACCTACAGCTCTCTGATACTCTAATAGTAAAGTCTTTGAGATTTTCTTCTGCCCCTACCACCACCACCACCACCACCATCACCACCACCACCACCACCACCACCACCACCACTACCTCCATATTAGGCCAGGTTTCATCACCATATGCTTGACATCCTGCCAATCCACACATGATTCCAGGCTCTGAAACTAATCATGATTGATCTGACTTGTTCAACAATTGTTAGTTTGTGGTACTCTAGGTTTCCGCCCCATCGGGAGTCTTCTGCCTGGCTTTCAAACCCGCCATCATCTACCTTCTACTTACCTGATCAGCCCCTACCCCCATCTCTCTAATTTTTAGCTTCTTTTCTAGTCTATATTCACCTCCAGGTATCTTTCAGAGTGTTTCTTTTGCCACCTTTATACACTGAAAACCTGTCTAGCTTTCAGGATGTACTTCAGCCTTTACTTATCTCTCCTTGCCCTAAAACTCCACATTTATCATTTGAGTAGATACTTGCTGCATTTTAATGTTTTCTGTTCCTTTTCTCCCCAGCTAAATTGTAAGTGTTTTAAGATCTGGAATAAAGATATGAAAAAATGAAAACTATATCTGATTATTGATTAATTTCCAAATGGCCCCAATGGCACAGTTAGCACCACACCTAAGTTGATAGCTATGCCTTTGGTTCTCTCCTACAAACAATAAGTAAAGGAAATGTCATTGTGGGTTCAATGGCTTCCTGACACGGGACTTTAAACAAGCTTATGTGAACATTTGGAGAATCCGAAGCAACTTGACCCCAGCACAATAAAAGCTGGTCTATAGCCTCTTTTGAGGAGTCTAAACATTTATGTGATCGACACTGATTATACATCATCCTAAATTCTTGTAATAATCTTGAATTGTTAACAAAAGGATTGTTATTTCACTCTAAGGTTAAAAACAAGCTTAGACAGGTCAGAAAATGTGTCCAAGTTCACATAGTTGGTCAAGGGTGAAGTGTGGATTTGAAGACATGGTGGGCTAACTTTCGAGCCCTTAAGCTGTGGCTTCCAAGGCACCTTCCATTCATACCACAGGTATTCTAGATTTCAAGCACCGACATCATCAGGGTAGAAATGAGTAAACAGAAGTGTGGACTCAGAGCAGCTATCTGCCAAATGCTGAAACACACTGGCAGCATTGTACGCCTAAGAGCTAGTCAACAACATTATTTCTTTACATTTCCATGGATGTTTGAAAAATCTAAATTCACAAAGCCTTCAGAGAACACTGGATTTCCTCAAAATTTTGACATGCTGAACTTGACAGTGCTCAGGAAATATTAAACATCTAAATATGATTGATTGTTCTCCTGAGGAAGGAAAAAAATCAATGTTTTACTTTTCCTCTAGTTTGGTAGAGTTTTCTTTTTTCAAGGCCTTCCTTTAGATGTCTAAATGCTTAATACAAATAAGTCCTAGAAACCTATATAACTCTCTCACAGTTGTGTTAAAAAAAATAGGTGGTTCAGGCCAAGTGCGGTAGCTCGTACCTGTAATCCTAGCACTTTGGGAGGCCAAGGCAGGTGGATCACTTGAGGTCAGGAGTTCGAAACTAGCCTGGCCAACAGGGTGAAACTCTGTCTCTACTAAAAATACAAAAAAGTTAGCTGGGTGAGGTGGTGTGTGCCTGTAGTCCCAGCTACTCGGGAGGCTGAGGCAGGAGAACCTGTAGGCAGAGGTTGCAGCGAGCCGAGATCACGCCACTGCACTCCAGCCTGGTCAACAGAGCAAGAATCTGTCTCAAATATATGTGTATATGTGATTCGGTAGTCAAAAAGTAACTTAATGGAAATTCTACTCTTTGCTTGCATGTCTCAGAGAATATCAGCGGGGATCAAATTGCTAAACCACGGCCTCTCATCCCCATTTCTTCTCTATACTGAAGTTGCACCAAAGCCTCTCATTTGCCACATCCCCAAAATTCTTTCTGATGTTCAACCCACAGCAATTCTCTCTGTTCCAGTTCTCTCCTCTCTAGTTGAGTATCCCTCTCCACCCATTCCTCTAGTCTGGCTTCACAAAACAACAACAATCAAAACCAGACTAGCAGAGTTGTTATATTCCCACCTACGGGAAATTAATAATGGCGTCCATTTTGCATGCCTCTGTCTATCCACACCGTTTGCAATGTGATTTTGTAGCGCCTCCTGACAAGGGGTGGAAATGACTCCGTGCTTGCTCTGAGCTCAGACCTCAGGAGGCCTTGCATACTTCCTCTTCCTTTCTCTCTCTCTTCTGCCCTTCCTCTTTCTCTCCCCTTCTCTTTCTCCGTCTCCCTAATAACCCTGACATCGCTATCGAAGATGAGTAGAGGACAGCCTACTTGTCCCAGCTGAAAACATCCCAGACCAACAACCAACCAACCAACCCAAACACACGAGAGTGTGCCAGCTGTCAGCTGGTCCACTAGTTCATCACAGATGCATGAGCAGGTCCAGCCAAGAACAGAAGCAGCACCAGGCCAATCCACAGTTTCATGAGCTAATTAATGTTTAAGCTGGTTTAAGCCATTCCTTTATGGAGTGGTTTGTTATGCTGCACTAGAAAACTGATATATTTGTAAAAGAGGAGACAAATCAGAGCTAGGAGAGAGGGGAAATAGGGAATACTTGCCTGTGAATAAATTGTGTTTGCATTGAGTGGAAGCTGATATTTATCAGTGAGAGTTTCTAACAGCAACACTAGGGTTCAGTGTTATGTTTTCTTCTTTTAGTGTCACCTACCAAACTAATTCTGGTAGAACTAATGTAAATGTAAAAACTATCCATAGACTTCCTATTGCAAATGTGGAATTTTTTCTAGCCCTTAGTTGACCATAATAATTTAATCTGCAATCTTCTCTATAATCCAAAGCAAAGGTCTTTTTCCACCACTCATGTGGCTTTTGGTCAGAGTCCATTGCTTAAGGATTTTGCTGAAAGCAATGCCTACTCTATCAAAGAAGCATTTATCACAATCTGTGAAAGGTTTATGTGTAAGCAACAGCAATGTGTATGTCACTGGGTCCTGACAGAGCTGTAATAAAATCTACATATTGGCTGTATCCACTTAGGATATAGTTCCCTTCTGAGAATATTTGTTTGCTTTCAGATATTTTGGACATAAATTGTTTTGAAGTTAGGGAATACACTTTTGAGGCATTGCCAAACAAGCTGCTTTCATTACATCCAAATTCTATCCGCATAAAAAAAGTCTATAGCTAAGTTTTTAAAAAGTAGAGCTACAACATAATGATGATGATAAAACATTTTCTCAAGATTTAACAAACACACAAACTTCAAGATAAATTGGATTAGGAAATTCTATGTAATGTCACCATCTGGTTACTCCTGCAAAATGTTACAACTATCTCGATGCCAATGATCAACATTTTATTAATGCCTTAAAGCAAGAAAAGATCATTTTTTTAAAGGACCTAAGAGAATTGTTTTTGCAGTCTTTGATAGTCTCATGAAGGACAACATATTGAAGTATCTTTGGGGATGCTTTGCTTCCAACACAGAAATCAACTGTAACTAAATTAAGAAAAAGAAAAACTTATTGAAAGGATACAGGCTCTCATAATCAGAAAAGGAAAAATTTGAAACACACACACACACACACACACACACACAAACAAGCAGATTTCAGAAAGGGTAAGGAACAGAGCAGCTCCAGGTACGAAAGCGTCAGAAACTATTTAATGTGTCACCTCAGATTGCGATTGTCATGATGAACAATCTCCAGCTGTTTTCCATCTTCTTGTGTCATATTGCTTAAGATTCCAATTGCATGAGGAGAGTATCTACTTGGCCTAACTTGTGTCAGTTACTCAACCTTGCCCAAGGGAGGGCTGGGTCACCTTGATTGGCAGTCCCCCCAGGACTGCTTCCAATGGAATCAAGTGTCTGGGAGAGAAGGAGGTAGTTCCCTAAGGCAACATCAAGGTTCTGTAACTCAAAGAATGAAAAATGAGCACAGGAAAATGAAGCAATAGAAGCCTACCACAGAAGCCCATGCTCAAAAGACTGGCAAATGGAATAAAACTTGAAGTCAAGACTCCATCTCCCATTCCTCTACCGTCTTCTACTCTATGTGGAGACTTGTAAATAGCCTTAAAAAATACTCCATGGACAGTGCCTGGGGTGGAAGTGGGGGATAAAATATTTTAATGGCAATTTAAAAGAAAAGAGGGTATTAATTTTCGACTTAATTGGACAGTAACTCTCATTATCATCACAGAAGCAGAGTGAAAAAGAAAATAGAGATTATGGTGAAGTGAAAGTGAACACAATGCAAGGCAAAGAAGAAAGAAAGAAAGTCGTTATCAGAAAAAAAAAAAAAACATGATAATTATTACTTCCCTATGAAACTACACAGAGTAGATAGACTCAGAATGGGTGTTTGCCAGTGTTAATGTCACTGCATTCTATGCCTTAAATGTACTTTCAAGGATCCCTAGGACAATCCCAATTTTTGTTTCTTTTGGGCTGGGTCTATTTGGACTATCTCTATACTCTCTTCTTTGTATCTAACCTGAGTCTTTCCTCTTATAACTTATTTAATTTATTCTTGTGCTGTTATTGGAAATGGTGGAGAATAACATGTCACAAAACTTCCTATAAATATCTTCTCATATGCTTATAGTTCCTAATCCTATTCTCAATCCTGCTATGAACCAAGCAGCATGATTCAACAACCTTCTGCCATCAGTCCTATGTACTGAGCCTTTAACAAGGTTTTCAGAAAAAAGAGGTGTCCATTTCACTGTGTTCCCAGAAGAGACAGGGGTCTGTTTGCTCTCCATTCAGAGTGGAAATAATAAAAAGAGGAAGAATCTCAGTGAACTGACTTGGGCGTTGATCACCAACCCTCCCTAAAAAATGTGTACATGTGAATGTCCTTTCACACAAATGCAATCACAGAATTTCCCTGGAGCACATTAGACCTGGAGATATGTTAGACTCTCAGCATCCCAGATTGGTGGGAAAAAGGCTAAAGTCATAACAAAAAGGAGCCAGGGCAAGGCCAGGGACAGTTCCTATCCCAGTTAACCAATTACGAAGCATACCAATATGAGAAAATAGTTAGATGTGCTGGACCTTATGCCAAGTGTTATGTATGAATGATCTCATCTAATTCTCTTATCCACTTTTGCTTTAGAGTTATTTTTCTTACCTACAGATGAAGAAACTAGAGCTCATAAGGTGAAGAAATGCATTCAGGGTTACACTTGTAGGAAGTATCAGAGCCAGAATTGCCACCAGGTCATCTGGTTCCAAGGCTTAGGCTGGAAAAAGCACCATATTCTCAAGAGCCATGATACTCAATGCTGGAGCTGGAGAGGGAGTGCCCAGTCTGGTAGGGGATCTGGAGGAAGGTGGAAGGCCACGATACCCAATGCTGGAGCTGGAGAGGGAGTGCCCAGTTTCCTAGGGGATCTGGAGGAAGGTGGAAGGCCAGTACTCCAGGAGGGGATGGGGGGTTCCAGTTTAGTCTGTCAGGGCTTGGGCCGGCCTCACATCTCAGCAGGAAACTATATGCCAAGCAGTGTCAGAGCCTGACTGCCTTAGGCATGCCCATTGTAAAGACTGGAGACCAGTTACCCACTGCGCCAATTCAGGCAGAGTTTGCCAGCCAATGAGAGGCAAGCCTGGCAACACATCCACAGCTCCCAAACCCTAGGGCCCTGCTCAGTATCTGGCCCAGAGCCTAGATTAAAAAAAAAAAAAAAAATTACCAAAGAGTCCCTGAGCCTGCTGTGTACTTCCTACACGAGCTACAGTGCCACTCACAACCAACACTACGTCCCAATCACTACATCCAGCCAGGTTCCTAATGAGTCCTCCATTTCCTGCTGGACCAAAACCCTAAAAATATCCCCAGCATCTTCCTACCCATTTCCCTCTCCAGTGAGCTGAATCCTGGCCCTCAACCCAGCAGTCATTTGTCAGTAATACTGGTTCATTCCAAATGCACCTTCCCTGGATTCAAAATAGTACTTTCCATTGATGCTGGCTGCCATGACCACTCAGAGATCTTATTACCCTTAGCCATCAAACTGGACCACTTGGTTCCTATTATCAGCCCAGATTAAATCCCATCTCACTCGGTGATTAAGGTGACTGGCTACCTCCCCTGGGCAGGCTCCCTGAAAAGGTCACTCCCAATTCTATCAGTCCCAGTGACCCCAGTCCAATCTGACTCAGTTTACTCCCCCTCTCTACCAGTCCGTTGGTTTGGGATTTTCCAAATGCCTGAAGGCCAAGCTCAAACATGTCATCATAACACAGGAAACAAAGCAGTGTGCAGTTTTATTGACTGGCTCTACATAGGATGGGGCAGGCTATCGTGAGCAGCCACACAGGTTCACAGTAGTTACCTGCATGACTGGTCATTGGCAGACAGGCTGGCATGAGCTGCAAGAGAAGGCCACCTGACTCTTGCTAGCAGAGCTAAGGATCACGAGAACTAACGTGCCTCACTCCCTATTGCACACCCTCCCACTTCTCAGCGTCTATACTGGATGTTTGCTTATGGAGGACCTGCCTCCCCTTGCCTCTGCCCCAGGTGATACGGTTTGACTGTGCCCCCACCCAAGTCTCACCTTGAATTGTAGCTCCCATAATTCCCATGTGTTGTGGGAGGGACCCAGTGGGAGGTAATTGAATCATGGGGGTGGGTCTTTCCCATGCAATTCTTGTGATAGTGAATAAGCCTCACAAGATCTGATGGTTTTATAAAGGGGAGTTTCCCTGCACAAGTTCTCTTCTCTTGTGTGCCGCTATGTGAGACTTGCCTTTCACCTTCCACCATGATTGTGAGACCTCCCCAGCCATGTGGAACTGTGAATCCATTAAACCTCTTTCTTTTGTAAATTGTCCAGTCTCGGATATGTCTTTATCAGCAGCATGAAAATACATGAGGTTTCCCCTGAATATCCACTAGCTTTTCCCATTTTGAAGCTGCATCTCTTCTCTGCTCTTGTTTTTGGAAAATACAGTTATAAAAGCCTTTTTTGTGGCTGTCCCCATGGACCATCTCTGTGTGGGTGGCACTGCTCCATTCAAGCACCAGGCTGTTAAAACTAATGGCTTCACTCATTCTGGGCAACACTGGACTACTCCAGGCAACCCTCACAGTCTCAACCTGGCTGCTGCCCAGTAGCTCTCAGAAACGTGAAAGAGAGGTCTATCGTTCATTATTCCAGAGGTCTATGATGATTTCTCTAGAGTCAAGGCTATGAACCTCAGGACTGAAAAAGGGCTTCAGGAGTCTATAGACAAGAGTCACCTGTACTAGTAAAATAATTTTTGGATGTGCATTTTTCTATAAAGAGGCTGCATAGCTATGAGGATATTTTCTCTCTCACCCGCTCTTCCTAAGTCCTAGCAGTATTATTCCCTGGGATATTTTGCCACTGGCATTCCTCCATCATCATTCTTATCCAAACTCTGAGAACTGCTACCACAGCTTCCCAGTGGCCTTCTAACCTATGTTCTTGCCTGCCCCCTACAATCAGACTCAGACACTACAGGCAGAAGGCAAATAAAAACGCAAACTTGATTGGGAAGGCCTGTTAACTTGAGTGTGTTCTTGTCTTCCACATCCATCCATCCACTAAAATATTTTGCTTTTGCTGCCTAATTTCCTCCCCTTTGCTCTGCCCTCTAATGCAGTTCTGCTTTTCCGGCCCAGTTCCTGTGATTGTTGTGATACTGAATCAAGATGAATGTACGGAGAGGTGGTACAGAGAGATGTGAGGAAAAGGGGAGGCAATGGTAGAGCAGTGGCCATTCAGTCTGAAAGCTGGGAAAATACTAAAGGTGAAAGAGGGACAGGGGAATGAAGTGAGAGTCATACAGCTGCCATGGGGTTCTGAGAGGAGAAAAATGGTGTTTTTAAAGCAGCACTGCTATGTGTTATAAATCTGGGGTACCCAACCCTTGGGCTGCAGGCTGGTACTGGTCCGTGGCCTGTTAGGAACTGAGATGCACAGCAGGAAGAGAGTGGTGAGTGAACCAGCATGACCACCTGAGCTCTACCTCCTGTCAGATCAGCAGCGGCATTCAGTTCTCACAGAAGCAAGAACACTATTGTGAAATGTGCATGCGAGGGATCTAGGCTGTGAGCTCTTTATGAGAACCTGAGCTCTAAGATCACCATGCCTGATGACCTGAGGTGGAAATTTCATCCTAAGACCATTCCCCTCCTCCTCCACTCCATGGAAAAATTTATTCCATAAAACAGGTCCCTGATGCCAAAAAGGTTGGGGACTGCTGTTATATCCTGTATTAGTCATTGTAGCAGGTAGAATAGTGTCCCCTCTGGAATGCATGTCCACCTAGAACTTCAGAATGTGATCATTTGGAAATAGAGTCTTTGCAGATCCAATTACTTAAGTGAAAATAAAGTCATACTGGATCAGGGTGGGCCCTTAATCCAATTGCTATGGTTTGGGTATTTGTCCCCTCCAAAACTCATGTTGAAATTTGATCCCCAGTGTTGGAGATGGAGCCTAATGGGAGGTGTTTGGGTCATGGGCATGGATTTTCCTCATGAATAGATTAGTGTCCTCCCTAGGGGATGAGTGAGTTCTCACTCTACTAGTTCCTGAGGGGACTGGTTATTAAAGAATAACTTGGCACCTCACTCCTCTCTCTCTTGCTTCCTCTTTCACCAGATGATCTCTGCACATGTTGGGTCTTTTTCTGCCTTTGGCCATGAGTGGAAACAGCCTGAGGCCCTCACCAGATGTAGATGCCCAATCTTGAACTTTTCAGCCATCAGAATCATGAACCAAATAAACTTTTTTTTCTTTATAAAGTACCCAGCCTCAGGTATTCCTTTATAGCAACACAAAGTGGACTAAGACACCAATACTAGTGTCCTTATAAGGCCATCTGAGCACACAGACATACACAGAGAAGGCTTTGTAAAGATGGATGCAAAATTGAAGTAAACAAGCTACAAGTTAAGGAACACCAAGGATTGCCAATAACTCCTAGAAGCTTGGAAGAAGGAGGGAAGGATTCTTCCTTCCACCCTTCAGAGGGATCATGGCCCCAGTGATACCTTGATTTCAGACTCCTAACCTCCAGAACTGTGAGAGAACACAGTTATGGACAGTATAATGACTTTTAGGTCAAAAACAGACCACACATATGACAGAAATCCTGTAAGACTAAAATGGAACTGAAAAAATCCTATCACCTAGTGATGTCATAGCCATCATACATCATAGCCTAATCATTTTATTTTTAAGTAAATTTTGTGTAGCCTAAGTGTATAGCAGGTCCTCAAATAACATCATTTTGTTCAAAGTCATTTTGTTATAACATTGACGAGAAAAAAATAAAGTCTACTCCCAGTTCAGGCCAGTGTCTGTGCGGAGTTCCCACATTCTCCCCAGGTCTGCATGGGTTTTCTCCGGGTACCCCAGTTTCTTCTCACATCCCAAAGATATGCATGTTTGGTGAAGTGGTGTGTCTAAATGGTTCCAATAAAGCCTACAGTCATGTAGAGTTGTGTCTTAAAAGCCATCGTATTCATTTGCCACTTACTTAGTGACTCACCCAAAGCAACTTCCAGTCCTGCAAGCTCCATTTGTGGTAAGTGCCCTATATAGGTGCGCCATTTTTTAATCTTTTATACCATATGTTAGTGTGCTTTTTCTATGTTTAGATATAGTTAGATACACAAATACTTACAATTGTGTTACAACTGTCTACAGTATTCAGTGCAGTGATATGCTGTACAGGTTCATATCCTAGGAGTAACAGGCTATGCCACATAGCCTAGGTGCATAATAAGCTATACCATCCAGGTTTGTGTAAGTACACTCCATGATGTTTGCACAATGAAATCGCCTAATGATGCGTTTTTCAGAATATATTCTCATTGTTAAGTGATGCATGACTGTAAATTTCTGTTGCCACCCAGTTTGTGGTAAATTGTTACAGCAGCCCTGGGAAGCTAGTATAGTCACGTTACACTGCAGTGACAAACGTGGTGAAAACTCAGGACCTTAAAAGGGGTATTTTCTTGGGCATGTGGGGAATAACCCTTCTCCAGCTTCCAGTGTGAACTGAGAAAGGGAAAGAAACGCTTCCTGTGGAGAAGCTGGGATCTTCCCAGCACCAGAAACTTCCGCAGGCCCCTGACTGACTCACGGCTAACCTTTGGGTGGGACTGGAGTTTCCTGAACAGGGAACAAGGGAGCCTTCCGCAGACCTCTGACAGGCAGGCCTCTGAGGGCCTGTGCTGTGTGCTGTTAGGATAGCTTGGTGTCATCTATAACCCATTATTAAGTTCTGTCTTAGTGTGTCCTCGCTGTTCATTGTCTAATATGGTAACATTTATTTTGGTCCTGACCCCTTCTGCTGCTGCTGGGTTTGAGCTTCAGTGCAGGTGGAATGACATTCAAATAAAGAAACACTTTCTATCAAAAAGAAAAAAGGGAGGGGATTTTATTTCTGATTCACTGAAGTCTGCTGCACATCACCAGCCATCTTACACCTTGAAGAGATGCCACTTGGAAAGATGGCCTCCAACATCACTGTGGCAGATGAAGCAAGGGCCACAGCATCATACAGAATATTTTTAAGAAAGAGACCTGGAAATGGCTTACATCATTGCCACCAGAACCCAGTCCCATGATCCCAACAAAACTGCAAGGAAGGCTGGAAAACGTAGAGAGGCACGTAGATATTGGGTGAGCTCTGATATGGTTTGGCTGTGTCCCTACCCAAATCTCATCTTGAATTGTAGCTCCCATAATTCCCAAGTGTTGTGGGAGGGACTAGGTGGAACATAACTGAATCATGGGGACGACTTTCCCCATACTGTTCTCATGGCACTGAATAAGCCTCAGAAAATCTGATGATTTCATAAGGGGTTTCCCCTTTCACTTGGCTCTCATTCTCTCTTGTCTGCCGCCATGATTGTGAGGCCTCTTCAGCCACATGGAATTGTGCATCCATTAAACTTCTTTTTCTGTATAAATTACCCAGTCTCGTGTATGTCTTTACCAGCAGTGTGAAAACAGACTAATGCAAGTTTTAATATTCTCTGCCCTTTAAAAGGCACAAATAATAAGAACTACCTTTGATTGCATTTCTCAATCCAATGAGAGTGTTTTGCATTTGAATACAATATTATGGCAAGACTGAGTCTTACGGTACTCAGAGGGTACCTTAGAATATATTAGATCATATAATCCTGTCTTTCTCAGATTAGAGCACTTCATTGTATTTCCTTTTTCTTCTAGGACAGAGAGAACAAGCCTTACTATGGTCTCCAAGGTCTATCCTATGTCATCTGAACCTTGCCAACCTCTTCAGTGTTAGATGTGCTACTCCTCTCTCTGTCTTTCTCCTCCTGTCCCATAGATCTTCTTCAGGTTCCTCCAGGGCACCACGCTACTTCCCACATGGAAGCTTTGCACACGCTGCTGCCCCACACTATTGCAAGGACACTTTCCTCCTTCTCCCTTCATTTTCTGATGTCAGTTCATTCATTGCTTACTAAGTGAAGTCTTACCTTAACAGGGCCTCTTCCCAAGCTAAATTCTATCCTTCAGTTGTTCTCATAACGTTTCTTATATTTTTTGTTCTTCTTACCGATCATACTTTGTCATATGTACGTGTGATTATTTGATCAATGTCTCTATCTTTTACTCCCATATTTGAGTAAATATTTGTTTAAAATCAATGAATGAATGAATTCTAGAAAGGGCCTAGGATCTAAAAATATTTGGTGACTGCCTTAAAATATTTTAAAGTAGTGTGTGTTCATTAAGATGCTTTTGGCTGCAAGTAAGGGAAATAATAACTAAAAATTGCCAAGACAACAGGAATATTTATCTTATCTAACAAGGGGGACCTTGGTAGGAGGCCGCCTGGGTTGGTTAATTCAGCAGCTCAGTGACACCATCAAAGACCCAGAATCTTTCTATCTTTTGTCTCTTCCACCCTTAGTATGTTGCCTTAATTCCTCTCATGGTCACAAGATGGCTGCTGTGGGTCTGCGCATCAAGTTGAAGAATGGATCTCCTTTTTGCTTGAATTTTTTTTAAAATCCTCAACACAACCTTTCTCAGAAGCTCTCCCACCAATTGACCATCATATACATAATTGGCTAAAATTAGGTCACATTTCCACCCCTAAGCCAAACATTTGGCAAAGAGAATGAAATGATCATGATTGGTCAAGATTAACCAGGATTTTCTTTTAAGGCAATTAGCAGATGGATAGATGGATAAATGCCTCAACAAAATCCAGATTCTGCAAGCAGAAAATGGGATGGTATTTACAGATAAACAACCCTATCTCCTACACACTACTATAATCAGTGTTATGGAATAAAATAAACCTTCCATGAATGTATTGCCAGGTTTTTATCCGAGTATATAATTTATTATGTGGATACCCATCTTGATGTGTTAAAAGGTATCAGCTAGAATGCTATATTGAGCTAATTGTCTTGATGTGGTCTGGCACTTTTTCATGACTAAGAGGCAGGAAGCATAAAATATTACCAAGCTATATGTACTGACACACATAAAAACCTCTTCACATGAGTAAATCAGAATAAGCATTCAGAACAATGGAGACACAGGGATAAAGAGGGACCAAGTGGATTATTTCATACCTATGCTCATGACGTGTGCACCAAAACCTTGACATTCAGAAGTGTGCCTCAGTGGCAGCAAACACACATAGGACCCAGATCTTGGTTTCTAAATTACTTTTCTCCAATAAAAGTAGCCCGGGCTCCTTGGAGAAATGTCTGATTCTAGGGCTAAGGTAGAGAAAATACAAGCTAAGCCTGGAACATCTTCTAGTTCCAGAAAGCAAAAAGTGGTCAAAACACAAAAGAATATTCTGTAAAAGTTAATGGATTCACAACATTTAACTTAAAAAAAAAAAAAAAAAAAGACAAAGAATGAGGGCATATCAAAGGGACACAAGAAGGGCTCCCAGTGGCCAACGCTGGAAAAATTTGAGCAATAAATGAGTAGCGTGGTATTCTATTACAGCTCATAACATAGAATAAACATAAATGAGCCCACATTTATATAAAAATATAATTCAATTAAATAAATGAATAGGGGAGAGGATACAAGTCTTTCCTACAAAAGAATTCCATCTAATTTAAGTAGACGGTAGCTATTCCCACCTCCAGAAGGCAGAACGAAACCTCCCTGAGTGTGAGCTGGACTTAGTGAAATGCAACCAAAGAACAGAATATGGAAAGGGGCAAAATAGTAACTTTACAGTAGAGAAACATGGCAAACACTACCTCAACCAAATTGATCAAGGTTAACTCCACCGCTGATGAGTCGTATTGATATCATGTGCCCTTGATTTGATGTGATGAGGACACTTCACCTGTCTGGTAGCCTTCCCCAGGACTCATAACCCCAATCAAATCATGAGAAAACATCAAACAAACATGTATTAAGGGATATTGTGCAGAACACTTGACCAGTACACCTCAGAGCTGTCAAGGCCATGAAAAACTAGAATGAGAAACTGTCACAGACCAGAAGAGACTAAGGAGACCTGACGACTAAATGCAATGAGTATTCTTCATGGAATTCTGGAACAGAAGAGGACATTGGGGGAAAAACTGTTGAAGTCCAAATAAAAGCTGGAGTTTACCTAGTGATAAGGTGCCAGTGTTAATTTCCAAGCTGTGAGAAGTATAAGAGAGATTCTCCATATTATCTTTACAATGTTTATGTTCATGTAAAATTACCTCAAAGTAAAAAGATTTACTTTTATTTAAGATTAGTTTTTTTAAAAAATAGGTTGACAACCACTGCTCTAAAAAATCTGTCCTCGGATTAGGCAACCACATCAATGTGGTTGGTTGCCTAGGTGCATGAAATAAATGATATTGCTACTCTGCCTCCACTCTCTCCATTACAGCATTTTCTGATTGTGCTTTGGTATAATGTAATGCCATCATTAGAGACAAATCTGCAACCCACCTCCAGGAGTTTCAGGACTTCAGACACAAACCTGTGTACCATCCTCATTCCTAGCTTCATGTCACTATCTTCTCTTTGTTCAGATTTCCATATATATCCCTGTAGTCAAAGGAGGAATAAAAGATAAATCCATATACAGGAATTGGGTCATTCATCTCTGGGCCCACAGTACACAGCTCAGCTTTAGGCTCACAGTAGCAACAACTCAGACACCACTTATTCTGAGCCAGGCACTCTTCACTCACCAAATATGCATGCCTTTCCACTTTATAACAACATGATAAAGTAGCTACTGTTCTCAACCCAATTTTACAAGGAAGGAAACTAAGGCCCAGGGAGGTTAAGCAACTTGTCCACATAACAGAGACAGTAAATGACAGAGTGTGGATTTGAACCCAGGAAGTCTGACTCCAAAGTCTGTGTTCTTAACCTTATAATGTCAAATGGTTTGCAAAATGAGAGAGAGGGAGAGAAAAAGGAAAAGAAGGTAGGGAGAGGAATAGATAGAGTGTGGGTCTCTAGAGACCATTTTGATGGAAGATGGTGCTGGCTGCTGCTCGCAGTCACAGGATTTGAGGAGTGCTAAAAGATTCCCATTGTCACTCCACTCAGATACATCTGTACCATGGATTGATACATTACTTACTCTTTGGGGGTCTGAGATAAGAAAAGTTGTCACTGAAATGCAAATATTTTAACCAAGGAGGTGAAAGAGCTCTACAATGAAAACAAATGAAAAAACACTGATGAAGGAAATTGAATAAAGCAGAAAAAAAAAATGGAAAGACATCTCACGATCATGGATTAGAAGAATTAATATTGTTGAAATGATCAGACTCCCCACAGTGACAGCGATCTACAGATTCAATCCAATTCCTATCTTAATACTAACGACATTCTTTATAGAGATAGAGAAAACAATCCTCAAATGTGCATGGAACCACAAAAAAACCACAAAGAGTCAAAGCAACCCTGAGCAGAATGAACAAAACTGAAGACATCACATTACCTGACTTCAAATTACACTAGAAAATTAGTTAGACTATTAACCAAAACAGCATTGTATCAGTATTAGAAACAGACACGTAGACCCGTAGAACAGAATAGAGAACCCAGAAACAAATCCATGTCTTTACAACTAACTGATTTTTTTTTTCACAAAGTCTCCAAGAACATACATTGGGGAAGGATAGTCTCTTCAATAAGTGATGCTGGGAAAACTGGATATCCATATGCAGAAGAATGAAAGTAGTCCCCTATCACTCACCATATGTGTATAAAGATCAATTCAAAATGGATTAAGGACTGACATGTAAGCCCCAAAACTAACTACTAAAAGAAAACAGACAGAAAATGCTTCAGGGCATTGGTCTAGACAAAGATTTTATGGCTAAGACTTCAAAGCCACATGCAACAAAAATAAAAATAGACAAATAGGACTAAATCAAACTAAAAAGCTTCTACATAGCAAAGGAAACAATCAATAAAGTGAAGAGACAATTTGTAGAATGGTAGAAAACATTTGCAAACTATACATCTGACAAGGAACTAATATCCAGAATATACAAAGAACTCAAATAACTCAACAGCAAAATACCAAATCCGATTAGAAAATGGGAAAAGGATCTGATGGATATTTCTTAAAAAAACAAAAACAAAAAAACAAACATCCAATATGAAAAATGCTCAACATCACTAACCATTGGGGAAATGCAAATCAAGATCACAGTGAGATATCATCTCACCCTAGTTAGAATGGCTGTGGTCAAAATGACACAAAAAATAAACACTGGTAACAAGGTGGAGAAAAGAGAACTTTTATACACCGTTGGTGGGAACACAAATTAATACAACCATTATAGAAAATAGTATGGAGATTTCTCAAAAAACTAAAAATACAACTACCATATAATCCAGCAATCCCACTACTGGGTATTTATTTAAAGGGAAGAAAATCAGTATATGGAAGAGATATCTGCATGTTTAAATGTATTGCGGTACTATTTACAATAGCTGAGATAGAATCGTTCTAAATGTCCATCAACAGATGAATGGATAAAGAAAATGTGGTACACATACACAACGGAATACAACTCGGCCATAAAAAAGAATGAAAGCCTGTCATTAGTGGCAATAAGGATGAGTCTGGAGGACAATTAAGTTATGTGAAATAAGTTAGGCACAGAAAGGTGTGTACATGCAAGTTCTCATTTGTCTATGGGAGCTGAAACATTGAACTCATGGAAGGAGAGAGTAGAATAGTTGTTACTAGAGGCAGGGAGGGGGAGGAGAGGGTGGCTAGGGAGAGGTTGGTTAATGGATACAAAATTACAGCCAGACAGGAGAAATGAGTTCTAGTGCTCTACAGTGCTGTAAGATGAACATAGTTAATGATAATTTATTGCATATTTTCAGTAAGGGGCAAGAGAGGATTTTGAATGTTCCAAACACAAAGAAATAATCAATCTTTGAGATGATGGATGTGCTAATTACCTTGATTTCATTATTACACATTAATACATGTATCAAAATATCACATTGCACCCCATAAATAAGTACAATTATTACAAGTCACCTACGAATAAAAGAAAAAAAATACTCTGTCACAGAAAAATGCAAATATTATTCGAAAGGAAGTAAAGCCAGTGTTAAAATTAATTAACTAGCCAGTCCTGTAAAATGAGGCAAGGGGCAGGTAACTTTTTTTTTTTTTTGAGACAGGATCTCACTCTGTTGCACAGGCTCAGTGGCACAAACACAGCTCACTATAGCCTTCACCTCCTCAGTGCAAGTGATCCTCCTGCCTCAGCCTCCACCTGTGTTGCTGGGACCGCAGGTGCATGCCAGCACACCTGGCTAATTTTTTGTTTTTTTGAAAAGATAGGAGTCTCACTATATTGCCAAGGCTGGTCTCAAACTCCTGGGCTCAAACTATCCTCCTGTGTTGGCCTCCCAAAGCGCTGAGATTACGAGTGTGAGGCACAGGTGACTCTTGATATGTGGAAGAAAGGCCCAGAATTTGTGGGGCTTCCCAGGAGACAGGAAGAGGTAGAGTCCCACTTTGGAAGGCTGTGAGAAGCCTGCATGAGAACACTGAGGGGGCAAAGGGAGGCAAGCACTCAGAGGTGAGAGGAAAGAGGGTGGGGAGAAGCCCCAGAAAGCTGTGGCGGAAAGTGTGGGCAAAAGCCTCACCCACCTGGACATTCCTCCCGTGGTTGGTTGGTTCTGCAGGTCTTCATGGACAAACCAAGCCAGAAAGAGTCAGGCAAGCAAATATCTGCAATCTCACAGCCGTACAGTTTTCTGTTCACTTTCCTCTGGAAGCCCCTCTTCCTTGTCCTCATTCTTACAAACCATAAAATCTAAATTAGATATAACACTAGTCTCAGAAAGACCAAATGTATCTAAGTACACTATTTCCCATTTCTTCTATGCTACATGGGATGCTTATGAAGCAGCACAGAATGTGGACATCTAAGTTAGAATAATGATTCTAACAGCTGATTATTGAGAGTTCTCTAGGTGCTTTCTACCTACTTTTCATTTTAACTTCTCAATGAGCCTCTGAAGCAGCATTGCTACTCCTTTAATAGAAAGTAACTTGAGCCCTAGAGGTATTCAGGGAATTACCAAGATTTTAGGCTGGCAAAGATGACAGCCTGGATTCTTGAACTGGCCTGTATAATTCTAAGCACAGGCTCTTACCCAGTGTTTCACGGGCTCCTCATTTACCTATGCAACCTTGGGCAAGTCATTCGGGTTCTTAGACCCCAGCTGCCTTGTACATTAGATAAGCAAGTTAACGCAGTTTTTAAAACTTTCACGTTCATATGACTTCACTGGGGATCTTATTAAAAGCTGCCAGGCTGGGCATGGTGGCTCACACCTGTAATCCCAATACTTTGAGAGACTGAGGCAGGAAGATCGCTTGATCCCAGGAGTTCAAGACCAACCTGGGCAACATATAATGAGCCAAACACTATAGGAAGTGTCTCAGTTTGCTTGGGCTGCTATAACAAAATACCTTAGATGAAGTGGCTTACAAATAACACAAATGTATTTCTCACAGTTCTGGAAGCTGGGAAGTTCAACATCCAGGCACCAGCAGATCCAGTGTCTGGTGAGGGTCTGTTTCCTACTTTCAAGAGATCAATCTTCTTGCTGTGTCCTCACATGGCAGGGGGGTAAGGATCATTCTTGGGTGTCTTTTATAAGGGCCTTAATCCCAATTATGAGGACCCTGTCCTCATGACTTAATCATCCCCCAATGCCACCCATGGATGATTAAGTTTCAACACAGGAATGTTGAGGGGACACAAACATTTAGACCACAGCAGTTTGCATAAGGCAGAACCAGCAAGGAACTAAATTGGACCAATGAAGATCAAATGTGTGCTTCGGAATTAATAATAGCAGTAATCTGTGAAGGTTTTTAGACTTTACAAAGTACTCCACCTATCTTATATTCTCTCAATAGCCCTATAGTAGATATTCAATTATCTCTTTATTTATTTATTTATTTGACAGACATGAGGAAACTGAGCCTCAGAGAACTCAAATGACTTGCCCAAGATCACAATTAAGAGGCGGTAGAAACTGGATAAAAACCCGGGTTTTCCAACTCCCAGTGTTCCGTTTTCTGAGTTCTTCCCATCATGCAATGCTCTAAGAGTTGGAAGAGGTAGGGAATGTGGGACGCATAAGGAGGAACAGAAGCTTGCAAACTGCCCAGGCACCAATTAGAATAGTAAAATTAATTGCATTTTTTGTTCATTCCACAAATATTTATTATGGACTTCTCTGTGCAAGGCACTGTATGAAAACATGAAAATATACAAGACATGGCCCATTGCCCTGAGGTTGGAACCTAAACCAAATGCTTACATCCAAGGCCGGATGTGGTTTTGTGGAATATTTAGCCCACACTCAGAACCACAAGAGCATGGAGTAAGGGGAAATCGACAGTGGCTAGGCTGAGAGGGGAAAACCGTGAAGAATGAAAATGATTTCAGTGGCAAAGAGTGGTGGCAGATTATGTCCAAAAATGGCCAAAGTAATCCCACTCCTCTCGCATGCCTTTTTGAAATGTGATTTCACCGCTCCTCTTATTATGAACTAAATTGTGCCCCACCAAATTCATATGTTGACGCCCCAACCCCCTAATGTGACTGTATTTGAAGGTAGGGTCTTTAAGGAAGTAATTAAGGTTAAATGAGATCATAAGGGTGGGGTCCTAATCCAATAAGACTGGTGTCCTTTTAAGAAGGGAAAGAGACAGCAGAGGCTGAGCTCCATGGTTCACACCTGGAATCCCAGCACTTTAGGAGGGCAAGGTGGGTGGATCACGAGGTCAGGAGTTCGAGACCAGCCTGGCCAACATGGTGAAACCCCATTTCTACTAAAAATAAAAAAATTAGCTGGGTGTGGTGGCATAAGCCTATAGTCCCAGCTACTCAGGAGGCTGAGGCAGGAGAATCACTTGAGCCCGGGTGGTGGAGGTTGCAGTGAGCCGAGATCGCGCCACTGCACTCCAGCCTGGAGTGAGTGAGAAGAGTGAGACTCCATTTCAAAAAAAAAAAAAAGAAAGAGAGACAGCAGCAGAGATCTCTCTATATATATGAAAAAAAAAAAAAGTGAAGCCACAGTGAGAAGGTAGCCATCTGCAAGCCAGGAAGAGAGGCCTCACCGGAAACCAACTCTTCTGGCACTTTGATCTCCAGCCTACAAAACTGTGAGAAAATAAACATCTATTGTTTAAGTTACCCAGCCTGCAGTATCTACTTACGACAGCCCGAGCTGTCTAATACACCTCTCATCAAGAGGTAGAGTCTACTTCTTGAATCTGAGATAGCCCTGTGACCTGCTCTGAATTGTGACAGCAGAGTGATATTGTACCAAATCCAAGGCTAGTCCTTAATAGAACTTGAGGTTTCTGTTTTCCCCACCTTGGAGTCCTGAGCCATCCTATAAAGCCTGACTACTGCTGGAAAAACCATGTAGGAAAGCCTTAGAGCTTGAAATCCAACAAGGTGAAAAAGGCCCATGAAGATGAAAAACTAGAGAGAAGACTGAGGGTTCCAGTCCTTCTCTCTGAGAGTCCACATGTATGAGTGTGGCCATCTTGAGTCCTGCAGCTGCACGAATGAGGTCAGACAACAGGAGGTGGAGCAGAGATGAACCATCCCAGCCAAACCATGCCCATTCAACCCAATCAATCACAAACAAATAAAATGCTTGTTATTTTAAGCCATTAAAATTTGTGATAGTTAGGGCCAGGCACAGTGGCTCCTGTCTATAATCCCAGCACTTTTGGAGGTGGAGGCAGGCAGATCACCTGAGGTCAGGAGTTTCAGACCAGCCTGGCCAACACGGCAAAACCAAGTCTCTACTAAAAATACAAAAATTAGCTGGGTGTGGTGGCATGCGCCTGTAATCCCAGCTACTCAGGAGGCTGAGGCAGGAGAATCACTTGAACCTGGGGTGTGGAGGTTGCAGTGAGCTGAGATTGCGCCATTGCACTCCAGCCTGGGTAACAAGAGTGAAACTCTGTCTCAAAAAAAAAAAAAAAGAAAAAAAGATAGTTTGTAATGCAACACTAGATAACTGATACAGGTGGAGTAAGAAAAGGGTATTCAGGTTGGAGAGAATGGTTTAAACAATGGCATGATGATGGAAAAACACAATCTTGATATAGGTGAGTAATTCTGATTGGGAAAGCCTTTAAAAACAGAGAAAATGAAAAGATAATGCAAGAAAGGTGGGTTGGGGTTAAATTGTAGAGAGCTTTCATTGTAGTAAATTTTTATTAAGCATTTACTGTGTGTCAAATACTCAGTTCTTTTTATGAATTAACTACACAATCCTCACATAGCCCTATGAGTGGGTTATTCTATTATTATTCCCCATTTTACAAAATGGACACTGAGGCTCACAGGTTAAATTATTTGAAAAAAAAATTACATAGTGGTGAAACTGGGATTTGAACACAGGCAATCTAACTTCAGAGCCTATGCTCATAACCTCTACAGAAGACTGACAAAACCAAGGAATCGGAACCTTTGTGATAAACGGTGGAATTATTTTAAGCTGGGGAATGGCATGACCGAAACAGCACTTTAGAAAGACTAAGCTGGCAGTTACAGATACAATCTGGAAGCTGAGAGAATAGTTAGGGTGCTTTTGGAGTGGTAAAAGTTTGAACTGACTTGCCAAAATGGAAAAGGGGTGACTCAGAGGGACTTGGGGGAAAAAATTTAAAAACTACTAACAGCACCCAAGGAATGGCTAGAAATGGGAGGAATAAAAAGAAGAAAAGGGGCTGAGTGTGGTGGCTCACACCTGTAATCCCAGCACTTTGGGAGGCTGAGGCGGGTGGATTGCCTGAGGTCAGGAGTTTGAGACCAGTCTGGCCAACATGGTGAAACCCCCTCTCTACCAAAAATACAAAAAATTAGCCAGGCATGGTGGCGCACGCCTGTAATCCCAGTTACTTGGGAGGGTGAGGCAGGAGAATCACTTGAACCCAGGAGGCGTAGGTTGCCGTGAGCTGAGACCATGCCACTGCACTCCAGCCTGGGTGACAAGAGTGACACTCTGTCTCAAAAAAAAGAAAGAAAGGAAGGCAGGAAAGAAAGAAAAAGAGAGAGAGAGAGGGAGGGAGGGAGGGGGAGTGAGAGAGAGAGAGAGAGAGAGAGAGAGAAAGAAAGAAAGAAAGAAAGAAAGAAAGAAAGAAAGAAAGAAAGAAAGAAAGAAAGAAAGAAAGAAAGAAAGAAAGAAAGAAAGAGAAAGAAAGAAAGAAACGAAAGAAGGAAGGAAGGGAAAGAAAGAAAAAGAAAAGAAAGAAAAGAAAGAAAGAAAGAAAGAAAAAGAAAGAAAAAGAAAGAAAGAAAGAAAGAAAGAAAGAAAGAAAGAAAGAGGGAAAGAAAGAGTCACAATTCCCATCTTTGTGCTTTGGTGACTGAGATGGAAGTCATGTCTGTAAAACACAAGGAACACAGGAGGAAGAACTGGTTTGGGGATGAAGATAATAAGTGGGTTTGACTTGTTAGGTGGGAGGTGATGGTGGGATATTAAGTGGAGGTGTCTGCCAGGCACTTGGAGATAGATGAGTGGTACCTTGGGATGGTGGCCAAGGCCATCTGTAGATACAGGCTTAGAATTCATCCAGAACTAAGAAAAGTTACATACATTTAAGATATGTCAGTTAGGCGTCCCAGGTTGCTAGCAACAGAAACTGAATCTGGCTAACAAGTAGAAAACTCTCACAGAAACAGAGTTCACTGTGGACCTCTGCTCAGACGGGACAGGGTCTAGGGCAGCTCTGAGGTCCAGATAGGAAGAACTCACAAATTCATCATTCATCAAGCTGAAATGAGTCAGCGGCAACTACTTTTTCATTCTTTTCAAGATTCAAAGAACTGGGAGGGAATCCAGTGAGCTTGGTCATACACCCATCCCCTGGCTAGTGAAAGTAAGGATACCTTGATTTCCTTCCCAATAAGATGCTGCATAAAATAGCAGAGGTGTTTCCACTATCAAAAGGCAAGGAGGGGAACAGGTGTTGGTGGCCACAGATAAATCAATGTTCATTCCATTAGGAGAGAGTGTGGAGAAAAGAGGAGGGAGCTGAGGACAGTCAACTGCATGGTGCCCACCTGTTGGAAGATCTGATGAAAAAAGGAAAAAGGCAAGTTAAGGCATCGGAAGAAAGAAAATAGGCAAAGGAGTTTCCAAAAAATGGGCACACACATGAGGGTGAAATCCTGCCAAGGACTCAAAGGTGATAAAGAATGTTGAAAAACTACTGGGTTTGCCATTGGAAGCTATTGGTAACCTTTGGGAGAGAAGGAGGGCCCGAGGAAGTGAGGGAGAAAAGGAGGGGAGCCCGATGACAGGGTAAGAAGATACACGGAAGAGACCCATGGAAATAAGGATACTGTTTGGTGGTAAAAGGAAAGAGAGGAGTGGGGTTGTTGTTTGAAGGGGTCAATATCACAATGACTCTCAGAACCTGGCTGTTACATCCTATTTGGTCACATATTACTAGAAAATAATACCCAGCCCAGGGCCAGGCGTGGTGGCTCACGCCTGTAATCCCAGCACTTTGGGAGGCCAAGGCGGGCAGATCATGAGGTCAAGAGATCAAGACCATCCTTGCTAACACGGTGAAACCCCGTCTCTACTAAAAATACAAAAAATTAGCCAGGCGTGCTGGCAGGTGCCTGTAGTACCAGCCACAGGCTGAGGCAGGAGGACGGCGTGAACCTGGGAGACGGAGCTTGCAGTGAGCCAAGATCGTGCCACTGCACTCCAGCCTGGGCGACACAATGAGACTCCATTTAAAAAAAAAAAAAAAAAAGCAAAGAAAGGAAAGAAAAGAAAACGGCAATTAATACCCAGCCCAGCACTTAGTAATATCTTTTCTCTGAAGCTCTTGGTGAAAACTAGTGACGACAATAGCAAAGTGCAAATTGATGCTCTGGTTTAATCTGTTTCAGAAGTTACAGAAAGAGGAAATTGAATTTATTAGAAAGCCAACTTTAAAGGGAAATAAAAAGACAAATGCCTTTTCTAAGCTAAAAAAAAACAAAAAAACAAAAAACCAAAGCAATGCAACAGTTTCAGAAACGAATTGTATAAGTGTACTGTTATTACCAGTCTCTTTTCCCCTGGTTGAAACAATCTTCCATAACAACATTTGCAACTATAATATTGTGTAACAAGCACTGTTATGGTGTAATGTCTTTTAAATAGGGCTTAACTAGGAGAGAAGTGAGTATCCATTATCTTATTATCATAACATCCCTCAGTCTTCCAGACAAAACACCATCATCCCACTGGGAGCTAAGGACAGTTTTTACTTAAACACAAGGTCATACTGTTTGGGTGCATGGGACAGCAGTGGAGGTGGGGTGGGGGATTTTCATTTATTCCAAGGCACTCAACACTGGACTTCTTCCAAGAGAGGAAACAAGACTAAATAGATCATTTGTTTTATTCTATTTGGGCATTTCTTGCGTTTCTCCCAACTGTGGCTTATGGACACAAAGCCAAACTCAGAGCCTGGCTGGAGCTGGCTAAACTCCAGGTCAAAGGAATAAACAATCTCAAGCTCTATTTGCAGATGAAGGCAAGCCACACAATTGCAGGACAAAATGAAATTCCGCTGTGAATGTGAAATCGCAAAGAAACAGCCAGGTAGAAGTGTTCAATGATTTGGATTTCTCAAACAAAACTGAAGTAGAGGTAGGAAGGAAATGTCGATTGGAAGTACACATCTATGAGAAACGCATCTCAAAAAGGGTCAAATATTGGAGAATACTGGAGGAGGAACCTGCTGCTTGTGGGAACCAACTGAGGTAGGAACACAACATCTTTGGAACAGCCCCTCATGGTGAGTGTCAAAGAGCCTGGCCATTTGAGTGTAATGGAAAGTGTAGTTTGGGTTATTACTTCCGTTTCCTCTTGCTGGCATCAGGAAGGTCGGCCAATACCAGTCATGCACACTCAGTAACAAGTATAGTTGGTATTCCCAGCATATCCCACTGGCAGAATGGGTCTTTGTCTTGAATCACTTTCCTTTGGGAGACCTCATGGTCGGCCTCATCGCATGTCTAGAGAGAGAGAAAGGAACATTAGTGGCTAGGCTTAGTTTAGCATATTAGTTAGCACTGCATCCTGTCTGATTTCGGAATTGACAAGTCATGTACAGTATTGCTCAAAATGTTCCTTCGACAGTACAGGAAAGAAAAGGAAATGAATGTCAGTCATTAAAATGTAACCCAAAGAGGTAAGTCCCAAGGACTTCCAATCTCTTTCATAGATGAAGAATTTGGACCCTATTTATACTCTAATTGGAAAAACAAAGAAGTTTTTTTTTTTCTTGAAAAACATTTGCTCCTTCAAGACAAGAGACTGAAACTCTTCAAAATAGCTATTTTGTGCATTTCTCTCACTGATTTAACTTTTGAGTAACTTTACTAAAAATTTAAAGTTACACATAATTAACCAAAGTGTGTGAGATAGGAATCAATGTATCAATGTTAATATCCTGATTGTGATATTATACAATGGTTTTGCAAAATGTTACCATTGAGGAAGACTTGGCAAAGTGTAAAAGAGACCTCTCTGAATCATTTCTTAACAACTGCCTGCCAGCCTACAATTATCTATATTACAAATTTTAATTTAGAAACGTGATTGAGACAGAAATGGATGCAGGGATTCTGGCACATTTTCATAATAATCTGGCTTCACCCACATTTCCCAGTTATTTCTCCAGTAGTTTCTTGAATGACTCCCTTCCATTTGGAAGAGGATACTCCCAGCTTTTCAACCACACTGAGCAAGTTCATTCACACCTGTGGGCTTTTCCCCTCCTTTGAATTGTTCCCAGCTCCAGCCCACCCACCCTAACGGGACCAAGCACAATACTGTCACTGGAACCGTTCTCAGCATGTCTAAAAGTCACTTGGCTAGTAGTTTATCCACTCGTCAACAAAATTTACTGAGTAACTGCTATAAGTGTGGTATGGCTCTAGGCAATTGGAAACAATATTGAGATTAGTTTCTCTTCCCTGGTCTCTGGGAGTATATTCCAATGAAAGAGAGTAGAAGAAAACTAGCAAGAAACCAGGTAAAAAAAAAAAATCAATTCATGATGAGGGCCATGAAGGAAGTCATAGGTTAGAGGGGATGAAGCGACTTTATCTCAAGTGGCTAGGGAAGGCTTCCTAGGGGAGAGGACATTTGAGTTGTGATCTAAAGTGTAAGGATGCAGACAGACATAGAAGATTCTGGGACAAAAAGCATTTCAGGCACAGAGAACAAGAAAGGAGGTATACCGTGCCCTGTAACTGAATATAAATATTTGGTATGACTGTAAAATAATTAAACATGCTCATTTTGTAGACTGTTTGCTCCTTATTTTAGGACCAAGCCTCCCATAACCTGTTTCCCTCTATGAGAGACTGAGAACACTGTTAGGCTGGTCCAGATTTTACACTTAAAGAGCAACCCCTTCCCCAACACACAAGTGCACACTCTAGCACGGCCATCTACATGCCAAGGCGTGACTGCAGGCTGATCTTCCAAGTGACTCTCATCAGTAACTGTACCCTTAATTAAGGGCTGTGTATAGGGAGATTTACATTTCTTCCTCGCTGTTGGGGCCATCTGCCAGCTAGCGAGGATTCTACACTAACGGCAACATAAATTATTGTCATTAAAGTTGGGTCCCTGGGTCCCCAGAAACCTAACTAGACGCAAAGGAGGAACCAACTAAGAGAGATCCAGGTAACAGAGCCCGGAGCGGGACGGTCATTTGTTGCAGGCCCCTGGGGTATGCGCCTTTCTACCGCGCACCGGGTCCCAGCAGCCGTGGTTACTGGCTGAGAAGGGCTGAGTTCCCAGGACGCTGCGGGTACCTCATACTGTCACCATAGCCAGGAATCCAGTTTTCTGGATCTCTTCGTCTGTATTTGCCTAAGGCGACCTGCCGCCGCTCCTCTGTCCCCTAGGCAGGGAGAAGTCAGTCTAGGACACCCTGCAAAACGACTCGAGGGGTTATCTGCCCCTTCCCGGCCGCGTCCTGGCACCGTTTTCCCCATCATCCGGAGGAGTGAGCACTGTCTCAGGGCGCCCTCTGTCTCTTCCAGGGGGCAGCCAAGACGACATGCCCTGGGTCTCAGGGACGCGGTACGAGCCCCGGTATCCCCCCCGCCACCTCACACACCCCCATCCGGGAGACCCACGTGCAGCCGGGCCCGGGCTGGCGCGGCACCTCGGGGTCTGTGCGTCTCCCCGGCGCGTTCCGGGCGCAGCCCCGCGACAGGGACCCCTGGGGGAGCGGCATCCGAGAGGTCGCGGGCGGAGAGGGGGCGTCCCGGAGGCCGGGCGCGGGGACGCTGAGGCCCGCGGCCACACAAAGGAGGCGGCGGGAAGGCGGGGCGAGGCGGGCCGGGGGCGGGGGCGGCAGGAAGGGGCGGGGGCCCGCACGGCGCCGCCGATAAAGCCCCCGCCGCCGCGGCAGCCAGCTCGCGCTGTGGGGCTGCCCGGGCTGCGCGGCGTCTGCAGGCGCCACCGCTGCCTCTTTCCGGCTGTGACCCTCCTCGCCGCCGCTTCGCTCCGTCCTCTGACCCCGCGCCGCCGAGACCAAGCTCCCGCTCCGGTTGCGGCCGCACCGCCCTCCGCGGCCGCCCCCTGGGGATCCAGCGAGCGCTGTGAGTACAGGCTGCGCCGTGACTCCCGGGCGCGGCCGGCGCTGCCCTCGGCGGGGGACGCTCCCCGGGGCTCCGCGCGCCGCCGGCCCCGCGCCCCGACCTTGCCCCGGGCCGGGAAGCTGCCGGGCCTGCGGGGCCAGCGGCACCCGGGGGTGCCGACGTCGAGGAGGAGTGAACTTTCTCAGCCTCCCGCGGGCTGCCTTGGCCGGGGCTGGGTGCGCGCCGGGCATCCCGGTCCCGCCCGCGGGGAGCCCCGAGCGGGACCCGGGCAGGGCAAGGCGGGGCCGCCCCGGAGTGGCGTCCAGAGGTACCCGCAGTGGGGAGCCCCGGGGCCGGCGTGGCTCCTGCCCGCCCATCCAAGCCGGCCCTGACCCTGAACCTGAGGTTTCCAGCTGCTTGCCGGCGTCCCCCTACCCCGGACTTAGGCTGCGCGCCGCCGGATGGGGAGAGACTGGCGCACTCTTACTTGTTACCTCTGCCTGTGCAGGGGGAGGTGACGCGTGGTGTGGGGAAAGCCTTTAACTTGGCCTCTGGCAGCCGGTTTAACCCGAGCGAGCAGGTCTTTGCTATTTTCATCATCTGTAGAAACGGGAGTTGCGAGGCGGATGAGTGACTGCAGGTAAAGTGGAAGTACGGTACTCAGAAATTCTGGAAGGAATTAGGCATTTAATGTGTCCACAAACTGAGCGGCGAAGGCAGGCTTCTATTACATAAGACAGCACTCCACCTTCAGGTATTATGGAAGATGCTATTGAAGGTTTTAGTGTTTTAATGAACGAAACACATTCTTTGTGTGTGTGTGTGTGTATGTGTGTGTGTGTGTGTGTCTGGAGAAATCTCGAATTCTGCTGTCTTGCTTTGACTACTTTGCAGGAGACGTTCTTATATTTAGCATCAGCATAAAAAGGTGTTCGAAGGTGTGAGATTTCCTCTTTCAAGCCAAGAAGCCGTTTCCTTGCCTGAACTGTTGTGGAACAATATATGTGATAATTGTGTACTTTGAAGATTTTATATCAGAACTTGAGCACAGATAACTGGAAGAAATGTCTACATTGCTAATTTATATATTCTAAACCACACTTCAAAAATTGAAGGCAGTTTCAACACTATCTGAAGGTCTAAATCAGTAACTGTTTGCTATTTGCAGTATTTCAATAGAAAAAATTTTGGCTATGCAAAAGAAGGTACTAACCTAAGTAAGCTAAGGTTTCTTTTAACCCCCAAATTTTGATTCTTTGTTAAAGTAATGTTTGAAAATATTGTACCATGCAGGGCAATTACTGAAGGTCATGAAAATGTCATTGTGTTTTATTCTAAAACAAAAGTGAATCTATGCAGAAAATTTCTGTGTCCCATGAACTTCATATTAGTTTAATTTTAAAATTACTGTCTCCAAAAGAAACTAATTTTCACTTCCACACAAGGGTGATTAAATACCAGTGAGAGATTGTTTGAGGTGATAGAGTTGGAAATGAGGTGGTGACCTGGCCACATCTCTGGGTGCATCTCCGCCTTGCTGTCCTCTTCCAGCCAGTTCCTTTCCCATTGCATGGGGACTTTGGCTCTTGGACTATTTCTCCACCTCTAGACCTAAAGTCCATGCGGGGGACGCTCTAGATGTGCACTTCCTTGACTGACTCAAATCCAGTGTCTTCCATGTACTCCAGCTACTAAGTCCTCTAAGTACCTCCGAGTCTTGCCCTCTCTGAGATGCTCAACTTCTGAAAACTCTTAGTGCCTCCATCCCGCAAGCTCTTTCCTTCTGGGTTGCAAACCGGACTCCCACTGTAATCTTCCATGCATCGATCTCCAATCCTTTTCCTCCTGCGGGTTTGGCAGATGACTTTGTAGCCCATTCTACCAAGAAAATAGAGGTCATAAGGGTCTCCTCACGTCCTCCCCCATCTCCCCTGTACAGACTTTTCTGTGTTTACCCAGTCATCCAATAAATCTTCTTAAGCTTCTACTGTGTCTCGGTACTTTGCTGGATACTCATAGGTGGTAAATAGAGCAGATCCTTGCTCGCTTGAAACTGTCATTCTTGTGGGAGAAAACCAACTAAAAGCAAACACAACATATTGTAAATGTATGATAAATGAATAGGGTAGAATTACAAAGAAAAATCAAGTTAGACTGAGAACTTAGAGAAATTTAGAGAGATGACATCCTTGGGGCAGTGACTAACGTCTCCAGCTGTGTCCTGAATCCCAACTCCCAATGCCTCTCTCTCCTTGTGAATGTTACTGCCTTTCCTTACTTTTATCTTCAGTCTCTCCCTATGAGCTTTTTTCTTTTTTAGTAGTATTTTAAGAATGCCTTAACCTCCCTTGTCCCTGCATCCTCAGCTCACCTGTAATGACCACCACGTCTCTCTAGGCTTCTTAAACTGGTCTCCCCTTCCCATCCAGCAATTTGCAAGCCGGCCAGAGTCTCCTCACAGTTCAAGGCCCATGACTTCCTGAACAAGCAATCTTTTTTTTATTTTTATTTTTATTATTATACTTTAAGCTCTGGGGTATATGTGCAGAACGTGCAGGTTTGTTACATAGGTATACATGTGCCATGGTGGTTTGCTGCACCCATCAACCTGTCACGTTAGGTATTTCTTCTAATGTTATCCCTGCCCAACACCCCCCTGCCCCGGCCATAGGCCCTGGTGTGTGATATTTCTCTCTCTGTGTCCATGTGTTCTCGTCTGAACAAGCAATCTTATGGATACCCACTAGGCTTCTCCGTGGCATTTGATGAGGTTCTTCCATTCCTTTCCGATGGTTTTTTTTTTTTCCACCCCTGGTTGCCACCTTCTGGTTTTCCTTCTTCCTCCCTGGCATCTCTGCTACCTCTTGAGGTTACCCAGGGTTCGCTGTCATCCCTCTTGTGCCCTGTGTATTTGGGTGAACCATGTTCCCACAGCTTCAACTGTTACCAATATGAAGTGAGTCCTAGATTGGCATGTAAGCTAGCTTGAGCATGCTCCTGTGTTCCAATCAGTTACCTGCAGTCTGGTGCACTTACCCATGCCCTTTAGACCAAAAAAACACCCCACAGTAAATCCAAAATTGATTTTAGTTTTCACCACCCACCCCATATTTGTTTCATCATTAGCCAAGATTTGTCCGTTTTTTTTTTTTTGGCAGTGGCGCCACCATTCATGGAGGTGTTGGAGCAGGAGCCTCACAGTGATGCCGGGTTCCTGCACTGCCCACATCCAGGCCGTCACCAGATCCTGTTGCTTCTCTATGCTGTGAAATTCCACAAAGGTCTGCTCTAGTCACGCTGGCCTTGCCTTGCTTTGGAGTCCAAAAGTGGCAAAATGGTGGCCGGTGTGCCACCTCTAGCAGTAGGCAGTGGTGTTGTTGGCCTGAACAAAGTATGTAAAACTTGAGTTAATATTTAGACATCTGGAGACGCCACTTGGATGTATAGCTTCTCTTAAAAGCTAGAAGACCTGGAATAGGCAGAGCGCAGTGGTTCACACCTGTAATCCCAGCGCTGTGGGAGGCTGAAGCAAGCAGATCACTTGAGGTCAGGAGTTCAAGACCAGCCTGGTCAACATGGTGAAACCGCGTCTCTACTAAAAATACAAAAATTAGCCGGGCGTGGTGGTGTGCGCCTGTAATTCCAACTACTTGGGAGGCTGAGGCAGGAGAATTGCTTGAACCCAGGAGGCAGAGGTTGCAGTGAGCTGAGATGGCGCCACTGTACTCCAGCCTGGGTGACAGAGTGAGACTCTGTCTCCAAAAAAAAAAAAAAAAAAAAAAAAAAACCTGGAATAGGATGCTTACATTTCCATGTGGCAACACTCAGCTGCTGCTGGCTTTCCAGTGCCTGTCTACACTGGAGGTCACTTGCTTTCTGGTTCCCCTGGACCTGTGACCCTTGCTTATAGTAGTGTTCTGACTCCCATGGGCTTCAGAGCTAGAGACCCTAGGCTGAGGTGACCATCGACGGCCTGGGAATGTCTAGTGCTTACTGCACAGTGTCGTGCACCTCTTGTTGCATCCCTTCTAACTCTCTTCCGTGTTGTTGCTGGTGTGACTTTCCTCCTGCTGCCCCAAATCCAAGTCTTCTTGGGTCCCTCCTAATAAAATTCGATGGCTCTCTCTTGCCTGAGCTTAAACCCCTGACTCTAAGGAAGTGGCCGTGTCATATCACAAGTTGGGTATCTCAGATTAAAAGATGAGCTCTCCGCTATCTTGATACAGTGACCCGTACCTGAGTTTCTGAAGATGCTTTTGAGCTTCTGTAGGGTAATTAATACAGAGTTCTAGTGTTGATGGCAGTCCCTACTGTTTAGAAACCATTTCTACAAACCTTACTACGGCCCCACTTCCTTGCAGCCCCCCTGGGTGGAGATAGGGCAGCGTCAATTCTACATCCCAAACAGCAGTGGGGAGTCTGTAAATATGGAGGCACAGGCCATCCCAGGGAGTCCCCAACCCTTAGAACATGGGGAACCTTGTTTTACGTGTGGTACCCAGAGTAATACAGTGTGTTCCCAAGGTCATTTAGATGCCTTAGAGTAGAGTCCTGACCCAGAACTCAGTTCCTGTCAGCATGCAGCCAGGGAACTTTCCACAGTGCTCCATGGGCTCACCAGGCTGCTGGCCATTTGTAATGACCCAACAGAGTGAAAGCTTTCTTCACTCCCTTCCCATCTCCCTGCCTTGCCCTCTGCCTGAAACATTCTTTTCTTGCAAAACTGCACCTCCTTTAAACTCCACTGGTACTGCCCAATGCTTTTCTGCCTTTGTTCCTTCTGTACCTCTGCCTGGAATTCTCTTTCTCCTCTGTTCATTGTCTGGCTGATTTCTCCTTTTCAAGACTCAGGTTCAAAAAGGCCTTGCTGGCAGTCACCACCCCAACCCTCTGTGGCACATGAGCGTGTACACCCCTCCCCGGGCGTACCTCAATGATGGCAGTTTTGTGTTGTAGCAACATGCCCTATCCAGGAGACTCTCAGCTCCAGAAAGACGTGCTTGTGTTTTAGTTTTATTTGCACCAGCAGCGGTGTGTGGCCCAAAGGCAATTACCAGATGTCTGAACTAAACCATACTCATATTTTTTGTAAGTTTACTGCATGCTTTATGGAAGAGTGTTTGTATTCCAGACTCAAAGGGGAGCTCTCCCTGCCAGACCACCAGCCCTCATTTTCGTACTCGCAAATTTAATATACATCCTCAGACATTTTAAATTTTTGATTAACCTTGTCTTTTGAGATAAAACATTACTAAGAGAAAAGCGGAAGTCTAATACAGAAGCGCTTCTCTGCCTGTGTTCACTTCAGTTATCCTCATCTGAACCTTCCTTTGGCATGGTTCTGCCCTCCTTGAGGTCTGTTGGCTGGGTTGCACTCTGCATTTCATGGTTTTACAGGGTAGGAGGATGTATTTTGGTTTATTTCTATTAACCTTGGTGATGGTGATAAATGACCTCTTGGTGACTTTTTTTTTTTTTTTTTTTTTTTTTTTGGCTGATATCTTCAATCAAATTAGGTAGAAAGAGCAGGCTGGGAGAGGATATGGGCCGCGCCACCAATAGAGTATGTAGGTTACCATCTAGAACTCAATTTCTTTGTCTATATATTGGGTATGTTGAAATAAATGATCTCAAAGGCGTCTTATTTTTAAAACCTATAAATTATTGGCTCCCTTTCCTTTTGATGTGGCTTTCTCATAAATGTCAAGTCTAGATAAAATTTTTTCACAAAAGCATTATCCTGTGCTTATATATCTTAAAGTTCTTGTCTCTCACTTTGTTAAGCCTATAAAATCATTCAGCATTAGTATTCAGAAAGAGCATCATGGGCCAAAGTGAAGATTTAGTTTGTATTCCTTAGAGCATTTATAAAGTTTTAAATAAATTAGGTCCCGTATACTTGAATCTTGTCAACCTGTTCTCCACACATAAATGTGCCCATCTTCTCTTTTCAAACCATCTTTCCTCATGAGTAGATTGCATGCCTAATCTGAAAACCAATGTTGGGTTTTTTAAAAATACCCTTAGGTACAGAATGGAGTCAAATGCAATAAACTACCTTTTTAGGTTATCTCTTGTCTCCAAGTTCCCAATTTAAGAATACTGAACGATTAGTACGATTTTATTTCTCTTTTGAGAAATACCACCTCCCATCCAACAGGCCAAGTCTATTTCTACAGTCAGTGAGTCTTGTCTTTATTCTGTTGTTAGATTTCTAGGTCTGGATGTAAGCCCAGCCCAGGAAAGTCGGCATCCCTTCTGGGATACTTTCTGTGCATGAGGATGGCCACTGAGCCCAAGCAATCCTCTATTTGTAATTCCACTCATATGTTTTGACAAACATGTCCTGGGATTCCTCCAAAGGTTGGGGTGGGCACCCTAGTTCAAGATTAGATCAGGAACACCCAGGCTTTTGCCACAGTTTGACCTAAGACATTATCCTTTGCTTCAGAAGATCGTTTGAGAATTGGAATTTACATCCATTGTGCCTTTCCATTTTTCTTATTTAATTCTTTGAAGAATAATACGAGGAGACTTTAATATAAAAGAAAAAAATCCCTTCAAGAGTCAGGATTTCCTGTTAGGGCTGCAAATCTTGGTAAACGCACTTTGTTTTTGTAAACCGTGCCCTACCCCCAACCCCTAGTGAGAACTCTGGTAACCTGGGGAATTTCTCTTGAGAGCATACCAAAATTAGCATAAGTGCTTTCTCTTACCCCTACCCCAACTTTCGCCCTCCATGTAGTGCCAGCAAATATAGCTATAGAAAAAATAACCACTTGTTTTTATCCTAAGTTTTTATGGGCCAAATCTTGAAGGTGGATGTGGGTATGTGAAAGAGTTTAATGCCAAATACAAAGCCCACTCGGAAATGAATAAGGTGACTACAAATGAAAACGGATGTTTCTTTCTTCCTTTCGTGAAAGTGCTATGTAAATAAAGGCAGTGTTTGCTTCCTCTACTAAAATTTATTTCTTCAGTTTTTAAATAAGAAATTCACTCAAGAAGTTATTCTTACTGAGGATTTGGTCACTGTTAAGATTATAGAAACTATTAACTACTGCATTATCTTTTGCTTACAAGAGCACAAACCCAAATCAAAATAACTTGGAAACAAGGTGGAGCTGTTGGCTGACAGTGCCCACTCTCAAGCATGGGAGAGGTGGTTCTGGCCCTGAAGTTGGCTGGAACCAAAGACTGAGGACTTGGAGGCTTTCTTCTCTCTCTCCTTGCCTCTCATCTCTGCTTCTCTCTGCTGATTGTGGTTGTCCTCTCCGGGACCATGACTGTAGGTAGCTCCAGGCTTACCTCCCTACAGCCTCTTGAAACAGGAAGAAAGAGGGGCTTTTCTGCCAGTTCCAGCCGCTGGGGAGTGGAGGAGGGGGGGGCAGAATCCTAGGGAGGAATTCTGATTGGTTCAGTTTCAGTCACATGCCCTTCTCTGTACCAATGACTGGGCAGCGGAATGAGGTCCTATGATGGGCTGATGCTAAGTCACATGGTCAAATGCTCTTTCCTGTACCAATGGCAGTGGGAAAAGTGAGGTCCTATGATTGGCTGATGCTAAGTCACATGGTCAAATGCTCTTCCCTGTACCAATGGCTGTGGACAGAGGAGTGAGGTCCTGTGATTGGCTGATGCTAAGTCACAGGGTCACACAGGGTCACATGCCCTTCCCTGTACCAATGGCTGTGGGAAGAGAAGTGAGTCCTATGATTGACTGATGCTAAGTCACATGGTCAAATGCTCTTACCTGTACCGATGGCTGTGGACAGAGAAGTGAGGTCCTATGAATGGCTGGTGCTAAGTCACATGGTCACATGCCCTTCCCTGTACCAATGGCTGTGGGCAGAGGAGTGAGGTCCTATGATTGGCTGAATTCCGAGTAGCATGGTCGATCTTTGGTTAGGAGGAAAGGGAGTGTGGAGAGGACCGTGCTGGCTGGCGTTCCCCAGCTGCCTTTCCTTAGGTTTCCCACCCAGCAGAGGCTCTGTGTGGTCTCCTAGAGCCTCGTGCCTTCCTCTCGGCTAGATGCTGATACCATTCCCACTCATGTAGTTGGGAAGGAAGGGTGTGGCAGAGATAAAGGGTCCACAGTCACACAGTGTGTGGGGATCACACAGCCTGTATGCCAGGGTCGCGCAGCCTTTATGTGTCAGTGCCGGAGCCTGGACCCAGGTCTGTAGATGTGTGAACTGTGAGCTGATACCATGGATTTTCAAAGATTTACATCCCATCAATGTTTATACCTTCTTGAAAAGAAATTCGTGTCAAAGCACACTCCTCCTTTCAAGACTACCTGCTCGCTGTGCTGCGTAATATGCCTAGAATCACAACCAAAACACATGAGACAGAAAGAGGCTGGTATCTCTGTGGTACGTTTGAATCATGGTTTTATGCCTTTGGCCCCCTAGTTCCTTCCTTAGACACTTGTTTTTTTCTGGGACTGAAATCTAAAATTAGTACTGACCTTTGGATTGAGAAGGTAGAGAGATTTACACAGAGTCCAAGCGGATAACTGAAGCTGAGCTGGATGAAACTCAGCAGAACCACAGAACAAGTGTGCCATGACTTTTCAAAGATGCCTAATTGAATTCCGTTTGGGATTTAACTTCTTTTTCCAAGGTGTATAGTTACCTTTATTTCAAAATTTGTCATTTTAAAATACCTTTTTCCTCCTCTTCCTCCACAGTATAGTAATTAAGAGTGTGGAGGATTTGGAGGCCAGCGGGCTTTGGTTTGAATCTAGAGGCTAGATCTTGGAGGCCATGAGCCAAAGCCAAATGTCTAAACATCTCCAAGCCCATCCGTGAGTTGGGTTAGTGAGGTGTTTAGGCTTAAGGGCCACCCCTTAAGTGTTGTGAGGATGAAGTGAAGAGTATATCTTAGGCGCTAAGCACAGTGGCAGGAATGGAGCTGACTTTCGGGACACAAGGTGGCTGTGGTTGTGACACTGGGTAACACTGGGTAATATTTGTCACACAAGTACAGGTGAGCACTTCTCCGAGACTCATGTCTTCCTTGTGTGTTTGACCTGATGAATGAGAGACTTGCTCTGTGTCTTTGCATGCTTCGTTTCCAGACCCCTTTCTTGCAGCACTCTCAGTGGGCAGTACTCCCCAATGGTCACCTGGTCATCTGTCCTGCCTGCAGTCTTCAGGCTCTTGTGCGTTAGCTATGAGGCAAAGGAAGGCTGTTGCATGAAATAACCTCCTTCTGACTCCACCCTTGCATTTGTGAGATGTAAACAGCCGTGTTACCAAGAGATCTTCCAGGGAGTACGTTGCAGGTAGCCCTGTCATGCTGGCTGCTTTTTTCCATTAGGTTAGTTGTGAATAACGAATAAATGTCTATGCAGGGCCAGGCATGCTGGCTCACGCCTGTAATCTCAGCAGTTTGGGAGGCTGAGGTGGGCAGATCACTTGAGACCCGGAATTCAAAAACAGCCTGAACATAGTGAAACCCTGTCTGTACTAAAAATACAAAAAATTAGCTGAGCATGGTGATACACGCCTGTAATCCCAGCTACTTGGGAGGCTGAGGCATGAGAATCACTTGAACCCCGGAGGCAGAAGTTGGAGTAAGCGGAATTGTGCCACTGCACTCCAGCCTGGGTAACAGAGGGAGGCTCTGTCTCAAAATAAAACAAAACAAAAAATGTCTATGCAGTAGGAAAAATAATCTATTTGGTTTAATATTTAGGTCTCTGCAAGGGTAGCATCCAGAGGCTTCTCTTTTCATTCTTGTTTTTCTGACTGTGAACAAATCATTCTGCTGTGTCCAGTGATGTCCAGATACCAAGAAATAACTTATTTTAAACATGTGGTGAATATTTTTAAAGCACATGATGATGGTCATTTAATTGTGATTTGATTCCATCAATATGCAAAAGAGTTCTAAGAATGTTGGATTAACCTTAGCAAGCATTCCCAGATAAGAAATGTGTTTTCTGCTTCCATTGATAGGATTTTTTTAAGGATTTTTCTGGCAGTTAACCACTTTGGACTTCATACAGCAGTCTGAGTATATGCCAGCACCTGAATTGTTGCTCTAACAGTGAGATTGGGGGATGCCAGGAAGAGTCTGTGTGATGACTTAATTGTAACGGAGAGCTTTCTGTCTAAAGGTGTGGATTTTTCTCTTTGAAATTTATATACTGAAAGACTCCTATTATCTTATGCCAAACCTGTGCTAATTTCTTAATGGCATGTTAAAATAACAATTTGGAGGATTGGTTAAGGATGCCACAGTATTCCTAATAAACCTGTTCTTGTGCAGCAAGGTGGTAAATCATGAATATCAAAGTGCTGATCATACTAATTTGAATTAATGTAGCATAGTGGAAAGTATGAAGACATAGTTTTTCCAATGCGTATGTCACTTTTTAGCCTAAAATTTCAATGAGTGGGATAAGTACATTTTTTACATGTACAGTGGCAAAATTATGCTTATGTACTACTCTCTACCTTGTGTTCTGTTTCTGCATGTGTTTTCTCTGCCATGTTAGGAACCTCCAAGTGGGGTATCTTATCCTTTTGGGCTCCTTCCACCAAACCTGGCGTAGAGGAGCCCAAAAAGTGCTTCAAAGGGGAGAGGAAAGTGGAAAATTATGCATCATGAGTGTGTCAAGTACTATTAGGTATATTTTATACATGATCTTGTTGAGTCCTAACAACTCTTGTAAGGTAGAAATCATTCCTAGTTTATAGGCGAAAAAAATGAGATTCAGATGTGTAGAACACCCTGCTCCGATTCCCACTGATGGGTTATAGACTCCAGGTCTGTGTCTCTCTGGGGTGGAGACTTTGGATCCTGAAACACTATCTTTAGTAATGATTGAGGCTAAGCCATGTGGCTGAGCAATGATACACGGCCCCACAGATTGAAGGTCAGAGCATTGCTGGGCAGAGGATGAGTTGATAGAGGTCAAATAAACTTGGTTTCAAACCCCAGGTCCACACTTAGCAGTGTGTGTCGTTAGGCAAAATACTTCCCTCTCTGTGCTTTATTTCCATGGCTAGAGAATAGAGAATGATGAGGATATTACCCTCCTTGCAGAAAAAGATCATAGTGTCCCCAATTAACAAGCAGGGAAGTAGGAAATACAGTGACTCAAGTCACTTGGCAAAGTCAGGGCTGTGGCAGGTTGAGAATTCACGTCTCTGACTCCTGTCACCTGTTACCTCTCCAGATGTCAAGTCTGGGTACGGTTTGATGACAGAACTGCCATCACCTGCCACTCACCCTTGATTAGCTCTTAGCAGCCCCCATAACTTGGTGGCTCTTACAGCCCAATCCTAGAGCCCCATGGCTGATTCATGCTCTTTTTCTCTATTGTGTCTTTTCTGTATTCACTCCTATGTTCTCGAGGAAGATTCATTCCAGAGGGTAAAAGAGATTCCCCAAGACTTGTTCTTAATGTGTACACCCCACACAGGACATGAAGGAAGTTGAAGGCAGCATGCTGTTGTATTTGGGTGGTGTGCAGCTGAAGAGCTAGTTTTTGAGCACTTACTCTGTAATAGGTGCTTAGAGGGACACAGAATTATCTGCAAAACAGGCCAATCTTTGAGGGATTTATCTATTTAGGTAGAAAGGGCACATCTATGATACCTAATAACAATTCGAGATCATCTAGAACAGTGGCATATGGCGTGAGGGAGGGGGAGGCAATCAGGGTGCATTGTCTATGGAAGATCTGAAAGCAATAATGAAATTACCTCAGATGATTTGCTTTTTATTATCATCATGCACCATGGTGATAAAATATTCCTCCACCAGAGCCAGCCACTTCTACCACTCCCACCTTCTCCCTAAGTCCTGCACTGGATCAATAATCAGCTGCCAAAATGAGTTGATACTAGTGACATGTTTGGGAGGTCAAGCTGGCAGTGGTCAGTGTGGACTGAACTGTTGGGGAAGGCTGCATGGAAGTCCCCTCCCCTCCCTCTCAGTTAGGACAGGACATCAGGAGAGCAGTCTGTGACCCTGAAGACTGGAGCAGTCCCTGATGCCTGTGCGAGCCATAGGTCAGGAAAGTGCTCTCTGTGCATTGCCTTACTGTGTGAGAGGCTGGTAGCCCAAGATGGTTCTGTGGCTGAGGAATCTGGGTGAGTGGTAGGTGTCCTCCTATGTGAGATTAGGGGAGTAATGCCCAGCTTTCAGACAGCCAACAGGGGGGCTCAGTAGTGCTCATGCCAAGCCCTTCATGCAGAGAAGTATCTTAAGTGTCAGACACTACTTTGTGCCAGAGGTAAATCTCTCTGCAGAGGGAAATGTTGGCACATAGCTGATAAACACCAGTGTCTGGATAGCCCTCCTGGGCACAACAGTCCTCGTTTTTTCTTTTACTTGACTCTCCACAAAATCCTTTTTGCCTGAAACTTTGTAGAATTGGTATTTATTGATTTCTATCAGCTGAGAGTTGGCTGTTTAGTCTCTCACATGCTCTTTATGGCCAAAGAAAAACAGGTAACTCCTTCACAGAGGAGAGATTAATTCCCTTAAAAGGAAGATAGAAGTTTTAATGGACAACTTTGGAAAGGTATGAAACATTAAATATGACAGCAAGACACGGGAATACACAAGCCTGCGTTAAGACCTGATCCCTTCTGGGCCAGGCACATAAGCTGAAAATGGTACCTGAGCAATTTCTGAGTGCATCATGAAAAGGCACTGAAATACAGAATTTTCTCTATGAAAATGAGTGTCCCGGCTTGTGTGCCTAAACATGAAGCAAAAAATTTGCTCAAAATTGTTCTGCAAAAAGGGAGTTGCTATCTAGTAGGGTCCTTACGAAATCATTAGAGTTCACACACAAAAAAAGCTAGATAGATGAGATCCATGACAGAATGACTGAGAACAGATGGGGAAGGCACATTCCCCTGAAATTCTCTCAATCAATGCATATAATGAATGTTTATCAAGATTGCTTCATGAAAAGGGGTTAAGTTTTAAAAAGAGAAGCAGAGAAATTGAATGCAGATTTAGTACTTGTTCCTGAGGTTATAACTTCAGAGTTGCCAGATATTGAACATTGTATTAGTTAATATAGTGCTAGTTGTTACAACAAATAAACCCATATATGTACCGTGACTCAAACATGAGGGAAGATTATTTTCCACTTGTATAAAGCCCAAAGCGGGCATGTTTATGTGAAACCTGGTGATTTGGCAACCCAGCCTCTTCCTGTCTGTGGTTCCACTTTATTTAACAGACACTTGCTAAGGTCACTGTGCTGGTCAGCATTGAGCTGGTGGAAGCAGAAAGATCACCGAGGACTTCATATGGGAGCTTTTGATAGGGCAGGCCTGGGAGTGGAATGTGTCACTTCTACTCCTATTTCATGAAGTACAGTTCAGCCTTATGGTCACACCCACCTACCTTGGAGGCTAGGAAATGTAGCCCAGCTCTGTGGTTGGCAAGAAGAGGAAATGGGTTTCCTGAGGAGCTAGCTGCCCTCTGTCATTTGAAATTTTGTTAAGACCATTAAAGGTCACTTTAAAAGTAACACCATCACTCATATGCTGTGCGGATCATGAATGTGTTTTTACCTCTGAGGGCAACTTTCCTGATGCACTCTGAAGGGCTTCTGATGGCCTAGGGTGGGTGTTGCAGTGGCAGTGTCGCACATCGTTTTGAAAAGTGCTGTATCATAGGCAACTTGGAAGGTAAGGAGGTGCTGTGCTTAGAAGAATGGTTAGACAACTCAAAAATTGAGGACAGGCGTATGGACACTACCTGGGAAGACTGTGAGCTAAATTGCTTCATGGAAGGTGGACATAGAATGAAAAGTACTATTTCTGACTCATAGTGTGTATGATTTCATGTGTGAGTCATAAAGCTTATTCAGGCAGATTGACCAAAACTTGTAGAGAGTAGGGATTTTCTCATTGGGAAAAGAAGAGGTCTGTCTTATATGGGGGATGCCCTATATCCTAACACACATGGGAATTAGAAGCTGATCAAAGGAATAAAGAATTAATGCTGGAGGAGGGAAGCCTCACTCTTACAACGTGGGAGAAATTGGTCAGATGTGCTGGAAACATACTTCTGCATCTGGGAGGAAAAGAGAGGTAAAAGCTGGGGAATGGGGTTAGTGCCAATCCTGCAGTCTAAGGTAATGAAAAGAGACCCAGGGGATTGGGCAGAGGGAAGGCAGGTGACCTGTCCCTGGGATAAGCCCCTGGCAATGCCAGTCTCTTGGTGGTGGGCACCCCCATGTGCTCTTTTTTTCTACGTGATGTGGGCAGGTTTCCCAACCTCTCTGCATCTCTGTGTGTAAAAGTCTGTGAGATGATGTGTTCACAGAGCTGTGCACATAGTAGGGCTTCATGAAAGTTTCCTCTCCCATCTTCTGTGCAGCTACTCACCAGCGCCATTGTTGGGGATCGTTGTCTCCATAATTGGCTATGAGTAACTGGGGAGATGTTCTCCCCTATAAAATGCAACTTCATGACAAAAAGAAGCTCAGCCCCCTTCGTCCCTAAAGATTCATTGGTGCAGTTTCTTATACTAGAGGTTAGATAAAACTGAGAAAGAGAACTTCCATTGTCATTGACTTTTAATTCTAGAAGTTCTTGTTCTCCTACCTTAGCTTTGGATGTTGGGCAGTGGGGCAGCAGGCTGGTCTTGTGAAGAAAAGTTCTGTGGTACCTAAGAGTTATTGACTTGTTCTTCAGCATCGCATTTCATGAGATCCTCATAGCAGCTCTCTGAAGTTCAGGGTGGGGAAGGCTGCTTGTCACTGGTCTTATAGATGAGGAAACTGAGTCACAGATCAGGTACATGACTTACCCATTGCAGGCAGGCCCAGGACTAGACAACAGGCCTGTTCCACAGTAGTGTTAAATGGGCATAGGTTTATTCTGGGAAATAGCTAATGTCCCCTGGCCCTTAAATCCCTTCACAAGGAGTTAGCATCAGCTGTAGCAAAGGAAATGGAGTCAGGTTATAGGAAGAAATTCAGTAGCTGAGTGACTAAAGCCCAGGTTCGGAACCGTGTTTCCCATCACTTAACATGGTTTCTGAGCTTTGAAGAACTTTTTTCGTTTGATAGGTGCTTGCTTGGCAGGAAGAGGGGGACAGTGATCACCTTTTTAAAAAAATTTTTTGAGATTTTCTTTGCAAACTCTTTGTACTGAAGGAAGAAAGCAAAAGGAGCAAAGAGTTGGAGATAAAAGCACAGGAACCTTTCTTAAAGTGGAAGTTGTCTTCTCATATCTTCCCCATCCCTCATTCCCTTTTCCTGCTTTAGAAGTATTTCTACATCCTGTGCCTATAGATACATATATTTTTATTTACTTACTATATTTTGGAAAATGGCTCATATAATTTTTCCCCAGAAGTCAAAATGTGGGAATCAGGGACCACCCACCTCTTGTACCCAGTTCGGACTCTTTCTGGGTCACTGTTTTTCATGTAATTCATGCCAAAAAGTTACACTGAAGGATATGGATGGACCAAAGCTGTATGGGTTTCTTACAACAGGCCTGGGTAGAGAGGCTTGGTATAAGAAACCCACCTTGATTACAAGAGCCAGAATGGAAAACTGAAAAAGGAAAGAATGTCTGCCCAGTGTCACAGGATTACTTTTGTGGGTGCCAAAACATATCTCAAAGTAGCCCTTTAGTCACCTAATAAAAGATGGACAATATTTATTCCACGTGTACTGCTGGAATCCATGTATTTTAATATGACACCTTTGATATATTTGGAGGGAGGGTAGGAAAGATGTTCTCTGTTTTATTTCTATTGAACCTTTTTAAAGGTTTCTGAACTGCTTAAATCAACCTACCTGTAGACTAAGTTTGTAAGGAAGCTGATTTAGCTACATTGAGCTCTTCCTCTCCCTTACTTCCTCCTCAGGTTCTAGAATACAAGCTCAGTACTTTCCTGCCTTCCCTCTATTGCCCTGGGAAAGATAGTAAGTAAATAGTGTCTGTTGCCAAAGGGATAAGAATAAACATAGGCTGGATCACCAAATGGTGCTGCATTTTATTTGTATGGTGTCAGAGACACTGGCTGCTTAGATGGCATCGCTGAGGGAGATCCCCAGCATGAAGCAGAGAAGACAACTTGGAGTTTGTCGGGATACCCAGGGTCATTGCAGGTCAGAGAGACTGACTAACAATTACCAGACAGATAAATAACAAGAGGGTCTTCTGACCAATAAGGACTTTCCCCACCTTAACAAAATCTTCATGGGAAGCCCACATGTTATAGGAGGCTTGATTGGTGTATTAGTCTGTTCTCACCTTTCTATAAGGAAATACCTGAGACTGGATCATTTATTAAGGAAAGAGGTTTAATTGACTCGTAGTTCTGCAGGGCTGGGGGTGGTGGGCTCAGGAAACTTACAATCATGGTGGAAGGCAAAGGAGAAGCAGGCACCTTCTTCACAGGGTGACAGGACAGAGTGAGTGCCAGCAGGGGAAATGCTAGACACTTATAAAATGATCAGATCTCATGAGATTCACTCATTATCAGGAGAACAGCATGGGGGAAACCGCCCCCATGATCCAGTCACCTCCCACCAGGTCCCGCTCTTGGCACCTGGGGATTATGGAGATTATAATTCAAGACAAGGTTTTGAGTGGGGACACAGCCAAGCCATATCAGTTGGTAAGTACCATGTGAAAGCAAGTTAATGGCCCATGTCAGAGAGCTAAAACCATTTGTTTTAGTTCTGTGTGGCCTGTAGGGAATTTCCTAGTCAGTCAGCACAAGAGATTTAGTGGTTCAGCAAAGTTCCACATACCAGGGCCCTTCATTGCCAGATACTGGGAGTGTCTAAAGGACAAATTTTGTAATGTCAGATAATGTAAGAGAATAGCCTCTGGTGACAGGTGATTGAAATAGATAATTTCTGAGTCCTTTCATTATTTCCTATCTGTTTCTTAATTTGTGAAATAAAAGTCAAGGGTTATCTAAGGAAGAACACTAAGTTATGACTAGTACTTTCATTTGTTGAATAAATACATGTCTGGTGTTCATTATGTCATTTAACTTTAATTTTTTTTTTTTTTTTTTTAAATAGGGTCTTACTCTGTCACCCAGGTTGGAGCACAGTGGTGTGATCTCAGCTCACTGCAACCTCTGCCTCCCGGGTTCAAGTGATTCTCCCACCTCAGCCTCCTGAGTAGCTGGTACTACAGATGTCAGCCGCCACACCCGGCTAATTTTTGTATTTTTAGTAGAGACTGGGTTTTGCCATGTTGGCCAGGCTGGCCTCGAACTCCTGACCTCAAGTGATCCACCTGCCTTGGCCTCTTAAAGTTGGGATTACAGGTGTGAGTCACTGCACCCAGCATTAACCTTAAATGTGGATACTTTTAATTATTTGGTTATGGTTTGTTAGGTGCTGCCACTGTGGGTCACTGTCTTATCCTTCCCAGTAGGGAGAGAGAGGTATGGCTGCTCTTCTGATTTTCACCTCCTCTTACTAATTTACCCTGTGGTGGGACACACATAAACTGATAGTGTTGTTTCATGTTAAGTAAAAGCAAATAGCCAACTTCCTCGTTTGACTGAAACTCAACGTGTCACTTTCTACCTCTTTTCTTAGTCCTTAAGGACTTCTGTTATCTGTTAGTCTGCAGGCTCTTAAGGTTGGACTCTGTCTTCCCTTCATCTTTGAAGCTTCTACTCTTGTGCTTCCCTCTTGATGTAGGCCCTGAATCACTGTTTCGTTGACTAGGAGAGCATATGAACTGTTTGTGCAACCTCTCAAGCTCTGTTAGAAATGGAAGATGATCATACATCTTGTGGCACCCCTTTTTCCCAGATCCCAAGCTTCTGGGCACCCTTTCTTTCTTCACCTCCACAGATGAATGAATGTCGAGGGCATTTCTAACGCCAGGGCAACAGCTACGAGCACTTACGAGACCATGGGTTTGACTCCTGAACGAAGGATGTCCTTATCCATGGTCTCTCTTTCCTGGCAGGCATCTTATTGCTATTTTGGAAATTTTTCTCAGCCATAGAGGTTTGAACCAGTCATGTCTAGGAGTGTTTGTTTTCTCAGGAAAAGCAGCCCTGTTAAAGCCATTGTTTTAAAAAGTCACTTGGAGCATTAAAAACCTTCGAACATCCATTCATCGTGCTAAAATTTAGGAGTGGTTGGGGCTTCAGGCAGGCAATATTGACTTAAATGTGTGGAGCACTTTAAGACAGCATTTGATTGTACATTTAAAATAGGGAATGCAAATCAAAATTCCTCCTGGGTGCTTTAAATCATACATTATATGTGCAGTATTTTCAATTAGCTGCAGAAAAAATTATGTTCGGCGTGGCTCTATTTTTACAGCTGGGAATTGCTCAGAGAACACAATTGACTATTTCATACATGTGAGATTTATTTAAATGACTCGTGGGGCATTTGCAGTTTAGCCAATAATTGAAAATATTGTTGCAGTGTGGCAGGTAAAACTAGGAAATCATTTTGCATTTCTGAAGAGGTGTTCCAAGTTCAGCAACATATTATATTAATTGAAGAGAGGCAAACAGGGAGTGAGATCAGTGTTGAGTCTTAGTCTTTCACGTTTCATTCCTGGGTTTTGCCCCACCATGGAAATATATGGGATGGTGCTTTCCAGAAGGACGCAAAACACGAAGGTGTTATCTTGTTTCTATTCTGTTTTTATATGCCAAACACAAATGAATGGTCAGACCAGATATGAAAAGACTCATCCATCCCCCAACTCTCTTCTGACTCCTATACCTTTCCCTCCATTCTTCGTACCATTTCACTTCAGATGTCACCTAGAATACTGATGCAGAAGGCTAAGCTGAGACTCTCAGGATAGACAATTCAACCTTTCCATGGTGGTTCATAAATATCACTAGGGATTTGGAATGCATGCTCCCACTAAAATGATGTTGTAAATGGCAGTTAGGTGATACCATATTAAAATGGATCATTACTTGTGTGATTCAGACAAAGTATGGGTTAACTAGGCATTTTGAAGGCAGAATTAAAATGCTAACCACCAGTTACTAACCTTCCTCTGTAATAGTGGTTCCCAACCAGGGATGATCCTTCCTGTCTCCCTCAAGGACATTTGTCAGTGTCTCCAGACATTTGGTTGGCACATCTGGGTGGGGTGCTATTAGCATGTCTTGGGTAAAGGCCAGGAATACTGCTAAACATTCTGCAATACACAGGACAGCCCCCTACAATGAATAATTATCTAGACCCACATGTCAGGAGTGACAAGGTCGTGCAACTTTGCTCTAGAAATAAGTATGCATTCTTTTTTTTTTTTTTTTTTTAAAAAGACTTCCCCAAATATTTTAGACCGTACCTGCTTATAAGATGGTGGCTACTGTCATTGACCTTAATACGTGATGGCAATCAACAGATCATTGAAAGCTTTCCTTTTCTTCAATATCTCCATTATATATCGAGCACTTCAATGTCCATGTGCCATGCTGGAGGCTGGGGTGCCATAGTGAACAGGACGGACAAGGTCCCCAGTGGGCTCACAGGCACAGAGACAAGGGAAGATGACAGTGATCCAGTCAGAGGGAACATAGGCATGAAGGCCTGAGGCTGGGAAGAAGCAGGCATGTTCTGTGATCTGCAAGGACGACAGAGCACTGTAGTCCCCACCTTATTGGTGGCCTAAGTTACCTGCAGTCTGAAAATTGGTACATGCAGTACAGTAAGATGTTTTCAGAGAGAGATCACATTCCAATAACTTTTATTACAGCATATTATCCATATGTATAATATATATGTAACAGTATGTTTTTATTATTATACTATTTTATTGTTGTTCATCTCTTATTATGCCTAATTTATAAATTCAGCTTTATCATAGGTACTTATGAACAGGAAAAAACACAGTGTATATAGGGTTCCACATATTCCATGGTTTTGGGCATCCACTGAGGGTCTTAGAACGTATTTCCTGCGGTTGAGGGGGGCCTGCTGTCTGTGGAAAAGGAAGCCAAATCCAGACCAGGCAGGCCGACTCAGAGGCTATGGAGAGAGGGTGCTGAATTTTCTTCAAGAGCGTAGAGAAGTCATCGGAGGGATTGACTCAGGTTTTGGAGTCACTGGGGCAGTGCAGGCAGAGAGTTGGGTCTAGGAGACCAGTGTCCTCCTCCAGAGATATTGGTGGCTTGGGCTGGGGATAGAGGAACTGGAGAGGGGTGGATCATTCAAACGATAGAGAGCTTTTTGCTTGTTGATGGCTCTGTGGGATAAGGGAAAGGATGAAGGACAGTTTCCAGACTTTGGCTTAGGTTCTTGGATGGATGGTTGGTGGTGTCACTTAGGAAGATGTGGAGCCTGGGAGAACAGCAGGGTTGAGGTGAGGAGTACTTTTTCCTCTCATCGTAGTTTTCTATGATAAAGGGACTTCTATATATCTTTCTACCCTTTTTTGGAGAAGCACAGTGTTTTAGAGTCTGCTTGCAAAAATGGAAGATTTTCCTCCTGGATTACCTCACCTTCCAGTTACCACTGTAATAGGCTTTCCAACGGAGCTCGGATCTATTTCTAAATGATCTCTTTGAGCAATGATCAAGCATTTTCTATATGAGGTATTTCATTCATCTAAACAAAACTGTGATGAGAGTTGGCCTAAACTCTAGACTTCTATCATGGAGTCTGTTGACCACTGAGGCAGGGCTGGTCTGGCTTTGACACACTAAAACTTCTTTAAAAATTATGTTAATGTAATCCCACCCTATTTCAGTTTCAGACTGGTAGGAAAACACTTCCTTATTCATGAGGTTGGCAGCCTTGGAAAGAACACAAGGAAAATCGCCAGAGCCTGACGCCCATTTCCTCAGTCGTCAGTGACCATCAATCATTTCTTGAGCCCATCACCAGGGTTGTCGATGGAGTGACAGGGCTGAGCTGCTTCCCCCGGGGAGGGCAAGGCCTCTCAAGTCACCTTCCCTGAGGACCTGTGACCAGATGTGAAAGTCTGATAAAGTCATATACTAGAGATCCTTGACTCCCTCTAATAGCAAAGAAATAAAGGAAATTGAAAAAAGACCAAAAGTCTTAAAGACAGCTTTAAACATTCGTTTTGATTTTTAGAAATTATAATATTTGAACATTTTGCACTTGAGGAAATGTTAAGCTAGACTGTAGCATAGACCTTCAGAGGCTGAAGAGAGGACCCCAGGCCTTCATGATGATGGTGGTAAATGGGGTAACAGCAGAGGCCAGCTTTGAGTGGGGCCTCAAGAATGTCCTAAGAACCTGAGATGTAGTACTTTTTAAAATCGTCATAACCACTCTTAAAGTAAGAACTACTATTACACCAATTTTCAGATGGAGGAGCTGAGGCACATTGAAGGCAAGCACTTGTCAAAAGTCATACAGTTAATTGGCAGTGGAGGTGACATCTGAACTTGGGTAGTTTGTCTTAGGAACCTGCAGGGGCCATGTATAGTGTCCTAAATCCTTTTGTTAATTTTTTATAGAATAAGAATTAATACTGTTACAAGTCAAATAATTATGAAAATGTACAGTTATGCAAGCACACTAAAACTGTAGCTATTCTTTTTAAAAGGACCAAAAATATTACATTTTTGCATAATTGTACATTTGCAGTACAGGGAAAAGTAAGAAATAAAAAGATCTGTCCTAAGGTACATTGGCATTTGTTTGCTGACTAAAATTTTACAGTAGGGCTTTTTTTTGTTGTTATTTTGAAATAGTTATATATATTCACATGTAGTTGTAAAAAAAAAATAGTAATTCAGAGAGCTCCCATATACCCTTTACCTGGTTTCCTGCAAAGGCATTGTCTTGCATAACTGTAGTACAGTACCACAACCAGGAAACTGACATCACACAATCCACCCACCCTATTCAGATTTCCAGGTTTACATGTACTCACTGGGGTGTATGTATTTACTTCTATGCAGTTTTATCACATGTGTGGACTTGTATGGGCACCACCACAGGCAAGATACAGAACAGTTCCACCACAGGGACCCCTCGTGCCTCCCTTTTACCGCCACACCCACCCCTTCCCTCTCTTGTTCTCTAACTTCTGGTGACTACTGATCTGTTCTCCATCTCTGCACCTTTGTTATTTCAACAGTGGTATATACATGCAATTACACAGTATGCATCCGTTTGAAGCTTTTCCATTCAGCATAATTCTTTGAAATCCAGCCAAGTTGTTCAGTGTATCAGTAGTTTATTTCTCTTTATTACTGAGCAGTAGTCTGTGGTATGAATGTACCACAATTTGTTTAACCATTCACCCACTGAAGAACATCTGGGCTGTTTCCACTTTGGGGCTATTGGAAAATAAAGTTGCTGCGAACATTGGTATACAGGTTTTTATGTGGAATGATTTTCATTTCTCTCTAATAAATGTCCAGGGTTGCTGGATTATATAGTTAAGTGCATGTTTAGTTTTGTAAGAAATGGCCAAACTTACATTAAAAATAAATAAATAAATAATAAACAGAAACTACCAAACCAATTTTTTTTTTTTTTTTTTTTTTTTTTGAGATGGAGTTTCACTCTTGTCACCCAGGCTGGAGTGCAATAGCACAACCTTGGCTCACTGCAACCTCCATCTTCCGGGTTCAAGCGATTCTCCTGAGTAGCTGGGATTATAGACATCTGCCACCGCACCTGGCTAATTTTTATATTTTTAGTAGAGACAGGATTTCACCATGTTGGTGAGGCTGGTCTTGAACTCCTGACCTCGGGCTCAGGTGATCCACCTGTCTTGGCCTCCCAAAGTGCTGGGATTACAGGCGTGAGCCACCTGACCTACCACCTGACCTACCAAACTGTTTTCTAGAGTGGCTGTGCCATTTTATATTCCCACCAGCAATGTGTGAGTGATCCAGTTTCTCTGCATCCTCACCAGCAGCTGGTGTCGTCACTAGTGTTAGCCATTCTTCTGGACATGTAGTGACATATCATTGTGGTTTTAATTTGCATTTCCCCAATGGCTAATGATGTTGAACATCTTTTCATGGACGTATTTGCCATCTATACATCCTCTTTAATGGACTATCTGTCCATGTCTTTTATTTCCTAATATGATTTTTTTATAGTTGGGGTTTAAGAGTTTTCCGTGTAATCTAGATACTAGTCCCTTGACAGATACGTGATTGGAGAATATTTTCTCTTAGTCTCTTCATCATCTTTGCAGGATCTTTTGCAGAGTAAAACTTTTCATTTTGATGAGGTTCAATTGATCAGTTTTATAGTTTATCAGCTTTTCCTTTTATGAAACTCAGGCTTTTAATGTCAACTCTAAGAAAAATTAGAGTTTTGCTTCCTGCCTGTTGTCATGCACAGTGCTGGATGTTGAGAAAGAGAGCCATGGAACAAGATAGACACTGGAGTGTGAATGATTTTTCCAACTTCTGTCCGGTTGGGTTCTGTGGTATGTCTTGATGAGCTGCGTATTTGTTGGGGTCATGGACACAGGGTCGCCCTTGTCTTGCAAAGGCTGTAAGGTGATGATGGTATGAAAAGAAAAATATTTCCAGAATAATCCATGGTACCTCCCAACACAAGGTTTGTTTGCACTTGAGAGCGTCTATCTGAAACACTCTTCCCTGCCCCCATCTCTCCACCCCTTTGTCCAGTCACATCCAGCCCATCCTCCAATGTCTGCCCACGTGGTCCTTCCTGGGAGCGCTTCCCTGGCCACTGCCTCTCACCCTGGCCCACGTGTGCCTCTGCTTCCATTCTTACACACTCTCCTCAAGTTTAGAGCATTTGTAAAGTAAATATGTGAAAATGAAAGTAAATATCAATTAAGTAGTAAGATGATTTGATTAAGGTCTGTTTCCCCTCTATACCAGGCTTCCCCAACCTTGGCACTACTGACATTTCGCTGGGTAATTTTTTGTTGCAGGCGGCTGCCCTGTGCATTGTGGGTGCTGCTTGGTCCCTGGCCTTCTCCCCTCCAAATGCCATGGCACCACCCTCCCTGGCCCCCACCTACCAGATACCATAGCACCACCCTCCCTGGCCCCCACCCAGTGGTGAAAACCAAAAAAAGTCTTCAGATATTGACAAATGCTCCCTGAGGGACAGAGTCACCCAGGTGGAGAACTATGCCTTGAGACTCTGAGAGGTGGGATGGCAGGTGCCAAGTGCCTTTTCATGCCTGTTCTCTCCCTAGCATCCCAGCACTGGGCCTGGCACCGTGGTGCTTCATTAATATTTGTAGGATAAATGAAGGGATAAACCAACTTAATAGGGTACACTTGTTTACACGGCAACCTTGGAAATACTACCCTGACTTCAAAGGAACAAAGTGGGTTTTTTTTGGACACTTGGGCCCCAGGAATCTTGAGTCTTCTGTATGCTGTTGGGTGTGGGTTTCCTTGCCCTTCTGTCTGGCTCACTGAAATAGGAATGCAGGAGCTGCTGAGTTCCTGCCTGATAAAACCCGACATCCTCCATGAACCCTGCCAAAGCGGGGTTCTCACAGCCCAGAAAAGGCGTCTCTGTTTATCCAAAAGGCATGGACTCCCCTTGTGAGAAAAAGAGGGCCGCCCAGCGGACAGAACAGGCCCTCCTTCAGGTGGCCTTTCTGGGGTGATTTGCACAGGGTGGTTTGGAGACCTAATGCAGCGTTCTACTTGCTGATTCTCCTTTCCCTCTAGCTGGGCCTTACTCCCTTTTCACAAGGGACTGGAGGGAAGTAGGGGTTTGGGCTCCGTTTTGCCTAGCTAAGCGGGTAACTGGGTAGAACCGGTTTAGAAAGCTCCCAGGGAGTAAGAACAGTGGTTGTAAGAATAATTTAGGTTATATGTGAATGTTTTAGATTTTTCTCTCAGTGCCTGGCTGTTCTGTTTCCTGAACCTGAGTGATAGAGCTGGCTTTGTCTTAATAAGAAAAAGGCAGCCTGTAAGGAGTGACCAGGCGGTGGGTGGGGAGGACTGATAATGCCATCCACGGTTCCCTACTGCTGCTTTGTAGGTTTCAGGAGGTGCACTGCGTCAGGAGGCTGGGGCTCCTCTATTCCTGCAGTGGAACAGCTGCCCAGTTACTCAACCTGGGGTTCACACCTTCCCCAGTGCTTCTTGCAGGAGGCTCAATGTGCTATGTGCATGTCCACCTCTAGCTGCCAAACTTCTCAACAGGCTGTAGATGAACCTGGGTTGACAAATTGGATAAGGTGGACTGGCAGGCCAAAGCTTCAGTTACCGGTACCACATCCTTTCCCTTTTAAGATGCACAAAAGTAACTGCCTTCATTCCTTCCTCTCCCAAATAGAGAAGGCTTGACTTGAAAATTCCAGGGAGTGGCCACGTCAGGTGACTCACCCCTGTAATCCTAGTACTTTGGGAAGCCAAGGTGGGTGGATCACTTGAGGTCAGGAGTTCAAGACCAGCCTGGCCAATATGGTGAAACCCCATCTCCACTAAAAATACAAAAATTAGCCGGGCATGGTGGCACCCACCTGTTATCCCACTACTCGAGAGGCTGAGGCAGGAGAATCACTAGAACCGAGGAGGCGGAGGTTGAAGTGAGCCAAGATCATACCACTGCACTCCAGCCTGGGCAACAGATCAAGACACTGTCTCAAAAAAAAAAAAAAAGAAGAAGAAAATTCCATGGAGAACCACTGTGTAAATTGGTACCAACGCAGTCATTGATTTAATGAGAAACAGTCTAGGACTTCAGACGGAGACTTTGGTTTTAAACTAAGGAAAATCAGAGGTATCAGTGTGTGGCACCTGGGGGGAGAGTGGGAATGTGTGTTCTCTTGTGCCCTGGAGCAGGCTTTCTTTATCTTGGCACTACTGACATAACCCTTTAGTGTGGGGGCTGTCTTGGGTACTGGAGAAAGTTTAGCAGCATCCCTGACCTCCATCCACTAGATGCCAGTAGCACCTCCTTCCCAGGTGTGCAACCAAAAACGTCTCCAGACATTGCCACATCTACTCTGGGGGCAGAGGGGCAACGTCACCCACCACCACCAGTTGAGAACCACTAGAGTAACAAACATTATGTTCAATTCTAGTGCCTTGTAAAACTGGTCACTTGTTTACTTTGAGTTCTCGATGATTTAAGCAAAGGACAGAGAGGTAGAAGGAAGACAGTGTTTCTTCACCTTTTTTTCAGTTGACCCTTTAAACTCTGTCACAGGGATGCAGTGTGGCATGCAGAGCACTGGCTTTTAGGCATCAGGTCTTTTTACCATGTACCATTTATACAGTCTTGCCGGAGTCTTTAATTTTTCTGGGCCCTGGTTTTTATTATCTATAAAATATAAATACTAATGCCTACTTCTTAAGTTGAGGATTAAACTGGATGTTGAAAAGGAAGCTCCAGGTACAGTGTCTGTCATATAGTAGGTGTCTTATTCTGTTTTAGTCTGTAACAGAATACCACAGACCAGGGAGTCTATAAAAAACCAATTTATTTCTCACTGTTCTGGAGGCTGGGAAGTCTAAGATCAAGGCAGCAGCAGGTTCAGTGTTTGGTGAGAGGCTGCTTTCTGGTTCGTAGATGTTACCTTCCCACTGTGTCCTCACACGGTGGGCGGGACTAGCTAGCCTTCTGAGACCTCTGTTATAAGGGCACTAATTCCATTCATGAGGCTTCACCCTCATGATCTAATTACCTCCAAAACACCCAGCTTCTAATACCATGGGTTAGGATTTCAACAAATGAATTTTGGAAGGACACAGTTATTCATACCACAGCAGCAGGCATTCAATAAATGATGGCTATTATTCTTAGAGGGCGTAAGAAGGTATTCCACAAATTCTAAGCAAACCGGAATTTTTTCAAAGTTAGCAATAACAGTTGCTGCTGATACCTAAAATAGTAATGAAACAGTTACTTTCCATGGAATTACAATTTATTTCATAAACCTATATTGAGTTACTACCATAGACTAGGTACTATGCTAAACACAGAGAATAAAAAAATTAAGTCATAATCCCTACCATTAAATATCTAATATGTAGATTTGGCCACATAAATAGGTCAAATCATGTTCACCAAAATAGCACCATGATTTACTGAAACAACTCAACATGAAATGGTCTGTGGGTTGTAACATTCATCTTAGTGTATATAAAAAGATTCCACTCTATTATTTTTCAACTATTTCTCCTTTTCCAATAAATACTATTTTTATTAAAGTTTTATGATCCTTTGATTTAGCCACTGTTGTGCTCCATAACCTCCTCTCCTCCCGTTTAGAACACATTTCAGCTATTCCAGAGTATAAGTTCCTGATAAAAGGAAAAGGGATCCTTGTTGTATGTGACAATTTCATTACAGAAATTTTGAAGGATACATAACAGTATACAGAATAATAAATAATATTCATATTCCCACCACTAGAAATAACTATATAGATATTTTAATATCTGTCCTGTTAGTCTTTTTTGTGCCTGTGTATAATTTTTACGTAGTTAATTATACCGTAGATTTTTTCCAATTAAGATACATCCAGAATATATTACCATGTCTTTAAGTTTTCTTCAGAGATAGGTTCTTAACAGCCAAAGAATATTGTGTTGGATGGATGTCATTAAGTGTTCATTATTGTTGGACATTTTAGGTTATGTTCTTCCAGAAGCAATCCCTGAGCCAAGGGATTCATTAAGGAAATGCTCCCAGGTGAAACAGTAAGGGAAGGGGAAAAGTGGGAATTAGAAAGGGAAGAAACCAAGCAAGAAGTATCAGGCAGAGTCCCACGTTCAGAGCTCACGGGGAGCTCTGGAGAGTCAGTGAACAACCAGACCAGTAGTCAATGGCTGTTAGTCCTCAAGAAGGGAATGGTGTTTGTGAACTCTCAACCACTTAAGGCCAACTAAGAAAGTGGCCTTCAACTCCCTCTAGTAATTGTCTGAGGTAACAGGTATAAACCGTTAGCAACAAAGCACATAGAAACTAGGGGATAAGTGCACAAAGCTGGCAAAAGGTCACCCACAGTGTCCCCTCCATGGGAGATTTAATTTGCAATTATAATTGCTGTTGCTATTATTTATTGCAAAGAATATTGCAATGCTTTTGCTACTGAAAATAATAGTAAACATTTTTGGACCGGAATCTTTTTTATTATTACATTAGGATTGATTGATAGAAGGGGTATTAGTGTTCCAATAGGTAGATACATTATTAAGATGATTTATGCATACTAGGGATTGCCTTTAAGAAAGATTTTTAAAAAATCAATTTACACTTCTAGCACTTGATACTCATTTTTTTATTGGCAAGAATCCAGAGAGTGTTAGTTTCTCGTCTCTGAATTGAGGGCCCATAGGCATATGAGAGTTATTCTAAAGGATCAGAGAAATCATGTTCATGGCCCAGTTTTGAGTATAGATTGATAAATAATATCTCAAAATATGATTTTTTAAAATGTATCTAGATACTGATAAAAAGAATTTGCATTTTATTAACATGTTTAAGAATTCATGGTTGTATTTTATTATGTATTTTTACAAATACTAAAAACATACATGTGTAATATTTTTTATGTCTAAAAAAGGTACTTCCGTGTCTCTTATTGAAGAGAGAAATTAAAAAGGTACTTCCTTGTTTCTAAAGATTGAGAACCATTGGTCAATATCACTGTAATGTCTTGGGTCACCTCTTGGTTGTTGGATTAGGAAATCAGCCATTTGGACCATTACATCTTAATGACATGTCAAAAAGAAAAGTCTGTAGGACTTGATACGTAAGTAAACCAGATTTAATGATCTGTCAGCAGACTGAAAAACATATCTCAGCACTATTATAGGTTTTCTGGGACACACTTACCTGCCTTCATTCCCACAGTAATGTACCCCTCAGTTCTCTTACAGAGACAGCAAAATGCACTAGCATTTTCTTAATCTATTTCTGAGTCTTAAATAGTCTAAGGAAGTTACAAAGATACAGACAGGGCTTCATCAAGGTAGCAGTGTTTGACTGTTTTCTTAGCTTGATTCTTGAGACTTTCTAAATAGTTGCTGAAATACAAATCAGAGTATTTCAGGTCTTGAACATTGAAGAAGACTAGAAGAAGAGAGCCAGCATTTACTGAACACTTGCTCTGAGCCAGGTATTAGGCTGGTTACTGTGTCTTTCTGTTTGCACCTATTGAATTCCCATGGCCACCCTTGAGATACGATTTCTGATATGGCAGAGGACAAAGCTAAGATGGATAAAGATTGTGACTTGCCTTGGATCTCTTGGTTAATGGGTAGTAGGATTGGAGTTTGAACCTTAGGTGTATTTTCCCGGAAACTTAGAGGAAAATAGAATAAATATCCTATAATCTTGAATTTTAAAAGACAGACTGCTAGCAAAACTCTAATCCCCTCCTTCCCTCTAGCCTTTTCCCATCAACCCAAGGAGATTTCAGAACGTATAATATGTGGATAAAAGGTACTTGACATCAGAGTGTACTTCACAATAAAATATGTGTCTTTTTGTTGTAGGAACCATTTGGATGTTGCTGCCATACTTTTCAGTGGCTGAAAAGTTATTTCCTAAACATTTTTAGGTTCCTTTTTGGCCAAATTATTTCGCGTCATAGAACGAGCATACACTTTGAAGGCAGACAAAAATTTAAGAAAAAATTCAGATGTCTCTTTCTCCAGTAACCTGAAAGAACACATTTTAAAACTATCAAGCTGCTGTCTCCTTGATACGTTGGCATTTCCCGTTTGTTCTCTACATTTTAAAGACGCTGAGTCATTTTGATAATAGTACACTTCCCAAGGATAACCAAGATGCACTTTAGTTTGCTTGTTCACCTGACTTGGTATCATAAGAAAATGTGGTAGGGCGCGGTGGCTCAAGCCTGTAATCCCAGCACTTTGGGAGGCCGAGACGGGCGGATCACGAGGTCAGGAGATCGAGACCATCCTGGCTAACATGGTGACACCCCGTCTCTACTAAAAAATACAAAAAACTAGCCGGGCGAGGTGGCGGGCGCCTGTAGTCCCAGCTACTCGGGAGGCTGAGGCAGGAGAATGGCGTAAACCCGGGAGGCGGAGCTTGCAGTGAGCTGAGATCCAGCCACTGCACTCCAGCCTGGGCGACAGAGCAAGACTCCGTCTCAAAAAAAAAAAAAAAAAATGTGGCAGATGTTTGGAAAATGGACATTATTTCAGTATTGCTTATACAGGTTTGAGAGACAGAGACCGTATGTGAGGCTTAACCCCGATTACTTGTACATTAACAATTACTGTCAACTTACAGAGACAGCCTTCATCTCCAAGGGTCACCTCCTGAAGAGTCTCTAGAATGCCTCTTGCCAAACACCCTTAAGAGTGTTGGCAAAGTACTGTTGAGAAACATTTGGTCCAAATGCTGGACAGCACGATTCTACTTAAGGCCATTCAGAAGTCTCAGTTTGGCAGCCCCAAACCTTTCCTGTACATTTTTATTTATTCATTTATTTATTTTTGAGACAGAGTCTCACTCTGTCCCCTGGGCCAGAGTGCAGTGGCACCATCTCAGCTCACTGCAGCCTCTGCCTCCCGGGTTCAAGAGATTCACATGCCTCAGCCTCCCAAATAGCTGGCATTACAGGCATGTGCTGCCACACCTGGCTGATTTTTGTATTTCTAGTAGAGACAGGGTTATGCCATGTTAGCCAGGCTGGTTTCAAACTCCTGGCCTCAAGCACGCTGCTCACCTCGGCCTTCCAAAGTGCTGGGATTACAGACGTGAGCCACTGTGCCCGGCCTGTACATTTATTTCTCCGGGAAGCTGTGACAGGAAAAGCTGTTGAGGGATGTCATGATTCGGACACAACATGCCTGCTGTTTTTCTCTACCTGCTCTAGCCCATGTAGATTAATAAGCGGTCTTAGGTTCCAAGAACCAGGATCCTAGCAACACAAGGCTAGAAGGATAGCAAGACTTTCCCAGGGCCTGAGAAGGTGTCAGCTGTCACTGAGGGGCAGGGAGGGGAGAGGCTGAGATAAATGCGGGGACTCTCCTTGCTGGGCTGTGTGTCAGTTGTTTATCGCTGGCATCTGCACTGTTAGGATTCCATTTTTAGGCTGGGCTTGATTCAGGAGACTCTCTGCTGTCACACGAGGGCAATCCACTTTGATTCTGCCAGCCCAGCTTTTAATGCTCAGCAGACTCCTTTTTCTCGTCATGATCCAGCGAGCCTCCCTCCATCTAGATGGCCATGGGAGGCAAACCGATTCAGTGTCAGCAGCTGGTCTTTCATAATTTGATTTTCCAGTGATGTGTGAGCCGTCAGTGTAAAACAGTGTCAGCAGTCTGGCTTTCATAATTTGAATTTCAGTATTTGGATATAGTCCAGAGAGTGGTGCAAATGGACTTTGGATTTTCCTTATCACTGTTGCTCAGCATTTCCACAGTTAATTTAGAGTTTATTAGATAAGGGTGCTCAGTGCTACTGTTTCTCACTAAAAGGAACCAGAGCTCCCTAGAGAAGTGGCTGATTCCATCTGGAACAGAAGATACATAAAATGAGCCTAAACCTCTAGTCAAACTGGAAAGCAAGGAGGCTAACAAGACTTTAGGGTTGTATCAGAAGGTTTAAGAACCAGTGTGAAGAGGCTCGTTTTGAGCATCAATAAGAATAATATTTGCAGTGGATCAAGACCCTTAAAGTCTATTGAAAAACATGAGTTTATGTGATACAGAAAACAAAACAAAACCCTCTGGTCAATCAACCTATTTTGAATTATTTTGAAAACTGTTAGATATGGGAAATGAATGAAGAATTTATCCTGCCCTTGTAACACAAAATAAACCTCAGGGCAACCAAGTAGTTGATTATGGAAAACTTCTTTTTATATAAATATTCTAATTAATAAGTAAGGAAGGAAAGTTAGAATTGTAACAGCATCCACGTTTGGTAACTTTTAATAAAACAGTGCACTTAGGTGGTCATCATGAGCAGCTGCTAACACCATAAAAAGAGACAGTCAGCTACTGTCTACTGATTTCACCACCCTCGACAGCACCTCTACAAAATATGCTTGCAAAAAGAGAAAATTGACTTGAATCTGATCAGTCCCTGCGGTTGGGGTCAGCAGGCTTTTCACGTAGAGGGCCACATGATAACTGTTTTTGGCTTTGCAGGCTATACCGTCTCTGTTGCAGCCAGGCACCTCTGCTCAGCTCCCTATCATAGCACAAATGCACCCATAGACAAAACAAAAAGTGTGGCCAGATCTGGCCCATGGGCCGTAGCTTGCAGACCCCTGCTCTAGCTCTAACGGTTTACAGGAGGGACAGAAGACAGAGGAACTTGTTGAACAGCATCACATTAATGCAGTTAGTAAAATCTACCCTGGGGAAACTCTACAGGGCAAATAACCTGGTTTCTTCAACACAAAAATTCCAAGGGAAAAAAAAAATGAAGCAACTAGGAGATGAAAACCAAAACAAAACAAAGGCAGGAGATGTAACCAGTTGCAATGTACGGAGCTCACTTAGATCCTAATTCAAATATACTATAAGAAAAAGAAGACGGCCGGGCGCGGTGGCTCAAGCCTGTAATCCCAGCACTTTGGGAGGCCGAGGCGGGCGGATCACGAGGTCAGGAGATCGAGACCATTCTGGCTAACACGGTGAAACCCCGTCTCTACTAAAAAAATACAAAAAACTAGCCGGGCGGGGTGGCGGGCGCCTGTAGTCCCAGCTACTCGGGAGGCTGAGGCAGGAGAATGGCGTAAACCCGGGAGGCAGAGTTTGCAGTGAGCTGAGATCCGGCCACTGCACTCCAGCCTGGGCGACAGAGCGAGACTCCTTCTCAAAAAAAAAAAAGAAGACAATTAGAAAAAACATGAACCTGGACTAGATATTTAACGTGTTAAGGAGTTATTTTGTGGTGTGATAATGATGTTATGGATATATGGATATATATGTTATATATATTTGAAATCCTTAGGCTTAGACTATATGTTGAAATTATTTTGAATTATATGATGCCTACAGTTAACTTCAAAATCATCTTTGATTTGAGTAGAAATAAACCAAGGCATGAGTTGATAATTCCTTTTTCTGTATGTTGAATATGGGCGGAGTATTAAATATTTGCATGTATTTGATAACTCCCATGATATAATGTTTTTAAAAATACACATTTTATAAAACATGATCACTTTAATTAAACCTTTTATAGACAGTGAGAGGGGATGGAGAACTTTTCCTTCATTAGACGCTTCTGTGTCCTCCCAAAATAGGTGTGCACCCTCCAGCTATGAATGGACCCAGAAGAGTCTTTCCAGTGGTTTTTCCTACCAAACTGTCTGCCTACAACTTATTTATTTTGCTACATAGAGCAGACTAGTGTTACATTATTTATCGTTTGTTCATGTACTATATGTAAACTATTTTAGTTCATAAAAAGGAGAATTTGTTAGGTCGAAAATGAGCTTCATGTTTTGTGACTGTCTATCCTGGTCTCCACTGTTCAGTTGTTCAGCACCGGTTCCAGGCTAAGGGGTCTGGTCACAGGTGCTCAAGCAGCCTGGAGAGGTGATGGCAGTGGCGGCTGTGGTGGGGTGTGAAGCAGCAGGGAGCAGCGGGAGCGAGGCACGCTGGGAAGTGGGTGCCCAGCCCATAAGGGGTAGCGGCTGTGCAGAACATTTGCAGTAGGGGGTGAGGGCCCAGTAGTACCAGAACTTTCATTCCTTTTCATTTTTCCTGAGAATAACCCTAATCTAGACTTGTGACGTTTTTGACTTTTAGTTGCTAAAATTATTTTTAGAACACTCTGTATTGCACAGCAAACACTTCTGGATTAGTCCCACAGCTCAACCTCTGATTTTGTGTCTACCAATGAATGGTAAGGCCCTAAGCTGACCCTGTGGGCACCAGGATTCTAAAGTCCCTGCTTTCCGTGAGTTTCCAGTCTACTTGGGAGGAAAGAAAACACACTTGGAAAACAACCAAAATGAGGCATGCAAATGGGAAATGCTATAGGAATTCAAAGAAGGGAATAAAGAACCCCATCTTTAACAATCAGGAAAAGTATCACACACACCGTGGAAGGAGTTGGGTAGAAGTGTGACGGTTGCTAGGTGGGGGCTAAGGGAGAGAAGCAGAGGTGCAGGCTTGGGTAAGCAAGCTCTATCAACAGAAACTATGACTCTTGAAAAAGAGAAGATTTGGTAGATTTTTGGAGACTAGTGCCCCTCCCCACCAGTGGATAATTTTTCTGAACAATGAATTGAAAACAGGTAGTGAACTGTTGAAAAGTACAGCACTGAAATTCAGCAGAGAGTTTGAGGATTTGAGCTGCATATTTGAGCATCACCTGTGTAGAAGAGAGGGTGGACGCCATTGGGTCTATAGAGAGTGGGTTCCTCTAATGTCTGCAATTGGCACGTGGTCTGTTTATAAATGTTAGGGATATATTTTGAGTCTGGCATTTGCAAAACTACCATCCTATTATTTACTACATTAAATCACGGTTAAAGCTCAAAGCAGTACCCAACTGTTTCATAAACATTCCCCATACTGGAAAGGAGAAAGGTTTGAAGTAAGAGAAACTAGAAGAACATAGGGAAGGAGATACCTGACATTTGGAAGGATATGCCTGTGGCGATGGCTCTGTTGGTGGGCTTATGATCTTCCCTCCAATGATGGCCTAGAGACTTACTTTTACTGTTGTGAAAACAATATTCAAGCAAACGATAATCTTCCATTTTGTTGCTATGCAGTACATTTGGGCAGCACTCATTTCTCTCTGATTTGAAAGTTTAAAAGTGTAATTTCTCTTAAAAAGGAAAATAAACAGGAGGTTTCTATGTACTTTCCATTATGGCATCTGCTTATTCCAGAGATCAAGCATTTCAAAGCTTGAGAACTCCAACTTACTTCATGTAAGTGACTGTCTATTTGGACATGAGTGTGTTTCATTGTTAGGAATTATGCAGGCCTAAAGTAATTTATAGATCAGCACCCCCTCTCCCGGCTACTGAACTTTGGAGAAAAATGAAAGCTTGTTCTTAGACACGTACATAAGCCAGGTGAGTTTAGACGAGTGAGCATTTGGCCGAGGAGAAGTTGTGCTCAGCACATCAATCAAAAATAGCTCTGATTCCAAGTTCTGCATAGCTCTAACACTGTCCCAGTGCACTTTTATGAAATTGTACATAGACAGCTCTCAAAAACTTCCGAAGTCCAAGAAACCCAGAAAAACACCCATAACAGCTTTCTTCCATGTCATAGTAAAACTGTTCTTTTAGCAAAAATTTATAACCAAGCAGAAGTCTTCTAAATAAGTTAGCTATTTATTTGGGAGACTGTCCTTGAGACTTTAAGACATTGGAGCTGTTAGATTTCTCATTGTCACTGATCCTTTCACCCTGTTTTTACAATGTTCTCTCTCGATAGATAGATAGATAGATAGATAGATAGATAGATAGATAGATAGATATGTGTATATATATAGGAAATATATATCTGTAGTATTTGAGATATATATATATAGTAAATGTATATCTATATATATAGAACAGATATATATATATGTGTATATATATCTGTAGTATTTGAGTCTATCAACTTTAAGCTACCAGAGCCAAAACCAGTTTAATGTTCATGTCTTGTGAATCCAAATTCTGATATTTATTCAAATATTCACTAATCTAGGAGGATTTCTTTGGGGAGGCTTCAGGAATACAGATTATAGCGGGCTGAATGTAGACACCAGAATAGACTATAATGCAAGAGTCAACAATTGAGATGGATGAAGTTGGTCACTGGATTTGGCCATTTGTAACAAAGATTATACACAATGTTTTATACTTGTGATGACTTTGTGCTATATTAAATTTTAAAGGGGATATTTATTGCCCAAAAGAAAGAAAAGGCAAGAGGGAAGAAGGAAGGGGAGAACACAATTTCTAGTTTTTAGATGAAATGAATAAAGCTTCCGTGGTCATGATTTGGATGCTCTCCAAAGTCCAATAGGCTCCAGGAAACTCAAGGGATTGTCGTGGCATTAGAGCCAGTCCTAGGTGCCAAAGTCAAAATAGGCCATGCCGGCCAGTTGAGCCCAAGCGGGAGCAGCGTATGTAGGTCACTTACATGTTTTGAATTTAGACAGGCTGAGTTTTTACAATTGTTGTACAATTAAGCTCTGGAGAAACACGGCACATTCTAAATCTTTAGAAAAGCGCTTGTTTCACAACACATAAGAAACTTGCAACGTCAAGTGGAATGATGGCCTCAGTGGTTCACGGTGGGGCCGTCTGTGTCGGGGAGCCGGGCAGGGAGTTCTGTGTGAACCCACAGTCCTTACTCTACGTAGTCATGGCTCTTCCCTCAGAGAGTGTCTTGAGCTGACCGTGAGGATTAGAATTAAACACAAGCATTTTCTTAGCCACACTCCATAAACACTATTTTGATGCAGTGAGAAATTAATTAATAAAAATAGAAAGTATTTACGAGCCATGGGATCAGTCTCACAAGAGTTTATTGAACATCTCCTACTCCCTAGGGTGGGATGCACAGAAAGTGCATGGAAAGGAAGGCAAGGAGACACCAAATACGGGGCCAGTTCTGCCTAACACTGTGGTTGTGCCCGTGCCTTCCCCCAGAGCACACAGAGACACGATTTCCCCCTCCCTCCAGGTCACCTGTCTCTTAGAAGGCTCCCCGCTGTTTTATTCTCTGCAGTCACCCCCAACCTCCCACACGTAACAACAGAGAGGGACACATTGACTCCACGGGAGACTTGTGCTCAGCAGGAGCTCGGGCCTCTCAGGGAAGAACTGAATTAGCAACATCACGAATGCTGCTTTTGTTTTACCAGCTGCCACTGTTAAGTTCTTACTTAATGAAAGTATTTGCTTTTCCATAAATACATGTAAATTTCCTACCTCTTACTTGTCATAGCCAGAGAAAGCTTTGTGAGTGGTAATTAAGGAGGGAAGCTTCTTTAAAACAAATGACTGTAGTTGAGAACATCCATGTAAGCAACACCATCCTCAAAATTGATGAACTTACCAATTGTCCTACCCTATTGTAACTTTAAAGCAGTCGCTTAAGTTTATTTTAATTAATCATTCTTTAATTTTAAAAGCAGTGTGCTTATGGTAAACGAATCAAGCACATGTGGTTATAAGATAATCATAGCAAGCCGAGGGATTCACTCCCGTGTTTGAAATCTTCCAGGGGTTTCTTGTGATCCTTGGAATGAAATCCCAGTGCCTTTCCAGGCTCTACAGGACCTTCCCAGATCTGAACTCTCCTTCAGCTTCACCCACCTGTCTCCCTTCTTTACTCCACGACCTTGACTTCACATCCACACTGGCCTCTAATACACCAAGTTTATTCCCATTTCAGGGCCTCAGCCCTGCTCTCCCTCTGCCCAGCGTACTGTTTACCCATCAGAGTGTGGCTGGCTCCTTCCCCCATTCAGGTCTCATCACCCACGTTCCTACCATAGAGGTGGCGTCCTGACCACCCTATCTAATGACCACCTCCCGACCCCTCCAGCCCTTCATCCACTCACGTCCCTGTATTTTATATTGTGCTTTTTATCCTTTTCTGAAAATGCTTTATTGCTTGCTGGCTTATTTTCTGTCTCCCTTCTAGATTGTAAGCTCGGTGAGGGTGGGAGTCTTGTCCATTTAGTTACGTCATATGCCTAGCACTTAGAAAAGGGCCCAACACACAGTGGACCCTCAGTAAATATTGGTTTAATTGGATGAAGGGCACTTACGAGAATTAAATAATGATTAGACCAAGCATGGTGACTCACTCCTTTAATCCCAGCACTGTGGGAGGCCGGATCACTTGAGGCAAGATATTCGAGACCAGCCTGGCAAACATGGTGAAACCTCGTCTCTACTAAAAAAAAAAAAAAAAAAAAAAAAAAATTGCCAGGCGAGTTGGCGCACACTTGTAATCCCAGATACTCAGGAAGCTGAGACGTGAGAATCACTTGAACCCTGGAGGCGGAGGTTGCAGTGAGCCAAGACTGCACCACTGTACTCCAGCCCGGGCAACAGAGTGAGACTGTCTCAAAAAAAATAAAAATAAAATAACCAAGAATTAAATACTGATTAGTATAGGACCAAGAGATGGAAGTTTGCTTCCTTTCCTTCTCCACCTCCCCAGGGTGTGTTTTGAAAACTGATTTAATTACACTGTTCTGTCTTAAATGTATTCACGTGGCATTCAATTATGCTGAGTACAGTCAAGCATACCTAGGTGAGTACAAAATGGTCTCCTAGGCCAAGTACAGTGGCTCATGCCTGTAATCCCAGCACTTTGAGAGGCTGAGGCAGGCAGATCACTTGAGGTCAGGAGTTTGAGACCAGCCTGGCCAGCATGGTGAAATCTCATCTGTACTAAAAATACAAAAATTAGCCAGTCATGGTGGTTCACGCCTGTAATTCCAGCTACTCAGGGGGCTGAGGCACGAGAATTGCTTGAACCCGGGAGGCGGAGGTTGCAGTGAGCCGAGATGGCACCGCTGCACTCCAGCCTGGGCAAAAGAACGAGTCTCCATCTGGAAAAAAAAGAAAAAAAAAAAAAAAAAACAGAAACAAAAAAGTAGTAAAGTACCCATTTAAATATAATTTAAATTTTTTTTAACTTACTTTTTCAGGTCGTCCTTGGCGGAAGGAACCATGAACTGGCATCTCCCCCTCTTCCTCTTGGCCTCTGTGATGCTGCCCTCCATCTGCTCCCACTTCAACCCTCTGTCTCTCGAGGAACTAGGCTCCAACACGGGGATCCAGGTTTTCAATCAGATTGTCAAGTCGAGGCCTCATGACAACATCGTGATCTCTCCCCATGGGATTGCATCAGTCCTGGGGATGCTTCAGCTGGGGGCAGACGGCAGGACCAAGAAGCAGCTTGCCATGGTGATGAGATACAGCGTAAATGGTGCGTGTGCACGATTGCTCACTGGCGGGGCCTTTGCCTGAGTCTTGTGACCAGATGGTTTATGGCTTGGTTTTTGCTCACAGCCCCAAGAAGCAGAGCAGCCAGAAGAGGTTTTGCTGGTGCCACTTAGGGCTTGGGGTCAGTCTTTTCTAAAGAACTAATAGTGTGGTGCTGGCAGTTAGGAGAACTAGACTCTGGTCCCTTTTCTGTACTTTTGGAGCTTGGGGTCTGTCACTAGGTCTCCCTTTCCAAGGCTCCAGTCCTCATCGCTGCAGGGGACACTTCCTGGCTCACCACCTCCATGGTGCCCAGGGCTGAGTTGCACTGTGGTTGTAGGTGTGCTTGTAAAGCATGTGAGAGGAGCTGGGAAGGGGTGGCTGTGGGGGGCCCAGGGGTCTTGTGGTGGTGGAGCCATCCTGGGTCCTGATTGTGGCGGTGGCCACACAAATCTACACAGACCCCCCTCCCCAAGCCTACAACAGGAGTATATGGAAAATGAGTGAAGTCTGAATGCACCCTGTGGACTGACCTGATGGAAATTTCCTGATGCAACGACAGTACCATTGGGAAGACTGGGTGAAAGGCACGTGGGACTTCCCTGCATATTGTTTTGCCATTTCCTATAAATCTATAATTATTTCAAAATATAAAGCTAAGCAAAGACTTGGAACCAACCCACCTGCCCGTCAATGATAGATGGGATAAAGAAAATATGGCACATATACACTGTGGAATACTATGCAGCCATAAAAAAGAGTGAGTTCATGTCCTTTGCAGGGACATGGATGAAGGTGGAAACCATCATTCTCAGCAAAGTAACACAAGAACAGAAAACCAAACACCGCATGTTCTCATTCATAAGTGGGAGTTGACCAATGAGAACACATGAACACAGGGAGGGGAACATCACGCACCGGGGCCTGTCGAGGGATGGGGGGCAAGGGGAGGGAAAGCATTAGAACAAAAACCTAATGCATGCGGGGCTTAAAACCTAGATGACAGGTTGATGGGTGCAGCAGAGCACCATGGCACATGTATACCTGTGTAACAAACCTGCACATTCTGCACATGTATGCCAGAGCTTAAAGAAAAAAGATAGATAGATAGATAGATAGATAGATAGATAGATAGATAGATAGATAGATAGATATGTAGCGAGAGAGAGAGCTAAAAAATTGTTTTAAAGTAAGACCCAATGAAAAAGGTTTAGTTTGATTTAACGAAAAACCTTTCTTAAATGACCCGTTTAACTGCACGAGCTTCATCCTCTGGCACTGTTTGCTTCAGCTGAGGGGTCTTACCCAGAGGCGTGTCCTGCCTGCTGTCTCCCTGACTGCAGCACACAGTGGAGCAGGACTGGATCCCCCGCTCTTCCGGGCCACCAACACCCTCTGCGACCTTGCAAAAGTCACATTCACATCTAGGTCTGCTTACTTCATTGGAAACAAGGGAGTCTTCCTACCCGTGTTCTTCCACCCAGGCTGGCCCGAAAGTTCTGAGAATCTTGACTGCACTGGCATCGTCAGCTGGAGAGTAAGATCAGGGAGGTGGCGATTTGTGTCCTTCAGTGCCTCCCTCTGCACACACCTCCGACTCTGCTCAGCGTGGCCTCCAGGGCTGGCAGCACCAAATGCCTAATCTCACCACTCTGTTGATGCACTTCACACTTCTGCATGAGTTTGCAGTTTGTTCACCTGTTGGAAGCATAGAAGGACTAAATACTTGGAACACACTGTTCTGCCCCTTGCTTGGAAGTTCGGAAAACTCTTGATGATTTATAACTTTGTGGCGAATCGCTGCTAAAATTTATGGCCTTTCCTAGTGTGATCCAGGCCGTGTCAGCCGAGACAATTCCAAAATAGCAACTGGACTTTTGTTGTTTGTTTTAATGCTGAGCCACACGATGTTAAGCCATTATTTCTGAAGTTCTAACAATATTGGCCTGTTGGCCATCCACCAGTGCCTCACCCCTACTCCAAAAGGGCCAGGAGCTGGCAGTTGGCCTTGGAAGTGTCTTTCAGCCTCTAAAGCCTGCCGTTTTCTTGCTTGTAGAATGGGCCTGCACCGTAGAACAATTGTAAGGTGTTGGTCATGAGTGTCTAAGAGAGGGCCATGCACTTTGTAAAGCCCTACACGCGCCCCTCTTTGTGGGCCCTGAGAAGACTGCCCCACCCTGTGTAAGGGGTCTGAAGAGCATGTACATTCAGAGTGACAAATCGGCTCTTTAGGGGACCATCAAGGTGACTCTGGCAGGATGTTTTAGGACAGTGTCATTTTGAAGAGACCCCAAGCGATGAAGAAGGATCTGTAATTTGAGCTCTCTGTAGAAACACATTGCATCCTTATAACTTATTGGCCTCTTTTTCACCCTCTCAAACTAAATGGAGCATGTATGAATGGCTCATGTAAAATAAAGCTTATATTGCCATAAAATTAATCTCCTTACTCTTTGAGCTTGATACCGAGTAAAAACCACATTGTTCTGGATGGTGGCACATGGTAATTTTTTATAGTCTTTCTAACGCTTATTTTACTCATTTTTTTTCCAAAATAGAAAAAACGAAATTACATTGTTAAATCTTTGGCAAGAAAGGAAGTAGCGCTTAATAATGTTAGACAAGAAAGAGAGAAAGAATTAGGAAGTTCGCTTTGATTTATTCCCCCTTGGCTATAGAACTGAGGACTGTACCAGCGTTCATACTGATCTGGTGCCCAGAAAGGCTACCATGAGAATGAGATCTGCATTGGGAAGGTGGCGAGAACACCTGGAATATCCCTGTTTTGATGCAGAAGCACAATTGATTTTTGAGAGCTTCAGTGGTTAGACTTTAACCCCATTCTCTCCTTTTCTTAAGAAATAGGCCCCTGAGAGGACAGAGACTTAGTTTCTTGCTACTCATAGCTATCCTGTTTGTACTGTTCTTTTATTTTTATTTTTGAGACAAGGTCTTACTTAGTCACCCAGGGTGCATGCAGGGGCGCGATCATGGCTTACTGCAGCCTTGACTTCCTGGGCTCCAGTGATCTTTCCACCTCAGCCTCCTCAAGTAGTTGGTATCACAGGTGTGCTACCATGTCCAGTTAATTTTGTATTTTTGGTAGAGACAGGGTTTTGTTATATTACCCAGGTTGGTCTTAAACTCCTGAGCTCAAGCAATCCATCCACCTCAGCCTCTTAAATTGCTGGGATTACAGGTGTGAGCCACTGCATCTGGCCTGTACTGTTCTTTCTTGCTGCAATATAAAAGATTTTTAAAACTTTTCTAGATTCTTATGGAAATACTGCTGTATTTTCTGGTTTCTCTTTTAGGAGTTGGTAAAATATTAAAGAAGATCAACAAGGCCATCGTCTCCAAGAAGAATAAAGACATTGTGACGGTGGCTAACGCCGTGTTTGTTAAGAATGCTTCTGAAATCGAAGTGCCTTTTATTACAAGGAACAAAGATGTGTTCCAGTGTGAGGTCCGGAATGTGAACTTTGAGGATCCAGCCTCTGCCTGTGATTCCATCAATGCATGGGTTAAAAACGAAACCAGGGGTGAGTGGCCACCACATGTCATATGATTGCATAGTTTGTGAATGAAAGCATGAGTTAGACTCCAGGGTTCAAAGTGGTGTCTGCAAGTCCAATCCAATGGCCTGTCGGTTGAGAAACTCCTGGACCCAGGGAAGCTCTGTTCGGTCTCCCACCTTCCCCTTCAATCTGCCATCGCTCACTGTGCTTCTGGGAGGTTTTTCTCCTGTAGTTTGGGCAACAGAACAGAATCCAGCCCCTCCACTGTCTCCTCTCCTTGCCATGTCTGGTCTCCAGCGTCCTTGCCCACAGGCTCTTGTCAATTTGGAAGGTTTTCTTGCTCATTCCTTCCTGTTTTTGCATCTGCCTCTCCCTTTTCCTGGAATGTCCTCCTCATCCTTCCAGATTGATTGATCCCTTTGCCTTCCAGGCCTCTTGCTTCTGCCATTGCCAAAGACATGGCTACCCTGTTGTCCGTTAATGATTGGCACACGATTACAACTTTTACACACCCCTTCATTACAGCCCTTTCCACGTCTCAAAATGATTACGCATTTGTAGGTGTCTCTTCTCCCATTAAATAAAGTACAGTCTAATGTTGGTGTTTTAAAACTTAATTTGTAGGCCAGGCACAGTGGCTTATGCCAGTAATCCCAGCACTTTGTGAGGCCGAGGTGGGTGGATCACCTGAGGTCAGGAGTTCGAGACCAGCCCGGCCAACATGGTTTATCCCATTTCTACTAAAAATACAACAATAAGCCAGACGTGGTAGCGGGCACCTGTAATCCCAGCTACTTGGGAGGCTGAGGCAGGAGAATCACTTGAACCGAGGAGGCAGAGATTGCAATGAGCTGAGATTGCACCCCTGCACTCCAGCCTAGGCGACAGAATGAGACTCTGTCTAAAACAACAACAACAAAAACAAACAAACAAAAACCTTAATTTGTAACCTGGAGGTCCAGATGGAGACATGCAGGAGGAGCTGTAGGTCTGAAACAACAGGAGAATGTAAAGCCTGGGAGTACAGACTTGGGACCCTTTTTCCATTTTTTTTTTTTTTTTTGGAGACAGGGTCTCGCTCTATCTCTTATGCCAGAGCGCAATGATGCAATCATAGCTCACTGCAGCCTCAACCTCCTGGGCTCAAGTAATCCTCCCACCTCAGCCTTTCCCGTAGCTGTAACTACAGGTGTGCACCACCATGCCTGGCTAATTTTTTTTTATTTTTTGAAGAGATAGGGTGTCACTGTGTTGCCCATGCTGGTCTCGAACTCTTGGGTTCAAGCAGTCCTCTAGCCTCAGCCTCCCAGAGTGCTGGGATTACAGGCATGAGCCCCCGTGCCTGGCCACAGAGCCTTTTTTCATAGAAGAGAGAGAGTCTATAGGGAGAAGAAGCCCAAAGACGAAACCTAGGGAAACTGTGGCCTTTCAGGGTGTGTTTCTTAAAGTGTGGTTACTGGTGTCCCTGCAGCAGAATTAGCTGGGCTGTGTGTTGAGAAGGCAGATCCCTGGAGCCCAGCCCACTGCATTGGAATCTCCGAGGGAGTGGCTGGCAACTCCCAGGCTGCCTCTGCCTCCCATCACCATTCTTACACACCCAATGTTGGAGACCCATTAGCTGAACTAGTGAAGGGGTGGACAAAGAAGGCTCAGGGAGGGTGGAGGAGACCTGGGTAAATTCGTGGCATCCCTTCTTAATGGGGCCTGGACCATGCAATCGAGGTGCCCTTCCTAAAACCATAAACCATCAGGAGGCCAGCTCATATGAGGGTGTTCAGTGGAGTTTCCAGGTGTCTGGCATCTGTAGGCTTGTGAAGAGTGGTCGGAAGCAGACACCCTCAGGACTGGTTCTTGGTCCCGACTCTGTGGCTGGAGCTGTGTGACTGTGACATGTCATTTTGTCCTCTTAGCCACTGCCTGATCTGTAGAATGGTAACATTAAGCCACATTAGTTAGACCATGTGACAGTCTTCAGAGCACCTGGAGAAAACCCCCACATGTGCTGGGAAGAAGCATGGAGACTCCTGCAGTGCTTTGCAGCCCTGTCAGCCCTAACTCCCCTGTTTGTAACAAATATTTTTAATACTCTCTTTACTATTCTGAAATGAAATTCATACATCATATTACCCTATGCACACACACACATTTTTAAAAATTTGAGACAGTGCCAAACTGTAATACAAAGGAAAACAAAAGAAATGTATATATGTAGTTCAATAGGTAAACCCTTGGGTACAACTACACTCAAATACAAAATAAAGTAGTCAGAGTCTCAGAATAATTGTGAATTGACAGCTATAAAAGCAGACAGAGACAGGCATGTTGTACTGGTGACTCATAAACATGAACTTTGTTGCTATTGCTGATGCAGTTTTTTCTGTAACGGTGCAAGACTCTTGATAAATTTCCGAACAAAACAAAGCACAAGCTCTGCTTGATTTGCATGGGAGTCACATTCCTGGCAAATTCAGCATACATGAAAAGGATGCAAAAAAAAAAAAAAAAAAAAAAAAACCACCCTGTGTTTACACACGAAAAAGAACAAGGTTCTGGGCTCGGATAATTATAAGTAGGTGTCCTACCAATGCAGAGATCCGGTGGGGTATTTAAAAGCCATGGGAGAAGCAGCACAATTCTTCACTGGATGGGACTCTTTTGAACATTGCAGGACAGATAGCATTTCTGGCCACTGGCCACTGTCCACTCAATTAAAAACATCCCTGCCGATTTCCAAACTGCCTTTACCTGGGAGTGAACTGCCCCCACTGAAAGGTACATGACCACATGGTAGAGCTCGGAAGCGACTTGGAGCTCAACTGTCTGTGTCCAGAAGACTGCTGGGTCTGTCTCATGGAAATGATAGTTCCTTCCCTACAGAGAGTGGGAGAGCCCAACACACAGGCCTTTTGCAGTACATTAGGGATGGGTCTGGCCTGTTGGCCTCTGCAGCCTCAGCGTCTCATCCTTGTACTCTATGTTGCAGCCACACGTGCCTCTTCCCAGTCCCCTTACTCACCATCCTGTCTCCTGTTGGAGAACCCCACACATACAGTCCTGCTGCCTACAGTGCTTTCTCTCCCTCTTCCCTGGTTAAGGTTGACTCGTTTCTCTACCATCCCACGAGTGGCAGGCATGAACATTTAAAGCACACATTCTGAATTTGAATCTCAGTTCTGCCACATACTACCTGTATAACCTTGGGCAAGTTATTTAACCTTCCTGTGCATCAGCATTCTCATCTGTAAAATGAAGAGATGTAATAGTGATACCTATTAGAATAATTCTAACAATATTAAGGCTGCTGTGATGACATGAATAATACATATAAAGCATTTAGCAAAGGGCCCTGCACTTAGTAAATGTTCAACCAGTGTGAGCTATTTTTATAGCCGTTATCTGAAGTCCCATCCATCTCAGACCTCGCCGACTAGGTCAGGTCACCCTCTTCTTATCCCTCCATAGCCTTGAGTAATTCCACTTTAAGGTATGTATTAAAATTGCAGCTGCATACTTTTCCAAGTTATTTTATGTCAGCCTGCACCTCTCTCCAATTCATAGCTTTTGAGGCCAGATTTTCTTCTCGGTTTCTTATTTAAGAGAGTACCAGGCACGTGGTAGGTAGGTAGGTATCCAAGGACAGACAGATGGATGGATGGATGGATGGATGGATGGATGGATGGATGGATGGATGAATGGATGGATGGATGATAGATGTCTATCTGTGGCAGTTACTGATGGCAGGTTTCCATGTGCCTCTTTGCCTCCAAACTATGCATTTTCTTTTTATTTCTTCATGTCCCCATATTGTATCTTAGTCCTCCCAGGGGCAATTGGAGGCATTATTTGTCTCTGTAAAAAGGGGCTAAGAACATTTCTTCAGACACTTTTTGAGCACTGCCTGTATGCTCAGTGTAGTGCTAGGAGTAAGCAAAAAGTGAACGGCAGAGTCTCGTTCAGGTCTCAGTGTAGTTGGGGGAGACAGACACATTAAAATTGGCTAGAATAAAATGCTGCAGGTGTCATGGTGGGGCCAGGCACTGGGCTTTACAGAAATCGAGAGCAGAGGCATCTCTTAGGAGGTGACGAGGATGATCAGACAAGATTTAGAAGTCCAGGGGACCATTGAGCTATGTGTTAAGGGCAAGTAGGAATTGAACTTGGTAATGTTCCCAGCAGAGGCAAGAAACAACATTCACTATTGGGAAGTCAATTACGAGCTTGCTAGTGGGATGTCATAAAGTTCTAACTTCGTTCCCACAGGACAGAGTGTGTTTGCAGCCAGCCTTGTGCTGAGTTGAATGATGGCTGTTTATGGCTTAGGTATTTTCCTTCCTTGTCCTGACTTAAGGCAGCATTGGTGCCCCCTTGTGGAAGTAGTGAGTGGTAATGAAACTGTCTTAGCAGCGCACTGTGGGAAACGTCAGTGTTTATTTACCATGACTTATGTAAACACTTGTTTATTGTACATCAGAATCCTCTTGAGTTTCATTTAAAAGGACTTAATGCTCTCACCCCTGAATTAGATATTCTCGCTTCTTCAAAAGCTGTTGGTTTTACTCTCACCATGTAAAGTAATATAACTTGCATTTAAAGTATGCATTTATACACATACACACACACACATATATATTTGAGCTAATAATGCAGTGAACTAAGTTTTAATAGCTTTGGGCATTAGTGATCCCTATTTAAAAACACACACACATACAGACCCATACTTACACAACTGAACCTTCAAAGACCTCAGAATAATTGTGAAGCTACCTGTATAATAACTGTACAATAAAAGGAAGCTAACTGGAAGAGTAAACCTTCAGCCACAGGTAGCATTTTGGAAGACTCTTTCAGCCACGGGTAGCATTTTGGAAGCATCCTGAAATGATAAGAGTTGTGTTCACTCCTTCACTTCTGATACAAGTAAAATGGACCATTCCCAACGTCTTGTAAAGAGCATTTTCCTTTAAAAATAGGAGTTCTAGGACAGGCCTTATTTTTTCCTATCTTTTTAAAGATATACTTTATTTTATTTTGTGTTTTTTTAGAGACAGGGTCTCATTCTGTCACCCAGGCTGGAGTACAGTGGTGCAATCATAACTCAACACAGCCTCGAACTCCTGGGCTCAGGCGACCCTCCCACCTCAGCCTCACAAGTAGCTGGGATTACAGGTGCATGCCACCATACCCAGCTGGCTAATATGTTTTTAATTTTTATTTTTTGTAGAGATGGGATCTAGTTCTGTTTCCCAGGCTGGTCTCAAACTCCTAACCTCAAGTGATCCTCCCTCCTTGGCCTCCCAAACTGCTGGGATTATAGGCATAAACCACTGTGCCTGGGCTTTATTTTATTTTTCATTGACCTGTAACAATTGTACATATATGGTGTACAGTGGTAATGCTTTGATACATGTATACAATGTGTAATGATGAAATTAGAGTAATTAACATTTCAATTACCTCAAACATTTCTCATTTCTTTCTGGTGAGAACATTCAAAATCCTCTCTTCTATTGCCTGTAATATTAGCACCTTGCTTCATGTCTGATCCATAAACAAAGACACTGATTTTTTGTTTCCATTCTTCTTTAAGCAGTTATGAGGCCTTGTAATATCCAGAGATTCCAAAATAATGTTTGATGTTTCCAAAATCTTAAGAGAAATGAAGCATTCACCCTTAATAACATACAGGCTGAAGTGTTTATTTTTGACTGGGATTGAATTAAACCAAGTGGAGCAAAACAGAACAAAATTGCTTATCTTGTACTGACCAGAAACCCTTACTACCATTTATTGGCCAAAAAAAGAAACAATTCATTATTAAATATAGCTTATTTGTATGAGTAAGATTTTTTTAAAAGGATGGACTTGCAGGGAATTGATAATAAAAGAATTCCTTGATGAAAAGTTTCATAACCCCTAGCTAGGGATTTCTAAAGTCTTTTCTGTTTCTCTTTTAACTTCTTTTTAACTTTAATATTTAGTGGGGGAGGAGGAACCTAGAAAGTACAAAAGGGTAGTTTTAGAAGATTCTCTTTAACATTCCTTAAAAATCCTTTGATTTTTCATTCTACTTGATGACAGCTGCCATTTGCCCTCAAGCTGGCCACCAGTCCTGAGGTTATTTTTCCCTTGTTTGTTCTTTGACTTCACAGATATGATTGACAATCTGCTGTCCCCAGATCTTATTGATGGTGTGCTCACCAGACTGGTCCTCGTCAATGCGGTGTATTTCAAGGGTCTGTGGAAATCACGGTTCCAACCTGAGAACACAAAGAAACGCACTTTCGTGGCAGCCGACGGGAAATCCTATCAAGTGCCAATGCTGGCCCAGCTCTCCGTGTTCCGGTGTGGTGAGTTCATGCTCGGCGAGGCCTGTTCTAGGATACGCTGGCAGCAGAAAGGCCCTTGAGTGCTTTAACTTAATTCAAGAGCAAATCTAACTTTTCATCTTTTAAAAAAGTGGGAAACAGAGCAGGGTGCTGAGAGGCAGGATTTTTATAAAGCTCACGTAAATCTGTGTTATGTACAAAGGTTACTATGCATAGCATAATATGTATAATGTATGCATATGTTATATACAAAAAGTATTAATGCATGGCATGTGTAGGCTTTTTGGTTGAAAACTTAAAAGGACAATTCATGAAATAAGTATAAGTGAGCGGTAAACATATGAAGGCATCAGCAACTCATTAGCAGTCTTACATTACCAAATTAAAAATTGGATTTCTTTTTTACTTAGCAGATTGGCAAAAATTAGAAAGATTGATAAAATCCCTTGGTGGCTTTGGTGGGGAGGAAGCAGGACCCTTGGGCACTGTTTGTGGCAGGGATCTGTGGTCTGAGGACTTCCTCGGGGTCCTGGCTCCGGCAGTCCCACTCCAGGGAATCTATACTCTGAACATAAGCACACATTGACAAATAAATATAAGCCAAATACAAATATACAGTGGAACATATATGTGATCATGAGACTTAGATTTATATAAGTGGAAGGATTATGCAATATATGGTTGATTTCAGAAAACGAGATATAGAACAGCAGATGTCAATCTCACTTATGTAAAATTCTTTCTTTATATTCACATATCTATAGAGATAGGTCTCAGAGGATGTTCAGTAAAAAATGTTAATGGTAGGATTTCAGAAAAATTGTTTCTGAATTTGAAAAAAAAAGTTGTTTGAGATAGAGTCTCACTGTGTCACCCAGCTAGACTATGGTGGCACAAACATGGCTCACCACAGCCTTGACCTCTTGGACTCAAGCAGTCCTCCCACCTGAGCCTCTCATGTAGCTGGCACCACAGGCATGCACCACCACGGCCAGCTACTTTGTTTACTTTTTGTACAAATGGGGTTTTGCCGTGTTGCCCGGGCTAGTCTTGAACTCCTGGGCCTAAGTGATCCACCTGCCTTTGCCTCTCAAACTGCTGGGATTACAGGCATGAGCCACCGCGCCAGGCTCAAATGAACTTCTAAAATCACTTTGCTTGGCATATGAGCAGGTGGCCATGCTAGCGTTTCAATGAAGTGATTTTATTTTAGGTCAATCTTTTGTACACACTTTACAGTCCATAAAAAAATAAAAAAAAAGTGAGGGGGCCCTCATTTACTGTATGTTTCTCTTGCTGGAAAAAAAAAACAACAAGTTAATAGTTCAAGATTAAAATGCAAGGATTCCATTAACATTCCTATGGAAGATTTCAAAATGTTTGTTTTTACAGAAATGTAACATGCATTTCTTGAGTAGACAGGCTATTCCCAGAGAGTTACATGTCACGGTAGCTCTTCGTTTGGAAGCTGATTTGCCTAGGATACATGTGTGTTTTATAGAAAATAATGCACAAATACTCTTATTGTCAAAGATTTAAACCCTACAGAACCCCCACAGTGTGTTGGTATCTTCCCTCCACTTTCCCTGATTCATGCCTCGCTTCTTCACCCGCTTCCACCCTGCCCTGGGCCCCCTTGCTCTCTGGCCTCTTGCTGAGTTGGCTGGTGGGAGCCGGCAGGCGATAGGAAGGACAGAGGAGAAAGGAGTCAGGGTATTTACTTCCCAGGCCTCTGCTTACGGAGTCATGGGCCAGCTGCATTCCTCTACCAAAGGTTTCAGCTTCTGCCAGGGGATGTGCCCAAGAGCTGTTTCTCATTGGGTCACCTCCCCCTCTTCCTTCCTCCCAGCCCAAGGCTAACCATGGTGCCCACCGTTTCTTGTCCAGGGTGCTGTCCATCATGTTTCTCTGTATCCTGTCTATGCTTTACAAGTGGTCCTTCATCACATGCTGCCTAAATGGCCCAATTTGATGTCTTATCTGTTTACTCTCTGCCCTGACTGATCTGTACCTAATTTGGAACAGAATAAGAAAGTCCCCTGCTCACTCCTGTTCTCATTCCCTCACAAGTAAACACGGTAAATGGCTTAGCTCACCCTTCTCAACCTCCTTTCCATGCCTGTCATCGGGTTTCACTGAGGAACCTGGAACTGGACGCGACTCTGTTCTGGGCCATGCAGCAGAGCGTGAGAGTGTCGTAAGTTCCCTGTTTTCTTGCCTTGGCCAAAACCCAGCTTATCATGATAAGACAGGGAAGGATTGTCTTGATAGGGCTGTGAAGGAAGTACTACCATTTACGGTGGCCCCAGGTGCTGTTCGTTTCCATTTCCACAGACCGTCCATCATTTTCTGCCTGTTTCCTCACTCTGACCTTCAGGAGTGGCCTGGCTCGAACTGCTCTGTCCAAACTCACAGGGCCCAGGGTGCTACCTGTCGGATGCTTCCTGGGCCTCAGCATGCCTCACTATTCTGGGTCACTTTGCCAAAACATTGTCATTCGATTTATCTGCCTTCTTGACTGTTTTCCCCAAGATATCATCAAGGGCTCTGAGAATATTTGCTTGATCACAAAGGAGAGTGAAAACTAAGAAGAAGAAAACCTTTCTGATTTATGTTCCATAAAGTAGAAGCACTTCAAGGGTAGAAACTTTTCTATTAAAAAAAAAAAAGAAGAAGCCTTAAAATCATTTTTAGTAGAATTCTATTTCATGCTCATTGCAAAATCCTCAGTATACCTCAATATATAATATATGTGGCAGAAAGTAAAAGTTCCCCTAAAATCCTGTTTCCTTGGATAAAAATTCCTATTAAGTATCAAGTATATCATTTGAGAACCTTTCTAGGGATATGTAAAATATGTCTATGAAACTTTTTGCATACATAGGATTGTACTGTAATTTCTATTCTATAATAGGCTTTCATTAGACAGTGGACAACTTTTTGTGCCAATTCATAAGAATTTACTTGATTCCTTTATCAGCCACGTAATATTCCATAATATAAATGTATCATAATATCCTATGGAAGGCCATTTGCTTTTTTTCTATAATAGCACTGCAGTGAGTATTCTTGTACTTGCATTAGTCAATTTCTACAGGTAATTTCCTGGAATAGGAATGAATGACATAGGAATCTCCATGTCAGTTGTTACAAATGTTTTATGGTTATGAATTTAGACATTTGATACTTTATTTTGGAAAAAAGCCCACAGAGAATAACATTTATATTTCCATCTTCTTTTCTCCTGAGTTTCCAGCTCATACCTGTCTGTTCACATTACGTCTTAACTTGCTTGCCTACTGAATTCTAGTTGCATAGATGAAACTCATTTATGCCAGGCACCGTGGCACACACCTGTAATTCCAGCACTTTGGGAAGCTGAGGCAGGAGGATCACTTGAACCCGGGAGTTCAAGATGAGCCTCGGCAACAGAGTGAGACCTTGTCTCTACAAAAAAATGTTTAAAAATTAGCCAGGCGTGGTGGTGCTCACCTGTGGTCCCAGCTGCTCAGGAGTGTGAGGTGGGGGGATCACTTGAGCCCAGAATGTTGAGGTGGCAGTGAGCCCTGATCACATCACTGCTTTCCAGCCTGGGGAACAGAGCAAGACCCTGTCTCAATAAATAAATATACGTATTGCCCTTGCCCATTTAGTTCTCAACCCACAGTTCCTTAGCAGCAAATGGCACCAATACTCACCCAGTTGTTTACGCCACCCCTCCTTCCCCAGCTACACTCCCCGAACTCCCTTTGGACTCCAGCCTAGAATGTAGAGTGCTACACATGGCAGGGCATTTTGCTGTTGTTTTTCCAAAATGTCCATTTCAATTTCTACTAAAGTACAGTCTAAAAAGTTTCTTAAGTTCTCAGGAAATCCATATTTACTTGTAGTAGAAGGTAATTAGAGGGACTTTCATCTATGAAGGTTTTCTGATATTAAATATTTAAGATACCCTCCCTGATTTTACAGGCTGAGTTCCTAACATTTCAGTGAGCCTAGTTACGTCTTCCCTAGTAGCACTTAAAGTGGAAATTGGATTACTTCAGGGGCTTTCTGGAAAAACTGGGTCACCCAAAACACCACTTAGAGAAAGTTCTAAATCTCCTCCACATTTTTAATACTTGATTCTTCACTTATTATCTCCCACCATTCATCTAAGAGAAAATCCTTATTTTCTCTTTTTAATCTCTGCTCCTTTTCAGAGTTAATCAACATATTATACTTACGTTTTTATACACTGCAGAAATGATCCTTGTTAAAGAATACTCAGTCTGCCTTCCAGAGGTTAAAGAATAGAGAGCATCGGGTAGGGGATTTTAAAGGGAAAAACTCTGGGACGACGAGAGGCTCCATGCTCCGACACAAGGCTCCCAAGTCCCCTTCCTTACTTGATTCATTCTGCTTGGGAGTTATGCTTTTATCAGCTACGTAATATTCCACGTGGTTTACCTGGGTGGGCCAATTTTGTGTTTAGACTGTGAGCAGGGACCTCGCATTGCAAGAAGCGAGGTATTTTACACAGCTTCTTACATCAATAGATGGCAGTTTTTGCTGTGGCCCAGCTTATGCTGAGTTCTTTGTATGTGTTGTCTCATTGAATGTTCCCAGCTCTGTAAAGTAGGTGCCATTATTACAGCTTTTTACAGATAAAGAAACTAAGACTTGGAGTCAAGGAACTTGCCAAAGTCTCAGAGCTAGTGTGCTGCAGGTGCAGGATTTGAATACAGGTCTTATAACCCCAGATCTCATGGCTTTGGCACGTGCCCTCTATAAAAGGATGCAGTACTTGAGTGACCAGGTAGACAGAAAAGGTGTTATTTTATCTACCAGCTCCTCAAGGCATCAAATAAAGGTAAGCCTGGATATGTCTGATGCACCCTGGCTACCACTGGTCATCAGCTTCTGTGGTCAGAAGCAGAAGGAGTAGGGGGAACTCAGTCATCAAGCAGAGGTGACTGGATGCAGAATGGTTCATGGTTATTAGTGTTACTCGTCAGTTAATGATGGATCCAGCCAAGGATGGATTAACTGGTGAAGCTAGATGATATCTCTCCTCCCTCAAACACATTCCAGCTCATAAAAAATAATGAAAAGTTTTCATTATTCATTACTTCGATCCTTCTTAACAGAATAGTTAACATTTCTAGAAGCAGTTAACACCTCCAGGTCCTTATTTCATGCCCTGGAGCAATCACTTATTAACCACTTCCCAAATTTCACAGTTTCAGAAAATTAGCTCTGCCAGAATAGGGACTTAATGTTTTCTTCAAGGATTAAAGAGCTCATTAGGAAGTGATTTTTTTCTCACTTTCCCATTGATTTTTCTGTTTCTGCTGAGACCATTTTGTTATGCAGGCTGAGAGTAAAGACGAAGAATCCTCTCTTTCATTCTTAGGTTGCTGCAAGACAGAAGCCAGGCTCGGGTGAGAGTTCGAAGCACATGGGAGCTGAGGCGGGCCGCACCTGGGTTACTGAACAGCCCTGCAGGAAATGCAGTGTGCTAGGACCAGGAGAGCCCCAGTTCCTCTGCCAGTTGTCTATGTTGTTTCTTCCTTAGGGAAAAACTGTAGTGTCATCCTGTAGTGCCATATATGCTAATAACCTCACTATTTTTATCATATTTCAGTGTTCATCAAGTTCACTCTCTTTCCCTCCCTTGGTGTCTTTCTCTTCATCTCTCCCTCTGTCCATCCCTCCCAACCCTGTTCTGTGGAGAACTGGCATATTGAAGTTCCCTGTCTTAAAATGCAGTGATTGGCACATGTCGTCTCCAAAGAAAGGATCAGTGAAAATCATGCAGGAAACTTGCTTTCTCTCTTCTTGTTTGCTGAACTCCCTAGGATGTGGAATCTGTTTTGTCTGTAGAGCATCTTGTAGGTAGACTGCTCTCCAAATAACATTTGAGAAATGCTGGCTTACATTATTCTTGGGTTTTCATTATTAAGTAGAAGTACCATAAAATATCTAAAACCCCAATGGTGATTCCTGGAATGGGTGAAGAGTGAATAGAGCGGGGTGGTGAAGTAGGAGGAAGACAATCCTTGGTCTCTAAACCTCCACATGAGCATCAGCTCTTTATGGTACTGAAGGGACTTTTTGATATATGTCATTGTATTTAAAAGACTGAAAATACATCTGTGTCATCGTAGTATGGATGAAAGTACAGTGACGTTTAATAGAACTCGATGTGCTTTCGTAAGGAGCTTCATTTTAGTTATTTATTTATTTAGCTAGAAGTTCATGAAGACCAAGGCAGCCAGTTTTTCTGTTATACCCTAAGAGTTAGACTCTCCTGGCTCCTCACTTCTTAGCCATGCATCCTTTGGAGGTTACTTCACTTCTCTAAAGGTGGCTTCCTCAATTGCAAAATAGCGCTTCTTATGCCTACCCCACAAGGTGCTGTAGATCCTCAGCCTGTTGCAGGGTTGAGATGGGCCTGGCACAGAGTGGGCCCTGTGGATGCTGTGTATCCCTCTCTCTCTTCACATGCACATGTAGGCTTATCCAAAATGAGGACTATAGAAAATAAAATTGCACCATGTTGGGATTCCTGCTCAATGAGTAAATTTTAGCTGGTCTTGTCCCCAAAACAGCAAAATGGGTAATTACGTGAGATAATGGATATGTTAATTTGCTTTACCATAGTAACTATTTTACTATCTATACGTATCCCATAACGTCATATTGTGTACCTTAATATACACAATACAGTTTATTTAAAAAAAAACAAAAAACTAAAAACAAAAAGGAATGATTCTAAGGCAGCTTGAATGTATTCTTTTATTCATGTAAGGGTCAACTTCTTGCAAAGCACTGAATTTTAAGCACTTTATGATTTAGTTAAATTCTCCTCAACAGAATTAAAGTGATTTCAGTGATACCCAAAGGCATTCTGTCTAGACCGAAGAAAGGAGAATTCTTCACCGGGAAAGGAAGAAATAATTGTCCTTATCTTTATCCTTCTAAGGAAGCTATTTGTGGAAAAGGAAAGTTCTCCAACTGAGTTGCTCTCTGAAGCTATCCCGGTGACCAGCAAGCACTCATGCCGCTTCTAGAAGTCAACAAGGATACATTGAACCTGCTTCTGATTTCTTTAGGGTCGACAAGTGCCCCCAATGATTTATGGTACAACTTCATTGAACTGCCCTACCACGGGGAAAGCATCAGCATGCTGATTGCACTGCCGACCGAGAGCTCCACTCCGCTGTCTGCCATCATCCCACACATCAGCACCAAGACCATAGACAGCTGGATGAGCATCATGGTGCCCAAGAGGGTGCAGGTGATCCTGCCCAAGTAAGTGGCCCCTTCCCCTCAAAGAAAACAGTGGCATTGTTCAATCAGCAGCTGTTATGTCGGACACCAGACAACATGAGGTGAAAATATGGCACATCATGAAGCCTTTTCTGTTCTGCAGAAATTTCATGGTGAGATTACGAGGCCGTGCTTTTCTGAATGCCTTTATTCAATGCCTGTGCTTCCTGTATGGTAAGATGTGGATCATAAGAAAGGAGAGAGGGCAATCTTGGTCTCTGAACCTCCACATGAGCATAAGCTCTTCAGGGTACTGCAGGGGCTTTTTGACATATCTCATTGTATTTAAAAGACTGAAAATATGTGTGTCATCATAGTATGGATGAAAGTTCAGTGAAGTTTAATAGAACTCCATGTGCTTTCATAAGGAGCTTCATTTTAGTTATTTATTTAGCTAGAAGTTCATGAAGACCACGGCAGCCAGTTTTTCTATTATACCCTAAGAGTAAGACAGAGATGGAATTTGAGCTGTTATGACTTGAAGCCATAGGAAAAGTAACCCCAAATCCTGTATGAATCTTCATGTTCTAATAGGTCAGAGAATGTTTTGTCCACATCTGTGAAGAAGCAGTGAACGTTGTTCCGTTTCTATGAACTTTTCAACATTGCTGCCTTCCCACCATCCAGAGCTTTTAACAACCCAGGTCTTGGTGGTAGTGGAGAGTTCTAATAGCTTTCGATTCTTTGGTCACCGAGTTAAGTAATCAGAGTAACACATTCACAATAAGTGTTACTAATCCTCTCAAGATTTTTATTTTTATTTTTTTGGCAAAATAAGCCTTCAGATAGGCAATGCTTGATATAAATAAATAAATAAGATGGTGGCATCATAGGTCTCAATGGGTGAAGAACAGGTTCTTAACCATTATAGCCCATCTGTGGTGAGAATCTGCCCACCTCTCCTTGGTCCTCTTCCACAGGATGAGATCAAATCTGATAAAGCATCCTCTGATGATAGTAACTGACATTTACACATCTATATCCATATATCCCCAAGGCCAGGTAGTTCACAAATATTCAGGAAACCTATGTTATACCCAAATATAATACCATGTCACCTATGCCTAATCTTTGCTCCTGTTTTAATAGTAAAATACTTTCAGAATCTCAAAAGGGGCTGGGCACGGTGGCTCACGCCTGTAATCCCAACACTTTGGGAGGCTGAGGCAGGCGAATCACGAGGTCAGGAGTTCGAGACTAGCCTGGCCAACGTGGAAAAACCCTGTCTCTACTAAAAATACAAAAAATTAGCTAGGCATGGTGGTGGGTGCCTGTAATCCAAGCTACTTGGGAGGCTAAGGCAGGAGAATTGCTTGAACCCAGGAGGCAGAGGTTGTAGTGGGCCAAGATCGCACCATTGCCCTCCAGCCTGGGCGACAGAGCAAGACTCTGTCTCAAAAAAAAGAATCCCAAAATGAACTACCAGGAATGTTTCTCCTCTCTTTTGACCATCTCCAATCCCAATAAGGATGACAGGTCTTAGAGCAGCCAAGATGAATATGGAGAAACTTTAGCTGGAAATGGGGAAGAATGATAGATCTTCCAGAGTACTAGGAACTTGTTAACACTCAGCCTCCACGTCAGTATAAAAGAAGTATGTTTATGTCTGTAGATCTTCCTAAGTATTGGAACAGGGGGCCCATTACACCTGAGGGTGGGAGTGCCCATTCTTGCCGTTAGCATGTACAACTCATTTTGCCAACTAAGTGTTTGAGAGATGAGGTGTCCTTTACTTATCTGGTATTTAAATTTGGAATTCAAATTTAAGATGCAATTCAGATCGGTATTCAGATATTACTTCAAAAGAATCAGTTTGTAAACATGCACCGACTCTATCATGTTGCAGCATTTATAGCCTCGTGACTTTTTTCTCCATTTCTGCTTTCATGCTAGGTTCACAGCTGTAGCACAAACAGATTTGAAGGAGCCGCTGAAAGTCCTTGGCATTACCGACATGTTTGATTCATCAAAGGCAAATTTTGCAAAAATAACAAGTATGTTCAATTTGAAATGTATTTGTATACTTGAAGAAAGTGTTACAAACTGAGACTGATTTGTTCAGAGAAAAAAGGATCAGAATTAGGAATGTGTTGCCCTAAAACTGTACAAGGTTTCATTTGATATATTGCCAAATGATGCTATTGACCTTCGTTTATTTATTGACCTTCGTTTATTTATTTTTTTCTTTTATCTTTTTATTTCAATAGTTTTTGGGGTACAAGTGGTTTTTGGTTACATGGATCAATTATATAGTGATGAAGTCTGAGATTTTAGTGCACCCCTCCCCCAAGTAGTGCACATTGTACCCAATATTTATTAGTAGATTTTTAGCTCCTCACCAACCCACCCTCCTCCTTCTGAGTCTCTATAGTCCATTATACCACTCTCTATGCCTTTGCATACCCATAGCTTGTCTCCCATTTATAAGCGACAACATACGGTATTTGGTTTTCCATTCTTGAGTTACTTCATTTAGAATAATGGCCTCCAGCTCCATTCAAGTTGCTGCAAAAGACATTATTTCATTCTTTTTATGACTGAGTAGTATTCCATGGTATATACATACCTCATTTTCTTTATAGGGTCATTGCTCTCGACCTTCATTTAAGTCATCGTCCTTACATTTTGCACGTACGTTTCATGGGAAGCCCCAGTGACTACATAAAGGAGTATTTCATGTATTGCTTTTATTAATATTGGCTCTGACTTAGATATTGTCGCTCTGTTTCCAGATGCCAACTTTTTCCTTTTGCTTGAAAAAAATCAAGACTGCAGGCATACACTATACCCAGATATATATTTTGGCATTTCATGCTCATTAATCTGAAACAATATAAATTCAAATGAATCTGATGAAAACTTTTCTTTGCCAAAGCAATTAAGGCATACTTTTCATTTGCCAGCAGTGTATGTACCTTTCTCTAGAGTTATGTTTGAACGGTCAGTCCTTTGTTCTTTAAATTTAGAACATAGCAATCTTTCCAAGGAAAAGTCATGGCTTGAACATGATTTGCACTCCAGTTTGCAAATAACCTTGAATGGTAAGAAATTAGCTCATGACCAGCTTCAGTTGCGTACTAGTAAACACCTAGCACCTGTTCTGGGGACAAACATGACTGCCCTGGTGAACCTGCAGCTCCATGGATATTCTCATAGCCGTTAATCCCTCATGACTCAAACTCAGGCCTCCAGCCCAGCAGCATTAGCATCACCCGGGAGCTGGTTTGAAATGCACAGTCTTGGGTGTAACCCAGACCCACTGAACCAGAATCCATTTTAACACAGTCCCTCAGCCCACCAAAGACTGAGAAGCACCATTTTCATCTGCACGTTCCCCTTCGAGGTTATTCATAGCAGCTGAAATGCTAAATAGGGGGTATTCACAGGAAGAACCAGGTGCCCCAGATTCTCCTGGAGAGTCCTCTTTAACACTGCATGTAACTTGGGCCCTATAAATGTGCATCTCAGTCACAATTTGGTCATATTAGAGCTGGGCATTGGTGCAGATAGTTCAGAAGCAGATGACACAAAAAGCACATTTTCCCTTTGCATCCAGACCTGTGTCCCATCCAGACTAATGTCAACTTCAGTTTGCATTCTCTGTGAAAGCTATACCCAGTGGGTGCTGCTGGAATGGTCAGAATTTGCTGAGAAGTAAAGTGAGTTCACCAGAAGGTCCCTGAGACACAACTGCATTTATGCCTCGGCCCTTCCAGGAGAATCTAAACTCTTCTCTTGTTCGACACTCTTCTCTCACTCGCATGCCCATGAGATGAGTGGCTGTTGTGAAGAGCCCGGACTGACTCTGCCACTAACTAGCCCTGTGATTGCAGGGAAGATTACTTAACATTCTAGGGCTCAGTTTCCCCATCTGTCAGTGCTGTCTGAAATCCCTTTTGCATCTGCATTCTGTAACTGAAAAATAATCTTGTTGCCTTGCTGCTTCCAGAAAACTGGGCTTCCTTTTCATAGCTCTGCTCTTTTCATTTTTTAAATACAATTCTAGTGATCAGAATTGAACTGATAGAGGCATTAAATCATTTAAGAGCCTGGTCCCCTCTCCAGAAGTGAGTATCACAGTTCACTTAGCAGGGACTGAAATTCACAAGTAACAGCTGTCTGCAGCCTTCAACACCAGGACTGTCAGAGGTCATGTCTTCTGACACTTTAAAAATTGGAATTTGCCATGGCTTTGAGCTTTGAGGTTACTTCCCCAACCAACCAATGGCCTGCCGATCAACAAATGCTGATACTGTTTTATTTTCTGGATACAGGGTCAGAAAACCTCCATGTTTCTCATATCTTGCAAAAAGCAAAAATTGAAGTCAGTGAAGATGGAACCAAAGCTTCAGCAGCAACAAGTAAGTACTGGGTCACGTGGCAGGACTTCCTCTAGCAGGGGAGCAGACACACTCCTGTATACTCATTGGTCGAGCAAGTATGTAATAGACCCTCTTTCCAGCCAGGCACTGTGTGTGGGTTGACCCTCGGGAGACAGCAGTGAGTACAGACAGATTGAAGACCTGTAACCACAAAGCTCAGAATCTGTTTCATTAAAGAAAAGCATTTCAGTGAGAGAAATTCCTCTGGGACAGGAGTCAGCAAACTTCTATAAAGAGCCAGGAAGTATGTATTTCAGATTTGTGTGTCATACCGTCTCCATCACAGCTTCTTAGCTCTGCCATTGTAGCATGAAAACAGCCAACAACAATACAAGTAAACAGATGTGGCTGTGTTCCAATAAAACTTTATTTATAAAAACAGGATTTGGCCTGGTAGACTTGCCTTGAGGACAGTGGTTTGCTGACCCCTGCTCTCGGAGGATAAAACATGGTCTGGCTTCTTACTGGCAAAAAAAGACCAATCTTCAGATTTAAACATAAAATAAACAACAAATACTTAAAGGAAAATAGGCAATCAGGTCTATCCAGGATAAACTGAAGAATTCGCCACCATCTGTTGAATTGCGGCAGGATTGCTTTACAGCCTTCCTTGATAATTAGAACATCCACATCTGCTTCCTCCTCAGTGGTTTACATAATGAAGGAGAAAACAGAACAATCTTAAGTCAGTTTTTTCACCCCTCGTTATCTGTAGGAAATTAGATGAATAGATTTGGCCAACTCTGTGAGCCCATAAAGTGAAAATCTTAGTTATGCTTGCAGCTGGGTCAAAGATCTCTGGTTATTGAAACATACCAGTTATACTCAACAATGGATGTGTTATTACCTTTCTCGAATAAACATTTTAAAAATTCCTTTGAAGTAGCATTTAAAACAAAGACCCTGGAATAAAAGGGTTGGAAATTTTAAGATGCTTTTTGTCTTTTCTAGGTAATTTTAAGTAGTAACATCTAAAAGTCATTGACCAATTTTGCCGAGTGTAACTATCAGGACCAGCTACATAGTTTGTGGGGTGTCCTGTGCAAAATGAAAATATGGAGCCCCTTGTTCAAAATGTATTAAGAGTTTCAAGATAGCAACAGCAGAGTATTAAACCCAGTGCAAGGCCCCATGTAACTGCCCAGGTCCTCCTGTCTTAGTCTGCCTGGGCTGCCATGACAAAATACCATTGACTGGGTGGTTTAAACAACAGAACTCGCACTTCTGGAGACTGGGAGTTCAAGATCAAGGTGTTGGTGTTGGCAGGTTGGTTTCTCCTGAGATCTCTGGATCTCCAGAGGTTGCCCCCTCCCTGTGTCCTCACATGGTCTTTTCTCCATGTGACACATCCCTGGTGTCTCTCCCGCTTCAAATAAGGACAATAGTCCTATTAGAATAGAACCCTACTTAACCTTCATTGTCTCCTCAAAGGCATTATCTCCAAATACAAATACAGTCACATTAGGGGTTTGGGGCTTCAGCATATGAATTTGTAGGGAGACACAGTTCAGTCCATAACACCTGCTATTTAATACTTGTTTTTAATAACCCTAGGTAAAAGGCCTTGCTCCAGCATAACTGCAGGTGTTTCCTTTATAACTTCAAGCCCAAGTGTTCAACACTTTATGGGGTTTGAGCAAGAGGACTGGGCCATTGCAACAGGCATGTGGTAGTAATGCCACACGCCTACCCTTCCTTGAGGCCCTGGCTCAGGCTTATTAAGTGGAAGCAAGCCTGGCAGACAAGGAATGGCCAAGACCCATGAGCCTAAAGAAGTTTGCTTTCCTAGTCAGATGCCTATACCTAGGGAGTTGAACAGCAGAGGTAGTTGGTCCTGGATGAGTGGTCTACATTCCAGTGCAAAGGAAACCTAAATAGTGTGCCAAAGGAGAAGGCACAGACACAAAAGCTAAGAATTGGGCTGGGCCTTTATATACAGAAAAGATTTAGAGAAGCTAAACAGGACCAGGGGCCGGGCGCGGTGGCTCATGCCTGTAATCGCAGCACTTTGGGAGGCTGAGGCGGGTGGATTACTTGAGGTGAGGAGTTCGAAACCAGCGTAACCAACATAGTGAAACCCCGTCTCTACTAAAAATACAAAAATTAGCCAGGCGTGGTGGCGCATGCCTGTAGTCCCAGCTACTCAGGAGGCTGAGGCAGGAGAATCGCTTGAACCCGGGAGGTGGAGGTTGCAGTGCGCCGAGATCGTACCACTGCACTCCAGCCTGGGTGACAGAGTGAGACTCCATCTCAAAAAAAAAAAAAAAAAAAAAAAAGGACCAGGGACTTTATCAGCAAAGCAGATGGTGTGAATAAAAAAATAGCTAATGATAACAATGAATATGCATTAGGTGTGTTTAGTGGCAAACACTGTTCCAAGAGCTATAATATATCTTATGTCATTTAATTCTCATCAAAACTCTATGAGGAGTAAGTACGTTTATCAGAGATGGTGCTTATGTAGAAGAGATGAGACAGTAATGTAAAGGGCCTGGCCCAAGGTAGGCTTAGTAAATGGTGACCATTGAGCCTGTTGTAACATGGTCAGCCTATGGGACAAACATTAAGTGTGTCTTCAGACACCAGCCTCTGAGGGTCCTTGAAGCTAGCTAACTTGCTGGCCTTATGCTTACATGGCCTCATGTAATGTGCACAACATATTTTCCTTTTCTTCCCATAGCTGCAATTCTAATTGCAAGATCATCGCCTCCCTGGTTTATAGTAGACAGACCTTTTCTGTTTTTCATCCGACATAATCCTACAGGTAAGTGACTCTCCTCTTCCATCATTCCCTCTTTGTTAGAATTTCAAAAGGTATCTTGCACTCTTCATTATATCCAACAGTGGTGCCCATAATCCATTTCCCTAATGTCAGTAGTTGCAAACACTTTGAATATAACCACCCACGTTAAAGAGATAGGAAAACAAAGGCTGTGTTTACAGGTGTGATGGAATCTTTTACACACTGACAAGATTCTAGGTTTTGCAGATTGTTGTTTTTAACAGAGAGGCTTAGCATCCCTTAGGAACACTTTTGACATCTATTGACTTTTCCATATTTATATAAATGTGGTCGTTCAATTTTGCTAGAAGCTGTGTAACTTCAGCTTTTGTGTATTAGCCTGTTCTCACGCTGTTATGAAGAAATACCCCAGAGTGGGTAATTTATAAGGAAAAGAGGTTTAATTGACTCACAGTTCCACATGGCTAGGGAAGCCTCAGGAAACTTACAATTATGGTGAAAGGCACCGCTTCACAGGGCGGCAGGAGAGAAAATGAGAGCCGAGCAAAGTGGGAAACCCCTTATGAAACCATCAGATCTCATGAGAACTCACTCACTATCACGAGAACAGTATGGGGGAAACCGCTCCTATGATTCAGTTATCTCCACCTGGTCCTGCCCCTGATAAATGGGGATTATTACAATTCAAGGCAAGATTTGGGTGGGGACACATAGCCAAACCATATCACTTTGTAAGCCCACTCTATTGAAATACCTTGGGACCTGTTAATACAGTTGATTTTTGCTCTGGGAGTCATGCATGGTTCAAACTAGGCTCTGGCCTTAAGCCTGATTTTTAAAATGAAGACAACAGTAGTGCTGACTGCTTATTACAATTATGAAGTATAAGTTTATCTTTGTAGAGAGGTTGGCTTCTTGTTGGTACGAGAGTAGGCACTAATATATATATTTTAGCTTTTACTATTTCATGTAATCAGTAATACAAGATAGTTCCTTATCTTCTTATCTCACTGCATCTGTGATGTTCTAATTGGCATGCTCCAGAACTGAGCCAGCCAATGAGTGAGCTTCTGGCCGCATGTGGCTACTTAACATTAACTTTAAAAATTCAATTTCTGGCCAGGTGCGGTGGCTCATGCCTGTAATCCCAGCACTTTGGGAGGCCAAGGCGGGTAGATCACCTGAGGTCAGGAGTTCGAGACCAGCCTGGCCAACATGGCAAAACCCCATCTCTGTTAAAAATACAAAATATTGGCTGGCCATGGTGGTGGGTGCCTGTAATCCCAGCTTGTTGGGAGGCTGAGGCAGGAGAATTGTTTGAACCTGGGAGGCGGAAATTGCAGTGAGCCAAGATTGCGCTATTGCACTCCAGCCTGGGTGAGAGAGCAAGACTCTGTCTCAGGAAATAAAAAATAAAATTAAAATTAAATTTCTTAGTCACACTAGCCACATTTTAAGCACTCTCTGGCCACATGTGACTAGTGGCTACCATGCTGGACAACAAAGATATAGACCATCTCTACCACTGCAGAAAGTTCTGCTGGGCAACACTATTGAGCGAGAGGTCAAACATGATTGTTTCCCTTCCCTTGTTTCTTATTTTAAGGATTATTAATTTACAGAGTCATGGATTGTTTTCTTTTAATTCTGTAGGTGCTGTGTTATTCATGGGGCAGATAAACAAACCCTGAAGAGTACACAAAAGAAACCATGCAAAGCAACGACTACTTTGCTACAAAGAAAGACTCCTTTCCTGCATCTTTCATAGTTCTGTTAAATATTTTTGTACATCGCTTCTTTTTCAAAACTAGTTCTTAGGAACAGACTCAATGATGCAAGCGTTTCTGTTCTGGGAGGTATTAGAGGGAAAAAAACAAGCAGGATGGCTGGAACACCGTACTGAGGAATGACTAGAAAGGCTTCGAAATGTCTAAAAGATTCTTTAAACTACTGAACTGTTACCTAGGTTAACAACCCTCTTGAGTATTTGCTGTTTGTCCAGTTCAGGAATTTTTGTTTTGTTTTGTCTATATGTGCAGCTTTTCAGAAGAAATTTAATCAGTGTGACAGAAAAAAAAAATGTTTTATGGTAGCTTTTACTTTTTACGAAAAAAATATTATTTGCCTTTTAAATTCTTTTCCCCCATCCCCCCCAAAGTCTTGATAGCAAGCATTATTTTGGGGGTAGAAACGGTGAAATCTCTAGCCTCTTTGTGTTTTTGTTGTTGTTGTTGTTGTTGTTTTATATAATGCATGTATTCACTAAAATAAAGTTTAAAAAACTCATGTCTTGCTAGACAAGGTTGCTGTTGTGCAGTGTGCCTGTCACTACTGGTCTGTACTCCTTGGATTTGCATTTTTGTATTTTGTACAAAGTAAAAATAAACTGTTATGAGTAGTAAAAATAAAGCTATTTCTCTGCTATTTGAAAATACAATAGAAGAAACTGAGCCTTTTAAACATACGTCAGCGTCTTCTAATAAACCTTTGTACTTATGTAAACATCAGGAAGTTCAAAGCCCGGAAACTTTTCCTATCCTTTTCCTCTAGACCTGACAATCAAACATTTTTACCTGCTTCAACACGCCTCATTTTATAGATCACTGCAACAGAGTAACTACTACAGTAATCCTAGTTCTAATCTTAGCTACATTCACTCCAGCAATGGCTAAGAATTCTCAGCAAAGAAACGGATTTTGTAGCAAGTGCAGAATGAAGTTGCTGGGTACCATGTATTTTGGAAATCTCGGGGAACAGGGACTGTTTCGTTTTTGGTGATTGGTGATAGGCAGGAGTTTTTTGAAATGACGGGTTTTTTGTTTGTTTGTTTGTTTGAGGTAACTTTCCAAGTTGAACTCAAACATCAAAAATCTTTTTTTTCCTTTTTCTTTTTATAGAGATGTACCTTGCCATCTTGCCCAGGCTAGTCTTAAACTCCTGACCCCAAGTGATCCACCTACCTCAGCCCCACAAAGTGCTGGGATTACAGGCATGAGCCACACTGCGTTCAACCTACAAACATCATAATTCTGATGTTACCATTTGCCTGCTTTTTAAAAAACTAATTTTTTACAGATGTATGCAGTCTAACCTAAATCAGAATTTAAGTTTAAAATATTTATCAAAACTTAAAAACATCTTTTCTTTGTAGCCCTTGTGTCCTACTTGCCTTTATACATGAAAACCTCACATTCGGCACTCCGTCAGTTTGCCATTTGGAATTATTTGTCAAGTGGGCTGAGCTTTGCTGTTCACAACTATGTATGTGTACTTTGTTTTTTTCTGTTTTTCTTTTTTGAGACGGAGTCTTGCTCTGTCACCCAGGCTAGAATGCAGTGGCGTGATTCTCGACTGGCTGCAACCTCCACTTCCCGGGTTCAAGCAGTTCTCCTGCCTCAGCCTCCCCAGTAGCTGGGAGTACAGGCATGCACCACTGCGCCTGGCTAATTTTGTATTTTTAGTAGAGACAGGGTTTCACCGTGTTGGCCAGAGTGGTCTCAAACTCCTGACCTCAGGTATCTGCCTGCCTCAGCCTCCCAAAGTGCTGGGATAACAGGCGTGAGCTACCGCGCCCAGCTTACATTTTGATATCTTTAAGTCAATGGTCTGTAGGCCTTGTCTTACTTCAAAATGATCAAATTTATGGAAACTCCTTTCCCTGAGGGAAACTGAAATAAATTTAGACTTGGAGACTGCCACAAAAAGTACAGGCCTGTGATAGGTTATTTTTGCTGTGTAGACGTGGTTTTTTTTTTTTCTTAAAACTTTTTCTGGGCATTTTAAAATTCCATTTCCATGTTGCTATCTAATAATTGTTTTTGTTTAGAGATAGGGTCTCAGTATGTTGCTTATGTTACCCAGGCTGGTCTCAAACCCTTGGGCCTCCCAAAGTATTGGGATTACAGGAGTGAGTCACTGCACCAGGCCCCTAATAATAATGTTATCTGCAAACATTAACAGTGTACTTGGTGTGATGAAGAACAGTGATTTCTCATTTTGCAAAGTTCTCATTTACACCATCACTCCAAGATTTCTTAGTTGCCCAGGCTGTAATGCTGTGGTGTGATCATGGCTCACTGCAGCCTTGAACTCCTGTGCTCAAGCAGCCCTTCTGCCTCAGCCTCCCGAAAAGCTAGGACTTACAGGCATGCATTGCCACACCTGGTAATTTTTTTAAAAAAATTTTTTGTAGAGATGGGGGTCTTTGCTGTGTTGCCCAGGCTGCTCTCAAATTTCCTGGCCTCAAGCAGTCCTCCAGCCTCAGTATGTAGACATGTTTGAGCAAATAATTTATCATATAGATTAGATGTCACACTGAGTTTGAACAAGAGACAGGCTGCAGTTTTCCTAAAGTAACAAAATGATAGACCTTTGTTAAAACTGAGACAAACCATCAGTGTAGTCATTCTTTTGACAGGTCATGAGATGGGTACTTCCGATTCTGCCTTGGACACCGTGGAGGAAGAGAGTAGGTACTGACACAAATACACTGAAAGCTCCGACTTTACTGGCCTTTGACACTGTCCTAAAAAGAGATATGACAGGAAATTTTGAAGCAAAAGAAAATCCCAATCATAACAGAAGTTTACAAAGAGGCCCAAGGGAATGGCCTTCGTACCGGGAGTGCTGTTTTCTGAAAATGAAAAACTGAATAATACATGAGCTTCACATGCAGAGGGAGTAAGAAAGAGCAGGAATGCAGGCGTTTCCCCTGGGCCAGCAGATGAGCAATTGCCCACTTCCTAAGAGTGATCAGTGGTGACAGCTGGGAGAGAGGTGAGAGCTGGGTAAGCTGGGAGGTGACTTCTATATCCTCGACCTCCTGTGAACATTGAAAGACACTGTCATTTGCCTACTGAGAGTCTGCTTTGGGAGGCCAGAGTGGAAGACACTACTAGCTTTAGAGCCCCATTTCTCTGGGGATTCCCAAACTGTGCCTTTGACTATCTCTTAAATCTTGAAGAAAAAGAGACAGAGATGTGATTTAAATGAGAAATTTGCAAAATGAGAAACAGCTGTTCTTCATCACGCCAAATGCATCGTTAGTGTTTTCAGATAAAAGTATGGTTAGGTAGCAAAATGGAAGTGAGATTTTTAATTTCTTAGTGCCATACCTCCTTCATCTAAGTTAATGATCCCATCTTGACCCGCTCTTGAATCTTGAAGATAAAAAGAGATGGTGTGATTTAAATGAGAAATCTGCAAAATCAGAAATCACCGTTCTTCATCACACCAAGTACATTGTTAATGTTTGCAGATAAAATTATTATTAGGGGCCTGGTGCAGTGGCTCACTCCTATAATCTCAATACTTTGGGAGGCCCAAGGGTTTGAGACCAGCCTGGGCAACCTACTGAGACCCCATCTCTAAAACAAACAAACAAAAATTACTAGGTGGCAAAATGAAAATGAAATTTTAAATTTCTTAGTGCTATACCCCCTTCATCTGAAGTTTATAATCTCTTGCCAAAGGTCAAGAGAAGCGTGGCAGGCCTCCATGGGTATCCTTCCTAGACCAAAAAAAGTAAAAAATCCCAGGACCAAGAACGGAGTCCTGGTGGTGGACGGCCAGGAACCCCACGAACATCACTGTCAAGTCAGTTCATCTGAAGATGGTCAGCTGATGTTTTAAAATTAGATTTGTCTTATTAACTGTGTACGTCTATTGCTAAATGTCTCCTGGCCCTTACTGATATGTCTTCGTGTGAAAATGCTGACATCAATAGTTGATGCACAGGAAGCATCGTCAGAAAGTCAAACTCTTCCCCTCTCGGAAATATTCTTCCAATGACCTCTTGACTCACGTCTTCTGCAAAAAAGAGGATCAGAATAGAGCAAACTGAGTTCATTTGAAATTTTTAAAATTTTAAAAATAAAATAAAATAAGGACAGGGTCTTGCTATGCTGCACAGCTGGTCTCACTCCTGAGCTCAAGCAATCCTCTTACCTTGGCCTCCCAAAGTGCTGAGGTTACCTGCAAATGAGCCTCTGTGCCAGGCCTTCGTTTGCGATTTTAATATGCAACAGCTCAGATGAAAAGATACTCTGAATAATCAAATAATGTAGTTAGTTCTTCCTCAGTTGAAGAAGGAATAAGTTAATGTTTTTAATTTTCCCAATTGTTTTTGTCCCAGAAAGTTTTCTTAAACCATTAGTCTTCTGTAGTTAGCAAACACTCATAGGCAGGCAGATAAATGAACAAGTAAGTATTCATGGAAAGCACAAACACCACCAATGCCAAAACATCTTTCTTTTTTCAGGAGCATGTGTGATTTGTGATTTTTGATTGCATAAGTTCCAGGAAAAATTGTGATTAGTGTGCATGATGGGATTAGATCTAGCAATCACTCTTGGTATTATACAGAGAGAAACATGGCTTTCAAGTAAGTGCTCTGATACCCAACCAAAGTTAAGAGCCTCTAGGTCCCAGAGGAAATGATTGAGGAACTTTGCAAACTAAGGCTGGGGGAGATGGAACAGGGATGAACTGAAGGGAAAGAAAACAAAGTGGGCTTAGGATGGAGAACTTGGGCAGCATGCCAGCAGCTGAGCATCCTCAGTGCATACCCCTCTGCTGAGGGATGCTGTGAGCTGGCCGCCCTGATGGGAAGACTGTCTATGTCTGGCTTCAGGAACTGTCCCGATGGACGCAGGATTCCCTTGCCTCCGCAGTGCATCTTCTCCTATCAACAAAAGGAAGTAGGAAGAAAGAAACAGCAGGAAGAGACCTGCAAAAAAGTCTTTTAAAAGTTCTTCTTTACAGATCAAAGAAAAAAATAAAAATAAAAATGAAAGTTTTATGTATGGCAGCCCTGCAGTCTTCCTTCTCTTCAGTGAATAGAAAAGAGCTCAAAAATCCATACCTTCACATCAGAGGTGCATTGTTCATACATCAAATTCTTGTAACATCCAAAGGCGAGAGAAGAACAAGGTGAGCTGGCTCCTGAAGAAGTATTCATGGAACATTAGAGCCGAAAGGGGCGTTGAAAAGTCATATTTCATGGTAATCCCGTGCCATATAGACATAATCTTTCCTGTATCGGTAGAAAATAGATTCTCCATAATGGCCCAAGTCACATACTGAATTGTGCAATAGGATTACAGCACCATCTTGTGGCCAAAATCAGTACAGCGCTGAACACAAAAAGCTCCCATTTGTTCCATTCTTTCTTGGAGTTTAGTATTAGTTTCTAGTTTCCTGTGACCACATACAACATTTTGAGAAAAATATTCCTCATTATACATATGCATACAATAAAGAGTATGAATTTAAAAGAATAGGGGTTATGTAATTAAGTTTGTAGACATTAATGTTGCATTTTTGGCTAGGGGATTTTTTTGGTACAATTATACTTTGGGCACAGGGAACTAGAGAGTGGGAAAAGGTGGAAAAAGTCAGAATTTCAAAGTAAATGACTAATGTCTTTCTCTGGTGTGAACGTAAATTCAAATGTCAGTGCTTCCTTCCAGTCTTATGACTGTCTTCTCAACATGGACGAGGCATTAGTCAAAAAGCTAGTCCTTCACATGGTCACTGAATGCTCTTGGTCACATGCACCATTTGATGACACCCTTGTACTCACATGTTCCTTCTGCCCACATATCATTATTTATGCAGTTAGGCTCATAGGACAAATAGCTACTCAGAGACTGGTTCCAAATTTCAAGCTATATTTGATACACAATTGAAAATGTATGTCAATTTTTCTAAATTTTCTACATTTCTACCCTATTTTAGTGGGTGCTTTTAAAAAGTACAACTTAAGTTCAAAGAAGCCTTTACTTAGAAATATGTTGAAATTACATTCTACATGAGGCATATGGATCTCTACTTGCAAAGTAGTTTTATCAACTAGAGCTAGACTTGTCTCACATGTAAATTTGGAAGCATTCAAGGTTTAAAAGCTTGAAAACCTAAAAGGATAGTTCCCCTCCAAGAGTGTAGGTTAAGGTCCTGCAAACTCCCCTGAGCAGGCGAAATTTGGGAATGCACAATCAGCACTATTTAGCTGGGGTGAAAAAGGATTACTGGGTTTGCAAATGAATTCTCTAGACTTTCTTAATGTTTACCGTAAAAAAAATTAGAATCATGCTACAGCTAGATTCTGTCATCTCACAGACGCTGAATAAGTGGTCATAAGACGTCTTTTGCTTTCCAGAAAAGTTGGTCATATAATCTCCTTTCTCCTACAGTACCAATGAGATGCTTATTGAATCATGGTTACTTGTAACACACATAAATGGCATTTTACCACTGGTTTTGGCCCTCTATCCTTGTGTTTCATTACTAGGATTTGAAGTTAACTCTGAAAAAAGGGTAAAATATAGTTGACCCTTGAACAATGCAGGGATTAGGGATATTGACCCCTCATGTAGCAGTGAATCTGTATATAACTTTTGACTTCCCAAAAACTTAACTCCTAATAGCCTATGGCTAACTGAAAGCCTTACTGATGATATATTAATAAACAATCAACACATTTTGTTATACGTATTATAAACTTTATTCTTACAACAAAGTAAGCTAAAAAATATTAAGGAAATCAAAGGAAGAGAAAATATATTTACGACTCATTAAGTGGACATGGATGATCAAAAAGCTCTTCATCTTTGTCTTCCCGTTGAGTAGGCTGAAGAGGAGGAGGAAAAGAGGATGGTCTTGCTGTCTCAGGGTGGCAAAAACAGAAGAAAATCCGCGTATACATAGTGATCTGCAATATTTAAACCCACGTTGTTCAAGGGTCAACTTTAACTTACTTTTAACCTACCAATTCAGTCAACTAGTTATTTTTCAAATGTTCCCCTCCAAAAACAGTCTCTGCTTTACCTTTGGGAGCTATAAACCCTGTAATATAACTCAAGTTCCACTTTCCTAGCCAGTCTCAGGAAAGGCGCTTCAAAGTTCCTTTATCTTTCTTTATTAAAAAATGTCAGGCCGGGCGCAGTGGCTCATGCCTGTAATCCCAGCACTTTGGGAGGCCGAGGTGGGCGGATCACGAGGTCAAGAGATTGAGACCATCCTGGCCAACATGGTGAAACCCCGTCTCTACTAAAACACAAAAAATTAGCTGGGCGTGGTAGCATGCACCTGTAGTCCCAGCTACTCGGGTGGCTGAGGCAGGGGAATCCCTTGAACTCAGGAGGCGGAGGTTGCAGTGAGCTAAGATCTCACCACTGCACTCCAGCTTGGGTAACAGAGCGAGACTCCGTCTAAAAAATAAATTAATTAATTCATGGTAAAATTGTTGTTGGTTTTAACATTTTACCTCTTTTCTATTTTCAACTCGTAGGTCCTGCTATTCTTGTTAACCCCTGGGAGTGACTACTGGAAGACTCAAACTAAAAATAACGGTTGCCGAAAAGTTTTTAAAAAATGATAAATCAAAAGGAATTTGCAGTTAGGGGATTACTGAACTGACCACAAAGGATTAGAATACCAAAACCTCTCTACTGAATTAAATGTGTTCCAATACTTAGAAGAGTGCTTGGTACATACTATTATTATGACTAGAATACTAAATTGAACTGAAATATATGCTTTATTTTCCCTTCACCATTAACATTTTAAGCTGTTTTTGAGTTTCAACTTCTTAGAAAAGGCAATTTCTGAGAAACATAACATTTGCCTTTTCCTGCTATTTATAATAGAAACTGAATAAGAAACATACTAGAAGTATACAGAATTTTAAACTTAGAATTTAGGGATCATGTAAATAGCTGCCTACTTATAATCTATACTATGCATTTCCCAAAGAGTTTTAACATTACTATTTCAGTTAAAATTGTATTACAGAAGCAAAGTTCATCAACCTCCTGCCATTACTGGGTATATCAAATTAAAATGCAATGTAACGTGGAGAAAAAAGTTACTGGTATTACAGCAAAAAAATTCATATAAGATACATAAATTATGATACCTCAAAGCTAGAGGCAAATAAAATACACCTAATTATACAAATTCTATACAATTAAATCAAGAACTTTAGGAAAATTTCTTGTAAAAATGTCAAGAAAATATTTGATCTGGTTGGGCACAGTAGCTCATGCCTGTAATCCCAGCACTTTGGGAGGCCAAGGAGGCGGATCACCTGAGGTCAGGAGTTCAAGACCAGCCTGACCAACATGGAGAAACCCCATCTCTACCAAAAATACAAAAATTAGCCGGGTATGGTGGCATATGCCTGTAATCCCAGCTACTAGGGAGGCTGAGGCACAAGAATCGCTTAAACCTGTGAGGTGGAGGTTGCAGTGAGCCAAGATCGCACCACTACAGTCCAGCCTGGGTGACAGAGTAAGGATCTCAAGGAAAAAAAAAAAAAAAGATTTGATCAAACCAAGATTTTAGAAAAACAAAATCAAAAACACTGTGACTTGATTAACATTTATTTAATTTTGGAAACACAGTAGAAAAGAAAAACAAACCAAAAAAAAACACCTATTTCTTCACAATTTTGAAAATATCTGGCTTGAAACACCTTTGACATTTATCTCACTTTCAGTCTCAAGTTTCAGGCTGCCACATTCATGGCTGGCTAGCTGGCAGTGATGCTCTTTTCTGCTCTCAAGGTTTCTTTGGGCTTGGAATAGTTCCAAGGCCGTCTATTCTCTGTGAATCCATAAAGTTTTCTAAGTGCCACTCGAGCAGCCTCTTCTTCTGCAACCAATACTGTTTCCCCAGGTCCTTCTGCAATCAATTTTTTATCACTAGAAAAAGAACAAATAGTAGTCTTAAATTACATGGAATATTATAAGACAGTACACAAAGTAGTTATAAAGCAATTATGCCTTCTACATGTTATTTCAATAACACACATTAGAAGTAACACAATAGCTTTGATAGATCATCTTTTGGATTTTAACTAGATTTGTTGCAAGTTCATTACATATGGTAATTAGACAAAGATACACTCATGTTTCATTAGAAATATATACAACTCAATCAAGTCAAAAAAGCAAGTAGTATCTATGTTTTCAATTGTTGATGACAGAATTGGAAGAATATGTAAATAAATATCTCCTTACAAAACCCTGAAACTAGTAAAACTATTATCAGGAATTATGACTATTTTTATTTTTAATATGTGATATAACTTGGGAAAAGATTCTGTTGAAAAAATTATGCCTTTTGAGTTTGTTATCTAAACTTTAACACAAATGAGAAACCAGTTCTATATTTCAAATTAAGAACTTTAGGCTGGGCGTGATGGCTCACACTTTTTTTTTTTTTTTTTTTTTTTGAGAAAGAGTCTTGCTCTGTTGCCCAGGCTGGAGTGCAGTGGTGCGATCTCAGCTCATTGCAAGCTCTGCCTCCCAGGTTCATGCCATTCTTCCACCTTAGCCTCCCAAGTAGCTGGGACTACAGGTGCCCGCCACCACACCAGGCTAGCTTTTTGTATTTTTAGTAGAGACGGGCGTTTCACTGCGTTAGCCAGAATGGTCTCCATCTCCTGACTTTGTGATCCACCCGCCTTGGCCACCCCATGGCTCACACCTTTAACACCAACACTTTGGGAGACCAAAGCAGGTGGATTGCTTGAGCCCAGGAGTTCGAGATCAGACTGCACAAGATAGTGAGACCTCCAAAAAAAAAAAAAATAGTAAATGAAAAAAAAAAGTTAGAGCTTCAAAACAGGCTCCGATTTTAAAATTATTTCATATATGTCTAATCCACTCTAATTTATTTCCAAGTGAGATAACACTCAATGTTGGCTATGAGTATTCTATTGATAAATCTAAGGTAGGTATTCCTTTGCTTTTATTGGTATTTCTGTATCATAACGATTTATCTTCTTAAAAAATGTGAAATGTTCCTTCAAGGGAGCAAAGAATGGAGAATGTGCACATCAAATAACTATAATCTTTTTTGTTTTGCTACTTCTGAAATATATTTAACTACTTCCTGGAAATTTTCTGACCTAAAATTTCATCTGTGCAATTAAAAGAAGCATCTCCAGAAAGTTTCATGCACAGCAACTGCATTTACTAAATCAGATTCAATATAAGCTGATTTGAAAGTGAAGACTGAAGCCAAATTAAAGAAAAACTAGTGAAGCTACACAAATAAAAGAACAACAATATGGAATAAATTTGCTAAAAACATCTGTTATGACAATAATTGGAAATGAAACAAAGGTTATATAAGTTAAACTTTATAATAATAAACACAAATGTGCACAAATCTTGAGAAACAGAAAAAGTCATCTTAAAGTGAATAACAAGCATAGAATTTTGTTTTTAGTCTAATGTTGCTGGTTTTATCATTGATCATGTTTTAAAAACTCATTATGTAAAATCTACAAAAACACTACTACCCAACAGTAATCACTGTAGTGATACGGCAAATGACTTCTTACGTTTTTTTTTAGATAAAAGATCATTCTCTAAAATGTCCCAATCTCATTAAAAATTCTTTTAAAATGTTGCCTGTAATAGCTGTACTACATATTACATCATGTACATGTATCATTTCCCTCTTGTATAATATCAAATTTATTTCTAATTGCTTTTCAGTTCAACAACTATTTACTGACCACCACATCCCAGCAACTGTTCAATGTATGGAGCATAAAGAGGTAAACAACAAATGTCTTTGTTCACAAAATTTGTCTGCAAATTTAAGGCAAACAACCAAAAGTTGAAATACCAAAATCAAAGAACACAAAAAATTTTAAGATGCTTGGCATTTCGTCAAAATTATTCACAGAAATATGGTACATTTTTTTCCTATCAGCAGTGTATAAACTGATAAAAGATATGTTTGAAAGGTTTGCCAATCAGATAAGTAACAAAGAGTAGCTCACTGTTTTTGCATTTCAATAAATAAAACTTTTTACAACACTATCCATTTTCCCCATATGGTAACTTCTATTTCTTTTATACTTATAAAATCTTTCGTGATACAAGGATTAGAAAAATATTTACCCAAATCTTAATCTAGCTATTTTAAATATTCAGTATTTACATTTAACACTTTAATCTTAACATCTGAGATTAATTTGGGGCAGGTCAACTTTTTACTACCAAAACTAAAAAGCTCTCAACATGGGTTGATTTATACATTTTGATGGATAACTAAGGCCCTTCCTTTTCCAGATCTAGGCTCAGTTGAAGCTACTCACAAGAATGGATTAAGGTTCAATCTGTAACATGAACAAGTCAACATTTGTACTTTTACACAGAAAAATTTAAGATAACATACTGAAAGTCTATAGCAAATATTGTTGGCTGACAAAAGCCACCATTAGCAAAATTCAGATTCTTCCCCTAAGCATAACTAGCGGGAAGGGAAGTAGTAAATAATAACACGGGGAAGAGATTTTTTTAAAAATCTTTTAATGCAATTAGAAGTTACGTTAAGGAATTTGAAGAGGTTATGTTAACATTCCTCATGGAATGTGAAGAGTCTGTTTTATTTATTTTTTTTTTTGAGACGGAGTCTCGCTCTGTCACCCAGGCTGGAGTGCAGTGGCCGGATCTCAGCTCACTGCAAGCTCCGCCTCCCGGGTTCACGCCATTCTCCTGCCTCAGCCTCCCGAGTACCTGGGACTACAGGTGCCCGCCAGGTCACCCGGCTAGTTTTTGGTATTTTTTAGTAGAGACGGGGTTTCACCGTGTTAGCCAGGATGGTCTCGATCTCCTGACCTCGTGATCCACCCGTCTCGGCCTCCCAAAGTGCTGGGATTACAGGCTTGAGCCACCGCGCCCGACCAAGAGTCTGTTTTTAAGGCTTTGTGAGGAGTCTGTTTTCAGGATTTCCTCAAAGTTATAAAGTTATGATTAAAATTTCACTAACCAGTATAAGCCAACAAAATACAAAGGCAAAGCTGTGGTGCCACCAGACTGCCTTGTAAGTCTTGATTCAGGGGCTGAAATATTCCTTTTCTTCAGTTCTTCTACCAATAGCCCCATGGGATCTATTATCTTCCACATCTCAAAGAGCTCTTTTCCAGTCATTTGAGTAATTAAGAAGTCCTACATATAAAAATACAATTTACACATTTTAATTAGTAGAAAGAATATTAGGACCACAATTCAAAATATATTCTTTACACTTTTTAAATTAGAGAAGCCACAGAGTACATTTTTAACAGAAATTTAAAACTTAATGGGAAACGAAAAACAAAAATGTACTATTCTTTTTCATTCCCCCAGTTTTTACACATATTTTATTACAAAAATCATAGTTGGATTAAAAAAACTTGAAAGCCCAAGAAACCTATTTCAAGCACTACGATCTACCAAAGTTCCACAGAAGGTAGAATCCTGTAATTTTTCTTTTCTTTTTTGAGACAGGGCTTCACTCTGTTGCCTAGGCTAGAGTGCAGAGGTGTGATCACAAGTACACTGAAACCTCGGCCTCCTGGGCTCAAGCAATCCTCCCAGCTCGGCCTCTGCAGCAGCTGAGACTACAGGTGCACACCACCATACCCGGCTAGTTTTTAAATTTTTTGTAGAGACGAGGTCTCCATAAGTTGCCCAGGCTGGTCTCAACTCCTGGGCTGAAAGGATCCTCCTGCCTTGGCTTCTCAAAGTACTGGAATTACAGGCATTAGTCACCACACCCTGCCCTATCTTATAATTCAGAATTATATTCCTACCAGTAAGAAAAAAATATTTAAAGAATTGAGTTAACAAAAAGTAGTAACTTCTCATAGAAACTCATGTAAAATGGCACTCAGAGCCTCTAGATAACAATACTTCCTCCATTAATAATATTTTTAAAAACTTGGCCGGGCAAGATGGCTCACACCTGTAATCCCAGGACTTTGGGGGACCGAGGCAGGCGGATCATTGAGGCCAGGAGCTTGAGACTAGCCTGGCCAACATGATGAAACCGTGTCACTACTAAAAATACAAAAATTAGCCAGGCGTGATGGTGCACGCCTATAAACCCAGCTAGAAGGGAGACTGAGGTGCAAGAATCACTTGAACCTGGGAGGTGGAGGTTGCAGTCAGCCAAGATCATGCTACCACGGCACTCCAGCCTGGGCAACATGGCAAGACTCTGTCTCAAAAATTAATAATAAATAATTTTTTTTAAATCGCTTAATAATTTCACATAAACTTTTAAAACTGTAACATACTAGTAATTATTTATATGACTAAGATAACTGAGAAATTATGAACATTCAAAGCAGAATTGATTTTGCCAGTAAAAAGCATTATGCTGTATAGAAACTATGGAAGCAAACATTTAATTTACAGCAATTTACATATTGAAATTAACTTGTATTAACAAACATTAGTAATACGATAACAGGATGGATGGATGGAGGCAGGAGGGAAGAAATTTAAAAAGACCCCTTAGTTCATGAAATGAAGTCAATTCATTACAACACTCCTCCAAGCACCAGAACACTTTCAACTTCATTAATAAAAAATATTAGGCCGGGCATGGTGGCTGATACCTATAATCCCAGCACTTTGGGAGGCTGAAGTGGGAGGATCAATCACTTGAGATCAGGAGTTCAAGACCAGCCTGAACACCATAATGAGACTGCGTTTCTACAAAAAAAAAATTTAGCTGGACGTAGTGGTGCATGCCTATGGTTCCAGCTACTAGGCAGGCTGACATAGGAGGATGGCTTGAGCCCAGGAAGTCAAGGCTGCAGTGCGCTGTGATTGTGCCACTACACTGCAGCCTGGACAACAGAGTGAGACGCTGTCTCAAAAAAAAAATTTATAAATCCATTCTCAGTAGGGGATTTTGAAATGTTTTAATGTACAGAAGTAGATATGCCTTATGGGATATGTATGTATACGCACATACATAAAAATCACTGAACTGCTATCTATCATATAGAATAACCAAGTGTAAGGTAAGGAAACACAACTCTTTACCACCATCGAAGATATTAGTAGGAATACAGAAAGAAAGCTCAATTTTTCTTAAGTGATTACCTTCTATTTTTTGCTATTTGCTCCTGGTCTTACTAATTTATTATTAGAACTTTCTAGTAGGGTGTGAGTTGAATACTCCAATTTCATCTCCCCAGAATAGGGAAGGGGTATGAAGAAATGATGTTTCTAAAATGCACATTTGATCATTAAAAACCTCCCACTTAGAACAACTCCAGCTGTCACTATACAAGATCATCAAAATACATACTCTGTAGCATGGCTAAGAGTGCTGTTCTAATTTCCAGATGCAGAGATATCACCTGGAGAGCTACTTAAAATACAGATTCCGGTTGGGCGCGGTGGCTCACGCCTGTAATCCCAGGACTTTGGGAGGCCGAGGCAGGTGGATCACGAGGTCAGGAGATCAAGACCATCCTGGCAAACACAGTGAAACCCCATCTCTACTAAAAATAGAAAAAATTAGCCAGGCGTGGTGGCGGGCGCCTGTAGTCCCAGCTATTCGGGAGGCTGAGGCAGGAGAATGGTGTGAACCCGGGAGGCGGAGCTTGCAGTGAGCTGAGATCGCACCACTGCACCACTTGCAGTGAGCTGAGATTGCACCACCACTGTTGCCTGTGCAACAGAGCAGACTCTGTCTCAAAAAATAAAAAAATACAGATTCCTAAGTCCTACTCCCAGAGATTATGTACTCTGAGGGGGTGCCTGAGAATCTGCATTTCTATCAAGTTCTCCAGTGATGCTGATACTGACGCCCAAACCACTTTCTGAGTAACACTGTTGGCTCTTCTGTACACTGGCTCTCAAAGGTCCAGACTCAGCTCTGATCACTTCTCCAAATGCAATATGATCCAGTCACAAAAAATTAACTGTTGTTCCCAAGCACAAGCTCATCCTTGACATTGTCTTCCCAAAACATCTTTTTTAGGGGCACAAATCGCTTCTATAAAACCTTTCCTAGCCTTACTAAAGTTGGTTGTTGCCTCCTCTGAATTCACTCTGCGTCTTAACACCTCTAGGAAAGCACTTCCACATTGCATTCCATCTAACTAATGAGCTGTGAGTAGGATCAAATCCTATTTAGATTGTGGCTCCAGAGCTCAGCAGAGTGCCTGGCCCATAGAAAGGCACTCAACATTAAGTGGATGAACAAATGAAACAGGACAATCCAAACCTGTCAATTCTACTATGAGAGACATCAAAGCTCAACTTATAAATAGATATTTGAATTATCTATGTTTCGTAAGATCTTTACTTGGAACTGCTAAGAGGCATTAAAATATGGTAAATATTTCCAACATAGTTTTATGACTACCTTGTATACTTTCAAAATGGTGACCAAAAATTATTTAAACTCCAGAGGTTATAGTGAAGAGAATGGAAATCAAAGAGGACTTTGTCAGAATTTCTATAGAAAAAAACTAATTGGGGGAAGAAAGATAGGTCTTACCTATGAACAAAGTCTGAAGTGTCAGTAAATAAAGATATTCTCTAACAAAATTATCAAACTTGGCATCAAAACTAAATGAACAGATTCCAATAGCATGTGATGCTGGTTTAAAGACTGAATGTCAGTCAGATAGATGCTTGAATCAAAACTGTCTTTATGACTTAAAGGTGGACTCTCTATTATCAAAAAGTGAACAAAATCTCATGTTTTCATCCAATGGCAGAGGATAAAACTTCTCCCAGTTAATAAATTACAAAAGGATAGTGGGAGTCAAGTTGTACCAATTAAGAAACCGAATTAGCTAAGTCAGTAGCTAACAAAGAGTTAGGCATTAGAGGGACCTGAAATCCAAGATTTCATCACTTGGAAGAGCAGACAGCAGCTGGTACTGAAGCACAGGCCCCTGCATAGTGTCCTTTGACTTCATTCATTCACCAAACACCTACTGAGTATCTCTCATGCAGGCAGTATCCTTGGCCCTAAGGATGTATACTTAAAGATGACATGGCTTGTGGTCCTTCAGAAATCACAACCCACAATTTATTATTCACTTTTTATGATATCCACAGTAAGAGACAACTGGAATAGTGACAGCCCTTCCATAAAAAAGCTTGAGGTTTTTCTCAGTTTTTCTTGGGACAAAAATTCACTTCCAAGGTGATGTATCAAAGAAGTGAATGACAGAAGAAAATCTTCCCTTCTGTCTTTCTCAAGCATGTCCAATTAATAATTACATACCCTGATAAAAAGTGCAGTCCTCTCGGGTCCACTGCTCTGTAACAGGGCTCCAATAACTGCAAAGAAAGTTTGCTGTAATACAGTCGGGGGCACTGGGAATTCCTCACTCAGTGTTAACTGCTCCACAGCCAAGTTTCTAGCCACGTGACACACGACTTCCTCACCAGTGAGAAAGTCAACAAGATTTCTGATGCCTTCAGTGGGCAAGTCTGGGAACTCGTCTTCAAGAAACTGTGTGAGGCAAGTCTGTGAAAAAGATGTCCCTTGTTCAGATAGTTCTTGATTACTTTTAAGATTCAGAAGCACAGCTTCTTTCTCTATCCCAAGTTGCTGGCGCTTGGCCTCCTCACTTTTAATATAGCAGCTATTAACAAATGCAGTTTTGAGAAGATCTAAGGAAAAGTTTTCCTGTAACCGATGTCCAAAAGCCTGTATTTCTGCATGGTAATCCCAGTTCGGCTTCTCGGAACTGAAAATGTAAAGACAGTAAGAGATGGTAAAGAGAACAACCTGTTACTGTGATATAAAAATTTTTCACTGTGTTGTAATGTTATTAATTATATAAAGGAAATGAAAGAAGGTTATACTTCTTTTTAATGCCAGGCTGATATTCTAAATGTTAAGACTGAAGTCAGATAAATATTGGAAGTCCTTTGCTATATTCTACATATATGATTGGATTAATTTTCCCTTTGATCCAATTGTCACATGAAATTGGTTCTTCAATATAAAAGACTAAGCCATTAGCCTAACTTTTAGGTTCCTTATTTCTGCTCTAACCATGAAACTATGTTTTACACCTAAGTATGAAACATAAATGATAATTTCACAGATTCAAGCCATAAACACTAGGTATGTTATATTTACGGTCATCCCTCAATATCTGTAGGGGATTGGTTCCAAGGACTCTCCTGAATACTGAAATTCATGGATGCTCAAGTCTCCTATATAAATGGTGTAGTACAGGCACAGTTCATTTCATTGTACTTTGGTCTATTGTGCTTCACAGATTTATTGCATTTTATTTTTACAAATTGAAGGTTTGTAGCAATTCTGCATGTGCTCACTTTGTGTCTCTGTGTTAGCATTTTTTAGCAATAAAGTATTTTAAATTAAGGTACATACATTGCTTTTTAGACAATACTACTGCACACTTAATAAACTACAGAATAGTATAAACATAACTTAGGTATGCACTGGGAAATTTAAAAAGTCATGTGACTCGTTTTACTGCCATGGTCTAGAACCAACCCTACAATATGTATGAGGTATACCTGTATTTGCATATAACCTATGCACATCCTCCTGTATACTTTAAGTCGTCTCTGGATTACTTACACATAACACAATATAAAAGCCCTTTAAGAAACAAAGGGAAGCAAAGTATAAAAAGCTGGGTTGAAAGTCATAAGATATACATATAATGTATACACCTATATAATCTATACAACCCATAAAGTTTCTTCCAACTTTGAGAGCCTAAAATACTTAACCTTATAATAAACAAGGGAATGGGAATTAAGAAGAGATTTTATTTTTTGCCATAATCTTATCTGTTAGAAGACCGTTCCTACGGGTAGGAGTACAAAGTGGATCAACATTTTTGGAGGGCAATGTTAAAAGTACTAATAGCATTCAAAATTACATACTACATATGCATCCCCAAAGGCGAAATAAAGATACACGCTGTTACACAGGTTTCAATGGCAATAATATGGAGCTCATAGGTCCATAAACAGAGCCATAAAAAAGAGTGAGGTACATCTCTTTGTAATGCCATGACAACATGTCAAAGACACATTATTAAAGAGAAAAAGGAAGATGGAGGAATTTAAATTATGTAAAGTATGATCTTATTTGAAGCCATAAAAACCTGTCTCTCTGCCAAACCTGTTACCAGAACAACATTAATTAGGGCAAAAATCTAAAGCTAACTTTTTTTCCTTTTTCTCTAGACAGCAGACTTCAGGTTGTAGATTAATTTTTTTTTCTCCTTAATTTACGATGCTGTGGACCGCTTTCTTCTCGCTTATTGGAATTCTCAGGTATTACAAATGGGGGCCACAATACCCAAGTTCACATAAGGAAGACCCTCCGGCCAGCCCCATTTCTCCCAATTTCCAGGAGACAAAATCCTAAATGGTAGTTTCAAAACGTCAGGAGCAGCCTGAAGCTCTACTACCCGCGGCACAAATCCATTTTCTTTGCCTCAGGCCACGCGCCCACAGCTCACGGGTGTCTCTATCGCAAACTTCCTAAAGCTTAATCCAGGGGCGCATCAGCCGCAGGCACAACGCCGCGGGAGGAAGACCCAGTGTCTGCGACCGCCACCCTGACACCCCTTCCCGAGGTGTCTCCTACCGGCGCACGGGCGGCGGCGGGCACCGCAGAAGGCGCAGCCGCTCTAACTCCTTCTGGAAGCGGAAGGCGGCGCGGAATCCCTTCTTCACTCCCCGAACCGGAGGGACCAGCTTGGGGACGACTGGAGCAAGGAGGCAGCGAGGCCCCTGCTGCAGCAATCTTACCAGCCCGGTAGCCATTGCACGGGAGAAAGCGATGGAGGACGGAACGAAAGTAGTCGGGCCAGTGTCCCGGTAACACACTTCCCCCGGAACCCGGGACGCGGAGAGAGGACACGGACGGAGACAGCCCCCGGGGCGGGGCGACTGAGAGAGGGCGGGGACGGATACAGCCCCGGGGCGGGGTGACGGCAGCCGCCTTGGTGCTGCGCGTGCGCTTGTCTCGCCTCCGTTGGAGTTACTTTCCAATGATCCGGGCTTGAGGGCGTTTGCGTCCAAAAGCTTCTGGGAGAGGTTGCTTCACCCAGTCAGTCAGTTACTCTCTTGTTCCTTCTTTTCTCATTACAGCAAAACAAACAAAAATCTGTTTCACTTTCAAGTTAAGGAAACATTTAAATCTTCAAAAAAGAAAGCATTTTAAATTTATATTTAGTGTTCCACGCCATCAGTACAGCCACTATTGAGCAAGTATTTACCGAGCTTCTATTTTTGACCCAGCACGTCTCCAAAAGCCTTAGTTTTGGAAACCCTAGACTCAGAAATGTTGGCTTATCCAAAATTAAAATTTTTCTTTAAAAGCAATCTAATAGTACATATTTTTAAACATCCAGAAAATGACTGGAAAAAAGAATCATAAAACGGTAACAGTGGAATTAGTTTCTTCCTTCTTTAACACTCTGTAACAGTGTAAGTCTATTGCTTTCCTATCAAACTGTTAATACAGTACAATTTTTAAAAGAACATATTAAGTCACAAAGGGAGGGTTGTTTGAATTCCCCGTTTTGAGTTGCCTGCTGAACATCTAGACTCTCAAAGGGGCAATGCTTTCTGAGATCTATTTTTTAAAGGCATCTGTGTCTCCAGCAGTCACCCAGATTGAACTCCTGTGTCTTTGATTGTTGTTTCCACAAACCTCCTCTTCGGTCCAGTTACCACCAAGTGGTTTTTCAATTTATTTCCACTGCAGGTACCTGGTGGCTCTCCTCGCCTCTTTCCGTGGTTACTGTAATTGGCCTGGTACCAGCTCCCTTCCCCAGATACAGCTCACCTACATTCATCTCTCTGAAACACAGACCACAAGGCATGTTATGACTTAGCTGGAGAATCTTCAGTGCCAGGATCATACAACTCAGTTTGGGTTTCTCAGCTTGACCATTTCCAAAGGGAGAATCTAAATGGTTCATCTCAGCTTATAAAAGGGTTCCCTTTGGGAAGAGAGAGAGCAAAAGAGGGACTGAGCACACACGGTTGAAGGAAATTCTCCAAGAAGGGGTGAAAGGAGGTTACAGTTGACCTTGTTATAATGTATGAAAAGTATTGAAAATTCATGGAACATCAATCCAATAAATGGATTAGGAGAAAAGGCAGGGAACTGTCATTTCTGTAGAATTTCATTTATCAGGAAAAATAATCTAAAGCCAGTTGTAGCACAATCATATTAAGTTAAAATGAGGTGTCTCTGTGTTGAGAGTTTCTCAGTCAAACAACAATGAAAGCATCATTTGCAGATTAAAAAAATGTAGGTTCTCAAAAGGTTTCTCCTACCAATGCCCTTCATGGAGCTCAGGAATTAACCAGTTTTTAAAAATTTGCTCATACATTTGTTAATTTATTCAATAAACACATAATAGGAGGAGCACTTGGTTCCAGGACCCAGGCTCAGAAAACTTTAAGGAAGAAAAAGGCCAATGTGTTTTTTGGCCCTCAAAAACCTGATTTTTCCTTTAACCTGCTGGTAGCCCTAATTTGATCAAAGCTCACAGATGTCAACAACTTTCAGGTTTTCACTGGGTTAGGGTCAGGTGCAAGGGTGGGGAAAAGTCGCACTTAGGAAGAGGAGGTAAGGTGATTGAGGGTTCACTTTGACCCTTGGGGAACACTTCAACCTTTTGTGTTTTGATGCCAGGGATATTGCTTATCTATTCCTTCAGCGATGGTGAGGGCAGCTGGAATACAGGGCACAGAAAGATGGATAACAAAGTGAGTGAATTCTGCTATAGGACCTTCCTGGATGGTGAACCAATTCTGAACCCCTGAGATTACTTGCCACTACTTCATAGATTAGCTAAGGAATAACTACCAAATAGTGGCCTTTAATCCAACTCATAAGGAAAATTACAGACAGAAATAATTACCATAGGATGAAAATTCCTATAGTTAAAACTGTTCAAAATACAAAATTGGAGTTACTGGTAAATATCGATATAGAATCAGTCTTCACCAAAGTTACATCTGTTCAACCTACCTTTGGAAAATTTGACTTGATGGAAATTTTGACTTGATAGATCTAAAAGCCACAACAGAAAACTCACGATAGTAAAACTGATTAGCAAAAAAGCCCTAGTAAACCTGAGCAACGAATAACATCTTAGGAAACAAATGTGGAAAAAAATTCAAGAAAATACATTAAGTAAGCAATATAAATATGAAAATACAGTTAGAAATAGGATACTTGAGCTGTATAGAAAATTGATCAAGACATTTAATTGGTTTCATGGAGCTTATTCCAGAAAACATTTTCTCAAAAAAAATGCATCAATGTTAATATAACTCTGTTAATTCAGAATTATGGAAGCAAAAACTTTTTTGGTGTGTTAGCAGCCAGCAAGATGGCTCTCAACAAGCCCCACCTCCTGGTACTTACACCCTTGTATATTCCCCTCTCACACTGTGCTGGGATTCGTCTGTGTAACCAACAGACCATGGATGTTTTTATCAGTTCTGCGGTTAGGTAATAAAATACATCATGGCTTCCGTTTTGGTCAGATACCTTGTATTTCTTGGATTAGTCTCCTATCGGGAAGTCAGCTGCTATGTTATGATGTTGCCTAAGAAACTATGTGGAAAAGCTTATGTGATGAGTAGCTGAGGCCTCTCACTAACAGCCATGTGAATGAATGAGCCGTCTTAGAAATGGATCCTCCACTCCCAGTCACACTTTCAGATGACTGCCTACTGGCCAATGTCTTGACTGCACCCTCATGAGAGACCCTCTGCCAGAATCACCCAGTTAAGCTGCTCCCAAACTCCTGGCCCTCAGGAAATAAATAAACATTTGTTGCTTTATGCCACTAAGTTCTGAAGTAATTTGTTACATAGCAACAGATAATTAACACACTTAGGGTCAAATCAACTGGATGAAAATGGCAAAATAAAAAATACTGTATATTCATGAGACTTAGGGGATGGCCTCAGAGTGCTGGGTCTAGATGGAAGTGTGGATTTTGCTGGATGCAGAAGAGATGGAAAGGAGGAACGACATTCCATAACATGCACAAAGTCATCAGGAATGATGATGACTTAGTAAATTCCCCTCCAAAAAGTGAAAGCTGCCTGACCCTTTAACCCCTGTAGGTACAGATCCTCTTTCCTGTCATTAGGGATACTTTTGAGAAACAAGTTCAGGAAATACCAGGGAAGATGTCACAGTGTTTCCACTTTACCCATGTTCCTTAATGTTTCTGCTAAACTGAGCAATGTTTGGATCTGAGAGAGGGATGCCTATTACAGGAAAAAGGAATATTTTAAAGGGTTATAAAAATAAGTAAAAACTGGTAATGAGGGGGAAAGTAGAGATATTAGACCACTATGACTATAATATTGAAACTTTACACTTTTGCTTCGCTTTTTAAATAAAACATTGTAAAAGTGGTTTGAGATTTTTGCAATGTGATCATTATGCTGGTCTGCAGTGTAAACCTTGGGTAAAATCCAGAGGATGGGTTAAAAGAACTCCTGGCAAAACGACTGAACAGAATTATCAAGTCTTTTTTCCTCTCTGGGGTGAAATTGTGTCTCCAAATCTTTTGTCAAGGCCCAAGGAGACGAAGCATGTCCAAAAGCAATAAATCACTGTAGACTTCATTTTCAGTCTATTCCACAGATTTAACATGTATTGAATAGATAAACATTGATTAAGTATACGTTATAACAACTGTTGAAAGACACTGATAAGTTTTTGAAGAATTTCCTCCTGATTGGAGTTAACCAAATTATAGCCATTACAAGTTATAAATTTAAGAATCTGGGCCGGGCGCGGTGGCTCATGCCTGTAATCCTAGCACTTTGGGAGGCCGAGACAGGTGGATCATGAGGTCAGGAGTTCAAGACCAGCCTGGCCAACATGGTTAAACTCTGTCTCTACTAAAAATACAAAAATGATCTGGACATGGTGTCTTGTTCCTGTAGTCCCAGCTATTCAAGAGGCTGAGACAGGAGAACTGCTTGAATCTGGGAGGCGGAGGTTGCAGTGAGCGGAGATAGCAGCACTGCACTCCAGCCTGGGTGACAGAGCAAGACGCTGTCTTGGGAAAAAAAAAGAATCTGGACAATCTGGATACTGCATACGAATAAGTTATTATTTATGAGACTATCATTTATATCATTACATGGTTTATATCTTTTTTGAAAATACTCAATTAGTGAAATATTGCCTTATAATTTACATATGTAATGTCATATTCTCAGTGAGTTATGTCCTACAATCCTCATGATGGCGTTAAAAGAAAAACTTTAGACCAATTAAATTTAAGAGTTTAATTGAACAAGGAACGATGAATCAGGTAGCCCCCAGAACCAGAACACATTCAGAAAGACTCCAGGACTGTCACATGGTCAGATAACATTTATGGACAGTAAAAGGAAAAAGTATGTACAGAAAATGCAAATGAGGTACGGAAACAGCTGGTGTCTGCTTTATTTGAATAGGGCTGCCTGTGGTTGGGTGAGACTCAGCTACTTTTACAAGAGCAAGTGACAGTCTTTTACACATCAAGTTAGGTTACAGTTCACTGTGTACTGAGAAACCTTTAGGCCAAAATTAAAATATGTACAGTGGAAGCTTTAGTCCAAACTTAATTTAACAGTACTATAAGTTAAGTAACAGTATCACCATAATTGTATCAGTCAGGGTCTTAACAAGAGAACAAAGGCACACCAGATGGTTCCAGGAAGGAAATTTAATACAAGGAACTAGTTACAAAGGTGTTAGAAGAACTGAAAGGCTTAAGAGATTAGGGACAGCAAGACTGGAGAGACAAAGGGAACAGATGGTACCAGAGCACAGGAGTTAGGTGAGCCCAATGGGACCAAGAACCCCAGCAGAGACTGCCTGTTGAGGGCTGGGACAAAAGAGGGAAGCTATAGCCAGTGGGGACTGGAGCCACAGAGAAGGCACACTCCCTAAGCAGGAACAGTGGAGGAGAAATACCCTCGTTTCTTCTTTCCTCCTACCTTCCAATGTTCCACCACTGCCTCCATCATACAAACGTATCAAGAAGCAAGTCTGGGATATGTCGTTTGCAGAAGTCAACCCCCTGCAATATAGACCAAGCGAGGTACACATAGAGTGGATCTGATAGCAACAGGCAAATGGCTAGCCTGTGATTACACTCAAAGTATCTGAAATGTAAAGAGTAGAAAGTCAAGGCCACATTAGAGTGCTGACCCATGAAGTTAACATACCTTAGTTCATCCAAATGTTGAAGGTAGGAACTTTTTTTTTTTTTTTTTTTTTTTTTTTTTGCATAAAGGAATATAAAACTATTAACCACTGTTCACCAGTATCTACAATAAAGTAAACAATATACAGTTGGATAACACTCTGATTACTACAAAATTGTTCTTCCTGGCTTTTGTTGAACCAGTAAAGCAAATAACTGAAAATTGAGCCTACATGTAAGGAACGAGTTGGGGGTAAAGAAAAATCATGCAGGTCAATAGATTACAAAAGGTTGTTCACAGATTTGTGGCAGCAGGTCCTAGACTGCCAACATCTCTAACTATCTGATTAGGTTTATATGAGCCAAGTCTTACATATTCCATTCATCACGACCTTTTAGTCAATGTAGCAACAGGGATTTCGACATTTTGTTAAGGAATGGCCACTAGAGAAAGTTTTAAATGTTCATTTAAGTTAGTTTTGTTTAGCTAGTTAAAATACACTAGCATTTGTCCTTATCTGGATGAGGAAACCTGCTGTGATGGCAGTGATAAAATTTTTTCTTTGAGGAATTTTGCAAATAAACCACTGCAATTATAGATACTTCAAAATTATCCAATTTAAAGTATCCTATTTAGAATTACTTATTTTACTTGAAATGTATGGCTTCAGGAAAATAGGAACTTCTTATTACAAGAAATAATATTGGCATTTATTATTATCATCATTATCATTCTTACAGTACAACTATAAAATACTCCCTCAAGGAAGTCGAGCATGATACAGGTATTTAGAGTCAGAGGAGGTGATGGCAGGACAGACATTTCGAGATCAAGGTCCAAGGTAAGGGCTAGACACGGTGGCTCAAGCCTGTAATCCTAGCACTTTGGGAAGCCGAGGCGGGTGGATCACTTGAGGTCAAGAGTTTGAGACCAGCCTGGCCAACATGGTGAAACCCCGTCTCTACTAAAAATACAACAGTTAGCCTGGCATGGTGGCATGGACCTGTAATCCCAGCTATTCTGGAGGCTGAGGCAGGAGACTCATTTGAACCAGGGAGGCAGAGGTTGCAGTGAGCCGAGAAGGTGCCACTGTACTCCAGCCTGGGCCACAGAGCGAGACTCCGTCTTAAAAAAAAAAAAAAAAAAAACAAAAAACAAAGTCCAAGGTAAGAAGCACGAGTTAACAATAAATACCACACGTTATCTCTGCAACACCACTAAAAGGTAACATTATTATTCTTACTTTAGAAAGGCACAATTGATAAAGACACTAGCTTGCCAAAGATTTCACTGCTAGTTAACAGCAAAGTTCTCTGACTATAAAGACCATGCTGTTTCTATTGTTAGGGTAAAGTGACTTGTCCAAGATCACATAGCTGTCAGTGGATGGTCACTGGATGGAACTTTATTCATAGATTTTGCCTTCTAACTCAGCAGGGCAGCTCAGAAATCAATTATCTCTGTGTCTGGGAGCTAAGCTATGATGACGCAAAGACGTAAGAATAATACCATAGACTTGGGGGGAAGGTGGGGGGCGGTTAGGGGGTTAGGGATAAAAGAGTACACACTGGGCTGGGTATGGTGGCTCATGCTTGTAATCCCAGCACTTTGGGAGGCTGAGGCTGGCGGATCACAAGGTCACGAGTTGGAGACCAGCCTGGCCAATATGGTGAAACCCCCGTCTCTACTAAAAATACAGAAATTAGCTGGGTGTGGTGGGGGGTGCCTGTAGTCCCAGCTACTCGGGAGGCTGGGGCAAGAGAATCACTTGAACTTGGGAGGTGGAGGTTGCAATGTATCACGTGACTACACTCCAGCCTGGGCAACAGAGCGAGACTCTGTCTCAAAAAAAAAAAAAAGACTACACACTGTGTACAGTATACACTGCTCAGGTGACGGGTGCACCAGAATCTCAGAAATCACCACTAAATAACTTATCCATGTAGCCAAACACCACCTGTTCCCCAAAAGCCATTGATATAAAAAAAAATTCTCTTTGTGTACCTAGAGTCTTTCAGTTCCAAGAGGCTGTGCTAAGGCTCTTCCATCACCACTTGAACCCACTCCAATCAGGTTTTACCCCTGCCATTCATGGAAACTTCCATTCATTTCATTTCATTTCATTTGGTTGATCTGCAGCATTTGACACAGTCGATCACTTCCTCCTCCTTAGAACACCTTCTTCCTTTGTCTTCAGGACAACACACACAATATCCATTTTCCTCCTACCTCATGGAGTCGTGGGGAAGGGGAGCAAGAGGAGGCTGGCTCCTCTCCAGTATTTTTTTCTGGTTCCTCCTTCTCTTCCAGACCTGTTTATGTTTCCAAGGCTTCTGTCCTCGTACCTCTTTGTTATTTACACACATACTCCTTCTTGGATTTCATGTACTCTTACAAGTGTAAATGCTATACGCATACTTGATAAAATCATTTTGTGTTTAAGCATTGATTTTGCAAAATGTATAAAGGTGAATTAAATTTAGAGCTTAATTTGTTTATGTAAATTGTCTTCAAAATATGTTATAGCTGAGATGTTTTCTGTGTGTTTTGTAAGAAATCACACAGAGTAACTGCTTTTTCAATAAACTGGATCCGTGTTACATCTTTGGGTCAGTTCACTGTCATTGTGCAAGATGAGAGTTATGTGGGCCTTACCTTATTGTTCACATTGAATCATTCTGGGTGATGATTTTTCTTATTTGTAAGACAATTCAATACATAAGGCCTATTATAAAGGTAAATTAGGCCAGGTGCAGTGGCTCTCACCTGTACCAGCACTTTGGGAGGCTGAGACACTTGGATCACTTGAACTCAGGAGTTCAATACCAGCCTGGGCAATATGATGAACCATGTCTCCACTAAAAATACAAAAATTAGCCAGGCATGGTGGTGCACGCCTCCTCCCAGCTACTCCAGTGGCTGAGGCAGGAGAATTGCTTGAACCCAGGAGGCAGAGAGGCCGCAGTGAGCTGAGATTGTGCCACTGCCCGCCAGCCTGAGCGACAGAGTGAGATCCTGCCTCAAAAAAAAATAAAAAATAAAAAGAGGGCTGGGCACAGTGGCTCACGCCTGTAATTCTCACAGTTCAGGATGCTGAAGCTGATGGATCACTTAAGGCCAGGAGTTCGAGACCAGCCTGGCCAACATGGTAAAACCCCATCTCTACTAAAAATACAACAATTACCAGGGCATGATGGGCACATGCCTGTAGTTCCAGCTACTCAGAAGGCTGAGGCACAAGAATCGTTTGAACCCGGGAGGCAGAGGTTGCAGTGAGCTTAGATCCCAGCAGTGCACTGAAGCCTGGGTGACAGAGTAATACTCTGTCTCAAAAAAAAAAAAAAAAAAAAAAAAAAAGTAAACCAAGGCACAATAATATTTTAAAGGGCTTATTTGTGCAAACAGCAATTCATGAATTGGGCTGCTCTAAACCGGAAGTGTTTCCAGGGCTCTGTTGGAGAAGCTTGGAAGAGTGAATACAGAAATAATGCAAAGAAAATAATTGATTGCAGTTATAAAGTGGCTTTATTTGGTCTATCCTGTGGGAAAATCCCGAGTCATTTAATTATAAGTCTGTTGACTGCATCTGAATGGTTGAGCTGAAGTTTTGTTTTTCTTTAATACAGGCATTTAAAAGCAAGAGCTTAAGTGAAGTTTCACTTACGTTTGCAAATCAAGCAAGGTTAAGATCACTTAGGAAGACTGACTTTGTCTCTTCAGGAATTCTTCAGCCCTGGTTTCCATTTTAATTTAGTTTAACAGGCAAAGCCCTCATTAAAATGTTTGAACAATTATTTGTAGAGAGCCTTTCTCTCACTTAATTTTGACCATCCTGCTGCCTTAAGAGCAAGCATGAACTTGCCTCCTGTACTCTGCTACCACCCCGTGAGCATCTGCTAATCCTGCAGAGGGTGGCCCAGCATATTCCATCCCTGTGCATTTAACTCCCAAAATAATGGCTGCAGTCTAGACCTCTCTACTATTCAGTAGCATATACAAAACTCCTATATTCAGGCTGGGCATGGTGGCTCACATCTCTAATCCCAGCACCTTGGGAGGCTGAGGCAGGTGGATCACCTGAGGTCAGGAGTTCGAAACCAGCCTGGCCAACATGGCAAAATCCCGTCTCTACTAAAAATACAAAAATTATTTGGGCATGGTGGCACGCGCCTGTAATCCTGGCTGCTGGGGAGGCTGAGACAGGAGAATTGCTTGAACCAAGGAGGTGGAAGTGCAGTGAGCCAAGATCGCACCAACACACTCCAGCCTGGGCAACAGGGCAAGACTCCATCTCAAAACAAACAAACAAACAAAGAAACAAACACCTCCTGTATCCAGCTGCCTACTCAGGCCCTTCACTTGGAGACGTAATACTCATCTCAAGCTTCCTATGTCCAAAAGTGAATTCCCCTTCTTCCCTTCCAAACCTGCTCCTCCTACATCTTCCACAGATCAGTAAATGGCAGCTCCACTTTTCCAGTTGCTGAACCCACAAATCTTGGTGTCATTCTTAACTTCTTCATATTCCATATTCAACAAATCTCACTGGCACCACCTTCTAGATAAGTCTAGAGTCTGATGTCCTCTCACCAGCAGCACCCTTAGAAAGCCACATCATTTCTCAATTACCCTGTTAATTTCTCAATTAACTTCTTGACTGACACCTTGTTTCTACTCTTGCCTTTTAAAATTGAAGGCAGATTAGCCCAGGCGCAGTGGCTCATGCCTGTAATCCCAGCACTTTGGGAGGCCAAAGTGGGCAGATCACCTGGGGTTGGGAGTTCGAAACCAGCTTGGCCAACATGGTGAAACTCTGTCTCTACTAAAAGTACAAAAATTAGCTGGGTGTGGTGGCGGGTGCCTGTAATCCCAGCTACTTGAGAGGCTGAGGCACGAGAATCACTTGAATCCAGGAGGTGGAGGTTGTAGTGAGCCAAGATCGCACCACTCCACTCCAGCCTGGGTGACAGAGTGAGGCTTGGTCTCGAAAAATAAATGAATAAAAATTTTAAAAAATTGAAGGCAGATTAAACCAGTCTTCTGTTCAAAACTCTCCAACGGCTTCCCATCTAATTTAAAGTAAAAACCAAAGCCCTTATCAATGCTCTCTGGGCTCAACATGGTCTGTCTGGTGACCCGTCTGTACTGCCTTTCTCTGAGCACTCCCTCACTCTGCTCCAGCCTCATGGGGTGCCTGGCTGTCTCTACAAAACCCCTGGCATGTGCTCACCTCAAGGCCTTAACACATGCTCTTTTCTTTTCCAGAACAGTACTTGGCCCGCATTTCCACATGGCTTACTCCCTCCTCTCCTTCTTGGCTCAAAATGTAACTTTACAGTGAGGCTTTTACTGGCCACCTGTCTCAGGTTGCATTCTCCAGCAGCAGATATAATAGAGGTTGGCTCAGAGCGTATTTATTAGGAATCAATGCCTGTGAAGGGAGGGGAGGTAACAGGATTAGGCAGGAGAAGTCAGCTGCAGTACACGCCTTACAAAGCCTTGTCCCATCTAGGAGGGAGTTCTAGATCAAGTGTTGCCCATCGGTCTGTCTTGATGGTCAGGCTTTTATCTTCCTATCTTGTTCAGTTACTGAATGTGGGCTTCCCTGTGAAGGAAGCAACTGAGACCCAATGGTTCTCAGCATCTGGGGCAGTCCCTGAAGGAGTTGAAGGCTAGAGGCTCTCTGCTGACCACTCTTCTTCCCTGAAAGCAGATCTGTGCAGTGTATTCCTGAATCTATCACACCATCCTATTTAAAATCACAACATCACCTAGAGTCCCTATCACTCTTCCCTGCTTTATTTTCTCCATTGCATTTAATGGCATTTAACATCTTCTAATATATTATATAATTTATTTTGTCTACTATCTGTTTCCTTCACAGGGATGTAAGTTCTAACAGCAGAGGTATTTTTGTCTCTCTTGAGCACTGCTGCATTTAGAATGGCACCTGGCTCACATCAGGCACTTGGGAAATGTTGGTTGATTAAACAAAGTTGTTCAGTAGCCTGTCTAGTCACTATACTGTACAGCCTCACAAGAACCATGCCTTATTAATCTCATCAGCATACAGCATATAGTAAATGTGCAATATATGTCTATTGAGTATATGAATAAATAAATTCGTGAATGTTTGTTAATAACTTCATCATGAGAAAGTATTAGTACAATGGTGGCTCATGCCTGTAATCCCAGCACTTTGGGAGGCTGAGGTGGGCAGATTATTTGAGGTCAGAAGTTTGAGACCAGCCCGGCCAACATGGTGAAACCCTGTCTCTAGTAAAAATACAAAATTAGCCAGGCATGGTGGTAGGTGCTTGTAATCCCAGCTACTCGGGAGGCAGAGACAGGAGAATCCCTTTAACCTGGGAGGCAGAGGTTGCAGTCAGCTGAGATCGCACCACTGCACTCCAGCCTGGGTGACAGAGCGAGTCTGTCTCAAAAAACCAAAACCAAAACAAAACAAAACAAAAACAAAAGTTCTAGTACATCACTGTACATAGAAGTACCATGTGATTCACATCTGTAATTTAAAGTTTTTATTAGCTACCTTAAAAAAATAAGAAGCAGATCATATTAATTTTAATAGTATCTAACTCAATATATCCAAAATAGTATCATCTCAACATGTAATCATTGTAACAATTATTGATGAACTATATTACATCTTTTTTGCTTTGTGCTAAGTCTCTAAAATCCAGTAGTATTTTGCACTTGTACTACATCTCAATTTGGACAAGCCACATTTCAGGTGCTCTATAGTCATGTGGATAGTACAGTTCTAATGCAATTCTGCAATTCAGGTGTCAGAATAATATAGTGGGGTCAGAGGTTTGGAGTCATTGACTTCCTGAGTCCAAATCTTGGCTCTTGAACTTACTAGTTGTCAATGACCTCTAGCCAAAAACCACCAGGAACAAATGGGGTTGATTGCTGGTTGGAGGGAGAAGACACACCATTGGGAATGGTGAGGTGTCTGGGTAAAGTACAGTTTTATTAAAGGATTTGTGTTGGTGTTAGGTGACCTGGGAGGGCTTAAGGAAGAGAGGTTCTCCTCTGGACTGGATGTTGTCAGGAAATGGGTATAATTCTAAGGTTGCATATCTTAATAAATCTTATCTAAATGGAGGAAGACTAGATAGCGGTTAACATTATAATTAATAAAGAAATACGAGTCACTCATATGGGCCAGGGTAGGGGGATGTTTGGTAATTTTTGTGGCTTGTACATTGCTCATATTTTGGCCGTGTTTAGATGTGATTATGGAGTGGCTTCGTCTGATGTTTATGTTCCACAGGAAGTAAACACCTGCTAGCAACACCAAAGCTCGGCTGATAGTACCAGGCAGCTCCTGGAGATCAAGGGTTGCTTTTCTTCCTCTCATAGCTATGCAATCTTAAGGTAGTGATCAACTTACCTGGTTGTTTTCTCATCTCTAAAATGGGAATACAAGAGCATCTATTTCTTCCTCTCTTAAGATTATCAGTATTAAATGAGATCCAAAGACACTGAGTTAATGCCTGGTATATGGTTACCACTCAATGAATGCCATCTATTGTAGTTCAAAGATTCTAAGATGCACTACATTTTTTCACATTTTAACATTTCTGAAAGTGTGTGTCTTTCAAACAATGGCTTCTTCGAATGGATGAAATGTAGTATTGTTATTTCTGAAATCTCTGGTTTGGCGGACAATTCCTTGTCCCCTCCAGGTGCTCAATTTATTCCTGGGTAAATGGCTTTACTTTTAAACCTTCCTTACTTTCCCCGTTTCTCCGCAGGCGCCCTCTGGGGTCCTCTCCCAGCCACAGACTTTTGGTTTGCGCGGCATCCCCAGGCAATACGGGCGGTGCGGCGGCAGCACTCGGGGGCTTACGGCGGCGCGGCGCCCACGAGGCCCCAGCAGCAGAAGGGAAACCGGAGCGTCCGCTCCCGCCCAGTCGTCAGCTGATGGGCGGCCTGCCGAGTAGGCAGCCGCAGTCGCCGCGCGAACATGGCGGCCGAGATCCACTCCAGGCCGCAGAGCAGCCGCCCGGTGCTGCTGAGCAAGATCGAGGGGCACCAGGACGCCGTCACGGCCGCGCTGCTCATCCCCAAGGAGGACGGCGTGATCACGGCCAGCGAGGACAGGTAGGCCCCGGGAGCAGCCGGGGCGGCCCGAACTCGGCGGCGGCGGGGTGTGGGGGCGGTGGGGTCCATGGCCCGGGTCCTTCCTGCGTGAGGGTGTTCCCCCCGGCAGCGCGGCCCCACACCCACTCTGTGCCTCTTAGCTCCGCCGGGTTCCTAGTTCCCTCCCGCCGGTCCTCCAGTCTCGACTTGCACCTTTCCAGCCTGGGACCCCAGTCCCGCCGCGCCCCTCCAGCCCGGGAACTGCGCTCCTCCAGGCCGGGAACTCTGTCTCACCGCGCCACCCAAGCCCGGGACCCCGTTCCAATGCGTCTTTCCAGCCCAGCACCCCTGTTCCTGTGCGCGCTACCGCGCCCCTCCCAGCCCGCCTCGCACCTCCAGCCCAGGACCCCTGTTCCAGTGCGCCCCAACGCGCCCCTCCAGTCCGGTACCCTTGTCCCACTGCTCCCCTCCAGCCCGGGATCTCTGTCCCACCGCGCCCCTGTAGCCTGGATCCCCTGTCCCACTGCACCCCTCCAGCCCAGGAACTCTGTCCCACCGCGCCGCTCAAGCCCGGGACCCCTGTTCCAGTGCGCCCCAACGCACCCCTCCAGCCCGGGAACTCTGTCCCACTGCGCCGCTCAAGCCCGGGACCCCTGTCCCAGTACGCCTCAACGCACCCATCCAGCCCGTCCCCCTGTCTCACCGCGCCCCTCCAGCCCGAGAACTCTGTCTCACCGCGCTGCTCAAGCCCGGGACCCCTGTTCTAGTGCGCACCAACGCGCCCCTCCCAGCCCACCGCGCCCCTACAGCCCGGGACCCCTGTCCCACCGTGCTCCTCCAACCAGGGAACCCCGACCCGCGGTGTCGCAGTAGCCTGGGACCTTCGTCCCGGTCTCTCTCCCTTGCGGGGTTTAGCCTGGTACTCGGAAGGTGTTTCTTGGCCCTCCCGGGTCAGTTCCAAATCGTCTCCTCTGGAAGCCTGGAGGACCGGCAGCTGGTCGCCGCGGGCACTGGTGCCCGGGTTTGCTTCTTTGCGAGGAACCTCCAACCGCCTTCGCTCTCTTCCTTCTCCTGTACTCAGGGATTTCACGCCACGCCAGGCCTCTAGATCAGTTATTTTTGCCATGGCTGCTAGAATACCTGAATTCTTATTTACTAAATAGGTTTTTGTGAAAGTGATTCATTTTTAAAAAGATTTAGATGCATTTATTTTAAAAGGAAATTTTATTTATATCATTAGGAAAACTAACATTACTCACCAGAGTAAACTAATAACTGAAACGTGTTAATTGGCGTGCACACAGAGTCCTCTCTTGTACTGTGACATTGGGCATTGGATGCCCACCGCGCTTTGGGAAACACTGATTGGGTCCAGTTTTCTCATTTCTCCTAAGAGGACACCGAGGCTGGTGGAGGTGTAGCTTGTCGCTAAGTCACAGAGATACTGATGAAGCCAGAAATGCAGTCCAGGACTCCCACCAGCTCTGGGCCTGAGTGATTGGATTGGAGCAATATTTATGATTCGACTTTAAACTTTAGCGTCTTTCAAATCCTAAAGGTTTACAATGTCAGTAGCTTTCCGGTGGGAATTTGAAGGAAATGACTGATGTTTATTGAATGAAACTGTGTTTCCTTGATGCAATGAGCCGTCTTAAATAGGGATAGTCCACAAGTCCAAAGGCTTTCTGGAGGATGGAAGGTACTGCTGTTCTCTTAAAGCTGAAGGCATAGTCTCTAGTCTTGTGTAATTATACCTTTTGAAGTAACTTGGACCCTGTCCTGAATGGGAAGAGAAAGCATGAAGCCCCCAACTCCTGTTGGTGCTTTGGATTTTGCTTTTGAGGGAGCTTGTGCCTTTTTCCTCAATTAGATAACAAGCTGGTTATGAGCAGGCAGTGGCCTCTCCTTGCTGGTTCACTTGTAGCTGACTTCAAACATGGAGGGGAGTGATTGGTAGGACCTGGGTGTGGGTGTGTAAAGCAGAAATGAGTGAGAGAGATCGAGTGCATGAAACATGGGGAGAAGATGGGGACCTGAAAAAGGCAAGGGCAGAATAATGATTTTTTTTTTTTTTTTTTTTGAGATGTTGGCTTGCTCTGTCACCAAGGCTAGAGTGCAGTGGTGTGATCTCGGCTCACTGCAACCTCCGCCTCCCAGGTTCAAGCGATTCTCCTGCCTCAGCCTCCTTAGTAGCTGGGACTACAGGCGCCCACCACCACGCCCAGTTAATTTTTCTATTTTTGGTAGAAACAGGGTTTCTCCATGTTGGTCAGGCTGGTCTCAAACTCCTGACCTCAGGTGATCCACACGCCTCCCTCTCCCAAAGTGCTGGTATTACAGGCATGAGCCACTGGCGCCCGGCCAGAATAATGACTCTTGCATGATGTGAATGTAGATGCAAAAGACAGTCTTTAAAAGTTAGCAGCCTTTATTTAGTCAAATATTTTATTCATGACTCATGCGTGTTGGGTAAGTTGCTGAATATTTGAGATTGCTGGTCAGGAGCAGTGCTGATAAATGTTTTTGGAAAGTGATTACTGAGCTGCTCTGGGACTGAAACGTTCTAGGGGAGCTTGCATCTGCTCACTTTTTCACTCATGCACCGCTGTTATTGCAGAGCCCAGGTAGATGACTGGACCAGGAGGGGGTTGGCGTTTGAGGTTTCTGTTGTGTTCAGGCTCTTGCAACTTCCTTGAAGGGAGAACAACCTTTTTAGTAGGTGCTACACTTCATGAGATGTAGGGAAAGCACATGGGCGTGGGTTTTTTCTTGGTGTTGGCCATGGTGGTTTGTTTTCACATTGTCATAAATACGTGTCATGCTCTTCACTCATTTACTCATTCATTTAGAAAAAGTTTTTTGAGTGTCAGGCCCTGAGGCTACAACAGGGGTCAAAAGCCACAGTACCTTGGCCAGGCAAGGCGGCTCACACCTGTAATCCCAGCACATGTGTGGGGCCCATGCTAGACCTGTCGGGGAGAGAGACAGCTGACAGCTAAGTTGCTCTTTCCCAAGGGCTGAACAGTCTAGTAAGAGATGGCACCTAAGTAGTCAGCATCCGGTGCTGGGAAGACATAGGAAGGGGAGGCTCTTTGGGCTGGGGCCAGGTTATGGGGACAGCCTCCTAGAGAAGGTCTTTGAGCTGGTCTCCATGGATAGAGGAGTGGCATCTAGAAAAAAAGGAGGGATGCACCCCCATCCCAGGCAGAGGAAGGAGGAAAGGATGGGAGGGAATTGTAAGAGAAAGAACCATAGCTATTTCTAGGTGACCAGAGCAAAAGGTGTACAGTGACAATCACTTGAACCCGGCAGGCGGAGGTTGCAGTGAGCTGAGATCACGCCGCCGCACGCCAGCCTGGGCAACAAGAACAAAACTTTGTCTGAAAAAGTTTTTGTTTTTTAGAGACAGGTATTGCTCTGTTGTCTAGGCTGAGTGCAGTGGTGCGATCGTAGCTCACTGCAGCCCGAACCCCTGGACTCAGCATCCAGTGCTGGGAAGACATAGGAAGAGGAGGCTGCTTCAGCCCCTCAAAATGCTGAGATTACAGGTGTCAGCCACCATGCCTGGCAAGCATCCAGTTTTGGAAAGGTCTTCCTGTGTGACACTCTTAGGAATTTGGACCTTATTTTTCAGGCAGTGCAGAGCCATCAAAGAGTTCAAAACAAGCAAATGACATGATTGGAATTTGTAATTTAGAAATAACAATAGCTAACCTGTTGAAAGTCCCTTTATGAGTACAGAATTGGACCTTATGTGTTACTGGATTCAATCCTCACACTCCCTCCTTATAAGGTAGATATAGTCCCCTTCTCTTACCAGCAGTTCCAAAATTTAGTGCATTCAAAACGTCAGAAGTGTGTATGTGTGTGTGTGTAAATTGGACCTGAAAACTCATTTGGTGCTAAAATTTGGCCTGAACAAATGAGACTATTTGTAATCTTTATGTACTTCATGCATCACAGTGATGTGATCTCGGCTCACTGCAACCTCCGCCTCCCAGGTTCAAGCGATTCTCCTGCTTCAGCCTCCTGAGTAACTGGGATTACAGGCACTCGCCACCACAGCCGGCTAACTTTTGTCTTTTTAGTAAATACAGGGTTTCACTGTCTTGGTCAGGCTGGTCTTGAACTCCTAACGTCGTGATCCACCCACCTCGGCCTCCCAAAGTGCTGAGATTACAGGCACAAGCCAGTAGCTTTTTACATTTAAAGTAGGGTCCAGCTGAAGTGAATTCATTTTACAAACGCTGAAAGCAGTGAGAACTAGCTGAGAGCATTTTGAGAGGAAAAGTGAAAGGTATGAAGGTCTTCCTGAAGTTAGTGTCTGCTTTCGTAAAATCTAGGCCAGTGGTTCTGGGCCAGGGGTGGTTTTTACCCTCAGGGGACATTTGGAAATATCTGGAGACATTTTTAGTTGTCATGACGTCAAGGAGGTGATATGGTTTGGCTGTGTCCCCACCCAAATCTTATCTTGAATTGTAGCTTCCATAATTCCCATGTGTTGTGGGAGGGACCCAGTGGGAGATAATTGAATCATGAGGGCAGTTTCCCCCATACTGTTCTCGTGGCAATGAGTCAGTCTCAGGAGATCTGATGTTTTTACAAGGGAAAACCCGTTTCACTTGGTTCCCATTTTTCTCTTGTTGGCTACCGTGTAAGACGTGCCTTCTGCCTTCCACTGTGATTGTGCGGCCTCCCTAGCCACAGGGAACTGTGAGTCCATTGAATCTCATTTTGTTTATAATTACCCAGTTTCTGGTATGTCTTTATTAGCAGTGTGAAAATGGACTAATACCATATGTGACTAATACTGGCATCTAGGTAGAGGGTAGGGATGCCTCTCAGTATCCTTTTATACCCCACACCAAAGGATTATTGAGCCCCAAATGTCAATAGTGCTGATACTGAGAAACCCCAGTCCAGGCTTCACGTACTTGTTTATCTGGCCTCTCTAGAACACTGGTTCTTTAACTTGAGTGTGCATCAGAATCACCTGGAGGTCCTGTTGAACCTCAGGTTGCTGGACCCCACCCCCAGAGTTTCTAATTTGGAAAGTCAGGTGGGGCCTGAGAGTTGGTATTTCTGCCAAGTTTCCAGGTAACGTTGATGCTGATGCTGCTAGTCCAGGGACTACACTTAGAACCACGTCTCTACGAGAAAGGAGGGTTATTTGTCACTGTGCTTGCCTATGTACAATCACCAAGAAAGAATACTGAATACAAAAGTTAACCAGGCATGGTAGTGTGCACCTGTAATCCCAGCTACTTGGGAGACTGAGACGAGAGGATCACTTGAACCTAGTAGACGGAGGTTGAGGTGAGCTGAGATTGTGCCACTGCACTCCAGCCTGGGTGACAGAGCAAAACCCTGTCTCAAAAAAAAAATAAATAAATAAAAATAAAAGAATACTGCTTACATTTTATCCCCCCCCTCTTTTTTTTTTTGGTCACTTTCTGGGGTATATTTACCTGGGGTCATTCACAGATAGCCACCTAGTTCACTGTAATCAAACTACATATGACAAAGCTAGATACGATCAGCCCTCCAAAAAGTATTAAGCAAATATGGAATATCAAAGCTTAATGCCATTATACCTGGGAGTCACAGGTCATTAGTGGTTCGGGTGGTTAGCTTAGGGTTCTGCTTAGAAACCTTTGTGGATTAAGGTGTCATGGATGGTTAATAGAAAATAGTACTTCTTGTATGAAGTCATTTGTATTTTGCTAAAGTAATAATTACCTTAAGCTCTTTAAATTTCACTCTTGCTAAACCTAAATTAGTATTTTTAACTTTAGTTTAAATTTCCTGAACTTTGGAACTAAGAATTTTTGTAAAGTATTATTAATTTTTTTTTTTTTTAGGAGATGAGGTCTTACTGTTTTGCCCAGGCTAGATTTGAACTGCGCTCAAGTGATCCTCCTGCCTCAGCCTCCTGAGTAGCAGGAACTACATTGCTTGTGCCGCCATACCTGGCTAAAATTCTTTTTGTTGCTGTTGTCTTTGGTTTATTTTGAGGCAGGATCTCACTCTGTTGCCAAGGCTGGAGTGAAATGGCATGATCTCCACTCACAGTAGCCTCTACCTTCCAGGCACAGCTGATCCTCCCACCTCAGCCTCCCAAGTAGCTGGGACTATAGGCACATGCCACCACGCCCAGCTAATTTTTGTATTTTTAGTAGAGACAGTTTTTTCATGTCATCCAGGCTTGTCTCAAACTCCTGGGCTCAAGCAATGTGCCCTCCTCAGCCTCCCAAAGTGTTGGGATTACAGGCGTGAGTCACTATGCCTGGCACCAGCTAAAAAGTAGGACCGTCTTTCTATCTAGAAATTGTATTAAAAAAAAAAAAAGAAACAAAAACAAGATAACTTCAGTGGTAGGTTTAAGAATTTGAACTACAGTGATGACTTTCCTGGTAGGGGAAACAGAAAATAAGACTCTGCTTTCAGAACAGAACTAAAATGGTGAGACAGTAGGAACCAATATGTTTGCTTTTTGGACTTTTTTGCTGTGGACTGCACCAAAACTGTAGACAGTCAGTTGATTGATACAATTTTTAAAAGGTAAAAGCTTTATAAAGCCTTATAAATCAGTTAAGGCTATAGGCCTACCGTCTTCACTTTTGAGAAACAGAGTTTGTGGATGGACGTGCTTATACTGTTGCATTAGGGGCTTGTAGGCCAAGATTGGTTTCTGCAGGCAACTCAGTTTTGTTTGTCCCAAGTTAAAGATAAATCTCATGTGATTTAAACTGTTTTAAGATATTGCACTTAGGCTGGGAAAGAGTAAAGATTACAGAAAACCAACTTTTAGATGTTTTTTAGCATTTTCCTTTTTTAAAAATTATACCAAATATTTAATATATTTGCTTCCACTTAGATATATCTAAGTTTATTAAGACGGTTTGGGGAAAAATTTGTGTATTTACTGATTGTTCACATAGAAATAATCTTAAATAAACAACTTGATTTTTAAGTGTTATGCCTGGGAGGAAGCCTGGCATAGCTGGAATTCAGTAGTTAATACAGAAAACCAGGATGTTAACTGCTGTATTTTCGTTGTCATGCAGAGCCTACAAGTAGGCTTTAATTTGTGTTATAAAATAAACTGAAGACCTGAGAAGGCAGGAGGCCTGGGCGGCCACACATTTACTCCTGTATTGTTAGAGTGAGCCTTCATTGTTACAATCATTTTCTTTTTATAGCATAGTTAAGAACAGAGGCTTGGGAGCCAGAATGCCTGTTTGAATCCCAGCCCTGTGAGCTTAGACAAGTTATTTAACCTCACTGTATCACAGTTTTCTCATGTACAAAATGGACGTGAGTCCATTTTGTACCTGCTTTACAGAGTTTTGTGAGGATTAGGTGAATTAAATAATGTGGAACACTGCCTGGCCCAGAGAAAACATTATACAGTGTTAGCTGTTAATGTTTTCATTTCCATTTATTTTCCATTTAATTGCTTTAATCTTATCAAAGACTAAACTGGCACAGCTATAGAAGTGTTTTAAGCTGCTATTATTTTCATTCCCATTTATTTTGCATTTTATTACTTTAATCTTATGAAAGAGTAATGTTTCTACTTACTCCGTATGCATGTCTGTGTGTGTGTGTGTGCACGTGCATGTGTGCAAATAAAAAAAATTTCCCTGTTTGAATAGGACAATACCATTGGAGGAGTTGTTTACAATCCTAAATTCTTAGAACTGTCTTTGAGTCATGGCTTTTCTTTATTTCCATATTTGGTTGCTTGCAGGTCATGTCAGTGATTAGTTTCCCTGAGACATCTTTCCCCTGCTGTATTTGAGATCCTGAAGATCGGGTTCATTGATTCACTAGAAAGACTGACACGTTATAGTCATACACATGGCTGTGATTTATCATAGCCAAAAGACGCAAAACAAAATCAGCACATGGATGAAATCCAGAGGAAACCAGACACAAGGCTTCCAAGGGTCCTCTTCCTGTGGAGTCACAGGACATGCTAATTCAGATTGAATTAAGACAACATGGGTGAAATATTGTTTATCAGGGAAGCTCATTAGA